>NC_092810.1:131402090-132713834 GCF_040954645.1 Diabrotica undecimpunctata
TCCAGGTACACCCGAAACTAGGTCAAGGCCATAATTTTCGGTAATGGTGTTCCAGGCCTCTAAAACTGACCGAATCAAACCTTCTTTATCTCGTGGAGCTGCTCATTCCTCTTTAATCTTCATCAGTCCCCATATGTTTTCAGTGGGGCTAAGATCTGGAGATGCTGCTGGTCACGGAATTGTTGCCAATTCGTGTTCTTGCATCCAAACTTGAGTATAAGCAGAACTATGGCATCTTGCATTATCTTGCTGAAAACGCCACCCCTCTGGATATAAAACATAAGCCATTTCAAGAAGAAAACCATTTAGGATGTCACAATATTTTGCACTATTAACAGTAGCATTAACTATCCAGAGAGGTATAGCACCACGCTGAGATATTGCTCCCCAAACCATTATTTTAGTGGGAAATTTGGAAATTTGAATGGTAACATTTTCTCTTGATAGGACTTTTAGATGATTTGCACCAAGCTGGAAACAACTTTCATCAGATATAAAACATTATTAAAATTATCTTCTCGAAAACGTTGACTAAAATCTATTCTTTGTTGCCTTTATTCTTCGTTGATTTCCAAATTTGTTCGCTAATTTTCAAAACCCTAGGCGCGGATTTTGTCATCCTAAAGCCACGGTCTATGTCTCATATCTATGCCATTTTTTATCCTCTTTATTGTCTCATACACTGCACTTTTTCCAAGTTCAGTCAATTGCACTAATTTTTTAACGTATCGGACACCCTTTCCGGATACTTTCTAGACGGACTATACTTTAATTTCAAATATTTTCATTTGTATTTGAAGTTATACTCTAATTTCGTTTACGTTCGGTTGTATTTTCGCTTATATAATTTATATATTTGTCTAAAAATTAGTTCTAAAAACTTACTTAATTAAGCACACCAGGGCTATCTTTTTGTGCTTCTAATCATACTACCAATGAAAGAAAAAAGTTTGCCTTTTGTATCTGGTAAAAAAGTATCTGGTCCTTTTCTCAGCCACCTCCCTCAGTGGTGTGAACAGGAGTCTTTCTTGGATGGTTGCGTATTTCTGTTGCTTCGAGCTTCTTCCAGTTGTACTCCGCGATGGAACTCCCAACTTGGACAGCGTAAAGTATAATCGATCTAACGTAGGCCTGGTATAATTGAATCTTCTTGGCCTTCGATAGTGGACTGGGCCTAAAAATATAAGGAAGTATTAGTTTTTTAGCAGCGTTTACTTTTACCTTGGGTTTTTGAGTATGCAAATTGAAGTTTAGTCTTCTGTCTAGGTTGACTCCTAGCTACTTGACTGATTCTCCTGATTGGATTCTGTTTCCTTCTACTGCAATTTCTAGCACTGGTAGACTCGTCTCCTGGGTGAACATGATGAATTGCGTCTTCTCTGCTTTGATTTTGATCTTCCATTTTTCGGTGTATTTCGTGATTTTTCCGAGGTGATTTTCTGACAGAAACTGATTTTTACTTGCCGTACATTCTTTTTTGTACTGCAAATATAAACTCATTTTCGATTGCCAAATAGGTTCCAAATAAATCTTGGACGATCTTTTCCGGCAGTAATGGAACTCAAGTTTGTTTAAATCACTCAGGAACTTTTTTAAAAAGATCAATGAAGTGCTATCATTGTTTAATTTTGTTTTCATTTTTGCTACCATCCTGCTACTACTCTTTTGGTTGTTTGAAGATCTAGAAAAAACTTTCTCCATTTTTTCATTTCTTGTATCTTCGGAAACCCAGTTCCGCACAGATCATTCGCCTATATCGACGGTATTTAAAAAAAAATGTTTGCATACTTGAACAAGTTGACCATTTAAAAAAAGACGATAAATCAGACTCTAATCTTTATATTTTGGTTGTTTCTTCTCACTCGAGCATTTATCAAATATTTTTATTTCCTCATCCAATCTGCCTTCCAAACCTTCTTCTGACTCTTTTTTATTTGCAGGTCTTCTTTTAACTGAGACATACATTACCCTGTTTTTAACGAATATACCTACGCTTATCTTCCCAAGATTTGATTTTCCAATAGGCTTCAAATACATCTTGTCTATCTTTCTCCGAAAATAAATTACGAAACATACTAATATTTTGTTTTCGTGCACTACGTTTGCAAGTACATCGATCTTTAACTGCTCTTTTTTCTTCTGCTCACTAAACTTCCATTTTCTCTCATTTGTTTTCTTTGACCCTAATCGCTGTAGTCTTCGTTTTATGTTCGTCTGTTTCTTCCAAGTCTTCCTGTCAACTAAATGTCTTCTTGACCGTTTTCGTCCAGTTTTAGTTATCTCCTCAACTTCTTCTTGAGCAACATTTTGATTAACTTCCCCCAAGTTAATATTAGCCACGTTTTTACTATGGTTTTTTTCATTGAAGTCACGTTCAGCAACAGTCTCGGTTACTTCACCGAAGTCAATATTAGTCACATTTTCATTATTTCTTTTGTGATTAAAGTTAATAGACCCGTCGAAAAGAAGTTCAGTCTCATCTATTCTTATTAAGTTATCTATTCCAGTATCTTCATCAGTCTCAATAATTCCATTCAGTGCTGCTTCAACCAGATTCAAATTATTTGTATCATCTTGGGACATAGAATCTACCAAAGGATCTATATTCTCATCCGTAATGTAAGGTATCTCTTCAGTAAAGAATTGTAAAAGAGTTCCAAGATTTGGGGAAACATAACAAAAAATCGCTTCAAAAAAGTAGTAACTTACTGTGACACTTGTGAAGGTCAACCACACCTTTGTTTAGATTGTTTCAACAAACACTCCAAATAACCGATAATTTTTAATTTCTTTCATGTTCTTATTTAACTTTTGTATGTATTTTAGTTTGTAATGGATATTTTTACAGTTTTATATTTTTTACTCGAAATAAAGATTTGTCAACATTTTGATATCATTTCAGTCTCCCCTATTCAGCCAAAATTAAAACTGATATGTACATGCGACGACTGTATGCCACGGCGGTCGAATACTGTAATAAATCCGCTTCTCTACACGACCTCTGGCAAAACAACAACTATATCACAGACCGTATCAAATCGGTCGTATACGACCGCTGTGACATGAAGTACTTATTGAACTGTCGGTCGTATACGACCGCCTGGCAGTCAACCTGTTAAAATTATATTATTTAAATTAAAAACTCGCATCGCTTCGTGCTTATACGATAAGAAAGCTATGCTTCTCCTCCTCGGTCACTACCGGAGTACCACATGCTGTTAAGACTACCATTAGAAACTTTTGGAAAAAAGGTGAGCTTTTTTAGGAGAGTAAAACGAACAAGATTATGTAAAAATATGTTTATTATACAAAAAAACAAAGAAACTTAAATATTCTCTATGATAAACACAAACCAAAACAAAAATGTTTGTTGAACAAATTGACTGAGCATAACAAGTTGTAAACAATTTTCTGTATTTATGTTTCTTCTTTTTTATTTATTTGTGATTTTATTTGCATTTACATTTTCAAGGTTTATTTCCTTAAAATATTATGTTGTTTTTATTCAATTGAAATTCTTTTCGATTAAAATAATATAATATGGCAGTTGTCTCTAATATTTTATTAATATCGTTATAGTTATAGATATGCCATTTAAAATATTTTACTGCTGCCACACTTTTTGCTTATTTTTTGGATCAATTCACTTATATTACTGCATAATATCGTCTAATTTGCTTTTTGAGTAATAATATTTCTTATTATGATTCATTAACCCTTGAATGCCTAAGCGGGGTACCTTAGGAAGTCCCGTAATAAATTTTCTTTAATATATATTTTAATTACACAAGTTGGCAACGGCGCGTCTAGATATGCATTGGAACAAAGCCTCTTGACTTGTTTTTAGTTGATGCTGAGACCTGTCGCGTGTTGGTTGCTTATTATGACGAAAAAAGTGAGTTAAATAGACGAAATAGAAATATGAGTGAGTTTAACAAGAAAAAACCGTTAACGCAAGAGGAGTTAGAAAGCATTATTCAAAATTGGAATGATAAATCAGATGACTCGGAAATGGATTATGACGAAATTGTAGAAAACGAAGATGATGAGGATCTTATGAGACGTGATTTCAGAAACAGAAGACAATGTAGAAATTTAAAGTAAAGAGGACTTAGACCAGGAACCAGGAGCTAACGAATGTGATATAGATGAGGCAGTCCCTAAATTAACCAGTCAAGTAATAGTCCCAATACATTTACAGCAATATTTAATTTATTTATAACAACAGAAATATAAGACATAATTTGTTTTTACACAAATAAAGTATTTTGACGACTTGAATAAAAATCTACTAATCCAAAGCAAAGGATTCCGATTACAAGAGAAGAATTGGACTGTTTTATCGGTGTTCTTATCAAAGCTGGTGCCCTCAGATGTGAAAAAAGAATCTACAAGAGAGATGTGGTCTACTTATACATATATATGTCAATCATTTTTCTCTGCGGCCATGCCCAGAGACACATTTGAAGAAATTTCGGTATTTTTGAGATTTGGTAACAAGAGCACCCGAGAAAAAGGGAAAGAAAAGATAAACTTAATATATTTAAAGAAATTTGTAATATGTGTGTCAGCAACTGCCAAAAGGCCTTCGAGTCATACGAATGTATTATAATTGATGAACAATTAGTTTCCTTTGCAATTCCTGACAATTCATCAAATCAAAACCAGGGCGGTATGGCATTAAAATTTGGACAGCTGCTGATATCAAGACTTCTTATTTGTGCAACCTTCAAATATACACTGGAAAGAATCCTGGAGGTCAACCAGAGCAAAACCAAGGCTATCGAGTAGTAACCGATTTAGCAAAACCATACCATAACAGCGGACGAGCCATTACCACTGATAACTTTTTCATTAGCCAATTATCTATTGACAAAGTGATAACTTTACTAGGTAACTTTCCCAAAAACAAACCAGATACACCATTATTACTAAACATTGAATCTATACCTCCACAATCGTCAATTTGCATTTACAGAGGATCTTTCTATGGTGTCATGTGTTCCGAAGAAAAATTAAATGGTTCACATTTTATCAAGTCAGCACAATGACAGTGTGGAAAAAGATGGAGAGAACAAGCCTCTTATGATATTAGATTATAACAGGACCAAAGGTGGGATCGACAACGCTGACAAACTCATACGAGAATATTCGTGTAGTCAAAAACTTCTAGATGGCCCTACAGACTCTTCACAAATATAATAGATATTTGTACTTTGAATTCATTTGTCATATGGAATGAAAAAAATCCTAGCTGCAAAAAGTGATTTTGTTACAACTGGAAGATGAACTTGCTAGAAACAATATGAACAAGCGTACCACATGCAGGAATCTTCATTCATATGTGAAAACAACTCTGAGCAACTGCGAAATACTTGTACACATGACGGAAGAGGGACGCGAATTGGCCATGTGTACTAGAAAACAAGCTAGATGTTACCAGTGTCCGAGAAATATTGTCAAAAAAGTAACAATTTGTGATCAGTGTAAAAGATTTGTGTGTGGTGAGAACCGAAACAGACAAGAAATCATAATTTGTGGAAACTGTTACAATAGCCAATAACGTGAATTTAAAAAATATATTACCTCCACTTTAATTTATTATTACAAGGTATATACCGGAAACAAATTTTATGTTAATTTTAACTTGTTATAATATTTTTTTTTGTTTTTAACTAGGTGTTGAGAGATTTAGTAATATCTATATTAAGTAAATTTATGTGAAATAATAATAAAAAATAAGTTTTGTTAACAATTTGCTAAAAAGTTGATATTTTACATTAAAATTAGTTGGAGTTCCTAAAGTACCCGGCTTAGCCTTTTCCGTTACTTTTAGTTGCTTGGGCACTCTAAGGTTAACGGCAATTTTGGATATAATAACAGCTAAACACTACTGGCACACATCACAGATTCAACAAAATCAATGATATAACTAAAATTGTAGCAAAATTTTCACCTGAATAAGTTATTTTAAAGTTAACGCTTTAAATATACGCTTTACTATTCTAAATGTAAACGCTATTGAAGAAAAGATGTAATTCATAAACACAAGCATTTTGAATAATGTTTTTCGTGTAGTTGTTTCCAAAAATAAAATCGATTTTATGCCAGTAATATACGTGTATTGATCTCAAACATACATAAGTTGTAAATACTTCGTTTCTTATAAAAATTATCTTAAAACAGCATCTAAAATAAAACATATTTAAGAAGCACTTATTAACATATATACTGCCAATTATTTTTTTGTCAATTTAGCTGTAGTACTTTTTAATATAGCCATAGATCCTAAAAACAAACAGCCTTTGCACCTATAATCCTAAGGGTTTTATCAATTAAAAATTTTCATGAGAATAAGACGTGAAGATAGATTCACAATATAAATATGACATTTGACGACAATATTTTAACAACATTTTACACTGCGAATATTAATAGGGTGTATAAGGTTATATTTTCTTTTAGTAAACTAGTGTAAATTGTATGCAGTCTCAACAAAAAAAAAACAAATTTCTTGTAATATTATTGTTCCACGACGGAAGATGAATATTTAAGTTAACCCTTTCCAGAACACATCAGTCCTGAGCCTAATCGTCGAAGAGTTTTAATCGATGTGGCGTTATGTGACCAGACTGTCAGCCGGCGCTGCTGTTTAAATCGCTAATTAAAAAATATTTATTAATGTTTGTATTTTGAGAACGAGTTCTGAAGTGGAAATTGAAACGTCAATAAACGTATTTTTACCTTTAATTGTGGCTTATTCCCATTTAAATAGTAATAACTTTAAAATGCACAAGAAAATAGCTTCAGAACAATATTAAAAAATATTTACATTAGATTATAGTGTCGTCAGTTATAAAGTTTTTGTTTTTAGCGATTTACAAGGTGGATAAAGAGTGCAACTGTAAATTATATGGAAAAGTGACAAAATTTTACCAAAAAGCATAGAAAATCCTTTAAAATGGGGGATTGTAAAGTTATTTTTGTTAAGTTGTTGCTTCATTATTGCAAAAATAGTCTCAACAAAAGTTGTTTTTTGAAAATTATTAATAACTATTCTAAAAATGCACAAAAATCTTCGATTTCGCGTGAAAAAATTAATTATTTATTTGAAAATCAAATCTATTCTTGTTAATTTTTCATGAATTATGCTTATTATTTTTACAATAATTATTTTTCTTGGCTGAAAAACATTACAAATATATTTTAAACAAATTAATTGTTATAAACTTTTTAAAATAAAGTATGTAAATTGTAATATGTTCATTATGTATCCAGATTAGTTGCATCATTTTTACTTATAATTATATCAAGTTTATACAAAACTAATTTGTGTAAAATATAAATATATTTGTATAAAATGTTTTTGAGAAAAAATAATTGCAATAAGCATAATTCAAGAAAAATTAACACGTATAGATTTGAGTTTCAATAAAAATTATTGTTAAATGATATCAGTAAATAAATGAAAACGTATAATTTTGCAAAATCAATATTTATTTTAAATTGTTTAAACCAATTACTCGGGTAAATAAACAATTCACAAATTAACTAAATGCATTTTTATGATTTATACCACTAGGTACCCCAAATAAAAAAAAAACATAAATTTTCGTTCATTAAAATCGGAGATATTGCTACTTTTACAAATTTGAATTTATAAATTCAGCTTTTGAAATAGTAAAATCGCTAAATCGCTTTTAAACGCTTTACCTTTGGCACATCATGGACGGCTCATCTTTAATAGAATCGGTTTTAATTTTTTTTTTGTCTTAACTTGAACTTTTAATCTTTCAAACGTTTTTTTTTAATTGCTTATTATTTATAAATAAAGTCCCTGTGATTTAAAAAAAAAGGGCTAACTCAAATTTAGAAATCATAGGTATATTTTTTTGAATTCGTGAAAAAATGGCAACATGGCAAAAAAAATTACTTTTTACCACGAAGGGATTTAACCTAATGCATTGTTGTTATCGTCCAAAAACATTAAGATGTCCTCACCTGATTATCATGAGGATATGACGGCTGAACTCTTCGAAAAATAGGCAACAGAACAGCATTTACCGAATATTAAAACAAATTCCGTAATAGTAATGGACAATGCGTCATACATTCAAGACTCTACACCAAAATTACAAATACTAGGTAAAACTAAAAAAAAATTGTTACAATTAATGAAGCAACGAGATTTTCAAAAAGAATGCGCCAATGATAACTGTTTGAACGCCACGGGCATACGGTTTTGCGGCTCCCTCCATATCATTGTATTTTAAACCCAATTGAAATGATATGGGCCGATGTAAAAAAAGAAATTGCGGAAAATTAATAAATCTCCCCAATTAAGTGACGTTGTTGCACAAAATATAAGAGTAACCGAAGAACTTAACAAAACTGACATTTTGGACAAATGTGTGAAATTTTGTGTGGCTCATTTTCAAGTAAAAGAAAAAGAACGTCTTACTTTACCACAAATTAAATCGGTAGTTATAAACACAAATGTAGGCTCAAGTTCTGAACACACGGATAGTGATAGTGTTTGATGGTGTAAATATTTCAACAAAGACGGTATGTCAACTTGTCAAAAATATGTTTCATGTACGGTAGTAAAGGTGATCTCTCCATTAGTCTAAGACGATTTGGTCGTTTTCAATGTAATTATTTTATTTTTATATTAAAACTGTAGTCCCATTTCTTTAGTTCTCAAATTAATAAGCACATATATGCGAGATTTGACGACGTGAGATTGTTATCGTCCGCTCATTGGTTATCGTAATTAATGGAATTTTGTTATAGCAATCATCACGGTGACCAATAAAAAATTTTTTACTATAATGTTTATCTTCAGTTAGTATGGGTTTCAGTTTATTGTTCTATAAACTATTGTTTATTTTTATTGTTTTATTGTTCTATAACTTCTATTGTTTTAAAATGTGTTACAGAAGGCAGCGACACTAAACGTGGAATTTTGTTTTTATACTTGTTTAGTTGACATCGTATAATCTATACCTACCTGCAAAGTTTCACCTAATTGCTATATTTTTTCAAATATACATCGTTGCTCAAATTCAAATGAAATGTTGTTTATCTATTTGGCCGTTATAGTACGTATAATATGTTTAGATTCTAATAGTGCAACCAGTGGGAATGGGAAGACAAGGTGGACTAAAGCTGAGGTGGATAGACGGGGTAACACAGGATCCTGAAAAGATCGGTGTTGTCAACTGGAAAATCCAAGTCGAAACAGAGAAGAATGGCGCAGAAGGCTTGAGAAGTTTGAGGTCTTTTAAGGGCTGTTGTACCGTGATGATGATGATGAATATGTTTATATAGGATTTATGTATGTATTATATAAACACATGTAGAAGAATGGTGGAGCTCGAATTAAAAATAAAAAGAAATGCAATAGTCTACTTTCAGAATGTCTTTTCCCTACGTAAAGCATTTCATTTCAATTAGAGGTACCCATCGAGCAAAAAGACAAAAGAGGGAATCTAATCGTTATTAAAAGGAGACCAAAAAAGTGGCCTCTGATGGAGGACATATCCGGAAATGCGAATGCGCCAAATTTAAATTTCATGACACTTCACAATAATCATACAGTGGTGTAGGGGTTCTAATTTATCTATTTATTTGTTATATTACATAATATTAATATTACATAATATTAATACATAATACACTTAAAATACTTTTTTTAACACTAGAACACAATAAAGTTTTAATTAAATAATAACAATAATAGTCTAAAATGTGAAACAATTGTTAAAAAACTTCAATAGAAAATACAAGTAATCTTTCATGTGACAGTTGGGACAAACAATAACATCAGGAATAACATAACCCAACTAAATTTGATTTCTTAAACAAGGAAAGAGTCTCTATTTCCTTGTTTAATGTGGCCTCTCAAGATGGCACTTCCTGTCTAACAATATTTTTGCCCCCACTATCTTTACATTCCCTCTTTTGTCTTTTTGCTCGATGGAGGTACCACAAGTCTTCCTGATGAAAGATGAAACCGCTAAACTCGTGTAAAAGAACAGTGAAGCTTTAATTAAAAGAAATGCAATCAAGAGACTATCAAAGAAATAATAGAGCTTTAAAAATAACTTATAAAATCGCATGTAACCTCACACTAATTACTAGGAAATTGTTTATTTCAGGGTTTAACATCTCTTTATAAATAACAGCGATTTAAACACAACGACCTAACAGTCTGGTTACGCAACAACTAAAATTCTTCGATGGTCAGACACAGAACCGATTTCTTCTTAAAAGGGTTATTCATGTACATGTCAAATTAATAATTATAACCTTTTAATGTATAATCTACGTAAAATAAGAAATAAAATGAGAGCTAGTTATTATATTTAAGAACTGTTTTTAACTAGTACTTAGAAACTTCTTTATTTTCCTTTCAAAATGGAACTTAAAGAAAATACGCTTTTTCAAGTATTTAAAATGTGATAAAATGTAAATTTTTATGTTTTACAACATACGGTGGCATTCACAATACCACCAGGTTTACCACAAAAGTTTATTATACATTCATTGTCCACTAAAAATATATATACCAAACTAAATGCAATGACTGGAAATCGTATGTGTGCAAAATACTATGAACCGAATATGGCAGTATACATGTTAAAATTAAAACAAATACCCAATATGAAAAACCGATATCTTTATAGGCGATATTTTAAAAATGTATAAATATATACAGCGCGAACGCAATTCTAGTAGTTAATAAATTAATATAATCACATGTATCAAAAATTTCTCAATGTAACAATAAATAAAATTGTTTTTATGTACATTACTTAGTAATACTACTTTAAAAACAGACTATGGTATAAAAGGTTAGAGTGCAGGTCCAGCGTCTTCATCAAAATTTGAAAAGGGGTCCCTGGTTTCTTCTATTCGATGCATATTTTCTAAAGAAGCAGCCATTATTCTTAGGTTGTCTACACCAGTAAGCAGTTGTCTAAATAAAAAGCCAATAAATCGTATTAATAATTATAATAAACAAGTTAACACATGAACAAATTCAGAGATGAATACAAAAAACAAGATATGTCCCAAAGTAGGATATTATAGTGGAACTTGGATATTAAGACCTCGGTAGTTACGTCATCTCGGTTATAACGTCAATTTTTAATAGGTACGGCCAAAAACTATTCGATAACATTATTAAAAACCCGTTTTTATCGGCTAAAAATAAAATAAGCCTCGTCTATAGCGTCATAAAATTTTACAGTAGGTTGTCGTTTTCTACTTTATGAAGAGTAAAGTGCAATGCCTTTTCGGCTTTGCGGAATTGTTCCTTCCAAGAATGTGAGAAAGCATGATTATCCCTTCTGTGTACAGTTATGTGACCTTGACAGTTCTATGATTTCTCATTTATCAGTGCCATCCTAACAGTCAAATTTTCTGTTTCAGAACAGTCAGTTTAAGAAATTTTCAATCATAAAAAACAGGGATATTTTAAAAGCCTTTAATGAGGGAGAAAATGTTAAAAAGATTAGGAAGTGCATTCGTGGTGATGTAGATTCAGCTCTACTCAAATGGTTAAAGTGGTGTCGCAGTTCTGATATTCCTATGTCCGGGCCACTTTTAAAGCAAAAAGCTGCAGAGTTCGGAAAACTGTTAGGTGAAGATTTTACATGCTCTAACGGCTGGCTAGATCGGTTTAAAGTATGGCACTCAATTTCCTTCGCAAAAATTGTTGGAGAGGCAAAATGTGTGGCCGAGAACGTGACAGGTGATTGGTTACAAAACACATGGCCACAACTAAGGCAACCACACAAGGATAAAGATATCTTCAATGGCGATGAAACTGGTGCCCTTTACAAATTAACGTAAGACAAAACTTTAAATTTCAAAAATCAAAAATGTGTCGGTGGACAGCTTTTAAAACAAAGAGTCACGACTTTTGTTTGTGCAAACATGACAGGTACATTGACGAATGCGTGTACCCTCTGATGATAAAGCATCAGCTGGACCCTGGTCTACCTGGCTTTTCGGCATACGACCGTTAGCTAGCCACTAACCCCTACTACGAGTCCGACACCATTTAAGGGTGGCACGTTGCATGAAGCATCGCGGGGATCCACCCTCCCCGTAGTTCCCTACCCGTCCGTTATCCCGTCGTCTCAGATACTAGGAGTGTAGACCGGTGACTGTAACGCCGAATCGCCCTGCGTGCGTTTCTACAAACCCGACACCTCGAACGACGGCTCTCCACCTCTTCATTCCTTCCCATTAGTCGCCTCTTACGACAGGCAGGGATACTTGCGCCGAACGTATTCTTATCTCCGCGAGCCGGACGGAGGATGACAGGTACAGAGAAAATTGGTATTTTGGTTATTGGGAAATGTTTACATCCTAGATGTTTCAAAAACATAAAAACATTGCCTGTAAACTAAACAGCCAACAAAAAAGGGTGGAAGACTTCTGCTATTTTTTAAGAGGAATTGAGAAAGTGGGACAAGGAATTGTCTTCATCCACATGCAGCCCCATCCCTAGCTTAATTTGAATAATGTAAACATAGTTTTCTTACCAGCCAACTTCACGAGTGTCTTGCAGCATATGGACTAAGGAGTCATAAGAAGTTTAAAGTGCCATTATCGGAAACAGCTTTTGAAAAGGATGATTTTTTCTAGAGGCAATGGGAACCCGTGAACATTATCCTCCTTGATGCAGTTCAGTTTTTAGTACTTTCTTCAAGCTAAATTGACTGTAGTTTCTCCCAATGTTCAGGATGTTGACGAGGATGACGAAATGCCTTTGTCAGAGTGGATCCAAAATTTAATGTGAACCAGATATAGTTTGGAACTGATCTTGACTCCTACATTTCAGTAGACAATCAGGTAGAAACATTTTAAGTTTAAATGATGAAGAAATTGTGGAACAAGTGCAAAATGTGGAAATAGATGTTGATGAAGATAATGAAGAAGAAGACGGCGTTTATTATCCTACAATCCAAGAAGCAATGAGAGCTGCTGAGACCATATCCAGGTTTTACCAGTTTAGGGAGGCATCCACAACTACCAAAGAAGCAGCTCAGATTATTAAGGACACTACAGAAAACTTTATTTTTCAGAAAGGGTTTGTGCAGATGAAAATAACTGACTTTTTTCACCATTAGATAACTTTTTCATAAAAAATGTAAGTTTCATATACATGATATGTTTTATTTCTTAATTTTTTTTTATCCTAAATGCAGCTGTAATAACAAATAGTGCTGTATTAATATTTTGTCTCGTTAAAATTTAATTTTTTTCTACCTCTTTTATAACGTCATTCTGATACAGCATCATTTTTTTACTGGACCCTTCAATGACGGTATAACCAAGTTCCACTGTATAACAATCTTACACCTATAAGAATAGACTTACCTTAAAGAATGTTCCGCTGAGCCGGCAGCATTCCGTAACTCTTGAGCCAATCGATTAAACTGTACTTGATTAGATGTATTATAACCGCCAGCGGCTCCTTCACCGCGCAAAGTTTGATTTTCAGCTTTTACGACATTCAGTTGAGTCTAAAATCGGATTTTACATAATTACAAAATGCAGCGAAATTGTGTAATAGTATGTCACACAAATATGTAGTTTTTTACCAAGTAGGCATTTTTAAACAAAAATAAAATAAAAAGCATGCCTGAGAAATTTTTACTTCCTACGAGGAAGAGTTTCCCTACAAGGGGAAATATTTGAAATTCGACTATAATGTAGAATTAAAAATAAATTTTCTTTAAAGAACACTTTTCTATCATGAAGTTCTGAAGATAATTCACATTATCTTAGAGCAGTGGTTCCCAAAATGAGGGTCTTTCTTCTATTAATACATTGCATGCTAATTTATTATTGATATGAGAAGACAAAGAAGATGAAGGAATGCACTCTATGGGGACAAGGAAGGAGCCCCCACGAGATCAATAGAGCCACATCAACTACAAAGCAAACAGTATTGACGGCGTCCCTTGGAAACGTCTACGACCAAACCAAATCAGATGGCAAACATCAAGCCAAAACTGTTCTTCTCAGAGCCAACACTGACAGTAGCAAGCATAAAATAAATATCGAGGGCATCACTACAGCCAAACAAGACATCTTATCAGAATTCTGCAAGAACACGAAATGTGAGGTATTGTGCATCCAGCAAACCCATAGAGACCTAACTGCAGCGAAACCGGAAAGTCTAGGGTATGAAACCGATTGGGGAGATCGGTTTCATACCACACAATAAACATGGGGGCGCGGTATTTGTGGGAGCTGAAACCATAGTCTCATCTGTGGGAACAATAAATGTACACGATATAGAGATAATAACCACTGAGATCGGAAAATGAACCGGTAAAAATAGCCTCGGTATACAAGCCCCAAACCAGCCTTCTATATTTTCACCCAATCAGCTTGTACTTGGAGACTTTAAGTCACAGTTTACTCTGAGGCTATGCAGATTCAGACGCAAATGGAGACCCAGTAGAAGCATGGGCCGAAACGAGTGGCTTCACGTTAATCCATGATCATAAACTTCCACCATCTTTTCAGAGCAAAGTTTGGAAAAGAGGATTTAACCCGGATATCTGTTTTTCAAGTAATAACGTCGAAACCGATGTACCAAAGTAGTATATGGCCCAATACCAAAAACTCAGCATAGACCAATTGGTATAAATATCTTTTCAATTGTCAGACCACAAGCTATTCATTCAGAAAAAGATTTAACTTCAAAAAGACAAACTGGCAAAAGTATGCAGACATACTAGATTCTGAGCTGCTACGTCTTGAATTAAAAGTAGACAACTACGAAAAAAAAAACTAAGGTACTCAAAAATGTGTCTAGAAAGGCTATCCCCAGAGGATGTAGAGAACAATTTGTTCCCGGGATGTCCAACGAGTCCAAAGAACTAATGAGAACATACTACAATGGAAGAACAAATACTAGAAGAAGATTGGATTCGGAGACAAACCATCTAGGAACTCTTTTACACTAAAAGAACTCCACGACGGTATAAACAGGTTAAAAAACACGCTGCAAAGGCTGCAAAATTCCAAAATCATGGAGGAAATCTTCAAATCTCAAGGAGGATTCTATGACACAGTAAGGCACAAAACATTGCTCCGCAAATTATACGACACTCTCAATGACCATCATCTGGGTAAGCTCGTATCTTCCTTACTGCAAAACAGACGTTTTTTCGTTATGCTGGAGGGTAAGGTAAGTAGGTGGAGAGTTAAAAAAACGACCTCCCACAGGGAAGTGTTTTAACAGCAATGCTCTTCAATATTTCTCACCCCTTGATGTACGCTCTACAATAATTATTAATGCAGGACTATCTGATCATGAAGCCGTATATACCAAGTTTAACACTCTTAATAAAGTATCCTCAAAATCCTAACGTTTAGGTAGGATTTTTTCCGCTCAGAACTTTCGTAAATTCGAAAATGTGTGCTTGACTTCCGGGTGGCCTCTGTGGACGTGGACTATAATTTTAGTGATTTTTTAGATGTGCTTGTCTGTATTTTCAATAAGACATTTCCTTTAATTACAATTAAGTCAAAACATCGAAAACCCTGGACTACCAAAGGTATCCGCACATCAGCCAAGAATATGCGTTTACTACTATACATCAAGAAATTTAGTACCAAAGTCTTTGTCACCGAATATAAATTATCTCCAAGTACAAAAGAACCTATCTAAAACTTATCAAAACAGCTAAAAAAATGTCAAGATCAGAATCAATCTGGGACGCTCTAAAAATGTTGAAAAGAAACTTGATCCATAATAAACGATCTTCCAAATAAAACTAACACAGCTCAAACATTTTCTCTTCCAAACCCCGAAAATCTAAATAATTACTTCGTTAATGTGAGTAAAAATATAACATCAACTATTTTGTCACAACCAGATCCCATTTCCTATATCCCCAATCCAAAAAATCTCGAATTCATTCTTTATAGGACCAGTTGATAAATCTGAACTGATCCAAACAATCAGTAGTATCAAAAGCAAATCTTCCTGTAGTACTGATGGACTATCCATAAAAATATTCATAAATCTCCCAAACAATGTGTTGGAAGTCCTGGTCCCACTAATTAATGATTCCTTTGAAGAAGGTATATTTCTAGAGTGCCTAAAGATAGCCATTATTATTCTTCTTCATAAGCGTGGTGAAAAATCGAATGTCTGCAACTATAGACCTACTGCCTTATTACCGGTCCTATCCAAAATTATTGAGAGGCTTATAAAAGCCCGACTTATGTCTTTTCTCGTTAAAAACAACATTTTATCACAAAGTCAGTTCGGCTTTTTATCTAATTAATGTACCAGTGATGCTGTTTACTGTACTACATGGGGTCTATAAAGCACTAAACAATAATCTTCACACTGCCATTGTTTTTTGTGACTATGCCAAAGCTTTTGATTGTGTAAATTACGACATTTTGATAAAAAACTAAATTTCTACGGAATTCAAGGTATTTCGTGGAATTAGTTCCAATCTTACTTAGGAATAGGAAACAACTAGTTAGAGCAAATGATACTGACTCTAGTCACAAAAACATTGTATGTGGAGTACCACAAGGTTCAGTATTGCGTCTTCTACATATCCTTAACTTTATAAATGACATCGCTAACTTAAAAACCGATGGAAACATTTTTCTTTTTGCTGATGATATCAGTATCACCTGGAGGAACTCTAATATAAGTAATTTGAGCTCAAACGCTTTATTTTAATGTCAGCTATCACCCATTAGCTAATGTCCAATTAATTATGGGACACCCTGTATTTGGGTATCACATACAGCAACAAAAACATATTAGTTCGTAAGGTTTTATTGTGCAATTTGCAATTTATTTAAATTTTACAGTGGATTGTACATTTTATTATCTTTTATTTTGTGATATTGACGCTTTATGTAATTTTAGTAAATTTTAAATTGTTATTGTTATTTTTCTGACTTTTTGTAAGCTTTGTCCATAAAATTGCACAATTTTCAGTGACAATAAAGCATATTTCTATTCTATTCTATGCCATTAAGAATTATAAAAAAACAATAGCATTGTATACTTACAGTTAACAATTTGATTTCTTGTTTTAACTTTAGCACCAAATTTTCAGCCGCAGCAGCTCTTCGCTAAAATATTAAAAAATGTTTATAAACAATATTAATTTCTGAAATAAGAACAAAGTTATATTGAAATTACCAATGTTTAAATTTAAAAAATATATATATGGAAATAGTATATGCAAATTTTGTGTCCTTTAAGGGAGATAAATTATTTAAACTAAAACAAGATAAAAGTAACAATTTTTAAATGTTATCTTCCTCTTCTTATTTTAATGTCATATTTTTTAAAATTGGCATTTCCATGTCCAACTTTTACACCAGCGTTTGGTGGTCTTCAAAGTGGTCTGCTACCAGTCTGCTACACCCAAGAAACAAGTCAAGTACCTAGGAGTGAAAAATCCGAAAGGAGGAGGGACGTACACGGTGTTGTACAGTCGATCGTCTTCTACGCGGCACCGGTCTAGAGAGAGGCGGTAGAGATAACGGCCTATAGGAGGCTCATGACACAAGTGGACAGAACAAGACTGTTGCGAGTGGCATGCGCCTACAGTACTATCATGGAATGAATGAAGGTAGTGCTTCGGAAGTGATGCCGGCCTTACAGCGGCCATTCCGCTTCCGGATCGCTGGATGACAGAGAAGGGTACCTCGGGAACTATCGTCGGAAGTGCGACGAACGAATCCTGCACTAAGGTCAGTCAGGCGGCGCCCTGCCCTGAGATGTCTTTTGAAGATTCCAGACCCACCCTCTATAAAGACGAGAAAAAAAAGGTGGTCTGCTGGTATTGGTTTCTCTTCCTTTGTAATTTTTGCAAGTCTATTATCACCGATTCTATCAAAGGTGTCTCTCGATGTTCTGTTTCTGACCGTAGACTATTCTACAATGTCTTGCATATCGCAGCTCCTCAATCTATATAAAAGTGTTTTGGCAGTAATTGATCTTCATAGCTTTCACTTCTCATTGTTCTTAGTATTTGCTCATTCGTGGTTGTATTTGCTCGCGTTTCCGTGGCTTACGTCATAATAGGTTTTACACAGATTCTTTAAATTCATGTTTTGCTTTCGATACTCATATATTTGTTTATCCATATTACATCCCAGAAAAATCCTGATGTCCTAGCCGCTTTTGTCGCTTGTATTTGTAGTCCTTGTTTTATATTTCTATTGCTTGTAATATTAATGCATATATATTTGAAGCAAATAACTTGCTTCACACTTTTATTATAAAATTCTAACTTACATCTACGTTCGTATGATATTCTCACAGACTGTGTTTTCTGGACAGAGATAACCATATTTAATTATTTTGCTACTATTTCAAATCTGTATAACAACCTCTGTAGTTGTCCATATCTTTGGATATTATCACCGCATCATCAGCATAGAAAATATATTTTAAATTCTATATTGCCCCTCCTATAACTTCTTCCCGCGGATTTCACTTCCTTGATGATACTGTTGTATCCTGTTGAGTCAGATACCCCTGATTGCGACCCTGTACGTTAGAGAAATCAATATTTCTCCCGTCGCCGAAATATTCCACGAACTCCGATAAAATACTACTCCCTTGACGCAGAGATTACCTTCGAGAATTTCCATCATTTGATCGTTGGTCAGCTAGTTGTTTCGAGATAGTGCGTCCTCATTATATAAGCCAGCAGCAGCATGTCTAAATTGAATTTAAAAAAAAATCCTTTTATAATCTCTATTTACAGTATTAATAAGAAGTTCTTTACAGTGAATCCTTTTGATATAATTCATGTGCACCGCACTGAATTATATCGGCAACGTGACCGGCCGAGCTGACAAAGCTTGCTACCGGGATAACGCGGACTCGCCGACGACAATGTCGTTCATATAATTTACTCCTGACTCAGCGCTGCTAACGCGACGATATTACCGCTAACAGCGCCCTTATGTAGCTTATCCGTGACTTATGTTTGCATGTAAGCAATGGATGGCTCCTGGCACAACTCCAAAGAAACTTCATTCCCAACTTCTTCCAGGTGGTTCTGTACAAAATTTTAATGTACTCCTCGTATATATAATACCGCCAAAAGCTCTAAACTAAGAATAAGATACTTTATTCAACTTTATGACACAACTATAAGTTGTTGTATAAAAAACAACAACTTAATTTATATTTAAATGGGAATAAGCCAAGAACAAAAAACAAAATTTGTTTAATTTACTAATGTTTGTATTTTGAGAACGATTTCCGAAGTGGAAATTGAAACGTCAATAAACGTATTTTAACCTTTAATTGTGGCTTATTCCCATTTAAATATAAATTAATTTAAAATGCCACAAGAAAATAGCTTCAGAACAATATTAAACAACAACTTTATACTAACAAATTTTAGAAAAATTAAAAATTTAGCTACACAATATTATTCCACAAGTGATTAATAAAAATCGTTGTTCAAACTACTTACATTGCTCTTTTCTAAATTATCCTCTACTTTTTCAAGCGCCCCGGCAAGATTGTGAGTATATTCATGTTCTTTATTCCTAGCAATTTCTAAATCCCTACTTAAATTATCACACATTAAATTCTTTTCCGCTAATTGCCTCTTCGTGATGTCTAATTCTTTCTTCAGTCTTTCTAGCTCTCCCTCTGGACTTTGTGGAACCGTTAAGGTTTCGCTTTGTTGCGTGCAAGCAGCACCATCAGCTAGGAAATCAGGAAGACTTTTCGAACTCCCGACCTGCAAAAATACTTTATTAGCAATTAGCATATTATTATCAACATTAAACTCAGGAAACCGGAGAAAAAAGTTAAAACCACCAAAATTAACATTAAAAACCTAAAAGACGACAACTGCCAACAGCAACTAAACGCAGAGATAAATAAATTAACTGAAGGAAGCGTTGAATGGGCAGATATGAAAAAAGCCATACTAAAAGCGGGAAAGGAGGTCCTAGGCGAAGAAGAGAAAACCACTAAAAAAGACTGGATGACACCGGAAATAGTTGAGCTAATAAATGAAAAAAGAAAATACAAAAATAAAGATGAAAATAAATATAAAACCATCAAGAATAAAATCAAATATGAAATCAGAAAGGCTAAGGAGGAATGGATGAACAAAGAATGCCAGGAATTGGAAGAACTCATCAACAAACATGACACCTCAAACTTACATAAAAAAATGAAAGAACTTACAGGCAACACCAGACAAAGAAGAACACTCATAACAAGAGATAATAATGGAGAAATACTTACTGAAGAGAGCAAAATAAAGGAAGTATAGGAACAATATATAATCCATCTGTTCCATGACGAGAGAGAAAATGAACAAGATATAGGTGAAGAAAAACAATACCTACAAATTTTACCCTCAGAAGTAAAGAATGCCCTACAGAATGCAAAACAAGAAAAAGCACCGGGTCCTGATCAAATTCCAGTTGAACTGTTAAAAGCCTTAGATGACGGTAATATAAAGAGACTCACCCGAATTCTCAACCACATATATGTAGAGGGCATCATCCCGTAAGAATGGCTTAAATCGATATTTTTACCTCTACCAAAAAACAACAATCCCAAATCATGTAATGACTATAGATTGATAAGCCTAATGTGCCACCCTTTAAAGATACTCTTGAAAATTGTTCAAAACCGAATTTATAAGAAATGTGAGGAGCAGATAGATGAAACTCAGTTTGGCTTCAGAGGAGGCATGGGTACAAGAGAAGCATTATTTGCGTTGACGGTACTCTTGCAGAAATGTCGGGAATATAACAAGAGTGCATATGTATGCTTCATAGACTTTAGGAAGGCCTTTGACCGAGTGCAGCATATGAAGTTAATAGATGAATTAAAAAACATCAATTTAAACAAAAAAGACATTGAGTTTATTAAGGCTATATACTGGAACCAGAAAGCAGTAGTAAAGGTGAACGATATAGAAACAAATAATATACCGATTGCGAGAGGGGTTAGGCAAGGATACGTCTTGTCTCCGACGCTTTTCAACGTGTACTCACAGGTCATATTCAGAAAAGCCTTATGGGAAAGAAAAGAGGGAATAAGAATTGGTGGAGAAATCATAAACACCATGAGATTTGCAGATGACACGGTAATTATGGCTGAGAGTATAGAAGAACTACAAACTTTACTAGATGCAATAAATAGTGAATGCATTCAAATGGGACTTGACATCAACACAGATAAGACCAAATTTATGATAGTATCAAGGAGTCCAATAAATAATGAACAACTAACTCTTGGTGGGCAGCAAATAGAGAGAGTGACAAAATATAAATATCTGGGAGCTTACATCAACACAGAATTAGATCCAGACCAAGAGATCCGGGTACGAATAGAAATGGCAAGGGCAGCGTTCTTAAAATTCAAACAATTGTTCTGTGACAAAAATCTGAATACTGCGCTGAGACTGAGGTTTGTTGAATGTTACGTCTGGTCGCAACTATTGTACGGGGTAGAAACATGGACACTAAAAGCGCAAATATGTAGTTAAAAAGATTAAAGCCTTTGAACTTTGGATATACCGGAGAATGTTGAGAATTCCATGGACTGCCAGGGTCACCAATGAGGAAGTGCTGAGAAGGATGGGTCGAGACAAAAAATTGTTGAGAACAATAAAAGTACGCAAGACTGCATACCTTGGACACATACTAAGAAATAATAAATATAGTCTTCTGCAGGTCATCATGCAGGGTAGAGTCGATGGCAAAAAGGGGATAGGTTGAAAGAGGAAGTCATGGCTGCGAAATATTCGAGACTGAACAAACATGACTGTAGACGAATTATTCCACGTTGCAAAAGACAGAGAAGCTTTTAAAAATGTGGTCGCCAACCTCCGTTAATGGGGACGGCATAGGAAGAAGAAGATATTATTATCATAATATATATCCAAAACGCTAAAAAAAGACGGTAACGCTTATAAAGGTAGACCGGACACATAATGAAAACAGATTTTAAATACATTGACAATAAACAGAAATACATTGGAAAAAAATCCACAAGAAATAATGACGATTGTCTGAAATATCGATACCTCAGTTCAAAAGCGTAACAAGTCAAAAAAATTCAAATTTTAGTTATTGCAATCATGGCATTCGCAATACATATCTCTACCAATTTCAATACCGAAATAAGTTGAAATTCGTCTTTTAGTTCGTACAGGGCGTAGTCAATTTATTTAACAACTCCAAATTTATAAATATTTTAGTTGAATCGTGTAACAACTTAACTTGTTACAGTATTGAACAAAAAGGATTATTCTTTCAATGTGACACGCGGTTTCTTAGTTGTTACATTTTTCTCTAAAAATGAGTGAATTTAAATTAACTAATATGAATAAAAAGCATTTTGACTCCCGTGGTGCAGTCATATTACATTTGGCAAGAACCAGCTATCAAGAAATCAACGAAAATGCAGTGGTAAGAAAGTTTTTATGTAATATAATTAAACATAACCCTACTTTTTATAAATTATAAATTAAAGTTATAAATTATTATTCAAACACTAAGAGTATAATAAATGTGCACTGAAAAGTATTGGAAATTGTAGGGAGAATCAGGAGAAGACCACCTCAAGATACTGATGGTAATGTAGTAAACGAAAAAATTATTAGAAACAATAAGGTGGAGGCATCATTAAATTGTTTATCTAACAACTGGTTTGATTTAAAAGACAATAGTTTATTGCCCGATAATAATTTACACGAGACAAATAGTACTAAATCTACAGAGGAAAGTAATCAGATATGTATTAATTTTTTTATTTTTGTATATTATAATAAAATTTACTATAAGTAATTATATTTTTATCATCTGTTCTAGGATAGTGATACGAGTAGTATTGTAAGACAGTGACGACGGCATCGCTGATAAAAATTACGTACCGCCGGCCGATTATGATGTGAATGTTTTTTTAATGTCTAGTATTTCAGAGGTAGACAGTGACGACAATATTGTAAATGTGAATTTACTCCAAACTTAAGTGATTCTGAAAACTGGGGAAAAAATATCAAGAAAAGAAAACGAAATTTGGGAGATGAGTATATCAATGCAGCAAATAAGAACATTGAAAAAAGAAAAATGTTAACTTAGTGTACAAAACTACAAAAAAAGGTAGTAATAGATCTAAAAATCTAAAATATACTTTCAGATTCGAAGATAAAGAAGTATTCTAACTTTCTTTAAGAATACATTAGCCATCAACAATAGGATTATTTTACAACAACTAAAAAGAAAGATAAGCAAGGCTGTTTATTTAAAACTTCAAGATTTAGAATAAGGTGAAAACGTTCAAATGTTGTTTCGATCTTCAAGCCTTTTTCCCTACTCCTTATGGTGAAATTAGTAGTTTCTATTATAAACGGAGACTAAACTACATTCATTTTACATATTCCCAATTGTCAACAGACGCACGTGAAAGCCAAACAGGGTCGTACTGAGGTGTATCATATGATTTTTAAAAATATTTACTTTTGAAATTATTAGTATAATTATTAGTGTACGAATTTCTTGAAATTTAATCATTAAATCACACACTAAACTCTAAAAAATATTACGACCAGTAAATAACTTAACAATAATTATTATAACATATAACACACAATATATTAACTTAGAAATCAATACGATACAATTTGAATGTAAACAGACTGGCAAGTTTGGATCTGTAACATGAGAATCCGTCTGGCTTAAGGCAATAAATTATATTTAATAGCCTCTTGACGAATGAATGGCCGAAAATCAACACGTGCGTATATTTACAGATGAGAATATGCTAAACAAATGTACTTTATCTGGTTACAACTTTACCGTGTTTGACATCAAATCAAAAATTGGATACTGCTTTTTCTAGCAGGAAGAAATTGCAAAGAGGGGGCCAATGAAACTGTTAGTTGTATCTATAATTTTTCGAATGAAATTTGTACTCAAGATATTTAAGATTTAATGTCACTAAATAGCGAAATGGGTAAAAATTTCAGTAAAAATACAGAAAAAAAGTTATTTGGAATGACCTAATAACTGTTTCTCGATGGCTCTGTATTACATACTTACCTCACTATTTGATGATTCAATCCTAATATTATTTGAGTGGGTATTGACTACGGGCAAGTCCAAGGGAAATGATTCTTGAGTTCGCATAGGTAAGTCCAACGGAACGGGTCTATTAGAATTAGTAACCTCTGGATTAAGAGCATTATTCCTACTCTGTCGCGCAGGCGTAAAATCGGGCAAATTATCAATGTCCACATTGAAATTTTCGGATAATGTATTTCCTAAATAACACTAAAAATAAAAGATAATCAATTGTTTTACTGTAACAAAAAGATACTCCAGTCGTCAGAGACGAAAATGCTACTCAACCTCTAAAAATCATACGAACAAGCTAAATTTTGCTGAGAATATCAATGTCAGTGTATTAGGCATATTTCAAGTGCCTCATATTTGTTGCCATATAATGGTGATAAATTTTATTGATCTCACCAGAATCGTAAAAATTGGCAAATATCGCGCAACGTTTATTTAACAGCGTTATAGGAACTTACTGCATTTGCGGCAAAATAAAAAAAATGCATACGAAAGCTGCACTCTTCATCTTTAAAACCCATTTTAATTTTTGTAGATAGGACACTTTGATCAAAAGATATCGATTTTTTACCGCCGTAGCGTGGTTTCTGAGGGAACGGTTCATTCTACACAAAAAGTGCTCATTAACATTTTTGTTCAAAATTACCTCAGCTACATTTCTTAATTGAAACATTTTTTTATACGGCGTATAGGTTCTTGGTAAATGGATGTTTTCCTACGGTGGGGCTTTTAGAGCGAAGCTCGGGAGTAGGGGTGGCAAATTTTCTTGCATCGTTTTTGGGGTTCCAAATTGCCATTCTCAGCAGAATTCAGCTTGTCCGTATAATTTTTAGAGGTTCAATGGCATTTTGGAGTTTGGCGACTGGAGTAAACTTAACTTTTCTTTTGCGGTAATCTTTGTGATATCATTCCGCTAACATTAGCATAACTCTGCTTTGTAAATCGCTAACACGTAACTCAAAACTTATATTCACCACTCCAAATAACTAAATCTCATTGACGTTGAACCCAGTTTCGCTGCTCTTTTACCCATAAAAATAGGTTTTTTTTTTAATGATTTTTCCTCTGTCTAAAGTGAGATGATACATTTGATTATGTAAGATAAGTGTTCCTTGTAAAAACTTATCTTATAGAATCCACATTCCATTTTTTTTTTCATTCTCTTCAAACAAGCGTCTTTTTAAATTGGTCACCAATGTTGATCTCTTTACCAGTTTTAACTTTTGTTTCAATATTTTCCGTTTTTTTAATTGTGGAATTATATTTCTCACAATTCCTTGGGGAATACTTAAATTTTGAGAAATGGGCCAGATTATGTCCAGAAAGTCCTTTGTTATGGGCCGCAACAATGGAATTTCGTAAATCGTTAGGTAAAAATCTTCCGCGAACCATTCTGATAAGTAACTAAATTAAATCCCTTAACTAACGTAATAAATTATTCCTTCAATGCACACTTGATAATATAATTTCCAGAAAAGATTATACAAGAGATTTTATTGGATAAATAAATATTTATCAGTAATTGGGTGATGTTTCAATTAATTTACGCCAGACATTACTTTTCCTTTTTGTTTATTTTATAATTATTGTAGTTAATATAAGTGTTAGATATTGTTGATTAATTGGCAAAACCACATGGTATCAAATAAGCTTAATCGTATTCGTTCATTTTATAATAGTTCAATTCACATGCGCCTGGGCGTTTTCGCCACAAGTTATACTTGGAGCGGCACTTGTCTGTTGGTTGTGTTGCTTAGTTGTAGAGCTGTCGGCGAGAAATGCGACAATGTCGAGTCGAATTTCCGTTTCCTGCTGGTGCGCGAGGACAGACATTTTGTAATTAAGATAAATATGTACACAATATAAAATTTGTAAGGTTATTTTTACTTAGTTATGATGAAAACGATACAGTTTTGAGTTCAATAGTTATTGTAATATCCATCTATAACACATACATGCATATGTGTTACACAACATATCGCTTAATAGGTTTACTGACAGTGCAACATGTGATATCTAAAGTGATAGATATAGATAAAATATATTTACCTGTTCGACGACTAGATGATCCTGGACAAAATCTGGTAATGCAGCAGGATACTCAGGAATTAACCGAGGTTGAAGGTGATTTCCAAAATCGGTAGATGCTGATCGATTTTCGTAAACTTTAGGTCTAGCACCTTTTGATTGGTAACTATTAGTTGAGTCGCTCCTAAGAAAATGTTTAAAAGAAAATGGATTGTCTTCCCGCCTATGACTATCACAACTATTGGTGGAACCGGGAACTAAAATAAAAGCATTATTGGGATTACTATATTTGGCTGGACCTCAACATTGTGATCGTAAAAATGTGTTGGAGTTTTATGGTACTGATAGATTGGGAGCAGAAATATTTCCTGCTACAATGGCTTTCAGAAGAGTCAGGTTTGATATTAACACTAGAGAAGAAAGAAAAGCGCTAAATCAACTTGCACCGATCAGAAGGACCGGTACATGTCGAGAAAGGTGCAGTTTTAAAATATATATTCCTAACAAACCCAAGAAATACGGTTTAAACGTATTTTCAACCGTAGATGCTAGGACCTTTTACACAACACATTTAGAAATTTATGCTAGAACTCAGCCTGAGCATTCAAGATTGAAAACTCTACTGGTGCTGTAACCGAAAAAATGTGTTTACACTTATCTGGAACATGAAGAAATATTACAATGCATCGATGGTTTACTAGATATCAGACTGGATGGACGTTTGTTAGAAGTTCACCAACTTAAAGTCGTCAGTACTATTCAGTCCAACAAAGAGAATTGCCGCATAAATTAACAAAACCAGAATTATTACATTTCAGGATCTGACAAAGAGAGGAGTAGACGTTGTTGACTGAAAAAAATCTCCCAATAATGTTACTACAAACACTAGACGTTGGCCTATGGTAGTATTATATGGCCTCATGAATGTTGCTGTCGTCAATGCTTTCCAAATACACAAAAAAAAAACAATCCAGGAGAAGATTTAAAAATTGCAGAAGATTATTTATGAAAGAATATTTAGCTCGATTTAGTAAGACAATAAGCGTCGCACCTATTAAATACTCCTTTACCGGGACCATTAGAAGTTACCACCAATAAAAGAGGAAATTGCAAATATTGCAAAAGACAGAAAACGCGATTTTTTTGCACATTTTGTCTGTCCTGGTTGTGTATGGAGCATATTGTAGCATGTTTCTCTGAGTGCACAGAGAAGAATTTAGGGTTCAAACTTTTCTAGTTTGCGTAGAGAATTTGTCTATTTTTTGTTATAACCAAATTTGTGTAGATTAATATTTGTATTTCAATACAACATATATGTAGGAATTTTGGAAAACATTTATTTACTAATCAGTGCTAATAAAAATTAAACAAAGCAGAAAATGTAAGGTTTTAGATTAATTGCTATAATTTTTGAAAAACGAAACGAAAATACAATGACACAAGTTCATTAAGTAATAGACAGGTAAACCGAAAAAATACTGAAAAACATTATGTGAACGTTATCTGAAATTTTTGGGTCATTTAAAGTTTGGTTCTGATAGACCCCACCCGTCCACAGATGAGATTTTCAGACCACACATCCACTCCCGGCTTAACCAAGTGTCAATCAAAATTTATCTAGTTATTTAGAGTCCTTATATACTGAGACTATCTAAAGAGCATTGCACTGTAATGTACCACCTATTGTATTGGCTATAACAAGTTGATATTTCACAATTTAACGTTTTTTTTTTAAAGTTCCATAAGGAAGTGCGATAAAATTATGCAACATGAAGTATATTAAATAATTAAAAACGCTACACCAGGATAATTTCCATGTCAAGTTCATCTGTGGAAAACCGGGACAAAAAAGTAGAATGAGAATTACAGTAGTTCTTTTTTTGTTTGAATAATGTTATACATTTATGCAGTGGAATTTAATAAAGCAGAGTGAGGAATGAGATCCAAGCGATTGATTTAAATATTTTTAAACACTTCCAATGGATTATACTAAAATTAAAATTGGGCATGAAATAGAAAAAGATTCGATGATACATATATGCTATATCACGCATATTCAAAACGTTAATGGCTAAAAACTGGGAAAACCTAGAAAAATGGGTAATGCAAGCTAACACACGGATATTCAAATATAAATGTAAGACCATGTATAGGATTAATAGTAACATATGTTAACTTACACAAACTAAATTGGATTGAGTTCTTGGTTTTTGTGTTTATTCTTTATGCATGACAACTATGAAACAACTATATCTCAAACTCACAAAAATGACGATATGGGTAGTCTAGTAGACTAGAACTAGACAATGAACTACAAGTGCCGCGCGAGACTTCGTGTTTCTTCGGTAAACTTCATAGTTCCATCCTCGAGAAGAAACTAATATTTTGGGAACGATAAGGTACATCTTTAATTAGCATCCTTGACCACCTAGACACAGCTATCCATACCTGATTTTAAATTAATAACAAAAAACAATACAATAAATTTGTCTCCTTACATCGACATATCCAGTTTTTATGAGTAAATATCCCATAAAAATGACAACAATTGGTTAATAAGAAAGACATCCCAGAAAACAGAAGAAAACGGCAATGAACGACGTCTAGAATCAACAAAACCAAATATATGATTCTGAGAACGATGGTAACAAAAGTATGGACAAAAATTTAAATAGAACTGCTCAGAAAGGAAAGCATATGCATTGAAATGCACAGAAAATTTCACTAAAATAGAAATGTAGACCAAAATTGACAAGAAAGCAGAAGAGTAGCGTTAAATAACATATTAAAAGCTAACACAGTTATAAGCCCAGTCACATGTACGGATGCAGACTGTAGATGCTGAACAAAGATTGAAGAAAATATCTCACCATTAACAGAAGGTGGCGAAGAAGAACAAACAACGAAATAATGTAAATGTATAACAGTCCTTCGAAAACTACTGAAATTAGATCCCAAAGAATAAAGTGGCTGAAGGGAGTATAGAGAATGCATTACGCGAGAGGGCCAGAGATCGCATTATGAGTATGAATGACAGGACTGTAAAAAAAAAAGAAGGTACAAAAGTCAATGGCTGACAGCTGTGGAGGAAGCTTTAGAGAAGTTAAATATTAGAAATTAGCAAGTTATGGCAAAGAGTAAAAGAAAATGGAAATATCCAACTAAGTCCTAGGCCTGCAACGCCAAATAAGGGTTAAGACTTCTTCTTCTACCTTCCGTTTATTCACTTCAGTTAATTCCGATACAGGCATACCAACTGTTTAATCTTCCATTTCTTGTCATGACGATGACGCGTAAAATGATTTTGGTTTAATTTAATAGTTTTACTGTGTACTTTTTTCATGAATTTTATTTTGGAGATGCAGTCATATGACTTAATTCTAGAGCCGCCACTGATTATTATTAACTTTCAATTATGTCATATAAAGAAATGAACAAGGTAGAAACTGTAAAAATTATAATATCATTGAGAATTATTAGCATTAAAATGTATGTCAACAGATGGCCATAAATAAATTTGTATTTTAAAATGTAGTTTTAATAACAGTTATATCTAAAAATGTACATAAATTTTAATGAAAAAACATATGGTATTCTGCATTAACAGAAAATGTGTGAATACATTTAACTGATATTGGAATTTCCACTGGTGCCAGGTAGACCACACAGAGATATCTTACATTCTGTCTGTATTATTTTTAATATGTTAAATTATTTTATCACATATACATTATTTGGTTCCATAGATAATATTTAGTTACCACAACAATAAAGAATAATTTTAGAAAGATCAGTGTAAAGTTTGACATAAAAGTAACACCAGATTTATGCAAATAAATATAACGAAACTGTAATTGATAAAAATTGGAGAACTAATTCATCATCAATTACCGGTATTTAAAGATGTTAAAAGGTGGGAATATATTTACAAAAGATATGCTTAATACCCATCAATGTCTTTCATATGCAACCGTGAAAATTGGGAAAAAAAAGCTTCAAAATATTTTGGGGAGATATAATATTTAACAAAGTTTAAATATTGCATAACTGCAATTCATAGTTTACAAACAAAAACCACTAATTAATAATTAAGGTAAAACCATCACAATAATAATTATTGTCTGCAGTTTTGTCACATACTTCAATTCATTTTAGTATCACTGTTATAACTGCCAATTAAATAAAACACAATCAAAGTGTTCTTAAGACACATATGCTAACAAGAATCAGAGAATTATGAGCACAGATGACCCTTCACGGCACAGCAGCAACCAGTGGCACTGAATATTTTACAAAATGCAATTTTGTAACAGTAAAAATAATTTTTTTATTTAGCAATAAATAATAATAATAATAACTAGTAATACTACTTTATAAAATGACCATAAAATTATTGTCTTTGTTTTTTTTTTTGTCTTACGTTACTGCAAAAAAGATTATCTGGGATAAACAATTTAAATAACATATAAACTGATTAATCATTTGATAAACATATTTGATGAATCGCAGAGCGACTACTATATTGGTTTATTGGAGAGTGTGAAGACTGAAATCGTAAAGAAAAGACCTCATTTGTTGAAGAAAAAATTGTTGTTTAACCAAGACAATGCACCGTGTCCACAAGTCGATAAAACAGATGACAAAAATACACAAATTGGGCTTTGAATTGCTTCCGGACCCTCCGTGTAGTCCAGATCTGGCCCTCAGCGATTACCACCTTTTTTCCTATCTAAAAAAATGCTCCGTGGCAAGCATATTTTGAAGGCAAAGAATAAAGAATAATTTTTGCAAAAAAAGGGTGTTTTACTAGTTAGGCCCGGGACATATTGACTAACGGATTAGTTATGAATAAATCTCAGAATATAAATTGTAAAAATTGTAAAAAGTTTTATATTACTAATCTATAAATATAAAACTAGCACTTAGCGTTATCAAAATATGTAGCTTTTAAGTTGACGTGAATATGTGCAAAAGTCTTTGTAGTTTTTTTTTTTTAATTTTACATTTTTATCATATTTAAGCAAAATTATTCTGCCGTAACTAATATTTTAACTAATATTATTTTGGGTAATACATATAAGAAAAAAGTAAATAAAATGATTGTCGAATAATATAGAATAGAATAGAATAGAAAAAAGCTTTATTCTCAGGATTCACAAGTTACACACAATTATAAATTGTCAATAGAGAGAATGGTGTCAATTATAATTTGTAATGGTTGCTGTAACAACCTACACTTAACATAAAAGTAATATTATAATATAAGGATAATAACAGTGACATTTAGATTCAGATAAGAGCCCTCAGTCTCCCTGCAGGTCAGCTTGAAGGTATTCTTCCACTTTGTATGGTTCAAGATGTATGAGCAACTGTTGAACAGACTTTCTATATTTATTTATGTCAGTTTCTATTTTGATGCTATAAGGCAGTTTATTAAAGAATTTAATACAGGCATATTCTGTGGTTTTCTCAGATGCTGTTAGTCTGTGTATTGGTATATTATAGTTTATGAGATTGTTTCGTGTATTAGTATTATGGTTTGTTATGTGTTTCAAGAATTTATGTCTATTTTTAAAAATGAAAAGTAAGCATTCATATATGTATGTTCCAGCCATTGTTAGTATGTTAAGTTTTTTGAAATTACCTCTACATGAATCCCTGTATTTCAAGTTAAGTAGAGTTCTGATTGCTCTTTTTTGTAATATAAAAACCTGTTCAGCGTTACCACTTCCCCCCCAGAAAACTATTCCAAATCTCATTACAGAATGAAAATTTGAAAAATATACAACTCGTTTACATTTTTCATCCAAATAATTTGCTGTTATTCTGAAAGAGTAGCAGATAGATGCTAATCTGTTACATATCTCATTTATATGCACTCCAAAATCTAAATTTTGGTCAATATGTACCCCCAGAAATTTTGTGCTTTGGTTTAGAGTAACCATTTGCGATTGAATTGAGACAGTTTCTGGTAAGGTACTATTATTTGTTTTAGTGACGAAACAGATATAATTTGTTTTTTTCTCTGTTCAGTATGAGTTTATTCATATTGAGCCATCTCTGTGCTTTATCTAATCTATTATTAGCGATATTCAATAAATTATTCAAGGATGAACCTATAGTTAAAATGTTAGTGTCATCTGCAAATTTCACAATAAGAGTATTCTGATTGTTGTCTGTAATGTCAAAAGCTAAATCATTTACATAAAAAACAAAGAGAAGAGGACCCATAATACATCCCTGAGGAATTCCCACTGAAATGAGTTCTTCATCAGAGAAGCAATTTCTTCCCTCGTACTCAAATTTTACTTTCTGTTTTCTGTTTGATAGGTATGATTTTATCCAATTATAACCTGGCCCTCTAATGCCATATCTGTAAAGCTTTTCCATTAGTATTTTGTGATTTAAAGTATCAAATGCCTTTGATAAATCTAAAAATATGCCCATGCATATATCTTTGTTTTCATAACCCTCATTTATCTTTGTTATAAAATCATAAATGGCAGTCTCTATAGATTTTCCCTTAAGGTACCCATGTTGTGCATGGCATAACAGTCTCTCACTATAGAAAAAACTGAGAAGCCTGACACACATGACTGTTTCAAAAACCTTAGAGAATGATGGTAAGAAGCTTATCGGACGATAATTTTCTAGTAAAGTGGCATCACCTTTTTTATACACTGGTTTTACTACAGCTATTTTTAAGTTGTCTGGAAATATCCCATTTATGAAGGTATTGTTTATTATATGACATAATGGTATAGCTAGCTCATATGCACACAGTTTTATTATATTTGTAGGTATTCCATCATATCCTGAAGTGAATTTATTTTTCAATTTTCTAATTAATTTAATTACTTCATTTATAGTTACTGGCGTTAGAAAAAAGGAGTTTTTGTTAAACTCTATTTTGGTGCTGAATTCTATTTTTGGTATATTTTCTAAAAAATGTGTAGCAGAATTTAAAAAATATTCATTAAAATTATTACTTACCATGACTGGATCTCCTAGTATAGCTACATTATTATCGATACAATTTACCTGTGTGATTTCTTTAACGATTTTCCATAGATAATATGGACATAACTCATTGAATTAATTTAAGTATATGTAGAAAGCTTATTTGATTCAACTACAAACTTTGGGATTTTTGTAGAAGTAGCGGATACTGTTATATTTTTGACTTTTATACTGGCAAAACAACCACTAAAGATGACCACAAATATTTGATCTTAGGATCAAGAGTAGTAGTACTTGATATGTGAGATTTTATTTCTGAACCTGCAAGTCACTTTTTTTTAATAATTTATTTACCAGCAGAGATTTATTATTTCATTTACAAGAATGTGAATAATGAGCAACAGGAAACTTGCAGGAAAATAGATTAGAGAAGTGTTCTATACAAGAAACAAAAACTCTTGGTAAAGAAGTTCATGTATCATATTAGTTTTGATTTGTAGAAGACGAAGAAATACTTTTGTAAAATGGAACAATAGGTAATATGTATGTTACTGTGGCATCTAATTTTGGTAATAAAGAACCTATAAATAATATAGATGGAATTTATGTTTCTCAAAGGAAACATTTATTTCTTAATCACAAGTATATAATACATTCATAGAAGCCATGGATCAACACTACTGGTTTGCTGAAAAATATGCCACTAAAATCAGCTAAGAAGTGATATTGGCCAATATGCACACAACTAATTGATACAGCATTAGTAAATTCATGACTTTTCTAAAAATGAGTCAACAAGTCAAATATTACTTGAAAGAGCAGACAATGTCCAGGAGAAAATAGTAAAGCCAATAGTAAAAGTGACGAACCACTAACATAATGTGGAAAATGTACTGTAACATTGTGTAAAAATTGTTTTATACAATATTATGAAACATAAACTTGTTTTTATTAGATGTAAATAAAAATTTTAATTTCCATAACTATTTTTAACTCATTCATACATACTTGCAATTACTATGATCGCTCTAATGCCCAGTGATGTATTGATAGAATAGATCAAAATTCAAAAATGCGAAGACAAAATAATTTGATGAATATTTCCATATTAAGAACAATATTTTATTTAAAATAATTATTAAGAACAATTTTGAAATTTGAAAAAATATAATTTAGGGATTAGTAGGTTAAGAATTCATTATCATTCTTCTTTTACAGTTTTCTATAGAACAAGTAAATATATCAACCATCACAAAACATACTTTTAAAGCTTTTTACGCAAGTTATGTGATAATTAACTCGAATTTTGTTATAACATAAAAAATATGCATTTTCACCAGTTAATAACTAAAAAAGTGTGCTAACTAATTCGCTGCAAAATACTATATGTTTATTTTATTTTACATGAAAATCTTGTCAAATGCCATTGGTCAGATCATAGTCACAAGAGTGTACTTTTTTTGCTTATTTCTGAACTATAATGGTATAGAACAGGTTGATGCAAATGGAGTAAAAAAAAGAATAATGTAGAAAAATAATAAATGCTAATAAATTAATTATCTAAAGAACTCATACCAATGAGAGTATTAATTAAGAGGGACTTTAAAAATGAAAAACTGATTTCCCAGAAGCATTGGATGATTAATAACTCTATTAATAATAAAATATAATTGAAAACCAAGAAAGACATTAGTAAATGATACAATACATAAAAAAAATAAAAGAATTTAAATACATCAAAAATTATAATCCTTAGATACTTCTTCTGTCTCCTCTTCGAACCCATTGTATAGTGCCTTTTTGGCTCTTCAAAATAAGATGGTTCTGTATTTGATGTTACATAAGATTAAACTCAATATTTCAACTTCAAATAGCCTAATAAACAGGCAGATTTAGAGCATTTAATGCCACAATACAATAATTTATAAAGCAAACTTGATATGATCGATAACAAAAACTACAAAGGCTTTTTATTCTGGCAGTTAGGATCAAACGAAAGAAGGAATAATTTAAATAAATTATTTTCAATCTAACAGTATAAAACAAGAAAATCAAATAGAAATGCTTGTTTCTCTACTTTCACAAATATTTTTGATCTGAAACATTGAATAAAATTTTCAATTTTAAAATATATTTTATAAACCAGACTCTAAAAACAATTACAAACAAAACATTTAAAAAATTAAGAAAGCTAAGTATAGACAAACAAGCTGAACTAGACAAACCACAATAAGTCTTAAAAACTTCTGAGAACTACTGCAGAATAAAAAAATCAAACAGTGATACAATAATTCTGTAGTAGACAAAATTGGCTGAGAGGTAATGATGATGGTCAGGTAAATTAAAAAAAAAGCCATCTCTGGAGTAAATTTATGGATAAAAATTGTAGAACTATTTTAGGACATAAATTATATCCAAAATTCTAGTACTATGCTGAACTTTTAGGGTCACTATCGTTTTCATAAATTAATATTTAAAAATTGCTTAAAACAGGTCAACTTTTAAAAGCTTTTTATAGTGTTTTGTAATTATATAAACAGGAAATATGATCGAAAATGCAAATGATAAATATAGCGAATTTTATGTTATTATGTACAGTAATACAAAAATACTCACCTCCCGAGACTCCTGCTTTATGATTCCCTAACCTATTGAATTCTCTAACATTAAATGAAGAGTCAACGCCTAAATCTAGCTCAAGATGTGATGTTGCTTCTGAATCAGAATTATCTTCTTCATCGTCCTTATTATCGTGTGATTTAAATGATAAATCATCATCTGCCATAGTATAAAACTATATTAATTTTTTTTTATGTTATACCCTTACCCTTAAAATAAACTTTAACTTTAAATGACAACGGATGTCGTTCCCGCTGACGTGACAATGACATTTGATTATGATGTTTCGTCTTCTATATTTGAAGTTTAAAACTGTTTTAACTGTGCTCGCAGTCCATCGACCATCGAAGCAGTAAAATTTAGAAGAAACAAAAGTTAATATCGATAAAAGTTTTAAGCAGTTGTAGGAGTTGTAGTATACACAAATGGCGAGCCGCAATATTTTAGATTTCAGCAACCATCTACTCACCATGTGTGTACATTAGGGCAAATGGAATATAGGCAACACATATTTCGAAACGAATTAAATTCTTCAAGATTACTCACACTTTTCACATTTAGAAGTTAGACCCTCTCGAACTGCTCTGTTTTTCTGGACCTATAAATACCAAAATATTTTCTAGCGGGTTTCAACTATATAAACTCGAATGAAATACCAACTTTGGAGTCATCTCTAAATTGCATAACTACGAATTAGTATAAATATTTCAATCCAATTATAATATATCCAATCCAGCTATAATAAATGTTTATTTATATGAATAATATAATTCAATAAATCACTAACAAAATAACTATTTTGAAACAGAACATTATGATAGATGACGACGATGATGTTTTGCCTTAATACAATTTCACAGCATTCTAAAAAAAAAGTTAAAATTAAATCAGGGTATAATAAAATACTATGATAGCTACTTATTCTGTGTTAGAAATGAGTTTAACACTAGGAATGTGGTTGTTTTTTAAATTTAAAATTGTAATAAAATTTATTTTGCTTATTTAGGGCATGTACGATTTGAACTTTTTATTTTAACAACTGATTTGCTTGAGTCTATTTATCAGAGGCCAAGATTATTTTGACAGTAGAGGAGCACATTGAAGTATAAAACAAATAACAGCAAACAGTTGAGGTTATGATATTTTGGGGCTGCAAAAATTCGATCTATCATTCTTATGTAAACACAATACACTAAAAAAATAAGACAAAAAACTATGTCTGATCGCATGCCAAAAATTGATTTAAGCAAAATCAAAAAGACGGATTTAGACTTCATAAAGCAAATAGAAAAACAAAATCAAGAGAGAGTGCTGAAATTAAAAAAGCTTAGAAGGACAAATTTGCTTACTGCTGGGTTTTTAACGGCTGGTATTATTAGTATATATGGGTATTCCATGTATGCTGTGAGACAAGAGAGTTTTCTAGACGACTTTGATGAACCGGCTAAAACTACTCAATAATGGCTGCAAATGTACAACATATTCGTTTGCCCCCTTTACCTACTATTAGAGATTTAGTTAAGTTATATCGTCTTCGAGCTCTTAGACAATTATCACAGAATTTTTTAATGGATGAAAGGTAATAAATATGAGTCCAAACTTCTAAAACTTAATGTGTATATAAGTTTTGAATGCTCTAAAGTATATAATCACACCTTATGGACTTGGTAATTGTATGTAATATACATTTAAATGTCTTAGTTTACTAGTAGACTATGATAGTATATTACAATTAGTTAGGTTTCTATGTTATATATAGTCTAGCCTCAGGTTGGCTCATCATGGTACAAAATGTTTTCATTTATTTTATAACCAATATATTGGTCACAGAAGTTAATCACACTGTAGGTACTAGGTAGTATTTTAAATAAAACATCTTTGAACAATTAAAAAGTGGCTTTTGCCTTCAAATTTTCATAAAATGCAAATGCAAAGGAATTCCTTTTAATTTATGAACATATTTCGTAAATTGTAAAGTGATTGTATTGAATTGAATAAAAAGTGCTTGTCAAAAACAAATTAATATTTTCGGTAATACATTTTTGAATCTTAGTTCTAAGTCTATCTTATTTATGTTGTAGAATCACTGATAAAATCGTACGGTCTGCTGGCCCTTTAACAAATCACTATGTTTGTGAAATTGGACCTGGACCTGGAGGTATTACCAGATCAATTCTCAAAAGGAACCCCAGAAAACTTATTGTTGTTGAAAAAGATCCAAGATTTCTTCCAACTTTAGAGTTATTACAGGAGTGTGGTAAGGATGTTACTGATATGAAAATAGAGATTGCTGATATAAGAACCTATGATCTTAAGCGGGGTTTTGAAGGAGCACCTAAAATGGAATGGCAGCATGCTCCTCCTCCTGTTCATTTAATAGGTAGGTTAGATATAAAAACCAATTTACCTAGATTTTTTATAAGAGTAGGACTTTGATTCATCATCAAAAACATCACCAACATTTTATCAATTCCTACTGCTTGATTGCATTTGAGCTCTCCATCATTCATCCAATGTTTTTTAAATCCTAATTGTCATCAATTTTCATTACCTTTGATGATATTTTTTGTATGTCTCTCTTTCTATCTAATATTTATAAATATTTTTGGTTCTCCACATTATACCAGGCCTAAGACACTGCATTCCTCTGCAAACTAGGGATGAATTTCATGACAAATATCTTCTACTTCAATTATAACACTTTTAGCTTATATTTGTTAATTTTGTTTCATTCATTGCCTCTTTTAGTAAACTTTGGCATATGAAACATGTTAATCAATAGTTTATTTATTGTAGGTAACCTCCCTTTTAGCGTTTCTACGAACTTAATTATTCGATACTTACAGTCAGTATCAGAAAAAACATCAGCTTGGCACTATGGTAGGTCATCAATGACTCTAACATTTCAAAAAGAAGTAGGAGAAAGAATGGTAGCTCCCATAATGGACAAACAGAGATGCCGCCTTTCTGTTATATGTCAGATGTGGTGTGATGTTCAGTATAAGTTTACCATCCCTGGTAAAGCCTTTGTACCGAAACCTGATGTTGATGTCGCTGTTATGACCCTAGTGCCTTTAAAATATCCTTTGGTGAAACTTCCTTTTAAACTGGTCGAGAAAGTGCTCAGAAATATATTTAATATGAGACAAAAGTATTGCATAAGAGGTACAGAAAGGTTATTTCCTGAAGACAAAAGGAAAGAATTGGGTGGGTACACATTTTAATTTAAGTAATTGATATCATAATTGTTTCATATCATAAACTCAATAAATTGATAATTGTTGTAGTAAGTGTTGTAAAGAAGAAAAATCTGGAAAAGGAGAGACAAAGGGATCCAAGTGTTTGACAAATAAAGAAACTGTGGAACTCTGTCCAAGAATAAACTAGTAAAACTGGAAAATTAACTAGAATTGGGACCTGGATCTAACGATAAATGAAACAGAAAATGTAAAACGAAATTATCTGAAAATGATCAATTAGTCATTATTTAATAATTTTTGGGAAATGGCTGATCATGACAAACAGAACGAATATCTTTGTAGATATGTTGTCATACAAGAGAGAAAGGTTCTAAGTTTAAAGCACTCTAAGTTTGTAAAAAAATATTTTTGGGCACTTTTAACATAACAGATATGTGGTTAACTATGCTATTCAAAAAAATTTAGTCAGGAAAGAGGTTTTACAGCTGGAGATATGCCTGGTCACCATAAGAACAGATCAAGTGATGTAGATGAAAATATTCAAAATTACATTCGTGTGCATATAAACTCTATTCCAGCAAAAGAATCCCACTGTGCAAGAAACGAACAACTAAGATGTATTTTACAATATGCTTAAGATGTAAAACCATTTTTGTAAATAGCTTTCTTTGTATCTTTTACTATAACAGATCTATTGACCTTCTTCACACGAATCAATCAACCTGTATAGAACCTTGGTAGTCCATGCATTTTTTTTCTACTAAGTTTCAAAAATAGTTATACAATTGTTTTTTATTTTAGGTAATAAACTTCTACAATTAGCTGAAGTGGATCCCACAACCCGACCTTTTCAGATAAGTAATGAAGAATTTGTTAGGATATTTTATGCTTATAACTTACTGTGTGAAGAAAATCCAGGACTTGAGAATTATGATTCTAGAGCACCAAAAAGTAAATTGTTAGAGGAGCACGAAGAGTAGTTAGACGATAGGTTTAATATATTCGTTTTGAATAAATTTTAGTTGTTACTGTTTGTGTTTTTGTTCGATTAGTGTTTAAAAATGATTTAGAAATGCTTTTTGCTAATAATTCAATTGTGTTATATACTGTAAAAGAAAGGCGTAAATATGATAAAGGGTACTTATATATTGGATAATATCGACATAATATTGGGTATTAAGACCAATCAACTTAATATGTCTAATAATGTGACAGACACTATCGGAATGGACGGAACGAAGATAGCAGTGACCCGACAGACTTTTTGAACGTAATCAAAGCATATACCAAATGTCTAATTTCTAACGGAAGACTCTAACATACTTTCTATCCAGAATTTTTTTGCAACTTTGATGAATTCTGTCCAATTTATTCCTGTGTAAATCGAATTCGTGCTTGGGTCAAAACTAATCCATATGCCAAGTTTCAAAACTAGGAGTTCCTCAAGATTTGTCGCACAGATAGACAGACAGATATGATTTCAAAAAGGACTTATCGGTTGCGCAACAATAGTTGTAATAGAGGAAAAATATCGTCCCCTTAACACTACAACTAGGTAACTCGAAATTTTGCGATTTTGAGTTATCTACCGTTACCGATACAATTTTTCACGCTCTTTTTAATACTACAACTAGGTAAGTTCTATGCCCATTCTATACATGAGAATCCAATTACACAGTAATAGCTATGTCATAAGTCAGAAAAAAAAATTGGTACTAAAAGTGGTCCTATTGAAATATCTAAAAGTGCAGTTGACAACGCCAAAAATTTCTGCTGCAGCAAGTGTTTAAATTGACATACCTAACTGTGCGCCCGGGTAACTTGTGTTATGTTGTTCATAGCATACGTTGTGAGTGTCATTGTTGCTTTTTTCGTGATATTTTGTGAAACAAAAGTAAACAACCATGTTATTCTATTTACCTAAAAATTTTAATAGAATCCAGGTTTGTAATATCATGTTTATCAATACCCTGGGAATTCGAAAAGGAATTGTAGACAGCTATGAAAAAGAGAACTGAAGAAAACACGACTTTGGTCGACAATAGGGGAAAACATACAAAAGAGATCACGTCACCCGCTATCCTGGCAAGTGTAAAAAAACCATATTAAGAAATTCCCTGTAGTCAGTTCATATAATTGCCGTTTAAAAACACAACGGAAATATTTATCCTTAGACCTTAACATCACTCTTATGTATTCGTTATACAAGAAAGAATGCAGAGAGAACAATTAAACACCAGCTCACGACTTTGGTAGATAATCGGGGAAAACATACAAAAAAGATCACGTCACCTGCTATCCTGGCAAGTGTAAAAAAACCATATTAAGAAATTCCCTGTAGTCAGTTCATATTATTGCCGTTCAAAAACACAACGAAAATATTTATCCTCAGACCTTAACATCACTCTTATGTATTCGTTATACAAGAAAGAATGCAGTTAGAACAATCAAACACCAGCTAACTCTGCCATTTATAGAAAATTATTTTCAAAGGAATATAACCTTGGCGTCTACCGACCTCGTAAAAACCAGTGCCGGGTTTGTATGGCCTACAACTCCCCTTAAGCGATAAAGCATCTATGGAAACCGAATACCTCCTTCACATAGCAGCCAAGAACAAAGCTCGCGATGAAAAGAGAATAAGTAAACAGTTGTAAAATTCTAACGGTACACTCATAAGTTGTAATTTTGATCTTCAACAAGTGCTTTTGGTACCAAATGCACAACTTACTTACTCCGTGGCGTAACAACCCTTCGTGGGTTTTAGCCGACTCAACAACATGCATCCACTGTTTTCTGTCTTGAGCAACCTCCATCCAATTCTCTACGCCCATAGTGTTTAGGTCTCCTGCTATATTATCTCGCCACCGGAGACGAAGGCGTCCGCGTGGTCTCCTTCCAGTTGGGACTTCCTTCCACACCAGTCTTACTGTTCGTTCGTCAGAATGTCTTCTAAGGTGTCCTGCCCATTGGAGTCTTCTGGACTTTATTTCTTTTATGATGTTGGCGTCTGGGTAGAGTTCTTCGATCTCTTTGTTAGTTGTTATCCTATATTGTCCTGATGCTTCATCCAGCATCCAAATGCCCAACGAATAACGCTTTATTTTACAAGCAAAAATTAAAAGTATTTCACTTCACCATTTATAATACACTCTCTAAACAGGGTGATTGCTTTATATGGACAGAGGTTGAAGTAAAACGACGCAGCTGTGAGATTGCCACTTGCTTATATTTATTGCCACTTTGAATCTTCACTGGAACGAGTAACTCAGGTTCAGTGTTTTAGTGATAGATGTGGTGGACAAAATTTAAATAAAAACGTCGCTAGTATGTGCTTAACAGCTGTTCAAAATATTCACATTTGGAAAGCATTGAACTAAACTCCCTAGTTTCTGGCCATAGTAAAATGGAGTGCGACTCCATGAACTCAGCCATTTCAACAGAGTTCAAAAGAGTAGGCAAAACACACAAAACAGTTAGTTTATATATTGAGGCAGCCCTTTAAAATTGGAAAAACCACTGCCAGGAAATGGGAATCCCCATAGGAAATGACGTACTGTTCTCCCTGAACTTTGCGGATGACCAAGTAGTCCTAGCTCAAGATTCTTATGGTCTAGAATTTATGATAGAGCGTCTATACACAGAATATGTAAAATGGGGGTTACAAGTCAGCATGAAGAAAACAGAATATTTAGTTACCAATTCAGATGCAAGATTTGAAGTGTTGATAGACGACGACGTGAAAATCAAACAAGTGGAAAAATTTCAATATTTAGGTGCACTCATTGCTAAGAACGGTTTGGGAGAAACCGAAATTAAACACCGAATTAATCAGGGACATAAAATTGTAGGATGTCTGAACTCCTTATGGTCTGAAGTATGGACAATTAATGCAGACCTGGAGAGAAGAATGTTGGCAGTTGAAATGGATTATTTGAGAAGTGCTAGAACATTACGGCAGGAAAGGAAGACCAACAAATCTATAAGAAATAACATGAATGCTACAGAAACGGTCATTGAGAGAATAGAAAGAAGAGGTTCAAAATGGTTTGGACACCTATTGAGAATGCCTGACGAACGTTGGCCATAAAAACTTCACAAATGGAATCCCTCTGGAAGAAGAAAAAGAGGTAGACCTCGACGCTCATGGAATGAAGGAATTAGAAGAACGATGGAATCGAGAGGTTTGGAAGAGCAGCATGCCTTGGACCGCGAGGATTGGCGGAGTAGAACGGGAATACGACGATAGCCGTCTCCAAAATGTATTGTATTTACAAGTTGGATTAATGTCAAACGTCAATAAACTTATTTTAAAATTCAATTGTGGCTTATTCACATTAAAATAGTAATTACTTTAAAATGCCACAAAAAATAGCTTCAGAACAATAGATAAGATCTAGATAAGAGAAGGAAGTGTTCTAAAAATGTCGTCAGCTTTACAGCGGCCACCCCACTTAAGGAGTACGGTACGTGCGACAGTCAACTGCGCACAAGTAAGAGAGGGTGGTTTTAGTTGGTAGGCAGGATAATCTTCTTCTTCCTATGCCGTCCCCATTAACGGAGGTTGGCGACCACATTTTTAAAAGCTTCTCTGTCTTTTGCAGCGTGGAATAATTCGTCTACAGTCATGTTTGTCCAGTCTCGAATATTTCGCAGCCATGACTTCCTCTTTCTACCTATTCCCTTTTTGCCATCGACTCTACCCTCATGATGACCTGCAGGCAGGATAATAGATACCTGAATCTTTGGCACTGCTATCTTTAGTACTTTAAACTAAACTAAAACCCAAATTTTAAGGACTCAAAATGGAGGTAGCATAAAAAAATTTCAGAACCGCCCCCCCCTCAGACAAAATCTGGGTGCGCCACTGACTGTACACTTCGCAACCGTAAATCTGGTTTTCCTTTCCCCCGCTTCTATAGGTAACATACTGGTCTTCAGTCGTCATAAAGAACGTATTAATGACAGCCCAATCCCATGCCACTGCAAAGTCAATTACACTATTTCCTTCATCATTTCTTATTATCATCCCCAAACCTCCATGATCTTTTTTATTTCCGCTCTTTCTGTACCAACATGTCCATTTAAAGCACCTCCAATAAAACACTTTACGTCTACAGAAATCTCGAGCAACTCGCAATCAAGGGTCCTTCAAAATTATTCAAAAAAGACCGAGAAAGCGACGGGAGGATGATGTGGATGAGGGACGCCCTAAATCTCTTTGTTAGTCTATCGTGAAGGAGAATGGTTACACACCGTAACGAATGGAGAGGTTTGTTGAAGGAGGCCATAGTTTGAATTGGGCTGTAGAGCCATAGGATGGATGGAGTATGCTGTTAACGCTATGAGAATGTGCGTGTTCCAGCGTTTTTTATTTTTGCTACAACATGATTCTAAAACGAATTAATGGACAATGCACTACCAAAATGAGGGGGAAAACTATATTATAAATGAACAAAAAGAACCTGAAAGAAACCATTAAGGTTCTGATGGAAATACAAGAGAAATATGTACTACACAGTACTACAAAACAACAAAAGAAAATAATTCTTATGGGAAATGGTATCTAATTTGTTCAATATTCGTATACGTACTTTACAAGTAATGACTTTTGTTACAAACCGTGTGCACTATAATTTGAAAGGATTTTGAATAAGATTTATTTGCAATCACATTTAAGAATACGATTTATAACTCCTAAAACAAAACCAAATTAACGAAAAAAAACGCCCCAGCTCCTCCAGAGCTCTCCAGAAATATATATATATATATATATATATATATATATATATATATATATATATATATATATATATGAATATATATGATATGATATGATATATATATTCTGCAAAATTGCAGAAATTTACTTTTTAACTAATCTGCAAAGATTAAATTTCTTTTCTATATATATATATATATATATATATATATATATATATATATATATATATATATATATATATATATATATATCCAGTTTGATATACAGGGTTGGGATAAAGTATGGAACCAACTAAATATCTTTGAAACAAAAATCCGCTATTCACAAAATTTTGCATGCAATTATAAGGACACATAACGCATCTTACGCCATATTTTTGTTACTATGCTACTTCCGGTTTCACCGGAAATATCGTTAATTGCTTTAATTTAAATGAGACACCCTGTACATTTTTGCAGATTTTAAGAGAATTTGTTATTTTCAATTCATACATATTAAGTTTGGTAGAAAAAATTTGTTAAAACGGGAAATAAATCATTTTACAGGTTAAAGAATAGGTAAATTTATTTACTAAGACCAATGAGAATAATAATTTAAACAAATCACTTCAAATGTTCAGAATACTCTCCTTTTACTTCCTGACGATGTGTAAGCCTATTAATTTATCTACTGGTCTAATAAAAGTAAAAACGTAAACTCGTGTCTTATGTTTTTTGTATTAAACTCTTCTACAAAAAGTTGTTAGTTTTTCGGAGCTACTTCTCACGATTATTATAGTCAAAATGTAGAAAAAAAAACTTGAAAATGTTGATTTGAAAGTGTTTAAAATAATTAATTTAACATATTTTAAATAATTTTACAGAGATAAGCGACCTTCATTTTTATATAGGTCATTTTATAACACTAAAAAAGTATTTTATTTGCCTTGAATGATTATTGTTTATTTTAGTTTTTGATAAAAATTCTCGTTAGTTAATGTGTTTGTTCTTCATTTTTATAAATACTTGATTTAGAACATGGATAGGGGAGAGTGGGTAGAGTTACGGGGTACAAAATGTGGCAAAGTTTTAAAAAAATCATTTGACAAATGCTGTAAATTGAGGAAATACTTGAGCAACAACTAAACTACATTGGTTTTAGTTTATTATGGTGATATAAAATCTAGGATGATGTATAACAAAAAATAACTTTATATTCTTCTAATGAGGAGGTGAAGCGGATTTTCAATTTTAACTCTGCGTTAGTGTGCATGAATAAATTAGCACGAGAAGTGTTCCGGGATCATACCCCAAACTAAACTAACGCAGGAAGTTAAAATTTTTAAAATTTACTTATTTAAAATGGTTAATCTTGGTTTTTTACTTATTTATGATTAAAATAAATTAAATATGGTATTGTAAAAGTCTTACATTTAAATGTTAAACATCATTTATCCAACATATTGCAATTATGCTAGTCAAAAAACATGAGTGAACAATAATACACTCAGATATTATGAAACATTTTGTTGATTACACAACTCTAAATAAAGAAATGGCCTGAGATTCTACAAATTAAAGAAAAAATTGGTTGCCAAAATACATTGAAAAAAAAAGTTGTGACTCCTCAAAATTATCACAATTTTAATACGTCATTATTGCGTATTTAAAATAGATTGGAGTATTACATCGTATGCATATGTAAAAAGTCTTCCTATCTTTAGTTCTTGGCAGTGGCGCACCCAGGGGGGAGTTTTGGAGGTTAACCCCCCCCCCCCCGACCCTATTCTGACACTGTTACTCACACATTTATAAGGACACAAAATTTCGGTGACTAACCAAAACCCCTCCCCAGAGACAAATTCTAGGTGCGCTACTGGTTCTTGGACAAACAGAACATCTACTGCTTGTCCTATGTCGCTTAAATCCCAATTGATGTACCTCTGGCTGCTGATTAGCACGTAGTGGTCGACGAAAGGAAGGGTTTTGTCTTCGTTGGTTTCGAAACTCAGAAATCAGCGGCATACCTAGTCAAATTCCAATGACGGCTATTTCTTGATACGCTGTAATTAGCAGATAACTCATCCAATGTGTCTACACCGCCTTTGGTTGAATTGTAAAAGTCGATAATTTCAGGTAATTTTTTTTTCACCAGTTTCTTCGATTATAGTATCATCATGATGCAATGTAGAAAAGAGGATTACATTTTTTGACCTTTTTGGCACATATGAGACAGTAGTTATATATTCTTTGCAGGCAAATTTTGAACTGCGAATTTCTCTTCTTTGTGTGTTCAGAAGTGCTGTTGGAAATTGCCTTCTATTCTTCTTTTTTTTTTTGTCTGCTGTCTCTCCTTGAGCCTCTTCTTCCAATATGATTGTCTCTTGACTTTCTAATGCGGTTTGTTCTTCCTCAGATTCACTATATCAATAAACGATTTCTCCTAGTCAGAAGTAGTGCCAAACTCCGCCAATAAACGTTTTACCCTTTCCTGCTCAATTATACATAATTATAGTATCATTCAGTATCGCTAAAAGAAAAATAAAAATTTTTATATCTCGAGAATAGCACATCTGGAAAAAATATCAAAAATATGTAAATTTACCTCTAGAACACAAAACAACTAAAAGTTACAACAGTGGTGTACCGGAGTATGGCACACCCCAATCGTCTTTGACCAACTCCTAATTGAAACTGAAATTGTATGGAAAATTCGCAACAAGGTTATCGTGAGAAAACATGTATAAACTATAGCTATTAGACGATAGAAGGCGTTATTTCATTTACTTTCGATTTTATAAAAATAAAAGGAGTACCTGGGGTATGGTATAACCTAGAACACTAACCGAGGGATAAATAAAATACAGAATGTTTTATTAAAAAAAAACATATCCTTAATGCGATACAGAGTTATATATATTTTTAACTGTATACTTACATACTGTATACTTATTTAGTGTAGGTAAAAATAACCTGTATATTTGTAAGTAATCTTAATCTCTCTCTCTCGAGTTCCAAAACCGCATCTAAAACCGAACTGTGTTTTACTTATGCTGTGTTCTAATTTTGCTCGTATTTTGGAATGGATAATACGCAAGAATACTTTAAGGGTGTGACTCATTAAACTTATAAGGCGATATTCACTACACGTCTTAGAATTCGATTTCTTGGGAAGGTGCACAAATGTAGATTTCAACCAGTCCGATGGAATTTGACCAGTATCGTATATTTTATTAAACAATTCCAATACTACATTCAGGTTGTTCTTGTTAAAAACTTTTAAAAATTCGACTGGTATTTCATCGCACCCTGTTGCTAATTTTAATTTCCTGTTGTTAATTTTACCATATTATTTTAACTAAATAATGTAATATTTTTATAAAAAATATTTTTATTTTAGGAATTCCAGAAAGTATTAACTATAAATCCAAAACAATCCATTTGCAATCAAGTTTAGGTAGGTATTTAAGTCTTATTTACACAATTTTTAATCAATACTTATACAAGATGCAATACGTAAAGTTCCGGAGACACTGATTTTAAATAGCTAAAGTATAATTTCACTATTTGAGAGAGTGAGTCATCGTTTAAAGGCCCAGAAATGCGGAAAGCCATTTGGAAATCCAGTGACGTACACTTACTTTTATTTTAACGTTAATTATATTTTATTTTTCAAATATTAATGTTCGAAATAGGCCACAATATATTTATTTACAAGTTTTTACTGACGTTTCGATCTCTATATCCAAAGACCGCTTTCAAAGATATAAATGATAGTTATATTTATTTTATTTGTTTATTATTATATATTTTTATAATCTTATATGGTTTATTTTCTTTTTTTTTTCTATCTTTAAAAACAAAATAGAGATCGGAACGTCAATGTATTAAACATGTAAATAGATATATTGTGGCTTATGTCCAACCTTCTCCCTAAAAATACAGAATGCCACAAACAAGCAGCTATAGAAAAATAAATATATCTGTCATTTGTATGTTTGAAAACGGTCTCTTTATAGAGATAGAAACGTCCGTAAATTAAACATTTGAATTACTATATTGTGGCTTATTCCCAACATTATTTCTAAAAATACAGAACAACAAGCGAAAAACCATAGAAAATAAATAGTACTATCATTTGTATAATTGAAAACGGTCTCTGGATATAGAGATCGAAACGTCAATAAATAAACATATGAATAAATATTTTGTGGCTCATTCCCTACATTCCCCTAAAAATACAGAATGCCACAAACAAAAAGCTATAAAAAAGAAGTAATTTTGCAGAAAGTTTACTGATACCAACCGGCTGTCGCGGAAGTTACGCTAAAACGTCTTTTGACGTGACCCGTCCTTAAAGAGTTACACAATGAAATTTTTTTAAAACAAATTTTAAGACAGTTTCCACACCACTCCAGAGGTATGTCTTGTGGCGCGATAATTTTTTTAAATGGGTGTTCGCCAAGAGCCATATTGTCTTATTAAATAAAATGAACAAAACACTTAAACAGTATAAAACAAAACAAAATAAAATCCTATAAAACAAAATAAAATTCTATAAAAACAAAATAAAAATAATGTTTGATGTGTTTAAACACAAACACTATACACACTTACTATGTTCTTCTCGTTTTTTTTTGTTTTTCGTTTTTTTATGCTGATGTTCTTATTAAACTATTAGAAAATATTATTCGCTGTCTAAACCTGAAGATGCAGTGCTGCTATCGCTGTCATTATCTTCACCACCTGGTGTAATTATAATTGGCTCTAGTAAAACTTTGATATGAGTGTCAAGTTCCCACATACGATGTTCTTCTTTAATTATGTGGCCTATACATTTAGCCCATTTCTCTGGAGTTACATGGAGGATTGCTTGAATCAAAAGTTTCTTAATTTCGTTTAATTTGAACGTTTTGTTATTGCGTGCTACTTCTCCTTTCACTTGCTCCCAGATAAGTTCAATGGGATTAAGTTCGCAATGATAAGGTGGTAGACGCAGAACTTTGACACCATAATCTTTTGCAGTTTCATTTACAGCATATTTAAGATATTCAATTTTCCTTAACCGTGCAATGTCAAGTAGCTAAATTTTGAGCATTGATTCTTCGTATGCAATCCCCTTTTCTGTAAGCCATTCTTGAATCCTCCCTTTCAATTTCTTTAATAATCACCTGTTTTTTTCGACTCAAATTGAAGAAAACCATCATCAAGAAACCCTGTATCACTTCCTATATGGGTGACGATTAAACGCCGTCCCTTTCCTGATGGAGCTTTTAATCCTGTATATCAGCCTTCTATAAATGCTTCGCGTTTACTTTTGACATTTAAATCTTGCCAAACTTTTCCAACTGTATGACCTTTTCTTAATAAATATTTTCTCTTCTAAATATTTTCTTCTCCGCACAATAATTTTATTTTTTTCTAATAGCATACTTTTTCTGTTGAGTTTTACTTATCGAAAGTTCATTTCACGCATGGTTAAGACTCTACGAGATATCTTGGGTAAGGAGTCATCGTTTTCGAGCTCTTGAGATATATATTTCAGTGTTGGAATTTCACTCCGAAAATAAAGTGAATGAATTTTTCGACGTATAATATTCCTTGTCTCGTCATCCAAAACAATGCTTTTCCTACCTCTAGTTTTACCTTTTTCTTGCTTTTTATTTTCCGATGTATTTTTAAGTACACGATAAATACAGCTACCGGATACTTTTGTTAAACTGCTACAAATGTCGAGCGCTTGGCTAACATTTAATTCCATTTTTCTGCCGACAATTCCTTCATAAACGTTTCGTATTATTACCTTCTCTTCGGACGTTAACATTTTCCGTCTCTTTTGCGGCATTTCATTTTTGGAATCAACATCAGAATTTTGCAGTCTTCTCTTGGAACAACTCGGTTTTTCGTCCAACTCCAATAAAACTCAAACCAAATAATCACAGAATATAACTAAAAATTTACTATAAAACGACAAACTATAACACTCGTATTATCAATAACACGTTTTATCAATAACACAAACTTATCGCATAAAATACCCTACCCTCAGAAACGCCAATGTAATGAACTATTGTTGATGGGCACTCGCTCGACAAAAACTAGTTTTACGGGTTTCTGTGGATCTGAATTGAAACGGGGTTCCGTCGCTAATTCCAAAGTTGCCAAACGATTGAAAAATATTGTTTTAAAATATCGATTTTTATTTTATAAATTTAAATATGTAACAAAACGGAACATATAAATAAAATTTATTTCATTACAATTTTGTGCTTAATTTTTACTATTGAAAAAATCAGGTTTTTTTGTATTTTTATGACAGTAATAATCGCTGCGTGGAAGAATACAGGTTTTGTATGACCATAATTACTACTTGTGAACAAGAATTGGCTACACTGTTCGACAACTTCTGGTCAAGTCTACTATAGAGAAGCACAAATAAATATACTACTTTATATATTCTGCAATTTCTTATGAGGAAACGCAAATTGAAATCGAGAAAACAGGCAGTTTTCGAGGGCCGCTGTGTACATTTAAATTTGAGGATATTCGGCGTTTAAACTATGATATCACTCTTCTAAATTGAGGGTTTCTACTATATGTTTGACAATTTAAACACGTGCATAGTAATACCCGATAGGCGCGAGGCTCGTCCACAGTTGTAGTAGCCCAGTATGGTTATACAAAAATCATCGATTTCACGGCAAAATGTTTCGCAGATATCTGAAGCTTTTAAGACATAGGTGGGGGTTACTAGATGACGAATAGATAAAAAGATACTCCTATTTTTACCTTGCGTTTTTTTTAAACAATAATTTATGGTCAGAATTTGATTTTTTATCCATAAGTTTTTTCCCTTATAATTTAAATAAACAATATTTATACCATTTTTTTATATCAAGAATATCTTTATTTTTCGGTTTTTTCAATTAAAATTGATAAATAATTTACAGATATCTGCACAGATATATTTAGATATATTTGCAAAAAAGCAGTTTTTTTGAACTAATTTATAAATTTAATTAATTTTTTTATTAACAAAATAAAATGTTATTAATACATTGAGAGATTACCGTCCTTTAAATTTGTGCGAAATTTCCCCCCGATCGGTCAAATAGTTTAAAAGTTATTCAATTTGTTTATCCCATAACAAATTTCATGAGATTCTTTAAGACTTATACTATCTCAGAACTTAAATGAATATTGAGTTTTCATCGAAATTATTTTCAAAATAAACGTTTGAAAAAGGGGTATGTTTTTTACTTATAAACAATTGTAATACCTTCTATATTTTTCAAGCTACAGACTTGTACGTACAACCATTAGATATCTGGTAAAAAAACTCACATTTAACAAAAAAAAAACCTTCTATGAACAATAGGAACGAAGTTAGCGACAATTTTTTGTTAATTATATCTCCATTGTTTATACACATTAAGAAGTAAAATTTGCACAAATTTTGAATAAAAATCTAAACTTTATATTGAATTTTATAGCTATAAAATTCATCCAATTTTTCGAAACTTAAAACCTTTCGAAACGAAGTTACTTTCGAAAGATCGACATAGTGGAGGGGAAACTGTTTTAGCTCCTCCCTGCAAAATTTAATATTATGGTTACAGATTTTTAATTCAAAAGCTTCAACAGTTCTGTAGGAATTTCATCAGGTCCATTTGCTTTTCCATTTTTAGCGTTTCTTATTGCGTATTCTACTTCTTCTTTCAATATATCTGGCCCAGTTGCATTGATTATCTGAGTTAAGTTGTTTCTATCGTCTTCAAATAATTCATTCAGGTATTCTGTCCATATTTTTATTTTATTTTCTAGATCTACAATAAGATTTACATCTTTGTCTTTAAGTTTACCTATTTGGCATTTCTTTATGCTTCCTGTTATCTCTTTTACTTTTTTGTGCATATGTTTCTTGTCGTATATTTTTGTTTCTAAGTTTATTTAAATCTAGTCCCTTTCTGTGTGGTCTTCCAATCTTTTTTGGTCTCGCCTCTATCACAGTAACTACCAGGTTATGATCTGAGCCTATATCAGCTCCTGGGTACGTCTTAGTACATTTAACAGCATTATGATACCTCTTTGCTATCATAATGTAGTCTATTTGATTTCTCACTATTTTTTCTTTGTAGAGATGTCCATGTATATAACCGTCGAGGAGGTAATTTGAAAAAGGTATTTGTTAATACGAAGTCTTCACTTTGGCAAACTTGAATCAATCGATCTCCTCTGTCATTTCTGTTTCCAAGCCCATATTTTCCTACTTGTTCTTCTACCTTACCTTGACCCACCTTGGCATTAAGATCGCCCATTATTATGTTAATGTATGGAAAGACTGACTTAATAGGTGAAGACAAACAACCTGCAACAAAAAGGTTCAGACCTGACAGTGAAGTCGAATAAATGAACAAAATTTTAACTTTTAAACCAATGTATGTGAAGTAAGTTCAATAAACATTGCAAAATTTAATAAGGTAAGTGATGAAAAAATCGACTTATTTTATCAAAGCAGTAAGGCAGATTAGATTAATATTGTATATCATATTTGTAAGAAAAATAGAATAAAAATCAATATTGTTAATTATAAAAATACAAACAATTATAATTAATATAAGGAATATAATAATATAATGTGTAAAAAATTACCTGAAATTTAATTTATAAAATATATAAGTATTATTACATCATTGATATAAAATGAAAAAACATATGGTTATTTTCCGGGATTTTCCGATATTTATGGGGGGTGAAAATTATGTCATCGTTATTAATACTGCGACAGACTATTCGAGCAAATTAAAAAAAGTAAGTATTTAGGGTGAATTTCAAATGGACTCAATTTTTCCGAGTTTTCCCATATTTTCCGGTCAGTGAAAACTATGTAGTTATTCATATTTTGACGAGCTACCACAGAATAAAAAAAAGAGGCTTGCAGCTGCAAAGGAAGCCGAGATAATGTAAATTTTTCCTACTTGTTGCAATTTGAAGTTCCGATGCCAAAAAAAAAACGGAGCTGAAACAGATATCCTCTCCACTTTCCTATGTCGATCTTTCGAAAGCACCATCGTTTCGAAAAATTAGATAAATTTTATAGCTATAAGTTTCAATATAAAGTTTAGATTTTCATTCAAAATTTGTGCAAATTTTACTTCTTAATGTTTATAAACAATGGAGATATGATTTTTTTAAAAATAGTCACTAACTTCGTTCCTATTGGTCATAGAAGGTTTTTTATTTTTTAATGTGAGCTTTTTTATCAGCTATCCAATGGTTGTACGTACAAGTCTGTAGCTTGAAAAATATAGAAGTTATTACAATTGTTTATAAGTAAAAAACATACCCCTTTTTCAAACGCTTATTTTGTAAACAATTTCGATGAAAACTCAATATGCATTTAACTTCTGAGATAGTCTAAGTCTTAAAGAATCCTATGAAATTTGCTGAATGTGTCTAGCATCATGCATAGGGCAAGCTCAATAGTTTAAATAATTAGCCTCAGGGATAAACAAATTAAATAACTTATAAAATATTTGACTGATCGGGGGAAAATTTCGAACAAATCTAAAAGAAGGTAATTCCTTGATGTTTAAATGTATTAATACCATTTTATTTTGTTAATACAAAAATTAATAAAATTTATAAATTAGTGCAAAAAAACTGCTTTTTTGCAAATATCTCTGTAAATTATTTATCAATTTTAATTAAAAAAACGGGAAAATAAAGATATTCTTGACATAAAAAAATGACATAAATATTGTTTATTTAAAATATAAGGGAAAAAATGTATAGAAAAAAAATCAAATTGTGACCATAAATTATTGCTTAAAAAAAAACGCAAGGTAAACCTAGGAGTATCTTTTCATCTATTCATCATCTAGTATTCCCCACCTATGTCTTAAAAGCTTCAGATATCTGCGAAACATTTTTCCACCTTTTTTTTTAACCAGACTGGGCTATAGACTTTATCAAATAACGACTCGGCATAATTTGGATACGTTTTAGCAATAATTATGAATATCACGTTTTTCTTTTAAATAAAAATAAAAATTAATTATAAAAATTAAAAAATAAAAACCTAATAATAAGCCTAGAGCCCTAAAAATTACGGGCCCTAGGTACGTGCCTTGGTTTTAGTCCGCACCTGGTAATTCCATGTTTATTCTTTTCTAAGTGTAAATAAAGAAGACCCTGGAATAATCTAAGCAATATTAGTTTTACTACTACTATACCCACTTTCCCCTAATAATAAGTAGCTTTATGTTCCTGTCTTTACCAAAATTTAACCTAATATATTCTTATCCTTGCACTTGAACTGCAACTTACTAGTATATGTTTAAACATAAGCATTGTTCGATAATTTTAATTTTGTTTATGGTGTTCCGGTTTTATAAGTAGTTACTAAATATTCTTTACTACGTTAACATGAAGCTGTTAGCACGATGTGTTCGAAATTATTCCACGAAACCAGAATTACCAAAATGTGATTTTAAACCTAAACCGTACAAGGTATGTAATATATATATAAGATGTAAAAGATTTTTTAAATCTAAATTAATTAAATAAACTTTCGAGAAAATTATTTAATTTTTTGACCCCCGTTCTAATTTATCAGAACTGGCACACAAAAGTTTTACCCTTGGGCTTTGTGTTCATATCTTCTTCTTCTTCTTCTTCTTCTAGTGGCGCTACAACCCTTTGTGAGTCTTGGCCTGCTTAACAATGTTCTTCCATTCTGCCCTGTCGGATACTTTCCTTCGCCACTGCCTGATGTTCATGGTTTTAAGATCCCTCTCTACGTCGTCTATCCATCTTTTACGGGGCCTTCCTCTTGTTCTGTTTCCTTGGGGCTTCCATCTCTGGAATACTTTTACAGCTCGATTATCTGGCATTCTTTCTAGGTAACCAAGCCAGTTTAGTCTTTGTGACTTTACAAATCTGACAATATCTGCGCTCTGCATTAGTTCATCCAGCTCGTGATTCATTTTAATTCTCCACGAACCATCGCTGCATTGGGTTGGTCCAAATATCTTCCTTAGTATTTTGCGCTCAAATATTCTCAGTTGATTTTCATCAGTGGTTGAGACTGTCCACGTTTCACATCCACATTTGTGTTCATATATGGTCAAAAAATATCTATAATATACTCAAACTGAGGAGGTATTTTATAAATCTCACAGAAACTGAGGTGTATTATATGTTGTCAAATTATTTAATTCTTTTATTTGAAGAGTTACAAATCATATTATAATATATAAAAATGTGTAATTTTGCAAAAAGAAAATGTTTAAAATTCTTGTCAAATTATGGTACACACGGTTTATAACAAATATCATTATCTTAAAACTATGTACACCACCCTTAAAACGAAATACTTACTTTTTATCCATACATTTATTCTGTATATTACCCTATGCATTTTTATTTATACAGTTATGTAGGTATAGCAAAAAAAGAGTCATTACATAAAAACTTTTCATTACATGACTTGCAAAATGTTGGAATGCTTCATAGCATACGCTCTTCCATTTTTGTTGCTAGGTGTTTTGTAATACTGTGTACATCTTCTCGTGTTTCCTTCAGCAAGTTTATAGTTTATTCAGGTTCTCTTTCCTGATATGACTGTTGTAAGCCGTTGTGAGCTTGTTCAAAACTTGTATTCACGATTTGTTCTCGAAACGAGGTTATATTTATTTTTTCCTGTTATCGTTTGATATTACAATATATGCATTTTATATCCTGGAGCTTTTTTGGGGTTTATTATTTTCTTTTATTTCTGTTGAAACTTTTCTATGCGTTGTTGGGGTCATTCTTCCTCTGTTTGACCAGCTCCTCCTATCTATCTTCTTCCTCTTGATTAGTATTATCTAAATCTGTTTTTCAGCTTCTTCTGGAAGCTGGAAACCTTCTGTTCCTTCATTTTGCATCCTAATTGGAGAAGCCTAAATAATTGGTCTCTTTACTCTCTTTGTTGCCTTTCATAGCGAATAATATGTGCTACTATCAGCTGTTAAATTACTTACAGTCCATCTAATTTACTTACCATTGCACGTCATTATCATTGACAGAGATCAAAGTTGACATAGTTGCCAAAGTATAAAAAAATCCTGAATCCATTTTAAATCAAATAAGTCACATAATTATTGATCATAAATATCAAAGAAGCTCCCATCTCTTTTTACTACGCTACCATCTCTTTTTACTTTACTACGCTAAAAGGAACAAATTTTAATAAACAGGTAAAAATACAAAACAAGAGGTATTCACTTTAAAATTCAAAATAATAAAGTACAAATCCCACTATACATTTTCATACACTTAAATAATTATACATCATTTATACATGATAGAAAAGGGAAGTAATAACTTACTAGGTAGAAAGAGTAAATGGACTAAATATCGGGCAAATTTTATTACGTTAATATCTCTTTTATTTATTTTTTATTATAGGGTCTTAGTTGTGACGAAATGACCAACATACGAAAGACTTACGTGAATCCAGCTTTGACAACTTACTATACTAAACCTCTTGCATTACATCAAGGTTACAAACAATGGCTTTTTGATATCGAAGGAAAAAGATACTTAGATATGTATGGAGGAGTTTGTACTGTTTCTGTTGGACATTGCCATCCGTGAGTATATTGCTTTAAAAGATGCTTGCTTTGAGGAATACTGAAATATACAGTGTGACACATTAAGATCGGGAACAACTCTATAAAATTTAAAGTTGGTGACCCATTTACCCATTTTTTTAATATCAAGTAATAAAATATATTTAATTACATTTTAAATATTAAAAACAAAAAAAATATTTAAAAAAATTGATTAAAATTGATTAAAATTGATTAACTTTAAATTTTATAGAGGAGTTTCCAGTCTAAATAGGTTACACTGTATATAAAAAACAGAAGGAAGAGACGAAGCTAAAAAGTTTCAACTTTGGATAGTGCAATGTTTTTATTACTTTAAATTTATGTACACTAATTTTAATTCATCTACTCTAACACTAAATCATAATTAATTTATAATGTATATATTTATTACTGGACAATACGAATTTCTATTTTATACTAACTCTTACAATTAAAATTTTCCTATATATATATATATATATATATATATATATATATATATATATATATATATATATATATATATACAAAACTCAAATATTTGGGTGTGCAGCGGAAGATAAGACAAAGAAGTACTCTTTTTAGTTAACCAAGCTTTCGCAAATCTTTATTTGCATCATCAGGGTGCTACAATAAACAAAATTAGTACAAAATACAGAAAAGAATTATTTTGCATCTTACACTAATTGAGGTTAGTTGTCGTGATGTTTATTAAATGAAATGTGCAACTCATTTGATCCCTACAAATGATGGCGAAAACTATCCAAAATTGTTTTTAAAAAAACATTCTTTAACAAATACATATTAAATAAATAAATAAATAAATATTATTAAAAACAATTTTGGATAGTTTTCGCCATCATTTGTAGGGATCAAATGAGTTGCACATTTCATTTAATAAACATCACGACAACTAACCTCAATTAGTGTAAGATGCAAAATAATTCTTTTCTGTATTTTGTACTAATTTTGTTTATTGTAGCACCCTGATGATGCAAATAAAGATTTGCGAAAGCTTGGTTAACTAAAAAGAGTACTTCTTTGTCTTATCTTCCGCTGCACACCCAAATATTTGAGTTTTGTATTCTATTTGATCAGCGTTGATGACAAGCGTTTATCGCTTTTTCAGTATATATATATATATATATATATATATATATATATATATATATATATATATATATATATATATATCGGGCTGATTTAATAATATCGTTTTCGTTCACGGTCACTAAAGTCGGTGACACCTCTGTACGCTAACCACTGCAGTGGAGACATTCGTTGGCTCACTAGTGAAGAGTTATAATCATATAATGAAAGAGATATTAATAAAATCCTTAGCACAGTATTTAACAAAGAATAGCATTTAAAATGACTTTGAAATAGTCATCGATATGTGCGATAAGTTTTAAATCATCCGCGAACATGGGAGAGGGAGAGAGTGAGTGAAAAAACAGCAGACGATATCATTCACATAGATATTAAAGAGAAAAGGATCTAGGTGTTACCTTGAGGTACACCAGATCGTACCTGTATCTAATTCGATTGGAAGCCTTGAATACGCACTATTTGTATTCTTTCTCTCAGATAAGAAAATAATCACTTTAAAAGTTGTCCTTGAGTACCCCGACTATGTAACTTATTACTTAATGGTTTACACTTTATGGTTTACACAATCAAAGGCCTTTATAAAGTTAGTATGTATATATATATAGCATGAACTTCAGTACCTTCCTTCAAAGATTCCAAAATATAATCAGTGAAAGTTGATAGATTAAGCTCTGTTGATCGGCCACGAATAAATCGAAATTGTTGGTCTGTAAAACAGCAATTTAAGCTAGCACCTAAATAGTCACAAACAATGCTCTCGAATACTTTTGGCATACAACTAAGTATACTTATGGGTTTATAATTGTTAACCTCTTCAGAGTTATCTCCAGGCTTAAGTATGAGTGTAATAATACTTTTTCCCAACAAGCTGGAAATGTCCCACTCTAAAAATTTAAAAAAAGGGTTCTGGAAAATAAAAGGCTGCAGTGTTTAATAAGAAAAAGTGTTTAAACGGTTTTCTTCTTACAAGTTTAGAGTTATTTTATAATCTTTAATGATTCCTAATAAAGTGGAAAATATGGTAAGTAGCTGACTGCTTACCTCCTCACCTTTTGACCTCTTATAAAGCACCATACTGCGTTTTGTAAACCAAACAATTATACTCCAGTAATTTTGGAAATGGTTTTTAGAGCTGGTTTATAATTCTTCTTACAAGTGCATATATACTTCCCATTAAAATGAACTAAACAAAAGGAAAATTTTTATAATAGCCTCATACCATATTTGCTATTTACCATAAAATAGTCAAACATTAATCTATTTAATTTTAATTTGAAGGAAAATAACTAGTGCCATAAAGGATCAAATTGAAACATTGGGACATTCCACAAATATTTATTATCAAACTAAGATTCACGAATATGCTAAAAAATTAGGAGATAAATTACCAGGCAACTTGGAAGTAAGCATTGTATTTTACATAATTTATTCTAATTAAATCATCATTATCATCATGCAACCTCTTCTGTCCACTGCTGAAAATAGGTCTCTCCCATTTTTCGCCACTCTTTACGGTTCTGTTACCATTTCTTGGATATTTGTTTAATGTCGTCCATCCAGCGTGTTGGTGGTCGTCCACTACCGCGTTTGTCTTCTCTTGGGCGACAGTCAATTAGTTTTCTGGTCCATCTTGAGTCTTTTAGTCTCGCTATGTGACCTGTCAAATTCTATTTCAGCATGGATATACGTTCGACGACATCAGTGATACCTGTTCTTTTCCTTAGGTCTTGGTTCCTTATTCTGTCTTTTTTTTTTGTTACGCCGAGAATCGATCTTTTTATGCGCCTTTGTGCCACTCGCATTTTTAGTGCTGTTGTTTTTGTGAAAGTAAGAGTTTCTGCTCCGTATGTCATAATAGGAAGAACGCATTGGTCAAATGTCTTCCGTTTCATAGCTATCGGGATGTTGCTCTTAAAGATGTCTCTTAGTGAACCATAAGCCGCCCAAGCAAGTGTTATTCGTCGTTGAAATTCACAGGTCTGATTGGGTGTTCGCTGGGAACCAAATTTGTCACAAATTTGGTTCTACTGATGTTCATTTTTAGACCTATTGTTGAAGATACGTTTTCTAATTCTTGTAGCATTTGTTGTGTTTCACGTAGATCTTCAGCAATAAGTACTGTATCGTCGGCAAAACGCAGATGATTGAGCATTTCCCGTCTATTTTTATTTCTCTATTTTCCCATTTTAGCATTTTAAAGGAGTATTCGAGGACCGTTATAAATAATTTAGGCGAGACAGTGTCGCCCTGTCTCACACCTTGCTTTATATGAATTTCACTGGTGGTATCATGTAGTTTTATATTATATTATCTGTTATATTCTATCGATTTTTCTATTAAGATTTTTACTGTTTGTAGGTGATCGTTTGTTCTGAATTTTGAGCGGCAGCCAGCTTGTCTCGGGACTGGTAGAAATCCAACATTTTTTCTAGTTCTGTCGTAATTATTCGGGTAAACATTTTATAGATGTAGTTTAATAAGCTGATTGGTCTATAGTTTTCTAGGTGCGTCTTGTCTTTTTTTGTGTAGTAAAATTGTTACTGCATTGTTCTATGTTTCCAGTATGCAACAATCTGTTAGACAAAGGTTAAATAAAATTTTTATTTGGTTGAGAAGGGCACGTCCGCCCATTTTTATAGGTTTTATTACGACTCCATCTTCTCCTGTTGGTTTGTTGTTTTTCATCTTTTTCATTGCGTCTTGGATTTCGCTTGGTGTAATCTCTAGCATGAGGTCTGAACTCTGGTTGATGATTTTGTGTGATGCGGCGGCTTCCAAGTTCGTTTGGTCTTGCCTTTGACTTGGGTGTAGTTCTTGATAGAAGTCTTCAACTACGTGTAGACGTTCTTCTCTATTTGATATGGACTCCTTCTTTGTTTTTTAGTTTATGTATTTCACATTTTCCATTGTTTAGCCGTCTTCTCAGGACTTTTAGACTTTTATTCTCTTCTATAATCGGTGGACCTTGTCATTCTTAATTCTAATCTTATTAAAGCATGGTATTTAATAATTCTACAGTAATAATTCTTTTAGTGTATATATTTTGTAAATAGTGGTAGTGAAGCTAACGATTTAGCACTGCTAATGGCCAGAGCTTACACCGGCAAGTTCGATGTCATGTCTCTAAAAAACTGCTACCATGGAATGACGTATCAGGTCATGGGAATGACATCAAATAATTATTATAAATATCCTGTACCAGGAGCTGCTGGAATGTTTAAGGTATGTAACAAAGTAGTGTTTAAGTCTTCTTGGTCACTCTAACTTTTAAGCATGTAAGACTTTATGGCTTGGATTACAAACTACACGTTTTTTGTGAATCGGTTGTACAATAGAAATCCGATTACCCGTGCGCGTGCTATGATTTCCCATTATTCAAAATGCATTTTGAGGTTTTATCGAAATATCTACACCGTAAATCGCTCGACGGAAACTTTTTATACGTTGTTAGGGAGACGCATAATACAATATTGATAGCTCGGGGAATTCCTAAAAATCATTCGCGTGTTAACTGTCAATGTGTGTTACGCCAGATGTATGAGATTTAGTTACGCGCTATATTCGTCATACGTGTTACTGTTTTGAAATGGCAATAACCAGTGTTAAACGCAATAGAAATTTAGTAACGATTTAACCAAAACTAAAAAAGAAAAGGGGTGAAAATGTCACATCATTGCCTTGCGGCTTTTCAAGTGAATAATTAGTGCGGTTGTCAATTATTATCCTTATTTATTATTTTGATTTTCTCGCTTAAAAACCTGAGTTAGGTAGTTGAGTTTTATAGATAAGAGTGTATTGCCAACTGTTTGCTTCTTAACTTATAATTATAATTTAATTCTTGGTCTCAAGTCGTTTCTGACGTTACATTCTTTTTTAATTATTTGTTTTATTTTAAATTTGTAGACAATGAATCCCGATATCTATCAAGGAATATGGGGAGGAAATAAATGTCGCGACAGTCTTGTACAAACAGACAGGCATTGTGACTGTACTGGAGAATGTGAAGCAGGTTTAAAATATTTAGAACAATTTGAATATGAGTTAAATCACGATATTCCAAAAACTGGGATAGCAGCTTTTTGGGCCGAATCCATTCAAGGACTTGGAGGTGTCGTGCAGTATCCAAAGAATTTCATAAAAGGTGTTTATGATCGGGTTAGAAGCCAAGGAGGATTGTATGTAGCTGATGAGGTAAGTAATTTCTAAGCTGAAAAAAAGAATAGTATGAGCTAGCTTGTAATTAATAATTGGTTGTAATACTGCTCAGCGACACTCTTAATGATTCCACATAAAATTTCAAACTGATATATCAATTTAGTTTTGTTTATAAGGGATTGGTAATAAACGAGTTTAAGTTTTTTTTAGTGAAATAATTTGAACATCTATTTAAAGCAAAATTTCTTAGGAGAAACGTTTAAACTCTATAACACAATATTAGATTCATTCATTGATAATATTTTTCAAATGTAAGGATACAACTAGGAGCTAGAGAGTTTCATTGTGGTCTTTAAAGCTTTGAAGATTATTCCCGCTCTGGATGTTCAAAAAGTGCTTCGACTGAGAAAATGATTAATCAGTTATCACATAAAAAATTATTTAACAATAACATTGATCGATAAACTCTATTTTTTGTCTGTTACTTTAATTACAACGGCTGTTGTTTATCGACTAAACAACACTTAAACTTTTGAAGAAATTTTAACATGCTTAATACGAATCAAATTTTGTATTAGAAACATCCCTTCTTAGTGTCTATAGTAAAAGCCACAATTAGAATGCAGTGTTGGTATTACGGAGCGCAGCGATGCCGCTCATCTCGGCACAGTGGTAGGTGTGTGGTAGTTTGGCGATAGACTAAGAAATTAGGACCATACGCGTCTCGTTTCAAAGATCAATACTCATTGATTCAACTGAGTCAAATAAGAGAATGAACAAAAAAACAAATTAATTCCATAAAAAAATGCCTATATACAAGATATATACGTCCAGAATTAACAAGTGGTTTAAATTTTAAGTTTTTTTCACCCTGGTATTAAACTCATTTGGCGGCGGGAAAGATATTACCACTATAATCAAGCGAAACTGTCTGCACTGGACAAGGAGTGTAGCCGGTCTCCGGAATCGAACATATTAAAAAGAGTTTAACATCGCAGCCGGTGAGAATAAGAAGATAGAGCAGACCAAAGCTGAGGTAAACAGACGGGGTAACACAAGATGCTGAAAATATCGGTGTTGCTAACTAGAAAATCAAAGCAAGAGACCGATAGAATGGCGCAGAAGATAGCGCGAATGAAATCAAGAAGTTTGCTTACCTACTTAGAATGGTTGACAAAACCGAAAAAAAAAAACATTTATCAGCAATCATTACAGCGAGGAATGCGACACACCTCGGTCGGCATGATTGATGTGTATACAATACATGAATTGTTATCGTTTTTGAATATTATTTTCGGAAGAGGATAATTAAAATACAGAAACGAAAAAAAGTGCACAGTTTGAGTTTTCCTATAACAAAATACCACGATAAAATGGATTATCTGGACATTTTGGATGTGGAATTAATATGGCACTCTAGAAATTTTCGACTTTTTTTGGTCCCAATAATTCAATTTGATGTGAATTCTTAGAAAAAAAAACGAATTTAAAATTTTAAAATAAATTTTAACCAAAAAGTTAAAAATTCGGATGGCCCGGAAGCCTAGTCCGGGACGCCGGGACACGACTTCGTAATTTGGGCCATGTCGCGGATTTTTCGGGGTAGTTGGTCACACTAAGTATACCTTATATTTTACATATTTTATTTTACATTTATTTTGTTTGTATATATTTTGTGGTAACACTTAATTTACATTTTAGGTACAAAGTGGATTCGGTAGAACAGGCGATCATTTCTGGGGCTTTGAGAGTCACGGTATAGTTCCAGATATTGTTACTATGGCAAAGGGTATTGGCAATGGATATCCCTTAGCAGCAGTAGCTACCACCAAAGAAATTGCAACTGCTTTAACCAAAGCTACACACTTTAACACTTTTGGTGGCAATCCTGTTGCCTGTGCGGTGGGAGTATCAGTATTAGAGGTATATGTTTGTATTTAAAATGAATAATTACTTGTGTGAAGTAAGTCGTTAAGTTTTGCTAGTAGACTAAAAATATTTTACTAAACATTGAGCGCGACAAAAATTTAATGATTACAAGTGCATCCAAAGCCCACTAACGATATGTATAAGCTACTTTATTATGTGCTCCTTAACACATTTTTATCGAACATTCTTTTTCTGTCGTTTAAGTCTTAAATAACTTCTAAAGTTGCTTATTTTATACCAAGTGTCTATTTTTTATCGTTTTCTATTTACCATTACATCGATTCCATAAAAATAACGAGTATTACCCATACTTGTTAATAAGTTGGGGAGCTAAAAGATTATCTCACCTTTAAGGCGACAAATTTGTCAAATAACATCAAATTAAAAATGAACCCGATTGTTGTAAAATATTTCTGGAGCTGGTATATATACCAAAGGAAGTATTTCTTTTTATGAAAGTTAAAATATTTGACGCAATCTATACTAGTGACATTAGACCAGTGTACAAAATGAATCAAAGTTGCGGACTGAAACATAATGTTTATAAATTCTGTTTTAAATTATTTGATTTGTTTGTCTTATGTAAGTCAAGAGCACTTTGTACACAGAATTTCATAAACTCCACACTGTTAATTAAAGAAGTTAGAGAAGGAACTTTAAGATGAGATATTAGATGGGAGCAAAATCTTGAAACGCTTCCAACAGGATGGCTAAGATATTTCTGTTGCAGAAAAGGATCTTACAACAAAACTTTAAACTAATCATTCCAATATTCAGATACTATATTTTTGTTCTTTATTTTAGATTATAGAAGAAGAAAAACTACAAGAAAATTGTAAAATAGTTGGAACACCTTTATTACTGGGACTAGAAAAATTAAAATCTAAATTTTCTGTGATTGGAGATGTCCGCGGTAAAGGGTTAATGATAGGTGTTGAACTAGTGGAAGACAGAGAAAGCAAAAAACCTTTAGACCCTAAGAAAGTTATGACATTTTGGGAAAAGTGTTTAGAGCTTGGTTTAATTATTGGAAAGGGAGGTTTACATGGAAATGTAAGTAAATATAACAAATGTTATTTATAGGTCTTTCAGAAGAAAGAAAATTAATTAATTCTTTTTTTTTATTATACTTTATTAAGTAATTACTATTATATTAATAAATAATACGATAACTATTAACTTCTAAAGAAACTTTTTGTTTTAGGTATTAAGAATCAAACCTCCAATGTGTGTCACTAAAGAGGATGCACAATTTACTCTTGAAGTTATTGAAGTTGCTTTGAAACATATATAAAACATATAAATGTTCTCCTATTATTTTACATTTTAAATTTTTGTGAAAATACGTTATTTATTTGGTGTAACTATTAAAAGTATACGTGTGTTTTTTTAAGTACGTATTTTAATAATTTCTAGGTATCAATTCAGTGGAAACAAATTATAATAAACAACTGTATGATATATAAGTGGTAGATATTAGTGTCAAATCAATCGTGATTGATTCTTTCGTTTTGATTCAATTACTGCAAAGTATAGAACGACCGATTACCAGCAGCTCATAACGATCCGATCGTGCGGTGACAAAAATCGATTAATTGACCGCCGACGGGGCCGATCAAACCAAAACAACATTCCACAGCCAATGAGCCAATACAACAGCATATAAACCCTATTCATTCTACAAATTCCCAATTGTCAATAGAACCACGTGTAAGTCAAACAGGGTCGTACTGATGTACGACCTATGTATCATATGATTTTTAAAAATATTTACTTTTGAAACTGTTAGTGTAAGAATTTCTTGAAATTTAATCATTATATCACAATTAAACTAAACTCTAAAAAATAACACGACCAGTAAATAACTATAACATAAATATAACACAATATATTAACTTAAAAATCAACACGATACAATTAGAATTTAAAATGATCACAAGTTGGGATCTGTAACATGAGAATCTGTCTAGCTTACGGTAATAAATTATATTTTATAGCCTCTTGACGAATGAGACGGCGAATATCAACACGTGCTCATGTTTACTGATGGGAATTTGGTAAACGAATAAACTTTAGCTAAAATCCAATACTCTCCTTACCAGAGTATAAGTATACCTATGGTGACCATTATGTACTTATTTAAGTAGGACAATACTTATTTTTAAATATTGTCCTAATGTACTTTAAAGCCTTTCTAAGGACATGCGAATGTACTTAGTACAATTATCTTAGACTATGTCCTCAGTTAATTCTCTTTGGAACTTTTACTTAAATTTTGGCCCACTGTGCAACGTTGCTTAAATAAAATATCTATTTTTACGCCTTTTAAACAAAGCTAGAACGAGAGCAAACGTTTGAATGACAATAAATATTTATATTTTAATGCAACATATTATATTTCCATATAAATTTATAATTATTTTTGAGTTACACTAAAGAACCTAAAAACAAAAAACATAATAAATTCTAGCTTTTCGAATAATTTCTTAAGAATCTGTAAGAACTTACTTTACATGTTAAAAAATATATATTTAGATGATAAAATGAAACGTGATATTCCAATTATTTAGGTGAAGGTGAATACATAATTTTATCAGAGTACAGAGCCCTCTAGTAAGGTAAGTCCCATCGAAAGTTTTGGGAGAGAGTTTCTAGCGCCAAATGCGAACGGGCCGAAACTAATTTCATTTGGCAGCAAACTCAACACGTAGGTTCTGAATTTTAGGCGGCAAATTTAAAAAAAAATGCTCTGAATTTTGGGCGTCAAAAATTAAAAAATATGCTAATGTAAAATAAATATAGTCATAAAATACGAAATAAAACCTTATTCTAAGAAAGACGTTAAGGAGAAAATTCTATAGGAGGAATCATCGGACTCCTAGAGTGATGAAGTAGAGTACAACGATAATTCGTCAGATGATAGTTTCGAATTAGAAGAAGAACGGCAAGATACAGAAATTTGTAAGGGCGATTACATTGTTACCAGAGTTTTTGGGACAAAACGTGTTAGAAATTTTGTGGCATTAGTTGATAATGTGGATCAAACAGATTGTGAGGTCAGATTCTTAAAGAAAAATATGCCATCAAATAGATTCAATTTCATTTCTGAGCCTATAGCTACAGTGAGTGTTACTAACATTGTAGTAGTTCTACCCCCGCCAATTAAAGATAATAGAGCGAGATATGAGGGAATTATTTATTTTAATACAGATTTATCACAATACAATTTATATTAATTGTACAAAAAGTGTACAAAATAGTAGCGAGTTTATATTTAAAAGTTTAGTAGAATTGGTGCTGTTCTTACATGGTGCTTGTAAAAATAAATGGAGAGATCAATGCTTGGAATAAGCTTAAGAAATAGATTAAGAAACGAGGAAGTTCGTAGACGAACCGGAGTGGAAGACATTATCGAACATATTACAATGCAAAAATGGAGATGGGCAGGACATGTTGCAAGAATGAAAAACGACAGTTATACAAAAAAATTACTTGAGTGAAGACCACGGGCTGACAAGCGAAGCCGAGGAAGACCCCCAACGTGATGGACCGACGACCTCAAAAGAACCGTGACCAATTGGATAGCAGAGGCGCAGAACAGAAGCAGATGGAAAAGTCTAGAGGAGGCCTATGTTCAACAATGGACAACTCAGGGCCGATTGATGATGATGATGACCATTTGGTATTATATCGATTTAGTAGTCTACTTGAGGGTAAGGAGACGAGTTATACTCTCCCATAAAGACTGTGATCATTTTAACATAATCAAAAACTGCCTAGACGTTAGTTCATTTGTAGTGTATTTGGTTAAATTAAGTATGCGCTTAAACTAAGTTTCTAATCCTTATTTTGATCTCCCAGGCCTCCCCTACTGGTTTGTTATAAGTTCCATACCTTCTCAAATACTCTTCCTGAAAGGACCACCTGTAGATAATAAAGTGTAAACTCTAGCATTTCTGCGATTTTGCTTTTCAGAATTATCACAAATTAGCTTATAACTATTGCTTAGAAGTAGAATGTTAATGCAAATCTATGATAATGAAATATTATTAAAATTAACAATGCATGACTTTTTTTATAAAATAAGGCAAATTTTAGGATTGCATTTATAAGAGTTAAGAAGTTTTTATAAAATAAGGCAACTTTTAGGAATGCAACAACTATAAGAGTTTTAATGATTTTAAAATATACTTTATATAAAAAATAAAAGATTCATGTTGGTTAAGATTTAAAGTTAATTTAACTACAGAAGCAAAAATGTACAAAATAGTAGCGAGTTTATATTTACTAACAAAAGTTTAGTATAATTAGGTGCTGTTCTTACATGGTGCTTATAAAAATAAACTTTTAATCCTCAGAATGTTTAATAGCCCTTTTTCCAACTTTAACTAACTTTCACCCATCGACAAAAAATATTCTTTTGATTTTTTCGATTTGGAATACTATACCATTTAGGTATTGTATCTTCTTCTCTTTTATTAATGTTTATTAGATGTATAAAAATTGATGTATACTGTATATTAGTAGAGTTTGCTAGAATCTTTGTTTTTTTTTGGAAAACATTGTATAGTATAATCAATATTTGCGTAAATATGCAAAACTAGTGAAACCATGGCAACAGCACTTACATCAACGTCATACGACTCTTGCTATGTCATACCCCCACCTAATGTGACTAGTAGCGCCGTCGCCATTATGAACGGCTGGGCCCATGCAAATCACTCTCCCCACCTGTCCCATTCCACTTACACTACTATTTGTGGTATATACTCTGACACATGTGAAATACCGTAAGCGATGCTCTCGGTCAGAGGTGGTCACAGTATATTGTAATATTGTTATTCTTTATCAATATACTGTGTCTCGGTTTTCAGTCGATTCAGCTCAATCAATCCGTTACTCGTTATTTCTCGTAAACGGCAAGGCAAAGCATTGAAACGAACGGTCGATACTGAACATGTGAATGAAACACGTGAATATTAACATATTTATTTAGTTGATAAACTAATCGATACAGGTATGTAACAACTGCTTTTGATAAATTTGGTGATAGCGATATGTAGTAAACAAAATATTAAATTAAATGAATGGTAAACTATACAAAAAGTGACAATTTTACTAAAAATATTCTAAAGAGAAAGTTTGTAAAGTTATTATTTTTAATTTGTTTATTAATTATTGCAAAAATCTTCAAAAGTTGATTTTCTAAAAACTAATAATAACTTTTCTAAAAATGCACAAAAACTTTGATTTCGCGTGAGAATAAGTACACTATCACAAATATTTAGCTTTAAAAATTTCAAGAAGTTTCACTTAATAGTTATTGCAAAATTAAAATTGTTTATACCATTTATACCAACAGCTTTTATCCCGTTTATGCGTAAACTATTGAGTCTACATTAATTATTTTAATCAAATAAAAGGCAGATATCGAGCACAGTTTTTATAAAATCTTGCCCAAGTACTTTCGCTCATAGAGCATCTCCAGGGGCATTTCGTCAAAATTAGGCTATCCAACAATATATGGAGAATGTCATAAACATTAAATGGTACATTAGCACAACACGACACAAGGACAAACAGTTTAAAAATTATTAAAAATCGACGAAGCTATAATAATTATATTGGGTGGCATCAGGAGAGCGAATGATATTCTTAGCCTAATTTTGACGAAATGCCACTGAAGATGCACTAGGAGCGTTGGGAAAGATTTAATAAAAACTGTGCTCGATATCTGCCTTTTATTTGATTAAAAACATGACTGGCCTTTTGGCTTTGCCAGTGTCATTAACTTAGGGAAAAAAAATTTGATTAAAATTCATTTATTCGAGCATTTAACCTTATATCACTTTACATTAATTATTCTTAAAGCACCAACTTGAAGAAAGAGGCTTATTTATGAAATTAAATTATTTAAAGATTAAAAAGTTTTCATTAAATATTGTAAAATATATTTGCAAAGTTACTGTTATTTTAATCTTATAAACAATTAAAATAACTCAGACGCAATAACATGTAGGAAGTTATTTTTTTGCCATGTCGGCATTTTTACACGAATAAAAAAAATATAATGTCTTACGATCCTGAGTTAGCCCTTTTTTAAAACCCTTTTAAAAAGGGTTTAAAAGCGGAGTAATTTTACAATTTGGTCAGGTACTTTTGAAAGTGGGAAATTTTTTTTCATGTCGAAAGAAATTGTCAAGAGTCCATTTCTTTGCTATGCTCGAGCCTGTATTTTATGAAGCTTCTTTTTGGTGTCCCATGAATTAATCATATTAATGCTCTTTTTTTCTGCAGCTTGTTTTACTCGCTGTTCAAACTCAGGGCAGGTTGAGCAAACATCTGTAAGAGGTGAGGTAAAACTGACATTGAAACGTGTTTTAAAAATGTGTCTAAAGTAAGATTCTTTTAACTTTAAACAATTTTCGTCTGTGCTTTAATCATACATAGCGTACATTTTGCTCATGCTTAAATCAAAACTAAGGTAAATTATCTTGCTTTTACCTCTACTATAATGGAACTCAATTCCCTTAATTTTTTAAACAAATTTGATGAGCAAACGCTGCCTCTTTCCTATTGCCACCACGAGTTTCCTGGGGCACCAGAGAACCATTCTTCTTAAAACGCTGGAATACACTTATTATTCGATGCTGTGTTATCCCTAAAATCTACAAAAAGGCATTTCTATAAACCTCTATTTCAACTTGGGCATTATTTAATACAAAGTAGTGGTAGATGAATGTTTTCTAGGGTTCAACTTTCTTATTTCGCATTATTACTGGGGCAGATTTCTTGCAATATTTGAGAAGAAAACAGTATTACTTTGTCTTCTCCTTGGAGATGTATACAGTTGAATGGAATATCGAAACATCTCTCATAGTTAGCAATTGGTAACCTTTTTTATTACTTCTATGCTTACAAGTCGGATAAATTGGTAATAATTGCGCAGAATGCCTGAAGCATACAAAAAACCACATATTTATATCTTAATCTTTCCAGAAATAAAAATTAAAATTTATACATTTCTAATTTAAAAGAAGTAAAATGTAGAATAGAAAAGGCTAGGAGTGCATTCAAAAACATGGCCAAACTCTTTAAAAGACACAAGCTTAATCTGGATATAAAAGTAAGGTGCCTACGATGTTAATTCCTCTCGATATTATAATACGGAGTTGAATCCTGGGCACTTACTGTAGCGATAGAGAAAATACTTCGCGATGTGGCTACACAGAAGAATCATAAGGATATCCTGGATGGACAAGACAACCAACGGGACTGTACTACGAAGAATGAAGAAAGAAATAATGAAGAAAATGATGTATACGGTTAAAAAGAGAAAGTTAGAATATCTCGGACACATAATGAGAAACGGCACTAAATACAGATTACTGAAAATAATCCTTCAAGGCAAAGTATTTGGAAAGCAAGGAATTGGGAGAAGAAGAATATCAGGAGCAAGAAGAACGCATCAGTTAATAAAATAATTATAGCCAGAATGATCGGCAATATTCGAAACGAATAGGCACCAAAAGAAGAAGAATTTAAAAACCCAAAACGGTGTTCGTAGATAACATAAACCATGGCAAGACGTAAATTAGTATACACGACGACATGCTAACTCAAATTTTAATCTTATCCTGTTCCCGTTTCCAATTATTTTTGTCTACTAATTTCTTTCTGGCTTTACTCTTAGGTGCTTCAACTACGTTCACTTGCATTTTTCGGAAAAATAACGCAAGTAATATTAAAAAAACACGAAAAAGGTTGAGATAACGTCGTAAACTGTTACAAACTTAAAACGCAATGCTCACATTGCTCACTCTCAGTAGGTTTGTTCTAGTGCGCATGGCAACTTGACGGAATTACTAACTTTCGATTGGCTGTAACAGAGTACCTAGTCCGATTCTGCTACAAGGTCAAGTTCAAGCTGAACATTTCTGAAACTGATACTCATTTTAAAATGTAATTTTTTGCATGTTCTAGCTGTTTTTGAAACCAAAGCAATTCAGATTTGAATTCTTTGTATAAATCCTATAAGATTGTACCATTAACTCAATTTTGAAAAAAATGGAGTTGTCCGTCTTTGATACCAAGCTCCTCATTTAACATATTTGTTTAAATTGTTATATGGTTTAATTTGATAAAAAGCCTTTCTCTTCAATTTGGTGCTTTCAAAATTCATGTAGATCTAATTAATCCGGTCAATTTAAACATAAACATAGTGGTCAAATAACAAAAATTCCCAGAAAACCAATTGGTAAAGAGCTGGGGTTAACCATTACAAATAAAGTTTTAAAAATCCCCATGGATCGTGTGTGTGCTACAAAAGTTATTCGGAGTCAAAGGTCAAAATTTGAGGTTTTTTGGATTTCTCTCGAAAATCGTAAATTTTATCAAACAAACCTCAAACCAAAGTTATAGATCTTAAAATTCTCTACAAAATTGGCAATTATGATTTTTTCGTAAGAGTTAACATTCTTGAGAGATCGAGATTCTAAGAGTCACATTATAAATGATATTCACATATAAGCCACGTATCTACTCGTACATATCAGGCCCTTAAGACAAGTATAAATACCTATTTGTGTCTCTTTTATATATATTATACTATTCTGAAAACATTTATTCAAAATATAGTAAATCCCTAACTGAATCCCCTCTACCCACGTGGGCTTGAAAAACATCTGGTCATTCTATTGTCCATAGTTCTCGTTCATATATCTGTTTCTTTTAGTCACTTTTAGTGCTAAAGGTTCAGTTCAAATTAATATACGTACTTATTAAAAGCGTCTACCATTTATGTTATTTGTGCTATTTAATAGCTCTAAAAAATGTCTCAGTTTTGCTCTATTTGCAATAAACTTTTAAGTGAAGATAAAACAGTTGTTGTGATCGTGGAATGCCAAATTTAATCGAGGCTAGTGTTGCGAGAAGGGATGAGTTTACTGAGTATTTAAGAACTCAAAAATCCGTTACATATACCCGGAAAACTTCATTGGCTGCAGTGAAAAGACAGCGTAAGGAGGAATAGGCTAGTACTTCAAAAATAAATTTTTGTTTTAAAAAATACTGTTTATTTGGTGGCAATGAAGCCAATGAAGAAACTGAGAAAAGGAAAGCACAGCATCTTCGAAAAAAAGTATGTTAGGTGACTACACTAAAATTCAACGAATCTCTGTGGAAATTAGCTAAAGATCGTTCTGATGATGTTTCAAAGGCTGTTCTGGAACATATTAATTTTAAGTATGATGTAGTCGCTGCTGATGCAAAATACCATGACAATTGTTACAAATCTTTCTTAAAACCTAATATAAGTGGTAAAATTGGCCGTCCATAAGATGAAACTGTAAACTCTGCGATGGAGAAAATCTTTCAATTCATAGAAACGAGTGATGATTGCCAGTATTCGTTAAATGAATTAACGAATGCTTGTCAAGATGTAGCTTTAGACGACAGAACTATAAAAATACAATTCAAATTGAAGAATGCCAGTAGAATTATTATTACAGAAAAGCCTGAAAAATAAACATTTATTTGTTTTATTGACAAGATATTTTAAGTCATGTTTGATCTGATAAAAAACACTTGGATGAAAAAAACAAGTGGTTAAAAACTCTGAAAGCTGCTGTAGCAATTGTTCTTGAAGATATTCAATCTTGCGTTTTCTATAATACTATGTACCCTCCACCAGGTAGAATGTTATAAACTACCGCGGATATACATAACAATATTCCCGAAACATTATCATATTTTTTTTTCATCATCAAGTCATTTTAAAAAACAAGCGTTATAGTTTAGATCATCTAAAGTTAGTTTGTACGAATATAAACCACTGCTTCATGACTGCTGTTCGGCCTAGAACCTTTAAATCTAAACTACAGCTAGATCTTTCAGTTCATTTCATCAGCGAATTGGTTCGAAAAGTCTCATATAATATTTATCAAAATATCAATCGAAATTGATAGATAATACTCTGGAAGCGATTAAAACTTTACTCCCACCTGCTCCCGAATAACTCTTCAACACTGTTCTTTGCAATTGCAAAAAAGGTTGTAGTGCCAAATGTGGCTGTAAAAAAGTCGGATCGCTGTATTCTCCAGCGTGTACCAATTGCCAAGGCCAGTCGTCAGTCTTGTTTAATATTCAGTTAAGTACAATAAAGGAAGATTCCTGTGGTTTTAATCAAGACACCAATGACTCATCCACATTTGAACATTCAGCAAGAGGAAGAAGAAGAAATCGAAGACGACTGTTAAAGTAGACTTTCAAGAGTATGAATCTAATTAAAATATCTAAAGAAATTAAAACAATAGTTAACCCAATAATCAATAGCAATATGAATAATCAATATCAATAACCTAATATCTAGAACTTGACGGGTATTGTTGCCTTAAATTATCCTAAAATTGTCATGATAGTTCTACACACTACCTCAAAGGTGGCGTGGAAATGTGTCCATATCATCTATAATGTGACTCTCAGAATCGCGATATCTCAGGAATTGTAATTTCTAGGAAAAAATCATATAAGACATTTTTGTAGAGAATTTTAAGATCTACAACTTTGGTTCAAGGATTTTTTTTTGATAAAACTTAACATTTTTCGAGAAAAATCCAAAAAACCTCAAATTTTGACCTTTGACCTCGAATAACTTTTGTAGCACACATACGATCAATGGGGAATTTTAAAACTGTATTTGTAATGGTAAACCCCAGTTCTCTATCAATTTTTGGCATTCCCGTAATTTTAGTTATTTTAAATGTCTATATTGACCGGAGTAAATAGTGTAGGCATAATATCGTTGTAGATAAGAACTTTCTGGGATAAAAAATTTCAATTTTGCGATAACTGTTGGGTGAAACTTCCTGAAATTTTTATAGCTGAATACATGTGATATTTTTCCTATTATCACGCAAAATTGACGTTTTTTTTTTTACATTTTTAGAAAAGTTATTATTAATTTTCAAAAAATCGAATTTGGAAGCTATTTTTATAATAATTAAAAAAAAAATAAAAATAACGTTACAAACTCTCATTTTAAACGATTTTCTATGTTTTTCAGTAAAATTGTGTCGCTTTTATATATAATTTACCTGTGTTCACCTTTAGTATTTGACCCCCCAGTATACGCGCGGATTACATACGTAATCCATTGAATTTTATAATATTGCTATTGGGACTATACTGTATATAAAGTTGCCTATATCCTTATACCTTCATAGTATAAGAAACTGTTTTAGTATGCGACTGTCGCTTGATGTGTGTAGGCACAGCCACCTAAAGTTACTTGTGGCTGGTGGTGTAGGTATAAGAAATGGATTGTGTTCTGTTACCATTGTAATCCACGCATGTACTTACTTAACTCTAAACTAAAAATTATATGTTATATTCGGCGGTTAAGGTAAGTTTTCTGCGCAAAAAAGAGTACCAAATATTTATTTTTTATTTTTGCTTTAGTTATTCGGCGACTCTAATTTTGAAAAAATGCCGATAGAATGGAATAATGAAATAGAGAACGAGCAGGAGCCGAATATAGATAGTAGTGACGACGACAGCTGCTCAGATGACTATAATGTAATACTATCTTGGCAAACACAAAAAAACAAAGTGGAGTAAGATATGTCATGCGCCTACTTCAAGAACTTGTGCAACAAATCTATTTCTATCTATTTATACAGAGCTTGCTGTCCAATTTTGGACATAGGCCTCCCCTTCCTTCTTTCACGTCACTCTATTGTAGGCAGTTTGTATCCACTTCGGGCCTGCGTGTTTCTTTAAGTCATCTGACCATCTCATTTATGGCCTTCCTCTTTTTCGTTTGTAACTATATGGTCTAGAGTGTATAATCTTCTTATTACATCTGTCGTCTTTCTGTCTTATGGTATGTCCAGCGAATTTCCACCTAAGTTTTGCTATCTGCGTTAATACATCGGTCACGTTTGTTTTGTTGCGGATCAAAGTATTTCTTTTCTTGTCTGATAGTCTGATGTTCAGCATTTGCCTTTCCATGGCTCTTTGGGTCTTTGCTAGTTTTCCATGTTTTCCTTTGTAAATGTCCAAGTTTGAGACCCGTAGGTGAGAACAGAAAGTATACATTGCGCATTGGTTGAAGACTCTTGTTTTTAACAAATATTGTTTGGAAGTTACTAGGACCAATAAGAGAAACTAGAAACGCAAAAACACAGTTTAAATGAAAAATTTTTTTTTGAATAAATTCCTTTATAAAAAGGTATATAAAAAACCCAGTTGGGCTATGTTGAATTGACAAAACGTTTTCGGAATAAGTATTCCATCATCAGTGTCTAGTTATTACATGGATGTAGCCACTAAATATGTGGGTAAAAACCCTTTAAAAATTATTAAATGAAATTTAGTTTACATTATGTCTAATTTACAATTAAGATGGTAAAGTTACCGTTGGATTGGTAACATGGCGACATATGACTCTAATAAGATATTTAGTGGCTACATCCATGTATTAACTAGACACTGATGATGGAATACTTATTCCAAAAACGTTTTGTCAATTCAACATAGCCCAAATGGGTTTTTTATATACCTTTTTATAAAGGATTTTATTCAAAATTTTTTTTTTTTTAATATATGATATACAGCCAAATACAGGAAATGTAGTTTCCTTGTGGATTTTACAGTTTAAATTCTTCAAATGTATGCTAGATGATAGTGTCGTTAAAGAAATTAAGCGTTGTACCAACATCTATATTGAGAAGGTAAGAGCAAATTTCCAACGCTACAGAGTTGCTAAAATGAGCAACGTCGAAGAGATTTGGGGACTTATTGGTATACTCTTTTTAGCAGGTGATCTAAAATCGGGAACACTAAATGTTTTGCAAATGTGGGATAATAAGAAAGGTACTGGTGTTGAAGGTATTTACTTGACAATGTCTTTAAATCGTTTCCGATTTCTACTGAGATGTTTGAGGTTTAACGACTTTAATTCTAGACAACAAAAGAGAGTGCTGGATAAACTTTCTCCTATACGAGACATTTTTGGATTATTAAAAATTTTCAAAAAAATTTTACACCTTCAGAATATTTACAGTTGATGAGCAATTACTTGCTTGTAGGGGAAAATGTCAATTCCGTCAATACATCCCCAGTAATCCATCAAAAAATGGTATAAAAATATTTGCATTAGTATATAGCAAATATGCATATACCTATAATATGGGGATTTACTGTGGAATACAACTAACTGGTCCGTTTGAAACTAATTGGAGTAGCATATGCATATACCTATAATATGGGGATTTACTGTGGAATACAACTAACTGGTCCATTTGAAACTAATTGGAGTAGCGCAGAGGTTGTTAAAAGAATGGTTAAAACCATAGAAGGAACAAGTAGAAATGAAACCATGGATTTTACCAGTATACCTTTGGTAATGGACTTGCTTCAAAAGCGATTAACTGTTGTTGGTACAATTCATAAAAATAAGAGGGAGCTACCACAAGAATTTATAACGTCTAAAAACAGAGACATACATTCTTCACTATTCGGATTCCTCCAAGAAAAATGTATCTTGATAGCGTACGTTCCAAAAAAAAGGTCATATTAGCTGTTTTAACCATGCACCATGATGACAGTATTGATCCTGAAACAGAAAACAAGAAAAAACCCGAAATAATAACGGATTACAACAAAACAAAATTCGCTGTGGATCTGGTGTGTGACTAGTTGTGTGCTCAATATGATGTTTCCCGAAACTTTCGGCGTTGGCCACTCACCGTGTTCTTTGATTTATTAAATATATCAGGAATTAATGCATTTTCCCTGTATACGGCTAATAATGTAACTGCATCTTTCCCAAGAAGCACTTTTAAAACATTTCGTTTGAGTTAATAAAACCACTGATTTTAAGGCGACTAGATAGACAACACTCACACATCAACAGAAATAAAAGAAAAAATTTCATTTAAAAATAAATAAAGAAACTCCTACAAAAGTTCCGACTCGATCTTCGGTCCTTGGGCGTTGTCATATTTGTGGACGAGCAAGGAATAAGAGCACAAGAAAATGGTGCAGCAGCTGTGATCAGTGGACTTGCCCAGGACATTTAAAGCAAATATGTGTACATTATGCTGAGATAAAACAGAACATGCAGTCTGAATCAGATTAAGATGTTATATTCAGGATACTATAGAGCCTAGTTTGGTTTGTAACATTTGGTTATAGGAAACTTTGATTTATAGTATTTGTTTTTTAATTTTCATTGTTTGTTTATTTTTTTTAATTGAATGTACATTTTACTTATCAAATAAAGCCAATTATAGATTGCAGTGGTATTATTAAAACCTTATTAAAACAATAACAGTATTTTTAAATAATATTGCTTTTCACATAAGGAATAATTAAACAAAAAAATCAATAAACACAGCTGAATCATTGGTATTAGCAAATATCTGATAATAGAAATATAAAAAAAAGGATTCATATAAATAAAAATATTTACAGTATCCACTTATGATAAAATTCAATTTTTATCACAAAAAACCTCAGAACTTCATTCTAATAGGCATATTAACTAAACATTTAGTTTTACTGTATCAAATCAGATGCACTTTTAATTATTGTGTACAGTTATCCTCCATTTGGAAAAGTCTCAATTTTGTTTATTTTCAGACATTCTATAAATAATGCATAGAATAATATTTATGATAGCTGCAGTGTGCGTTACTTTTGTTCATATGTACATAGAAGAACCAGGTCCAAGGTTTCCGCCAACCAAAGGAGAGATCTGGCCAAAACCGTTCTATCAATTAAAGAGCAATAATTCTTTTTTAATTGATCCACGGATACTTAATATTAAGGTAAGTAACTATGCGTAATTTTATCAACATATATACCAGATAAGTATAAAAATGCAGGCGAGAAATTTGGCATTTTAAACAAACTAACACATTTTCCAGTTGCATTTTATTAGTTCTTAATAATTTCATTGTCTCTCCACGACATTTTAATTTCATTTTAGTAAATAATTTCTTACTTTAATATTTAATTATGTAATTAAAAATTAAATTTAAATTTAAATTATGTAAATTCCTATATCTTCAATCTTCTTTTTATATAGACATAACTCTATCTGTTTTTAAATGTGCCTCCAGTAAGTTGTCATTCCATCGTTTTCGTGGTCTTCCTACTTATCGTCTTCCTATTGGGGAACCGTCTCTTGCCGTCTTTACTACACTATTTGTTGTCATTCGGCCTATACGATCGTTCCATTCTACTCTTCTATTTCTTACCCAGTTCTTGATGTTCTTCACCTTGCATCTACGTCGTATATCTGTACTTCTAGCTCTGTCCCATAATGTCTAACCATCATTTTTCTAAGTGTTTTGATCTCTGCTGTCTCTAACATCCTTTTTGCCCCCTCTGTGCCAGGTCTTGTTTTTGCCGGGTATGTCATTATTGGTCTGATGACTGTTTTGTAAATTCTGCCTTTCGTTTCTTTCCCGTAATTTTTATTTCTCTCAAACTAATAATTACATAGTCTGTAGGTCGTTGAAATTCATTAATAAAATTACTGAAGCTGAAAGAATTTTTTACAAAAAAGTTGTTATCGGTGTCGTATGCATCACTTAAAATTTTTGTAAAATGTTGCGATAAATTTTCATTAGGTGAGTTGAAAATAAATACAATAGGTCTCATTATTAATTCTGGCTTGTGAATTTTTGTATATATTAACATTAATTGATAATACAGTTTGTCGCAGGGTGTTCGGCAGGGTCCAGTACTAGGTCATATCCTGTGAAATGTCCTGTACGACGGGGTGTTTAGGCTACAGCTGCCAAGAGGATGCACTCTTGTAGCTTATGCCGATGATCTCGCACTGGTTGCGAAAGCAGAAAACGGACATAGCTAATACGGCTTACACAGCTCTGCATCGCATTAGTAGGTGGATCAGAGAGAACTATCTACAGCTAGCGCCTCAGAAAACTAAGGTGTTAGTTCTCAAAGGGAGCCGGGAAAAATGCTCTCTTTGCTTTATAGTGGAAAGTGTGGAGGTTGCACCGGTTAAATCGATTAAGTATCTGGTCTGGTTGTCGGAAGAACTAAGATTCGGAGTACACATCTAAAAGACGGTAGAGAACCGAAATCTGGAGGCATTGATACGGCTGATACCAAACATTGAAGGCTCAGATAGTACCAAAAGAAAGGTGCTAAATGGAGTTTTCCAGTCAGTGGTAACCTACGCTGCTCCTGTATGGTGTAGCGTACTGAACACTGCAAAATACGCTAAGCTGATGGAGACTTCGCAAAGGCGAATGCTCCTCAGGGTCTCTAGCGCATATAGGACGGTTTCAAATGAGGCTCCATATGTCATGGGAGCGGTGATACCAATCGTTTTGTTGTGTAAAGAGCTAGCGAGGGTGTATGCAAGGAGGATGGATGAAAATATAGATGAGAATGAGAGAGAGAGAGAGAACGATAGTGAAGTGGCAGATAGGATGGGCGAAAAGGCAAGGTGAACAAAGGAGCTTTTTCCCGATTTGAGGCCGTGGTGGGAATGTAAGTTCAGGAAACTAGACTACTTCCTGACACAGTTTCTGACCGGACATAGTAGTTTTGGCACCTTCACAAATAAAATAGGCAAATCTGCCTCGGCAGACTGTACTGTTTGTGGGGTACCGAACGCTTCCGCCCACATTTTTAGCTGCCAGAAATGGGCAAATGAGAGGGGAGATTTCGAGAGGCGAATGAGATTCGGTCAGGATGAAAGAAATACTGTAAACATAATGTTACGAGGAGAGAAAAAATAGAGGGAAGTACACTGTTTGATTTCTGGGATGATGAAGAAAAAGCAGCAGGAGGACAGAGGCGGAAATGGAGCCAGGAATCTGAAATTTATGGTTAATATTATTTATTAGTTTATGGCCTAACGTCTGCAATATTTTCTGATTTACGGTAATAGGTATGGTTATTTATAAGTTTTTAGTTTTGTATTTTAGATGTTCATTGAGTGGCAAGATCACCTCTCTGGAACAGTGGTTAAGGTTTTAACCGGAACACAGTTAATTCGGCACTATCCTGGGGTCTTTTGGCTTAGTATTCTACTCGGCCGAAAGATGCGAGTGTGTCTTGCTCCGTGACTTACCATGACCACCTTGACCACCGTTGTCTGTCAAAATTCAATGGATCCCTTCTTAGGCTCTTACTGGAATTTGGCAATACAGCAATTAAAAAAAAATAATGATAAAAAATACTACAGTTAAAATTAATATTGTAACTTTAACGAACGAAAAAAAGGAAAAAATTATACAATTTTGCAAGTGAATATTCATTTATACGTAAAAACATGGAACAATTTTTTTTACATCCTTTACCTATTTATTGCAATATGTTTCTACAGATAAAAAAAAACAATAATCAACAAGTTTATCACGTAAAACACATGGGAAATCGGTCCAGTGACAAACAAAGGGATCACAGCGTTTTAGTCTTCCTTGGTTGCTTAAGTAGGTCTTGGCCAAGCGTATTTGGATAATTACGGGTTCAGTAGTCTATTTTTGTAAGGGCTACTTAATGTTGTTTTTAATATTTTCAATCTGAAGGTCTCGATATGTAACATAATTGGCACATACCATGGTGCAATGGTAATAAGTCTCAAAACTTTAGATTGGAAACGCTGAAGTTCTAGTAGATAAGAATTATATGTACTCCATATCTGCATACCGTAAGTCCAAACTGGCTTTAGAATACATTTATACAGTAATAATTTATTATGTAGACTTAATTTGGATTTTTGGTTCATAAACCATTACATTTTCGTGTATGTTTTTCCTTTTCCTTGTTGTAGTCGTTTTGTCTAGATGTGCTTTCCCTAATTTAGTCAGCTCTCAAAATGTACCAGAAAGTATTTCATATCACTTCTTTTCGGTATTATGGTATTGTTTATACGCACAGATGTTATTTTAAAAGTCTATATTGACCGGAGTATTTAATAAAAGAAACTTTTAAGTTTTATCGGTGTTGTTTTAGAAATTATATGTATGAATTTATTGTATTTTTTATATGTATAGTTTCAAAGACAAGAAAAAAGTTAACTATTATATTAAAAGACGAACGCTCCGATATAGGTCGATGTAACCGTGAGCCGACGGCTGAACTGGAATGGAGAACCACTCACGCGCCCATCTCTACTGCCTATCTATACCTTTCTAAAATTTGAATAAATATAAACATAAAATAAATAAGTGTAAACGAATAATTGTATTATTATTTAATAATATATTATTTTACAGACAACAAGATATGAATGTTCACTAATAAGAAATGCGATTGTGTACTATCTACACGTCATTTCAGAAGGTGGCGTTTCAGAAGAAGACAAACTTAAAATACTTAAAAATAATTCGAACACAAGATCATCGTTGCATGATCCTGCTTCACTAGGACTTTTCGAAACACTTGAAATAAAGCTTGATTCTCCATGTACGGGAAACGAATTTCCTTCAGATGATATGCTAGAAGATTGTAAGTTTATGTATTTTAACAGTAGAATATAGCTTCCTATTCTTCTTTATTTCTCTAGTGCAACAATTCTTCCCCTCTGAACATTTGACAAACCTACGTAGGGCATATTACCTTTTTTGAACACAAACTTAACTTACTCTGACGTCTCGGTTTTACAACTTGACACAAATAATAAAATTTTTCAATGTGTACTTGATCAAATTTTCTCAATTATGAATCGTATTTCCAACAAAAACCTTTATCTCTTATCTGCAAAAAGAGTTGTCATACATTTCTTATTATTAGTAAGAAATACTGGATGATTCCATATAAATATATATATATATATATATATATATATATATATATATATATATATATATATATATATATATGTATATATATATATATATATATATATATATATATATATATATATATATATATATATGTTGGAAATATCGGGTATGTGGTCTATATTAAATAAAAATCTTTGTTTTTTCTAAAGCTCAATATTTCGCCATTTATTTAATAGCTTCATCGGGAGTAAAGAAATTAAAAGATTATACACATAAATAAAATTGAATATTATAACATTATTGCTGATGTAACTGTACATTTAATAAAATTCATGTTAAAATTTAAAATATCTTTGAGCACGTTCGTTAACAATAAATAAGATGGAACAGGTTCCAAGACTTGTTCCATCTTATTTATCGGACTGGTTGGTACTAAGAGGTAATGTTATTAGAAAATACAGATAATATTCTTGGGTAATGGTGACTCCCATATAAAAATTGTAAAGGATCCCAGTTAAATGCGATTGAAAGACTTGTGTCACAAATCGATAGATCAATGACTGATGTTCTAAAATTATGTATATACATTAAATCTAGTTGGTCTTTCATCATTGGGAATGTTTAAGTTTATATGTTTTTAACAAGTCTTTATCGGTATGCCTTTGGTATTAAAATTTCTTGTACCCCACGTTGGGTTGTGACTATTGAAATTTCCTAATATTAGCCTGGGCATAGGTATTTGTGAGATGACGTATTTTAAACTGAAATTGTGGTTAACTCCTTTTACAGATAGAAAACTAATAAAAATGACACAAGAATAGCTTCAGAACTATATTTTTATGTTCTAGATTCAATCATTATATCTGAAGATGTAAAGCAACTAAATTCAAGTTCAGTTTGGGGCATTCTTAGAGGTTTGGAATCCTTTTCTCAAATGATCTATATAGCAGATCATGGATTATCGGTAAGTAAATGAAATTAAATTGTAATATTGGCTTTATTGAAAATTGAACCACATTGTGTAATACCTAACGATTCTGCACCATTGTCTTGTAATTGTCACATGGGTTTTACCATTTTGAAATCCACGATTGACTTTTTATCGTGAGATAAGAAGTATTTTAACTAAATCATCTCTTCATTACCATAAGTACAATCATGTGGTTCTCTAACCTGAGAGGTACTCTAACATTACCTTCTCAGAGGTACTTCGACTAATCCGCAAGGCAAACAATGGTAGCAAGAACAAACACGAACATTTAAACAATCATATTTTATTGATTAAATCGGCAGATCTGTCTCTACATAACAGCAAGTCCTATACAAGATTCAGCTAGAAGGTTTAAAAAATAAATAAAGGTCCAAACAAAAAGTATCACTGTAGGTACCACTGCAGTATTAGGTCTTCTATTTATTCATTAGATGGTGGATCTTGGTGACTGTATAAAACCTTTGCTTTTTAAGGTCCATTGGATGGTGGATAGTGAAATTGAGCCTGGTGGTGGATTAATTATAAGTCCATGGATTTTTCGCACGGGACGAGATCCAAGATTCTAAACAGAGCAACTTTAAGTTTTCGACACGGAAAACCTGTCAAGTGTCCACGCTCTATGAAAAGACCTAAATCTTAGAAAATAATAAACTTGACATAAAGACAAATTTATTACAGTAAAAAGAAATTAACATAAGAAAGTTTCTTAAAAAGTCAAATGAAAATTTTCCCAATTATTAGCAAATTACAAAGAGTTTAAAAAAGGTTTTAAAATAAAGCAAAAAAATAATGGCAATTAGCCATTCTTTTTTTGCCTGCAATATTTAAAATATTATTTAAAGAGATAAAACAAATATTGCAATATTTACTTGTATCATAGACCAATTAAGTTAGATTTTTACTCGACACAACTATAAAGACAGGTTATACAGTTGACAGAAATTTTTTTCAGAAAAAAAGATACACAAAATGAGAGATGCTTCTGTTTTTTTATTTTAGCTTAAAATTAACAAGACTATTGTGGAAGATAGCCCTAGATTCTCACACCGTGGACTTCTTCTGGATACATCACGACACTTCATTCCTCTAAAAACTCTTTTACTTACCATTGATGCAATGGTTTATAATAAATTAAACGTGTTCCATTGGCATATAGTGGACGATCAGAGCTTCCCCTATGTTAGTCGAAAGTTTCCAGAACTGAGGTAAGTATGTTTTTATCATCGATTAAATACTTATGTACTTATGTATACTATAATCAAAAGAGACATAATATTACGTTTTGCTGATAAGATAAAAACCTTATATAATTCTTCATTATTCAGTGTAAATTACTAATATTTCAGTTTATTGGAATTTCCTAAAAAAAATTTACCGAAATGTGCATATTAGTTAACATATTTCACCATAAGAAAAGGAATTTTTTCTTCTTTTTATTAATTTTTCTAAGTTAATGTGGAATTTTTATTTTTTCCATCACTATTATTAGTTTTTTTCCTTTTAATCGAATCAAATACTTATTTGAAGTCGATAAATAGCATTTCCAATTCTAATTTACATTCATTTGACTCGAAAGTAATATTTTTTTTGAGGTTAGATATAACTGCTAAATGTCAACTCGATTTATTTTTTTACGAAAATCTCACCATGTATTAAATCATGTCATCGTAAACGCACACAATAATAGGAGATGTAATTCGCTATATTGTGCTTCTGCAACAGTATGCATTAAAGGGTTAATAGAAAAAAACTTTAGGGTAGCTTTGTTTATTTATTTTTTTTATTTATTTTGTTATTTTTTTAGCGCAAAAGGAGCATATACACCCTACAAAACCTATTCGTATGCAGATATACAGATGGTAATTGAATATGCTCGATTAAGAGGAATTAGAGTTATTCCAGAATTTGACACACCAGGTGAGAAAATAATTATAAAATTTTAAAAATATGGATTTAATAATACATAATTTTACCTGTTTCGTCTTTATTATTAGTAAAAATATTTGAATGTGCATTCATATACTTACCACCATTATATACCATTACATACCTTCATTAATATGTGGATCTAATTCTTTAATTCTAATTTTCCATAAGATGGGTTACATTAATGTCTGTCTGTCTTAAATCATACCAATAGTAATTTCTTCCACAGAAATATTTAATTTAATTTTCATCTACTCTCTCTTTTTACATGGTTTTTACCTATTTTTATGCCAACTTCCTCCTTTCCTTTCTCCTTCTTTTTTTGCCATTTATTTAAATTTCTCTCCTATTAATATTTATTTATTCTGCTTACCTTACTTATCGATGTAATTTACTGTGATTTTTACATGTTTAATGCATCACAGTTACTGGTAACAACTCAGTTTCACAACATCATTATGTATGCATTAATAACCTTGTACATTGAGTAGTTTAAGGCGAAACTTACATTAAAACCTTGATTACCAAATTACCGAGAATAAGTAAATTTTTGTTATCGTGGCTGAATGGATCAAGTTATCCAAAGCCATTAATTAATTAAAAAAAAAGTAAATTTATTGATATGTGGCAACACCGATCCGGACTCGATGTCTCTTCGCGAGAAGTTCCAAGTTATTTCGAACATTATCGACAGCCTGCATCTCTTTAGTTCTGGCCACCTGACTAGTCAGGTCAGTTCTTCTGTACCTGTTACATTGATTGTGAATGTGTATGTTGTAGTTTGCACGTTAATTGCGGTTTACGGTATTAAAATATCCCAAGCAGTAAATATCAATTCATACAAAATGATGGATACACTTTTAACTGGGCGTAATTATAGTGAAGCATCAACAAGTGCACAGGCGAGAGTGGTTCCAAAAATAAAATTAAGAAAATATTCTCAAGAATATTTAAATTTTGTTTAAGTTTACTGATGTTAATGAAGAAGAAAGGCCTCTGTGTATCATTTGCTCAAAAATTATAGCAGCCGATAGCATGAATCCTAATAAACTTAAAAGACTTTTGGAAACACTTCATAGTGAGTACATTAACAAAACCCGAGAATTCTTCGAGTTAAAATTAAAATCACATGAAAAGCAAAAATCATTAAAAAAACTTTGACTGTGAATGAAAAAGCGTCACTTGCTTCTTATAGAGTCTCATATCAAATAGCCAGATGTAGAAAGCCTCATACTATTGATGAAGAACTTATTTTGCCAGCTGCAATTAAAATTTTAGAAACTATGTTTGGAGATCATTTTACCAAAAAATTGGAGTCTATACCTTTATCAAATGATACGGTTGCCCGTTGAATCGGTGATATAGCTGAAGATGTACATCGTTGGATGTTTTCGATTCAAATTGATGAGGCAACAGATATCAATAAAGATGTTCAATTTATTGTCTACGTTCTATTTTGTAATGGAATATCAGTAGTAGAAGCACCACTGCTCTGCAAACCCATAGAACTGAAAGCAACATGGCTCGAATTATTTGCTATCTTAAATGATTATATAAACGAAGCAAAAATATCGTGGATTAATTGCGTCAGAATATGCTCCGATGGTGCTCGTCCAATGTCCGGAAAATTTTAAAGTCTACAAGCGCTTGTGAAACAAAAGTCTCTAATGTATGTATGGACACACTGTATATTCCACTAAGAAGCTCTGGCTTCCAATAAAATATCTTTATGCCTCAATATTGTGCTAAATACAGCTATAAGTGGTTAATTATATAAAAGTGAGACCTTTGAAAACTAGAATCTTTTCTGCACTTTGTATAGACTAGGATGATTATCACGTGGGAAGTTTTTACAAATTAAGACAAAAAATCGCCATTTTTCTAGAAGAAGAAAATAGACCGGAAGCCAAGATGGTTTATTTTTGATAAAATTGAGCTACTTGGATGATATATTCGAGAAACTAATATTTGAACCTTCAGATTCAAGGAGCCAATGCACATATATTGGATACGAGTGATAAAGTTAATGTTTTTTATAAAAAATTGGAATTGTGGAACAGAAATTTAAAGCAAAAACACCTAGAAATGTTTGCATTTTTGTAATCATTGAAAATCATTTAGTGATACTGACAAGCAATTTTAAAAGATATTTTTTTGCCGACGAGAAATGAATACTTACTTACGAGTGGGTAAGGAATTCGTTTCAAATTTAACCCGAAGGGTTTACTATTGCCGAAGAAGAAACCTTCATAGACTTCACGGCAAATGCTGAAATCAACAAACAGTTTATTAATAAGTCCCTCTTTGAATTTTGGGCAGGGGTGAATGATTAGTTTTCTGCACTGAAAACCAGAACGTTCCGTAAACTATTACCGTTTTCAATATCCTACCTTTGCCAAACATGATTTTCCGTGGTGGCTGCTTTGAAGACCAAATGTAGATTGCAGCTAAATATGTAAGAGAGTCTATTTCTAATATTAAACTGTGTTTCGATAAACCTTGCTTTACAAAACAAACATTAAACAAGTTAATGTGTAGTACTAATACAGTGCTATTTATAAGTGTACCTATTATATCAGTGTTCATGTTTATTTTATTTTTAATTTGGCAGAATTTTGTTTTGTTTTAATTTTAGGAAATTAGTCAATGTTGTTGGTGTTTTTTCGGATATGCTCACCCCTTCCTCCCCCATTAGTAATGTAGCATTTGAGAATCCCCTCGTATATGTATTAATTGAAATCCCCTTATATATGCATTATAATAACGAAGAATTTTTTCAATGTTTCTTAGTTCGTATCTTTCAATTTAAAACCCAAATAATATTTCGTTCTTTTCACGTCGCCAAGTCGATAATAAACCATTTTATAGTTTGTTAATATTTTACAGATGTTACTTCCTCGGTATTTCTGTTAATGTTTTATTCGAACTGCTTGATATTGCGTTTTCTAATAAATGATTTGCGTTTTAACCGTCGTTTGTTTATTCCAACTTATGCGATCAATTTTTAAAGATAATTTCGTCACTCTCGCTGGAGCTGCGGTCAAGTCAAGAGTGATAGGCTCCAGCGTTTTGTCTAAATTCACGTCGAATTTGTAGTTTTCTTTTTTTTTATCCCTTTTTAGGGAAATCTTCGTCTTACGCTATGGAAAACAATTTTAGTAGCAGTTAATCGTCTAATTCTACCTGTTCCTGTTTTTTAAGAGGCAGAAAGTTTTGTGTCCAGTGCCGGCTTCGGCCTCAAATGGTCGATCTAATTCGCAGTGTGAGATGCGGTCCTTTTGTTCGTGTGTTCGTGTCCAGAGAATTCAAACCCAGTTTCCAGGAACTTGTGAAAGTGTTTTTGTGAAATTCAGGTAATTTTTTTTTGTGTCCAATTTAAAGCAAAGACAGACATTTTTTTAATAATTGCTTTCATTAAAATTTAAAAGGATTTGTAATAATTAATAAAGTGTAAAATTTTAGGGTTTGACTTTAGCTGTCAATTTATTTGTTCAGTTTTTTTAAATTTAATGTTAATATATGACAGCTAGCTTTATTATTTTCGATATTTAATTGTTTTGTTTGTTTTAAAAAAAGGTTAATCTCTGTGCGGTAACATTTGTAAGTTTTTGTAGTATCTCCAACTCCTGGAGTTTGTAAACGGACGATATGTAAGTTTTTTCTGTATTTTTTTGAATTGTAACTATCATTTAGTATTTTTGCATTGTCTATTTTGTAACTGTTTGTGGTGACACAACAATAAATGTTAAATTTTGTTTCTTAACATTTTGTTTATTTTTTTTATCTAACCTTTTTTTGAGTTTAATTTAAAAAAGATATGTTTTGCATTTCAAATAATTATTTCGATATTTACAACTAGCTGTTGTTATAGTTATAATTAGGCACCTCGAAGTGGCGCCCTTTCCAAATTACTAGAGGTGTTTCCTGTTTCTTTTTGTTTTGTTTGTCCCAAGAGATTCATGACCCCTTTGTTTCATTTTTCTGTAGTTGCCCAAATCCAACCCCCTTGCCATTTACTTCTCCACGACCCCAGCTCTCCTAACAAACCCTGAGTGCCGTTCGCACAAGAAGCGTTTATTTTGCTTGCCCTATCTCCACCCCCATAGTTTCTGTCCCCAATTTTCTACCCCTAATAGTAATACCCATGTGGTAGGCAAAATAATATCGTTACAGTAATAGCGCGCCCCTTAGAGTTGAGAATCACTGCTCTAACCTAAAGCTATTTTGATTATAGGACATACAAGATCTTGGGGTATAGCTCATCCGGAAATACTAACCGCCTGTGAAAAAAAATATACAGGAAAATACGGGCCCATCGATCCAACTAGCAATGAAACTTATGTGTTTTTGAACGATCTATTTACAGAAATAAGCGAAACTTTTGCTGACAGATATATTCATATTGGCGGCGATGAAGTAGAATTCGAATGTTGGTAAGTTTTTAGTTAGTATTAAGTGATAACTTTTAAATTTTAAGTCATAGAAAAGGAAAAAAAAACAAAAAAGTAATTGTATAGGTAGGTATTCTTATTAACACGCCCGATCCCTCTTGTCCTTGCTGGAAACATATTTTTTTTTTCATTTTCTGAAAAAATGGGAGTCATTTGTAGATAATTATAATATTTATATTACTAGTTGGCTGCAGACTAAGTAGCAATTACTTAATATAAAATCTACTAGTTCACTTTATTATTATCACCCGTTGTATCGCGGTCACTCGAATTTCATAAGCGAAGTACAAAAAGAATTACTTTAGCAGTTTTTCTTCTTCTTCTTCCTCTTTATAAGCAATTCTGCTTGTTCATTGGCGGATTAATAACTCTATGAAAGGTTGTCACTTCATCTTTTGCGCGGTCGTCCGATACTTCTTCTGTCGATTGGTGACTGATCTCTTGCTATTTTGACGACACCGGTCTCCTCCATTCTGCTTATGTGGTTATTCCATTCTTTTTTTTTCTATTTTGTGTCCACTCATTTATACACTGTACGTTACATTTTCTTCTAATGTCTTCACTTTTCTTTCGATCTCTCAGCGCATTTCCTGTAAATCTTTTCAGTACTCTCATCTCTGCCGTTTCCAGTAGCCTTTGCATTGTGGCTGTGTCGAGTCTTGTTTCTGAGGCGTATGTCATTGGTCTTACACTGTTTTTATAAATTCTTGACTTCATCTCAGTGTTAATGTGTCTGTTTCGCCATATAGTGTTATAAAGGCATCCTGCCAGTCTATTTGCTTTTTGTACTTGATCTCTCACTTCTTTGTCTAGATCTCCATAGCTAGACAGTGTAATTTCCAGGTATTTTATTTCCATTACTTGTTCAATACTGATGCCATCAATTTCTATTTTACATCTGGTTGGTTCTTTGCTGACTACTATTGTTTTAGTTTTCTGAGATGAGATTGTCATATTAAATTTTTTGCTCTTATGTTAAATCTGTGGACCAGTCTTTGCAGACAATCTTCATCTTGGGCTATCAATATTGCGCCGTCTGCGTAACAGAGTATTTTGATTTCTTTGTTTCCCATTCTGTATTGTCTTCCTTTGTTAACGGTTTTGATGATTTCATCCATAATCAAATTGAAGAGCATGGATCTCAATGAGTCACCTTGTCTTTTTCCGCTGCCTATTTCTATAGGTTCTGTAAGTTGTCCATCTATTCTGACTTTCATTTTGTTGTTTTTGGTAGATGTTATCGATAGTTTTTATAATATTTAGGGGAACTTCTCTATTATACACAAGATGGATTACATCTTTTAGTCTTACCCTGTCAAACGCTTTCTATTTCTATTATACTCTAGTGATTTCTCAGTAATTTGCTTTATAACCAATATTGCATCTGTACACGATCTTCCACTACGAAAACCCTGTTGTTCATCTGTTTAATTTATCCTCCGATTTATTAGCACTTGTAAAATTTTAGTTGTAAGTTTTAGCGTAGTATTTAACAAGTTTATACCTCTGCAGTTTTCTGGCTGTTTTTTATCTCCTTTTTTGAATAGTAGAATTAGTTCGCTGGTTCTCGATTCTTCCGGTATTTTATAATTTTATTAACTAATGTTGTTAATTGTTCTGTCATTGCTGCTCCACAATATTTCAGTAACTCGTTTGGTATCCCGTCTTCACCTGCTGCTTTTCTGTTCTTCAACTTTAGCAATTGATATGGTTAATTTAAATAATAAAAAAAAAAAACAATTATTATTTGAAAATTTTCATATATAGACAAAATATATAGGTACATACCTCATTGAGTGACAGCTGTCATCAAGGATATTAAATATAAAATGTTTGTAAATAGTTAGGTTGCTCGTAAAAAAAACCCTAAACATTATGAAAAATATTTTTTAGGAGTAGCAGTTCCAAAATTAATGAATACATGATGGAAAATAATATCATTAGTTATAAAGAATTAGAAAGTTTGTATATTGGAAAGGTTATTAATATAGTTAAAAAATTAAATTATAAATCGATTGTATGGGAGGAAGTTTTCACAAATGGCGTTAAGTTACCGGATGACATAGTAATTCAATTATGGAAAGATTTCTGGGAAATAAAAATGGCCGAAGTAAGTATTATATTTTTTTAATAAAACTGTACACAGCTTTTGTTAACGACTAAAAAGTTTTTTCTTTTTTTTTTCCTTCTTTATAATTTTAGGCCAGTAAATTATTAATGTGAAATACGGTAATACCCTGTAATTTCCCGTGTCACCACCGAATTGCATAAAAAGTTGAAAAAAGCGCATTAAAACCAAATTAAAAAAAAATAACCACTTTGAATCGGTTAAACTTACAGATCATATAAACAATACATAAATAAAGTAAATTGTAAAGCGGTAACGATTCATTTTATTTGGGTTGCTAATAACGGGGTGACTTTCATGATGTTTTTACCAAAAAGGAATGGACCAACTTTATTTTGAGCGTAAATCGCTTAGTTTTGATGCTAGAAACTAAAAAAAAAAAACAAAAATAGATCTTTTTTAAAACACTTTCAAAAAGTTTTGATAACTTTTCCCCGAAAAGTGCTATATTTTGGTTAGGGAGCTATTTGTGAAAAACCGTCTAAAAACGTGGTTTTTATTTTGAAAATGAACATTTTCACTCGCAATTTACTCAAAATGTAATGACTTTTAAATAAAGTTGGTTGGAATTAGTCAATTTATCCATTTCCGGACTTATTTTAAACGTATAATTTTTCATCCCCGAGAAAGGGTGGCTTTCAAACCTGAAGTAAAAGCAACCCTGGGATAAGTCAAGTTCAAATTTTCAAGCAAATCCGTCGTGACGAGGAAAACTATACTTCAAAACGGTCTATAGTAAGTCTACTATTTCTATTTTGATGTCTCTCTTATTTATTTCACTCAACACTCTGCCAAGAGTGGTATTTTTTTCGATTCCTTATTACCGTCCATCTTTTTCTACGGACGTCCAATACTTCTTGTTATTCTATGGATTCCACCGTTACTTGATGGAACTTCAACAAAATTTATTATAATATCTTATCACGACAGCTGTATGTGTTTACACTTTATAGTCTTTAACTGAATAAGTTCAGGAGGAGAGAACTGTTTGTCTCTAGTTGGTCATTCAGAATTATATCTGTATTTTTTAATTTGTTAATTTACATAGATTCTAATAAAGGTAGCTTTATTTTGGATATGAAGAGTCTGAAATTCGTCATTAAAAGAATGATATTGTCGAGAAGGTGAAGTACGTAAATAGAATCTGTTTTTTTTTATTACTGAAAGCCCTTTTATGTTCTGGTATACGTTTATTAAAAGTTCTACCAGTTTGACCGATGTAAGTTCTTAGGCAGTCGCCACATTTAAGTTTGTATACACCACTGTGTAAATGCTTTTTCTTTTGGCTCTTGTTGTTTTTAATATACTTCTTGTTCTAATTGTTTTTAGACATTGCCTCTCTTTCCTTATCCTTTTTGTTCCATATCGTTCTCGTTTCCTTCAAGGCAATGGACTTCATCCTTAATGGCAATGGACTTAAGGAGTTTCCTATGGGGATACCATTTTCAAGTAATTTCTTATAACGTACTTATATTTTTCAGGTAACAAAAAGTAACCGAAGTGCAATACTCTCGACCTGCTGGTATCTAGATAACATCGGTAGTGGAGGAGACTGGCAAAAATTCTATGCATGTGAACCTTATTCTTTTACAAACGATCCCATATTGCGATCTTTTGTTAAGGGAGGTAAATATATACAGAGTTAGAATGTAAATCCATTATATATAACCGATACATCTCGGAAAACTGCACAATTTGTATTTCTACCATAGTTTATAATCAAAGAGTTAAACTAGAAGTACACAATTGTGAGTAGGTTTTTTAACACTACGAACATTTATTTAAAAGTAATTTTTTTATTTGTTTGAAAATACAATCTGTTACATACAAACCAGTAACACTAAGCATTTTTATTGAACGAACATAATATTTATGTAACCAAGAGTTTTGGTCCAATGACTATTAACTCCTGATTTAAAAGTAATGCCTTATAACAAAATTAAATACCTAGCCGATAAGAAGGCTAGCTTTGTGAAAAAACCTAAATTTCTCTAAAATAAATACCTTAAATCTGAAAAAGAAGACAAGATCTTTGGATAAATTTATAAGAATGTTGTCCACCTAGTGTATTTTTACATATATTTTCTGTATACGAAGCAGTAATTATTTAAAATGGTACTTTTAGGTGAAGCCTGTATGTGGGGAGAAGTCGTAAATGAGTTTAATGTAATTTCAAGAGTGTGGCCAAGGGCTTCAGCTGTTGCCGAAAAACTTTGGTCACAACAGGAATTCAAAGACGATATAGATGAAATAGAAAGAAGGCTGGAAGAACATACATGTAGAATGATCAGGAGAGGTATTCAAGCTCAACCACCTAACGGCCCTGGATTTTGTTATTGATATTCATTTATATATTAGATAAAGTTTACAATAATTTTAGTTTAATAAACATTTAAAGGTTTTAAACATATTCATTCATGAACAAATAGATTATTAAGAATTACATGTTATTTAAAAAAAAATATTTCATCAAAGTAACATGTGAAGAAAAACAAATGTGTAAATGTTACTTTTGAATCGAGTTTGAATACTTGGCAAGACGTTGGAATACTTGGCAAGAGGTTGGAATAATTGGCTCATATCATGAGAGTTGAAAAATATAAACTAATAAGGAATATATTGCAGGGTAAAATCAAAGGCAGAAAAAGCGTAGGAAGACGTAAAACCTCGTTGCTACGTAATCTCTGTAAATGGTTTAATTGAATTATTTAGGCGCGTAACTAACAAAATTATAATTGTCAGAATTATTTCCAATCTCCGATAGGAGCGGAACTTGAAGAAGAAGAATGAGTAAACTATTTGTAAAGATTCCCATTAATGTTGCAAATTGAAAAAATTTGAAATTGCCAATAGCAAAAACGTTACGTTAAGTTTTTAAGGAGGCAAGATCACAGCAGAACAACTCTCCTAGAAAAATCCTTATGTCACAACCTGTGGGAAGTAGAAGTAGGGGTAGACCAAAACTCAGATGGAGGGATGGTGTAGATGAGGATGGTAGACAAATAGGAGCAGCAAACTGGCAACAGTTGGCAATGGATAGAACTGACTGGCGTAATAGACTTAGGAAGGTCGAGGCTCTTTTATAGGGCTGTAGCACCAATGATGATGATTAAGTTTTTAAGGAATGTGACACTTTCAATAAACTGATAATGTTGTAATGATGCTGTAATGATGAAAGATGTCCTCTTTGCAATAAACGACTTGTTTTAGCATTTTGACAAATCCCAATAACTATTGTGTCAAGAATATCTATATTTTTGGCACAATTTCTGACCACAAAATACCCAATTCCTTAATACTAGTCCATTGCTAAACAATTTTCAGAAAACATGGAAATATTTTCAACCTAGGTAGAGAATATTAATTTAGTACTATTTAGGTAGGTAAGTTTTAATACTGGAACACTACTGATGCGTTTGACGTTTATTTAATTATAATATAATAGTGGATGTCAATTATTTTTTTGTGTATTGTCTGAACCCATTCATGCCCAGAAGTATTTATGCTTATTTTTTCTTTATTTTATTTTATTTAATTTAAAAACTTCAATTTTTAGATAATTGGCTGTTGCCATAAAGCAAAACAGGGCAATTGAGATGTAATTTTTTTTAAATACGTTGTTTGAAATAAACTGACATTAAAATAACATAAAAAAATTATTGCGTATTATTATGAAATTGGGTATTATTGCGTATTATTGGTTGTTGCGTGACAAAGGTTGTTGCATCGGGTTTGTTTTTCTTGGATAAAAATAAGATGGCCGATGTTGTCGAATCGAATATCTTGTGTAATGTTGTTTATGGAAGATTAATATGGACCAGGTCTTCTTGGATGAGTTCCGAACATCGTCGACAAGGTTTTGTCTATATTTCGACGAAACTGCAGCAAATCCATTTCGGGTTGTTCAGCGATAATGTGTCTCATTCTAACCATGGTAAATTAACCAATTTTAAACCAAATAACGGATTTTTGAAACGTTTAACAAAATGGGCTCTTTTCTGTTCTATTTGATCGTATGGTTCCTAAGTAGCTCATTCACTTTGATGTTAAAAAATCAATGTTTCATAGATGTGAAATAATTACCAGCATATAAGCAATGAGGCATAACCCTATTGCATTGAAATTTAGGAATCAGTTAAGCAAACTGTAATATTATTCGACCTCCAAGGCCAAATTCTTTTTTGTATTTTTCCTTGGATTTTTGATAAATATTGAAATCTATCAGGTAACCAGATTTCTGATTCCAACACCACGATTTATACCCAAAGCGTATGGGCTTGCCTTTTATACGTTGTTTCATACCATGACGCCCATAGTATTTTATCATGGACTATCCACGCTAGATTCGGTTTCCCATACAGTGTATTCAGTAGATGGTTTGCGGAGACTTTCAAGATACGGACAAATTTTCTATGTTTTGTCTGAACCATCTATGTTTAGGTTATCGTTAAAATGAAGGAATCTTATAACGGTTTCAAATTGGTTACGACGCACGTTACTTGAAATCAGTATATTTTTAACGTCATCAGATTTTTCCCAATACATGCGTCTTCTTGGATTCGTGGTGTACCCACTCACTAGTAAAATCCCTGTAAAGGGTTTTAACTCCTCTACTCCAAATTCTAAAGTAGTACCTTTTTGAAGAACATAACGAACTGGCACCTTTACAATATTTGTTAAAAGCTCTTCATTAAAAAAATCAAAGATCTACAAAGGGGTCGTAAATAAAATGAAGAAGTGTATGTGTTCCATTAAGTTTTTTATGTTCAATATCCAAATAAAGGTAATTTTCATCTGGTAAATCTCCCTGAATCCATTTCCATGGCAGGAAAATTACTTTTTGAACGAATCTCAGTAGATGCCACGTGAATATCTTGAATTTTTTCATTTTGTGTCTCTATTTCTGTTTCCATGTCAATCTCTCCCACATCTTCTTCTTCCTGATCTTATGTCACAATTTGAAGATCTGCCTCTTTTTCATGTAGATTTATATTTTCTTCGTCGATCCTTCTTTCTTTTTCTTGATGGAGTACATCTTCTGATTTCGCATTCATTTTTGTTTAGGTTATTGAATTTTCCTCCACAGTCTATCTCCACTATCTGCATCAGTCAATTCAGTGGGGTCAGGAGGTGATAGGAAAACATCTGCACTGGAAGCCGACTACATAAGTTTCGATTTTTCCAGCATGGACATAATTTTATGTGCCCTTGATTCGTAAAAAATTTTTTTAGGACGACTGTTATTACTAGTGCGACCGAAACTGGTCGAACCAAGTTGATTTGACTGACATCTTATTTCCACCTTCTAGAACAAAAATTATTATATGTATTAATAATATGCCTTGTGCCCAGTGTTGCGACAACGCAACACTGATAATTGGGTAGTTGTACCAACTAGCACAGATAAAATAATAGCCCTTACTTGATAGATCTATCTTTTTCAATGATTTAACAATACGTTCATAGCAAAAACCAAATTGTTTTCTAGTTAATTTGTACACAAACTACTTCTTCTGCTTATTCTAATGGTGCTACAACTCTTTGTGAGTCTTGGCCTGCTTAACAATGTTCTTCCATTCTGCCCTATCGGATACTTTCCTTCGCCACTGCCTGATGTTCATGGTTTTAAGATTCCTCTTTACGTCGTCTATCCGTCTTTTACGGGGTCTTCCTCTTGTTCTGTTTCCTTGGGCCTTCCATCTCTGGACTACTTTTACAGCTCCATAATCTGGCATTCTTTCTAGGTGACCAAGCCAGTTTAGTCTTTGTGACTTTAACAAATCTAATAATATCTGCGCTCTGCATTAGTTCATTCAGCTCGTGGTTCATTTTAATTCTCCACGAACCATCGCTGCATTGGGTTGGTCCAAATATCTTTTTTAGTATTTTGCGCTCAAATATTCTCAGTTGATTTTCATCAGTGGTTGAGAGGGTCCACGTTTCACATCCATATGTGACCACTGGTCTAATTACTGTTTTGTAGATTCTAAGCTTAGACTCACGATTCAGTAACTTACTTTTCATTAAGTCTTTGTATGCACAAAAGCACTTATTACCGCTAAGAATCCGTGCTTGCATTTCTTGACTGATGTTGTTGTTGTCACAAACGACTTACTACTAACTAAAACACGTGTTCATAGAAGTCAAAATTAACCTACAACTTTCAATATGCCATCTGTTAATATAAACCAAGAAAGAAAGTTCTGCGACCAATTTCCATTAAAACATACATAGGAAACTGTTGTGAAATAAATCTGAGCTTTGACTGGCCGAATAAGTCCTTTTAAAAGATGACGTCATAAAGGGCTATGTCAACTGTTGCGAAAACGCAACGCTGGGCATTATTGAGTTAAGGATGCATTTTTATGTACCTAATATTATATGCGGTTTCAAAAAACAAAAGTATGAGTAGTACAAACATATTTCCGAACTTCGGGGCTTGTTGGCCTCCATTGTTGTTCAGAAATGTGCTACTTTTACTACTAGATACACAATATACTGTACCCAAAACTAAATAATTGTAGTATTAATTTAACATATTTTATTTTATAATTCACTATAATATTAAACTAATTCATTTTTTTATCGTGAAATTCACTATACACTATTTACATTGACACAAATTAAGCAACGATTAGTCTTTTAATAAAATGGCACACATATTTCTAGTTTATAAATATGTACTACATTCTCCTTCGTTCTCAACACACCATTTTGGCATAACAGCTTCAGAGGATATTCCTCTTTTGATTAAACGCTCCCTCTGGGAGAAAAATCTATATTGGGCAGAAGTGGCATCAGTGCTAGGGTAAGTCCATAATCTCTCAGCTGCGGCAGCTGCTCGAGGCCATATTTTGCTGTCTATATTGTTGTCGTCTACCAACTCTCCCCACATACAGACCTAAAAAAGAGAATATCAATAGATTTTTAGTGGGCAAAAGTATAGCACATCAACCATGATTATTAGTGGTGGTTAGAAAATATATAAATGCGGTTTGAATTATACAATTTTCTTGATAAGATTATTTATAAACAAAAATATATTTAACAATATATTCATTTATATTATTTAAATAGGCCGATTAACTGTTATAAACCTAACAATTTTTCACTAATTGCACAGTCTAACGCGCACTTCAGTCTATGTCGTAGACTCTACGAGATAAATTTATTTTTTGTGCCTCAATTTAGATCAGAGGACACTCCTATCTTCCTAGCCAATTGGTCAGCAATACGGTTGCCTTTATTCCTATTGTGTCCTTTAACCCACCTCAGGATGATGGTATTACCATCCGAAGCTTAAATTAGTGACTCGTGACACTCCATTACTAACCCTGATGGGACACGTGGTCTATTCAAGGTTAGTAGCGCTTGTCTGCTATATATGCAGATCGTTATAGTTTTCCCTACTATACCTTTTTGGGTTATCTCTTTTGCGGTTATGGAGATACCAGCCAGTTCTGTCTAAACTACGCTGGCATTTTTGCCCATATCTCACTTTATTTTTAGGTTCAGTGATCTGGAGTATATCCCGAATCCTGAGCCTTCTTTCATTTTGGAGCCATCGGTGTATATGCAATAGGCATGTGCCACGTTTGTCTCCCTATACTGTCTTACTGTTACTTACCTACTGTTTGTCAAAGACAAACTTTGGTTCAATTGAGTCGCAGCCTGCCTGTAGCAGAGATAGCGCATCCATCTCTCCCCGCCAGAAACGAGTACTCAATTGTCCCATTCCTACATCAAGGTTTGCACCAGCTGAGCGCAATCGCATCATTGCCACTAGCGCCACCTCTTTGACATATATATCTAGAGGCGTGATGCCAATGATTAACTCCATTGCAGCAGTTAGTGTTGTTTTCATGGCACCTGTTATATTTATGCAAGCCATCCGCTGAATATGGTTTAGTTTGTTAATTGCTGTTGCCTGTAGCACTTTTGGTACCCAAGCAATAGCTCCGTAAGTGTTAGCATTGGCCCAATGACAGCAGTGTAGAACCAGGCGATCACACTGTGCAAAAGGCCCCAGGTGCGTCCGACTGTTCGTCGACACTGCTCATAGGCAATATATGCTCTTTTAGCTCTACCATCTACGTGTGAGTTTCATGTTAACTTCCTGTCAAGGGTAATACCAAGGTACTTCACCTCGTCAGAAAAATTTAGAGAGTAATTTAGAATCCTTGGAGGTATTAAGCCCGTGATTCTTCTTTTCCTAGTAAATAGGATCATCTCTGTTTTCTTAGGATTTATAGATAGTAAGTGTTCTTTGCACCATGTTTCTATTAGTCGGAGAGCAACTTGTAATCTCTCACATAGTGTGTTCTAAAACTTAGGGCTTTGCAGGATAGCAATATCGTCTGCTTGGCCTATTGTGTAGAAACCATTGCTGCTGAGTTGGCAAACCAGGGTATCTAGAACTATGTTACAGAGGAGTGGTGATAGCACACCTCCCTATGGACACCCATAGAGCATACTGAATATCCATTCTCTATGGCCAGGGGAACATTCCTGACGTTGAGCTGTTGGGTGATGGTTGGGAATGTGGTTTATTCAAACGCTCCCTCAATGTCTATGAATATACCCTGGGGTGGATTCTTTATTATCCAGCGATCTTTCAATTCTTCCCACTACATGATGCAGTGCAGAATCGGTAGATCTTTCCGAAGTATATGCATGATGATTTGGGTGAAGTGGGTTATGAATCAGAACTTCATCCCTTATGAACCCCTCGCATAGCCTTTCCATCGTTTTCAACAGAACGGATGTTAGAGTAATTGGTCGGAAAGCCCTGGTAGGGTGTAGTCCATCCTACCTGGTTTTGGTATGAAGACCACACCTCTCTCCACTTCCTAGGAATATATCTAAGAGGCTCTGAATATTTCCACGAGGTCTGGCAGAAGGATATCCAGTTCCCACCGTAGTAGGGCTGGATATATGCCGTCAGGCCCTGGTGATTTGAAAGAAGTGAAGCACAATATGGCCCATTTTACCTCTTCCTCATTAATTTCCATCATTGTTTTGGCGAGATGCCAGTCGTTTATTGAGGGTATGATTGCTTTTTCCATCCAGTTTTGTGCTGTTCAGACACTAGAACCGGGAAAGTGTGTTTTCATCAGGATCTCAGCACTCTTGCAAAGTTTGGAAGTTTTGTTTCCATCTTCCTTCGTTAATATGCTGACATGCCCATGTGGGTCCTTTGAGAGCGCTTTTTGTAGCCTGGAAGCCTGCGGAAAATCTTCGATTTCCTCAGAGAAGGTTCTCCAAGCAGCTCTTTGTCTTTGTCTGCAGACTTTTTTAAACTCTGGGATTTGATTGATAAGAATCCCAATTCTCTTTGAGTTTGGTGCGTTTTGCTCTATTAAAAGCTGTTCTTGCTATCTTCCTAAGGTATTCCAATTCAGTGCACCACTCAATTTGGATCAGAGGACAGTCCTATCTTATTTTGGACAGTTAAGATAGCGCAGATACTAATGCTGGGAAGATTATACTTCGTCATTATTTTTTAACCTTAATTATCTAATGCTGATTATTTTTTAAAATTAAAACCCATCAGATGCTTATTACATCTAACAAATAATCCAAACGTAATATGCGACACTAAACCGCATTATATTCTGCTTCCATACTAAATACATAGTTGGAAAAAAAACTCAAATGGTTTTGTCCTTGATTCTTCTTGTAATTTAAGAGGATTTTTTTATCATTCTAACACATAATACTGCTTTTAATAGTCATAGAATATTGTCAACTTTAAACTATTTTCTTGTGCACACACACATATTGAGCAAGCCCGACCTTTTAGATGCTTCACCACTTCCTTACACTCTACCTAAGAATCTCTTTTTTTAATCTCTGACGAACTATGAGCATTGCACCAAAATTTTCGTCTTTTGTTTTCATGCAAGGTGGCCCATGAGACCAATATTTATTTAAAAAATGCCTCTAAATGAGCCCATGATTTTATTTCTATATCTTTCTTAAAAATATAGTGTATTTAATAATCTCTTCCAATGTGGAAGTCAAAATAAATAATTTAATTTACAATTGTTGTGGTTTACTCCAAAAATATATTTAAAAAATTTGAGAGGCACAAAAACACACAAGTTTTATAATAATAAAGATAATTGTTTTACTCACCTCCCCACCTAAAATACCTTTGACATATTTATCATACATTCGATTATTGTAAACGGATTTCCATTTATGATACTCCGTCGTGCCCCAAAAACCGTGGTCAAGGTACCACTTGTCCTTAGTTGATATAATAATTTGATATCCAAGATTTGCAAGTTCCGTTATCAGATTATTTTGACTTTCTGGTATCCAAGTTTGAATAATGTACCTAAAATGCGTTATAATTTATTTTATTTTATTTCTACTTTTATCTTAAAAAACTATACTGATTAAAGCACAAAAATGGGGAATGTAAAATAATTATTATAAAGCATAATTCAATTTTTATGAGTTTAAAATAACACTCTAATGGACTGCCTAAGCTCTAACATCACAATGGGCGCAATGGGCGGAGATTTAAAAACGTTTTCCAAGTATTTCTAATTTGTGTGTATTTGTCCCATACGAAGTTGAAAACATTGGTTTTTAATTGTTTGAAGAATAAATAACGACTTTTGGTTATGAACATTCATTGTGTGCCATTGGTATTAAATGTTGTTCGTTAATTTGTAAGGTAAGAATATCGAATGATTAAGATATTTACTATAAATGTTCATATTTTAAGGTTATGTTATGTTTTGTTAAGGGATGATGTCACCGGTGTATGTGTAGTGACGTAATCGGTAATTTTTTTAAACAGAAATCGGTATAATGCGACACTTCATTTAAACGAGAATTTAATTCTCTATTTAACGACATTACATTTTTAACTAAAATATTTTTTTAACGATACAAAAACAATTTTTTTTAATTTAAATTCAACTAAATTACAACTAATGATTTAATTAATAATGTACTTTAAAGTAACCAAATTATGCATAATAATTATTTTAAATTAAATGTTTCTTGACAATATGTGAACCTACGGACACATTTATCAAGAACATAGCGGATGACTTCTGGAGTAATTAGACTCATTTCATGCCTAATTCTATCTTTCAAGTCCTGTAAATTTTGGGGTCTATTGACATAAACTTTTAATTTTATGTAACTCCACAAGAAAAGGTCTAGAAGTGTTAGATCTGGCAACCTTTCTAGCCACTCTATAAAACCTCGTCTTCCGATCCACCTCCTGGGAAAGCAATGATTTAAAAATTGACGTACTTCACGTACGTAATGCAAAGGGGCTCCATCTTGTTGAAACCAGATATTTTCACTAGGTAAATTTGGATTATTCGCATTTGGATACATGTTAGCAAGGACAGTTATAAGTTTGATTTCTCAAAAAAGTTAAATAACGTTCTGTTAGATTTTCTTCAAAAAAAAAGTGCCAATGATTCTGTCATTAATGATCCCTGCCCATATATTTACTTTCTGGGGATATTGCGTGTGTGACTCAGTCATCCAATGTGGGTTTTCTTGATTCCAATATCTGCAATTTTGACGATTTACGGTATCATGTATAAAAAATGTGGCTTCATCGAAAAAAAGGATTTGATTGATAAAATGGGGATTGCGGATACATAAATCCTGCATAATTTCAGAAAATTGAAGCCGGCGATCGGGATCGTCGTCGTTTAATTCCTGATGTAGTTGAATTTTGTAGGGATGGTATTTTTTTTAATTACTAAAACCGATCGTTGTCAAACTACAGCATATTCACCCATTTGTGTTGAACTACTGTGAGGATTGTTATGTACATTTAATAAAATATCAAATTTGACATTGTGTTCAATTTTAGGACACCCAGCGTTTGGAATATGTTTAACGTGCCCAGTTTCTCCAAATTTTCGGACTATTTTACTTACTGTTGATTGGCTGATGAGTTTGTCTCGATATTTTGCGTTGAATAAATTGCATTTCTCGTTCTGTGTTCTTTTTTTATCTCCGCGTTTCATTTAGGTGAGCCATAATTTAATATTCAAAAGTAAAAATTACAATTGACAACTGATGACAACTCACAAAATCAAAACATTTACGTCAATAAATATTACAGTAACTATGCCACTATCACTTGCTTGAATTAACATTTGAAACAAAGTTTCAGTGTTTATGAGATAATTTTTTGTGTCCATTATTATTTTTATTTATTCTTGGAATAAATTTATTATTTATCTTTTATTTATTCTTGGAAAAATGGTAGGTATACATATCGGGCGGACGTAATTTCGGCCGGAAAAAGAGGAGGTACTAAAAGCCGGTAGGTAAATTCGGCCGGAGGTTTTAAGTTGCTTCCTTATCTCATAGGTATTTTCGGCCGCAAATCAAATAAAATAACAGAATGCTTTATATTAAAATATTTCTTTATTTCAATAAAATTATTACATCAACTTATTTCTATAAATTAAGTAAACTATAAATTTTTAAAAAACGTTTTGATGTGATACAGATTTAACGAAATTAATTCTAGAAATATTGTCAGATCGAAGCATATTTACCATGTTTTCGATAAATTTTAGTTTGTTTTTTACTTGTTTGTCTTTAATTTTTGCTGGAATATTTAAATTTTTTATTTTTAAATATGCATCGATCTGACAATCTTTTAATTTTTCTATAAAAATAAATATAGAAGGGTGACTTGAATAAAAACTAGAATTAAAGTGCGAATGGAATGATTCGCAGGCATTTGTGGTTCTTTTAATTGATGGGTTTTCATATGCCCATATATTTGGTGGAAAATGAGATTCTGGCGCTATGTAGTTTTCTAATAAATAGTCTGCGTATTTATCTATAAGTTTATGGTCCGGTTTGTATGACATGAGATCAAATATGAAACAATCTTCAACTTCAGAGGGGTCTAAATAAGTTAGCCCAAAAGTATGAGTAAGCCATTTGCTTTCCTCGCAGTTTTTATCTTTATACATTTGGGTTAACCCTAATGATTGTATTTTCCTATACCACGCCTGGTGCAAGTGGAATCTACAACCATTTAGTTTGGTTTTGGGAAAGACAACTTTTAATGCGTTATGAATTGCGATTTCAAAATCCACAAATACCTCCTTCGGTTCAAAAACAATATTATAAAGTTCAAAAATTTTAGATTTTACCAACAGAAAAAGTCTCATATATGTGTCACTGGTCTTATTGGGCAACAGACAATACAAAAGAGGAACATAATGCCCATTTTCCAGTCCATGGATGGTAAATAGCTAGCTATAATAATTTTATACCTGTTATTTGTGAATTTTATACATTTAAAGGAATAATCTTAAGTAGGTACAACATAGTTATTAGAATAAAGAGATAAGTAAATTAAAGGTATTTCCGACAGGTACACAGGATTAGGTATTTCCAAATAAATACACAATTAATATTTTACAGAAACTATGAAGCGTAATTACCAATATTTTAATCTCATCGTAAACATCAACCCCTCGGCCGAAATTACCCCTGTCATAAATGGTACCCCTTGATTTATGCAGGTAGGCCAAGGGATTACCGGCCGAAATTACGCCCGCCGTACATATCTAGGTATTACAATTTTATCAAGTGGAAAACTATTATTCATAATTTTAAATTATTATTCTTGAAAAACGGACCTGTATTCACAAGAAATCAGAAGACAATATAGGACACATACTAAGTGATATTTCATCTGAGGAGAGAGTACCTAATACTAACTAAACTGTGTTTTATATCAACAAAAATGCAGTTTATATCAACAATCATTCCCATATAATAGTAAATAAAATTGAAGATCTCACAAGAACATGATTTCAGAGAAATACATTACCTCTCCTTTGGCAAATACTTTTGGATAACTTTCGAATCAGTTAAGCTACTGGTCCAAACAACTATGAAAGTTTTATTATGTCCAATTGCCTTATCAAATGCCGCCAAATTTTTTTGTTGGAATTCAGACCAAAGGTCTAGGTAAGTTTCTTCCGTTAACGGTTTACCTTTTAAATATTTTAGAATTTCTGGGGTGGAATTCCAACATGGAATGTAAACCTAGAATAAATAAAATTTACTAGATGTAGTCTTTTTGAAAAACGTTTGTAGACACTTTCCCTATTCGCGATTGAAAACAAAGTATCTGACCTCTGGCGGAATAATTTTAAACTACTAAAAGTGGTATAAACAAACCAGACAGCTGTTGATTTGAATAGAATTATTTAATTTTTTTAGTTAATTTCAGCATTATGACTATGTCACAGTATATTGCCAAAGAATATTCTTTATAAAGCAATATTCTGTGACTACGTTAAAGTATTTTAAATCAAATCGATATTGTTCTGTTCCTCAAAGATCAACGCAAAGTTAATTATATTATGTTTTTTAAATATTATTTGTTCGAAATAGGCCACAATATATTTGTTTTTACCGACGTTTTGATCTCTATATAAACAGACCGTTTTCAAATATATAGATAAATGATAGTTATATTTATTTTATTTATTTATTATTATATATCTCTGGAATAGAGATCAAAACGTCAGTAAATTAAACAAGTAAATATATATATATATATATATATATATATATATATATATATATATATATATATATATATATATATATATATATTGTGGCCTATTTCCAACATTCTCCCTAAAATTTAGAATGCCACAAGCAAAAAGCTATAGAAAAATAAATATAACTATCATTTGTATATTTGAAAACGGTCTCTGGTATAGAGATAGAAACGTCAGTAAATTAAACATATGAATAAATATTTTGTAACTTATTTTCTACATTCCCCTAAAAATACAGAATGACACCAGCAAAGTGCTACCCGGTTGTCGCAGAAGTTACGCTAAAACTTCTATTGACGTTATCCGACCTTACAGGGTTAAACACATTTTTTTTAATTAAATTTTAAGACAATTTCACCAAACCATCACAGAGGTAGGTCTTTTGGTGCGCTATTTTTTTTTTAAATAAGTGTTTACCAAGAGTATTGCTTGAATCGGAAATTTCTTAATAGTTCTTAAAGAACTTTGACATCATAATATTTTGCAGTTTCATCCACAGCATATTTAAGATATTTAATTTTCCTTAACTACGCAATGTTAAGTAGCTGAATTTTGATCATTGATTGATCACAACGTTGATTCTTCGTATGCAATCCCCTTTTCTGTAAACCATTCTTGAATTCTACCTTTCCGCCATACCGTCGTCGGTATTTGTTCTGGTCTGCGACTATGATATGGCGCACTGTCCATAACAACCACAGACCCAGGCTTTAATTTTGTTAAGATTCTCTTAAACCACCGCTTGAAAACTTCGGTCATTTCTTCATGATAATCTTCCGTTTTTCTTAACAACTAAAATTGAAGCAAACAATTATCAAGGAACCCTGTATCACTTCCCAAATGGGTGATGATTAAATGCCGTCCTTTTCCTAACGGAGCTTTTAATTCTGTAGATCAGCCTTCTGTAAATGCTTCGCATTTACTTCTGAAATTTAAATCTTGCCAAACTGTTTCAATTGTATGACCTTTGTTAATCCAGGTTTCATCCAAATAATATATTTTCAATTCAGTGCTGCAAATTTTACGTATGTTAAATATTTACTTCTCTATACAATAATTTCATTTTTTTCTAATAACATACTTTTTCTGTTGCGTTTTACATATCTAAAGTTCATTTCGAACGTAGTGCTGATTGATACACTACGAGATATCTTGGGCAAGATCGTTCTAGTTTATGTTTTAATTTAATGTCTTAATGGGTCCCTGGACGAGAAGCGAGTAACCATGTTTGCTCCTTTACTCATAACCAAATATCATCATCATCATAAGTGGCTCGACAATCCGTTGTGGATCTTGGCCTGCTCACAAAGAAGTGGCCACTCCTGTCGATTCCTGGCAATTTCCCTCCATCTTCTAACCCCTACAATCTGTAGGTCTTCTCATAACCAAATATGCATTATGATAATTATTTTCTTGTCTTTTCTTTGGGAAGAACTTAAAAAAGTTGTGACTGGCTGAATGGCAAATGCCTATGCCAAAAAAAGTCATCGTTTTCGAGCTCTTGAGAAATTTTTTTCAGTGTTGGAATTTCACTCCGAAAACAAAATGAATGAATTTTTCGACGTATAAAATTTCTTGTGTCGCCATCCAAAACAATATTTTTTCTACCTGTAGTTTTACCTTTTTTTGTCCTTTATTTTTGTTCTATTTTCCAATGTACATACGTTTGTTAAATTTCTACAAATAAATGTCGACCGTTTGACTAACATTTGATGCCATTTTTCTGCTTAAAATACCTTGATAACTTCTCTTCTTGGGACAACTCTGTTAAAACACTCGTTTTATCGCCACATACTTCAAGAACACAAAATATAATCACACAATGCCTCACATGCACTCCCGCCAGAACCGCTTATGTAAATAAACGTTTCTTGCTTCCGCACATGCGGTAATGTTACCGTTGCTTTTCTTTACAAAGTACAAAGTTGCCAATTGTTTGCAAAGGATTGGGAATGAAATGTAAAATATCGATTTTTAGTTTATAAACTTAAATATGCAACGAAACGCAACTTGTAAATAAAATTTATTTCATTACACTTGTGTACTCAATTTTTACTATTGAAAAAAATCATTTTTTTTGTATTTTTATGACGGTTATAATCGCTGTGTCGAAGAATTCAGGATTATATGACAATAACTGCTACTTATGAACAAGAATCGGCTACACTGTAAGGCAGCTCGTGGTAAAGTCTGCTATAGAGAAGCACAAATAAATGTACTAATTCTATGATTTCTTCTGTGAAGAAAACTCAAATCGAACGGGCAGTTGTCGAGGGTCGCTGTGTACATTTAAATTTGAGGATATTCGGCGGTTAAACGATGAAATCACTCTTCCAAACAATGAAATTTTACCAGTTTTAAAATTCAGGTACCTATTTAATAAAAACATACGTTTTTACCACTATGTTACGATAGCCGTGCTCTGCCTATGATGAAATAGACTCGAATCGAAGCGACGCACATGTCCTGATGGCACGAATCCTGTCTATTCCATTTATATTAACATATTTTAAGTTTATCTGTATGTTTTTTACGTATGTTATATCAAATATAATACAATAATTTTAAATAAATATATTTTACCTACCTCGTCACCTCCCATATGGAACATATGTCTATCTGGGGTGACATCTACAATATCTTTATATAATTCAGTCAAAACATCATAGAGTTTTGGATTAGAAGGATTCAACTGTCCACATGGAGGTTGAATACAAAAAGATCTCCATGGCTGCTTATTCACGCATATTGCTAAATATCCCAAACCGGCACTGTAACCCCATTGCCACCCCATGCCTGCATGAGATGGACCGTCTATTTCGACAAGAACTCGTATTCCTCTAGTTTCTGCGAAATCAATAATATCTTTAACATTTTCTGGTGTGTAAACTTTCTTGGTGCTATATGCTCCAAATCTATAAGAAAACAAGTGATGAGATTTACAATTATTTTATCATCCATCTATCACAATAAAATTATTCATAATATTTATGTTTTGAACACTAATGTAATTAATAAGCGATTATTGATTTTTGTTCCATTAATGAAAACATGTGTTGGTCTTTTGTAATTATTGTCCAATATACGCCAAGCTAACACGGTCCTGTTTTGTTTCAATTGTTCAGAATGGCCCAAAAAATTTAAACAAAAATTGTCCAGACCGAAAATTAATTTTTACAATTTGTTTAAAAAAAAATTGTTTAAAATAATTTGAACAACTTTGCGCTTGGGCGACCTCTTGAACCTTATTTTGGAGTATCTCATGAAAGTGATCATGCAAAAAAATCCCATGGGGACATTTTTCCGAACGAACCCGAGCTTTTCGCCTTTTTTTAACGGATGAGTTTATTTCTGGAAACTAAAAATACATTTTAAATAAATGATTAGCTGATAAAAACATAAAAATAAAAAATATGGTCAAAAACAGGCCCGGACTGGCTAAAAAGGCGCTAACCTTAATTCTACACTGAAGGCGGAAGGATCCCTCTTGTAAGCTTTTTAAATCAAACTTTCAAATTTTTTTAAATCCTACTGCAGCATTTGACGTTCTTTGGTCGAGGAGCACTATGTAGGAGTTGGAGGGTGAGGGAAAGGGATGTGGTATTAACCATTACATTTTCTATTCAATTTATTTCATTTTTTTTTTCAAGCGAAAACATAAGAAACTTAATTACAAATAACAAAAAACAAATAAAATGAACACACAGATCCTATTTCTAAAATTTTAAAAAACGTAATGTCTTCATTTTAATGTGAAGAATGAGGTTGCCTTGATTTGCAAATTTTAGTAAAATCCGATTGAATTTGAGATAACTGCATTGGCGTGAAAGAGAGTTATTGTCTTTTCCTGAAATGAGAGACCAACTTCATTGGCCTTGTTAAAAATATTTGTTAAATATGCCAATTAATTAACCAATGCTTGTTACACAATCGATCACCCAAGACAAAATTGCTGTCAATTAGGAAGGTTCTAATTTCAGCTCTCATTTCAAAGAACCTTACTAAACATTTGTTGCGAGAAAGCCACCTTACTTCCGTATGAAGAAGTAAAGACAAATGTATATTGCCCATTTCATCGCACATCACTTTAAACAGCCTTGTGTTCAGTGCTCGTGATTTGATAAAATTAATTATCTTCACGGTTTCGTCCAAGACTACTTTTAAGTAATTTTTTTTACAGCGAGGCTATGGCGGTGGAGGATACAGTGATTGCTGATGGCATTCCTTGGCTTTTTCCTTTATTCTTGAAATGACGGCCGACGTTCTTCCAGTCATCGCCTTCGAGCTGTTTGTGTACCCATTGACGTAGTTATCCCCTATGAAAAAGCTTTCTATTAAATTAAAAATTTCAAATGCTGGAACCGCACAAATGCTATTAAAATTGCCAATCCAGCTACATCTGTTGAGTCATCTATGTGTAGTGAAAACTAGGTAGATTTTATTCGAAAAAGTAAGGTAGCTTTCACATCCTCTGCCAAGTCACGATGCGGCGCGAGATTGTATTATTTGACAAAGGTACCGTGCTCACTAGTTTCTTGGCTTTATCGTCCAACATACATTCAATTATGTCCTTGACGCACGGCTTTATGAGCTTCCGCTCACCTGCTTGAGCAACACGTTAACTGACTAAGTTGGATGCCATCAAAGCATTTTCGTTAACTGTTTTGAATGGTAGGTTATAGTTTTTTGGGCATGTATCAGTTCGCCGTGCTTCCTTCTCAAGAAATCATTACATTCTGGATGCACCTTTTACAGATGATGACGCATTTTAGCTGGAAACATTGAACAGTTTGGCAACACTTTGCCGCAAATTACGCACTGTGATTTGTCGTCACAGGTCTCAGCGAATCCAATTTTGAAATCGAAATCATTGTATTTCCTTTTTACCGATTTTTTTCCTGTGGAACTGATGTTCACAGAAGAAGAAGGCAGTTCGTTGAACACTTCTAGCGCATTTGGCGTCACTAACTCTTCCACAGACTCTTCAGCCTGTCGAAAATTGTATCATCCAAATCTGGTTCGTAATATTCACAATATTCATATTTAAACACTTTCAGTGCCCACGCCGTAACATATACCACATTAGCATGTTCTACAGCAGGGCCCGTACCGTATATGTAACGGCGTAGGTATGCATAAATATACTCAGAAAAATCTGGGTTCTAGTAGGCTTCTTACTGGTTTAATGGCGCTTTGGTAATTGTTTACAATTTGTAAAAGTGCACGAGGTTCGGAGTTTTGGTAAAATACAAAAATTGAGTACAAAAGCCGCACTCTTCGCCTTTAAAACTCATTTTGGTTTTTATCAATAGCACACTCTGATCAAAGAAATAGAATTTTTACCGTCGAGTTGACTTTATTTTATTTTATACAAATTTTATTTAAAATTGATTTCGCGCCCGTAGCTGACATTCAAAATCGCCGGTCACTTCAAGCATTGTTTCTGGGAGGATGGTTCATTCTCCACAAAAAGTGTTAAAAAACTTATTTTTTAAATTATCTCAGCTATATTTTTTATTTGAAACAAACCCAATGCTGGTAGAGCACTCAACCCTGGGGTAAAAGTGCACATGGACACTATAAATTTTTTTCTTTGACATGTTTTCTATTTACATTTCAAATTTCATGTCAATCGAAGCGGTTCTTTAAAGTGTGGAGCAAAAACCGTAAAAGAATGGACTAATAGGTACAGGTAAAAGTCTTAAATTCCCAAATTTGATTTATAAGTCTCGATTGAAGTCAGGTATTGAAAATCGGAATTTTAAGTCAGTATAATATTGTACCCCAGCTTAGTTGGTCGCTCGCATATTAGTTAGTTTTTAGTTTCGAATTCGATATAATTCGACGGATTTTTGGTTTAAGAGTTTTTAGACTATCACGTAATCAGTATCAAATTGTATTCCAGCTGAGCTGGTCGCTTCTTGTTTTTAGAGTTTTATCTCGCGCATTGTAGTTATCGTTACAGTGTAATCTGTATCAGTGCTTGTGTTTGAAGTGTGTCGTGGACCAGTGTATAGACAGTGATCGAGGCTATTTCAATAAAGAACTTGCGCTAAAACTTTGGCTAGATATTAACTTAGTTGTAGTAACATTCAATTATTAAACTAAGTATTGTTTGAACTGCTTGTGTTCGTATTTCTCACGCCAGTGGGTGGTCCTTCGGATTGGAAGTAATTAAAAGACTTAGTACGCTCTAAATGGTAGCAATATCGCCATCCTAATTTGTTGAACAAATTTCCGTTTAATTCTACCACAAGAAAAGACAGTTAAGATATGATTTCAAGTATAGTGCCTCTGTATGTTCTCTTATATGTATTTTATCGTACCAGCATTCATCAGAGAGACTGGCACAGAAGGTCTAAAAGTGTAATTAAATCTTTTCCGTCAAGAGAAGCAGTAATAAAATAACTGAAATAAAGACGCCACAGCGACATCTGAGAATAAAACCAGAAAGTAAAAATCCGAAGCTTTCGTGGTTTACGAAACCAAACATCAGATGTTTGCTTTAATATGTGCTTTCCATAAATTACAAGGCAAAACTGACGATGAAAAGATGAGACGAATGACGTGATGATGAAAAGACGAGATGAAAAGAAAGACATTGGGAATCTAAAAATTGTTTTTTACAATATATTTACTCATCTACGCAAGAATCATTGGTAATCTGATTTCTTGTACTCATAAAGAGTAAATAGAACTATAAGAAAAGACAGTTAAGATCTGATTTCACGTATTTTGCCTCTGTATATTCATTACATATAAAATTCATAGATATATTTAATTAATCTTACAACCTTAACAAATATGCTTTAAAAACCTTGGTAAGTAAACTTTTTAAACGACTTCTATATGTTTACAGACGTATATGATTTAAAATTTGGCCTGTGTGTTAAAACATTTAAATTAATCAAAATTAAATAAAGCAAATGAGCAAATAATTGGAATTATGTTAAATGGCTTACCTCGTCATATTGGGCAACCTAGGCGAAACTAATGGAAAGCTCTGTGTATCAGTTACATGCCAGTGTAAGACATTGAGTTTAGAAGCAGCCATGCCTTCCAGCTGTTTTTTGATACTATTAATGCTTAAATAATTTCTGGCAGTATCGATTAAGAGGCCTCTGTGATGAAATTTGGGTTTGTCAGTTAGTACAAGATTGTTTACGGTAACTAAACATTTCGTGCCGTCCTCATTTATAGGTATCAGCAATTGCAGTAATGTTTCTATACCATGCCTTACTCCAAACACCGTCGGTGCCGTAATATTGGCGTAGAGGTCGTTACCTTAAAATACACTTAAATGTAGTATGTATGCGTCCAAATAAATATAAATAAAAACAAGTTTTAGTAACAAAAAAAAATTGGAAAAGTTTACAGATGTAGGGTGTAAAAAAATAATTTTAAACATTGTTAAAAAATATTTAAAGTAATACTTCAAAAAGTTTAGAGAAAAATAAGAAAGAATCATTACGACGAGTGCCAAAAGTTGTCGGTGTTTAATTGTCTAATATAAAATTGAAGATTGGTATTCATGCATCTTTTAATTAAGGACAATAGAGTTGTTATTTACATACTTAATTAAATCTTACCTTTGTAATCCATTTTTATGGTATACGATTCATCAGTGTGTAAGTCTAAACTTAAATCATCATTTATAGGGGTTAAATATACTTTGAGATCATATAAATTGTCTTCACAGGAAAACGGTTCTTCTTTTTTTAGCTGTTCTTCGAAATAGTGTGTGAATTTATTTAGATGGCCCATCGTATTTACTGGTCCATTGAAATAAAAAACTATGTTTCTAAAAAAAGTACGAATTAACAAATATAATAAACCGTGTTAATAATTAATTACATGCGGGTCAGATAGCTGAAATAGTGGAATGTATGTCTAACACGAAGAAAGCTTAGATTCGATCCCTATCTACGGCGAAAGCATCTCTAGGTCAGATCTCTGGTCGATTCTAAAGGATCGCCTCTTGGCTTCTTCAGAACCAAGGCAGCTTAAATAAGACTATTATCTTGGGTGAAGCCAGGGGTATAATATGCGGGTGAAGCGTGACACATGCCTTGTTACTGTCGAAAAAACTTCGAATATAATACAACATAAAATGCAAATGAGCTGTACCATAAGTATTTTTGGTAATAATTTTTAAACATACCATTGTAATTGGACGGCAAATTAGAAAATTTCTTTCTGAACCGGACGTATTAGAAGTTTCGCAAACCAAGCTGTCCAAACTTCAATCAATTCAACAATTATATCAACAATTTTAAAAAAGATTCATAGAAGAATACATTTCACAGCTACGCTTCCAATATAAATCGCAAAGCCAGGCTACTCCGCTTACTGTTGGTATATAGGTATTAATAAAAAATGATCAACAACCTCCAGGCATGTGGCCAATGGAAAGAATTCTACGTTTATCCTCTGGAAAGGATGGAGTCTCGCAAGTGACAGAAATAAAAACAATATCAAAAAATATAATCCGTTCCTTGAGATATTTGTGTATTTTGGCTTTAGAAAAAGACACAGTAAATAAACAATTTATTCTAGTGTTAAATTTAGACAATTCTATTTTTTCTTTTGTATTAATATTTTGTTTCTTTTTCATTGTTTTATATAATTGATTCTTAAGAATCCGGCTCGAAGAACCAAACTTGATTGTCACCTTGTGTAGTTGTTAGTATATCTTGTTTCAGATTATGATGTAGCTATTCTTGAAATGTTTCGATTAATACTTTACTTTTATTGTTTTGAAGTTTATGAAAGTGAACGACTGAGAGGTACCTTAGAAGAGCACCTGTCATACCACCTGAATTATGGCGACGTTGCCAGAATACAGATTCAGTCACGTGCACTACAAAATTAAAATATAATGGACAATGCCCAAATAATTTCTTATTGATGGATTGATTTTTTTATTATTTTTCTGAGCACCTCTGTGTTATTTGAATATCTTGTTTTTAGGAATTGCTTCTTTTTCTGCATCCTTTTCCTATGAATTGTTGTCTTTGTTTCCGTACGAGTTTTATTAGTAGGTTTCCCATTTTTGACATCGAATATGTGTTAAAGTTGGTATCAGGTATTGAGTGTAAAATTTATTATTATCTAGCTACTTAAACAACATTTACAGAAGCAACAGTTCTTCTATCTGACGTGGAACACGAAAAATTACGCAGCTTCCGTAATAAATATCCCAGATAAGAGACAACTCTGGACTCTGGACTCTGAACTACACATAATAGGAAAAAGGCAACTGCATTTGCAGAATATTTAAAAAGTGTTTATAAACCCTACGATTACGTATAAAAAAGGCAGCTAATCAAATACAAAGATTCCTCGAAACACCTCATAAGATCTATTTTCATTTTTCATCAAGGAAACTATATAAACTTAAGAACAATTTTTCCTCCATTATTATCTTATCTTGAAATCTTACCATTGTCCGATCATTAACCTGTAATTAAACAGCATGAAGCCCGGTTCGAGCTAGTTAAGTTAAGTCTGGTATTCCCCAAGGCAGCGTTATTTGCCCTGTTTTATATTTGTTACTTACTGCCAACTTATCAACTACTAGAGTTAACCACAGCTGTCACATATGATCCTCACACGGCTGTTCTGGCGTCACATATAAAGCAGCAAAAAGCACCACAAAACTTGCAAACGAATCAAAACAAAATTCAAAAATGGGAAACATGTCTTCTAGTTTATTTAAATAGTTATTTCTATAGGTATATATTTGGATAGAAGACTGGCTTGGCAGAAGCATAAATTAATAAAAAAAAAACAAATTGAACTGAACGCACCTAAACTCTACTTTATGATTGAGAGAAAATCGCAGTTAACAACAAAAAACAAAACGCTAATCTACAAATCTGTAATAAATAAAACCCGGATGTATACAATTATGGTACAGCCAGTAATTCTAACTTGGAAATTCTTCAAAGACAAATATAAAGATAAAGACAAAAGACAGATGTCTGTTGGGGAGAAAAAGGTTTTATTAAAAATAAACAAACCAATAAAACAATCAGATGACACAGCCCAGTACGGACAGATTTTTTGTTTTAGTTGTAAATTGAATGAAAATTAATAAACCAACTTTCGCTTTCAAAAGCTAAAATTTGATTTTTGTCTTGTGGAGCAAGGAATGTCTCAAAGGAACATAGCTGCAGTGGTAGGCATAACACTGTGCGTTGTATCAAAAACCTATGCTACGTATACGAATACGTGAAAATAGACTGAAATAAAGTCGCCAAAAAGTAACAACGGCTAGTTACGATCGTTTTATTGTCCAAATAGTTACAACAAATCCAACAATTTCTCACCTGCAACTCCAAAAGCAGCTTTTTCAACGTACAGGTGTAATTGTTTTAGTTGAAACGGTAAGATGAAGACTTCTTGTCCAAGTACTATACAGCACTAACAGCAGTAGACAGTTACGGGTTCCCGAGTTAACCAGGCAGCACAAGATTGATCGCCTAAATTGGTGTCTTTGATAACAAAACCGGAACATTGGAAACTGGCAACATGTGCTTTTTTCAGATGAAACCAGGAGAGTCACTACAGACTTCCTTGAATCAGAAGATATCACTATTCTGTAGTGGCTTGTTTGCTCATCCGATAATCCACAAAACACCGTACAGCTAGTACAAGCTGCTCTTGAAGAAAGAAAACACACTGCAATAAACTGTTGACGCATGCCCACGCGAAATGGAGCTTATACAAGACCTACGGTGAATAATACTGACTACTACAAAAAACATAAATACATAAAAACCATTTAAATATCATTTCTTGTGCATTCAAATTTTGTATGTTATTGACTTCAAAAAAAAGAAATAGTTTCAATTATATTATTTAAGAATTTATGTGTTTCTTTAATTCTATGTATTGGTGATTAAATTGCTTTAAAATAAGTATTATTTGACTTTCTAGGTTGGTTTTTTTAAATTGGCTTAAAATAATAAGAAATATCAGATGATTCCATTTGGTTGTGTGTATAATATGTACTAGACATACGTCGGACTTATTGTTCCAACGGAAGGAAGATATTGTTAAAATAAATGGGGTGAAATAAAAAAAGTATAAAGTGTGTTGTATTTTATTAGACGTAGATATTTCTCATCTTTTTTTATTTACTTTAACTAATAAACTTTTGATGATCATCTGCGTTTACGTAGAATATACGTTATAATAGAAACATAAAAAAACAGCAGTTAACCGTGATCTCGAAGACTTTGACCTTTTCAAATATAATAAGAAATTAATATATTCAAGATAATCTAATTATTTCCCTGCAAAGATAAAAGTTCATAATTTATTATAGTATTTTAAATATTTAAACCTTGTAAATAAAATATTAGCAAACATTGCAAATGTATATTTAGATGTGTGAAAAATTCTGCAGGAACTCTGAATATTAACTGACAAAAACGCAGATATGGCGGCGATATCAAAGAAGAAAAAAAAGTAAAATGATACCAACATGACAATACACATATTTAACATAAATCGTAACTGGGACAGCAGACATAAAAATACTTTCTAGGGATTTTTTATTTGTTTTTTTTTTATCTTGTTACATTTCAGACTTAGCTTAAAATATTGAAGATTTTATAAGCTTTTTGGGAGACACTAGTCAGTTGTTAAATTCAATTTTCAGTTTTGATTTGACAGGTAAAGTACTACAATGTCAAATAGCTGGATAAAGTGTAGTATGAGGTGTAAAAGAATGTAGTAAACTACAGGGTGTTTCAAAAAGGTATGTCATAAATTAAATCACTCATACCGGGCACAAAAATAAATTGATTGAATCCAACTTACCTTAGTACAAAAGTGTAGACAAAAAAGTTACAGTCCTGTGGAGTTACAAAATAAAAAATTGTTTTTTTGCATTATCTCCTAAACTACTTGAGATTTTGTAATAAAAATGGACACGTTACTTTCTTGTTCTGAAAGCATTTTTCATAAAAAAGAAACAACAAAATCGAAGCGCACAGAAAAATTTTAAGGGGGGTATGCAGCCCTAAATTAACCAAACTTTTGAGTACGTTCAAATCAAATGAATTTTGTAGCATCATTAGTTTAACACATTATTTTTAAAAATTTTTTGCCTCTTATTACTTTTTCGAAAAACTAGTTTTTTCCTAGTTGGCCATAAAATTACAACGGATACAATAATTACAAACAGTTCCATCAATAATAGTCAATAATTTGAAGCTATCATTTATTGTGCGAATAAGATTAATATTAAAAATTTTCACAAACGAAATAAGTCATATTCGTTATTTTCATTTCGATAGTATTTATTTAAGGACTAATAAGCCCAATTTAATTAAGGCTCTGTTTATTTTTATACCATTGTTTGCATGTTATAATGCCTTACCGAAGATATACCTCTATATACCTGAATATATATTTTAAGCAACAAAGGGTATGGCACACATCGCTGGCGAATTCCTCGTTGTATTAGTCTGTATTTCGTCTGTGTCGTCTTAAAGGTGGGTACACATATGCGAGCCGAACGGTATACGTACAGTACGCGTACAGATCCTTGAAAAATATTCTACATCGTACTAATCGCATACTTATCTCGATCCATGGAAAGCGACAAACCAACAACGAACACATATGTGCGAAATGATTCATTTTATTTATAATTTGGGTACTGATTTATGTTCCTGTTTTTGCTTGTTTAACAAAAATAAAATTATGTACAGTAATCATCGACGTATAAATAAAGATTTTATCTTTATTTATACGTCCATGACAATAATCAGTTTACTGTTTTCTCACGTCTCTCTAGGAAGGAACACGTCATTCACACAATGTCGATTTGATGACACAATAAAAATGTTCGCTGCGTCTAGTAAGCGCCGTCCAAACTGAAAGCCGAGCTTCCTTTGAAGTCGTGAAATAAACCGCAACAATTTGGTTCGCGACGAGTCACGATGAAACAGTACGCAAGCGGTTTTTTCTGCCGTACACATTAACGAATATAGCGTTCACAAACGGTTCGCGAACAGTTCTGCTCGCAAATGTGTACCCGCATGTGTAAGGTGGTTACACATATGCGAGCCAAACGGTATACGTACCGTACGCGTACAGATCCTTGAAAAATATTCTACATCGTACTGATCGCATACTTATCTCGATCCATGGAAAGCGACAAACCAACAACGAACACACATGTGCGAAATGATTCATTTTATTTATAATTTGGGTACTGTAATTTTGGGATTTATGTTTCTGTTTTTGCTTGTTTAAGAAAAATAAAAATATGTACAATAATCAGTTTACTGTTTTCTCACGTCTCTCTATGAAGGAACACGTCATTCACACAATGTCGATTTGATGAGACAATAAAAATGTTCGCTGCGTCTAGTAAGCGCCGTCCAAACTGAAAGACGAGCTTCCTTTGAAGTCGTGGAATAAACCGCAACAATTTGGTTCGAGACGAGTCACGATGAAACAGTACGCAAGCGGTTTTTTCTGCCGTACACATTAACGAATATAGCGTTCGCATACCGTATGCATACCGTTTGGCTCGTATATGTGTACCGACCTTTAAACTAACCACGTACGCTCGCGGTTCCCAAAACAAGTGTGTTAAGGCGGGTACACATATGCGAGCAGAACTGTTCGCGAACCGTTTGTGAACGCTATATTCGTTAATTTGTACGACGGGACGAACCGCTAGCGAGCTGTTCGTTCGTTGCTCGTCAGGAACCACAGCATGTCGGTTTTTGGGACGAACACAAAGAATGTTCGCTGAACTATAAATTGTGTCTATAAATTGTTTCTGCCAAGTGTGCGATGATATCATTCTGTTAAACAAAATTGCTGAACGAGCGCGGCTTATCTAAGTAGCGAGAGAAATTAATAACAGATAATGTAAACAAAATACCGAAATGTTTAGAATAACGAAGTAAATTAATTCTTGGTTTGTTATTAGATAGTTAGGGTATTGGATAGTCTGAACATAAACATATTTTCGACGAACTCTTCGCGAACAGTTCACGAGCAGTTCGCAAACAGTTCGGCTCGCATATGTGTACCCACCATTAAGTGTAACTCCACTCTGGGCCAAAATAATTAACCGGCCACCTTAAAAATGGGTAATTTTTGATGTCTTATATCTCCTAAACCTGTTGTCCGATTTAAGTGATTTTTTTAATATGTTATAGCCTTATTCCTTGACAATATTGTTATAATAATATGGTTGCTAAACAGGTAAAATTTTCATTGTATATCGGCTGTACGAATTAAACTGTGTTTTTTTTCTTAAAGTTTGCATCACCCTGTGGAATATTCTAGCATTTATAAAATATTGAAATTAAAACCTAACTATAGCCTCATGTTTTCACAACATTATGTTTTTTGATTCATTCGCTTATGTTGGATAATACAAAAGTTAGGTAGTTTAACAACTAGCCATGTTTTTCATCAATACAGACAATTTAACTCACCAGCAAAATTAACCCCACCACCTTTATTATTATTTTGTTTACATTACCTGTGACAGTTTGTTTCCTAAATTTGTGTCATCGAAGGATTTTTTACATATAGTCGTTGTACGACATTGTTGCAAATCTGTTTCCGTGTTAATAACAATTCTTGAACAATTTGTAATTAAAATTAACAATTAAAATTGTAATTTTATATCATTGTGAGCGAATATTGTTTGAGTTAAAATTTTAGTGCTTATTTATGGTTTGTGATTTTAAAAATGCCACTCATTCTAACTGATGCTGCTAGGGCAGTAGCTTTAGTTGATGCTGTTACAGTCAACGTCATCTCGCTGGTATACTCGATGTACTCAGAACTACGGTACAAGACTATCAGACGATTTCGGGAGACAATCGTACAACTGCAGGCCAGGTCAAAGCCGAAAACGATGCACTTCACTTCGAGATGACCGCTTCATTGTCACTAAAGTATTGAGAAATCGCTTTTGCACCGCTCCTCTAGCTCGTAGGTCTCATCTTGAGGTGAGAAACGTTAGTGTGAGTAGACAAACGATTAGAAGAAGACTGTCAGAAATAAACTTAAGGGCTTTTCGTCCAGCTCGCGCACCACAACTACTCCTACAACACCGTAGGGCTAGACTTCATTTTGCACGAGAATATGCTAACTGGACTATGGCGGAATGGAAGAATATACTGTTCTCAGATGAGAGCAGAATAGCTCTAAAAGGTCCAGATGGACGCCAACGTGTCTATAGGCGTCAAAATAAAAGGTTTGCTGCATATTGCGCTCTAACCGAAACAGTGGCTTACCGAGGAGGGTCAATAATGATTTGGGGAGGTATTTCTTACGAATCGCGTACTGATCTTGTTGTGTTCGGTAGAGGCAGTGTGAATGCCTAAGTATACGTGCAAGAAGTTCTCCAAGATTATGTCATGCTTTTTGTACCATTCATTGGTGATGTCTTCAGACTAATGCATGACAATGCACGTTGCCATACAGCAAGATCTACCCGTGAGTACCTTAATGAGGTCGAGAATCAAGTTCTACCATGGCCAGCACACAGTCCCGATCTTAACCCAATTGAGCATATCTGGGACAACCTCAAAAAACGGGTAAGAGCAAGAGTACCAGCCCCTGCATCCTTTGAAGAGCTGAAGACAGCTGCGGTAGGGGAGTGGCACAATATCCCCCAATCTGATATCCAGGATATCATGAATGGATTGCCAAACCGGCTCCAAGAAGTCCTAAGGGCTAGAGGCGGCAACACCCATTATTATTATCCAATTTTTCTTCAATTAGACTTTGATTTCCAAAATATTGTTAATTTGAATTTTCTTCGAAGATTTTATTCATTGGATTTTTACTGTAACAAATGACTTTTTTTTAAAAAGATAATTTTTTCTCTTCCGCGGAGATAAAAATTGATAAAAAATACAGGGTGATGCACACTTTAAGAAAAAAACACAGTTTGATGCGTACACCCGGTATACAATAAAAATTTACCTGTTTAGCAATAATATTATTATAAAGATATTGTCAATGAATAAGGCTATAACATATTAATAGGACAACAGGTTTAGGAGATTTAAGAAATAAAAAATTACCCATTTTTAAGGTGGCCGGTTAATTTTGGCCCAGAGTATATATATATATATATATATATATATATATATATATATATATATATATATATATATATATATATATATATATATATATATTATATATATATATATATATATATATATATATATATATATATATATATATATATTATATATATATATATATATATATATGTAGGGTTTTTCTTTGTCGTCTAGGGTTTAATAATTATAGGCCACGGGTCGATCCGAATTGAAACAAACACTTTATTGTTTAACTTGTAAATTACAGGAATGAATAATGCAACTAACGTAAACAATAACTACTTATAACTTAAAATAGGTCCGCGGCTTAATAGCAAAAATATTATCGTCTTTCGTCGTACGTCGTATAGAGATGAGATGCCGTCATATGCATATCAACTCTTCGTCTTGAGTGCTCTACTTACACTGTGTACTCGACCCCCCGTCGAGCTACCATCATACCGCGTTTTATGTTTTTTCAGCCATGGTACTTTCGGCTTTCGGCTCGCGGTTCGTGATAAATAAAAGTTATTGGTAACGGAAATAACGGAAATGGAGTTTATTTGATGACGAATGTAATCCTACACTCGGCCATCCTCTTCAGAATCCGACTCGGATTCGTCGCTTTCATTGTCGACCCACGGTTTAAGATACTCAGCACACGTTGATGTTCGCATTGGTCCCTCATGCTCACCAATCTTAACAACATCGTAACGATCGTTATCTTTAACCTTGACAATCTCGTATGGACCTAAGAACTTTATCTTGAGTTTAAGTCCTGGGCCGAACTGGGTTCTTTTTATTGCAACTAAATCTTTTTCCTTATAAATTTTTGCACGTTTTCTTCTAGAATTATACCCTTTTTTGTTTTCAGCTTGTACCTTACATATTTGTTCTTTACATCTTTCTCGAAGTTCTTTTCTTTCTTCATCATATATTTTAATCACCTCTTCCTCTATGAGTTCTCTGATTCGAATATCATCTTTATTTTTCATTTTTACGCCAACCAATACTTCGAAAGGTGTAGTACCTATACTTCGTTGATAGGTAGAGTTCAATGCATTTTGTACCCTGTCAACATTTTTATACCATTTCGTAGGTTCTTCTAAACTCAATTTCGTAAGAACAGGGATCATTGTTCTATTCACTCGTTCAACCTGACCGTTTCCTCGTGGTACTTCAGTTGTGACTAGAACATGTTGAATGTTTTCTTGTTGGCAATATCTTTTAAATTCCTCTGATCGAAATGCTGTACCTCGGTCGGTTATCATTCCAGAACGGTTTCCAAAAATTCTTCGTTGCTTTTCAAGACAACTTATAACTTCTTTCTTCGTTGTCGACTTCGTCGGGTAAAGCCAAACAAATTTGGTAAAATCGTCTAAATAGTAAATTACATATTTTTGAGCCGTCAATTCTCTAAAAATGTGAGCAATAAACCTCTGAAATACTTCTGGGCTGTTACACAGTCCAAATGGACACTTGAGGAATTCAAACTGTCCGCTGGGCGTCACAAACGATGTGTACTTAGTACTACTAAATTCTACGGGAACATGAAAAAATCCGTTCTTTAAATCAATCGTGCTAAAAATGTTTGCACCTTGTAAACAGTCAAGCACGTCTTCAACGAGGGGAAGTGGGAATCTGTCTCTTATTATGTTTTTATTTACTTTTCTATAATCGCAGCAAATTCTTGTCCGACCGTCCTTCTTCTTTACCAGTACTATTGGGCTGGCAAAATCTGAACAACTAGGTTTAATTATGCCTTCGTTTAACCATTCATTTATCTGACTGTCTACCTCTTCTTTTTCAGAAACAGATAATCGTCTGGGTCTTTCATAAATCGGTTCCTCGCTTTTTAGGACAATTTCCATTTCAATTTCTGTCGTCTTTGTTTTCTTTGGTTCATAACTTTCCATTAACAGCCTAACAATTTCTCTGTGTTTTTCGTCTTTAATGTGTGCTACTTTTACTTCATTTTCTTTATCTTTTTCGTCAAGCATAATGTGCATAATAAAGTTTTCGTCCGTCCTTTTGTACATTACTATCCCATCATCTCTTATACTAACAGATGCTTGTTGTAAAATATTATTTCCAATTATTGCTTGAAAAGATGTCGCAGCTTTTGGGATAATATGAAATGTTAGATCAAACTTCTCTTCGTTAACGTCAGCTTGTGTAGAGAATGATCCTAATGTGTTAACTTTCGCATTTTGTCCTAAGCCTTTCAAAATTATGGTGTCGGGTGTTAAACAAATATCGTTAAAGAATGTAGCGTAAACATCTTCTCTTATCGTACATATATCACTTCCTGTGTCAAATAAAGCTGTTAGTGTGATCTGATTAATTGTTAGCTTAACCGCTGTTTTTGGCTGAACCTCAATTACATTTAAAGCTGTGTTTTCTGTAGTAGCCTTCGTCGAATTTTTATTGGGACATTTACTTGAAACATGCCCATATTTGTTGCAACCAAAGCACTTCGTTCCCTTAAACTTATCTGGGCAATCCTTAGATTTATGACCTCTACTTCCACAATTAAAACAAGTAATGTTGTTTTCTCTTTTCACGTCGTTCTTCTCTCTTTTGTCCTTTCTAACGATGTCTTCGTTTTTCTTAAATCCTTCTTTATTTGCTCTAAAGACTTGAGCTTGTCCAGTAGCCTTCTTACCGCGTATCCTCTCATATAGTTTAATTTTCTCCTTAAACTCTGCAAAATTTTTTGCTCCATATAGCACTAGTTTATTGGATGATTCGTCTTGTATTCCATCAATTATGTATTGCATAACAACTTCTTGTTCTAAGTAAGCTCTATTAGCTATTTCTCTCATTTTAATCATGTATTCTTGTACAGTCTCATCAAATTTTTTTCGTCTCGCCATCAACATTTTATGTATCTGCGCACTATTTACCTGTTCTCCAAATTCTTCTATTAAACGTCTCTTCAATTCAGGCCAATTTCTGATGCCTTTTTCTGACTGCACAAACAATTTGGCGAGTCCTTTTAAACATTTTTTTGCATAGATTAATTTTTGCAGGTTGTTCCACCCTGTTATCTCAGCTACTTCTTCAAATTCGATAATCCACGTGCGAATAGGATATTCGTCTTTTCCATCAAATGATCTTATGCTGTCCTCCACGTCTCTAAAACTTAATGCAAATGATTCTTGTCGTCTTATACCAGTCGCTCCAGTATTCACGGATCTAACTTCAGCGTCATTTCTTGCGCTATAACTCCTTTGTCCAATTTCTTCATGTATGTAAATATCTTCGTCATCTCGCCTTTCTTCGAATTTTCGTCTCTCTTCGTCATTATTTCGTTCATATCTACGTCTTTCATCACATATTTGTCGTCCTTCGTCATAATTTCGCCCTTCGCGTCTTCGTCTATCCTCGTCGTTTCTTCTCTCACGTCTTCGTCTTTCTTTTTCTTCACGTCTTTCGTCTTCCGAACGTCTTTCATCGTCTTCTCGTCTTTCTTCTTCTAATCGTCGTTTTTCTTTTTCACGTCTTTCATCATCTTTCCGTCTTTCTTCTTCCAATCGTCTTTTTTCGTCTTCCAGTTGCCTTTTTTCGTCTTCCAGTTGTCTTTTTTCGTCTTTCAGTTGTCTTTTTTCTTCCTTTCGTCTTTCGTCGTCTTCATCCATATCTGATACGTCATCCTCCTCTTCGTCGTCTTCAGTTTCGTCGTCGTTAATAAAGGTATTCAAAAAGGAACAAATACGGACAACCACGTCATGCTTTTCATTTTTATAATTTAAACCAAGAATTTGGCATACCGCAATTAAATCAGGAAGATCAAAATTTTCACTTACGTCTTGACATTTACTCAAAAATTGTTCGGAAGTGTCGTCAAGCCGAAATCCAGGAAAAGCACGCAAAGCTTTTCTAGTTTTTCGAGGTTCACCATCAGTGGTAAAACAAATATAATGTAAAATTTTAGCAACTCTCAATTTAGCATGAGTAATATTATAGCCAATATTACCGATAGAACCCAAAGTTGCCATAATAATAAAATATTTTTTTAAAAATATCCAACAATACCGAAAATATATGTAACTACATATAAACTATAAACATACAAAAAATGAAACCTTTTCAAAAATGATCATTGTCTTTTAATAACCATAATAACGCATATTTGTGCTATCAAACCTACATAAATTATCGTTTTCCTAATCTAAAACAGAAATATATCGTCGACAAAAAATAGGAGTAATAAAATTTTTATTATAATTGATTTCTATTTATTACGGAATTCACTCTTAAGACTCATAAACGTTTAAAAACCGGATACCATAAATGTTCAAATGTATCAAAATGTTTTTATTATAGTCACAAAATTAAATCTAGGTCAAATAAAAATAGTTCATTCATATAAGAAACACGTGCGTCTTTACTGAGAGTTCATCTACTATACTATTAATTCTGTTATATAATCAAATGCAAAACTTTCAAAACACAAATGTCATATAAATATAAATAACGTTATCTTCTTTGTCTTTATTTGCTTGGTAGAATGTTGAAAAATAACTCTTACCTTAGCAAATCATCTTTAATAGTTTTTTAATTCGTTACCATCTTTCATCGGTTGAGATTTTATCCTCTTTGCTCCTGTTTCTCGTTCTTGGCACATCTACTTGAGTTGGTATTGGTAAACAAGGCGTTGTTGTGTCGTCAATCATATAATATCCTGTTCCTCTATCCTTTATCTGCTATCCGCTATCTGCTATCGTTCATCGTTCATCGTTTATCGTTTATCGTTTATCGTTTATCGTTTATCGTTTATCGTTCATCGTTCATCGTTTATCGTTCATCGTTCATCGTTCATCGTTCATCGTTCATCCCGGTTGAGCCCCCAAAATGTAGGGTTTTTCTTTGTCGTCTAGGGTTTAATAATTATAGGCCACGGGTCGATCCGAATTGAAACAAACACTTTATTGTTTAACTTGTAAATTACAGGAATGAATAATGCAACTAACGTAAACAATAACTACTTATAACTTAAAATAGGTCCGCGGCTTAATAGCAAAAATATTATCGTCTTTCGTCGTACGTCGTATAGAGATGAGATGCCGTCATATGCATATCAACTCTTCGTCTTGAGTGCTCTACTTACACTGTGTACTCGACCCCCCGTCGAGCTACCATCATACCGCGTTTTATGTTTTTTCAGCCATGGTACTTTCGGCTTTCGGCTCGCGGTTCGTGATAAATAAAAGTTATTGGTAACGGAAATAACGGAAATGGAGTTTATTTGATGACGAATGTAATCCTACATATATATATATATATATATATATATATGCCTCTTATGTTTGTAATAAAACAGATAACCTAACTATTGTTTCATTACTTCCCATTGCCTCTCGAAAACCAACTTGTCAAATAGAAATACAGAAAACTTCATTACTTACTTGCTATTTATAAAACTAGTCTCCTGTGTAGAGTGTACAGTTCCAGTGGGTTGAGGCCAAATATTCAAGTACTTGGAACACAATAATCGACATAATTCCAGTGAAACATATCCTTCACGGTAGGATTGACTAGTTTCTCTAATACAGTGACCATTTTCACATAACCAGTTAGAACTAAAAACGCAAAAATATATAAATTATCTAATACATATAGAGATATGTATAGTCGCCGTAACATAATATATTGTAGAATGCTTTAAATGCAGCGATAGCTGATCCCTTTTTTACAACCGACCGGAATCCTGCGCAAAGCGTTTTAGTTGGGACCGTGGAATAATATAGTTGAAAATATTGCGTACGATCACATTACTGATTTTGTAGAAAGTGACAGTGCCAGTGGCTGTGTGAATGTAATTCCTGAAAAAAAGTACCCGTAAAGAAGTTTCGAATGCATTTAAATGCTGAAACATAGAAATTATATTTCAATGTGTAAAAACATTTTAACAGAAATACCACTTTCAACTGTATATAAAATAGTTCAAAATGAACCCTATCATTGCAAAAGCGATGTGACTACAAATTTTCAAGACCTATGGAAGCTTGACTTATAAAACAATTGCAAACCACGATATGCGATTCCTACAGAAGCAGTGAAATAACTACAATAGAAATATTTAAAAAAATTGGAAACAACCGGTCAGAACATGAACTGCTGTGAAAAAACTCTTTAAAATTGGAAAAAGAAAATGAGCTTTAAATTTGAAACAATAAATAAACGTCAAGCAGTTATGGAAAGCCAAAAAATAGTCAACAGACGTAATATATCTTCTTCTGGTGCACTCCATAACTAGAGGTCATATACATCAAAATAAAGGATTGCGGGTAATTATTATTGTACATTGCAGAGGAAAGGGGGGATGGGTTCCGAATGATCCGTTACAATTCTCTATTTTCTTATACTATAAGTATAAAGCATGCAAAAATATTTGCTAACTTTGATAAGAAGGTAATTAAGATAATTAAAAAAAGTATCTAATATTCCCAAAGAAAACTGGCAGAAAAGAATTAGCAAAGTGATTAAAGTTAAAGAATACTACAAGAAGATTCGACACTTCCACATTAATGGTTGAAATAAATTTATTATTGAATTGAATGATCATATTGACGCAGAAAATACGGAATAAGGAGAAAATGAATTATTTGTATAATTATTTTAAGTGATTTCTTGTTAACTGTTGTTTTGTGAAATTAATATTCCAACAAATTACAAGTACCATAATGAAGAGACTCTCTTTTAGAAGTTGTTATATTTCTAAGTTTCGTATTTTTGAAATAAATAAAAAAAGAGCGAGGACATGCTTGTATTTTTTGCTCAATTTAAAAAAATTTAAACTGCATACGTACGTTAGTTTTAGATTGAACTCTGTTTTTAAAGACCTATTACATAATTACCTAAGATATTACCCCAAACGTTTAGCACCACCTTTTTAGACTCTTCGTAATTATGTAGTACCGATTTCTGGTAGAGTAATAGCGGAAGTTGACATAGTGATTATAGCGAGCACATTCGAGGAACTGCAAATTATGATGGGGGAACTAGCAGCCAGATCCCAATACGTCGGCCTAAAAATGAATATGAAAAAAACAAAAATAATGACAAACACAGATGACCCCAGACGTATAACTATAAATGGCAGTGAGATAGAACAAATCCAGGAATATATCTACCTAGGCCAAATCCTGAGACTTGACAAAGAGAACCAAAGTGCGGAAATTATAGAAGAGCAAGACTAGCATGGGCAGGATTTGGAAAACTTAGTTGGATACTTAAGAACCGCAAAATACCCCAATACTTAAGGAGCAAAGTGTTTAACCAATGCATCCTTCCTATCATGACATATGGATGTCAAACTTGGACCCTAACCAAGGCAAGCATAAATAAACTAACCATAACAGAAAGAACAATGGAAAGAGCAATGTTAGGTATACTCCTGTCAGATAAAAAGAGGAACGACTGGGTAAGATCCAAAACAAAAGTCGAGGACATAGCAACAAAAATTGCCAAACTTAAATGGAGCTTCGCGGGCCACACTGCTAGACAAAAAGGCCAACGTTGGAATACTACAATACAACATTGGAGACCTTATGAAAGTAAACCACCAAGAGGAAGACCACAGATGAGATGGGTTGATGACATTAAAAGAATAGCCGGAACAAATTGGAAATATGTTGCTCAGGATAGAGACCGTTGGAAGGAGTTGGGAGAGGCCTATGTCCAAACATGGACCACAGATACAGAACTGTCCAGCACTAAATTAAGTTACAACAATTTTAAAAGCAGATTCATTATCTACATGTAAAAATGCATCTATTAGTTTGTGATATTTCCGGAATAAAAATTTTCGACTACCTTTCCATTTTATGCAAGCTTTTAATTTCGGTTCTTTAGTAGTTATTGTAACTTATAGACAGTTGGTCTATATTATATCAAACTGAGTATAGTAGTGTTATCATTACCGGAAATTTACTTGTTTCTTTTATCGTATTCACTGCAAAATATATTTATTTAAACTGTTTGTGTATTTACATAAATTAGATTTAGCTATCTAATCATATATGAGAACCCGACAGTAGTTGACCGTACGAGTAAACCTAGTAAGATAAGATATCTACTTGCCATTAAATTAGCCGCATTGTTTTTTAAATTTTGTTAAAAATCGACTTCTTTTTCTCGTATTTTTCTTGATCTAACTGAATGCTTTTCACGTGTATATTTTTGTTTTCTCTGGTTGAAACTGCATGTTTGCAATCATAAGGCTTTATTGTTGACAGTATATGTATGAATGTACGAAGAAGCAGAACAACTTCGGTTGGATATGGCTAAATTGTTATAGGCCACCCTATAAATTTCCGAAAATAAAAATTTATGCACTATATCATATTGTAAACTCAACATCTTCCATTTTTAAAACAAAAAATGGTCATTGTCATTACTGCTTGATCCTTAGCATAATTTATGTAATTGGAATAATACAAAAGAAAATAGTGTAGTATCGAAACGAATTACAACGAATAAAAATAACGACTGAACTTAAACAAAATTGTCTAATATTGGGTATTGTGCCTTAAAACACCAATAATCGTTTGCAGACGATTTGGTCACAATTCTTGCAGTATGCGGCCGTGCATTATCATGCATAAAGACGAAATTGTTCCTTATAAATGAACCAAATGGAACTAGTGCTTCTGCCAAAGCATCCTCTATATACCGGTGAGCAATCAGGGGGTCATTGATGAAAAGAAGTTCAGTTCGAGCTTTAAATGAGATTTCGTCCCAAGCCATGATACCATCACCGCCAAACTTTCTTCTCTGGGACATACAAGCTTGGGCATATCTTTTATATCTTCGTCTCCAAACGCTCTCTTGGCCATCGCCAGACTTCAAACACAACCGCGATTCATCAGTAAAGAGAATTCAGCTCCAATCCTGTATATTCCAGTGTTAATGTTATCGAACAAAATAATTAATCGATTCCTACAGTTTCTAGGTTGTAATTCGGGAACAATATAGTCGGCTTACATTCACATTTCGAATATCCTGCAGACGATTTCTTGCAGCAATTGCAGTGGAATGGTGATTTCTTCCATCACAATAAATTTCATCAATCATCTCTTTGCGAGGTAACTCTTCTACGACCGGAACCAGGTCGGCGTGAGTATCTCCTAGTTTCTATAAAGCGATGGAAAGCTCTACGTACTGTACTTATCGGAATACCTAAACTTTTGGATACAGAAACTTCACTTCTTGCATCTTGTAGCAATGCAATAATTTGAGCAACATCTACTGTAGATAATACTATCTCTTAATTATTCACTTAGTCGAAATACACGTTTAAAAAACTAAATTACTGTATAATTAAACGTTTTCAACTTAGAAGAGCGAAACAACGACTACAGAAAACAACAATATAAACGTCAAAACTGTCAAAAACAAGCATGCATGATGGCAATAAATAATTAAATTAAAACGCAATATGAAATAGTGCATAAAACTTCCAATGCATTTTTATTTTCGAAAATTTATAGGGTGGCCAATTATTTTGCCATTCAGTGTGTTAAAAAAATTCTTCACTTTAACTTACCTATCGGCAGCATTTGTTACTATCCATAAAACAGCTAGTACTATATTAAAACCTGAAATATATAAAACAATTTAAATTAAAAATACAATGTATTAATAATTTAATAGTGTATGCATTAAACATAATAAAAATAATTTTTTTTTATTTCAACTTTAACGTGCTCGGCTACTATGGCCACTTACACAGGTACTATAACATGAATTTTCATTACACAAACATTAAGTGTTACATTAAGAATATGTTACAATAATACAGTATGATAATAATATGTTATACAATGTCTAAATTAAAATCTAATTATATTTTTTTGATATAAGTGTTCATCTCTAAGGAATTGTAGCACAGCTTTTATTTAGTCAGGGTTGTTTAGGATATCTCGTACTTCACGTTTGAGTTTGTATGGTAATCTTCTGGCCGAATGTTGATGGCATTCAGTGAGAATATGTTTGATTGTCAAATATGATTGGCAGCTTTGACAGGAGGGACGGATGCTAGAGGACATTAGGTAGCCGTGTGTGAGTTTTGAATGTCCTATCCAAAGTAGGGATGGGAAAAACCTACCGGTTTTAAGCAAAACCGGTTTTTTTACTTCCTAATAACCGGTTTTATCGGTTGTTTTTTTGTCCCGGTTATAACCGGTTTTTTATTTTTAAAGTAAAAACCGGTTATTAGGTTTTTACGGTGATTAGGATTAGGTTACGTATTATTTTGGATCCCAATCATAATTATTATACTCAAGTAATTATTCCAAACAAAACTATAATTCAAATTTTATTTTATTTTATAAATACATGAAAGCACAAACTCACATCAGCCAGAAACAATTAAGTTGTATTCTAATATTTCGTTGAAAAGGTATTTGTAATCATAATATTTTCATAAGAAGTGATCTGGTACATCATCTATTTTTCATACTTGACTCTTGACATTGAAAGTGGGTGAATGGCTTTTTGTGATTACCAAAAATAATATTCTGACTATGAATATCGAATTACCGATTACGAATACGAATCTCCAAGGTTTCCCTACGTTTTCAAAATGATACACCCATACAGGAAGTATTAAATGAGTTAAAATGTACCTATTATACAAATATACAAACGTGTTAAAAGTAATATATGATAAATTTTTTTTGATGGTAGTAAAAATAAAAGATGAATTGCATTATCCAATTTATTTTTAAGTAAAATATTTATAATTGATGGATTCGACTGTTACTTGATGTAAATTCATTTTATGTAACAGTAAAACACTGAAAACTTTGTTTTCAAAACTTCCACAAAATTTATTTTAAACTCTTATCACTACAGCTGTTTCGGCTGATTGCCTTTCTCAAGTGATCTATTTTTGGCATGCGTTTACACTTTATAGTCTCGAATAAAATAGGTTGAGGAGGGCAGAACTGTTTGTCTTAAGTTGGTCATTCAGAATTATATCTGTGTTTTTTAATCTGTTGATTTCCATAGATTCTAACAAAGATAGTTTAAGGCCTTTATTTTGAAATTCCTTTTTAAAATTTTGAAATTTAAAATTCTTCACATTCAAAATAAAGGCCTTAAACTATCTTTGTTAGAACCTATGGAAATCAACAAATTAAAAAACACAGATATAATTCTGACTGACCAACTTGAGACAAACAGTTTTCCCCTCCTCAACCTATTTTATTAGAGACTACTATAAAGTGTAAACGCATGCCAAAAATAGATCACTTGAGAAAGGCAATCAGCCGAAACAGCTGTAGTGATAAGAGTTTAAAATAAATTTTGTGGAAGTTTTGAAAACAAAGTTTTCAGTGTTTTATTGTTACATAAAATATTTATGTTGATATTATTTTTTTTAAATCCCATTTGAAAGAGTCTGGGAAGTTGAAATGGTTGGGGTGGGGAATTTGAAATGGTTGAAATGGTTGGGGATGCAAACTAAAGTGCATTGTAAATGTAACTTTGTAACCAATTGGAATAAAAAAACCGTAAACCGGTTTTTGGAAAAACCGGTTTTTTTTGGCCGGTTATAACCGCCTGGTTAAACCGCAAGCAAAAAAAAACCGGTATAACCGAAAACCGGTGTTTTGTCAACAACCGCCATCCGTAATCCAAAGTCGTCTTATCACAATGAGATCTCGTCTTGAGAGGGCTGAATAGTCAAATGTAGGCTTACTGGTTATTGACGGTTGTATTTCGTGTAAGATCGAATGGTTAGAGTTCCAATGCTGCTGCCAAAGGAGTCTGGTTCTTCTTTTAGTATATGATTGCCTTCTATACCAATATGAGATGGCAGCCAAATTATGGTAACTGTTATGTTTTGGGACAAGATAATTTGGTAAGAAAAAATAATTTATATAAAAGAAACCATGGAATCAGTGTTTGATAATAATTACGGAAAGCTAAAACAACTATATTGTAATACCGAACAATACTTATATCACTAAGTTTAAATCAAAATGAGCTATTTTTACACCTTTCTGTGAACTTATTTCGGAATTGTCACATAATACTTCAACCAAAACTTGAAAATAGTCCGGATAGTATGGTCGACAACGCTGGGACAAATTATTTAAAAAAACCGAATCAGAATATTTTTACCAGCGTGGCCGACTTTACTGCCTGGATTAAAAACGTTACAGAACTGTCCAGCATTAAATTAAGTTACAACAATTTTAATAGCTGATTCATTATCTACATGTACAAACAATGTATTGGTTTGTGATATTTCCGGAATAAAAATTTTCGACTACCTTTCCATTTTATGCAAGCTTTTAATTTCAATATAAAAACTTTTACTTTTTCTTCTTCTTCGTCATCATCATCATTCTGATCTAATAACAATGCGTAGGTCCTAGCCTCCTCAATACTTCTCTCCAGTCGTCCATATTCTTCGCCTTTCTCCGCCAAGCACGTATTCCCATATTTCTCATGTCTTCATCGTTGCTATTAAGAGACCTTATTCTGGGTCTTACTCTGCTTCTTTGTCCAATTTGACTATCAAGGAGCGTTTTTTTAGCTAGGTCATTTTGTTTCATCCGCATTACATGCCCTATCCACCTCAGACGTCCTATCTTAATATGTTTTACGATATCAGGTTCCTGGTATATTCTATAAAGTTGTATCGTCTTCTCCACACTCCATTGTCATTTACTGCTTCATAGATTCGCCTTAGTAATTTTCTTTCGAAACATCTTAACACGTTTTCATTATTTTTTGTTAGAGTCCAAGTCTCTGAACCATATGTTAGGACTGGGCGTAATATTATTTTATAGAGTTTTATTTTTGTATTTCTCGATATAATTATGGATTAAAGGAGGAGATTGAGCCCAAAATAGCATCTGTTAACAGTGCAAATTTTGCGGTTAATCTCTACGGTAGTATTATTTTCAGTGTTAGGGAGCGCTCTCGGGTAGACAAATTCGTTCACTGCTTCAATGACTTCGTTTTTTATAACAAGTGGTTGTAGGATTAGTGGTTGCATGCTTATTTTCATATATTTCGTTATATTGGTGTTTATTATTAAGCCCATTTTTATAGCTGCTACATACGCCTCTTGTACAGCGTTTTTTGTTCTCCCAACAATATTGATACCATCAGCATAGGCCAGGATTTGCACTGATTTATTATATATTGAACCAACAGTATGCATGAGAGAGAGTCTCCCTGGCACAGCCCGTTATTTCTTTTAAAAGGTTTAGACAGTTCCGCCTGAATTCGTACTCTACATTCAACTTTTTCAAGAGTTAGTTTTGTTAAATTTACCAACTGATTAAGTACTCCTAGCTTTTTCATTGCTTTGAACGTTTCTCTTTTATTCACAGAGACGTAGGCTGCTTTGTAGTTTATAAATATATGATCAGTATCAATGCCATTTTCCAGTGTTTTTTCCAAAATTTGTTTCAGGGTTGCAATCTGATGAATTGTCGATTTACTACCTCTGAAACCACCCTGGTATTTCCTACTATCTTTTCTGCATATGGTGACATACGGTGATATCTCCAAAGATATCTCCTTTTTTGTGTATGGTGCAAAGTATTCCAATATTTCAATCATTGGAGACGGATTTCTGTGTCCATATTTCCTTTATAAGCTGCTGTAATGCCATTATATATCATGGCCACCTTCACCCACCGCCTTCTAATTTCGATGCAAAAACTTTTACTTTTTCTTCTTTTTCGGTATTTTTTTATTATGAGCTCACCATTTTACCCCTCCACAGCTTTCTATCTAGTCACCTTCTCTTAGATCCATCTCCATTATTATATTCCCTATATACGTTTTCCATTTCATAGCTGGTTTTCCTCTCCGGTTTTTTCTGAAGCTTTCCATTCTATTACTATTTTTGGCCATCTTTGACCTGGCATTCTTTGGATATGAACGTACTATTTTAGTGCTCTGTTTTCCAATTTTTTTTTTGTTATTGAGCATTTTACTTCCATCCGGTTCCATATTTTCTCAGTCCATGTATGTACTAGTCAGTAGTACAGTCCACGGCCAAGGAAGTTCATGGTGAAAGAAATATTAATAAAAAGCAGTCGTCCCCAAGGCGAAGAACTCCATGGTTTTGTACAGAAGTAAAGGAAAAATGTAAAGAAAGGAAAATAGCTTACCTGAAATACACGTCACAAGAGTCATACCATAAGTAAAAGACAATTAGAGACGAAACACCTGCACTTGTAAGAAAAATAAAAATGATCACTGGGAATGGTTTTCGAAAGAAATGGAACATTATTTTGAACAATTTGCGAAACGAAATATGGCGCTTCATAAGAGGTCAAAGAACGGAGGAAAAGAAACTAATAGAACCAAAACACATAGAAGAGGATACGTGGATTGACTAACTAAAAAAGCTCTATGCAGATAAAGAAAAAACGACGCTAGAACCGGAAACACCAAAAATTACCATAAATAAAGAACTTAATATAAATATACAGGAAAACCTGAAGACCAGAAAAGCAGCAGGTAAAGACGGGATACCAAACGAGTTACTGAAATATTGTGGAGCAGCAATGACAGAACAATTAATTAATAAAATTATAAAACACAATAAAATAGTACCAGAAAACTACAGAGGTATAAAGTTGTTAAATACTACGTTATAACTTACATCTAAAATTTTAAAAGTGCTAATAAATCAGGGGATAAGTTTAGCAGATGAACAACGGTTTTCGTACTGGAAGATCGTGTACAGATGCAATATTCGTTATAAAGCAAATTACTGAGAAATCACTAGAGTATAATAGACCAGCATTTCTGTGTCTGATTGACCTAAGGAAAGGGTTTGACAGAGTAAGATTCAAAGATGTAATCCATCTTCTGTATAATAGAGAAGTTCCCCTAAATATTATAAAACTTAATATTTTAAAATTATAAAATTTAAAAATAAATGTTTTTTAAACTAAGTATCTCGTACGGTTCTTATATTTTCATTCAATAAATAACGAGCTTTTTCAATCCGTTTTACATTATTATAATTAGAATAACAACTATTATGAATTTAAAAGTTTTAAGTTTATTCAAAATTGTATACTTAATATCATTTCTTCGTTACTAGAAGCAATAAATCTCGAAGATGCTGCTTTACCAACGATGCGTGATGTAGAACAACATGTTTTGTTTACTGGACTATAAAACACTGAACGAATGAAGACCCAGTGAACTAATTATTGGTCTATTCAAAAAAGGCGACTTAAAACAGCCAGAAAACTACCATTAACTTATAAAAGCCAACCCTAAAACTTACGACTAAAATTCTGCAACAACGAATGAATTGGAGAATAAGTTTGACAAATGAGCAACAAGGTTCGAGGACTGGAAGATCGTGTACAGATGCAATATACCTCATAAAATACATTACGGAGAAATCAGAGGATAAGGTGTACAAATAGTAATCTTTATTTTAATTGTCCCAACCATATCAATTTCTTAACAATCTCTACTTTTTAGAAGAACAGAAAACACTGTAAATTTTGACAGAATAAAAATAAACAGCTGATCAATAACATCCAATAAGATAATAAATAATCAATTATAAACTTGAATTATATACAAGTCAGAAAAAATAGTGTTGTTATCTATTGCCAATAATTACACAGTAATATTTTTTAGAATATCCAAGTTTTTTTATTTATACATATAATATGGTGTTGAACTATGAACCAACGTATTATAAAAAACGTCGGTGTGAATAAAATATTATTATCTGAATATAGTTCTACTTATTTCTGTTTGGAAAGCTAAAATAAATCAAAAGTTTTGTTTAATTTTTTATACTAATAGTGAAATTTGAATAAAAATGTTAATTAGCGTTAACTTACCAAACATTGTTTTAAATCATATATTATTATGCAGTTTCAAATTAACCATAAAATCACGGAACACTCACTGTACGATGGCATTTTTGTATGAACAAATATCTGTTTATAGACTGCACGATGTTGTGAATAGTATTTTGAAAAGACGATATTAAATTGGAGTGCGTGGGGTACTCAACGATTGTAATCGCTGATATTATGGTTTTAGTGTCAATATTGTTAAACACGTTAATGGTGTATTGAGCGTTCACTAATATGTAAAAGGGTTTGATAACAGTTTTTTGATAATTAAGTATGAACATAAATAGTCTCTAAACAAATTTGTTATGTAATAAAGGTTATGTTTTGAGTAGATAAACGTCAAACATTTAATAATAATTTTTACTTGGTCAATTACTAACAGTAACGTGGCCTTTTTTTTGTGGGTACTATGACCAAAAATTGCAACTTTTATAAATAAATTTTAATATCCTCTATCCGCTAACCATTAACCGATTGTATGGGATGTTTAATTAAAGTAAGGTAAAAAAGGTTTGCTTTATCCTTCATTAACACGAGGTCAAGTTTTATTTTATTTATTCACATATTTAACGTGTGTCTTATACAGTATAGTTAAAGAATAGACATACTTTTTACTATTTTTATTGGGAATAAGAAATGCCAGACAGAAAGTTAAAGCAACCGTGCAAAGAAACCTCCAAATTTAACTGCATAAAAAATGTTTCGGAGGAAGACCGTCATTTAATTTTTAATAATTACTGCGATATGGGAGACCTTTACAGGCAGCGTGAATTTGTAATGAGGCACATAACTAAGATGTTACCCCGATATTCTTACAAAATCCACAAGAGTAATCGCAGTAATAATTTTGCATTTTCGTTGACTGTTGGCAACACCAAAATCAGGGTTTGCAAATTGTTCTTCCGGCCAACGTTAGATATATGTTATCGACCCATCCGTACTATCATTGATAAATGCTCACAAAATGAAACCGGTGTATTATCTACTGACAAACGAGGCAAACACGGCAAACATAAATAAAAGAAAGTATACGCAAATATATACAATCGATACCAAAACTTGAGAGCCATTATTGCAGGGCCAGTACGAGTAGAGAATATATTGACGAAGCAAATCTATTAGAAGTTAACATTAACATAACATTAACATAACCGTTTGAAAATTATATTATGTATAGTCGTATCTTTAAAAATGAATTTAATGCAGTTTTCCATCATTCAAAGAAAGACCAGTGTGCAGACTGCGAAGCATTTAAAAATTTGACAGGGGACCTCTAAATATATATATATATATATATATATATATATATATATATATATATATATATATATATATATATTGTACAAAAAGGGTGTACATATGTGAAATTATAAATATAATTTCAGTAAATGAGGACTGTATTACATAGGGCTGGTTCAAATAAATTAGGATATGTGGTAAAAGGTTATACAGATTATAGCAAATAAAAAGTTTATACAAAGTCTTACCAATTCTTCTGCTGCACATACACACACTCGCGGTATTTAGAGGCTTCAGTCGCGGTTGCTGTTCATACGGGGAAACTGTCCGGTTACCGGTTTCTGAACACGTCTTTCGCGGTACTAACACTGAGATCACACGAGATATAGCACGCGATAGCGATAGAGAGATTCTACGTCTGCCTAGTAGGACTCAGCAGACGAAAGAGAGGACGACTGTTTCTAGCAACAGTCAGTAGTGAAGAGAGAATGTCCGTTATCATCGAGAGACAACAGGCAAGAGAGTGAGACTTTCTTTGCTATCTTACAACTGTCTGTATTTCTAATGGAGTGGGGTTAAAATGTGAGTAGGAAGGGTTGGAGAACGGGAAATAATTGTAAAATTGTGGTAGAATGGTAGCTAGTAATACAGCGAAAAAATGACATGATTTTTCGCATGTGAAAAAATTGAACATATATATATATATATATATATATATATATATATATATATATATATATATATATATATATATATATATATATATATATATATCTGTATGCCGGAGGTAAAGGGCACTATGTCACAAATTTGTAATTTTACAGGAGAAGCGTTTTAAGTTTATTTTTGTGTTTGTTTATTCACAGGATGTATGTTAATACACATTATGTCACGAACCCTTGTCTAATTTATTCTTCAGATTATTAGCTTTCAAAATTGTATTATTTAAAACACATATTGTGATAATAAACTTGGTTTATTTTTATTAAAAAAAATTAAAACACAATGTAGTGGACATAGTGCCGTTTACCTCTTCAAGATCTTTTGGGTCATAGTACAAGATGTATACTAAAAATGCATTATACAATATTAAACTGTAATTTGTTTCTCCTTCATGACAAACATTACAGGGTAAAGTATAAAACTTAATATTTGTTTAAATTTTATGACCGGAATACTGTTAGAATACTAAAAGAAACATAATGTATATCCCTCATGCATCAAAAACTTCCTCTTCATCATCTTTTGGGTAATCACTAGCGTTGTTAGATGTAGGTAAATTTTTATAAAATTGATGACATACAGATGGTAAATATGGTAGCAGTAACATCAAGTCATCGAACTTTTGGCGAGAAATTGGTAATAAGTCATTAGTGATAGGCAGTAGAACGTCTGGCCATGTAATTTTTTCACTTCTTCGAAATCGTATCATATCAAGTTCTTTAAAATTATTATCATCAGAAGAAATTTTAAAAAATAGCTTTCCTATAGCCTCTCGACGAACTTGAAAATGAACACAGGCAGACTTTAATACACGTTGTTTTTCAGTGTCAAGTCTTCTTAAGACAAAAGGAGCTTCTTTTCCGACAGATAATGAGTTGAATTGCTTGAAGTCCTCACATTCCATATTGTGTAAATTGTATTTAGTAGATTTTTGGCGTACAAGTTGTTGCCAATCCCAAGGAGTTAGTATTGTCATGTTTGGCACTCTTTTCCTTTTCCTTCCAAAGTGACCATGAACAGTGTCTGCTTCCATATGAGTATGGCTCTTTAACAAAAACTCTTGATCTATTTGCTGAATTTGTGGGAAGATCTTCAAAATCCAGAAATATGCCATTGCAATAAACGTATTTTTATTTTGACCATAACAGTTGTCCGTCCATATGGTTATTTGTTGAATAGTAGAGTCAGGTATTACACTATTTGTCCATTTTAATAAACACGAAGCCATTTCTTTTCCGCCACGAGCTGCTTTACTTTCATCCCACATCATTCAGTGTACTGAAGAGTCGAAGGAATCATAAATCGTAACATTAAATGTCCACAATTTTCTCTTATAAAAACTGATGCTGTTTGTAATCAAAGGTGTAGGTAAGCACTTCTGGAGATCACAAGTCAAAACTTTATTATATCTCGGATTATCCGTGGAAAGTTTAATATCTCGATTTTTTAAATCATATCTCTTCTTTGACTCTGCAAGAATAACTGTTATATTATTTCTTGGCTCTAGATTTAGTTCATTCGTGGGCCTAGCACTAAATGAATCACAAACGTCACATGTGTTTGTACCAGGTAATTTAAAGAAAATATTAAATTGTTTGTTAAACACATCAGAATACAACCAGTGTTTAGCAACCAATTTTGAATCAACATTATTTTCAGCACAATAGGTTGTATAAAGTCTGTATGTATTCTTAATATTTAATTCTGATCCCAAATATTTTTTGGCGGTTTTTTCTCTGGTATAATGGCTCTCATAGTTAGAGAATGATGAAATATGTTTCTTAACATTTTCAATAATTTTAGGTAACGTTTTATTGCTAGGAGGGTGCTTCCCTCTTAGGTCTGGTTGTACCAGACCTCCTTGTTCTGTATTTTGTAAAACGTTTACAACCACTTTATTTGAAATATCTAAAGTATTAAAAAACATAACTTTGCAAACGCCAACATTCTAATACGCTTTTGTTCTTTTCCGGACATTGAGTTTTGTTTTCCTAGGTTACACAGCCTTGTCCGAATGTCGGATTCGTTTTTTACCGGCTTGTTTAATACTGAATTTATTTTGTAACTTCCTTTTCTTAGTTGGGTTCTCATTTACATTGTCGGTATTTCTACTATCTTCGTCATTGGAATTATTACCAGTACTACATACTTCATCATCGGATAGAGACCTTTTTTCAACTGATCATTTGGTTGTTCTCTTAACTCGTGACCTGTTCTATTATTACTGATTCCCGCCTTTAGCTCTGGCGAAAAACATCTTAATTTTTCATCAGTATCACTAGATGTATCACTAAACATGCCAATATAATTTTTCATAATCAACGTTATTCATTCAATGCAATAAATGTGAGATAATGATATTATCTTACCTCTATTATTTTCATTTTGTTGTCTTAAACCCAAATTCAATATTTTGGCAACACATGAATGTTTTTTGCACTCCATAATCAGTTGTATTCACTTATTATAATCACTTATTTACTGCATATAACTAAACAAAATCTGAAATGTAAACAATCAATTCCAAGGCACTGTGTCTAGATGATACTGCAATGTTAGCAATGTACACAGAGGTATAGGGTTTCATGTCCACATGGTGCCCTCTGCCTCTAAACAAAATGTGACATGATACTTTTTTTAAAGTGCTTATCTTCGTTATTTTATAACGTAGGACATAGTGCTTTATACCTCTGTGTGGAGAATTAAAAGTTCATTATAACTGCAGTATAATCCCAATATTGACAAAAATGGACATAGTGCCCTTTACCTCCGGCATACAGATATATATATATATATATATATATATATATATATATATATATATATATATATATATATATACACGCTGTTCAGTATTTCGATCACATCAATTCTATTCAACATAAATTTCTGATAAAAGGACACACCCAAAATGAAGGGGACAATACTCATTCGGTTATAGAAAAATATGTCCAAAAATCTCTTAAATCCGGACCAATTTATACTCCGGATCAGTATGTAAATATAATTCGAAACGCTAAAAAAAACAGAAAAACCGAATAAAGTTCATGAATTGACCCACGACGATTTTTTAGACATAAAGACTTTAGCCGATACAATGGGAAAGAACTACACAAAAAATACTGAAGCAGAGCAAGCAAAGCTGACAGAAATAAGAGTAATGAAGTATGCTGCCGATGAAGAAAATTGTTTTCAGTATAAAACTTCATTTGAAACGCAATCTTTTAAACAAGTTAAAATAGATATTACAAGAACAAGGCAAATAAGAAATAATGCGGCCAAACCTTCATTACAGAAAGTTTACAAACAAAAATTTACAATATGTGAAAAAAAAAAGGATTATTGGAATTAGTTAGAAAACATACCATTCCTAGATTCTACAATTCATTTTATTCAAATTTATAAGACTCATTTTTAAAAAGCTCTTCCTTTAGAGTTAAATGAAATTGGATAAGTTTTGATTTTTTGATACCTATCTTTTTTGATTAATTTTTTTAATCATATTCATGGTTTTTATTTGAATTATTTTCTTGAATGTACTGTTAGGTTTTGTTTTTTCATAAATTAAAACTACATGACACTTTGTATGTATTTATTTCTGAAAAATTTGGATATGAAATTTAGTAACAATTTTTCGTGAACATTGGCGTAAATCAAATTTTTTTAATTTTTGAAACATACCTGCTTAAAGCAACCCATTTTAACATATGTCAAATTAAAGTCCATAATATAAGCTATTAAATTTTTTAGCAATACCACCATATCAATGTTTTAGTAATATGCTAATAATCATTACAGTTTGAGTAACTATGTTTTTTTAGTTGTCACTATTCTTGCCAAGTGACGATATGTGACGATAGCGTTCCACTGGAGAGCCTATGGCAATCAGTGGAAAGTGCCAATATTTATACAGAATTAATAAAAGTCGTCAAAATTTATAGACTGGTCCACAATAAATAATAATTTTAATATATTATACATCGATGTAAATTAATTATTCGTCTATGAAACTGACCGTGAGGTTTCCCAAACAAGTTAACTAAAATATTTCAATATTAATCTTCAATAAATAATTTTTTATTTTTGTACGAGCTGGGAGAAGCTTGAAAAATCTGAACACATGTAGCTCACAAATAGTGAATTCGGTTCAAACATAAACATCCAACTCTAATATTATTTTATATAAATATATTTTATGATAAAAAGATATAAATTCAACATCTGTATTCTTGTGTCTTTTTAACCTAATGATTTTAAAGATGTGTACATTTCTCTCGTGGGTAATTAAGGTGGTTTTAGTGTGTTTGTTTGTTTTGACACAGGTTTCGGGAAACACCACTTCTGTCCTATATACATCGGCAGTGAAACCGCCAAAAAGTTCCAATATATTAAATTATGCTGGAAAAACATATTACTTCTCTACTGCAGTTAAGGTAAGTAATATAGAAGTTTAATACAAATTTAATGCAAAGGTAAACATAAAAATCCTTAAACTTTAAATCTAATAGTTGATATTTTCTTGCCTTTGAAGTTGTATTTATTTATATAATCTCATAAATAATACTAATAAAAAGTGAAATTTCTTAAAAAACTTTTTTTAGCAAAAGTAGAAACCCAAATCGTAATTGGTTTACAAAAATATTAATTTTATCAAATTATCGCTTATCGGATAACAATAAGGTAAGTCGCTCTTCCACAATCCGACAATCCGACTCACACAGGAAAAGAACTTCTCGGAAGTAGCATAGCTATAGTCCAACATTATTGAAGAGGCGACTCGTTCTTTAAAACGAAATAGTTCATGGGCCAGGACTTCTCGTAACCGATCAAAGTCCAAGGAGTTTCAGATTGTATTCTTATGTATTTTGACCCGCTGAATGCGAATTTCAAACTTGCTTTTGTGTTAATTAATTGTTATAAACAATTTAATTACAATACCATTACCATAATAACTAGGTACCAGCTTTACAACTAAACCTTATTAATTATAATCGAGATATTATTTATAACAAAGTTATAATAAATATAAACGGATATTTTTTTATTAATAAAGGGATATAATTTGTTTATATGTATAAACAAATATAAATATATTTAGAATTTTAGCTACGAAAACTTTGGATTATAGCAAAGCAAGTTACATCGTACGATCGAAGACGAAGAATTTTATGTAATTAAAAGTAGGGGAAAGTCGGGTAAAATGGCCCCCTAACGTATTTCTCATAATTTTAATAAAACCGCTGTTGAGCTTTCTTTGTTATATTCAGTACTACTAGCGCCACCTATGCACGAAGCTGTGAAGATGTGCGAAGCATAATAGCAAAGAATATAGACGCTTATTAGCGTCTATATTCTTTGATAATAGGCTAGTTTTAATATAACCTATAAAAACACATATACTATTGCTAATTTCGTGTTCGTAAAAGTTGTATTTTTAGGCGTTTTAATTAAAGTAAGTTGAATTTTTTAATGGATTTTAAAAATGTATTTTTTCTGTTTATTTAATATTTGTTGCAGTTTCTCTAAATATCAAGTCACTGATGTGAATTAGTTTTTATATTTGATTAGATTTTGAGGTAAAATGGCTCCCCCACGTTGAGGCAAAATTACCCCAGGAACCATTTTACCCTTGCTTAGCCTACCAAATAAAGTTTTGAGTTATACTGGAATATTTTTATAACAATCAAATGTAGGTATATTATCTTTACAGAAATAATGTTTAGAACTTATGTTCGGAAGACGACAGACAGACAGCAATGGGATTCAAATTCAATGAGACTTGCCTTGGAAAATATTTCTATTGGTATGCCTTTAAAAATAGCCGCTAGGCTTTATTGGTATTGGTAAGTGAACTAAAAGTAGACTACTTTATTCATAGGCAACAGGTTATTCGAAAAGCCTTGGTGGATTCACTACAACATTGCCCAAAGAATTGAAGACTTAATGAAAGAAGTATGTTTTAAAGAAAGAACTATTTGGCATGACAAAAAAAAAACACATTTGTGAAATGGAATACGAGCTTGCGGAGAGGAATGGTATTAAACACAGGTTTTCTAAAAACAAAAAGTCAGCTGCAACGGCTTGGTTTAGAGACTTTCTAAAGAGATATCCAGAGATTTCTTTTAGAACTCCTTTTAGATGAAATACAAAATAAAGATAACATTAATCCTATGAAAATATGTATAATATGGATTAGTCTGCTATCCAGACGGCCCCTAGCAAGTTGTCCAAAGTTTTAGCACACAAAGGCCGGAAACAGGTTGATTTCCTAACAGGCGCTGAAAGGCAACAAAATGTCACCGTTGTTCTCTGTATAAATGCAGCAAGTCAATTTATCCCTCCAGCAATAATATTCCCTCGCAAACGAAAGAATTAATTATTATTTCAAGGCGCCCCATATGGAACACTTTCTCTTTACAACGAATCTGGATACAGATGAAATTGACACCTTTATCCTGTTCTTAAAGAATTTTCAACAACATACACAGTGATCAGCTGAAAATAGAGTTCTATTATTGCTTGATGGTAATTCAAGCCACAAGTCTCTCGAAGCTATAAAATTACTGTAGAGAAAATGATATTATAATGTTGTCGTTTTCTCCACATTGCACCCACGAGATGCAGCCATTGGATGTAGTAGTATTTTCACGTCTAATGACATATTTTAATGATGAAGTTATTTTATAGTCGTAACTCTCTATAAATAGCTAGCTTGTTTGAAACATCGTATCGAAGAGCTGCAACACTTGACAACAGACTCAGTGAATTTGAGAAAACAGGCCTTTTTATCCGAACATATTCCCAGATTGAAAATTTATACCGTCGTGTACAACTGATCGACCTATTTTGGAAAATAAAACCGTTTTCCCATCCATGAACAAAGAACTCCTTCTCCACAAAAATATACTTCTTTGCTTCCAAGTACTTTCCTAATAAGGAAAAGAAAAATTCGTAATATATGTCTTCATCAGACGACTCAGAGGAATGAGGATCATCGGAAAATGAAACTCAATCAATTCAAATCCGTAAAAATAAGTTACGAAATTAGCACATCAGAACAGAATGGTAGCGTTAAATGGAATGAAATTCCATCATCACTGGAGAATACTTTTGTAACCTCATATTATATAATAATATCTCCACTACCTCAGGCACCTCCTCAGGCAAGAAGTTCAAGACCTTCGCAAGGATTAACTGTGTTCACGTCTACACCAAATTATATTTTGATGAAAGCTAAACAAAAACACCCAAGTCAACTTCACAGGCAACTAAAAAAGCTGTAAACAGAAAGGTGTTAAAAAAAAACACAAGAAAATAAGAGATTTCATGATATTTTGCTCGGAACTAGCAGTAAATCGCAGGCGAAAGAGTTTTTAATTAAGTGTGTTCCGTGGTTGGTGTGGATGCGTGTGATAAACTTATTTACCACAGAAACAAAAATAAAAAATAGTTGAATCAAATAAAACATAAAAAAGTGTTAATAATATTTATTTTGTAAAACGTAATTAATTCTCGTAGGGACGGTATTTTTTGTATATGTATCGCGGACCAATGCAAATGGTGTCTCAATGATTACTGAAAACAAAAACTCAACACATAACATGCGTTCTTTGTTTTTAAAAGCCAGGCCATAAAATTTTATTATGGGGCTGGTCGTTATATTAATTTCGTTTCCCATAAATGTAAATGCGATTTTTGTAAATACAAATGTAAAAATTACTTTTTCTGTACAAAAGAACTATAGGGATAATTTTACCCTAACCATGGTGTAAAACGGTCCCTTTAGAACTTGTTAAAATAATGTTTTTTTGCTTTTAACTGTACACTTACATATAATTTTTTCAAAAAAATATGTTCTGCTATACCCCAGTTATTGTCTCATTACACTTTATTTAATTGTTTCGATTTTTGTTATTTCTAATCTAAAAAAATGTTAGAGGGACCATTTTGCCTCACTCTCCGCTATGTCTAAATATATTTTTTATTGACATAAAGCAGTTTTAAAGTGCGCGCGCCGTTACGCGCGGAACCCCTAGAAACGTAAACTATGAGAGTATAGGCAAGGCCATAAATTACAGGATGTGTGTGAGTGTGTGTGTGTGTGTGTGTGTGTGTATGTGTGTGTGTGTGTGTGTGTGTGTGTGTGTGTGTGTGTGCCGTTACGCGCCGAACCCCTAAGAAATAGTGTGAAAAGTTCTTCGGCCACAGAATCTTTTATTTATGTTTAAAAATATTTTTTTGAAGCGAAGCTTCTATACTGGCGTTGTATTACTTTTTTTCCGACAGTAAAATGGTGAGGCGAGCGTCACGGAACTAACGCAACGAGAAGGCGTCGTTAGGGGTAGCATCATAGAATAGCGGTTGTTGACATGGATTCACTACTCTCGATCATTTTGTTTTAAGTCAATATATATTTATTCTAAGCAGATTTAAATTTAAAAAATGTTTGAAAAATAACAAAATAAAGAAATTAAACGAGAAGTAAAAAATTAAAAGAATATCTGTCACTAAAAGATTCGATTCGTAACGATTGTCAAATTTAAGTCATAAATGTCATCCGATTAATAACAATATTGAATCATCTGTTTAAATTTTTAACACACTTTTCGTTTTAAAATAATTTTATATAAATACAATTATTATTGTTAATTACTTATTACGCACCCATGAAAGTTTCTTTCGACCAATTCATCTTTTTTCGCCAATTTTCCTTTTGTTACAAGTCAAAGTAGATGGTGTTTGGGTCCTCTAATTATATAGCCGCAGTATTCTGTTTTTCTCCTCTTTATGATGATTGTGAGCAGGCTTTCTGACTTCATCATTTTAAGAACAACTTGAAGTGTGCAAAACCCATGATATTTTTAAGATCCGTCGATAGCACCACAATTAGAATGCTTCTAATTTGTTAAGCATTGTGGTTTTTAATGACCATGTCTCACAACCATATAATAGGATAGACCACACAGCAGGGATCTGATCTGGTCCAGGTGATTTATTATTTTTGGCTTGCTGTATTGCATTTCTGACTTCTGATGTCAGTATACTGGGACCTCTGTCTAACTGGTTGTCATGTGTAGTATGTGTAGTGTATGTATATCTTTTTCTCGAGAAGCATCGTTAAAAAGATCACTGACGTATCTCTCCTATTCTTTGCACTGTTGTTCGTAATCACAAATTTTTCCATCTGCATTTTTAAGTATATGAGCAATTTTTAGTCTCCTAATTTCGGAGGTATATTTAAGTTTCTTGTGGAGGTTGAAACTGTCGTTTTTTGGAGGTCTTCTATTTCTGTACATAAATTCTTGAGCCAAGATTCTTTGACTTGCTTAATTTTTCCTTTTATGAGTTTGTTGATTTTGGCGTTTATCTCGCGTTGAAGAGATAAGATCTCTTTTTTGCTTAAATTTATGAGTTAACAGATGTATTTAATGCAGGAACTTGAAAAACAGCATTTCCAACATTTTAAGAAGTACACATGGTTTTAAGTAATAATCAAGCAGCCGAGTTTTAAATAATACATTTTGTTATCATCCAAGATAATCTGATGCCCAATTCAATGTTTGACCTCCCCAAGATTTGTTCTTTTGTGTCTTCACTCGTCCATCCAGATCATTTGCAATTTGTGTAGGACAGTGTGTGATTTATATCCAATCCTAAGATGTTTCTTAAAGGAAATACACAGAGAGTAAAACAAGGAAAGAAAAGCTTTTCTTTTTATCCAGCAAGAGGATTCTTTTAAGCGGCGTCCAATTTAAATAGTTTAGCAACCTTCTTGTGTTTGTTACCCAGGAAATTTTTGTAAGTATATTTTGATTTCTTTCTTTGTAGTTACCCCTTTCAGTTCCTCAAATAAAGACAATTATTTACGACCCAGCTCACCAAGCAAAACAAGAGTAGCCGTTCGCAAACGTTTCAGTTTATTTACTTACCCTATCTCCATCCCAGTAACTGTTAATTCCTCCTTTCAACCCCCTATAAGCAATTTATATTGTTAAGTGACACCCAATGTGGTAGGCAAATTAAATCGTTACATATTCTGAATAATGTCAAAATTCCACAAATAATGCTTTCATACTGATATGTATACAACGCGCGCATATTCCAGTCGAGAGCGAATGAGACATCTGTATACTTTAAATTCGGATTAGTAGAGAGTAATACAGTGTCAAAGGCGCTCTCGATATCAAATCATGTTACCATTAAATCTTGCTTGTTTAAAAGGCGGTTAAGATCTATATTTGTAACGTTAATAAGTTGTCAGCAGTGGTTCGAGATGGACGGAATCCGGACTGAGCGGCTTACAGGAGTATAGTGCATGTTAGTGTAATAGGCCGGTAAAAATTTGGATTAGTCGTGACTTGTCCTGTTTCATGATTGATATAACGATATATTCCCTTCATCATATTGGAAATTTCTGATTGGTATATATTATGTTGTATATTATAAAACGTTTTTTAACGGCAGATATTGGAATATTTTTGAGGAATATGAAGGGTGGATTTAAGTTTATAATATACATCTGTTTAATGTAAATAAATCAAATTTTTGTGTACTGTACTCCACTTAAAAACCTATGTGGTTGATGTATATTGTATGTTTTGAATAAATGAAAAAATGCTTTAGACTTTATATTGTTTTAGGCTAATTTTTATGGTGCTTTTCAATTTTGTCGCCTGCAAGGAATGCAATTGGTTAGTATTATGAATGATGCTGAAAACGATAGATTAGGAAAATTTGCAGATGAAATAGGTAAGAAAATAGTACCGCTTATGTAAGTAAGCATATTATGTTTCATATGTAAAAATTGATAAAGATCGTTATATAGATTTGAATAATATTGCATCGTAAGAAAGAATAAAAGAAAAAGTAAGAATGTATTCCTACCAATCGTTTTCTTTAAGGTTTCTATCCCCCATTGCATTTTAGAATTTTTTTTTCATGTTATTTTTGGTCGTTCACGTTTTCTTCTATTTGCAGCATTCATTCTTTCCACGTGGCCATACCATATAAGGTGTGGGTTATTATTACATCGGTGATCTTTTCTGTTAATCCCATTTGTATTTTAACGCCTTCTTTTCTTTAAGGTTTGAATTTTGATATTCTCCCTCTCTTCCGAAAATTTCTGACAGTAGGATTTTGAGGATGGCGCGGACGATATTTTCTTTATGAGAGGTCTTCATATCGAAGGTAACCGTATGTCGTCATCTCTTTTATTGAGACAATTTGACCTTTTTCAATTTATATGGCTTCTTGGTTTATTGAAGCGGGGGCTATGGTTCTGTAGTCTTTAAAATCAATTTTGTGATCCTTATGAAATGATGATGTTCAACTAGAGCTAAAATTGAATTGGAATTACAAACAGAAATGAAATATTCATAAATCCTATTTTAGATGTATGAATAGAGAGCAGTCTGCACAAGGAATTTTATAAACGCCGTGTTGTTCATTTGGAATGTTGTCTTTTATTGATCCGAAAAGAGATAAATCTTATCCAAAACGGTTACCGCGAAAATCACATCAACAGGAGCATCCACAGAAACCCACTCAATCTCAACCCAAAAACTCAGACCTTCATCATATGAAAGCTTTTCTTCCTTACATCAAAGGTGTCACTGACAAAATCGACAAAATTCTCAAATCGAGAGAAATAAAGACAATATTTACCTCCAATAAAAACTTTCATCTCTCATGCACATTTTTTTATATCAAATTAAAACTAATTTTTTCTTATAGAGGCTGCCTGAGAAAAAATGGTCACAAATAAGAGTGCCAGCTATTAAAGATGCGAATTATCAAAAATAAAGTAAAATAGAGTTAGGGCGCAACGACACTGGTTTTACAAGTCAGAATATTATGTATATTATTATTATATCTATCGACGCATGCTTTAAGATCTCACACAACTGACACTTCAAACCAGTAGCGTTGCGCGCTAAGCTGTCTTTTATTTTATCTTTGATACCTCGCGTTTTTAACAGCTAACAACCCTAATTTGCGACCGTTTTTTCTAAAAGGCAACCTTATATCATTATATTAAGAAAAAAATTAGATTTAATTTAATATAAAAAACATACACATACATCAGCGTATTTTATTTAAAAAATAAATTAACGAGATACAATATTTGTCAAAATTTAATTACTATTAAAAAAAATAAAATTATTTCCTGCCACTTTTTGACTGGTAACCTATTATCAATGTATTCTCCCAATTTTAAATATATGTACAAATGTGAGTTTGATTAACTACTTTATGAACGTAGTGATCCTGCAGTGGGATGTTAGGCTATTACTTATTTGATCAACTGCAAATAGAGGTGTAAGAAGTGTCTTTCTTCATCTCTATACCTATTTCTGTAAGATTTCCTTCAGCTGGAATGTAGTGTCTCCTGAATGAATATTTTAAATAGAGTTTTTTCCTGCGTGTCTAGCTGTTCACATTTTTTATCTCTTACAACTGATTTTTCGTTTTTGTTACTTCTCTTTTGACTTCTCTATTTAATCCAGATATCGGTCTTAGAACTTCATCGTCTTGCGTTCCGAACCAAATTTTTTACTCTTTCTTTTCATATTTTACTAAATATTTGAGATTATCGTCAAATCATTTCGGGTTACTAATTTTCTCATTGGCATGTTTACCCAATGCATTTTTAGCTGCTTTATGGATATGTAGCCTTATTTGTTCTTAGAGATATTTGGCTACTGTAATCTTATTGGAGAGTTCTATATCGTAGCGTTCGTGTCATGTTCTTATATTGTGTCGTTCAATGATTTCATGACGCTGAGTCATGTAGTGTTTTTTGTAAAGTAGTGGGTTACTCCATTAATGCGTGAGTTGCCTACATAGGATCCTGTTCCGTTTGTTTTAGATTTTGTCTTTTTTTTCTTGGAATGATTGTATGCTTATAACACTATGTTGGCCAGGTGGGTTGGTGGATATTTATTCAGCCTTTCACTCAGATTACACGCTGTTTATAATTATCCTCTTGAGATCAGATGCTAATATTTTGATAGTTTAGGTCCACAGTGGATATTTCATTTTCCGGATATTAACTATATCTGGGAGGTATTCTCCTATGCCACAAGTAGGGATGCGCTCGATGGAAGGCTAACTAGCAATAGTTAGCAATAGTTAGCTTTGGTTTTTGTTCATATTATTCCAGACTAAATACTATACACGAAATAAAATTATCAACAATGTTTCTATAAGATTTATTTATAAGTAAGTGTAAGTGTAAGTGATAATGAAATATTTAATTTACATATTTATATCGTCTTCTTTTTCTTTAGGTGCCGTGTCGGTATTCAGAGGCCTTTAGCATGTTTAAAATTTCCTTAAACTTTTCTCTATCGGGTGCTGTGCGAAATAATTCGACTGTGAAACCACACTATTGCCTAATATTACGCAGCCATGAAAGTTTCTTTTGACCAATTCATCTATTTCCCTCCACCTTTCTTTGTATTATAAGGTAGTTATTTAGGTGGTCTAATTATATACCCCAAGTATTCTGTTTTCTCCTCTTTATGATGTTAATGAGTTGAGGTTCTAAATACATCAGTTTAAGAATATCTTCATTGGAAGTATGTGAAATCTACGATATTTTTAGGATCTGTCCATAGCACCACAATTTGAATGCTCCAGGTCCATGCCTCACAACATTTTAAGACCTTCTTGCAAATATGCATCGATAGGTTTCTTTGACAAAAAATTAGTTTTCAGGCCATAAGAGCCTTACGTAATATTTTAATTATAAAAATCATGAATGTGTTGCTTGTGTGAGTCCATTTCAAAAGGTGAAAGAAATAATAAGTTAGACTTACTCACAATCAATTTAATTTAACTAATCGGACGACCGGTTTCGCTTTCTACAATATGCAAAGCATCTTCAGGTCACGATACAAAGTTAAAATGCTGAAAACAATAATCCCATATTAGGGTGTTGTCTAATAAAGATAAAAACATAGGTAGGTGATACAAATTATATAAATTACAGTAATTATGCCAATATTACATGTCTGTGGTTTTATAAATGAATAAAAATAATAATAATAAAATGTTTAAGCAGACAAGGTAAGACCCACAAATTGGTAACATCGTCTATTAAACTGTAATGAATCAATAAATAAATGAACAACTAAATAAACATTACTTACATGCCGGTACTCTATTAATTGATGGTTGAAAGAACATGGTTCAAACTATCTTGGATTGTTGATTGGAGAACTCAGGTTAACTATTGTAATTGTTTAACAGTAAACTGGGAAGTTCTTGAGGAGACAGATTTTATCCAATGAAGTAGAGATAAGTGGAATGTATTGTTTGTTTTATGAAAGTAATGTTCTATACCATTAATTTCTTTAAAGTTATTTAAGTTTATTCTGGAGATATATTTATGAAATATGTGTTATTTATTGAGATTTTATGTTTTGTTCTGGAAGGTGACGGTTGTAAGACAATGAATAGGAATGGATGTATAGATTGTGTGGGTGTGCAATTGTATAAACTTGAAGTTATCAAAATTTCTTTGATAAATTTGTTGCAATAACTGGCAAATTATTGTAAAGTCGAAAGATTTTTATGTTAAAATTAAATTAAGACACTTTTACACACACAGAAACACACAGAAAACACTTTAAAAAACGGGGGACGAAACAAACATTTAATTAAAAATAAAAGGAGAGGATTTCCAAAAGAACTACATTTCTTATTAGGAGACAATGAGTTTTTTATGTGCTGTATATCAGATTTTAGAGGTAAACTTGACAAATGTAGGTTAAAGTGTGACAGTTCTTCTTCTATTTTAAATGCTGTAAGTTAAGTTATCCAGTTTATGAAACAAGCTGATATTAATAAAATCTAAATTTTTAATTTTAGATATCAAAGTTATTTGATGTGTTAATATTGGCATACTTTAACAAACTTTAAATAATTGATTTCAATGTAACAATATAAATAATTGTAATACTTATGCTATGATAACTAACTCAGCTAAGTCAAAGTTACAGAACAAACTTAAGTGATTATTTGTTAATTAAATTAAAATATGTACATTTGTATTGAAAATGTATAATGTATAACTAAATTACAAACTTTCTTTGAAAATAATTGTTGGTGTGAGTCATCTGTCATGGTGTGTATAAGTATTTTTAAATATTTATTCCAATTCTGATATGTTAATATGGAACTGAAAATAATAAGCAAATAAACCATTGTTGATAAAATTATTTATAAATTAAAGAAAATTAAAGAAATTGACTGAAAATTAAGTATTCAAAGGTTAGTTGGTAATTTTAATATCTGACAGTTGGGACCGGAAATTGGTTATACCAACAGGTAAAAGGTTCTCTATTTAAACCGGTGTAAAGTAAAATTATTCTTATTTCAATTTTCCAATACCATGAAGAGGTATCATCACACCGACACGAACATTGGTGAGTTTGTACAATAATTTCTGTGACACTTTAACAATTTTAAATTTAAAACAGTTTATAGTTAAAATATAATATTTCTATTAGAAAATGTAGATTTGCTAATTATTAGGATTAACAAAATTCTATTTAATTAATACTGCCAGTCTGAACGAATTTACCATGTTGTGTTGGGAACAATCAAACCACGTGTTAATTTGAAGTTAAATATTTTGTAAAATGAGTGTATGTCGCAACCGGATGGGGTGTAATATTATTACACCCCATCCGGTTGCGACATACACTCATTTTACAAAATATTTAACTTCAAATATTGAAGTTAATTTGAAGTTAAATATTTTGTAAAATGAGTGTATGTCGCAACCGGATGGGGTGTAATATTATTACACCCCATCCGGTTGCGACATACACTCATTTTACAAAATATTTAACTTCAAATTAACACGTGGTTTGATTGTTCCCAACACAACATGGTAAATTCGTTCAGACTGGCAGTATTAATTAAATAGAATTTTGTTAATCCTAATAATTAGCAAATCTACATTTTCTAATAGAAATATTATATTTTAACTATAAACTGTTTTAAATTTAAAATTGTTAAAGTGTCACAGAAATTATTGTACAAACTCACCAATGTTCGTGTCGGTGTGATGATACCTCTTCATGGTATTGGAAAATTGAAATAAGAATAATTTTACTTTACACCGGTTTAAATAGAGAACCTTTTACCTGTTGGTATAACCAATTTCCGGTCCCAACTGTCAGATATTAAAATTACCAACTAACCTTTGAATACTTAATTTTCAGTCAATTTCTTTAATTTTCTTTAATTTATAAATAATTTTATCAACAATGGTTTATTTGCTTATTATTTTCAGTTCCATATTAACATATCAGAATTGGAATAAATATTTAAAAATACTTATACACACCATGACAGATGACTCACACCAACAATTATTTTCAAAGAAAGATTGTAATTTAGTTATACATTATACATTTTCAATACAAATGTACATATTTTAATTTAATTAACAAATAATCACTTAAGTTTGTTCTGTAACTTTGACTTAGCTGAGTTAGTTATCATAGCATAAGTATTACAATTATTTATATTGTTACATTGAAATCAATTATTTAAAGTTTGTTAAAGTATGCCAATATTAACACATCAAATAACTTTGATATCTAAAATTAAAAATTTAGATTTTATTAATATCAGCTTGTTTCATAAACTGGATAACTTAACTTACAGCATTTAAAATAGAAGAAGAACTGTCACACTTTAACCTACATTTGTCAAGTTTACCTCTAAAATCTGATATACAGCACATAAAAAACTCATTGTCTCCTAATAAGAAATGTAGTTCTTTTGGAAATCCTCTCCTTTTATTTTTAATTAAATGTTTGTTTCGTCCCCCGTTTTTTAAAGTGTTTTCTGTGTGTTTCTGTGTGTGTAAAAGTGTCTTAATTTAATTTTAACATAAAAATCTTTCGACTTTACAATAATTTGCCAGTTATTGCAACAAATTTATCAAAGAAATTTTGATAACTTCAAGTTTATACAATTGCACACCCACACAATCTATACATCCATTCCTATTCATTGTCTTACAACCGTCACCTTCCAGAACAAAACATAAAATCTCAATAAATAACACATATTTCATAAATATATCTCCAGAATAAACTTAAATAACTTTAAAGAAATTAATGGTATAGAACATTACTTTCATAAAACAAACAATACATTCCACTTATCTCTACTTCATTGGATAAAATCTGTCTCCTCAAGAACTTCCCAGTTTACTGTTAAACAATTACAATAGTTAACCTGAGTTCTCCAATCAACAATCCAAGATAGTTTGAACCATGTTCTTTCAACCATCAATTAATAGAGTACCGGCATGTAAGTAATGTTTATTTAGTTGTTCATTTATTTATTGATTCATTACAGTTTAATAGACGATGTTACCAATTTGTGGGTCTTACCTTGTCTGCTTAAACATTTTATTATTATTATTTTTATTCATTTATAAAACCACAGACATGTAATATTGGCATAATTACTGTAATTTATATAATTTGTATCACCTACCTATGTTTTTATCTTTATTAGACAACACCCTAATATGGGATTATTGTTTTCAGCATTTTAACTTTGTATCGTGACCTGAAGATGCTTTGCATATTGTAGAAAGCGAAACCGGTCGTCCGATTAGTTAAATTAAATTGATTGTGAGTAAGTCTAACTTATTATTTCTTTCACATTTTAATTATAGTTATTATCTCTTTATCAGAGTCTCAATTTACAATAACCAGCTGCCAAGGTATTTAAAATGGTTTACACGTTCCATCTCCTCTCCATTAAGAGAAAGCAGACCTTGATCTAAATTTATCTTTCTAACCGCGATCCAGTTTGTTTTTGAAATGGTAATTTTAATCCCTCTCCGATAACTTGCTTCATTGACTACATTTACTAATATCTGTAGATCTAATAACTTTTCTGTCTTACTCCCTCTTGTCTGTCATCCAAAGTCTCTCTAAAGATTTCTTCAGAGTATGGATTAAAAAAAAGTAAAGTTCGTGTAACCTTCTGGCTAAGGTCTAGTGTTAGGGTTTTCAGGTCGCGCAAGCGCCCCTAACATGACCTAACGACTACTTTCGTAGCCGGGACCGACGGCTTTACGTGCCCTCCGAAGCACGGTGGCAGCTCAGTTAAATTAGAAATTTTAAATTTTTGTCGGTGCCGGGATTCGAACCCAGGCCCTCCAGCTTGTTAAGTCAGTAACATAGCCACTGAGCTACGGCTGCCACTATGGATTAAAAAAACTGGGTCACAAAACACAAGCCTCTTGTACTCTACGTTTGATGGGTAGTTTTTCAGTACAACTATCTCCAATTTGGATAGAGCTACTTAATTGTAATATTAGCAGTCTTATATCGTAGTTAAGTGCGGCTGCCCGTAGGCAATTGAAAAGTGTTTCGTCTTGTAATCAGTCGAACGACTTCTCGATGAAAGAGCCAGAAACATTCTTTCGAAACTTACAAATTTTTTTAAAGAGAAAGCGCATACAGAATAGTGCCTCTCTAGGTTCTAGACCACTCTACTTTTGCTTAGAAGAAATATTCATCAATGTGTATGGCTCATCAAACTGATTAGTCTGAAGTCACTGCATTTAGTGGGCCTGTTTTTCTTTGGTAATGTTATAAACAGTGACTCCAAACAATCATCTGGTATTTTTCTTTCGTTGTAAATTTTGTTAAAGAGAGTAGTTAGGTATGTAATGTTTTCATCATCCAAAAGTTTAAGTACCTCGTCAGGGAGCTTTATTATTTTTTTCTTGCTGTATTGCTTTTCTAAATTTTGATTTTAATATACTACGACCTCTGTCTAACTGTTTGTCATAGGTAGTATGCGCATGTCTAGCATTTTCTTAAGAAGCATTGACAAGATACTGATATATCTCCCATTTTTTACACTGTTGGTTGTGATCACACTTTTTTTTTTCTTTTTAACGAGTTTGTTTATTTCGCGATATTTGTTATTATTTCTATTTTTATATTTCCACCGAACTGCCATCAGATCTAGGATTTCCTGTGTCATACACTCATTTTAAATAGATATGTTTTTGTTTAATTTTAGGCTTGAAATATGAGCATTTTTGGACTTCCGGAACAAACTTAGCTAACACTCAGAGATTTATTTGGTTATCAACTGGTAGTGCTATAGTTTACAGTAACTGGTATCCTGGTGAACCCACTGTACATAGCTCAGATGGAAAGGATTTGACTGAAAATTGCATAGAGGCAACCAGAACAGGTGGGCCCAAAGGGCTTTATTGGAACGATCGATATTGCTTGGATGAACTAAGCTTTATATGTGAAAAATATAGAAATGAATGTAGAAAATAAATATGTTCGCAGAAGGTAATTGACTGTATGTTAATACATTAGGAAACGTATTCATTAACGTATTGCATAACAAGGCGATTACTGTAGTTTAATAGATAATTGTAAAATAAATAAGATAAATATTAAGATTGTAATTGTACACTCCTAGAATACTCTTAATACATAACATTACAATAGTCCTTTCCCCAATCCTCCGATAGTCGTGTTTTTTCAAGTACTGCTTCTCAAGCTCGGCCTCCATCACGAAAAAACTTTTGTTTGGACCAGTTTTGCTAAAGCGAATCATCTCAATTTTCCTTTTATTGGTCTACGACTGAAACGATTTCCAAGTAGAATGGATCTTTAGGTTACTTTAATTTATAATTTTTGTCTCATAAGTATAAGTTTGCTCAAACTATCGTTCAATAAACGAATCGGTATGCTCAGAATAATAATTTTTGTGGGACATTCATCTAATACTTAAATAACTTTTTTAAAGGACTTAAGAAAATACAACTATTTGTGGATATGCCATTCTATATGGGTGTTGTTTAAATAAATAGGATTACGGCCTAGTGAAATAGGAAAAAAAATAAATTAAAACATTCTCATCGAGGATGTCCAGCGATAGACATCTATACATTTATGAGGCATTTAAAACTCTTTCTGATATTTATCGAATATATTGTACCGTTTTTAAATAAAACGAGCGGTTCTTAATTTATGTATTTATATTTATTTATAAGTTTACAGCACAAAAATATCTTATCAACTGAACTTAGCTTATAACTTAGCTACTTATGTATAAAAGTTATTATGTACTATAATAATCTGGAGTAGTCCACCTCTAATTCATCTGTTTGACGGGTCGATCTCTCCCGCGCTCGATACATCTCTGGAAGCTTCTCGTCGATTCTAGATGCAACCGTTATATGGGCAATATATCGAATTTTTATATCAAATTTGACTATTTGGCCACAGCTCTGAAGAAGGCTTTGTAAACCGAAAGCGCTCTACTAGGAATTAAATGCTTTACAAACTTTTAAAGTACTTTTCTTTTTAATTTATTTACTAGAGTAAACAAGATACCTAAGTGTGCACCTAAGAACGCCTAAATTATATTATTTAGGGTTTTAGCTTCTCGGCAACTGTACTCAAATGTTCTATAAAGCTTAACGTTCTGTCTAAAGTCACATCTAGTTATTTTGGATATTTATTCTGGTTGAATCGTGTATTATGAAAGAGAACGTTAAGTGTTCTTGAAGCCAAACTCTTGTTTAGGTGAAAGCAGGTTGCCACGGTTTTAGATGCGTTAAGGGCATTTTTAAAAGTATCTTTCCATAACTTTTAGGTTTTCCGTCAGAATCTATTCAACTTCTTCTTCAAAAATGGAAACCTTACATAAAGAAATTATGTAAATATGAGAGGCAAATGGAAGAACTATCCAATAGTAGAAAAGCTAGGCCAAGCGTAACAAAAGAAGAAGTCATGCATGCGGTAAAATAAGAAAAGAATAAAAGCTACAGATCGTAACGAGTACCAGCAGAAATCATTAAAATAATCATAAAAGATTAAATAAAGATACCAAAAGACTTGTACAACACTATATATAATACCAACATCATTCTACAAGAATGTGACCAGTGGCCATAGTACTATCAGCTTAATGACCCGGACTCTAAAGATAGTCTTGAAAATCATACATCAAAGGATTTTCAGAAAACTAGAGCCAGACATTGATAACATCAAGTTTGGCTTCAGAAACGCAATGGTTACAAGCGAGGTTTTGTTTTGAAATATTGAAATTTCCCTTGAAATATTGAAATAAATATGTATGGATGTTTACCAGCATGTGCTATATGTCTGTTTTCTTGATTACAACAAGGCATTTAACAAAGTTAAATATTAACATATACTATAACTTATATTGACTGCTTTCTTCATCATCATCATCATCAACTAGCTTCTAACGTCCACTGCTGAACATAGGCCTCTCGCATGCTTTTCCACTTGGTCTAATTTTGCGCCATCTGAATCCAGTTTCTTCATACATCCGTTCAAAAACTGTCATTTTAATTAGTTGCCGTACTGCCCTCCTAAGCAAAAAGGACGTTTCTTAATTTTTTTGAAAATGAGATGTTGGTGGCATGATATTTTTAAACAACTTCCTTATCTATAGACCAGGCAAAAAAGCCATATCTCAAGTCAAAGTACTTCAAAATCAATTATTAACAAAGACGTATCTAAAAAAAGTCATGGAATCCTAAGCAAATTTACCATATCTCATTTTACTTAGCGTAAAGGTCGTAACTCTGAGATGCAGCCATTTAGACAAAATAGACATATCTAAACATATACGTCCAAGCCGATAAGTAAATCAGTTGTATAGTGTTTCCATTCTCCATCGTTTAGGCCTCTCTTACTCGTGGCGTGGTCTACTTCGTTCTTCCAGGATTTTCGGGGTCGTCCTCTTTTCCTCCTTCCTATGGGGCTCCATTAAGTTATTCTCATTATCCATCTGCTGTCGCTAGTTCTTCTTGCATGTCCATATCTCTTTAGTATTTTTTGTTCTATATATGTTAATATGTCTGTTTCTAGTGATGTTCTTTGCTTTATTTCGTCATTACTTCTCCTATCCATTCTTGTTACTCTGCAGCATCTTCGCAGGCATTCCATCTCTGTTGCTACTATCTTATTGCTGTTTTTCTTATTTATGATCCAATTTTCAACCCCAGTGTTTTTGTCTTCATATTTAGGTGTCTATCTTACGGATCATACGGAGTTAAGTTGTTGGATAGCTGTTCTTGTTTGTCCTACTCTCTGTGTAATTTTTTCGTCTGTTGTTGCCTTTTTTGTGATTATAAACCCCAAGTATTTGAATTTATCCTTTTCTTTGATTGTTACGTTGTCATCAATCTGTAGATCTTCTATGTCTTCTTTACTTGTAGATAGGTACTCTGTTTTCGCGAGGTTAATATCTAGGCCAGCCTTGGTATATTCTTTTTGTAGTTTCTTCATCATGTAGCCGAGGTCGTCTTGGTCTTGTGCAATCACTACTTGACCGTCTGCAAAGCTTAACGTATATAGGTATTCGTTCCGTACTGGTACTCCCATGCCTTCACATTTTCTTTTTCATGTAGTCAAGGCTTTCTCTAAGTATATTTTGAATAGGGTTGGAGATGTGGAAGAACCCTGCAGGAGCCCTTTTGTTGTGGTGAAGTCTCCTATGATTCTTGTTTTCATTTTTTGGACACTTTATTTTCTTTATACGGAGCTTTTGTAACTTCTATGAGTTCCGTCTGTATTTCTAATTTGTACATTGCCTCCTATAGCTCTGACCTTGGTATAGAGTCATACGCCTTTCTCAGGTCCACAAATGCCAAAAGTATATCTCTATTTTTTGCTTTTTTATTTTCCAACAGTTGTTCCAGTGTGTATATGTGGTCTATGGGTGATATTCCTGCCGTAAAGCCAGCCTGATCCTCCCCGATTTTGCCTTTTATCGCTTGCTCTATCTTTTCTCGCAGAATCTTCCCATATAATATTTCTATTGATGATATTACGCTTATTCCTCTGTAGTTTTCGAATAGTTTTTTATCTCCTTTCTTAAATATATGTCTCCATCCATTTCTTTGGGAGCTGTTCTCCATTTATGGCTTTCTGAAATATCCATTGTATCATCCGGTGTAATTTTTTTGATCCGTTTTTTATAAGCTCAGGTTTTCGTCACCTTAGAGCATTTTAAAAAATCTAATTTTGTTCGTTTTTATCTATATTTTCAAGATATGTATATTTGAAATACCATTTTCAAAACTGTAATATACCTAAAATTTACTTTAAATAATGGCCTACTTTGTATACAAAGTTTTTCGTTAATAACTTTGCGGGAAATAAATATGAAATAATGCCATTTCTATATTTCTTTGGCTGGTAATTTTTCACAATTAAAAACAAGTTGTTCTAGGACCATTTGTGACCGAGATAGCCTTTTTTTTTCAGAAAATCACCATTTGTTCAATAACATTCAATGCTTATACGAGTACTTGAGAATCACTATTTTAAAAATTGAAAATAGTTTATTTTATTATTATAAATACCGGTTTGAAAAGTGTGAGTTTCAAATGATTCCAAATATGAAAAGAGGTTAGAGAATAAAATCGGAATTTCAAATTAAATTCTTTTGAAAATTTTACAATATCTCCGGAAGTACTGGGCCAATTTTGATGTTCTTTTAATCCGGGCTATCTCGAGAAAATAATAATAAATGCAGTTGTTAATGTAGACGTTAGAATATAAAGTTTGCACTGTGCACAAGGCTAAAGAAGACGTTTATTTTGTATTTTGTATTATTTAATAGATAAATAGATAATAAGTTTATTTTGTATAATTATAGTAATTAGTGTTGTGTATTCACAAGCAAAAAATAACTATTTTTTCGAACGAGCTGATATTTATATGTAAGTATTATTTTTAAATATTAGATTTTATAAAAAAATGTAAATTATGTAGAAAAAAATTTATGTAGTGCTAATGCAATATACAATTTTTATAATCATTAAAATATTCAATTAACTAAAACCACAATACTCCGTTATTAAATTGATTGAAAATACTTGTTTTTATATTTGTTTTTAAAAAAAGTTTTTAACTCTTTCGGTCATGTTGGGTATAATAAACCAGTTTAAAGAAATTTACATTCTATAAATATTATACTTCTGAGTTTTGTACCCAGATGGCGTATGGATAGTTTTATTCTAAAAGAAAATTAATATCAAAAGCAAGTCAATCGCGGTTTATATTTCAGTGCAATGTTCAAAGTAGTGTTACTTCTTACTAATTTTGAGAATATATTTTATTGAAATTTGACATTTTTCAAATATACAAGTTTATCTCAGATTTGATGGACACAATTGTATCCAAAATGACTAGAAGGATGTGTAAGTGATGACAGTGACCGCGAAGAAGAAATACAAGTAAGACGGAGAATTAGCCATATGATAGATGATGTCTCAGAAAATCAAAACGAAGGGAGGATAAGGAAGAGGATCATGAGGAAGAAAAGGAGGATGATGATGAACAGGGCGAAAACGATGTTAACTATGATAACTTTATCACTCTAAAAAAATTTGTAAAATGATTACAGAATCTTTAATATGTAACACGACAATTACCTAATAAAGTATATTCCACCTAAGAAGACCGCTTTGCAATTAAATGCTGGCGCATTTTACTAGCGCACCAGATACCTAAGCGACGATATATTTTACACTACTTTTATAAATAACATTTTACTGCTCTGTTGTTTCAATCAGCACTGCTCAACAAGTTATCGTTTATTGGTTTTAATATTTTATTGCAATTTATTGCAATAGTACGAGTACGGAATATTTATTTAAACAGTGAATTTATTACATGTTAATTTTATTTTAATTTCTTCTGACGTATCGTATAATGTAGGTTTACCCAATAATCAAAGTTATGCCTTTACAAGAACATATTATTTGAAAAATAAGGAGTACCATATGTTATAGTAATTGTAATCTACTTTATACACACTTTAAAAATTTGTTTAAAAAATGTATTTCGTATACATGTAATGTAACGACACTGTTATCGACAAAATTGATCAAATTCAAACGTCATCATATTTCTCTTCTGTTTATCGTTAAAAATTAATTGATGCTGGTGGGTTGTATTGGTGTTATTTAATAATTTAACAAAATACATAATTAACGAAAGTCTTATTTAAAACATGCGAACTGTTTTTGCAATCACAATCAATGCAGTGTTTATGCTTGTTTAGCAATTGCTGTTAAATAATTTGTGTTCGATTGTTTCGCCTATTGTACATCCCTCGTCCTTTTTAGGGTGTAATAGTTGCATATAAGTACCTATTTTTTTGTAGTAGTGTAGTGAAGCAATACTTTAAAGCAAAATGAGTAATTTGGAAAAAATATAATACAGTCGAAACGTAGAGTGTTATCTCCAGAAGAACGGCGTTTAGTTCTAAAAGTCAAGAGTTATTTCAATTTGGAAAAAAATAATATGGGTCCATTGACATCTGTTATGGCAGTTCAGAAACGCACATGCGATGCTTGCTGTATCTCAGAGAGGACATTCCGAAGAATTAATAACATGAGTGAGGATAAAATAAATAAAGTAAGCAAGAGAAATCGTCGACATCCAAAAACTTTAGATTTGCAAAAGTCAATTAAACTTGCAATTAAAAATATTATATATAATATGTATAAAGCCAAAGAACATGTAACAGTTAGTGCTGTGTTACAAAAAATAAAAGATAAGGAACTGTGTGATATTAGTTTAACAAGTTTGTGGAGAGTGCTAAAACATTTAGGTTTTCGATATAAAAAGACAAATAATAGACAAGATTTGTGTGAACTCTTCAATGTTGTTTCAAAACAATGGCATTTTTTAAGAAAACACATGAACAATAAAACGTCTGATAGTTCGAGGCAAGTTGTATTTTTAGATGAAACAAAATCATCCTAGGAAGAGGGGACCACGAAATGTTATTCTTCTAGTCGTTCCGGTAATGGTAAACGCTACATTATACTTCATGCGGGAAATGATTAGGGTTTTATTCCTGACGCTAGTTTAATTTTTTCATCCACAAAGAATACAGGTGATTACCATGGAAATATCGATGCAAATATTTTTGAAGAATGTTTTAAAGAAAATTTGTTAAAAAAATTGGAGCGACCATCCATAATAGTGTTGGATAATGCATCCTACCACTCAAGAGTAGAACAGAGATTTCCTTCAAGTAGCTGGACAAACGACGAAATAAAGTTCTGATTGACAGAAAAGAAAATTATTTTCCTATGGCGGGAGAGATTTGGTTTCGATTCAGGGCAAATTTATGTCGCTCTGATGAGACCTAATAAAGTTGAAATACGTATAAGCGGCTTGAGGATGCCCTGCTTCGAAATTAAATCTAATACCATTTTTCTATTTCAGTAATATTTATTTTAATTTTCTCAACCATTATCCATTTCCCGACAATCAGCTGATCAATAACATTCAATGAGATAATAAATAATTAATGAATTATAAACATGTCAGAAAAAATAGTGTTCTTATATCGACTACCAATAATTACAAATTAATGTTTTTTAGAATATTAAGTTTTTTTTATTTATCTAATATGGTGTTGAACTATGAACCAACGATGTAGGTATATAGAAAACGTCGGTATTAATAAAATTTGATTATCTGAATATATTTCTACTTATTTCTGTTTGGAAAGCTAAAATAAATAAAAAGTTTTGCTTAATTTTTTATACTAATAGTGAAATTTATAAAAATGTTAATTAGCGTTAACTTACCAAACATTGTATTAAATCATATATTATTATGCAGTTTCAAATTAACCATAAAATCACGGAACACTCACTGTACGATGGCATCTTTGTATGAACAAATATCTGTTTATAGACCGCACGATGTTGTGAATAGTATTTTGAAAAGACGATATTAAATTTGAGTGCGTGGGGTACTCAACGATTGTAATCGCTGATATTATGGTTTGAGTGTCAATATTGTTAAACACGTTGATGGTGTATTGGGCGTTCACTAATATGTAAAAGGGTTTGATAACAGTGTATTTTGATAATTAAGTATAAATATGTCTCTAAACAAATTTGTTATGTAATAAAGGTTGTTTTGAGTAGATTAACGTCAAATGTTTAATTAATATTAATTTTTACTTGGTCAGTTACTAACAGTAGCGTGGTCAGCATTTTTTTTGTGGGTACTAAGACAAAAAATTGTGAATTTTATAAATAAACTTTGACTACCTCTTATCCGCTAACAATTAACCGATTGTATGGGATGTTTCCATCGAGTTAGAATCTAACTCGATGGATGTTTCGCAGTTTAATTTTGTGTATCAGTAGTCGTACACGGTCATAAAAATAGTCCTCTGGATGCATTTTGGTTAAATTTTAATAAAAAAATCTATTGTTTGTAGTTTTTTTGAACAATATTTATAATTATTGACATATTTTGTTTATTTAAAATGTTTATTTACGTAGCACAAAAAAATAGTCCAAAATTTTTGTATTAGTTTGAATTATTGTCTTTTTTACTAAATAAATTACAATTAATTTAAAATTACAACATAACATTAGTCTTCAAGAACTATCTTAAAAAAAAATAAAACATTATTTCACTAAGACTTATCATGAAAAAATGTAAGAGATGCCAAAAAACATAATGAAATTAAGCTGGAATATTGTTACAGTCATTGGAAATTAGATTTACATTTTCCAAACAAAGATAATTATAAATATTATTATAATAAAATTATTCGTACCATGAGGTTTAGAAGGCGCTTGGATTCCTGTAGACCAGTTTTTAAACAATTAAATATTTTAACTGTAATTTCGCTGTATATTTTCAGTTGTGTTGTTTATGTAAAGTCACATAGATGCAATTATGATGTTTCCTTAATGAGTGGCTACCACTTGACCGTTGTGGGCAAGGGTCCTTACCCAACATGCGTTCGTTTGTATAATAAATTACCTAATTATCTTAGAGAGTCAAATATTTATGTATTTAAGAGAACAGTTAAGGACTTACTTCTGGTAAACACTTTCTATTCGTTAGAGGAAAACTTGCAGGCATCTTTTTAACAATGTGTATGTTTTTGTCTATATTTTGTATGTTTTTATGTTAACTGTTTTTATGTATTTATAGTTTTTACTAATCATAGATTGTATTTGACGCATTTCAATACTTGTAAAAGTCAGATGACATAAAGAATATTGATTGATTGATTGATTGATAATTTTTCGTTTTTTGATTCTTTTTCCATCCACAGTCACCACACCTCCCAATTGCTCCCGGAGTTCTTTGAACTGGCACGACATCTTCATCCATATGACAGATCTCCTTTAGTCGAATCCTTATTGTCTTGGGTATATAGATATTTAGGCTTTGATTCTTATAGTGGTTGGACATAAGGCTAAATGCTAAATTTGTCAAAACTTCTCGCCGGGTCTTTGTTATGTCAATGTTACAATTGTAAATAACACAGGAATTTATTGCTGTAACATTTAAAAGGCTGTACAAAACAAGCATAGGCCATCTTCTACTACAACGTGCCACATCATATTGTGCGCATGTTTTTCAGGTACAGGATCAACGTCGTCCCCATGGTGCATAGTGAAATATAACAGAACGTTTTTGTTTTTTTTTGGTTTATATGACACTAAAGGAGCAAGCGAAGAAAATGGCAAGCAACAAGAAGAATTTAAAGGAAGTTTGTATTGATTATACATATATATATATATATATATATATATATATATATATATATATATATATATATATATATATATATATATATATATATATATACAGGGTGGTCCTTAAGTAATTGTACAAAAAGAAACAGTAGATTCTACACTTTAAGATATTACGATTTAAGCCAAATTGCTTTAATAAAATGTGGATATTAAGAAAGATACAGGGTGTTAAAATGTAAAATTAACATTTTATTTTGCTCTATAACTTTCATGTTTGAAAACATTTATATATAAAAATTTTCAACTAAGTAGTTTTAAATATGAGAAATTATAATTTGATGCATACTTTGATGTAACGGATAGAGGGCGCCACTTATGCCACATATGTGGTATAAATTTGCATTTAACTTTTTTGGTCTTTAAGTTACCTCTATTTGGGATAAAAAATATTAAAGATACATTATTTTAACTAAAAAAAGGTATACTTGTTAATAACTTCAAAACTCAAGAGTTTTCGAGATAATCGCATTTTAAAAATAAGCTGCATAATTCTGATCTAAGGCAATTACCCCAGGCAACGAAGAAAAAATAGACAAAAACGTTAATACTTCTAAATTTTGGTATAAAATACCTTTAAATAAGGTTAATAGTTAACAAAATATTAAATAAAATAAATATATCAGCAGAATAATTAATAATAGGATTTGACAAAATAACAGAGTAATAGGATTTTACATCAAACATTTTACGTTTTATGTTAAATTAAAGTCATAATCAAAACATTTTGTTTACAAACCAAATTAAGAAATAGTTAAACTAAATAACATAACTTTTTGTCAACGTAAGGGTTCGATATGTCCACCATTTTCTTTAATTCATTTGTCAATATATTCCATAGAAGATCGTCTCATATTAAATAGCATCATTGGTTCTAAAGAAACTGCTGCAGTATTTATTTCTTGCCATAGTTGGTTGCGAATGTTTATGGGATTCTTATAGACACGTTGTTTTAATGCACCCTATACTACTATATTATTTTGGATACATATCCAAATCTTATGCTATATTATGGAACTACATCTTATTTGTGGCAGAAGTTAATTAATGTATTAAACTGTGATGTATCTCGTTCATTGGTTACTTATATAAACACACGAAATAACCTATCGATGACATTACTTATTTATATGATTACGTTACAGCTCACGAGTAACTATAATTACATCTCGAACAAATGGACTATTATGATTAACTAACGAACTAATATTATGCTGAACTAAATTGCCTGTGTGTTTACTATATTTATAACAATATCGTTTATTAGGACATCGATGATGTTTTTGTAAAAATTCTGAGTCTTTCAGGTTAGATTTGTAGCAAAAGTATTATGAAACAGGACACATATGTGTTATTCAATACCTGTGCTCTAGTTTCTATTTATCCTAATAAAAATGGGTATACAATTTACGTAATGAACAATAAGTATTCTTTTCGGATTTTTTATAAATTAAATAATTATATCAATATCTCACCACATTGCCAAGGAATATGACTACCACGACCAATCCAACGTTCAGAAAAGTTGTATTTAAGTTTGTTCTAACTGCCTTCTTTCTAGAATATGGTGGTGTACCATCTTGCATAAACCACATATTTTGGGTTTTTAGCATTTTACAATAGAAAAAAAGTAATACAACGCCATTATAGAAACTTAAGAATCGATAGCAAAGGGAAATTGTAAACATGATGACGGCCAACGTCTGAATACGGACACGGCACCTAAAGAAGTAGATGAAATATCTTTTCTCCAATAAGACATTTAGCACCCATAACAAAGCATTTTGTGATGTTACATTATCATCTTTGAGTTGTTTTAATAAGAATAAACTATGAATTATGCTTATCTACATGTATTCCGTGCTTTACCGCACAAATATCAAACTAAGAATTATTGTGCAGCTGACTTATAAAATGCATCTATCCCGAAAACGGTTGAATTTTCAGGTTACTAACAAGTATACCTTTTCTTTGTAAAAATAATGTATCTTTAATACTTTTTAACACAAATAGAACTAACGTAAAAAGCAAAAAAGTTATGCGCAAATTTATGCCACACATGTGGCATATGTGGCGCCCTCTATTAGTTACAATAAAGTAAGTATAAAGTTATAATTTATCCTACTCAAAAGCATCCAACTGTAAATTTTTGTCCAAAAATATTTACAAACGTAAAAGTTATAGCGAAAAATAAAATTTTAAATTTCCACTTTAACACCCTGTATCTTTCTTAATATCAACATTTTATTAAAGCAAGTTGGTTTAAATCGTAATATTTTAAAGTGCAGAATCTACGGTTTCTGTTTGTACAATTACTTAAGGACCACTCTGTATATATATATATATATATATATATATATATATATATATATATATATATATATATATATATATATATATATTATTATATATATATATATATATATATATATATATATATATATATTATATATATATATTATATATATATATATATATATATATTATATATATATATATATATATATACATCCTACTATCATTTTCGCATCGATACATTATGCTTTTACCGTCAATTTAGCATCGTCTTGCAAAGTAGCATCTGTATATCGATGCTACTTTACAAGACCTTAATAACTGTTTTCCCGTACTTGTTACAAGAATTTTAACCATCTCATTGATTAGAGTCTTGATACCGTGTTGGTATTTTAAAATATCCGCTTTCTCTTTTTATCCCTTACTGAGTTATATAAGTTTATTCCAGAAAATGTTTGAGTCTAAAATGATGGTACAGTGAAAATATTATATATATTTAGTTCAGGGTTTTACCGTTTACTCGCTGCCATTATATACATGAAAATGTATATCCCACTTTCATTATCAATCATTTTAGCATCAGAAATTTGGCATCGTTGTTGAATATAATATTACCCACGACGAAATAGTAAATTTAAGAATATATATATATATATATTTTTTTCATCTACAAATCATTCTGGCATCATGTTTGGTTAAAAGTAACGGGTTATGATATATTGCAACTACCTATTGTATCTTCGCTCCAATTCGTCCAGTCGCGACGTACAGCACCTCAAATGATAGGATTTAACCAATAAAATACAATAAGACAGAAAAATCAAATATAGCAGCATGTCAAAAAGGCCTTAATTATATATCTTCGTTTCTATAAGTCCAATCGTGACGTACAGTATCTCAAATGACAGGATTTAACCAATTAAAAACAATGAAATAAAAAAATTAAATACAGCAACATGTCCAAAGGGCCGTAGTCACGTATCTTCGGTCCTATTAGTCCAATCGTGACGTATAGTACCTCTAATGATAGGATTTAACATAAGTAATACAATGGGATAAAAAAATCAAATGCAGAACAATGTCAAAAGGGCCTTAGTTGTGTATCTTTAGTTCTATTAGTCCAATCATGACGTGCAGTACCTCAAATGAAAGGATTTGACAAATAAAATACAATGAGGTATAAAAATTTAATGGAGTAGCATGTCAAAATGGCCTTAGTTATGTATCTTCGGTCCTATTAGTCCAATCGTGACGTACGATACCTCAAATGATAGCACTTAACCAATAGAATACAATGACATTTAAATCAAATACAGCATCACGTCGAAAGGGCCTTAGTTACGTATCTTTGTTTTTAGTGGCCCAATCGTGACGTACAGTACCTCAAATGATAGGATTTAACCAATCGAATACAATAAGATAGAAAAATAAAATACATCAGCTTGTCAAAAGGGCCTTAGTTATGTATCTGCGGTCCTATTAGTCCAATCATGACGTTTCGTACCTTAAATGATAGAATTTAACTAATATAATACAATGAGATATAAAAATTAAATAGACTAGCTTGGCAAAAGGGCCTTAGTTATGTATCTTCGATCCTATTAGTCCAATCGTGACGTAAAGTACCTCAAATGGTACCATTTAACTAATAGAATACTACGACGTACAAATCAAATACATCAACACTAAAAGGACTATAGGTATATATCTTTGCTCCTATATATGTTATGTCAAAAGAGGCTTAGTTGCGTAAACGAATTAACGCACAGAAGTGTGTGGCATATTACGTGACAGGATTATTAGCGAATACCATACGATTACGTCATACATCTCTTTGCATACGTCCACTTTTAGTTAACTACTTAGTATGTATTCAGTACTTTGCTTTGCGGTTGTTGAGGCATTAACTCTTAAACAGAAGAATGTTAAAAATCTTGAAAGCTTTGAGATGTGGTGCTACCGCCGTATACTAAAAATAAGTCGGGTGGATAAAATTACAAATGAAGAGGTAATACGCAGAATAAATAACGATCCAGAAGTTATACTGAATATAAAAAAGAGAAAACTTGAATAGTTTGGCCACCTGATGAGATGACAAAAGTACACATTCCTACAAAATATAATGCATGGAAAAATCCAAGGACGCAGAAATCCAGGCCGTAGAAGAATGTCCTGGATGAGAAATTTAAGAGAGTGGTTTGGCTGTACCACTAACGAATTATTCAAAACAGCAGTAAATAAAATTAGAATCGCCCTAATGATATCCAATCTGCGATAGCAGAGGCACTCAAAGAAGAAGATATGATAAACTCGAAAAATCTACAACGTTCACTGTTAGACATATGCCTCCCGTTCAGTATGCACATTTACTGCTCCTTGACGCTGTGACGAGAATAAGATAGGATTTAACAAATAGAATGAAAGAAAACTAAAAAAGACAATGTGTCAAACGTGGAATGCGTCGCAGAACGTGAAATATTAGCGTAAAATTATATGATGCCATAGACGGTTCTTTAATACCCAGCAAACTCGCTTTGTAAAGTTACATAGCAGGGATCTGTGCGAGAAAAAGTCGATCATTCGTTTTATAACCCAAAGGGGACCATAAAATATTCAACGTTAAAATTTGACATAATGTAACGGTATGACAAATCTTTTTTCTCCCGCATGTGCTTGCCTGTGTACCTATACAAGGGGAGTCGTGCATAACCTTTAAGTTGATCGTAATACATGCAATAAAACATAAATGCACATAAAACTGCAACAACAAGTATGTTGACGACTTGGGTTAGTATATACAGTGCATTCCGTACGTTTTTTTAAACATGGTTAGGAAATTGTTGATTGGAGGCTATTAAAGAAGTTCTTAAAATAATTGCGGGTCACCGCCTTTTCTGTAAATGGAGTGAATATTGTTATCAATTTAATTTTTTTCTTCAGTTGAATAATTCCTGCTAGTATTTGGTCTAAGCTTACTTCTTTTTCTCATTCAAAATGTTTCATAGCTAATTTTACTACCTCTTTATAGTGCCCTGTTCACTTGTTTTGGTAATTTCGGACTATTTCATCTCTTATAACATAAAACAGTTGTTTCAGATATCTTTATCGCGTTTCCTTTTTTTTATGGATGAATATGCTGCCGTTTTCATCTCCTACTATTTCATATGGAGCTACACGATTAACAATTCCAAATCAAGAAAAGACAAATAACACTCCGAATTATATTATACAACTAATAGTCGAAAAATAAAGAGCAAGAGGTAGATAATCAGACAATTAAGATGAGCGCTACATGATGCGCAATGCCACATTTGAACACTACATTAGTACATTGTCTAAAGAAGATCATTCACTATGGATAGCAACAAAAAACTTAAAGAGACCTGATCAATGCAACCCACCAATTAAGAAAGATGACGTTAGTTGAGGGAGATCAGACCAGGAAAAAATGTCAACATTTTCAGAATACCAGATAATAATAATCAAGCAATAGAACACTGAAAACTTTTGTTTTTAACTGTACGCCCGTGAATGACTTATTATTTTTTAAATAACACTTAATATTGCACTTTTTTATTGTATTTTTTTCATCTTTCAAGATAATTCTTATAGGAATATACTTATTTATAACATACGGTCTTATGGGAACAAGAGTTGCAGTAAAAGATTTTTCTAAATATAGAATGTAAACCATATTTCTAATATATTTGTGAAAAAGAACCAGTAGTTTATAATATTCCGGACGACGTAATAAAACCTTATTTTAGACTATTGGTCGATGAATTGAAATCATTGTTCAAGAAACGAATTATTCATGTGCAGATGTTTTACTATAAAAACATGTACAACCAAAATCTCGATTAAAAAAATTGCAACCAGTTACTCACGATGAAACTTAACCCCATTATTGATTTTATAAATAATAAAATGGGTCGACAAAAGACCAGTTTTAATCCTTACAACATTTAAACATAATAGTTATATCTTGGTTTAATCAGATGAAAAGAAAAATTATACACAAGTACTAAAACCACAAACTATTCTCGATTATAACTTGGTGAAAAAGAGTGTTGATTTTAGTGATTAAGTGGCTTCTTACCAAAGCCCAATACGCAAAATTCTGAAGTGGTACCGGAAAGTGGCAGTGGAATTAATATTTAATACCGCATTTAATACCGCAGTAGTAAATGCTTAGTTGCTAAATAATAGAAAACGTAAAAAAGCGACAACCTATCCTTGAGTTCAGACTGGAGTTCGCGAAGGCATTTGCAAATAAAGAAATGTTGTAACCCTCACGAACAGTTACACCCAAAAATACCATCTCAGGCAAAGCGATGTAGATAATACAAAGAGAAGAAAGTGTACAAGATGTAACAAAATTTTAAAAAGAAGCATGACTAGTAGAAAGGACGATAGAAAAGTTAAAAAAGTTAAAACATACTCTGAAGAATGTGATGGCAAAACTGGAATATGTCTAGTGTGCTTCAATGGAGCACATTAAAAAACAATTTTACTTATACAGGAACTATTATTGAGTAAAAACGTATTATACCTCAAGTGGCCTTATAGTATTGGAAGTCGTAAGTTGATAGTTTTAGTAGAACATTTTAATTGTTAATTACCTCCGTAAAAGTGAGTTATAGTATTTATAAAAAGATGGATGTAAATAATATGCCTTCGACATCTAAAAAAGCTAAATGTGAATATAAACGTAGATTGACCACTGCTGAATTACAATCATTGTTAGAAGCATCTGGCGAGGACGATGTAGATTAAATGAATGGTGGAAGTGACTCTGATTGACTCTGACGAAATATTTGCACAAAGTCGGTCAGAAAAATCGAGGATTGCGTTTTGGAAAGAAACAACACAAACAGAATTTAAGAATTTTCTCGGACTTATGTTCCATATGGGGACAATTAAGATGAACCGTCTGAATGACTACTAAAAAAGTATGGGTAACTTCTATAATAGTGTTGACTTGACTAGATAATTGCTCATAGCCCATATTAAGAAATAAGCGAATAGATAATCCTCACTTGTCAAAGAAACTGAAAAAACGTGAAGTGGTCTAAAAACTAAAAAGTCCCCTATTCAAACTGGTTTTTAATAAAAAATTTAATAATATGTTAAAGTTTTTTTAATATACCCTAAAACTAAAAGCGAAAAGAATCGATTGCAAGTTACAAAATACTTGTAGAGTCATACTGTTTGGACAAGTACAGTTGTTTAAATAATCGCTTTCTGTCATAAACAAATTGAATAAATTGTAAAATATTTTTTGATCTGCTTGATATTTAGCACACTTTAATAACTCATCAATTGCCATAATTGCCTGTCGTTAGGCTATTTTTCTTTAGAATGTATACAAAACGTTTTATAAGCAAAAAATAATTTTTTTTTGCCTTTTAAGATTGTTTAAAAAAACAAAGCAAAATCAACTGTACGTCTTTACGAATTTTTCGTCAGCTACCCCTCATACTATTTAGAATTTAAATTTCTGTATAAGATTTTTTTAAATTATTTAGTCAAATATTATTTTTTTATGTGATTAAGCCACAATTATTGGTCGTTATTGAGATGAAAATTACATTTTTAATTAACTAATATTTAACGTTTTGATTTCCACTATTATTTTACAATAGCTTTGTTTATTGTACTAATTGTGTAAACATGTGTATACACATTTTGTACAGAAAAACGTTGTTTAAGAACGATTTCCGGAATGGAAATCAAAATTTCAAACATTATCACAATCACAACCAATAATAAAGGCCTTAATCCCATAAAACCATAATATTTATCTCAAACTATTCATCGATAGCTTCGACTAAACAGGTTGTAAATTAAAATTTATCTAAAATATTCCCCTACACGATTCTCTGGGCAAAAATATCTAGGTTAAATAAATATAACATCTAAACGAAGAAAAAAACCTGTTGAGACTGCAACGTGTGAGCAGGTAGTTTCAATGTCGTCATTCGAACTTGACCCAAACAACCGATCGATATTTAGGTATCTAAAATATTATTTTAAGGATTAATACCGGCAACATCTACTGGCTCTAAAATGATGCCAAATACAGTGATTTTACCGCTCGATGTTAAAACGTAGGTTTGATGTAAAAATTAAATATATAAAAAAAATCGGAATATTAAAAAACCGACAACAGTGCCAAGCCTACAAAGGTACCCTAAACGAACATACACAATTTATAAATAGAAAATGATAGCAATTCTTGGTGATGCTAAATTACTGCAACGTGAAAAGAGTTCTAAAGGATAGCGGGATGTATATATATATATATATATATATATTATATATATATATATATATATATATATATATATATATATATATATATATATATATATATATATATATATATATATATATATATATATATGACACTAGTGTTCTTCTTGAACCAAACCTAAATGTACAAGAGCTAATAGTTCTTCCTTGATTGTTAGAGAAGTATGCAGGCATTTCTCTTCTATTTACTTTTATTGTTCCCAAGAGAGTTAAACCATTTTCGGTGGTAAATTTCTCTTAGATCCATAGAGATGTTGACAGGTCCGTGGGGTTTTTGCTTGTTTTTGCCAAGGTATACTTCCATGCTACTGGTATAAAATAACTTCTCATCAGACAGTGCAAATATTTTTATATTGGGCTTGCTTGATATATACTGGTGGAACGAGCACCGTCCTCTACAATCCTCCAACTTTTTATCCACGGGTACGTACTGCGAATGAGAGAAACATTTTTTCTGATTTTAGTTCCACTTGGTACTAAGATTTTTAATTGGTGCTAATTTATCCAAACTAACTCTATCATGCCTTGTATTGATATCATAATTTCAAATGTACCTTAGTTAATTTCTGAATCTCGTGATGTTCATTGTCAGTCCGAAAATCTCTATACCAGTGCCACCCGTTTTCCACAAGTCCGTTGTATTAAGGTGACTTGCATTTCTACACTTGCAAGATATAAGAGACCTAAAAGGGTACGAATTTCATCAATGTTTGTTGGGTATATATTTCGATCGCGACTAAACTTCTGCTTTTCTGCTTCTATTTTGTATTAGTTCCATAAACAATTATTTGCAACATATCAGTATCAAATAGATTGTTACAGATATCTAAAATATCGGTTTTCTGTCTGACACATTGTTTTGAACCCGGAAGCTGCAGAACAATATTTTTACTTCGAGTTCTGGCGTTCTTACGGGCAATATGGTTAGCTCATTTTGTTTTATTATTTTTGCCCAAAAGATATAAACCAATGGCAAGATCTATCTCATCATCTAATTCCTTATTTTCCTATTCAGTATCGCTCCCTCTAAGTTTTCTTCTACATGATCTTCTCCCGATTCCTCTTCATCAGCACTCATTACCCGTCGAAACTTCTTCAAAAAGTGCTAACAATTTTTTTCCTCTTTTTCATGATCGATAATATCTGACAAGTCACAAAATTCTATTACTTCTGTAGATGCACACGGTCCATTGCATCGGTTTTACAAATTACAAACTTACAGTTCGAGCATTAACACTGCAATGATACACAATCGATATATGTACCCATCAAAAGAAGGTAGAAAGCCGGAGAAACCCGAAAACTTACGTTAGGCTTTAGAAATGTTACGTGTATTTTATAAAGTACAGTTAAAGAATAGACATATACTTTTTACTATTTTTATTGGGAATAAGCCACAATTTTACTTTACAATTAGTTTATTTGACGTTTAGATTATCACTTCGGAACCACTTCCGAAATCGTTCTCAACATTTCATAAAAAAGTAAAAATTGAAACTTCAAAATAAACTAATTTTAAAGTAAAATTAGGACTTATTCCCAATAAAATTACGAAAAAAGCCCCAGAACCAGCTTTAACACAACATTTGTGAAGCTTTTCCATGCTGTTGTATATAATATCAATAAACATAGTTTTTAACAAATGTCTGCAAGAATCAGCAATATCAAAATTCCCATGTTCTAACAATGATGGCTCTTGCAAGTAGTGACAACAGACAACGAGTCCCCATCCATTGTGCCTAGAGCCCCGTGACCGTAATCATAACCTATTGATATGACATCTTTCCCCCTTTTTTTTACATTTGATAGTCATTAAAACGCACTGGAGCCCTTTTAAGTTTACCGCTAGTTCTATTTCCAGCATTCATTTGGGAGGTTAAAGGTTCCTCTACTCCACGACTCTGATTCCCAAATGAGGAGTTCAATGATCTATCATTATGGTCAAAATCAGTATTCTTCTTAATTTCTGCTTTAACTAGGGAAGGTCTCAAGTAATAACTGTTTCGCCTAACCACTTCCCAATTTTCTTTCTGTATTAAATAAGATCTGGGTGCCTCATCTACTCTTTCCAGAATTTTACCTGGTCTCCATTCTCTACCCTTTCTGACACCTACATTCTCTCCTGGCACTATTTCCCTTCTTACCTTGGTGTTTCTATTATAATAATCGAGGCTTTCGAACTCTGGTTATATCTCAGAGTATTAAAAATATCATGGTCTGATAGAATTACAAATAAAGAAGTACTGGAGAGGATTGGTAAAGAAACAGAACTAATTACCACTATACAAACCAGAAAACTGGAATACCTAGGCCACGTGATGATGGGACCAAAATATGAAATTTTGAGACTCATAATACAGGGAAAGATTCAAGGAAGAAGATCTGTTGGCCGAGCACAGAACTCATGGTTGAAGAATTTACGTGATTGGTATTAATGCAGATCGATTGATTTATAGAGCAGCAAGTTCAAAAATAAAAATAGCCGTTATGATTGCCAACCTCCGTAGGGAGACGGCACTCAAAGAAGAAGAAGGCTTTTAAGAACTTGTGCGTACAGATAAAGGTGAAGACGTCACACAAAGAAGAAGTGTTTACGGCGGATACTGAAACTTTCAAGAATTGAAGGCAATGATAACTTCTTCCGGAACCTGATAACCATTATTTAATACCACAAGTAGTAATAATTCTTCAAATAAAAATGATTATTTATAGATTGGTCCACAATAAATAATGATTTTAATATTATACCTTGATGTAAATTCATCTGTGAAACTGACCGTGGGTTTTCCCAAACAAGTTATCCAAAATATTTCGATATCAATGTTCTGTTATTTTTGTTCGAGCTGGGAGAACCTTGAAAAATCTGAGTACTATCTACAAAATAATGTAGCTCACAAAGAGTAAATTCGTTCCAAACATAAACATCCAACTCTAATATTATTTTATATACCTAAATGGGTTTTACGTTAAAACGATATAAATTCAACATCCGTATTCTTGTGTCTTTTTAACCTAATGATTTTTAAGATGTGTACATTTCTCTCGTGGGTAATTAAGGTGTTTTTAGTGTGTTTTTTTGTTTTGACTCAGGTTTCGGGAAATACCAGTTCTGTTCTATATACATCGGAAGTGAAACCGCCAAAAAGTTCTAATATATTAAATTATGCTGGAAAAACATATTTCTTCTCTACTTCAATTAAGGTAAGTACCTAATATAAAAGTTTAATCAAAATTTACCAAATGTAAACATAAAAATCGACGTATGTCGGATAGTTTTTCTTTAAATCTAATAGTTGATTTTTTCTTGCCTTTGAAATCTAATTTCAAAAAACTAATAAAAAGTGAAATGTTTTAACAAACTTTTTTAGTAAAACTAGAAACCTAAATTGTAATTGGTTTTCAAAAATAATAATTTGTGTAAATTATAGGATAATAGTCTGGTCCCTCGCTCTTCTACAGTCGCTATTCTCGACATCACAGCGCCTATACGCACGTTGCGAAAGTGTGGTTTGCGAACGTTTCCTAAAAATGATATTCTTACGTCGGCTCCACACATGGGGGCCAGCGGTGGCCCCAACAGCGTTCGTCCAATGTGTGTACCGACAAAACTGTGTTGGAGCCAATGTTGGCGCCAACTGCCAACGTTTTTATGACTTGCTCCAACGTTGGGAGTTTTCCGTAGACTGTCGGTTTTTGCGTACACATCAAAGAAATTGGTGCCAATACTGGTGTTGCCGACCACATACTGGCGCTACAGCAGTGTTCCAATTGGCGTATAATTATGCTATTTGCGCATAATTTAATTGTTGGCGCATAATTTTCGCATCCTGCATAAAATTAGGTACCTAATTTTGCACACTCTACCAAAGCAAAAGAAAATAAACCAATGACAAACCACAGTTTATAAAAAGTGTCCTTGCCTTCTTTTTTCTTTTAAAACACTTGTGTTTTACCATTTTACATTTTACACAGTATTTTTTTAAAAAAATAAATTACTTTATCGAAGAAAATTTCCATTTCATGACGGCATTAAACAACAAACATGTAAAAATCGATATTCGGCCACCTGAGCCACTTCCGTTGAGTTGTTTAGAATTAACACTCCTAGACACATCGGTAATCTATCAGAACGGGGTTTATTCTCAAAAGGCTATTTTTTACATAAATAAATAATATACTATCAAAAGACATTTCAGTCCAGGACGTCGCCTGATTGACCTTAGTGCGGGATTCGTTCTTCGTACTCTCGGCAATAGTTCTCGAGGTACTTTAAAATGCCCTCTCGTCGCTGAGTCTACGCCGAACGCCTACTTGCTAAACCAGACCCTTCTCTATCATCAAACGATCCGAAATCGGAATAGCCGCTTTAAGGCAGGCATCACTTTCGAATCACTACCATCATTTATCCCAAGACCCTATACGCTCTTAGTATAGCATCACTCCAAGGCGGGCATTTCCTCTTTTCCCACAGTCTGACTCACATAGTCTAACTCATACAGTCTGACTCACTTTTCTCTCTTCAACCTTCAGCATCTTTCCCTCTTAGTTTTGCCGTTGGTCCAGCTGTCTTTCTTCTTCTTTTTTCTTGATCACTGCACGGAGGCAGTTGTGTACACTAGTCCAACCTGCTTTATTTTCAATCATTCTCTTAATCATTTCTCATACTGTAACAAAATGCACACCTGTCTCTCTTTCCATTCTATTCCTATCTACTCTCCATCTGTTGCACTCTAACATCGTATGTGTCACAGTGTCCGAGTATCCACAGTACAGGCATCCATCTATGTTAGCTTTTGCGAATTAGAGGTAGGCCTTAAAACACTCATGTCCTGTGAGCATCGGCGTTAGGAAATAATCCAGTCGCTCGTGGCCACAGTCCACCCAATTTCTTATGTTCGGGATCAGCATCTTTGTCCACTGTGCCACATCCTCCGTGTTGTTCTATTCTTCTTGCCATCTTTCAATTGACCTTTCCCTTTCCTGTCTTCTCCCGGCCATAGTAAAGTTTGGGTCTTTTCTCTCATATAGCTCTTTTCTTTCCATTGCCAAAACATGCAACGGAACACATCCAGTGATGTTCCATAATACTGCCGCAGACACAATCCTGTAGGCGCATGCCACTCGCAATAGACTTGTTCTGTCCACTCGTGACATGAGCCTCCTATAGGCCAATATCTCAACCGACCCGCTGCAGACTAGGGCCGTGTAGAGGACGATCGACTGCATAACATCGTGTAACGCCCTCCTCCTTTCGGATTCGGTCCTCTCAATGCAGCCGCACTATTCGTAGCTTTTCGGGCCAGCACCCGCATGTGCTCCCCGCATTTTCCATTCTGGTGCAACGTCACTCCTAGGTACTTGTCCTAAACATGTAGTTCCACACTTTGCTTGTTTTTTTTTCTCCTTCAGAATGATGGCTTCGGTTTACTCTGCCGCAAGTTTCAGTCCGTGCTGCGTATCCAGCTTATCTAAGTCGCTGTGTCTTAATGAACGTTACGACATCTGTGTTGTGAGTTATCTCCTTATTACAATATAAGTAGCTAGCCAGACACAGTCAAAATGGTAATTATAATAAATAAATAGATAATTTTTAAAGTCAAAATGGTAATAATAATGCTTGATGAATTTAATAGCACTTTTACAAATGTGTTTAACAAAAACTAAAACGTCTTATTTTTCTGCTATGTATGACCGAAAATCTAAGTAGAGCGTATGTATTTTTACATAAATCTTGAGAGATCGAGAAGTACCTACTGTCAGGTACGGGAACCGAGAACGGAATCTCTGAATGCGACTTTAAACGTTCCCTCGGTGGGTTATAATAAGCCACATGTTCTATACATTTACGACGAAACTGCATAATAATAAAACAATATAACTAAAAGATTAATTGCCCTTTAACTAGTTCCAAAATCAAATAAACATTACTGACCAAGTCTGCTAGACAAAAAAACACTTGTTTTTTCTAATGAATTAGCAAAGCGGTTAGTTTGGAAAAAATATTAATGATCAGTTGTGGTTGTAAAAATGATAACTTTTTATATTGAGAAGAGGAGAATTGGCGGTAATATAATATCGAAGCGTTTTTAGATACCAAAAGAAACAACCTGTTTTAGCAGGCTTCTTAACGGGAAACGGACGAGACAAAAAACTCGTTTTATTTGAGCTGAGATATATCGAAAATAAATAGAATGTATTCTTGTATTTTATTAATAATTGTAACAAAAATAATGAGGGATTATTGGTGATATATTAAGATTTGAACAATCTGGTTCATTAAATAGTTTCTCTCTCTGTCTCTCTCTCTCTCTCTCCCCCTCTCTCTCTCTCTCTCTCTCTCTCTCTCTCTCTCTCTCTCTCTCTCTCTTCAATGGTGCTACAGCCCAAATCAGGCCTTGGCCTCCTCCAAACTATGCCTCCAACCTTGTCGGTTCCTCGCCGATCTTCTCCAGGTTCTCACGTCTAGCAATTTTTGCGCGTCCGCTGCCACTTCATCCTCCCATCTTTTTCGTAGCCTTCCTTTTGGTCTTGCGCCCTGCATTTTACTATCTAGGGCTCTTTTCGTCAATCTTTCTGTCTTAATTCTTACTACATGACCAGCCCATCAAAGTGTCTGAAGTTTAACGAATTCTGAGATCGGTGTCTCTTCGAACAGTTGGTAGAGTTCATGGTTATACCTGGATCTCCATATTCCGTTTTCGTTAATAGGTCCAAATATCTTTCTTAGGACGTTTCTTTCGAATACTTACTAAATAGTTTCTATAATTCGAAATTGTACAAACTAGTATTCTAAGATAATTGGCCATCTATTTCTTAAAATATATTATGCTTACATTTAGAAAAAGCAACTTTTTAAAAATAAACTCTTATAAGTTTAGATACAAATAGGTATTCCGTACAGTTTCTTCCAAAAAGAGTTATAGACGGTATTGTAGACTAGTACTATACAATCTATAGAATTACGAGATATTCATTCTAATTATTATAAGCATTTTATTAGAGGGCGTTTTCCAGAGGTAGACGAATATTAGATTTAGAAAGACAAGATTTCACAATGATGTCAGAATTAAATTTATAATAGTCAAATGTTTTTTTATTTAAGGCGAACTTTTATGCTGCTCACCACTTCTGTCGACAGCAGGGAATGCAATTGCTAACTATTAATAGTGAAGCTGAAAATCACAAAATTAGTGAGTTTGCGACAAATATAGGTAAGTAAACATTTATTAATCCATTAGCACTTTTTTTATGAGGTTTCGGTCTACTAAGGACCACGCATCTATTTCATGACTGAGTTTTGCTCCTCTGCCAGTAGTTTTTCATTTTAATGAAATGTTTATTGTGACCATTAGTTAGCTGAGCGAGGAGCTCGGATAGTGAAAGAGATAATGTACTTAGTAGTTTTCACATTATCTCTTAAACCTTGATGATCTTGGAGAACACTCGGTGGAATTTGCGTTTGATCCATTTGAACTAAGATAATGACCTTAAGATTAAAAAGTGAATCATATGGGAAGTCTTTGAGAATTCATACGTTCTAGTTAATCATAAAACATCATTTTTTGTTTTCTCATGTTGGTAACAATGTCTTTCAAGTGTTATATAACTCATGATTTTGTCTTCTGCGGATTTTTTCATTTTCTTTGATAGGTCAAGATTTTTTCTCAAAATTTGCTATCTTTTATTTTAAGTTTTCGTAAGGGCCATATCTTTACCATATTTAGACATTCGGATGCATATATGGCTGACCGTCTGATCACTGTATTTTAGTGACTGAATTTTAAGTTTAAAGATCATCATCATCATCATCAATCAGCCCTGAGTTGTCCATTGTTGAACATAGGCCTCCTCTAGACTTTTCATTCTGCTTCTGTTCTGCGCCTCTGCTATCCAATTGGTCACGGTTGTTTTGAGGTCGTCGGTCCATCGCGTTGGGGGTCTTCCTCGACTTCGCTTGTCAGCCCGTGGTCTCCACTCAAGCAATTTTTTTGTCCAACTGTTGTCTTTCATTCTTGCAACATGTCCTGCCCATCTCCATTTTTGCCTTGTAATATGTTCGATAATGTCTTCCACTCCGGTTCGTCTACGAACTTCCTCGTAGACGAACGAAAGTTTAAAGATAAAGTTCTGTGTTTTTGTACAGATCTCTGCACAAATAGAATGCACCTTCTAATTTTGAACATCTTCTTTCAATGGCAGCATTCTCTGAACCATCAGGTGTAATAAACTCCCCAAGGTATTTAAACTTTTTTAAATGTTTAACTTTTTCTGGTTGTATTTCCATATACGAGGCATTCTTGATGTTTATAAAAAACTCAGTTTTATTCATTCCTATTTTCAGGACAGTTTTTACAGCAATTGACATGGCAATTAAGCTTTAGCTGCATTAAAGTTATTAGCTAAAAGGGCCAGGCCATCGACAAAAGCCCTTCAGGCCTAGACCGTAGGTTTATCTTAAACTCATTATGTATTATACAAATGTCAGTTTTAGTATTGCTTTGTAAACTTTTAGTATTCTCTCTAGGTATGTAGCATTTTAAACAAAACTAACTAGAAGCTAATATTAATTTGACATTACAATTGATAATTTGATATTATTTATTTCAGGCCATGGGGTAGAAACTTTCTGGACTTCTGGAACTGATTTAGCAAAGCCTAAATTTTTTATCTGGCTATCGAATGGCAGTCCTTTCACATATCAACGTTGGTCTAATCTGGAACCTACTGGACTTAGTGGGGATGGATACAGACATATTGAAAACTGTGTGGAGCTGCAAAGAGATTCAAAACTGAATGATTTTACCTGGAATGATCGATATTGTCTTGATGAAATGAATTTTATTTGTGAAAAATACAATACTATCTGCTAAAAGAATATAATGTTTGATATTCTTTAATTTTGTTTTCTTTCCGCTTTTTCTTACGTCTCATAAAAAACATCAGACTTACTTATATCCTACCCTTCCTCCTACCCTTCTATCGATTTTCCACTTTGCTTCCCAATCTCGAATATCTGTTGTATCGAAGTTTTACTTGGTCTCCTTTTGCTCCTTGTTTTTATTTTTCTTATCTCAACTCTTTTGATCAATCCACTTACCTCCATTATGCATATATGGTTATACCTACTTACTTGTTTTCTTTCAAGTTATAACGAGGTTTATATTTCCAAGAGTTTTCCATTATCGCCCAAGTTATTTTTGAAAATCTTTACTTTTAGAATTAATTATATATATGGTGTTACCATATGGTAACGCTGGGAGCTTAAGGAATTTTTAGGATCGTTGAAATTAAAATTTGAAATTTTTTTAAAATATTTATTTAAGAATATTTTCATCGTCTGGTGTAGTATCCTATAAAACAATTAACACACAAAGCAACGTTGCATTTTTGGCACATTGTTCGTACATATGTTGTACATCTGGCACATCGCCTTCTACTGCTTGGTGTAACGAAATGGTCGAAAACGAAGATCTGGTAAGTTCTGTTTATGTAGACTAGGTCTTCCTGTATATAAGGGAGGACTTCCATATCTTGCCAGAAGAGCTTTGGCCAATTCTCTCCTAAACAAGGATATATTTTATTTTTTTATATAAATGCCATTAATTATAAACTGCAACATTCAACAACCATGTTACAATTGGCCAGTACCATTTTTAACTGCGAATTGCTACTGGGTAGGTTGAAACACCTTGATCCATTAAGTCTTTACCCCCCATATTTTTATTGTATTCAGCAATACAGTGAAGCCGACTTATTTGAATATGGCGTTTTTCTTCATGAGAAAATCTTTTTACCCTGCTCAATGCTAAACCACCACAACTCATAGATGTCATTGTAATACCAGATTTATCTTTCCATCGCACCAGTAACTCACAGCTGTTTTTTTCTATTGCATGTTGTGAATAGCCACGATTTTTTTTAGAAAACTCCTTCTTTTTATCCAAAGGACAGCTAGGTGGAATTCTGCTTTCCCTTATTGTTCCAATTGTGCCGTACGCCAAAAATCGTAGGTTACTAAAGAAATTAAGTTCTGAGAATAGGTTGTCAACGTGTAAGTTGTAGTGTAAATCTGACTAATTTATCTCTTCGAGCATTCGCACCAAAGGGGATGAACACTTTCCAGAAAGTTTATCATATTGTTCATTTGAACGTGGATTTCTTCCTTAGTATAGGCCAAAGTTCACCAGATATTCAGTAGAAATATTTAACGACCACATTCTATAACCAAAACGGATTGGTTTATTTCGTATAAATTGTTTACATTGATGGCGACCATAATACTTTACTATAGACTTACTATAGGATAGATTTTTGGTTAGAACAAAATTTTCAAGATATTTTGTTTTTATTCTGTCAATCAATGGCTGAATTTTCCATGCTTTATCATTAACATTGGGCTTTTTATTATCTGCGAAATGCAAAAAGCTTTGAATTTGCAGAAAACGTATTTCTCCAGATGTAATGCATGGGTCAGTTTGGTTTACAAATTGTGTATATCGTTGGGTTTCTTCCGCTAAGTAGTTTACTGTCTTATCATCAAAAAATATACTGAAGATATCAAGACATGATAGATTTTTATACCTAGCATAATCTTCTGGAAACGATAAACTTGCAGATTGTAAGACTCCTTGCACCTAAGCACATTTTTTTATTATTATATCTTTTCTTTCGCTACATTTAATTGTTGATAAAATACATAAGTTAGGATATAATAAACTTAGTTTTTTTTAACCCTGCGTTGGTGTGGTGCCTAAAACTTACGTGTCTGGTGTGGTGGGGTGTGACATACCCCATAGCAAAATACGTCTTGGGAAACTCAATACTTGAGTATCTGCATCAAAAGTATACACTTCGTTTGAAATAGTGCGTTCTATTAAAAAAATTGAAAAAGTATTATCAGCCCAAACAATTTATTGCACAGGTCAAAAATAGCAGAAATAGCAACTTAAAATCATTACATTTTCCTGAAATGAAAAAAAAAAAAAAACAACTAAAGACTTCTGAACACAAAACACAACACAATTTTCTTTATTGACTTATAAACAAATAAACATTATAAAGAATAGTACATACATCAACAAAAGTTACAACATCATTTACTGACTTTCCTACCGACTTTCCTCGTTGACGAAAGTATCGCATTTGAAATATGCGTGTTCTAAACAAACAAAATGTCTGCAATCATAACACACGTAGCAACTTTTTCTATCTCTTGTTCTTGTTCTGGGACACACTACACATCTACTTTGTATTTTCTGACATTTAGGCAATGGTTCATTACAATCTGCAGTCTTATAGCCCGGTGTCTCACGCAGTTTTCTCGGCAACCGAGGATTCTGTTGTCTTTCTTCCATATAATCTGCTATGAGTGACAAACTAAGATATTTCAAATATTTTCGACGCTTCAGTGTATAGTCATTATTGTTGATCTTATAGATTACTTGGGAGTTAATTCCACACATATTCAAGAGCGCATAGAATACCGTCAACGGCCACCTTCTGCTGTTTCGGGACTCATCGTATGTACCTGATAACTGGTCAACGGTGTCAACCCCTCTTTTAGTAACATTGTAGAATGTGACTATATCTGGCTTCCTAGCGTTTATTCTGTCATTATGGTGTAGTGTTGATACCAACAGAACGTTTCTGTTTTTCTTTGGAATATAGGATACTAAGTGAAAGAAAACATCACTAAAAAGTGATGTTTTCTTTCAACAAACAATAACATATACCTTACTCCTATATCATCTGTTAAGATCCCTCCCCTCAAGAAACTTCCTCCTTAGTTGTCAGACAGTTATAACATTGACCGAAGATCACCCATTATCAGCAATACGGGATAGTTTGAACTATGTATCACCAATCACTGTATAAAAACTCTTGTACCGGAATGTAAGTAGTATTTTGTTTATTTCTAATTTATTACAATTCAACAGATTTATTTCTCTTACCAATTTGTGGGTTGTTACTTTGTCTGCTAAAGCAATTTTATGCATATTAATAAACACAGACATGTAATATTGGCATAATTACTATAACTTCTTTGATCTATAACTTTTTTGATCTATAACTTTTTTGATCTATATCCTTATAAGACAGCACCCTAATATGGGCTTTTTATAATTTCAGCATTTAATTTACTTTGTACCACTGACCTGATGATGCTTTGCAAATTTTAGAAAGCGAAACCGGTCGTCTTGGGTATAAAATTAAATTGATTGTGAGTAAGTCTAATTTATTTCTTTTACCTCTTTTAAAATGGACTCACACAAGCAACACATTCATGATTTGAATAATCTGTAGTTTATATTTGCGGTAGTATTATTTTCAGTGTTAAGGAGCGCTCCCAGGTATACAAATTTGTTCACTGCTTCGATGACGTCATTATCTATAACAAGTGGAAGAAGGATTTGTGGTTGCGTGCTTGTTTTCATATATATTTTTTTTTTTGGTGTTTATTATTAAACCCATTTTTGTAGCTGGTTCTTTTAATGCTACATACGCCTCTCTTACAGCGTTTTTCGTTCTCCCAACAATATTGATATAATCAGGGGTAAGGATTTGCACTGATTGCATGCACCAATGGTTGTGATTTGTGACATACGTATTACTTTTTCCAGAGCCAGATTGAACAGTATACAGAAGAGTCTCCCTGACGCAGCCCGTTATTCGTTTTAAAAGGTTCAGACAGTTCCCCCTGAATTCGTAAATCAGAATATAAATAGTTATAAATAAAATTGTTTTTACGAATAATCGTTATATTTTTTATTTGACAATTACTTACCTAAACCAATTATTAAAAAAAAACGTTGTTGACTACCTATTTTCATTTAAAAAAAAGTTCGACGTAGATAATACCTACTTTTAAAATGCCTTCATGAAACTACACTCCTTCTTCTTCAAGTGCCATCTTCGTTCCGAAGGTTGGCGATCATCAGGGCTATACGTATTTTCGAAACTGCTGACCGAAACAATTCGTTGCTGCTACAGCTATACCATTCCGTAGATTCTTTAGCCAGGAGTTTCGTCTTCTTCCTATGGACCTTTTTCCTGCTATTTTCCCTTGCATAATTATTAGAAGCAGTTCATATCTTTCGCCTCTTGTAATGTGTCCCAAGTATTGCAGTTTTCGTTTTTTTTCCTTTCTTTATTCATTCTTCTCAAGACCTCGACATTTGTGACTCTCTCGGTCCATGATATTCTAAGGATTCTGCGATACATCCACAGTTCAAATGCCTCTAATTTTTTGGTATCAATCTTTTTCAACGGAAACTACACTGGTAGAGAGTAAATAATTAAGAATTGGGATAAATTGTGCTATCCAAATATTAATTTCGTAAAATTTATTGTGAATACAATCTATTGTTACAGCTTTCTTACTGTAAAAGACCCCGTTCAAAATGTTGTGAACCGATATTATTTTGATTTTCTTATTAGTGAACGGTGTATTAAATGGTGATTTTCACCTCGTACAGTTAGTATATTTCATTTCATTTCATTTCATTTATGAGTCACCTTGCTTAACCTTGCTTGCTGTTTTGGTTTTTTTTAACCCAAATTACAATAATATATGTACCTACTACTTTTATTTTATAACCAATGACCATTTGGGTAATACAATCCTGTTAACTGTTAAATTTATTTCAAAGTACATGCAATAATTCTTGACATTCTGGAATACGTCACTACTAAGGAAGAGCTCTGAGAGACATATACCTTAGTAATATTATCCTTTTATTCAGTTATTGATAACTAAAACATGAGTACCGCCCAACTCTATGTTATTATGTTTATAATGGTATTAATTCACGATATACTCACCCAATGGTATTTATATACAGGAGGTTATACACCTGTTTGTTGTGTACGACAACAAAAAATGTATACCTAACTTTATTTTGTTATATTTTATTTTCATTTTAATTTTTATAAATTTTTTGAAAGCTATTTTCGTAGTGAAAGTTGCAACGTCAAAAACAAATATAAAAAATGTAATTTTCATTTCATCCAAATATGGCTCACTATCATATAAACATAATAAACACAATAAAAATAATCTAGGGGACAAAAACAAAATGCGAGATTACAGGAAAGGATTTCTAATAATTAATTTCAAATATTTTTAATAAAAAATTATAAACAAGTGTCTTGAATATAAAATAAACATTTTTTTAGAATAAGCACGTAATAAAATTGAAAGAGAACTCCATTCAAGTCAAAAAATGGTAACACAAGAAAATAATAAAAAATAAATTAACTCCCTACAAAGTAGTCTTTAGGTTAAGTTATTATAGTGTATAACCTCCACGGTTGTTGTTTATTGTCCTTAAGGCAAACTCATGATCAGATGGTCAATGTCTTGCTGCGGTATTCTGTTCTACTCCATTGAAAGGCCCTCAAAGAGTTGCTGTATTGTATTGAACGCAATATTTTGTTGTAAAATGCGTCTGCCCGATATGTCCCATACATGCTCAATTGGGTTTAAATCTGGCGATTGAGCAGGACATGGTAAAAACTAAATTTCAATATTTTCGAGGAATGTTCGCACGACCCTGGCAGTATGCGGACGCCATGGACATATAAATAAAGATTTTATTCTTTATTTATACGTCCATGACGGACGCGCATTGTCGTGCAATAATTGAACTTACGGAATAGCTTGTTGTGCAAATGATACAACAATAGGTTCGAGAATAATATCACGGTAGTTTGTTGCATTTAGAAACCGTTCCAGACAAACGAGATTGGTTCTTCCACTAAGAGTGATGCTATTCCATACCAGTATACTACCGTCTTGCTGTCTATAAACCTCCTGCACGGTGGCCAATCGTTCAGCATTGCCAGAACTCCTCCAAATTCTTACCCGTCTTACATCTGGTGCAAATCCAAATTAACACTCATCCGTAAACAAAGTAGGAGCGAACTTACGTCTAACCCAATTTTCGTGTTGTTGTGCCCACTGATTTGCCCCAATCGCGATGAGCGCGATTTCCTCTGGATAACACAGGCACTCTCACAGGTCTTCGAGCATTTAACCCTACTTCAGCTACTTCGTACAGTATATTTCTAATGGTTTGACTGATGGGTCTCGTTCAGTGCGATCTCTCAAATCCTGCAACCTAATAGAACGATCTTCAATCTGGTTGGTTATACTTGTACATCCTGTATGATATTCAGCAACATCATTAGTTTCTTGACACCTTAACCACACACGATTAATGACACTTCTGTTCGTGTGGAGGACCTCAGCAACATTTCTTTGACTTCTGTCAGTTTGAAGCATCCCTATAGCACGCCACTGCTATTCGCGATTTAAATGATGTCTCTTCATTATTGGAAATTGCAAAACTAAATAATAATACACATAGACATCGAAAATCAGGTACCGATAAAGAAATATTACTTTTTATCTTATATAGAAAAAACGCATATTGAAGTTTTGTTAAATTTTTTAATTCTTATCAGCATTACCGTCCAATTTGGTATAATATATAATCGACAAAACAACAAAAAAGTATACGTGTCCCATAGATTATTTTGAAGTGTGTATTTAACTTAGGTAAGCCACAAGAGAACAGTTTCACAATCTCTTTGCCCAACTCTGTTTTCATTACTGTAAAATGTTGCCTGACAAGAAAAGGCTAACTAATATAAACACTCTACGGTCTACGTCCGAACGGCATAAAAAATGTATAAAATCCTGTTTTGGTTGGTGAATTTTTTGACGGTTTTTCTTTTTGTATTTGGTGTTCCACAAGATGTTCTTTTCACATCGCATGTTAAGAAACAGAAGCCAACAAATATATTAAATTATGCTGGTAAAACGTATTATTTTGGAAATGTCTTTAGGGTAAGTACAATGTAATGAAAAATTTTTATAACGGCCAAAAATACTTAGAGATTATTTTATTTCATTTCAGAGGTTTATTTCAGGGGGGTATTAACTTTAATAGTTGCTTTAACCCGGGTTCTGGGTGGTGACGTGTGTTGGGGTAATTATCACCCCATTTTTTTATTTATAAGAACCTACATGATGGTTATATTATTAGATATCCTTTGTCAAATTTTTATCATGTTAAAAATTTGCGTTAAAAAATCTTGATTCAATAAAAATACTAAAATTTAGTTTATTAATCAAAATTTTTGTTCCGGAATTTTTGTTGGAGATACAGAATTTAAAAAATAGAACATTTATAAAAGGTAACCAAGAACTTTTGTTTAAATAATAGCAATATTAACAATTTGTTGCACATTTAGAACAAAAATATACACATAATTCGAGACAAATAAAAATGTCACATTTCACACATTTCTTTTGACACTTTCTATCCTTTCCACGGGGACACACTCCACATCTGGATATTGTTCGTTGTTTCTTGTTGGGAGGTCCGTGAGTGTCCTCTCCGCTGTCATTTCTTTTTAGTTTTCCCCTTATATCTGATATAATTCTTTGATTGTTACTTCGTTTTTTAATGTTTGCTTTAATTAGTGCCAAACTAAGTTCTTTTAAAAAAATCTTCCTTTTAGTTTTTCAGTTGGGTTATTATGTTGATAAATAACATCAATATTTATTCCTGCAATATTAAGCAGTAAACGGAAGAAGCTACTAGCACTATTTTATTTTTCTTCTGGACAAAGGACACCAAAAAATGTTTTTAAATCCGAAAATGCGTGGTTTTCAGCTGTTTTTGGAATTCAAACAGATTTCGGTGTTTCTCTCTTGTTTTTACAAATAGTTCCAACAGATGTTAACCGATGCTCACGAAGCAAATGTTCCATTAAAGGTATGCTCGTAAACCAGTTGTCGAATGTAATGTTGCGCTGAGTACCACGTATTGGAGTTACAAGCCTGTTTACGTTCAAACGGTCGATTACTGAATTAAAAAGGTCTTTCAGGCTATGACCCAACATATAACAATAAATTTAAAATGCAGAATATTTTGGCATTTACTAATGCAAATATTTTAATTTGATATTAGGTTGAATGCTCGAATAAATGAACTTTGATCAAATGGAAGGCAGACATCGAGCCCAGTTTGTTAATTAAATCTTGCCCAGGTACTTTCGCTTCCCTCATTCTCATCCTCTTGCCTCCCCCATGCTCTCTCCTGATGCCAATCAACATTTGTACAATTTTATGTTTATGACATTCTCAACAGATTGTTGGATAGGCCAAATTTGACGAAATGCCCCTGAAGATGTTCTAGGAAACGAAAGTACTTGGGCAAGATTTAATTAACAAACTATGCTCGATATCTGCCTTTCATTTGATCAAAAATATTTTAATGCCATATTTGGACGGCTTATTGGGGATATATTGCCGAAATGAACAACGTTCCCGAAAAGATTCTAATTTGTCGTCGATCGTCAAGTATCGACTAGGAATAAAATATTGTTGATAATTGGATACAAATCAATCAAAAACAGCTCGTATTGCTGCCTGTTTATCTACTCTTTTTCGGTCTTCTTTATTTTGGATATTATCGAATCGTATTCACTTTAAAAGTAATTTGAATCTTTGCAGGATTATTGTTAGCCTGAAAATGTCAAACCCTGTTCCATCTGTAGCCCAAAGATCCCCCAGATTTAACCTATTTGCTCTATAAACAACCGATAGATTAATAATCCGAAAACTGCACGAATTTGTTCTGCAGCCGTAGGCTTGGTGATATACTTATGCTGGTCATTATAATTCTGAGCGATGAATAATTCTCAGCAAGAAATGGGCAACTTGTAATGTTTTTGCATTATTTTGAACACCGGAAAGTAGAATAATTAAATCTTCTTGTCGTGTTCTAACCGATTTATTAGGACAGTTCTTTGCCCATTTTGTTTTCACATCTCGTCCGATAAAAAATTTAGATTGTATTAGTCTACCATCTTCAAACGTATTGTTGTCTTAAGAAGATTCTTCCGACGATGATTGACTTTCCTGATTAGAAGTTCCAGGCTGACAATTTTCCACTGATTGAAGCCGGTTTTCTTAAATATCCTTACTGAGACGAATGCTAACCTGCTGACTTCATTTTCAGATTTGCTTTCAGATCATAACTCGGATCCAGCTAATTCATCCTGCCAAAGCTTCAAGGGGACTTCTTGTTCTTTCTCTCAACTACACATATTTCTATATATCTGAAATTAATAATATAGAATTAATTTTCAATATTTCTACCAATTCAATTATGTTTCTGTAAAAAAAAATCAAAATTAATTGTGGTATTATAAGACGTATCTGTTAAAAATAAACTTGTGTTGTGAGGTGAAAATTTCCAAAAACTAAATAATACTGAACTCCAACTGTGTGGTGGGGTCAAAATCACCCAAGAAGTCCAAAGAACGCGACACCACTCATTCAAATCTTATTTATATACTAAAATTTATGATGCAATACAAGGTGTGTTATATTATGGGAAGGTACTCTAGGGGTGGCGCCAGAAGAATCTGGTGACGTTGCTACTATTTTAACAAGCGCTAATGAACGACGTGGGTGATTTTCACCCCACAACACAGTTACCAGGATGAAATGTAATATAAATTTATATGGTTCTCACTTTCATTATTTTAATATATCTTTAGTCTTTAACTATCTCTTTCTTCTTTATGTGCCATCGTTTAAAAAAATTAGCGATCATTAAGGCCCATTTTACTTTGTCTACAGTAGTTCTGCCTGCAGGCAGGTAGGATCCCGAAAAGGTTGCAGTACAGCGGATCATCTTCTTACAGTCAGAACTCTAATAGAGAAAGCCAATGAATATCACTTGAACTTATATATTGTCTTCGTTGATTGTGAAAAGGCATCCGACTCCACAGAACTTTGGGCAATAGAGAGAGCTATGAACAACTGGAGGATAGACTCCCGATACAGAATGCTCATACACAATATTTACAAGAAAGTTACAATGAAAATACAAATTGATGCGAAAACCAAAGCTATACCAATCAATAGAGGAGTTCGCCAAGGAGATATTATCTCACCAAAGCTATCCATATGGGGACTTGAAGACGTGTTCAAAGACATTAACTGGGCAGATAAGGGAGTAAATGTTAAGGGAAGAAAACTGAGTCATTTAAGATACGCTGATGACATTGTAATATTCGCTACAAGTTTCGAAGAACTACAGACCACGATGAGGCAACTATTTCAAGCTTCGGAAAAAGTAGGTCTTAAGATGAACTTGGAAAAAACAAAAATAATGACAAATACACTGAGCATTCCAGAAATAACATTGAACGACATAAATTTAGAAACAGTAAGCGAATACATCTACCTGGGACAGATAATGAAAATTAACAAAGAAAATCAAACTGCCGAAATTACCAAAAGAATAGGGTTAGCGTGTTCAGAATTTGGAAAACTGAGTTGAATCTTGAAAAGCACTAAATTAGAACAGTATTTGAAAACCAGAATTTACGATTAGTGTATCCTCCCTATACTCACGTATGATTCACAGACGTAGACACTCACCAAGTCTAATATGGATAAAATAATAAAAGCACAAAGAGCGATGAAAAGATCAATGCTCGGGGTGAGACTTACAGGCAAAAAAACAAACAAATGGATTCGAAGCAAAACCAAAGTAAAAGACGCAGGTGAACATGCTGCCAAATAATGGAGCTTCGCAGGACACAATGCCCGACTGAAGGAAAAGAGATGGAACCACGAAATACAACAGTGGAGGCCATGGAAAGAGAAGCAGAAGAAGACCACACATGAGATGGGCTAATGACATTTAGAAGATCGGAGGACACAACTGGAAGCAAGTGGCGCAAAATAGAAGACGCTGGATTGATTTGGGGAAGGCCTATGTCCAAAGTTGGATTACTTAAGGCTGAAGAAGAAGAAGAAGAAGACAGTAGTTTTGAAGAGGCCTATAGTTGTTTTTCCATTCCACTGCTTTTAATTTTTCAACCAGGACGTGCGTAGTCTCCCCGGTCCTCTTTCCCCTTCCACGTTTCCTTGTATAACCAATCGCATCAACTCATATTTTTCATTTCAAGGCTGCGATTTCATTGTTTTTTTGCTCGCATTCTAAGTAATTGTATTTGGATACTTTCTCTACAGCTTCTCCTGTAATGTAGATTGTTTTGTCTTTAATTTTGTTCTTACATCTGATGTTAATCATAATTGTTATTATTGTGTTCAGAACCATTCCATACCTTTCTCAGTACTTCGTAGTGCGATCAACCAAAATTTGCAACCTTTCTTTGCTGTCCGCATGGATTATTGTATCGTCTGCATGTCTGAGATTATTCACTAGTGTTTTGTTAATTGATATACCTTCATTGATGTCTTAAGTGCTTCTTTAAGCATCTCTTCTGAGCAAGTATTAAAAATTAGAAAGGATAGTACACATTCTTGTGGTACTCCTCTTCTTATAGGTATCTCTTTATACTAATTAGACATACGAATACGTCACAGTTTACTGTCTTACTGAGAGTTCTGAGTATTTGTATAGTGAATAATGCCTCTCTAGTGCCAAAGCCTTTCTTAAATTCCAGGGTTGGTTTCCTGATATTCTTTCGTCTAGTTTTTTGTAGACACGTTCATGTACTACTCGCAAGAAGACTGTTAACCTAAGAAAAAAGGTGTCTTTATGGGTACACGATAGCAATCAATCAGTCTGAATGAATTCAGACAAGGTCTAAGGGTCAGCAGTAGCCCCTATTTTGAGTATTACGTCGCTATGAAGGGTATCTGTTAAATACTTTAACAACACAATATATTTTCAAAAATAATGTAATACACAACAAATTTTGTAACTTTTTAAGGGTTTTTACCCAGATATTTAGTAGTTTGACTTATGTATACCTAGTAATAATACACTGATGATGAACTTTTTAATCCGAAAACGTTCTATGATGTAGCCCGAAAGGTTTTTTTTTTAATATATACCTTTTATAAAGGATTTTTAAATAAAACTTTAATTTTTTAAATCTCTTCTGGCTTTAACGTATCTTTATCGGTCATTTTTTGCCAGCGTGTATTGTACAATTATTTCTTTTTTTTTACACATTTAAATTTTTTAATCCAAATAAAATTTATTCGGCTTTAAGTACAACCAAATTTTTAGCATATTTAAATAATGTAAGTATGTTAAAATTACATATTATGAATGACTTGTAAAATATTGTAATTATTTGAAATGAGTTTTAAATTACCCAATATAACATTTTTTCGGATTAGTTTTAGTAAAATACCTCAAAGGAACGTCAATAATCTAAGAAATTAACAAAGTATCAAAACATTCTTGTTTGATCTATTTTTAATATATACGATTATATTTGTCCAAAAACGTGAGTAATTTTGATAAAAATAGAGTTAAAAACTTAATTTAAATTTTATTTAATAATTCAAATATATTATATAAGAACCATTTTTCATCTGAACTCCATCCATTAGAAAAACATTCCCCCCTCTGCGGAAAAATCGAAATGTGATCAATCTGATGCTGAAAGAAAAAAATCGTTAGTAAACTATAAAAAAATCTATATTTTGAAAAGTTTGTTAAATGCAGAGGGGATATTTAAACAAACTTCTTCTATTCTCATTTGGAATCGAGCAAGGCAATCGTAGTGAACAGGAAAAAGTTAACGTTTTATTGCCACTTTACGTAACAAACCAGTTAGACGAATTAACATCTAAAACACTTCTTTCTGATCAGAATCATTTTCGCTTAACACCATTATAGGGATGTGAATTAGAGTTTGCCCTAGATAATTGCATTATAACCACACCAGGATACGATACATTTGCCAGATAAGTCAGAAGGATTACTTTTAAATATATCTATTTAGGTTATTATTGTAGGCGATAGCTTATAGTATATTTTAGTGTATTATTGTCGTTTCTACTCTCAAATCTGTCTGATTGACATCTAGTACATTCTGAAAAAGTTCTAACTGGCTGATGACCATATTCGTAAGATCTTGTATAGACTATTTTGTTGTTCTTGCTCATGTACTTGATACACTGTGTAAGAACATGTTTAAATATTTAATGATTCACTACACTTTTCACAGACAGATGATTTCTACGAAGCCATGAGTTATCCATGGGTCAGCCGTGTGTGACCGATTCTTAACCTGCGAAAGATTAACTTGCCTCTCTACTTAAGTTAGGTAGCTATAAAATTTCGATAATAGGTTGTATTTTGTGTAGTTTCGAGGTTAATCTCTTTTATTGGCTTTGCTTGGACTTTTTGATTTGGGACCTGACATGTGGTTTTGGATCTGATGCTAGTTGAACGAATTTGATGTCTGATTTGGTTGTAATTGCTTCATTTGCAGCAGTATCAGCAATCTCTGTTGTAAACTGTAGCTTTTCTACAACATAAGTAGCGAGCCACAAGTTGGAACTGGCTGAATATGAAGACTTGGATTAAATAAGTCGAGTTGGTATTAAATAGTATTTGCTGATTTTAAACTACTTTATTTTATTTATCACAATTACAAAAACAAATTTGTTTGATACAAAATGTGTTTGAAAAAAAATTAATTTTGTTTGTTATTTTTCTGCTATATACGATGAGAGTTTTACGTAGTACGCGGATAAGTTTTGCAAAGTGACCGAGCTTATACTATTGTGCTTGCGAGATGAAAAGTAAATCTGAATTTGGTCGTAGTGCTTTCTAAAAAGTAGTTGCTTTCTTTTCTTTTGGTTTTTTTCTAAAATATAAGGAAATAAAACTTTACGTCTAAGTGTCAGGTTGCAAACAAGAATAAACGAGGGTAACGGAAATTTTCGACTGGTTATATTTGAAGACGAAGTATATTGGACGTAACCATGATATACAGACGTGTTTTAAAATATTAATTGTAACAGAAACAATAAAAATTCTTGATGCTAAGACTCTTGATGTTAAGACTTTAATAATCTGATAATCTAAAATGGCAACATGTGAGGGATCCAGATTAATGTTATGTTTGTTCCAGAAGAAGTGAGACGGTTTGTTGCTTCGTGTATTCTATGAACCAATAGTTGTTGGGAATATAATATATATTTTTAATCGATTCGTGTACATAGTATTGCAGTATTCTTGACTTTAGTTTAGTTAGATAAGCCTTTTGGTGCTTGGAGGATGACGTATAGTTCTTTTTTATGGAGGGAAATGGATTATGGAAGGCAAAACTTCCAAATAGTACTATTTGTAGTTTTTACAGAATATCCAGCTCTTTTCTCAGTTTTACATGCATTCGTGTAGAATATCTCGTCATTTGTGTTGACCAGTTCTAGAAAAGATTGCCTCAGGATTTGGCTGTTTTCATTTTTATGAAAATTGACAGTACATGAGTATCTGTTACTAAAAAATCAACAGGTCGTGAAAGGCGAAGTAAAATTTAAGGTAATATATGGTATTTATTGTTAGGCTTACAATTATCATCAGCATCATCATCATACTGGTGCTAAAACCTTGTGTGGTTCCTAGCATCCTCAAGAATTTCTCTCCAGTCGTCCCCATCCATAGCCTTCCTCCGTCAAGCACGTAGTCCCATATTTCTCATATTTTTATCGATATTATCAAGAAACCTTATTCTAGGCGTTCGTGTTCTTCCCTATTAAGGAGCGTTTTTCTCGCTGGGTCATTTTTTATCTGCATTATACATGCCCTACCCACCTTAGATGTCCCATCTTAATATATTTTACGATATCGGGTTCCTGGTATATTCTATTAAGTTCGAAGTTGTATCTTCTCCACACTCCATTATTCATTCATTCACCTTCGTACTTTTCTTTCGAAACATCCTTTCATTGGCTTACACTTCTTTAAAATGGGCTAAACTCTACATAGAGTTTATAAATTAGCTCATATCTTCTTCTTAACGTGCTCTATCAAGTCCCCTTGACGTTGGCGATTAACATGGCGAAACTGTCTCTGTCTTGAGCTATTTTGAAGAGTTGCTCAGCTTTCCTCATTCCCGTCCACTCCCTGATATTGTTCAACCAAGAGGCCTGCTTTCTACCAATTCCTCTGCGTCCTTCGATTGTACCCATCATAATAAGTTAAAGAATATTATATCGGTCTCTCCTTACTACGTGTCCAAAATAGGCCATCTTTCTACATTTGATGTTATCAAGCAGCTCGCGAGCAGCATTTGCTCTCTCAAGGACTGCCACATTTGTCAGCATAGCCGTCCATGGAATGTTTAGTATACGTCTGTGCAGCCACATTTCAAAGGCCGCCAGACGATTAATGGTGGATATTTTTAATGTCCATGCTTCGACACCGTATAAGAGGACTGACCAAATGTAGCATTTAACCATGCGCTTTCGAAGTTGAAGTTGCAAGTTATCATTACAGAAGAATGACTTCATTTTTAAAAATGTCGTGCGGGCTATCTCGATTCTACGTTTTATCTCTTGATCTGGATCTAGTTGTTCAGTAATATGGCAACCAAGATAATTAAAACTGGACACTCTTTGAATAGCTCATATACAGAGTTTTTTTCAATTCTAAAACACCCTAGCGAAGTATTTCAGAAGAAGTTGTTGCCTGCGAAGAGAAAGAGGCAGTTCACCTGTCTTACAGCGAAGGAATTCAGTAGGACTGGATCTGAAGGCTCCAAGACATATAAGGCTTTCATGCTGATATGTATACAAAGCACTCATATTCCAGTCGAGAGCGAATAATATCATCTTATCATCTTAATTAATTAATAATCTTAATTAGGATGTTTTCATTAGCTCCCCAGCAACGGTTTGCTAGAGATTTTACTAGATTTAACTTAGTTAAGCAATTAGCTTTGACATTTGTAATCTGTGGTTGCCATTTTGGTCGACCATCAAAAATTAATTAATTAATAGAATGCTACGTGGTATTCGACTGAATTTGAGTACTTTCGATTTTTCAGCAGAAAAATTAATACCAAAACTTATAAAGTTAATTCATTTACTGCTTTTTTGATTTAAATTGTAGTTGTGAACGTATCTCTACCTCATTAGGTCGTCTGCATATAAGTTTGACTTACATGCTTCGGGATGAACGGAATCCGGATTGACCTGAATCTAAAATTTTGTGTTTGTCTATATACCATATTAGTCTTTTAATTATCAGTTTTACGTTTAATTATCATCTAGCAGCTTACACTTGTGCACGTTAATGAAATAACAGGAAAGAATTTGAATAATTAGTCGAGGACTTGTGCTGTTTCTTGATTGATATAACGATAGATTCCCTACATCCTATTAGAAATTCGTAATTGGTTCTTATTATGTTGTACAATATAAGGAGTTTTTTAACGACAGGTTAACAACGAAGGTTTTTGAGGAATATAAGGGGAGATTTACTTATGTTTATTTACATCGATTTAAAGTAAATAAATCAAATTCTTGTGTACTTTAATAATAATCTAATATAATACTTTTTAATAATAATATAATAAAAAAATCGGTAAGATAGTTTCGAAACAAATTCAGATTTCTGCTTTAATCTGGAGCCTTCTAAAAATTGCAAGGCATAGCCAGACGTTGATAAAGATGTTAATAGAGACATGGGGAATCTAAAATTTGCATTCCACATGTCTCCTCAACTAAGCAGAAATCTTTAACGAATTTGTTTCTTGTACTCATACAGAGTAGATCCGAATAAAATGAAAAAGACAGAAAAGATTTGATTTCACGTTCAAAGCGTCTATGTATCTGTTGATACGTATTTCGACTTAATAAGTCTCATCAGAACAGTTATTCATAGCCTTTCTTAACGTGAAAAATAATCTTCTCTGTCTTATTAGGAGGCAACAATAAAATGGCTTCGTTATGGACGCAATAGCGACATCTGATAGAAAAATCGGTAAGATAGTTTCGAAACAAATTCAGATTTCTGCTTTATCGCCATTTTATTGTTGCTTCCTAATAAGACAGAGAAGATTATTTTTCACGTTAAGAACGGCTATGAATAACTGTTCTGATGAGACTTATTAAGTTGAAATACGTATCAACAGATACATAGACGCTTTGAACGTGAAATCAAATCTTTTCTGTCTTTTTCATTTCAATAATATAATAATGTACTAATATTCATGAATAGTTGTTGTGGATTGTTTGTTTGAAATTTATAAAAAAAATGCATTAGACTTTATATTATTTTAGGCTAACTTTTATGGTGCTTTTCAATTTTGCCGTCAGCAAGGAATGCAATTGGCCAGTATTATGAATGATGCTGAAAACGATAGATTAGGAAAATTTGCAGATGAAATAGGTAAGAAAATAGTACCGCTAATGTAAGTAAACATATTGTGTTTCATATGTAAAAATTGATAAAAATCGTTATATAGATTTGCAAAATACTGTATCGTTAGAAATACTAAAAGAAGAAGTAATAATGTATTCCTACCAATCGTTTTCTTTTAAGTTTCTTTCCCGCATTCCATCTTTGTTCATGTTATTTTTGGTTGGTCATGTTTTCTTGTCTATTTGCACCATTTATTCTTTCCATGTGGCCATACCATATAAGGTGTGGGTTATTATTATATCGGTGATCTTTTCTGTTACTCCCATCTGTTTTCTAACGTCTTCTTTCCTTCTATATTTCAATTTTAATATTCTTTTTTCTCTGGAATCTCCACTGTCTCAATTTTTGCCTTATTTGCCTTGCTTAGTTCCCAACACGCTGAGCCATACGTTCTTAGAGGCTTTACAATGGACATGTTTATTGATAATTTGGATCTCGCCTAATTTGCATCGACGAATATCGTTGTATTGAATTAAGTTTTTGAATTGCAACTATCCCTTTTGATATTCGATTCTGTATATCTCCATCAGACTGTTCTTCACAGGATATAACGTTTCCTTGATAATGTATATTTTTGACATGTGCTAATTTTATAGGCTTCGATTTCTAAGTAAGGCGCTGATTCTCCAACAAATAGATATTTTGTTTTTTAAAAATGTATTTTTAAACTTAACTGAAATAAACAGAAACGTTCTTTCGGAACTCACAAATTTTTTGTAAGAGAATGCGGATACAAAATAGTGCCCTTACCCATTCTACTTTTGCCTAGAAAAAATATTTATCAATGTGTATGGCTCATCAAACTGATTAGTCTAAAGTCACTGTATTTGGTGGGCCTGCTTTTCTTTGGTAATGTTATAAACAGTGACTCCAACCAATCATCTGGTAGTTTTCCTTCGTTTTAAATATTGTTAAAGAAAGTAGTTAAGTAGGTAATGTTTTCATCATCTAAAAGTCTACGTACCTCAGCAGGGATTTGATCTGATCCAGGTGATTTATTATTTTTGCCTTACTGTATTGCTTTTCTAACTTCTGATTTCAGTGTACTATGTCCTCTGTCTAACTGTTTGTCACAGGTAGTATGTGTATGTGTAGCATTTTCTTGAGAAGCATCGTCAAGATACTGATGTATATATCCCATTCTTTGCACTGTTGGTTGTGATCACATTTTTTTTCCGTCTGCGTTTTTAATTACTTGAGCATTTTTCAGTATTCTAATTCCGAAGATATGTTTAAGTTTCTTGGAGAGGTTGAAGCTGTCGTGTTTTTTTTTGGATTTTCTTTATGGATTTCTTTACATAAGTTCTTAAGCCAAAATCCTTTGCCTTGCTTATTTTATCTTTTTAACGAGTTTTTTTATTTAGCAGTATTTGTTATTATTTCTATTTTTATGTGTTTGCCGAACTTCCATCAGATCTAGGATTTCCTTTGTCATACACTCATTTTAAATATATATGTTTTTTTTTATTATTTTAGGCTTGCAATATGAGCATTTTTGGACTTCTGGAACCAACTTAGCTAATTCGTACAGATTTATTTGGTTATCAACTGGTAGTGCTATAGTTTACAGTAACTGGTATCCAGGTGAACCTTCTGGACATAGCTCAGACGGAAAGAATTTGACCGAAAATTGCGTAGAGGCAACCAGACTAGCTGGGCCCAAAGGGCTTTATTGGAACGATCGATATTGCTTGGATGAACTAAGCTTTATATGCGAAAAATATGGGAATGAATGTAGAAGATGAATATGTTAGCAGAAAGTAATCGACTGTATGTTATTATGTTAAGACACGTCTTTATTAACTTATTGCATAACTATGCGATGACTGTAGTTTATTAAATAATTTTAAAATAAATAAGAAAAATATTAAGATTGTAATTGTATACTCCAAGAATACTGTTATTTCTTGTTTTAGCTTCTCGAAAACTGTACTCAAATGTTCTTTAAAGCTTAACGTTTTGTCCCCGGTTACGTCTGGGTATTAAGTTTATACTGGTTGAGTCGTGTATTATGAAAGTCAACGTTAAGTGTTCTTCAAGCCAAATTGTTGTTTAGGTTGAAGCAGGTTGCTACAGTTTTAGAAGCATTGAGGGCATTTTTAAAAGTATCATCCCATAACTTAAGTATTAGGTTTTCCACCAGAATATCTTCAGCTTTTTCTTAAGATATGAAAACCATACGTAATGAAATTATTTAAATATGGGAGGCAAATAGAAGACTTAGAACTATCCAATAGTAGAAAACCTACGACAAGTATAACAAAAAAAGGAGTCCTGCGAGCGGTAATATTAGAAAAGATACAGATTCTAACGAGTACCAGCAAAAATAATCATAAAAGATCAAATAAAGATACTAAAAGACTTGTACAACACCATATATGATACCAACATCATTCTACAAGAATGTGATCAGTAACCATAGTACTATCAGCCTAATGAGCCAGACTTTTAAATATATTCCTGAAAATCTTACATCAAAGGATCTTCAGAAACTAGAGCCAGACATTGATTACATCTATTTTGGCTTTAGAAACGCAATGGTTACAAGCGAGGTTTTGTTTTCCCTTAAGTATTGAACCAAATATGTATAGTTGTTAACCAGCATGTGGTATAGAAGGCATTTAACAAAGTTTAACAAAACCGTCTTTTACAACTAACTACTTAGAGATACAACTCTGAATATGATATGAAATTTTATCAAATATCGGACTCAATATAAAAATATGGACAGATATTTACATAATTACATATTTACAGATAAAAAGTAAGAATACTGACATGTGAGCTAACAGGGACATTAGCATTAGAATAGAAGCGATTGAGATGTGACTTACAAGGCAATCTTAAAGATAAGCTGGTTAGATAAAAAAATTAAAAAGGAAGTAGAGATTTTGAATACAACTAAAATAAGGAAATTGTAGTTTCTGAACCATATATCATGAGTGGAGAGAGGTATGTGTTGTTTCAGATCATTATAACAGTTAAAGATACTGATCCAAAGAAGCGTAGAAAGATGACATATCCTGGCTAAATAATTTGAGACAATCGTACAACTGTAACCCTTTTGAGTTGTTTAAAAACCAACATTTTATAAAGTAATGCCAAATGAAAAATAGTTTATAATAAACAACATTTTATTCGTATTCTACAAATGAAACATTCTTAAATTCTACAAATAAAAATTTAATATATAACTTATACATATGTTGCAAATTTGTACATTATAAATTATTTAGTAGACTAAAAATCTTTCTAAGATATAATTCTTAATATTATTTTAAAGTTTATGTTCTTAAAGGGGCATTCTGTTATTGGGTGGATCCTTATTTTTGTCTATATACAATTAAAGAGTTAAACTAAATGTATGGGAGTACATATAATATCTACATTACCAAAGTAATAAAACGTTTAATAGTAAAATTAAGAATGTAACGGAAAAATAATAAAATAAACTTGTGCACCTAAAACGATCTTGCGCAATGTGATGTTCATAGGGATTTAATTCAATATAAGCATATCTTAAAAACTGAACGAGATAATAAATATGAAGGCTGCAATAATTGATGGTATAAAGACGAGACATTAGATATTTCGCGAATATGAAAACATTCTTCAGATATCCTGGACAGACCATATAGCGACAGGAAAATACTGGATGTATAAATAACCGGAAATTGCGTTCACAATGAAAAAAGAAATCTAGAATATTTTGGTCATGTTATGAAACAGTAAAAACGGCCCTGCCATTCAGTCTCTAGGAAAAAATGGGTAAAACGAGGGATCCGAGATAAATAAAGTACGAAACGAGGAAGAAGATAGAATTCATCAGGGATAAACTTGCATGTAGGTATTATTTGGGTTAATATGTCTTCTCAGATCGTGAATTCCAGCTGGTACTTTATCTTTTGTTATTTTTACCACTTTGATTTTAGGAATTTAATTTATCTGCTTTTTTTTTTCTTTTCTGAGCATGGAAATTTTCTAAAAACCGTACCAGGTTAACCCATCCCTACGGAAGGCTGGCTTCTATTGGATTTAGGGTAGAGGAGTACATCCAAAATAATTTCTTCTAGAAAGAAGTCCTGCAAACAGATGCCTTCCTGTTATCCTGCCTACTAATTAAAACCAACCTCTCCTACTTGTTCACAGTTGACTGTCGCACGTACTGTACTCCGAACGTGGGATGGCCGCTGTAAGGCTGACGGCACATTCAAATCACTCGATTATCTTATCTAGATATTCTCTCTGTCGTTGGTCTGGCTAATGTTTCTCTTCTTTCTTCTGAATGACTGCTCAGATGTCTTTGTGTACAATATTCCATCCTTTATTACGTCCAGTCATCTTTACGACCATCTCTCTTACAGTCACAGGGTTCATACCTGTTTTTTATACATTTTGTTTTTCTCCACTGTACATCTACTACACTCCAGCATTGTATGACTAACAGTGTCGGAGTATTCGCAGTATATGCATTTATCTGTATTTGTCTTTCCGAACATTTGAAGATAGACCCTAAAACACCCGTGCCCTGTGACCACTTGCGTCAGTAAGTAATCCAGTCGCCTGTGGCCACAGTCCACCAAGTTCCTTAGACTCGTATTCAGCATCTTAGTCCACTAGGCAACATCTTTCGTGCTGTTTCTCTCTTCTTGCCATCTTTTTATTGATCTTTTCCTTTCTTCTTTTTTGTAGCTATAGTTAAATGCTCTCTTCTCTCATAGATATGTCTCCTTTCTAATGCTAATACATGCAGAAGAACACTACCCGTGATAGTCAAAAAGGACGCCACAGATATAGTCCTGTATGGGCATGCTACTCGCAAAAGACTGGTAGGTCAGTATCTCTACCTCCTCACTCCAGACTGGTGCCGCGTAAAGGATGATTGACTGCACAACACCGTATAGAGTCCTCCTCCTTTCTGACTTGCGTCTTCCAGCGCAGCCGCACTCTTAGCTGCTTTCTGATCATCCGTATGCGCCATATTCGTGTAGCATCACCAACATGTGACGCATTTCTTCCCTTTTGTTCTCCGTTCACCCTTCAGAATGAGGGCGTCAGTCTTCTCTGCCTTAAGTTTTAGACCGTGATCTGTTATCCATTTCTTCACGGCGTTGCTCGTATGTCTTACCCAAAATCGGAGATCTAGCTCGTCCCGTGTCACTACCAGCATAGCAAAATCATCTGCTAAGGCGAAGGGGGTTATACATTTTCCATACTCGCAGTTTATGACCTCGTCATATGCCGGGTTCTATAGCGTCGGACTCGAGACCGATAACTGTTGGACTCCAGCAGTTACGTCAAAGAGCGTGCCCTTCTTAAGCATGGTCCTTCTCTCTGAAAGATATTCCACCATTAAACTCATGAGGAAGCTAAGACGCTCCCTCTCCTACCTTGCCCGCATCACCTCCCCCCGCAGAGTGTTAAATGCATTTCTAATATCGCAGTGCAGCAGAGCCGTCTCAGAGCCGGCACTGTTCCTCTCAAAACGACGACTTTTAGAAAAAAAAGTATACAGAAATTTTTTATACATAATTGTATGATCTGTTTTGGCTTAAAAAAGCAAAAAACCGTTATTTGCGACCTTTGACCTGGAATGACTTGTTTTTAAATGTGAAATTGAGCTTTTTAGCTCTATATGAATTTTTTTAACCTTACCTCTATTTTTTTGGTTAACTTGACATTAGTACATTGCGCTTTAGTACATAGAAACATACATACACAGAAACATAAATACCATCCGCCAAAAAAATTGTTTCAATATATTAAGTATTATTTTCTTGACACTTTCTTATCCTTTAACTTATGCCCCTGAATTATTAATTAGATATATTTACATTTTATAAAATTTATGTACATGAATAACAAAGCAAAGTAATATATGTACAAATTTAAAAAGCTATTAATTCATTAGAGAAGAGATCGCTAGATATATTTTTTATATTGCATAAAAGGGGTTAGACCAGTTTCGGAGAACAGACTTGAAGCATCGTTAATGTTTGTTTTTTCAACAATGGATTAGCTAAGCTTCGACTTTACAATGGGCTAGGATTTTAAAAACCTTTCCAAACATTTCTAGTTTTTGTTTATTTGTGCCATAAGAAGTTGAAAATATTGGTTTTTTTAATTGTTTGAAGAATAAAAAGGGACTTTGGTTATGAACATTTATTCTATGCGATTGGTATTATTTGGTGTTCGTGAATTTGTGAGGTAAGAATATCAAACAAGATATTTACTATCAATGTTCATGTTTTAATGTTATGTTATTGTTTGATAAAAACTTTAATTATTTTTTAATGTACTTCTAGGTATTTTGTTGTTGTTTTTATTGGAGTTGTGTCAAAATTAATCAATAAATCGTTGAACTTATTTACGAAGTTAAGAAATATTTAAATTCATGTTTTATCCTTTTTTAAGTGCTAGTGATTTTATACCCCAAAAGACTAAATGTTATATTCGTTTCCTCCTAGTTTAAATAGTTAATAGTAGTTTTGTTATCATTACTAAAAAAATCAGTAATAGTGGATATTTTTAACACATGTTTACTAGCCAATATATGCCCAGATCTAAAAAAAAAATAAACACATTCAAAAAACATTTTTTAAACACTCACTATGGCAATTTGATAGAAAGATTTCCACAGAATGTTATATTACAACTTAAACTACCAAAAACCGAATATCTTTAGTCTTTTACAGGATAAAATCACTAGCAACGAAAAAATTATAAAACAATCATTTAAATATTTTTCAACTTCGTAAATAAATTCAATGCTTTATTGATTTATTCTGAAATACCCCTGATAAAAACAACAGCAAAATACCTTGAAATACATTAAGAGAAAATATCTACCTACGTCAGATTTAGGTAGTCCATTAACTGATCAATTTTGAGTGATGAATGTATATTTATAACAAAATTTTGTACAATTACTATAGTATACAAGATTTCTCATACTTCTAATGCCATCTTTAACAAATAGTTTTTTATACTATACGATATGTCTATTTTTTAAATAATATAAGTAATTTTCGGACTGTATAAAATTTTTTAACCCGTTCTGTAAATAATTATTGCGAAATAATTGCTTTTTAAATATTTGTATTCTACTTTGCTTTTCATTGCCTCTTATTTATTCACATATAAAACTTTATTACTGAATAGGTGTTGCTACTCGGTGAGTGTCATTTGGAGCCAAACACTTATTGATTTCCAAATTATCTTCCGCTATTTTTTTGGTAAGTGACAAGTCATCTGGACCACCTGGTGATAATTGAGTAGGACTAGGCGAACTTCGGTAACTTTGTGGACTTCTGTTTTCAGCACCTGGTGAACAACTGCACGACAACGGAATATTTGGATTTCCAACTTGATGATATTCTGGAGGTGGAGTGTCTGCAATGTCTTGGAGGTTTCCTGGGAGAGGTGGAGGTGGATGTCTACCTAAAATCCAACAATAAAAACGGCATTGTTAATATTAGAAACACAAGGCATTGCCAATATTGAAAAACAGTTACTTAATAGAATTATTTAATAAAACATTAACAGGTTAACTGCCAAGGTGATTTTCGTAAAATTTTTCTCTGGTGCCAAAGTAAATATTGTAATAAGGAGACAATAAAATATTATTTTACAAAAGTAAAATAATTTTCACAAGAAAATTAAGAAGTTACCGTTCAAAACTCAAAATCGGCCGATCTGACCGCTTCGGCGCCAGCAGTGGATAATAGCCTCGTACGCCGAGCGGTCACGGGTCAGGTTCAGCAGTTACCTTGAGTAGTACACGTGTTGTGTTGCGTTTTATTACGGTTTTCATACGTTTTTTAGAGGATTATTGAGTAAAAATGCTGCCAAATTCACGTGGTGCATATTTATTACGATTAGCAGGGAAAATACAAGAAAACGGTAAGTTTTTTGTTATTTACCAGCGCTTGAAAGTGAGGTTAGAATTATTTTAGAAACTGACGAGGAAGATAACGACTCGGACACATTGGATTCTGAGAAAGACTTGTATGTACCTTCAAGTTCAGAAGATATTGATTTATCGTCTACTTCAGATGAAGATACTAGTCCAAAAAAGAAGGTGCGAAAAATTGAAATCCGTGCTGTTGTATATGAAAACAGATGTCTGGATAACGATCCGGATATTGTAAATGTTTTGTTTGAAGACCCAATCGACAGTCAAGACAATCAAGTCACTAATGAGCAGTAATTGACGAACCCAGTCGGGAATCACCAACGATTCAAATTTGATAATACTTTCGGTCTCAATCCAAATTATGCAGCAGCTATTTCTTTAGATGAAGTAACACTGGTTTCCTGTTTTTATGCATTTCTTGACTTCAATATTATCGATTTGATGGTCGACCAAACAAACTTATATGCAACGCAATAAGTGCTTTGTTGCGTTACATGACTGGCAACCTACGAACGGGGAAGAAATGTTGAAATTTTTTGGCCTACTTGGGTACATGGGCTTAGTTCGAATGCCTTCATTGTCACATTATTGGAGTAAAGAATCTTTATTCCGTAATTATATTGCACCAAGTTCCATGAGCCGAAATCGCTTTGAACTTTTGCTTAGAATGTGGCACTTTTCTAATAACAACGATTGCGAAGAAGGAGACCGCTTACACAAAATTAGGCCGTTGGCAAACTTGTTTATCAAAAAATATCAAAAAATTTATACTCCGGGAGAAGTATTTTGCATCGACGAGAGTATAATCCCGTTTTAAGGCAGACTCGTCATAAAACAATATATACCCCAGAAAACATACAAATATGGGGTACAAAGGCTACACTTGGAACTTTCAGATATACACTGGAAAAGAGAGGGACAGGGGAGCTTCAGTTCCTACAAATGTGGTAATGAATCTTTCAAGAAATCTTCTAAATGCAAGTCGTACAATTATTACCGATAATTTTTATACAAGCCTTGAATTGGCTAACCTTCTTCTAGATAATTGTACGCATTTGCTGGGAACTTTGAGGGTAAACCGCAGGGGAAACCCTAAAGACGTTCTAAGTAAAAAACTTAAAAGGGATGAAATTTGTGCTAAAGAAAATGAGAGGGGTATTTGTATCATCAAGTGGCTTGATAAGTGTGATGTACTTATTTTATCAACTAAGCATACGGACAGTTCTAAAATTATTAAAGGATTCACGGGCGTTATAGGTAAACCAGAAGCTATAATAGACTATAATGCTGGCAAAGTTTAAATCGATTTGACTGACCAGATGGCCAGTTATAATTCTGCTTTGCTGCGGTCACTGAAGTGGTATCGCAAGATCGCAATGGAAATCATACTGGGCACAACTATTGTAAATGCGCATATAAGTTTCAAAGAACTATCTAAAACAAACATTACAATAAGCAAGTTTCGTGAGATTCTTGTCGCAAACTTACTAAAAGTTTAGAAGCTAATAGACATGCTGATGTCCTACGGCAACCGATTACAAGAAAAAGTATAAAAAACTATACATTATTGAAAAAGGAAGAAGTGGCTGCTGTTGTAAAAAAAGATTGTAAAGGATGCTACGAAAAGAAAGTTAGAGGAGAGATACCCAAAACCAAAGTAAAAAAGGTTACCAAGTACTGTACGGACTGTGAAGATCATCCTTATTTTGGCCTTCCCTGCTTCAATGCAAAACATTTAAAAAATTAATGCATTACATTCTGTTTAAATTTAAGTGTTTCTCTTACTCTCTTTTACTTTTACATTTTTATTGACCATAGTACTTGTTACGCAGGTTATTTTAAATAAACATTGATTTATTATGTTTTGCTTGATTTCCAGTAATGTTGTAAAATTATTAATTTAATACGACACCTTAGACAAAAAATATGATCGATGTCCACGTCATGACGTGAAAATAATTTCTGGGGACCTTAAGGCAAAAATTGGCAAAGAGCAATTTTTCCAGCCAACTATAGGATATGAGAGCTTGCAAGAAGAGTCAAATGATAACTGGTTGAGACTAATAAACTTTGCAAGCACAAAAAACATGATAGTAAGAGGAACAAGATTTCCTCATAAAATAATACACAAAGGAATATGGAAATCACCTGACAAAGAAACCGTTAACCAAATAAATAACGTTCTAATATATGCAAAGTATTCTTCCGATCTCATGGATCTCAGATGCTACCGCGATTTAGGTGGTTAGATGGAATTAAGCCGACTTAGGGATACGAGAGATCAGAAGGTGGCAACACGTTGCCAGAAACCGAACAGAATGGCGAATAATCTTAGAGCAGGCCAGGATCCACAGAGGATAGTCCAGCCAAAGATGATGATGATAATGATAACATTAAATGAAAAAGCTCCAAACATAAGAGATTCGTTAATGTTTAATTGATGAGCCATAGAAACGATTTAAATTGTCTAAAACCACAGTTACTTTATACCCAATTTTAATAAAACTTTGTAATAATCCACAGATTACTGGAGAGAATGTGCTCTACGCCTGGAGAGAGTGTAATAGATACATTTTGACGCGTCGAAAAGACTAAACGATTTCTTATAGTTTTAGGATAGGTTCGATTTACGAAATTACGAATTTTTGAAACAATCTATTGTCTTATATAGAAGTCCTGGCACCAGAAATCCTGACCTGTAAGAAAAAATAAAAGGGAACGCGGGGTGATATATTTCAATTGCCTTTGTAGTATGTTGGCATAAAGGAATTCAGGCACCGAATTCCGGAAAAATGTGTTTCAGGTCAAAATTCTTACAAATCTTTCAAAATTAACAAAAGCATAATAAAATGACGGCATTTGCTAAGATGTCGTCGATCTAAAGCCTTTGATCAAATTTATAGGTAAAAATATCTTCATTGGGGAGATAAGGTCAGTTGTCAAAGCAACTGACAAAGTTGCTTTGACAAAGTCCTCGTAGACATACCGTCTCAGGACTCGCAACTAATGTAGAGTCATATGTCGCCCTGTTACCAATCCAACGGTAACTTTAACATCTTAACTGTAAATTAGACATAATGTAGATCAAATCTTATTTAATAATTTTTAAAGGGTTTTTACCCACATATTTAGTGGCTACATCCATGTATTAACTTGACACTGATGATGGAATATTTATTCCGAAAACGTTTTGTCAATGTAACATAGCCCAACTGGGTTTTTTATATACCTTTTTATAAAGGATTTTATTCAAAATTTTTTAATATATGGTATACAGCCAAATACAGGAACTTTGTTTCCTTGTGAATATAAGAGAATGTAGTTGTCGGAGGATAAAAAAGCAAGAACAAAAGGCGAAAGAGCTGGGTGAAGCAGCCAACTTTCGGTAGGTAGAAAATGTAATATTATAAGTGAGAACTAAAGTTATTTAAATTATTGCTGATAGAGATATAGAGGAACGTGAAAGAAGTTATAAAAGTAAACGATAAAATAATGTTAGTGAGATTTGTATAAAAGAGTTTCTTTTATTTAACTACTTAACCAATACAATTGTGCAAGTCAAAAATACATTGTATATAAAAATAGGAATATAAAACGTAACTTAAATATATCACAAAAGCCGTAAAAGCAAAAATATGAACAGAGTAGGTAGCAGCATAATTTTGAATTTGATAAAGAAGGGTCGGCAGTGCTCTAGATAACTAGCTTCCGGTAAAATCCTGATAGCTTTCTTTTGCATTCTAAAAATTTAGAAGTGCATTATTTGTTGAACTGCCCCATCTGATTAATTCTTAGTTTAGGTTAGAGTGAAATAAACAAAAATATGTCATTTTTAATGTTTCAAAGTTGACAACCCTTGTTGGCGAATAACAAATAATAAACTTGATAGCTGTTTCATTTTGTTGTTAGACATGAGCCGATTAGTTCAGTCGGTTATATATGGTTATTTACAATAGTTTAACAGCCTCTTTGTTAGCATGATCATTATGTAAATTACTTGCAGATATAACCAAATTTTGCGTTTTATCGGAGTTAAGTTTTAGTTTGTTTGCAGCAAACCATGTGCTAGATTTAATATAAACTTCCTCAAAGGCATTTTTAAATCATCATTATTTTTTCCTAATATACCGTATGTCTTATCATCTGCGAATTGTACTGATTTGTACGGAGATATGAATTTTGGCAAATCGTTGACATAAATAAAAACAAAAAAAGGTCCTTAGGTCGAACCTTGTGGGACTCCCATGTTTTACAGATAGAAAATCGGAGGGATGACCGTTTGACACTAGCGCCTGGTGTCTGCCACGTAGATAAGAAGTTATGAGCTTAAGAGGGATACCTCCGATTCCATATTAATTTAATTTGTGGAGCAAAATATCGTATAAAACGCAGTTAAAGGCCTTCGATAAGTCGCAAAGAGAAATTGCTATGCGATTACTGCGTTCAAGCCACTCAATCACCTCGCTTACATTCTTGTAGTGGAACAAGCACTTCTGAATCCATATTGTAAATTGCTAAAGTAACTATTGGACTCAAAATAGGAATAAAATTGTTGTTTGATAACCTTTTTAATCACTTTCCTAAAAGTAGAAACAATATGGGTCTGTAATTTTCAGTATTTGAGGAATCACCTTTTTTGTACATAGGTAGTACTTTTGAGTATTTTAGTACTTCCAGAATTACTCCAGTTGATTGAATTAAATTAATATGAGGAAGTGAAAAAACCATTTCTTAAGTTTTTTTTTTTAATTCTGCTAATAATTTCGTGAACGTCCCTACTATTAGAATTACTAACAGACTTTATTATTTAAGATACCTCTTCTACTACAACGGGACGAAAAAAGAATTGCTTGGAGAAAAATAATTGATATAATTGAAGAGGACATCGATATTAATAGTGGAAAGATATTTTATTACATTCTCTCAAATTGTAGTAAAAAAAATATTTATTTCGTCTGCAGGTAGATCAGGTTGTACCGAACTGGATACTGTATTGTTTCTTTCAAAATTTACTATTTTCCTGCAATCTCTAGGTTTATTATTGAAATTAGTAATAAAATCACAGTAAGCCGACTTTTTAGCATTTTGTAATTGCCGATTATATTCAAATTTTTGGTGTTCATCTGCATCTGCAATGTGTTTAATAAGAAAAAGATTAGATCTATAAGACCTTAATTCTTTATTAAACCATTTCACGGGTGTTTTTCAGCAGTTTGTCGTACTTTTGTAGTGGAAAATGCTTTAATATTAAGTTGTTATGAGTTTCGGTAAGAAAGACTGTTAAAAAATCAGGATCATTATTAATATCATAGAAAAAGTCCATCTTTGTACCAGCATAGACATAAAAATATTAGAATATTATGCTAATCGAGGGTATAATACTTAAGACATTTAGCAGTAGAAGGGAAGTAAATAGCTGACACCGAAAATTGATAAACATAGTATTTTACACGTTATATCATCTTGTTAATATTATTTTTCTGAGTTTTTTTAACAGTTTCCGGAAAGAATTAATTTTAAATTTATATTTGATTTATTAGACATAAGTGATCAGTTACCTGATAGTATTAATTGTGGTGAAGTTATTCCCAGACATCGCATTCTCCAAGCGTCCTGAAGAAGTTGCAGTCTCGCTTGTTTTCTCCATTTGGCTCTCCGGTTTTGAAACCACACCTAAAGAATTATCGTACTTAAGTTTTGGTACCTAATTAAACCAACGTATATTTTGATAAATATGATATACGTTTAGCTAGTTGAGTTATAGAGTCATGACAGTACATTTAGAAATACGTGTTATTCTCAATAAAAATACTTTAAATCGTTTTTAGAATTGTCTATAGGTCCAAGAGAAACAGAGTTGTAGCTCATGAAAAGTAGTTTGTATTTGTCAAATTACCGATGCAAATCGAATGTTTCAACGTGAAATAACTAAACAATGATGAACTTTTTGGGGAACACGCATCAATATCCAATCACATATTTTAGGAGATTTTAGAAGGCGTATACTGGAGGATTGTAAGATACACATAATGTGCTATTAAGACACGGACATACTTTCACATCCTTACAAACTAAGAAGGGATATTTTTTAAGTTGAAATAAAATAAATTCATAACATTTTGATTAAAAAATTATTGTTTATAGTTATATATATATATATATATATATATACATATATATATATATATATATATATATATATATATATATATATATATATATAGTTATTATATATAGTTATTTATAGTTTCTTTTCGAAAGTGTACAAAAGATTGAAATCGTGAGTAGATACTAGCAGCAAGCAAGCAAGTACGCAATTTAATTAAACCCAACTTGTGACACATGTTCACCCCTAAGAATTACGTTCGGGTTTACCAATTCATTGGAGCGAGGTGTATTAACTCGAGTTAAAAACATGAGTCACTCCACCGCGCTTCAATGCCCCCTATAGTATATAGTACTCTGATGCGCAATAGGGACACACCTATCAGCTAAATGCTCTTCATGTGGAAGTCCTGAGTAATAAAACTACAACATAGTACTCTAACCGATCTAAATTAAGGACAGCATGACGCGCTTTGTTCCTGATATCCTCTAGTGACTTATCCGCGAATCTAAGATTGCTTGTTTGGACCCCAAGTCTCCGCTCCGGACTATGTCCAGTCCGCAGATCTGTTGCTCAAGTGTTTGGACCCTACTTGCCCGGATTTTTTAATCTTTTGTTGGCCTGAGCTGTTTTTAATGTTTTTTTATATATATTCAGGGATTCCACAGTATTAACTGCCTTCCATCGCTCAACCGTTTCGATCTCTCTCTCTGTTTAGGCCTTTCTTACTCTTGGCGTCGTCTACTTCGTTCCTCCAGGATTTTCGGGATCGTCCTCTTTTTCTCCTTCCTATGGGGATTCATTCGGGTATTCTTTTTATCCATCTGCTGTCGCTAGTTCTTCTTACATGTCCATACCACTTTAGTCTTTTTTGTTCTATATATGTTAGTATGTCTATTTCTATTGATTTTCATTGCTTTATTTCGTCATTACTTCTCCTATCCATTCTTGTTACTCTGCAGCATCTTCGCAGGCATTTCATCTCTGTTGCTACTGTCTTACTGCTGTTTTTCTTGTTTATGATCCAATTTTCAGCCTCATATGTCATAATACTTCGCACTAATATTTTATAAATCTGTGTTTTTGTCTTCATATTTTATAATCTTTGTGTAATTTCTTCCTCTGTTGTTGCCTTTTTCGTGATTATAAACCCCAAGTATTTGAATTTATCCTTTCCTTTGATTGTTACGTTGTCATCAATCTGTAGATCTTCTATGTCTTCTTCACTTGTAGATAGGTACTCTGTTTTCGCGAGGTTAATATCTAGGCCAGCCTTGGTATATTCTTCTTGTAGTTTCGTCATCATGTAGCTGAGGTCGTCTTGGTCTTGTGCAATCGCTACTTGATCGTCTGCAAAGCTTAACGTATACAGGTATTCGTTCCGTACCGGTACTACCATGCCTTCGCATTTTCTTTTCCATGTAGTCAGGGCTTTCTCTAAGTATATTTTAAATAGGGTTGGAGATGTGAAACAACTCTGCAGGAGCCCTTTGGTTATGGTAAAGTATCCTATGATTCTTGTTCCCATTTTAATGGACACTTTATTTTCTTTATATAGAGCTTTTGTAGCTTCTATAAGTTCCATCTGTATTTCTAATTTGTACATTGCCTCCCATAGTTCTGACCTTGGTACAGGGTCATTCGCCTTTCTCAGGTCCACAAATACCAAAATTATATCTGTATTTTTTGCTTTTGGTCCTATCCGAACTCTAAAGCTCCGGTTGCTCAAGTAGAAAGATCAGTTTCGTCATTGCCTCGCTGTAGCCATATCCTCTCATTTTGTACATCAGCCTTTTATTATAGACTCTGTCAAAAGCTTTACTTACATCCAGGTAATCTGCTCCTATGTACTGTTTATCGTTAAATCCAGCGGCTTTGTACTTTGTTAGTCTAAGTACTTGTAGCTCGCTGGAGTGGTCTGGTCTGAAGCCAAACTGCGCTTCTGGAATAAGTTCAATCCTGTTCGTTTCGGCGTGTAATCTGCTTAAGATGATTCTTTCCACAATTTTCCTAGTTGCTGGGAGTAAGCTAATTGGCCTGCAGTTTTGTGGGAACTTACTGTCTTCGCCTGGTTTTGGAATCATGACAAAGTGGGCCTCTTTCCATCTATTTGGGAATTTTCTGATATACAACTCATGATTATCATCTTTTTGGATTTAAGTATTAAATTATTACAAACTAAAGTTACTACAAATAATAAACTAATAAAATGATTCAACTTTACATGGATGAACTGGACTACGACCGTAGGTTGTGAAACAAGACCGGTTTCAGTCCATTTATAAATCACTTTTTAAAAACATCATGTCAGCTTCAAGTCAACCACCACAAGATATATCATGTTCTAAAGCACTTAGTCAACAACGAAGTATTCTAATTCCAAACCGAGAGCAAGCTATTTTGTTTAATACTTCAGAAGATTGTATACTTAATGATTATCTCGAAGGATTGAGTCAACATGTAGATCCAAAAGGTATAAAATATCAATGGTAGAATATGTATACATCTATCATCCAAAGATTTAGAAAACAATAAATGGATAGCGCTCATCTAAACGGTACCAAGCGACAAATTGACATTTATGACTTAATTATATTAACTGCCTGATAACATCAAAACTTGTTTATCTAAAAAGTTTCAAACACCATCTAAACTTTTGGAGGTTACCAAGTTGCGTGTTATAAATTATAGGAATCTGTTTATCTCTAAATGGATCCAAGCGACAAAAAGTTATATCATATCGTTTGGATTCTTTTTGAGATATTTCATTTCAATCATTTGGTTTTCTTTTGATTGACGTGTTATCGTAAGCTGCTTCTGATAATGCTCCTTAAGTTTATATTTTTTGGAGCTAAAATATATAAAACGAGTGAAAGAAGTACTTTGATTTTGAATATGGCCTAAATCTCAGCAGATTGTGCATTGGGTAATGACATTGTTGCATGTGAAATAACGAAGGACGACTTCTTTGGCATTTCACAAATAGAAAAATCTATAACTAACCAAAAAACAAATACTAACTACAAAAAAATCAGTTTGCTTAAAGCTAGAGTAATAATGTTAGACAAGGACAATCCTCAGTCCATTTTTATGAAATATTTTCACAAAGAGAGTGAAGAATTTAAAGAAATAAATATAAAAAAGGTTACCAAAGGTAGACTCCCTGATAATAATAACAGTTTTTTTGCATCCAAACTTTTTAAACTATCCAGTCGGAAAAATAGCTGATCTTAAAACGTTGATGTCCTTTGTACCAATTGATGTAAAAATTTTTTATACAAACTTAAGAGGTGCGAATTTTGAAGATGACATAGAGGGATTTAGAGAGATTATTGATTTTGAAGTGGAAACGCTTAATTAATATTGATGTATTACTAAAAAAGAGAAGTTTATAATTGAATAGTACTAACAACTTATCAATGTTCTGTTATTTAATAAAAAGATCTATGTAAACAGTAGTTTTATATAAAAAGATCAAAATTTAAACAGACTCACAAACGTTGTGACGCTTAATTATGTCTAATGTATGCTTCAACATACCTTTCAACATAATTAAAGACGAATTAATGATACTAGGTCTAACTTCTGTTTAGTTACTCCATAGGAGTAACTTAGCCTGCCTTCAGTCACATACTCAGTTTCCGAAAACAAATTTTCATATCACCTTTGCCAGAAAATCTTGTACTACCTGAATCTTTCCTTATTAAGTTCGAGCAAACATCGTAACGAATACTCATAGCCCAGAATGTCACATGTTTAAAATGTAACTTATCCGGATACATCCGGATGAAACAACGCAAAAAGTGATGATATAAAATAAACCTACAATTTCAAATACCATTTCTTACACACCTACTACTCAAGCAGTAGCAGTCGCATAATTACCAATAAGACCAATTTTCTTCCTCAGTTAACACTACAACCATAATCGATAAATCGTCTGAGTCATACTCTATTAACCAAAAACAAAATTCAACTTTATCTGAAACAAGTCAACCCTTACCATCAAATAATAAACTTATTGGTACTCCTGAATGTTTCACCCAACTTCGATCAAAACCATTTACATATCCATCTTTATAGAAATCTCTACAAATGACCATTTGCGCATATTTCCCTCTATTTATAACTTTAGAGAGGCCACGAACAATAACTTAATACCACCAACTGGTGATCTTTGGACCAAATAGTAGGCGTTTGTATTCTATTTTTGTTTTCGCGGTAATAGGAGTCCACTGAGCAATATCAAGGAAGGGACTTGTTACAACTTAAGCCCAAGATTGTCTTTTAGTTTTCACTACTAGAAACCAATCTAGTGTTAGCATGTGAATTAGTTAACGACTTACGGCGGGAACATCAAACAAAAATAGATCAAGATGCTCAAAGAAATCTTCTCAACGAAGTCAATCTTTATAGTCGAAGACCTATTAGATATCCTTTTCTTTTTAGATGTAATAACGCTGCAAGATTAAATTGCTGTTATGAAAATCAAGACAGGGTTGAAAATAACATATAGCATTTTTCATATAAAAATGCGTGCACGTCATTCAAGGTTTACGACGTCAGAACCCCACAGCGTTGCCAAAACATCAGAATAGTTAGTAAGTGAGGAATTTTTAAAATGTCAACTATTTGTCAAACTATTATATTAACAGTAAATACACTTAGTTTTAAGGTTACTGCAACACACTTAAATACATAAGAAAACATTTTAATACAAAATTATCTATTCTAAATTTTAAACTTACCACTTTAAGAGCATTAATAATAAAAACGTCCCGCCATTATTTCTTGTTCGAAATAATCTATCTTATATGAAAGCCTATCAGCTTTCTACAGACTATTTAGTTGTTTTGGCACAGCACAATCACAATATACAACAATAATTAGTTTTAAACGCTATTAATCTAAATTTAATATTTATTTATAAATACAATTTATTATTATATAATATATTATGATCAAATTGTGTAAGAAATTAAAACATAAACAAAATTCTTACTCTAAAAAAGCGGCAACATTTAAACAATTTTACCACAGGCTGAACGGTCAAAAAATTTGAAGTATTTTCGTACCGGTTGCGTACAATTGTCTAATATATTTAATTAAAATTATTATTTTGTGGAATATTAGACTTAAAGAGTTAGTTTATAAAATTTATATTATTAATAATAACAAATATTTTTGGTTATTTAATCAATATAATTTTAAAATTCCCAATATAATAATGATTACATTTTTCTAAATATTATACCATGTTGACGTCTATGAAAGATCGAGTAGTTCCGTATGGGTTTCGTATTATTAGCTGTGTTATGAAAATTTGAACTCTAACGTTGACGTTGTGGAAATTTTATATATAAGTGACGTCACTTTATACAAATTGTGACGTGCACGCATTTTTATATAAAAAATACTATATTCTCAGTATTCTTTACTAATGAATACAGATTTGGATTTTATCCAGATTCGTGTCGAATAAAAATATGGAGACGATTGGAAATTATCGAAATGTTTGAAGAAAGTCTACACTTACAGAACTGGTACTTTAATCGTATGGGGCGCAATCATTATCAGCGACAAAACCGATCTTTTTTTTCAAATCGTTTTCTGACAGCTTAGCAGTAAATCGATACTCTTCTTCAACCTAGCATCAAACTGGTTGATCAAATGGGTAATAAATATATTGCCATGGTTAGCACAATCTCCAGACCTCAATCAAAAGAAAAGATGCAACATTAGCCCGGAAGGAACAATAAAAACCTTGGAAGAATAGTAACAATCATAATTTCTATAGATGATAAAATGTAAATAATAATTAGGATAAAAGAGTACATAGAAACATTGCATTTAAATATGTACATAAAAATGGTATATGATTTCTCGTCTAGGTTAAAACAAAAATGATTCCTCGTAAGTGTTCCTTGTCGTTTTAGACCGACAGTCCTCGGTTAATATTAAGGCAGTCCAAAGAAAATCATAAATAAATTAAACTTAAACCCTATGGCAAAGTAAGTGGGCCAAATCAGTGATAACTAAAATAAATTCACAAACTGGGTTGCAAATTCCGGAAATCCAAAACAAGTTAAAACCAAAATAATCCTTTACGCGTTTTTTGCGTGAAAATTGAATATTTTTTTGTAAAGTAAATTTTCTTTTGTAAAAATTGTTTTTCTTTTACGCCATTTTACGAATCGATAGAGAAGTATTGATTCTATTTTTAAAAAGTTTTGGTATAAGAGCTACTGCTGCTCTAAGGGTGCACTTAAAACTTTGTTAGATTTCACGATAAGAAACCTGCAAAAAAAGATAGTAAAAACTCAGTTCAGGAAAAAGAAAAATTTTACCATAGAAAAGCTGCGGAAAATTATAAAAATTTGATTTTCAGAAAAACCCAGGTTTAAGTCTAAACTTCCTTTTTTGCTTATCTATGACATTTTTAGTACACAAAAAGGAATAAGGGGTTGATTTTAAATTTCGCATTGAATTCCGACGGTCTATATGTGCGGTTTCCTAATTATACCTATAAGTATATTTGTTATTATATGTGTTAAAAAATTTTTTAAAAGTATGTTATAACATTTTCTACTAATCAAAAAAGGTTTTCGACAGCTAAAAAAAATTATTCTAAACAAAGTCTTTTGATGTTATTGCTTTAGCCTTACAGGAAATTAATCTATGCTAGGCTGTAGATGAAGTTCACTTTGAACTAGTTGGGAATATAAGAAAGTGTTGATAGTGTATGCTCTAGAACAAAAAACACTTGCGATTGTCTTGGTATAGAAATTTTGGAAACATGAAAACTTAGAAATAAAAAAAAATAAGAAACAAAATTATTTATTTTTTATACTTTGATAGAAAAGATGATTCAATCTTTTCAACCAGTCAAACGATCGGTTTAGAAAAGAAACAAATGACATTATTGATGCTATAGGTAAATAATTGACGTTCGGATTGAGTAAATTTTTATTAAATTTTATTAAATTAAAATATGTCAAATGTATCTCAGATCAATTTAATTTTAACTCCTCAGAACTGGAGGCAATTCGACTTTCAAAAACGGACAAAACTAAAAGTTTACTCCTTCAACCGTTCTTGAATGGATAAATTGGTTACTTGTTTATGACAGAGACATAAAATTTAATAATTTTAAACAATTGATTATAAAATTCGTCGCCACAAACTGCACTTGCGAACGAGGCTTCTCCAAGTTAAGCATTGTAAAAACAAAATTTCGGTCGACAACGAAATAAGACCGAAAGACCGAAAAAAATGGTGCCTTTCAACAGAAGAATGTCATTATAGTTTTATATGATTATGATTTTGTTATATTGTTATGTTTGAAGATATTTTATTACTTATGAATAACGCATAATAATATTTGACGCATACTCGTTAACTTATTATTTATAATAAAATTTTAAAATATTAGTCAAAAGACAATTAACAGAAAATTTTGAGTGGCAACATTAATTATGCTTCGGAGAAAAGGGAATTATAAAGTCATTACTTAAATAATAAAAACATCAATAATAAAAAAGGACCAAAGTGCTAAAATATGGAGGCGCAAGGATCGGATCCTTTATGCAAGAGTTGTTAAATCAAATCGAAGCAGGAAGATTAAATTGAAGCAGGATAGGAATTTCTTGATGAGGAATTTCTCCAGGTGGAATTTATTATAACTATCCTCCATTTTTAAAAAAGGTGACAAAAGGTCAACAAATAACTCTAGAGAGATCAGTGTAATTTATTCAATTGCAAGAATCTTTTCCACAGTTATAAAAGAAAAAATAGCACAGCACATGGACTATTATGGCAAAGAACATGCCAGACTCTGAAATGCCAGATCATGTCTAGATAATATATTTATCATTAGACAAGTGGCAGAAAGAAAATAATAAAGAGAAAAATATTGAAACACATATGACCTTTCTCGACATAGGAAACAACTATGGAAAGCAATGAGAAAAATGCACGGTAGAAATAAATGGATGAATATTACGCAAGGACTATGTATATAAAGAAACGGCGGTACAAGTAGGGTTGGGCAATAAAGTAACAAAAACAATCACCGCAACGAAAGGCATAGAAAATGCGGAACAATCGGCAGACCAGTACAAGAGCATATATTACATTCACTACTTCCCACAAATGACCAAGTCATTTTTGCACAAAACAGGAGGGCATAGAATAATAAGGAAATTAAAAGAAGAATATTAATTTTGGGGACTCAAGATAAATATGTATAAGAACGAATACTTATGTATTGGATCAGAGTTTGTAGATTTAGATGTAAGAAGGGACTGTTAAGAGTTGTCAGAATTAGGGTCAATGATAAGCAGAAATGGTACTTGTATGAAAGATATTAAATGAAAATAGCACTGGGAACACGAGCTACGAAAACACTCTATAGAGTAATATAGAACAACACTCGTATTAAAGAAAATAAAAAAAGCATTTTCCAGAGCACAGTGCTGAATATTACCCTATGAAAACAGTTGAATTGGAGTTTATGACAAGATGTATACAAATCACCAGAGAGAATAGAATAATAACAAAGGAAATATGAAACAGAATCGAAGTAGAATGCTCAATTACAAAAAACTTAAAAGAGAGAACCCTGTATTGGCACGTAAAAAGAATGCCAGAGCACAGGTGGATAAAAAGAATATTGGATTCGGACCTACCGGGAAGGGAGAGAAAGACTTGCTACACGATGGAAAACGTACATAGGAAATGCAATAATAGAGAGAGACCTCATAGAAGGTGACTGGTTGAATAAAATATTGTAGACGACGAAAATCACGAACTAATAATGGAAAAAAGCCGAAGAAGAAGAAGCAAAACTAGATAACTTAACTTTTGGGGCGGTCACTTACGATCTGGGCACCCACAAGAAAAAATCCTAAACACGCCTATGTCATCAATGATAATACATACTTATAAAGGTATACAGGCCATACAGTTAATTCAATATACCGTCCATTTATTAAAAATTATTCATCTATTGCCTCAAATAATTGATTAATTATCAAAAATATATAGTTCTGATATCAAAAAATTTACCTATTTTTTCCAGCAACATAAAAAAATATTAACCCAAAACCACACAGGTAGGATATAAATTTTGTTTATCATCAAAATAAAAACATAAATTATTTTGTTCAGTAACAATCTTAAAGATACCAGCATTGATACTGCCACACATTAGATAGAACGGAATAACACAAACCTTTCGTACCCAAAAAAACCTAAAAATGTTTACAAGGAGCAGTATACAGATCAACTGGTTGAAAAATTTACATAGGACAAATATCTCGAACCTTAAAACATTTCATGCTTTAACACAAAAAATACTATTACACAATCGAAGTGACTGAATCATGTATTTAGTAATAAGTTTAAAATCATACTCATGTTAATGCCTAAGAAAATTGATAATTGTTTAAAATATTATTCAAATGACAGAAATTTATAGCAGTAATATTAAAATAAAATTTACAGGAGCAAAGGTTTGGAATAAATTTCCAGAATTTTTTGGGTAAAAAAATGAAATACAAACATCTAAAATTCCATGAATGTAATAGAAAAACAAAAACAACAACTTTTACTCCAAAAATTAATTTACAACGTTTAAGTCAAAAAATTTTCACTGTAAGAAATTTTAATTGTATTAAATTTCACATAATAATATAAACAGGTACATACCTGAACCCTAGCTTCAGATAAGCTAATCCTCAGCGCAACTTCCTCTCTTAGAAAAACGTCTGGGTAGTGGGTCTTCTGAAACAACGCTTCCAACTCTTGCAACTGCTGTGGACTAAACGTTGTTCTATTTCTTCTTTGTCGTCTTCTACCGAACATATACTCAGTCAAGAGATCTCCAGGCAACGAGGGCAAATACGGCCCTGCCATTTGCGGGCTTTTCGTTAACGCAGTTAAAATCAAACTGTGCCTTCGGAATAGCATGTAATAGTTGAAATTAAAGGAGACTCCACCCTGCGTTTGTTTTCATTGGCGCTTAATGGACGCCTTCCAGGCGCCGTGACGCTTGGAACGCCGACGCATTGCTTCCCTTAATGAGATAATGCTATTATTGGTGCGCCGAGTTAACTGCAACAAGTCTGTTGTTCCTCCTTTACTCGATTTTGCGGAGATTTCGGTAGCGGGTTGTTATACAATTTAGTACACCGTCTTTTTGTTTATCTTAGTTTTTGGAATGGTTAATTCTTCAGCCTTAAAGATTTTTAAATATAATTTCTTTTCATTCAAAAATTTACTGTTACAATTTTTAATTAAAGCTTCTTTTTAATTTAAACTAGTCACATCCCAAGTAAATATTTTCTCCCTTTTTACGATCACTTCTTTATTTTTGTTTCATATCCAAGGTTTTATGAGAAATAATTCGGAAAAGAAATAAAAAATAACTTAAGACACACCAACATTTTTACAAATTTTTTAAATTATGTCAACCTACAACGAAATAATAGAAAAAGCAAACACAATAAACATTTTATTTAAAAAAATCAGGAACGAGGGACCTTTATTAAAGATAAAAAGCTTTCAAACCTAATAACAATCGTATTCATTACAGGAGCCATATACAGAGTGAGTTTTAAGTATAGCACGCCACAATTCTGAAACGTCTTGTAAGATTTATATAAATTTTGGTTTGTGAGGGTTTTGTAATACGATTGATTTTATGTTATTCTTCTTCTTAGCTTTCTGTCGTCCAGGTTTGGACATAGGCCTCTCCCAACTCCTTCCATCGGTCTCTATCCTGAGCAACATATTTCCAATTTCTTCCGGCTATTCTTTTAATATCATCAACACATCTCATCTGTGGTCTTCCTCTTGGTCGTTTACTTTCGTAAGGTCTCCAATGTTGTATTGTAGTATTCCAACGTTGGTCTTTTTGTCTAGCAGTGTGGCATGCGAAGCTCCATTTAATTTTGGCAATTTTTGTTGCTATATCCTCGACTTTTGTTTTGGATCTTACCCAGTCGTTCCTCTTTTTATCTGACAATCGTATACCTAACATTGCTCTTTCCATTGTTCTTTCTGTTGTGGCTAGTTTATTCATGTTTGCCTTGATTGATCAAGGATGCATTGATTGAACAATTTGCTCTTCAAGTATTGGGGTATTTTGCGGTTCTTAAGTATCCAACTAAGTTTTCCAAATCCTGCCCATGCTGGTCTTGCTCTTCTAGTAATTTCCGCACTTTGGTTCTCTTTGTCAAGTCTCAGGATTTGGCCTAGGTAGATATATTTCTGAATTTGTTCTATCTCACTGCCATTTATAGTTATACGTCTGGGGTCACTGTGTTTGTCATTATTTTTGTTTTTTGCATATTCATTTTTAGGCCGACGTATTGGGAGCTGGCTGCTAGTTCCCCCATCATAATTTGCAGTTCCTCGAATGTGCTCGCTATAATCACTACGTCGTCAGCGAATCTGAGGTGGTTTAACTTGTGGCCATTAACGTTAATACCATAGGTTGACCCATTTGTAGTTTTGAAGACGTCTTCTAGGGCTAGATTGAAAAATTTTGGCGATATTACGTCTCCTTGTCTCACTCCTCTCTTAATGGGGATGGGATTTGTATTTTCATCTAGATGTACTATCATAGTTGCATTTTCATATATATTATGTATTAGTTGCCTATATCTCCAATCTATTCTACAATTATTAATAGCTTGTTCTATGCCCCACATCTCGATACTATCAAACGCCTTTTCATAGTCGACGAAGGCAAGAAATAAGGGTAGTTTGCCTTCTCTATCAATGTTCTTATTGTCATCAGATGGTCTGATGTACTATATTCTTTGCGGAAGCCAGCCTGTTTAACCGGTTGGTAATTGTCCATTTTGTAGGTTAAGCGGTTGTTAATAATTCTCTAATAAGTTTGTATACTTGACTGAGCAACGATATAGATTTATAATTCTGTAGATCACATTTGTCCTCTTTTTTGTGTAAGAGTATTACTAGACTCTCGTTCCAGTCTTTAGGTATCCTGCTATTATGGAGACATCTATTAAATAGCTCTGTTAATACAGGGATTGTTAATGTCTTGCTTGTTTTCAAGAGCTCGGCAATTATACCGTCGTGTCCTGGAGCTTTATTATTTTTTAGCTCGTTTAAAGCTCTTTCTATTTTGAATCCCTTTATATTTGGTAGTACTTCTGATCCCACGTTTTTTATTTTTCTTTTGACGTTTTTCTTTCTTGTTTCATTAGGCTGGCCTTGCGAGCTCTACAAAGATGTGTAGAAGCCTTCGACAATATTTGTTATTTTATATTTGTTCTTCTCTTCCTTATTGTTGGCGTCTTTAATTTTGATGATTTTTTGAACTCCCAGTGCAGGTCTTAGATATTTTAAGCCTCTGTTGTTTTCAATGACTCGCTTCATTAAGTTCTCGTTCCATTTTTGTATATCGCGTTTTAGTTTTTTTCTAATTATTTTATTAAGTTCTCTGTATTCTTGAGTATGGCGTTTGTTTTGCTCTAGTAATTGTCTTCTTTCCGTCATTAGCTGTTTAGTTTCATTGCTTATTTTGTCTTCTTTAGTCCTTGTTTTCTTTGCGACCTGTAGTCCTGCTGCGAGAAGGTTTTTATTTATGTTTTTATTAATCTCGTCAATTTCATCTTGATTATGTGAAGGATCAGATTCGAACTTATCTGCTTAGACCTCTTGGAATTGCTCTTCATTTGTTCTTAGCTTAAAGGCATCTATCCTCGTTGTTTTTTTAAAAATCCTTTTTCTCTCTTCTTTCATGTTAATATTTATTTTTGCTCTAACTATACGATGGTCACTACCCGTTGTTACGTTGTTTATTGTTGTGACGTCTTCAAATATTCCTTTATTGTGTGAGAGAAAATAGTCTATTTCATTTTTGACAGTTCCGTTAGGTGCGACCCATGTCCACTTTCTGTTAGGTTTCTTTTTGTAGAAGGTATTCATAACATACATGTTTTCTTGTTCCAGGAATTCCATGAGATTTTCTCCTCTTGTCTTTCTTGTGCCGAATCCAAAATTTCCAATCTTGCTTTCAGAGTCTTCAATCTTACTTCCAATTTTGACGTTAAAGTCTCCCATTATTATTATTTTGGATTCTTTGTTGTTATCTATAGCTTTTTTAACGTCTTCGTAAAAAGAATTTATTTCCACATCGGTTGCTTTTTGAGTTGGAGCATAAACTTGCACGATCTTTATTTTGGTTTTTGGACTTAGTTTTATTACCATGTATGTAACCCTGTCAATTATTTGAATTTGAGATTTTCTCTTCTTGTTGATTAAGAAACCTACTCCACCGTATGTGCAGTCTTCCCTGCCTTTATAATAGAGTTTGTTGCCTGAATGTAAGTCCACATATCCTTCACCTCTTCTTTTAACTTCTGACAGTCCCATTATGATGTCCCAATTCAAGTTCCCCAATTCCTCTTCTAGTTCGTAGAGTTTTTCATCTTTTGCCATGGAGCGGATGTTGTTATGTTGCTATATGGAGTTGTTTGATCTTCTTCTTTTTCAATGTCGACTTGCCCCCCCCCCCCCAGAATCCTCGGGGCAGACCATTTACGGTGTCGGACTGTGGAATAGAATTTCTACCCACCTGGGGTACCTTCCGTGTTTCTGTTGCAATCGACATGTTTGGTTTTGGAGGTTTTGGCCATAACCCACCACGCTGACCAGACGGGTTGGTGGGGTATAAGAATGTATCGTACGAACCATTGTAACCGAGGTTAGTGGCCTACTCAGTTCAGCCAACACCCATCGGAAAAGATGGGTCGGCACCACTCATTCTTAATGGAATTAAATTTCCTTAATTCCGGGTGTTACAGTTATACCGCTGATACTCGGTCGTCAGAGCCTCGTTTGTGATAATAGGGTTTACTAACGTAAAGTTGAGGTTGACATTTGAGTAGGAGAGGCTGTTTGAGACGCATCACTACCCTCAAAAGCCCATTTAAACATAAATTATGGTATTAGTTAAGGGTTTTTCAGATTTTCCGTTTTTCTGTATTCCATTTTTCATGTATTCCTAAATAAAATAAAACACTAAGATTGCTATGACAATCAGTGAGTCTATTTAAAATAAAGAAGTCCCATTAACTTAAATTAAAATTATGTTTCCCGAAGAACGGAAAATCTGAAAAAAATGTAGATAGTACCACAAGATCTGACGTATTACAAAATTCGTATATTAGAAAATTAAACGAGAACTCAATAAATAACAAAATGGTAACCAAAAAAGATTACAAAATAATTTGTTGTCCCTTAACTTCCAACAAAGTAGTCTTTACGTTAAGTTAGTATATGTATGAACTCCATGGTTGTTGATTACTGTCCTACATCTGTAAGTCAAACTTATGTTCAGATGGTCAATGTCTTGATGCGATATTCTGTTTAACTCCAATGAAAAGCCCTCAAACAGCTGCTGTCTTGTATTGGATGCAGTTATTTTGTTGTAAAATGCGTCTGCATATAGGTATTTATACAATGGCAAAAAAATGTGTAGAAATACAATATCGGTTAATGATTATGTAGATAAATTTAAAATATCTAAAATGGTTTAGACTTTATCTAAATAAAAATTAAAAAATGTTTTTTGTTTTGACCCTGATGACCCTGTATTTCGGAACCATCTTGAAAGCAATGCAGCAAAGACTGTAGAAAGTGACACAAACTCACATTTAATTTTGGAAAATTGCAATGTAAACTCGTGAGTCGAGAGTAATTCAGATATTTTTAAGAGCTGCATTATCAACGTAAGGCAAAGAACAAAACAAAATAATGAAAATGCATTCATTTTTGCAAAGGCGAACGAGTATATTTCATAGTGAGCCTGAAACAGCACGGCAGAGTTAATAACTCCCGGAATATCCCGGAATAAGATTCGCTACAGCGCTTCCGGCATATTCTGGATCGAGAATCGAGGTGATGATCCACACACTGTTGCCATTGTTCACAGGAACAAAGAATGGATCTGGTATATTCTTAATATTCTGCATTGTCGCGATGAGAAGATTGCTATAAATACTCGGATTCGGATTACTTTTGCTTTTTTGCCTACAGGGTGGCTACTTTCTTCTTTACTTAAGTAATTACACGTGTTGGCTTTTATAGAACAGGTAGCAGATAAATACGGCAATAGTGTTAACAATCTTATCTCTTATCATTCCAATCGCTTGAACTTTAACATTTTAATAAAAAACGTTTAATTTTCAAAGACAAGATTCATGAAAAATAAATATTTTTTCATATTTTTTTTTTATTTAAAATTAAAAGTATTTGAAAGCTTACTAGTGGTTTCATATTATAATGATACATTGTTTTCGGGTTTATAGGCTATGATCTGTATTTTACGTTTCGTCTGAGACTGCGGTAGACATTATTAAAGGCTGTTTTTGACACTTGGCATTGTCCTCCATTAATTATCATATTAGCTTAAAATACTTTATGAGACTAATATTAGTCTCTGCTCGCCAGACATTCTATGAGGAGAAGGTCCTAATATAGGTTCCCATTAAAAATTGGACATGCCAGGTAGCGCTATCTCTTAAAAATAGGTTAAAGTTAAGAATGCGAAGGTTGGTTAACTTTCGGACCTCCCTCATTTGTTTTCTAACTCCTTGTATGTCAGAGTGAAGTCAGTGCATTCAACAAATTTCTGATATTTATTTACGTTAAGTTGTAATTATCGATTTTGTTATATTTGGAAAAAATTTTTGTTTAAGTGTGATGCGTTAGGTTTATATTTTAGCATACTAAATGGATCCCAGCCTAATGCTAACCTATAAAAAAGTGTCATCATATTATTGTTATGTACAATGTGGACTCCTATAGATTTCAAATATGGGCCCCTACAGATTCCAAATATGAGCCCCTATAGGTTGCAAATATGGGCCTTATTTGCACCAGAAAACTATTTCGATCATTCACCAATTGCTTTTTTTTTCAGATCAGCTATGCCTTGAAGCAAATCCAAATATCAGAGAAAAAACATAAGAAAAAATGGAGGCCTGAAGACATTGGACATTGTTAGCAATAAAATAATGGGTTTGAAAAATGCCAGTAAAAGTTTTAACGTACCAAGATATTGCAAATATTCCTGAAAATTCAGAAGACTAGAGTCTTAAATGAAGAGGAAATAATTTCAACTTTACTTGGAAGAAAAACAGTATTAGGAAAAGAGATCGAAGCGAAATTAGTTCAGTATATTTCAGCAATGGAAGCTGTATATTTTGGTCTAACATGAAAAGACATTTGCAGAATCGCATACACATTAACTACAAAAAATTGATTAACTTATTAATTTAAAAATAACATTGCAGGAAGAAGCTAGCTTGACGATTTCTTAATAATACTTTCCTATCACTCCGAAGACCCACTGGAACTTCATTTTCTAGAGCTCTGAAATTTAACAAAACAAACGTACAGGAGTTATTTAACAACTTGGAAACCGAATACAAGAAATATATTTTTTCTCCGCATAGATTTTTCACCAACAGCACGCATTTCACAATGAATGCTGTTGGTTAATGTATTTTGCCTTTGTTGATTTTTCCTCGAAAAAATCTAAATGACCAGGTTACTCAGTGGTGTAGCACCTGAGTCAAAATATGCGATTTACACAAGTGATTGGATACAACAGAACTTGTTTACAAAATACTTGATGGTCATTATAGCAACACGCGCAATTTGGAAGTGATTGATTTGGTTAAAGAAAACTTTGTTTCTATAATCTCCCTACCTCCTCATTTCACACATAAGTTTTAACCTCTTGATAAAACCTATATGTGCAGGTTCACGGCGTATAAGAGCGAAGAAATAATATATTGGATTCGTAAAAATCAACGCCCTTTCACACAATTTGATTTATCCGAATTGCTAGGCAAGGCATTTTTAAGTCACGGAATATTGGATATTCTTCTTCTTGATGTACCTATCCGTTATGAATATTGGCGATCATTATGGCCATCTTTATCTTATCTGCAGCAGCGCGGAAAAGCTGCACAGATGTTGTATTGAACCAGATTCTGAGGTTCTTTAACCAAGATGTTGTCCTTCCTAGACCTCGTTTTCCATACATTTTTCCTTGCATAATGGCTTGAAGGAGAGCATATCTGGATTCATTTCGCATAATATGTCCGAAGAACTGTAACTTTCTAGATTTGATGGTGGTCAGTACTTCTCGATTCTTATTCATTCTTCTGGGGACCTCCTCATTTGTGACTCGGTCAGTCCACGGGATCTTAAGCATTCTCCGATATAACCACATCTCAAATGCTTCCAGTTTTCTGTACATATCTTCGTTCAAGGTCCACGATTCAACACCATAAAAAAGGACAGAGAAGACGTAGCATCGCAGCATTCTTACTTTTGTATCAAGAGATAAGTTGTGACTCTTGAAGAATGTCCCCATCTGACTGAAGGTGAATCTAGCTTTTTCTAGCTAGATTTTGGATATGAATAAATCTATCTCTTTAACCGTAACATTTTTTCTGGCACAGACCTTATAGGTGAAAAATGGAAGCCGAAAGAACGTGGAATATGTCATCGTTAAACGTCATTGTACCCGAAAATGGAGCGGATTGAGGAAGCTCCAATAATGAAACCAACAAATATTTCCCCAAAGAAGCAGCTGGTTTTCTGCAAGAGAAGCTGATGATACCACAACCTATCTGCTCCAAATTTAATGACAAAAAGTGCGTGGAACCATCGAGGTCATGTTCCAAGGAGACTTACAAGATCCTCTCGCTAAAACTTTAAGCAAAAGACTTAATAAGATAATAGATAAAAAATCAGGTGAACAGTTCAGACTTCGTATTAATATTGCCAAAATAAAATTAATGGTGATTAGTAGATAACAACACAATATGCCCCTCATAATCAATTGGAATATAACTGAACCCGTCTCGAGTTTAACATAACTCGGAGCTACATTAAATGTAAAATAAGTTTCTGATGAAGAAATAAAAGCGCAAATCACCTTTTTTTTTTTAGTTAAGAATGTTCAACTTTTTATGCATGTATTAACTACCAAAACAACTACAATTCTTAAATATTAAACATGGGCCATTATGATCTATGTAGTCGAAACTTGGCCACTTAAAGTGAAAACTTTTAGTAGAATTGAAGCCTTTGAGTTATGTACTCTTCATTGGCTGTTGCATATTCCGTGGACTATTCATCTTACAAATCGTCGGGTTAGTGCTTATTTGTTCCATACCACATTTTCTACTTTTTCGGGTTAGAAGTTGTAATGAAACATTGCCAACATAATAATGTATGTAATTTGGCCCTAATAACTCTAACAGCCAAGACTGTTCTGTAATACCTTTGTAACTTTGTGCCATATAATTATTTTATGGGTTATTTCAGTGCTTAAGTGTTCCATACACAAAGGCCAATAGGAAGCCAGTATTTCACACACGCATTCTATGCTTCGGTGCTTACGTGTCTTACTTCTTGTATGGTGGCGACTGGATGTGATAAATAAAAGTATAAAACGGATAACATAAAATAAAAGTATAATAGTGATTCAAGTTCAACTTCTTCTGATGGAAACTGACAAAATACAGAGATTTCTACAAAAATGGTATCAGAATGTGCCGAAAAATGTACAGAAGGAAGCTCAGCAGAAAATAACATGGAAAATCAAGATGTCCAAGCAAGCAGCAAGAAGACTTAAAAAAAAACAAGAAAGCGATTGAGAAATCCTGAGAACTAGGCGAGAAATGTGAAAAAGTTCAGTGAGAACATGTGCTTCAATATAAGGACGAAAAAGAAGTTGACCATGCTCCAAGGCAATGTCAATCCAAGTGTTTGAAAACTTGTTCTATCAATGGGTAGGAGGTTATATTTAAAAAACTTTTGGCAACTAAGTGATAGCCAAAAAGGCGCATTTTATTCAAAATTTATAAAAAAAATTCACCAAAACGAAGGTATGTGAAAACAGAAAATATTTCGGACTGCCAGAAATTTATTATTTCTTTAAAAAACACTATGAGGATAACTCAGGGATTGTTCGGACTCATTTGAAAGGAAAAAACGTAAAGAAAGTCTTACCATTGGAAGCTCTAGATGGGGTACGAAAACATATTGAGTCGTTTCCCCATATAGAGTCTCATTACTGTCGATCAGATCGTGTTAAAATATATTTAGATCCGTGTTTCTCTATTGAAAAAATATATCGACTATACCTAGAAACTGACTTCAGTAATTTTCCTGTTAAATCACATAAGTATACATTAGAGAAATTTTTAGAAAGAAATAAAGAATTAAAGAATATAATTTTGGTTTTCTTCTACCAAAAAAGGATAGATGTGATATCTGTGAGAAATACAAATTAATTGAAAATAAAACTAAAGAAAATAAAAAACAATATGATTTTCACATAAAAAATAAAATCGAAGGAAAAATAGAAAGAGACTTTGATAGAAACGCCTACAAATTTGACCAGTCTACTGCTAATTTATATTTAAATGGGAATAAGCCACAATTAAAGGTTAAAATACATTTATTGACGTTTCAATTTCCACTTCGGAAATCGTTCTCAAAATACGAGAACGATTTCCGAAGTGGAAATTGAAACGTCAATAAACGTATTTTAACCTTTAATTGTGGCTTATTCCCATTTAAATATAAATTAATTTAAAATGCCACAAGAAAATAGCTTCAGAACAGTCTACTGCTGTTTTATGCTTTGATATGCAAAATGTTTTTGCTCTACCAAAAGCTGAAGTGTCAAATTTTTTTTATAAAAAAAAGTTTTCAGTATATAATTTAACTGTTCACTGCTCCACAGATAAAATTACCTACTGTACTCTATGGCATGAAGCCATTTCAGGCCGTAATGGTAATCACATTGCCAGTGCTCTTATAAAACTATTAAACATAATTTCAGAAACAAATCCTAATATAAATAAGTTTATATTATGGTCAGATTCTTGTGTCCCCCAAAACCGCAATTCACACATGGCCTTAGCTATAAAGTATTTCTTACATATCAATAGTCGCATTAATACAGTTGAACAAAAATTTTCAGAGCCCGGACATAGTTTAATTCAAGAAATCGACTCTGTTCACAGTAAAATAGAAAAGTATTTAAAACATAGCAAAATATACAGCCCTGTTTCACTCTTAAGACACCTCGTAAATATACCCCCCGGTAAAGCACCTCTCAAGGTGCTGCAACTAAAAAAAGAAGATTTTTTAAATTTTCAAATAGTAAGCCAAACTCTAAATTTTAAAGATCTGCCTTTTACTAAAGTTAAACAAATTAACTATAAAAAATCGATAATAATAATATTATTATTAACTTTTCCATGGTAAAGGTTATTACCGAAAAATCTATAGTCGACGCTAAAAAAATAAAGCATATCGTGTCTATGTTTGCCTACATGCCTGAGGTTGACAAAATATTGTACAGAACAATATTTTCTTCACTAAATAAATGATTTTATTTCTCCCAACTGCAATTATTTGTTTTAATTACATTATAAGTAGGTACCTGCCGCGAAGAATATTTAACTTTTATTTACTGTTTGTTTCACATACACATGTTTTAATTCTTAATAAATTTTGAAAACAAAAAGCAGTTTTCTTTTTGATGTACCCTTGTATTTTTTTAAAGGTGCAGTAATATAAGATTAGAAATAATGTAATAAACTATGATCTAACTGTAGAATGATACATAAGATATATAGAAATGCAAACTAAAATATTTTACTTAAAACGTTATAAAATAATTCAGTTTTGTACTTCATTGCATATGGAACAAATGTGCAAATTTCTGTACTAATTTTACTTTTTGTTCCATAAGCAAAGGTTTTTTTTTTTTTTTTCAAATTTAAAAAGAGTCAGTAAAAATTTGAAGGCTTAATCCAGCACATTTTAAATATTTTTTTTAGAATTAACATCATTTTCCTGAGTTTTAAAATAAACGAATATTACAAGAAAAATTTAGGGAAAACGAGGACTGGAAAGAAAACAACATTTTCAACTAAGAAATAAGGGACTAATGTAGGCCATACACTGCTACTATATTTATACAGGTCGAAGATGGTGTTCTTCTTCTTTAAGTGCCATCTCCGCGACGAAGGTTGGCAATCATTATGGCTATTCTTACCTTCAAGGTAGCTGCTCTGAACAATTGCCTTGAGCTGCAACCAAACCACTCTCTCAGGTTCTTTAACCAGGAAACGCAACTTCTTCCTACGCTTCTCCTACCCTCTACTTTTCTTTGAATTATGAGTCTCAAAATGTTGTATCTTTCGCCTCTCATCACATGTCCGAGATATTGCAATTTCTTTTCTTTTATTGTATTTTCCATTTCCCTCTCTCTGTCTATTCTCCTTACCACTTCTGTATTCGTGACTCTATCTACCCATGGAATCCTTAACAATCTTCTAAATGTCCACATTTCAAACGCGTTTAGTCGATTTATTGTATTCCGGTTTAATGTCCGTGATTCAGCTTCATAGTCTTCTATTTCTTGGCATTTTCCAGCGATATAAGGCTCTAGCTTTTCTTATTTTTCTCCTTATTTGATATTGCAGCTGTTAATACTGAGTTATGTTAATATTATTTTGCCTTCTTCTGTCCTCCATCATTTCCAAGATTTCTTCTGTCATCCAATCTCCTTTCTTGCATCTGGTTGTTGTGAGTTCTCTGCGACTTGGTTCGATAATTGCATTTTTAAAGAATTGCCACTGTTGTTCTACATCACCATCAATTGATTCCGGTGTGGATTCTAGGTGTCCATTAATTTTTTGTTTCAGTTTTTCTTTGTCTTCTGATTCTAATTTTTGTATGTTTAGTTTATCACTTTTGTAGCTTTTTTGTATTTTTTTAAGTGAAGTTGGAATTTTTCTACAAGAGGATTGTGGTCCGACGCCACGTCTGCACATGGGTACGCTTTCAGAGATGGTGTTCTGGTCGTTTAAAGAGCATAGAAAAGATTTAATATTTAATCGGCGACGTCCATCTTTGCACATGTCACACGAAGAAGAAGTTATAGATGTTTATTAGCTCTGAGATATCCTTGTCATTTAAAAGTTTGAGCCAGTCGGATATTATTTTGTCAGCGACTAGGCTTTCTTATTTTTAATTTGTTGTTAAGCGGTGTCCTCGTATTAAGGAAAAGTTCTTTTATAGTATATGAATGTGGCACTTCCGGTTATACCGGAAGTAGACGTCAACTTTGTTATTTTAAATATAACCTTATAGTTTTTACTTTATTTTAAAATTTTACATGAAATTTTAGACAAAATTTTTGCATAATGTTTCATAAAAAAATTAAGTATCTTCTTCGATTATTAAGTTTGAAAAAATTGTTTGAATAACTGTAACTTCATTAATAACGAAGCTAATGACGTGACGTTGTAACTTGCTTGTTAACTCTGCATGTCCAACTCATTGATATTTCATACAGGGTGTTTTAAACTTGTTTTAAACCGCCAACATGCAAAATTTAAATTATTTATGAAGTGCTTACTTTAGATAGAACACCCTGTATTTTATTACATTTTCCGCTGTATTTTTTAAACCAATTCGTTTGGTCTTGATATTCTTTATACCTAAATCTAACCACTTTTGAGATATTTCATTATCTAAGTAAAAACATAACAACACAATTATTTTAACATTAGTAAAGGGTACTAGTAGTAGTAAAAGGTTTAGTTTTGAAATTTTATTACACTTTTGGTATAAATTGCGATTTCTTTATTTTTATAATTCAAGTGATTTTTCTAAAGAGACAGTTATGAATATACCAGGGAAAAGTAAGTGCTGAATATTGAATAATTTTTTAAAACATTACTCTTCTAGAACTTCAATCAAAATTAATTAAATTTTTTGTATACTTTTCAATATAAACGAATGTCTTTAGTTATATATATATATATATATATATATATATATATATATATATATATATATATATATATATATATATATATATATATATATATTCAGTGATTCTACAGTATTCACTGCTTTCCCTCGCTCAACCGTTTCCATCTCTCTCTGTTGTCCCTTTCTCCATCGTTTAGGCCTCTCTTACTCATCCGCAATTACTTTTAATAAACTCTTGTCGCGTCGTACCCTGTATAAGCATATAGTTTGTAAATAAATGTAATTTCTTAAAATTTTATATATATATTGAACTTGTCGTGTTTTCTTTGGAGTAATTTCACAGATCTGCTCAGATTTTCTTGAGAGGTTACACGGAGAGCCTGAATTAATGGAAAACATCATCACTTGCGATGAAACCTGGATATTCAAATACGATGTTGAAACTTAGCGACAATCCATGCACTAGGATGTCGAAATCAAAATTTAAAGCCATGCTAATCGTTTTTTTCGATTAACGGCATTTAATAAGTTGAAGATGGTCAAACTGTAAACCAAACTTACTATTTGAAAGTTTTGGCAACGCTGCGAGAGCGAGTTCGTAAGAAACGGCCGGAGTTGTGGAAAAACAAGCCGTAGATCTTGCACCAGAACAACGCACCTGCCCATAACGCACCGTCTGTGAAGCGTTATTTAGTCGCTAGAGCCATTCCAGTGCTCGAACACCCGCCGTACTTGCCTGATTTAGCACCCTGTGAATTTTTCCTGTTTCCGAAGATCAATCTGCCTTAAAAGGAATCCGGTTCGAGTCGATGGAAGAGGTGAAGCGAAAAACGGCGGAGCTCCTAAAAGCTCTAACAAAAGAAGACTTCCAGCATTGCTTTGACCAATGGAAAAAACAAATGGAACGGTGTGTGGCGAGAGAAGGGGAATCTATTGAAGGAGAGCATTCGATTGTAAAATAATTTTTAAAATAAAACTCTTTTTCATAAGCAGTCTCGTTATCTTTTCTCGTTTTCTTCGCAGTAATTTCATTTATTTCACGACATATTTGATCCATCCATGCCTGTTTTGTTTTTTTAGCCTTATATCTTGGATGTCTAAATAATTCTTTACATCGAGCTTCGTGTTTATTATTCCACTTCTTCTTTTTTGAATAAAATTATAGTCATCTAATTTATTTTCTTTATTCATTCTTTGGCAAAGTTCTCTGGCAAAAAGAATCTTGTCGAATGTCATCTTCATCTTAACACACATACACAACTTTTGACGAGTATATTGTTTCTCTATTCTTTATATTTTACGACTTTAACAATTAATAAAAAAGAAGAAAATTTTAAAGAAATCAAAAGTAAAGTCTAAATTAAAATCTGTTTTTGCCAAAGCATACCCTCCTCTTTTAAATAACATTGTATACAATGTAATAAATTAATCCGTATAACTCTCAAAAACAAGTACCTGCCTATACATTAGAATTTCGATTTATCAAAGCTTACCCTTCAATTCTCTCAATGTAAGGACCATACGTACATATATGTATACGGAGAGGAGGGTGAATGAAATTCTATTAACTAAACGCGTTTCAATTGACTTGTAAAGGATCCCACCCCTAATTTGATATAAACACCAGCTGATCTGGATAATGGGGCTATTTGGCAGAATTAGGTTTGACCCGTTTGATCATTCGCAATTATAATATGATGATTTGGTTTATTTGTTTAAATGCGTTCGGTTTATTTAAATAGATTAAATTATTTTAGATAGTTTTCTTTTACAGATAATCACTATGCATGTTATAAAGGAAAAAATGAGGATATTTACATATAATTTAATACAGCAAACGAGTTTAACACACAAGAATTCTGTAATTTAATTTTTGGGTCAGTTAATTAAAGATGAAAATTTTACGCCCTTCTTCTGGTCTACTTCAAAGCAGCCTATGACATTGTTAAAAGAACTGCAATATATAATGCAATGATAGACTTTAGAATCCCACTTAAGTTAGTTAAATTGACAAAACTAACAATACAAAACGTAAGATCGAATTATAATGCTCGTTTATTAGAATCCAAGGAGGATACTCTACATGCTTTGATATTAATTAGCATGTCTTCTCTTTAATATTGTCTAGGAAAATGCAATGCAAGTTAGGTAAATATTAGATTGAATGGAACTATCTTTAATAGATCGACACAAATTTTCGTATTAGCTGATGACATCGTTAGAGTAGGCAGAAGTATAAGACAAAGTGCAATATGAACGCAGCGATTAAACTACGACTAGTTCTCTTCTTTCTATAGGATATGGCCCTGTTTGTTCTACCATCTCAGCTCTTGTGATGCCAATGTACAGCTGTCATACCACCTTTTCGGAGGTCTTTCTAGTGGTCTTTGTGCACTGAGCGTTTGTACCCATTTCGCGATTCTACCTGGATCCATTTTGTTGAAATGATCTCTCCATTTTGACTCCAATTTTTCTTAATTTATCCGGACTCGGCCTGGGGTAGTAGTGTACCTGACTGGGTTGATTGAGCAGTATGGAGATTTGCATTTGCATTTGCACTGAAGGTTCCAAATCTGGATCAGGGAAAAGGATTCACAGATGAGGCTTGTAATCTATCTGTGTTAAAGAAGGACTTTACTCTCAGAACTATCAGCACAGTATTAATTAACCAAATGGCCAAATTAACAACTAGTTTTCCCTTTGGGCAGTCTAAAGAATTTCCATATCTTGGATCGCTAGTTAACACCTTGGCTGCCACAATAGTATGTAAAAAAAATTTTATATAAATTATTATATAAAAATTATTATTATATTATTATGTCGTTTGTGTACAATTCGATATAAATTATAAATACTTTTAAGTTTCGGTCATTTTTTTTAGTAAACCGAACGTTTTTTCCATATTTTGAAGAGAAGCCACACGTGCTACTCGCAGCCATAAAACAAGGATGGGTATAAAACAAGGATATAGTTCTAATAGCCGCGTAAACTCAATGCCGCTGCTTATTGTTTTAACGGTACAAGGTCGAATAATTAGACATGTAAACGAAATGGGTTGAGTAATTATTATAAACTTCGATAGTTGCAATGAATTTGTCAGTAGTATATATTATATATTCTTATCAGTGCAATATAGATTGTTTACTGTATCTGCTGAATATGAGCTATGAGAAGGAGCTAAACCGTTTAGAAGCTTTACGGCAGGTAATAAATTCACAATATTGTATAAGTGGTAAAAGTATTCTAATATTGTTGTATTATAGGAGGTCCTCTCCTATAAAGATGGGTAGGAAATATTTGAAGATAATTGTTCTTCTGAAGAATATATTCCAGATAGTAGTGGTGAATCATCAGGCGAAGAAATTTCTACAGAGAAACGTCTAAAAGTTGCCACTTCAGAACCTCTAAATTTGGAGAGAAACGAATTAGAAATCAAAGACGAGAATGTGTGGGACACATTGATGGAAAGAATTGAATATGTAATACAAAATAATACTACAGATAGTGACAATGATGGCAGCGAACAAAATAAAAATAAGGGAACTGATGGAGATCTGGTTTGGGATATTGTGAGAAGTCGAAATTTGAAACAGTTTGTTTTTACAGAGCCAACGTGCGGTATTGATATTCAGTTATATGGGGATTATTGTTTTCAATGTAAATGTAATGTAATATAAATGGAAATTTAAATGTTTTCAATAATTGTGACATTAGGTTCACTAACATATAGTCATTACAGTAATTAGGGTTCTTGGTTTTTGGTTCAATGCATGTTTCCATCATCCACTTTTCCTTAAACTCTTTTATTTACAGCTTACACCTTTGTTATGAGTTCTTGTAATATAAGCACCCTGTCGTGTTCTGATATTATTGCGCATAACATTATCAATTGCTGTTGCTGCACAGTAAATCAGAATCTGCAAATTTTCCAATGTATAATCTTACGAAATAATTGGGTAAAACTGGTACACCACTGGTAGCAATTAACTTACACGTCTTAAAATCTATCAAGGTAAATTCTGCAGCAAATTTTCATGAAAGCCTATTATGTATTGAAAAGATATTTTTCCCATATTAACTTTCTCCGACCAATTCACAAAATTTCCCTGTTAAAAAGAGTTCAAAAGGTGGGTTTTACCTACCTCCGTATAGTAATATCGAAGTTTTTTCCTCAAGAATTTTAAGTAAGTAGTATAAAATTGTATCCCAGCTTAGCTGGTCACTATTTGGTTAGCGGTTTAACTCCCGCATATTAGTGTTAGTTTCGTATTCGATCTAATTCGAAGCATTTCTGGTTTAAGAATTTAGATTGAGTATTGAGTATACTTAGTTATACCATTGCATATTGAGTATACCTAGTTATTGTTACATAGCTTATCGTACAACAAACACGGCAAGCGACGAAGTAAAAATACGCATAGCTATAATATCAAACACAATTCTCCATGTAGTGCAGTCATTGAAGCATTATTGCTCCGAATTTTTTATTGTGAACCGAATTGCAAGTTCATCCTACCCTTAACTTCAAAAGTAAAAATGATTTGAACTTCGCAACCACCCTGGGGGTGGTTGCCACCCCTTATCGGGGGTGAATTTTTTTTTATAATAACCTCGGATATCGATAGAAAACCTAATGTTAAGCAAAAAATTATCTATAAAGTTTTTCGACAAATCCAATGCTTTTCAAGTTATTGGCAATTGAAAATTCGCAATTTTTTCACGTTTTTCATCGGTTTTTTGCAAATATCTCCAAAAATATACGTTTTATCGAAAATTTTCTAAACAAACAAAATTGTAACATTTAAAAAATGAACAATTTGGTTTTATATAAATTATTCTAAGTGCAATATTAAGCTAGATATTAAAGATCAAAGCCGTTTTTTATTTTGTCTGAAATCGATCTGGCCAATGCCATCTAGCGGCGAGCAGATGCATTTTAGGCATTCTAATAAAAAAGGGATTTGTAGTGCTTAAAATAAGCTTTAAAATGAGCACTATTAAAAGTCTTTTGCACGTAAAACAAGTGAGCTGTATTGCAAATAATAGGAGCATCTAATGTTTTTTCTTTTAAATCAATGGTAATTACTATTTAAATGGAAATAAGCCACAATTAAAGGTTAAAGTACGTTTCAATTTCAAATTTTCAATTAAACGTAGTTTGAGAACGATTTCCGAAGTGGAAATTGAAACGTCAATAAACGTACTTTAACCTTTAATTGTGGCTTATTCCCATTTAAATAGTAATTGCTTTAAAATGCCACAAGAAAATAGCTTCAGAACAATATTAAATCAATGGGTTTCAAAGTGCCATTTCCACCAAAATTAAAATTAATCGTATTCCGCCTAGAATTAACTTTATTATGAAGAGTTTGATAAATTTTTATCAGTTTGGCTTCTTCAGGACAAATATTTTTCAAAAAAGTCACGATTAAAAAAAATTTAAATTTTAAAAAAAACCACCTTTTTTTTATACTATCTCAAAAATGACGACAGATGCGTATAAAAGTATAAAAATAAAAAATTTAGTTATTTTGTTTTTTCTGTTAAACAAAAATTGAGGGAGATATGATTGTTTAAAGAGCGCGTGGCAGTGCAATCACAGCCTCTCTTAAGCCCTTTAACCATTCACCGTTTTAGAAAAAGGTTTTTTTACTATATATTGCAATAAAGGATGTTGTAGCTCTTTTAATTACCTTTACAATGGTTTTTTATAAATTGTGATAGCATGAAAATTGAATTTTTTTTTTGAAATATTTTTTTCTACCTAGTAACTGAAACTTACGGAGTGTGAATATTTGGAGCAATGTGAAAGAACGCAGTAATAATAGAGACCCAAAACTATTGTAATGTGTAAATATATACATAATATGGCTCATATATTTTGGAAACGTAGGCATGAATACATACCAACGTTCTTATATGTATATATAACACATTTGAGTGAAGGGCCAACTAAAAAGCCAGGTGATCAGCTGTTCGTGCTCCGTTTATTCGTTATAACGTGACCAATATATTTCCGTCTGCAAAGGAATAAGCACGTGTTTAATATTTATTTAGACACCCAATTGCAATACATGTTGTTTAATAAAAAAATGTAAGTAGATAATAAAATTATCATCCTTAGTTCCAACCGTTGGTGCCATAAATGAACATCTTCAAACCCAGATTTGGCTTGCTAACAAAAACATTCATCCAACGGATTGGGGGTGATTAATGAATGACAGTTTATTAAATCCACTTAAGTCTGTAGATCCACCCGCACCACAAGAACTCCTGAAAATGATTTTTTGCAACTGCAAAAAAGGATTTGGAGCGTCTTGCGGATGCAGAAGAGTTGGTCTGTTTTGTAATAGTACCTGTGGAACGTGCAGTGGAGATAACTGCCAAAATAGCCCTCCAATTCAGCCAGAAGATGTTGAATGTGACAGCGAGTCCGACATTGAGTCATGAATAATAATATTATATTTTAATAATAATAGTACAGTTTTATATGATTTGTAAATATTTTATTCAATAAATGGCAATTTTTACTCTAAATTAAATTATTTTTAAATATGTAATCATATATATTTTTCTGTTTTAATTTAGGGGCAGTTTTAAGGGTAGAAAAGCTGAAGAATATGATAATCATTTTCGAGAGTGTCGAATAATATTTAAATCCTTTTCATTTTATCAAAAAAATTTTTAACAATCTTATATCAAGGGGTAGTTTTCAAGGGTTGAAGGGGGGTTAAAAATTTGATAATTATTGTAGAGAATATAAAATATTACTTACTCTATACTTACATCTATTTATGTCATACCAAAGTATTTTTTTGTGATTTTTTCAATTTAGGGGTTGTTTGCAAGGGTTGTAAGATTTTCAAGCGGTTGAAAATGATTATGAGGTAATTGTGTTAGAAAATACTTTACAATTTCACCACTTACTATTAGACATGTTTAGCAATAAAATGGCTCCATGTCAATTTTTCCATTAAGGGGTTGTTCACACCCCTTAAAAATATTAGGCTGAGTTCAGATCATTTTCACTTTTGAAGTTAAGGGTAAGATGAGCCTAATTCCAAAATTTCATGCAAATCGGTTGACAGTAAAAAAATTCGGAGGTAAGACCGTATTTTTCGCTTCAATGACTGCACTAATGGTCTTCAGAAACAATTGAGAAATAAAAACCTAAAACGTGCAGAAGGTAAAGCTTAATATTTATACTTAATAAAACCGCTTTTAATATATGGTGCTAAAACATGAACTTTGTCCTAAAAAGACGAGAGACTACTCGGTATCTAAGAGAAAAATACTTAAAAACCCACCCACACAGGAATTTAAAACCTATGTTTTTTATAAAACTCTCGCATGTAATTTTTTATGTAACACACTTCTCTGCTATCTTCGCTTATAGCGTCAAACCAAGCGCGGTCTTGAAAATTCGCAGAGCCAAAATATAAAATTAAAAATACCGATAGTTCGTCCAATAATTACTGCAGCGACACAGTCAACGAATCACTTTTTAATTTGAGCCGAGATTTTTTAAAACCCGAGGGATTTGGGGTGGGTGAGAGTGAATAACAGGACTGGAGTAGCTATATGCGATATTTATAATTTAAAAGTGATATAATTAAAAATTATTTAAATACAAAAATATGAACTTATTAAAATCAATAAAAAAATTATACAAATATGTCAATCTCAGAAAAAAAAACAAAAAGTCATAAGTATCGAAAATTTCTTTTCTTTCCAGAGCTGAGCCATTTGTTGCTTGTTCCTGCAACAATCTTCGCTTCATCTCTTCAAGGGGCGTACTAAATTTCTTTCTTTCGGTTTGGAGTTTTATATCAATTTAATCAGTTGATTTTTATCCATTCTGTACATAAATTTATTTTCTCATTGATCCATTACCTGTTCAGTTGTTGTCTTATGCCTATTTCTCTGCCTATCAAGTATTGTAAGGCTTTTTACTTTTCTGAGAAATCAATTCATCTATCAAATTCGCTAGCTTGGATTGTAAAGTTATTCCTTTACACCATTGCCAGCTTCCACATTCATATAATATTAATAATACTTACTTGTAAAATTTACAGATTCAGAAATTGCTAATGTTATGGACATTAAGATCAGAACACGACAGGGTGCTTGTATTAGAAGAACAGATAACAGAGTTGTATCTTGAAAAAAGTGGCTATATAAAAAGTGGAAACCTAATTCCACTAGAAAGTTTAAATAAATCGTATTGGATATATAATTAATGAGGAAAAAAATAAAAGTGTTTAAGGAAAAGTGGATAATGGAAACATGCATTGAACCAAAAACCAAGAACCCTAATTACTATAATGACTATAGGTTAGTCAGCTTAATGTCACAATTATTGAAAACATTTTTAAAGGTTATACATGCAAGAATATTTAGAGAGTGTGAAGTAGATATGAAACCTAAAAATATCGAGACCAACAAAAAGATCTTTTTGTCAAATTTATAGACTTTTCTGACAAAGTTAAGCTTAACATTAGTGAGAAATCTCTATTGGAACCTCGCTGAAAGTGAGAAAGACCTACAGACGCTACTAAACACAATTTGTGATTAGTTGGGGAATAGTTCGGTTTAACAATAAACCTAACGAAACCAAAAACATGATTATCATTAAACGGAGTAAAGTCATATAAAAAGGATCTAGATACAAAATAAGGATATTCAACAAGTGGAGAAAATGAAATAATTAGGAGTCTGAATTAATGAACATCTAAATCCGAAATCCTAAATTTGATCAAGTAACTAAATGTTCAATCTGCAAATTCGATATCGAATGGTAAAATGTTAAATCCGCTGTATTCTTTATTATGGTGCCAAGCTTGGACTGTTAATATTGACTTAATGAGAAAGCTGGAAGCTTTTAAGATGTGGAGTTTTAGGAGAATTTTGAAAATACCATGGACCTTCATAACTGGAAATATCTTGAACCTGACGAGTTCAAAACTTCTGGCTAAAAAAGTTTTGGACTGTTTATGAATGATTATCGACCTTAATTAATCATATAATTTCTAATCTGCAAGAAATTCTATCATTTCTAACTTAGAGAACAACTTATTTAATACCGTAGGAACAAAATAACGCCCAAGATACAACCAATGGCCAATTACTTTTCTTACAACTTTATACAAATTGGTCACATCCTGTGTCATCCAGTTTATCTACCAACACTGTACTCTAAACAGTATCATAGTGCCACAACAGAAAGGATGCGCTAAAGGTTCCATGGGCTGCAAAGAATAACGTCATCGAGATAGTCATTTCTAACAAGACATATACCAAAATAAAGTAACCTCTTTACTGCTTTTATTGATTACACGAAGCCCTTTCACTGAGTGCCATATGAATGGTTTATAGGTATATTGAAAATGTAAGTCGATGATAACATAGTGACCCTTAACGTTCAAATACGTGGTTAAAACAATATCGAAACTGAAGATATTCCTATTAACCGGAGCCTTTTTCAAAACACTCATTGAGTCTGCTTTTGTTGTGCCTAGCGATGAACCTACCTGTCGCTGCTACTAAACTCCACTGAACCAGGTTTTAGCATCAAAAATAACAATACTGTTGTGGCGGAACTTAAGCTTCTGTTGTTTATAAATGATTTGAAATAAATGGCTTCCACTCAAAACCACCTAAATCAGATCCTAAAAACTGCAGAAACTTTCTCAAATGATATCAGTATGCACTTTGGACTAGACAAGTGTCGTGTTCTTAATATAGTCAGAGGAAAGATTTAGCACGGAGCTAAAACTGAACTGACTTTCGAGTTCGTATGAAGAGTAATACGGCTAAATTGTTTATATCTATATTTGCAGGCAATAAATACAAAACGTAAATACTTAGCTACTTATTTGATATTGTAAAGTGGTCTAAAACCGATATAGAAAATAGGGGAAAAGGTCATATAGATATAGGTAAGCAATTAAAAAATATATTGCTAATTTTAGAACAAGCAAAGAAACAAATCAAGCAGATATATTTACCTTAGATCGAGCAATCTGCGCAATAGATGACACAACGCCGCTTAAACTGAGGAAACAAGAAATGCGCATAAACCACCTGACTAATCAAGAAAAATGCGCCCCTGGATGAGTAAACCTCTGCATGGGCGACATCTCAATGAGATCAGCTGATACAGCGTTGAACTATTGGCTGACATCAAGAAAGATGTTTTCCGAGACAAAGGGTTTCTCACTTGTCATTCAGGATTTGGTTATTCCAACTAAAAATTACCAAAAGTATATTGTCAAAGACCCTAAGGTCCAAAATAACAAATGTCGATATGGGTGTCAATCCCACAAGATCATATAATATATTACTGAGAGCTACCAGGTGTTTGTTGGAATTGATTGTAAAGAATGTCAAAACGATTACGTGACATGATATCAGCTATCGTATTATATCGCGTTTCTTCTGTCCAATACATTCTACACGAAGGAACACGAACAACTCCACTCAATATATGTATGCCTAAGAACTGCTCTACTGTCTTTTGGCACAGAATACAAGTTTGTCTGCTCAGCAAAATTTTGAATAATATCATTGTCACAAAACATTTTAAAATATTGTAAAGGTGTATAAATATTTTCATCAATTGAAAAATCACCACTGTATTCGCTGTTTACATCAATTAAATTGTTGTCGGTCCAAATTAGTTTTTTATGCTTTTTGTTCTTGGCATAACTTGTCTGTGGCTCTTCTGTAATTTCTTCAAATTTTCAATAATTCTTCTATTTGAGTTTCTTCAAACATTTCTTCTTCCAAAGTATCTTCCTCATATTATCAACATCAAATTCGATATTAGAGTCGTCAAGAAGACCAACTACCCCTTCCCTAGACAGATGTTGCAATTCCCGAAAAGAAAGTTTGGTTTTGGTAGTTTTGAACACACGACCCATCTGAAATAAAAAAGTATATTGTACTTTTGTATTTTATTGACAGAAACAAAATTCACACGACTTCTCAATAATGCTATTTGGAGACCTCCACAATGGCCCAATGATGCCATTTGGATTCATTGGTATAATTGTCATTGAAATAAGCAAAATAAATTTTTTCGGGCAATTACTGGTTCAATTACTCACCTAAGAATGATTCGAAATTTACAGTGAATTGATGATCGTTGTTTCTCTACGAAGTTTTACATTGAAATGTAACTAACGCTTACTGATATAATTGTCAAATAAATTAATGCAGCGTCATCTATAAGTATCTTTTAGTAGGAAGGTAAGCCAACGCAATACCGTTCGCCAAATCGACATAAGTAGTTTCCTTTGCCGCTAAAGTAGAAAACATTACTATGATCCCAAATGGGATCATCTGACTGGAAAGGGTTAACTTTCTTTACTTTTAAAAGCAATAATATCTTTCTTAAATAAGTTATAATCCTACTCCTATGTTTTATTACTATTTTTCCAAGCATATCATTTCACCACCCAATTTTCCTAGCAGGGATTTTCAGCATCCCGTGACCAACGAAGACCTGCCAGGGACTGAGGGCCAATTTGATCTACCAAAATAAGTTACTTGGTTTCCCACTTGCCTTTAACATTCTATGTCGTTTACCAAAAACTGTTGGTTATCCGCCGTCGAAATGTTTCCATTTTTGGACAAAAGCGTGTCCACAGTGGCGAACCACCGCTACCGGTGTGCTAGTTTTGATCCACACCAGATATTTTATTTCCTCAGTACCACCTATATCCACAGACATTCCGCTATCCGTCACGTAAGGAGTCGCGCCATGTGGAACTAGAAACCCCACACGGGATTAAGTTTTAATCGACGCCTAATACTTTCCAAACAATGTAAATGCAATAAAATTATTACTGAAGAAGAGGCCAAGGGACCTACTATCAGATATAAGAAATTATTATATAAAATTTTCGTACTATGAGCGTCTATGTAGGTGAATAATGACTAAAAAAAATAACAACGACTAATAAAAAAACTTAATCACTAGCTAATGATCTATAGGTCATCCACCCCTTTATATTACTAAATTATTGCCGAACTCCCAGAATGGTTTTCCTATGTCTTAATGTTCGCAGGCATTCTAAATGCGTATTTTTTGAAAGAAATCTATATATCCACCCTTATATATATATATATATATATATATATATATATATATATATATATATATATACATATATATATATATATATATATATATATATATATATATATATATATATATATATATATGCAATTTAACAGATATCTAATACTTAGTACAGTTCGTCTCTGTAGGGGTGGCAACAACGCGCAATGAATAAAATCATATATATTCATCTGGTGCACGCTTCGATCGAACAAAGAGTCCGGAACTCCGGAATTAAAAATCATTCATTTCATTCAAAATCAATCATTACATCTGGCCATTGTTACAGCCGTATAATATCTCCAGCCCCATTTTAATCAATCTAAAAAACATCATAATTGATGCTTTTACGCAAATTATACACTTCTTTTTTAATTTTTGTGTGTACATTGTTTGTTGGCTTTTGTTGGGAGTTTTGGAATACGGTTTTAATTAAAAAAAAGTTAGAACCTAATCAAACGGACCAAATATTATTTATTTTGTATTCTAACAAAGTAATTTATTTATTTTGTTGCATGTCTGTAAAGCAGGTAAGATCTTATATACTCATTTTCTATTAACATAGCTATATAGAGCATTCGCTGAGCGCGCGAATATTTTGGCAGATTCGTAGTCGGAATTCTACAACACAAAAATTTCTACCTCACAATAATAACAGGTCAAATAAAATAACTATTGCAAACTGTTCTTATTAAAAAAAAAAAAGAATTATTCTAAGTAGTCTGTACTAAACCCATAAAATTTTTCATATACACTGTGTGTCAGCCAAATGGAATAAATTAGCTAACAAATAAATGAGAGAGTATTCGAAAAAACGGTCGAATACGTCGATTAGTATTTATAGTTGCGCATTTTTTTTCCATAAAAACTTTTTATACGGGGTGTCTCAGACAACGGTGGCCAATACCAACTTGCTTATTTTAAATAGTATATTAATTAATTTTTAGATTCCTCAGATCATTTTAGACATTTTTTGAATACAATGTTCTATACTTAAGAAAACTATATATTTGCTGAAAGTCGCTACAACATATCCAAAAACTTCTAACTAATATAAATCTAAACAATAATGTCAAGTCCGGGGACCGTGGTGGCCATTTCATCGATCCTCGCCTCCCTATCCACCGATTTGGAAATATTTGGTTGAGGTACTGCCGGACCTGGATTTGGTAGTGGGGTGGTGCTCCATCTTGTTGAAACCATATCATATTCTCTGGAACTTGTGGGTTTCCTGGATCAGGATACAAGTTGGCCAACGTTGGCACTACATTATTTTGAAGCAATGCTAAATAATTGTCGCTATTCAAATTGCCGTCTATGAAAAAGGGACATTATGATCTGATCTTTAATAATTCCTGCCTACACGTTAACCTTCTCAGGGTATTGAGTATTGCCTGCTCTCATCCAGTGAAGATTTTCCCTGGAGCAATAGCGGCAATTTTGCCGATTAGCATGACCGTGAACAGTAAAGGTGCAGTCATCAGAAAACAAAACATGTTCAAATTGGATCACATTGCCGTCTAACATTGCCATCATTTGTTCACAAAAATATGTTCTCTTGTCAAAATCATCTTCCATGAGCTCCTGAGTCTGTATAATTTAATAGGGATGCATTTTGTTTTCTTGTAATATTCGAATAACCGATGAATAGGTAATGTCGAGTACTGCGGCTACTTTTCGAACCGATATATGTGGGTGTTCCTCAAACTCAAGCATAACAGCCAATTTGGTATCCTCACTTATTGTATTGGCAGCTTCTTTTTTACCTTTCTTACATGGCTCAGCTCGTGGAATTGCATCTTTTGTTTACTAATTGTCCCTTCTTGTGAAATGCTTCGTGAATTAAACGAGCTACTTCCATTTGCGTACGTGTCTTATCTCTATAGCCAAACCATATGTATAATTGTAATTTTGCACATTTCTGTTAAATGAACCACTTTTCTGGCTTGCGGTTAATGAAATTCAAACGACTATAGCACTGACAACTACTTCTGTCATGGAACAATAAAAAATTGGCGTTTTAAACCAAAGTAATAAATTTTTTGATTTTTTTAACATATTAATAAAAAGGAGTGCTTAAATAGTTTTTGCTTACTTTATCATTACCAAGACCTAAACGGGCAAAAAGTATTAAGACACTGGTAGCGACTTTCGACAAATAAATAATTTTCTTTTCCAAATGTAAATTTTTGCTTTTTACTTAATATTTCCGAAACAGTCAAAAATAGATATAGTAAATTGTATTCAAAAAATGTCTAAAATGATCTAAGAAAAATTAATTAAAATACAGGGTGTTCTATTTAAAATAAGAAAGTTGGTATTGGCCACCGTTATTTGATACACCCCGTATAAAAAGTTTCTATAGAAAAAAAATGCGCAACTATAAATACTAATCGACTCCGTCGCTTTGCAAAACTTCACGAAAAAGAATCTTATCCGCTCAGACCCTGAATTGTTCTCTTTTGACTACTAACATCGAACTCCCGATGACCAAATTCGGACCTCCACAATGAAAGCGCCGGTCTCTTACTAATATTTAGATTATCAATTTATATTTAAAAAGCGCATATTTAAAATTAAAAGTTGACGTATCACAGTGTTTTTCATAATTATCTAAACTAAGGACTCAAACAATTTAATTCCATAAGTGGTTTCCACACTTTAAAATTTAAAAATTTCGCCCTGTATTATTCATAATAAACCCTACATCATATAGTTCGTTGAGATCAGGTTGTGAAGAAGCTTTTAAAATATATAGAGTTTTCCATTAAAAAAAAAAGCTTTTGGACTATGCTAGTCTTAGGTGGATCACCCTGTATATTTCAAATTATGTTTAAAAAGTGTTTAAAAATGTCTCAGAGATTTTTGTATGTTTTTAAAACAATAACAGAAATAGTTTTATTTCATAAGTGATTTCCACCCTTTGAAGGATATCTCGCAGAACTTTTTGAAAAATATTTGTTCTATTTCTTGACAAATGCATTGGTTGAAGCAACAACTTTCATTTTACAATCACTTACCGAAAGGAACCACGTCATAGGCATATTCCTAGACGTCTAGAAGGCATTCGATCAGGTCTGGCATACAGGGCTGGTTGAAAAACTCCACCTTGCTGGATTGCCCACACCTTTTGTTAAACTAATCAATTCCTATCTCTCTCATCGGACGATCAGGATCAAAGTAGGCGACTACTTATCCACACCCTTCACTCCACTAGCTGGAGTGCCCCAGGGCTTAATACTTGCACTAATATTATGCACAGTCTACAACAGTGACATCCTCCATCCACAGCATAGATGGGAGACCCTTTTACTTTACGCTGATGACACTGCTCTCCTCACGTAAGGATCACACAGAGAGCGTGGACAATTGTCTGTATTCGAAAGAACATAAAACTATCTAGATAGAGTTATTAGGTGGTGCAATAAATGGAGAGTGACCATAAATTCCTCCAAAACTCAACTAATTTTATTTAATACTTCAAACTACTATTCTCAGAAACTCGGTTTCCTATTTGGGAGTTCATTTTACCAGGACTTCAACTCGAAAACCGACATTCAAGATACTTTAGATAGTGTGAGAAGGAGGTTTAAACTCTTGGCAGTGTTAGCTGGTAAACTGAGCAAGACGTCATCCAAAACATTATTGCATAGGACCTACAAAACATTCATCAGACCCATCATCGAACACAAGGCTTAACATCTACGCTTCTCTTAAGACTACGAAATCAACGCTATCATGACAACCGAAAAAAAAAATCCTCAGATTCTGCATAAGGCGGAGCAGGCTATATCCATCAGCACACATACATACACTGGCACACATAACACCAATTAAGGACAGAATCCTATCCCTCAGCAGGAGGTATGTCCTTAGAACCATTGCCGGCTCGAACAACCGAGCTAAACGAATACTAAAGATCCTTGCAATCGCCGAGGGCAAATACTCACCAGGCTTCCTCAAAGAAAAATTCCATTTCCTTCAGCTAAACTTCTTCACAACACTGGACATGAACTCCCTGATGAGTATTTTGAAATTTTAGAATCAGCCCCCATCAAATATCGCAGCTAACTACTGCACGCTAAAAACGCTGAACAAGAGCCGTTCCATTGTATGGCTGGTAACCCCTGAAGTACCTCCTTGGCATGCTTGGCACAATCACCTAGATTCCTCTTGCGCGCTTCTAACACATCGCAAACACGCTACCTTCTGAACCCCATCTCCTTAGTAGTCCAATACTTTTCCACACGAACATCATTCATCACGATTTTACACCACCACTACTCCACAAAAAAAGGAGTACCCTTTCCTTGAAGAAGCGTTAAGCTTAAACAAGGTTAAAACTATGGAACCAGACAATTGTTTTGTATTCTCAACATTTCATTAAATAGGTCATTCACGTTCCGATTTTTAGTCCGACTAGTGGTCCAACTTCCGCAGTGGGATCTAAAATCGGACCGTGAGTGGGTTGGTTGGATTAGTTGGACAACCAGTGGTACGAGTCGGAACATCTAGAGGGACGACTGACTTGAAGGTCCGACTTGCGACTTGCGACGAAGTGGGAGCGTGAATGGTGAAGTTGGAAGTCGGGTCGAAAATTTCCTCAATCAGTTGACTTTCGGCACCTGTTACGTATGAGATTTCTGTGAATTACTTTACGCAAAGATCCCTAGTTCGCGCAAATATTTAATAGAAAATAAACTTTCAATTGCACGAAAATTACCACTATTAAAATACACGATTCTTCATCATCATCTATTTTTTGCTAGGACAAATCATTTTCCTTTCTGTAGATCTATTTCGGACACTCCCACATAGGTACAATTTCCAACACTCCGAAATAGCTACAGAAGAATTATCAACAAACAACGAAAATTAAATCATAGTTGTACTGAAATTCGCTGTCTTCGAATGGGGGTTGACGGCTCTCTAACAACAGACATAGAAAGAAAACAGCTGATATGGTACGGACACGTCCAGAGGATGGATAACTCAAGAATTCCAAAATAATTATGCAATTGATACCGCCAAACAGCAGAAGTAGAGGAAAACCCAAGAAATCTTGGAGAGAGGGAGTAACGAAGGCGATGAGCACAAGAGATCTTAGAGAGGGCCAATGGGATGATAGAGTGTCATGGAAATTAGGCATTTTAAAACCGATTGATATATATGTACTGAAATTAGAAGTAACTGTTTCTTTATATTGTTCTGAAGTTATTTTCTTGTGACATCTTATGGAAATTTACTATTTAAGTTGGAAATAAGCCTGAATATTAGTTAGAAATTAAATTTATTTTACGTTTCGACTTCAACTTCGGAATATTTTGATAACGATTTCCAAACGTTAAATACATTTAATTTTTAACTCATATTGTGGCTTATTCCCAATTATCCTACTAATGATATTTTGCGTAGTGTTTACTCGATATATTTTTTGATTAAGCAATGTACACCGTCGGTCGTGAAAACAAACTAAAACTGAAGTTGGACCGCTAGTTGGATAGCAAGTCGAAGCGTGAGTGGAGACGAATATCCAACTAGTAGTCCTACTAAGTGGGAGCGCAAGTCGGAACGTGAATGTCCAACTTTCTCTTCGAATTCGTTACATAATACATATATACTATCCAGGCAACACAAACAATTTTGCCAAATTTTCAGGCTATACTTCAATCCCCTGAGGATTTAATTATTTTCGAGCGTTTTTAGCGGTTTAGCTCCACTGTATGGTGTCCCCTAGCCTTCCCTCACCAGCCGCCATTGGATATAAGTTATAATATTTAAATATGGGAACATTATATGCATCTCATCCTTACCTACATCATAACCACAACCCGATAGATTTTTAGCTAACTGTTTTATACCTAGTAGATTGCTTTATCCATTTCATCGAAGTGAAATAATGATATTTTTTTTAGTAACATAATCCTAGTTTAAAAATAAACTAAATATAAAATGAACAAATCAAACAAAATAAATATCCAGCGAAAGCAATTTGCCATAAATAAAAATCAAAATATGGAATAGGATCTATACTGTTGAAGGTTTTTTATTTTATTTTATTTCATGTGTGTATTTGCTGATCTTGTCGTTTTACCACATCAAACTAACCTATTCGATATTTTATGGTCAATTCTATATAGAGCAGTCTATTTATCACAATGATTAAAGTCATATAAGCGGGGTTTGTTGAAAACAAACTACCACGCCTTTCATGTTAATTGTTCCATGTGTAATGTCGAAATAGAGGAACCGAGTAGACCAAGTGCGCTCCTACTTTATTAATTACAAAACTCGATGTTGTGACGTCGCCCATTGTTGAAAATCTGATTGTCATATCACATCAGAGCTATGCTGTGACAAAGCGCAGCTGTTCCCAGCTTTAAAATAATTAATTTTAGTTTAGAATTGAAACGGTGGAGGGAAAATTAAATGAGATTTTTTTCTCAAAAGTGAGCAAAATATTAGACCATAATTAAAAGTAAATGTGATGTTTTAGCAATTTCATGTGCAAAAAATAAAATTTTTTATTAATATCGAACTATCATAATTTATTGTAATCAAATAAAAATTATAGTTTCCCATATTTAATCATAAGGTATGCTGATGACACTGTGATTCTAGCAAGTAGCATGGAGGAACTGAGTTGTCTAATGAGTAAGATACAAAAAACCATCCAAATGGATGTTAGTAAGCAAAACCCAATAACCACCACAGCAACTGATATTAGACAATGAAAGAATTGAACACGTGGATTCGTACATCTACTTGGGAACAACAGTTAACTCAAATTGGGATCAAGCGAAGGAAATACGTATAAGAGTAGAAAAGGCAAGAGCATCGTTCACTAGCATAAAGCAAATTTTCACCTCTAAAAGCCTCACCCTACCTCTCAAAATTCGACTTCTGAAATGTTATGTATTTCCGGTTTTATACCTTACCGACGTATATTACGTATATCCTGGACTGAGCACGTGACCAACGAAGAGGTACTACGCCGGATAGGTAAAGAGAGAGAGGTAGGAATAAGTATAAAGAAAAGAAAGTTGGAATACTTGGGTCACGTTATGAGACATAATAAATATAGAGTACTACAACTGATCGTTCAAGGGAAAATAGACAGCAGAAGGGGTCCAGGGAGGAGAAGACACTCGTGGCTCCAAAACTTGCGGCAATGACGGATTGTCATCTGCTGAACTATTCAGATCTGCCGTAAACAAAGTCAGAATAGCCATGTTGATTGCCAACGTTCGGAACGGACAAGGCACATGAAGAAGAAGATATTTAACCGGTCACTGTAATAATGAGAAACATTTTCGAAAACGTGGCTTTGGCAATAAATTAATGTAAATAAAAAAATTAAAACCAAATTGGAAATTTCTTATTTTTTGAAACTAAGCTTCTATCCTGGCGTTGTTTTTTACTTTTTTCTCTATAGTAAAATGCTGAGGAGAGCGTCACGGAACTAGCGCAACAAAATGCACTCGTCACGAGTAGCGTCATGGAATAGCGGGTCTTCACATCGATTCACTACTCTCGATCAATTCGTTTCTAGTCATCATATATTTACTCTAAACAGGTTTAAATTAAAAACTACATTAAAAATGACTAACAAAATACAAACATTAAATGAAAAGTATAAGTTAAAAGTATATTTGTCAATAAAAGATAGTACAACAGACAGAAAAATAAAAGATCGATGATATAATTCGATTCGATTCGAACAATTCTCGAAGGAAGAATTATGATATAGGATTAAACTAAAATTGATTGTAATGAGAAGTCAATGTTATATATATTTTGATTTTTATTGCGAAAAACGTTTTTAACTATTTTTATTTAAATTCTTTCATGGATTTTACTGAAAACATTTTTAAAATTTTAATTAACTTTTCTTTTTCAATTAGATCGTTCTTGATATTTTTAAAACGACTAGAAACTTCATCACAGTCATCAAGCTGTTGGTGCAACCGCTTCACGATAAAATATTTTAGCAGCATTGTTGATCGAACAGTGGTAAATTGAAAAAATGTAATAAATAGTCTGTAGCGAAAACCTGATATATTTTTTTTAAAAAGACAAGGTTTTTTTTACTTGGCTAAAGTGCTTATCTCGTCCAAGAACCGTCCTCATTTATCCGGGTTTAGGACCGGCAACAAGAGCATTGAGGTAGTACATCTACTCAATGATCTGGTAGGCGAAGTTAAAAAACCTGGACTTAAAATTAATATTTTCAGCAAAATAAAAATAATTACGGTTTCAGAAAATTAACTGAAAAATCCACAAAGTCTTTATCAACTAAAAAAGAGAAATATTATACTTCTTTATCAACACGCAACTTTATTAACATTATAAAGGAATGTTCTGCGACATAACATTTCTATAATAACCTGGATTCTTAGTGAACATCATACACTTTTTCCTTTCTTGACATTCATCTGTACGCCGATATATATCTTCGCTAGCTCTTTAAGCTGTGGCTTCTCTCAGATAATCTACTAGTATCTCATCTTGTTAGTAGAGATCATCTGCCCTCTTAAACCACCCAATCGTGCCCATCTTTGTTTGGTTTTCCATATGCACATATGGCTTACGGTCAAGTCTGCATCAAGTTGCCTTATTGACCAACCTTCTTCGAGTTTGGCAATGCGTTTAATAGCTTTTTATTTTATTTTTCAATACGTACGAAATTTTTAACAAGCGCAAGACAAAATTCAAGGAAGATATGTTGGCCGAAAACAGAATATGTACGATTGGTATCAATGCAGATCGATTAATTTATACCGACTGATTATCAACCGAGCATACCGACTGATTATCAACCTCCTGTTCAAATACTGTAAGTATTTTTATGGGCTGTAAGTTAAGATGAGGGTTTTGTGACATAAAGTTGTTTATGTATTGTGTCATGTGTTCGATGTCGTATTTTGAAAGGCCACCGGTGCTTAAGGTGTGTGTGTGTAAAATTTTTAGTTGTGATAATACTCTGTGATTGTCGGGAGGTTATGAATGATGAGTTTTGGTGTGTATTTTGATGCGTGGGGTGTCTTTGTGGTGTGTTAGTAATTTGTTTGTTGTATGTGGCATCAGTGTTTTGAATGTCAGTTGATGTGTAAGTATTTTGAATGTCAGAATTGAAATTGTTTAGGATGAGAACCTGGAGGACGGTGTTTATTGTAAGTGTTTGTAGTAGGTTGCCATGGAAACGGTACCTCGAATTGTGAAGCATATTTTCATCTGAATGAAGTTTCTTAGAAGAGGGCTTTTTTTTTTCTTTCGGTCCACTCGTGAGGAATTCTTTTTTTCTTTTTTATGTTATTTAGTCATCCCATCTGCCTTTCCTATAAAGCTTTTCCAAATATACGTCCATACATTCAATGTAGATATTTTATGTTGCCTGGTCCGTCTGTTTTCGTTGTAATACCAAACCTCCTCTGTAACTCCTTTTTGGCAGGATATCATTTCTATTTTTGCCATGTCGTTACATTGATTTTTCACTGCTCTTTCACTGCATATATTATAAGATTCTTTTTCTCTGATGATTAATACAAAATAATGACTTTATCGCACTCTACTAAATAAAGGCTCTGTTTTTCTGTATCCTTCATATTTTTCACCCTCTTGCCATTCCTCTCCTGATGTTATAAACTTTTTTCTGGTCAATAATACCGAAGAACCTGTCGGACACTTTTCTACCAGGAAGTAATCTTTGCTTTTTATACGATTTCGTAATTATTGGCTACTTTTAAAGAATAATTAAAAATTTGTTTTTAATTTGTATTGTCTCTCATTAACTGTCGTTCTATTTTACTTCTTCTATTGGGTATTTGTGATACAGCATTGAATTCCTCCTCAAATTTGATTACCTCTATCGGAGATGCACGCCTCCGGTAACTGATGGTTCACCTTTATTTGCCATTATAAACAAGTAATATAAAGTATCGGTTCTATAATCAAAAACTAGGAGTAGAAAATAGTCGATAGTATTAATTGTCAATTTGGTGGACAGTGGGCCATTTTGTTATTCCCCTCCAAAATGGGATATTGTCACCATCGATGAATCTTAGCATTTTTCTGTCTTTAACCTTGGATGCCATTAATTTCAGAGTAAGTTCGTGTTGAAGGCAAAACTATTACTTCTTCGATTATTTTTCGAAGGTTAAACATCTCAGATATGGCGCCATTAATGCATTCACTGCATGTGAGGATGCGAGGTTCCGGTCTATTGCATTTCATGTGATGGTAGGTTGAAGTTTGAAATCTTATTTTTATTTCTTTGGGAACTTTTATTCCACAGAATGAGTTACTAAGAAACGTTTTTTTTTATAAAAAAGTTGCCACCAATTATTAAAATCGAGAAAAGCATTGTATCTCAGCAGGTGTACTCGAAATTTTGACGGGTTTTTAGAAGCACTCATTATCACATTGAGAATTTCTTCTATCAGATACAGCCTGTCAAATCTCGATCACACGGCATGTATGAGTGACTCTTAATCGGATAGAGCAATTCAACGCTGTCAATATTATCTAGTTCAACAAGTGTCATGATAAACCTAGCAATAGGATGGTTTTTATTTTAACCAGCGCAGTTGCCAGCAAAAATTTTAAATTTTTTACGTGAGGATCACATAAAATGTATGTCTCAATATAATTACTCAAAAGACTTAAAACCTCGTTCGGGCCTTTGCCACCCTCTCCTTCGTGGTAAACATAGCAGACCATCGTTCCATCTTTCAAATTATGAATTCAAAAAACAGTAACTGTCAATTTTCTGTAATAGTAGAGATCTTGCACAGGTATCATAGGTAAAGATATATTGGCCATGAAATATATTGCAATTGCGGCAGTTTTTTGGTCTTTATCCTCCCGTTCTGCTCTGAGGAAATTATAACATTTTTTGCTTCTGCGCTTATAAACTAGTAACTCCCACCCTTTTTGCTTTGTCATTTAAAAATTTATTTTTGATTTTTGGTCCTAACTCTTCACAAGTTACACATGTGTCCTGCTGAGGTTGGCCGAATTTTAGATCAAAATTTTCTTTAAAGTATCTCAAAAAAGATTCGTAACTAATTTTATGATTGGCATGTTTAACTTTGTACACGTTGTACATTTTCTGCACATTAAGTGTGGAATCAAGATATTGCATTTCGTAAAAAGTATAATGAGCTGTTTTAGTGGGTTACGAAGCAATGTGTTTCTGTACTTTCGAAAGTATTTCAGTTGGTATTTTATTATAACTGCTACGTTTCACGTGTCGATCACGAGAAGTTTATGCTATTCGATTTACAATGAAGCAAAATCAGGTTAACTGGCTTAACAACTTTGTGCATTGAGCATGGTTTGGTAAAATCATGCGAATTTTCGAAAATTATTCTTTGCCAAACTGAAATATCAAAAAGCACCTCTATTAGCACTTCTATAAAAATTAAACATTTTTTTTGCTCTTCACTTTTTGCCGAGGGCCCGCTCTTCACTTCTTACTGGGGCCCGCTCATCTATACGTATACGCTATATACGTATAGAGTAATTGTTTATCGTAGCTTAGTTATATATGGGAAATGATTATTAGGATTCCCTTTCGTCCTCTCGTTAGGAAAGAGATGTGAAATAAATCAGTGCCTTTCTTTTGTCGAAAGTAAGTAATTTTAACAGGTTCCATGAGAAGCCAACACGGACTCACACATAAAAGTTATATATACGGGCCGCGTGATGCCGACGTGAACTTACGCGCTATTTTATAAGTTTATATGTAGTTCATGTGCAAGTGTGACAGAACTGCAGTAGTTATAAATCGCAAGTGTTTATCCTTTGTCAAGCAGTCCATCCATTAGTTTCATCACTACGTTTGTTGGTACTGCCTTCAGCAGTATTCGGTATATTCTTTTCCACATGATACGGTTAAATCGTAACCTTCCAGAGAAAGTTTAAATAATTTTATCCCAAATTTGCGCCTCTTGTTGGCAATATACTGCTTAAATTTTAGTTGCTCTTAAAAAGGCAATAAAGTTTGGTCAATGCACACGTTTTCCTTTGTAACGATGGCAGCCTTGAATTTATCCTTCAGTCTGCTAACCAAGAAAACGATCTTTTGCAAACGGTCATCTGTTGTTACTGAATTATCGTTGAAATGCAGCGTTTTCCACAATATCTGGAAGCGATTCCTGATCCTGACATTACATTATTCACATAAAGATCATTATTTAGCCAGTACGAATGAAAAGACGGAAAATGACATGATCACATCCAAATAACTATACCCAGAAATCGTTTTATTTCGGCGACATTAGTGTTAGTGCCAGGCGGTAATACGTACGCTTTTTTTCTGATTTATTTCCTGACACTGCAGGGCATAACGATGTGTTTCTTCAACCTAAAAATCAAAATCAGTCGAACAAAATAAATTAGATATTTACCATCATGGATAAAAAGAAATATTCGTAGAATTGAAAGGGCTATTTGTTGTAGAAGTTTTCGTATAATTATGTATAAAGACCTGCAGAATTATAGTCCTCATATATGTAAATTTCTGTAAATTTTCGCTGTGGACCGGCTGACAGACAATAGTTTCATTCATTGCATTGGATACTATTGGTTCTTCTAAAATTTCCTGTTCAGAAACTTCAGAATGTTGGGCAATGACAGATTCTATAGCAGCATCAACATGTTCTCCAAAATTCGTATATTCTTTTTCTTCACAGGTAGACGCCGATACATCTTGTCCCAACGGTTCGGTATTTCCAGATACACGTTTTTTTTAATCTGTTCCGGAGTACTCCATTAATTTTTACTGTTAATCAGTTGGTTGGTTCTCGTCCGTTAAATTTGCCGACACGTTATCAATAGGAATAGCCAAGTCAAGGCGTGATGACACGTTAGACTCTCATAGGCATTTTGTAATAAAAATCTTGCTGGTGGCCACGAAACTCCAACGTGGGCTTACATTTTGAAAAATGAAATTTTAAGCAAAATTCGCATTTTAGAGTGTTAGATTTTGATTTGAAAGTTAAGGGAAGTAATAGAAATACTTAATACAATACTAAAAAAAAAGTGATCGGCCAATGAAGAAATTAAAATTTTTAATATGGTTTATTAACACATGCACGACATTTATTTTTACAGTCATGTCAAATCTAACGTCTAGACAGAAAGATTAGTCTATAACAGTGACCTAGATATTAGAGACGACGATTAGTGGAAAGAAAAAATAAGGAAGAGAAATTGGCGTTCTTAGGCATAAAAAATTGGATCTTTATTAAAAACGAAGCACACAAACAACGAAGAACACTTTTAAGAGATAAAATCGTTGTATATGCTGACTGATTTTTAACTGAATATTCTTCACTTTAATGATTAAATTTTAAAAAAAGTTGCTTGTGTCACTTTTAAAAAGACTAATTTATTAATTAATCTAGAAGCAAATTACAAGCGGATTCAATTAAGTTTCATTTACATCCCTCTTTCATCAAACGAATTTCATTCGGGGCAAGATCTACCGACCGAAATGAGTATCTATAAGAGAAAGCTCGCCACACGTACCGATGCGATGGTTAATTAATCAACTCCGAGTTGCTTGCTTTGCTTGCTTTATTAACAGCATTGATCATTGGTGTATTCATAGAACCAACCGCAGACAAGATCACAACCTGCATCCTTTTCTCAGACTGATTTCCACCTATTCTAATTTTAATGTTGTTTCAGGAAATTGGATGGCGCTGGAGTTCCAATTGTGGTTGCTTTCGTTTTAGAAATTTAGTCCGGTAGCTTGACAAATTTGTAGCTTATTGAACTTAATTGTGAGTGAAATAATATGCAGGTAAATATATATATATATATATATATATATATATATATATATATATATATATATTGGAAATATCGGGTATGTGGTCTATATTAAATAAAAAATCTTTGTTTTTTCTAAAGCTCAATATTTCGCCATTTATTTGATGGCTTCATCGGGAGTAACTGTAAAAAACAAACATTTCAAAACACTGACGTACACTTAGATTTACAATACTTACAGAAATTAAAAGATTATACACATAAATAAAATTGAATACTACAATAACATTATTGTTGATGAAACTGTACATTTAATAAAATGCATGTAAAAATTTAAAATATCTTTGAGCACGTTCGTTAACAATAAATAAGATGGAACAAGTAAAAATTATTTCAAAATGCAAAAAATAACAATGTAAGAAAACATTAGAGGAATAGTATTTCTTTAATTAATCATTAAGGCTAGTTAGTATGATTAATCATTAAGGTGAGTGTAGTTTTAAATTTTGTTTAATATATTGCAATATATGTTGCTTAATTGCCCCGTGTCTGTTTTATAATTTAAAGTTTGTTTATTTTTGTTAATGTGGTACATCTCCAAAAATAACCTACTTTTGTAATTTTCAGTCTGTGCCAAAATACGAGTATTGTTGTAGTCTAACAGATGATCGGTGTTTTTGTAGTGCTCGACAACTGCGCAAGAATTTTTTCCTAAGCGGCAATCACTTTTATGCTGTGTGATATGTTGTTTTAGCCACTGCGATGTATGGCCAATGTAGCTTTTTTCACATACTAGACACGGTATTTCATATACCACATTACTCCTATATAAGGTTGGTACTGGGTCTTTAATTTTAGAAAAAAGTTGTTTGCTATTTATGGTATTGTATTTAGCTATATTAATATTGGAAACATCTTTAAATATGGATACGACAGACTGGGTTAGACCGTTAATAAAGGGGAGTTTTTTGTATTTGATTGACTCATTGTTAGAATCAAGGACAGGACCATCATAGAAATTACTGCTGTAAATGAGTTTTTTTTTAAAATATGTTTAGGATAGCCGTTGTTTCGAAAAATTTTGTATAATATGTCCAGATTTTTTTGTAACAAATTATCATCAACAATGGACATTACCCTGTTTTTCATACCCAATACTGTATTATATTTTTGACGAGTGGTGTGGTTTGAAAAGTAATTCATATACCTTCCCGATGCTGTTGGCTTTTGGTACCAATCCAATGTCAGAATATTGTCATTTGTTCTTATTACCTTTGTGTCTAAAAATGGTATACTAAGATCTGTCTCGGTTTCAATTGTGAACTGAAGATGTTCATTAAATGAATTAAAAATGTTTAATGTGGTATTGATGTGATAAGATGGAAGTGCACATATGATGTCATCGACATATTTATATATAAATGGTAATTCGAAAGGTAATTGTGTGATCACATTGTCTAAGAGATGATCAGTTGCAATAGTAGCAAGGATGGGACTAATCGGGGAACCCATAGGTGTTCCAAAAATTTGGGAGTAAAATTTTTCATTGAAACTGAAATAAGTGTTATTAAAAATGAACCTGAGAATTAGTAAAAAATTACCTTTAGATAATGTCGTGTAGTCTTTTATAAGGTTCCAATTTGTTTCTATAATGTCCGTGACCATATTTAATGGAATGTTTGTAAATAAAGAAACTACATCCAAAGAAATCAAAACATAATCTTTTGGTAACCGCATTCCCCTAACAGCATCGACAAAGGTAAATGTGTCCTTAGAATTATAATTAATTATTGCGATATTCAAAGGCATCATTTAATATATCAGCAAGAAATTTAGAAATGTTGTACGTAGTGGACTTTAAAGAACTTACAATAGGCCTGAGAGGAACGTCCAATTTATGGATTTTAGGCAAACAATAAAGTTTAGGAAAACATGAGTCATAGATTGTTAACTTTTTTGCAACTTGTTCAGTAAGTTCAGTAGGTTCCTCTTAACACAAGGGGGAACCTTATCGAATTTGAAGTCAAAATGGTTTTTCTTCTTTTCATATTGACATATCCTTATTTTTTCCTAAAAAAAAAACCTAGAGTTTGAAAAGTTGGTAAAATAGTGACGAGTAGGTTTACGAAATATTTTATATACAAACAAGTATGCAGTTGCGTTGCAACAATTTAACAGGAGTATTTATATTTGAAAGCGCAAAAATATTGTATTACCCACTTAAACAATAAATAAAATTAGCTTTTACAAAACTTGTTTTATCTTTAAAACCGTAATTATATAGTCATTGTCATTAGGTACATAGAAACAATTTATATGAATTATTTTTAAGAATTTCTTACCAGTTGTTTTTATGGTTTTTATGGTTTACGGCATAAATATTTATATTTATATATATTTGATATGATTTTGTAAGCTGTTTTATATTGTTATGACATTTTTTGTATAAATTTCCTATTTTTCACGAATTTTTTTCCATTTTTAAAGGTTTTTTTTTGGAATTATTTTAATGTTTAAAACGAAAATAACAAAAAAGCCTTTTTTCACTTTTTTTGGCTAAGTCCAAAAAAAATTGCATGAAGGGTGTTTTCCGGTTGTCCTTGCTTTTTAAAAAATTGCAAATATAACCTGCTACCAATAATAATTGAAGGGTTCATAGAACGTTTGACAATTAGTAAGAGTGGCGCAGAATAGAGAACATTTTGATGTAGTGATCCCGAACCTCCAGTAATAGAGTGCCCCGGCGAAGATACTATGTGATGCATGATCTTCGTTCTCCATTACCTTTGAAAGATATTTCCGCCGCTGAAGATTACAGTACAATGCCGCCAAGACGGAAGTATTACGATTTTATGTAAACAACTGACTAGCCCACTATCAATGAAGTTCCATCTCCACTTTGAAGATAGAATCCTCAGCCATAATAAACATCCAAAATACATCAAAAACAAACCGTGGTAGGTGCTCCGACTCACTCTTCAAGTGTGAAAAAATACCACTCCAAATTCCAATTGCAATGCTGCAAGACAAAGGGTTAAACATCTAGTGAATAATCTAGTCCGATTTCTTAGTTGCGACCAAAGAGTCAATTGATTATATTTGTCAACTAAGTGAAACGTGAAGAAAGAAATTAGGAACGATCATAGAAACTTTACTAACAATCTAATAAAAAATATAATACAAGATAACTGCAATATGAAAGTACTTAAAACAAAAAAACTCAAACGGCACAAGAAAAATCATAGAAATAAAAAATGAGAAAAACGTCACCGTCCGAGACAGAAAGGAAATAAGCGAGGCCATTAAAAAATTCTACACTAAATTATACTCGGCAAATACACAACCACAACAACGACGTACTGAACGAACAATAATTAACACCGGCTTAGAAGAAATACCGGACATAACCGACTATGAAATAAGAATGGCCCTAAATCAACTAAAAACGAATAAATGTCCGGGAGAGGATAAAATTACAGTCGAAATGTTGAGAATCGGTGGAAGAAAAATAGAACAGGTATTAAATATTTTATTTAAAGTAATTGATGAAGGAAAGATTCCTCAAGAATGGTACAACTCCGAAGTCATTTTACTATTCAAGACAGGAGACAAAGCAAACATCGAGAATTACCGACCAATATCCTTGCTTTCACATCTGTATAAATTACTAACTAAAATCATAACCAACCGCCTAACACATAAGCTCGATTTCTATCAACCTATCGAGCAGGCTGGATTCAGAAAACGTTTTAGTACCATAGACCACTTGCACACCGTAAGAACACTGATAGAAAAATGCACCGAGTATAATGTTCCAATTTATATGGCGTTCGTCGATTTCCATAAAGCATTCGATTCCATCGAATTAAGGGCAGTGCTTGAATCTCCAGAAAATGCACGTATAGATTCAAGATACACTAACATAATTAAAAACATATATGAAAATGCTACCATGCAGATAAAGCTGGACGAAAGCACCAAAACTAATCCCATAAGACTACAACGGGGAGTAAGACAAGGAGACACCATCTCTCCCAAACTATTTACCCTTGCTCTAGAAGACATTTTTAAGAAACTAGAACGGAACAATAAGGGTATCAACGACGACGGATCATACTTAAAGCACTTGCGATTCGCAGATGATATAGTTTTAATAGCCGATAATATCCAAGAATGATATTAAATGATATGTTACAACAATTAAATGCAGTTTCAGGAGCGGTAGGCTTAAAAATGAACTATAGCAAAACAAAAGTACCGAGCCGAGACTAGACAAATATAACAATACAAAATCATACCCTAGAAAATGTTGAACATTATGTATATCTAGGTAATGTTATCAAACTAGGAAAACCAAATCAAGATGCTGAAATTAAAAGAAGAACACAACTGGCATGGGGCGCTTTCGGCAAATTAGCATATATCTTGAAAAACACCTCCATTCCTGTAAACTTAAAGAAAAAAGTGTATAACACATGCATACTACCAGTTTGTACTTACGGCTTGGAGACAGTAGCCCTTACCAAAAAATCTGCTAAAAAATTAGAAACAACGAATAATGACAACAGGTGGACACGGAGAATTCTAGAATGGAGACCAAGGACGACAACAAGAAGCATGGGAAGACCTCAAAAAAGATGGGTAGATGACATAAGAACAGTGGCAGGCAAACAGTGGATTAGATTGGCGCAAGATAGAGAAAGATGGAAGCAATTGGGAGAGACCTACATTCAGGAGTGGATGGAAAATGGTTGACAAAGAAGAGAAATGTCGGTTTATAAAAATTAATAATTGTTATTTAAAATCCACAAGGAAATTAAGTTCCTATAGCTTTATAAAAGGTATATAATTAAAACACCCAATCGGGGTATATAACAAAACCTTTTCGGAATCTATATTCCATCATCAGTGTGTCTAAGTGTACATATTTTGAGCCACTAAATATTTGGGTAAAGACCCGTTAAATGTTATTAATTTGAATTTAAGTTACATTATTGGATCTTATACGCTATGATGTTAAAGTTACAATTGGAATTGATAACATAGTAACGTAAGACTCTACTGGAGGTTGCAACTCTCAACAAGTAAGTTGCTGATGATTTAGTAATGCCAACATAAACAAAATGTTTTTAAAGCAATGTGATAAAATAACGGGTTTTAAAATTACCTGTTGCAGGATTGTTGTTTAATAATATATGTCGAAATCATTTAAGTTAGTGGAAATTCTTTGATTGTATTGATCGTAAGATTCATTCTGGTTTTAAATGGTTGTCGATGACTATTATATAAAGACAGTTTGCTGTTTAAGAATATAATTAGGACATTTCTTGGTTTATCTTTAATATAATATTTAATATTTAAATTAATAGTTCTCAACCATTTCGTATTATAATATTGTCACCTTTTAGCTACAGGACTAATTTTAATGGTAATTTAGATTTTCTGTATAGGTTTGTGGATAATTAATGAATTTCTCTTTGGCAGCGTTTAATTTGAATGCTTTAGTATACGATTGTTAAAATAAAATAAGATAAAAATATGAATTTCCTTTAAATATTACTTAAGAAATAAATATTTAAAATTATACTTATATTACCTTTAGTTAATATTTTCTTTAATATATATATATATATATATATATATATATATATATATATATATATATATATGTATGTATATTTATATAAAATTATAAAAAACAGGGAAATTAAACATATCAATACTTCTATTTACCTATCTTTATCAGATTTATTCACCAAATATTTTACTAACTCTCTCTTTTACTTCACTCTCCCACTTTGTTTCTTTGTTCTTTGTTTTTGGTTATATTTATCCATCTCTGGCATCCGATCTGATTTTTTTATGTCGCCTACTCATTGAACTTGTGGTATTTTCCCCCCTGTTCCAATTCTGTTTTTAGAAGGTTATCACAGTTCGATGATAGAATTGGACCATATGATATTCCTGGGGAAGTGTGAAAATAAAATAAATAAAAAAGCTGATCAAATAATGCTAAGTAGCAAAACACTCGCAATATAATCCAGTAAACAACACAACCCAACAGTGCCTGGATATATTAAAACAAAAACTCCTCGTTTATTCAGGACGACTAAGGAGGTACAAAGTTAGTAACAGCCGGAAATGTGACAATGCGCTTTTTGAGCATGTCGAGAAGGCGTTCTATCGGAAACTCAATTCCACTACCGAAAGTGCCAATAAATCATACCCAAGCCAAGAAGAAATTCAGGAGTTTTGGGGAAATCAACTTTCCACACCAGCTGCTCTTAACACCAATGCTGGATGGATAGAAGATACGACGCACAGCTGGCAACACTACCGTACAACTATCTACGAACTCTTCAACACAGAAGAAGTCTCTAATATCATCAAAGAGCTTCATAACTGGAAATCTCCTGGACCAGACGGAGTTCAAAACTTCTGGCTTAAGAAGTTCTGGAGTGCTCATGAGTGCTTGTCAACACTAATTAATCGTATTATTTCTAATCCGCAGGGAACCATCCGCAATAATACCATCATTCCTAACTTAGGGAACAACTTATTTAATACCCAAGGATCAATCAAAATAATACCCAAGATCCAGCCAAGTACCGGCCAATTACGTGTCTTCCAATTCTGTATAAATCGGTCACATCCTGTGTAGCCCAGCGTATCTACCAACACTGCGCCCCAAACAATATCATACAACATCAACAGAAAGGATGCGCTAAGGGTTCCTTGGGTTGCAAAGAACAACTTATTATCGACTCAGTCATTTCTGACCAGGAATACACCAAAAAAAGGAACCTCTTCACTGCCTTTATTGACTATAAGAAAGCCTTTGACTCAGTGCCGCATGAATGGCTGGTAGATATATTAAGAATATATAAAGTCGATGATAATATAGTGACCTTTTTAAGACATATAATGACAGATTGGAAGACAAAAATTCACCTCCAAATAACTGGCGAAAGCAATATCGAAACGGAAAATATGGCAATTAATCGCGGTCTATTTCAAGGAGACTCGCTGAGTCCATTGTGGTTCTGTCTAGCGATGAACCCACTATCCCAGCTATTAAATAAACTCCACTGACTCAGGTTTTAGCATTAAAAACAACAATACTGTAGTGGCGAAGCTTAATCATCTGTTGTATATGGATGATTTGAAACTAATGGCTTCTACTCGAAATCACTTAGATCAAATGCTAAAAACTGTAGAAACTTTTTCAAATGATATCAGTATGCACTTTGGGTTAGACAAATGTCGTGTACTAAATATAGTCAAGGGTAAGGTTCAGCCCGGAGGATTCGATATGCAAAATGGCCAAAACATCGGTACTATGGGCGAAAATGACATGCATAAATATCTAGGAGTAAAGCAAGCGCGGAAAATTGACCATAAACAAATGAAAATCGAATTAACATCAGAGTTCATACAAAGAATAAAACAGCTACCCCGCTCACATCTTAATAGTAAACATTTGTTTAAGGCATTAAACACCTACGCATTTTCCGCACTTAGCTACTCATTTGGGATTATTAAGTGGACTAAAACGGATATAGAAACTCTTCAGCGAAAATCACCACAAGCATCCCGGCACCGACAAAAATTTAAAAATTTCAAATTTAACTGAGCTGCCACCGTGCTTCGGAGGGCACGTAAAGCCGTCGGTCCCGGCTACGAAAGTAGTCGTTAGGTCATGTTAGGGGCGCTTGCGCGACCTGAAAACCCTAACACTAGACCTTAGCCAGAAGGTTACACGAACTTTACTTTTTTTCAGCGAAAAGTACGAACACACCTCACAAAGGCACAAAAACATCATCCTACGAACTTATTTTCAGGTGCAGGCGGAGACATCTACTCTTCATTGCGCGGTTTGTGCAGTAGATGACACAACACCGATAGAACTGAGGGAACAAGAAATGCGCATAACCCATCTTACTAAGAATGAAAAAATGCGCATCTGGATGGGTAAACCTCTGCACGGGCGACATCCGAATGAAGTCAGTCAAGACTATGTCGACAATATAGCGTCGAACTATTGGCTGACATCAGGAAAGATGTTCCCTGAAACAGAAGGTTCATGACTCACCATTTAAGATCAGGTTATACCCACCAAAAATTACCTGAAATATATCGTCAAAGACCCTCAGGCCCAAAACGACAAATGCCGATATGGATGTCAAGCCCAAGAAACTATCCAACATCTTACCGTGGGCTGCCAGGCATTTTCTGCAACTGAATATAAGGAACGACATGACTCAGTAGGGAAGATCCTCCATCAAGAGATAGCTTTTAAACTGGGACTGTTACAAACAAACCATCTCCCATATTATCAATACGTTCCTGAGAGTATGCTTGAGAATGACAACTACAAGCTATACTGGGATCGCACTGTGCTCACAGACCAAACTGTAGCACATAATAGACCAGATCTCGTGCTAGTTAATAAATTAACAAGATAAACAACGGTAATCGATGTGGTGGTACCTAACAACAATAATCTGCGTGTTAAGTACAACAAAAAGATCGATAAGTACAGAGATCTGGAAATACAAATAAGGAGTATTATTCTTTCTACCACTGGAGTTATTTCAAAGAACCTCATAGAAAACATAAAGAAACTGTGTCTAAATGAAGATCTATATAAGATCATGCAGAAAGCTGTGCTACTTTCGACGTCCAGATGCGTGCAAAAATTTTTGGGAGATACACCGACGTACCAAGTCACATAGGCAATATTATGCCTTCTCTTTTCTATATATATATATATATTATATATATAATCTTTTATTTTCTCGTCTTTTAAATTTTCATTTTTACTAGATTATTTGTATCTTTAGTATTTTTAACCCCTACTTTGAAGTTATAGAAGTTTTATTTAGATATAAACAATCTTCATTGAGTATATATAGAAGACTTTTCTGTAAATTAAACAGCGCAATTCGTAATTCTTGTCGCTTATATTTTTTTATTACTTCGTCCTTTGGATTCTCCTTTGGCCAGGGGCTAAGTTTGCATCCATGTTTTTAACTACTGCCACATAAGCAAGATCAAAACAATAATAAACACTTTAATTAGTTTTTCGTTAATTTTGTCTCGAGTAAATTACGAGTAGTTTATTATTATTATTAATTGTCACAATAACACATCGTAATTGCTATTTAAATATCTGTAAATGTACGTCCACTCGGTATAAATGTTAAAATACCATGTTGTCTTACTTTTTACTTGACACTGCAATAAAATTTATTCAATTCTTATGAGAGATCCTCTAATACAAGTACCTCGTCGTATTTGTTATTTTGTACAATTTTTGTGGATTACGTTTCAAATTTTTATTTTGGTTGTCTTGAAATCTAATTCGTTTCATTTACATTCGTTGTGCATTTATGGAGAACATTGGTAACAAATTTTCAATATACAATAATATACTTTGAACCCCCTTATCTCTTCTGTGTCACTTAATAATTAATATAATGTTCAAAATTTAAAATGTTTTCAGTATTTTATTTCGGTATATAGAAAATAAATGTAGATTAAAACTTTTATCTGATAAAATCGTAAGAAAGGTAATACAAAGCACAGAAGCAAATTACCCCATATTTGCCATTGTTCGGAGTCGTCAAAATACGACAAAAGCTTTTCACGGAGCTTTATAAACTAGTCTGATTAAGACAAGCGAAACGCACCCTTATTTGAGTAGAGCCTAAATAGCGTTATGTAAAATTTCTTGTTGTCTCATTCATCCGCGGCGGTCAGAGGCTTACGAAATTAAACTAACGGGAAATTTATGTGGGTTATATATAAAACTAAATAAACACACAAATAAAATATAATATATATATATATATATATATATATATATATATATATATATATATATATATATATTATTAAGCATAATATATGTAAAATTGAAAATAATATTGGTTTGCTTTTAATATATTTCAAAGTACAGAATAAAAGATATTTCGAAGAAATGAAAGTCCATTATCCTGGATTACCTGTAGTAAACAAAATTTAAAGATATGCATAAATTATTTTCTTTGTAAAATATATTCGAGTGACGTGAGTGAGCTTAGTGAAATCGTGAACAATGCTAGCGGGTTTTCCAAATAGACTTGTACGTCGATATACAGTGAATAAGACAATAGAATAGAAATATTTAAAAAATATAATTCTCCGTTAGTTCTTAAGAATTTGTAGAAACCGATTAGCATGTTAATAGTTTTTAGGAAATTTATAATTGTAGGTAAAATTGTTGTTTGTTATCTAAATGGTAGATGGGGATAAGTGTGACGAACTCTGATTGGAGGAGATTGAAAAAAGTGGGATAGGTATGTAGGAATGAGAGTTTAGCTAGATTTTTGAGAGAGAAAAGATAATCAGTTGTTTTTCCAAGGGTTCAAGGCGAACAGTCGTTGTTCTCTGGTGGTTCACCATAGGTAGTAAGCAGTAGAAGTGAATGTTTGTGAGTTTTCTTGGAGTAAGTGTATCTGACGGAAGCTGATCCAGTAAAATATTGTAAGTTATATTTTTCTACTTATATTCCAAGAGTCACTGTTCAGGCCGGAACGAGAGATTCAGTATATCGAGAGGAGAAGAGGCTAGCATCATTTGAACGATACGTGTATTTGAAGGAAATCATTAAAGACGAGAGGCTCGCAATAATTTGTTGTAAGATTGCTGATTACCTAGGGGACTGCTAAGAATAAATAGTGTAGGCTACAAGGAACAAGGATTTGGACAACTCATCATCAGAGAGATAGTTTTACCATTCGTCAGTTTTTCTTTATTAACAACACATTTTTTAACAATTGCTTTAGAAAGGATAAGAATATTTTGATCAGGAGATTTAGAACAACAATTTTGATTTGAAAATTTAATTTATATTGTATATACCATTAATTTTTGAAGGTTCACGTACGTAGAAAAAAATTTTGATAATCATTATATGAGATATTGTTTATTGAAGATATTTGAGTGTGCATTTTATTTTAATATATAATGTTGTATCATATATTTTTTTATTATTCCGGTATTCTTTGGACCTTATCTATCATATGTAAAGCATAGATATTGAAGCACGAGTAAAACCCTGAGATAAGAAAATTAAATAGTGTGATAGAATCATAATTGCATCATTTAAATAAATTTAATTAATTAATTAATTAGCTAATTAATTGCTTGGCGCACCTCAGACTTTTAATATCACATTAACATATAAATATATATATATATATATATATATATATATATATATATATATATATATATATATACTAATGTATATACTTTTTTTATACAGAAGATTTTACAACTGTTTAAATTTAAAAAAATCGCATTATCAAAAATCGATCTAATTCCTATAGCAATCCAAAATACCCAAACTATACCTAGCAATAATAATAGTAATGTCACTTACTCTAACAAATACTATACATCCTTAGCATATATTAATAGATTCTCTGAACAAATGTCGAAAATGTTGGAAAATGGCAAAATATGACATCAATGTTGGACATAAATCGTCAAAAATATCTGAAAAATAATTTTTAAAATTTGAGCTCTAATGTTACTAAAGAGCATGAGTCGAAAATTATTTATAAAATAAATTGTAAAGATTGCAACTCAACATATATTGGGCAAACACGCCAACATCTACAATGAAGAGTTGTTGCACACAAACATAGTATACAAACCAACAAAAATAAACACTACAGCCTTAGCTAAGCATTTTATCTAAGATTTAGAAATGAAAATTTTATCAGTTTATCATTAGAGCTAAAAGATTAAGAATCTAATAATAATGAGACCGATGTAAAATATCTCTCTAATATATATCTATTATAACTTAATAAATAGAGTTTGTTTCGTAAGTGCAGAATTAGCAGATATTTTAAATACGAACCTGAACCAGTCGTACTTGGAAAGTTGGAAATATCTGCCATGTGGCTTTAGGGTCAAATATCACTTTTGCACTCCATCGCAAACTAACAAAAAGTGCAGACGTAAATATAAAGTGTATTATGTAATCTTTATATATATTTAAAGTGATTATTGAAAATGCCAAAAAGCCGAAACTTTTGAGCAATAATTAAGTGTTTTATTTATAACAGACCGACAAATCCAGGAATTAAAAAGTTTCTGTACAAATTTATTGTCTTTATCAGAAGTGCTCTAAATTTATTAAACAAAGAGTTAAGCAACTTAGGAATAAAATTACATGAATATGTATTTCAGAGGTGGGATTGTTCACAAAAACTATATGACAAACATTAATATTACACCTTTTACAATTAGATTAAATAAAAATCAGAGTCGAAGGACTAAATACGGAATCCACGGAATAACATCGAGAAAAACTGGAAAAAACTCAAAAATAACAACATTACCTGAGCAACAGAATCACTTGGAGAGAGGGAAGTAACGAACACTAATATATCAAAAAAGAAAACTCCATGGTTTAGAGAGAAAATAAAGACAAAATGTGAAAAAAAGAAGAAAGCCTTTTTACAAGACAGAACACAACAAACACAACAGGCATACAACCACTATAAACGAATCAGAAATGAAGAAAAACGAATAGACGAATAGTCAAAGAAATAAAAAGGAAACACTGGCAGAGCTTCTCAAAACAGATGGAGCATAACTTCTAAGAAACACAAAAAGAAATATGGAGAATGATTAGAGGACAACGAAAAGAGATGAAACAACTTATACAAACTAAACACATTCAGAAGGAAACATGGGTTGACTACTTTTGATTTCTATTTGCTAAAGGTGACGATAATGAACCACCAACACCAGAAGTAACGTTAAACGAAGAAATAAGTATTGACGGGGAACAGGTAAAGTAAGAATTAAGGAAATTAAAATATAGAAAATAACCAGGAGAGGACAGAATACCCAACGAACTCCTAAAGTACGGAGGACCAGGTTTGACCAAACAACTTTAAAACTAATCCAAAAAATAATAGAGCAAAATAGAATTCCTCAAGAATGGAGATCAAGCATTTTAATACCTCTCTTCAAAAAGGAAGACAAGTCGGACCAGAAAAAGCGAGTCGGACACTAGCAGAAGAACAACAAGGTGTTAGGTCGGGAAGATCAATTTAATATAACCGCCAGAAAATTTAACATGTTAATTTCCCCAAAAAAGACGAGGACAAAATGCATAATTTATTTATTTATTTATTTATTTACGGGATGTCCCCATTTTACAAAATTTAACAAAAATAAAATATGCCAACCATAATACAAGTACATACTAAAACTAAGTATTAAATAATGATTAAATAATAATTATTAAACAAATTATTAAATTAAGTAAATCAAATTAAATTTCCTGAAGATCGTGATAAAATGAAATGATCTAAATAAAATAAAATAAAATGAAATTATCTTAATAAAATGAAATGAAATGATCTTAATAAAATGAAATAAATACTTCAAGTTAAATGTCACTCATCTTTGATTCCTAACATACTCAGTCAAACAGTGCTTAAATCTCACAGATTTTATATCCACCAGATCATGAGATTGGCTAAAGTCATTTCCCAGGATCTGAATCCTGTTAATAGGAGAGAATTTGCCATAGTTAGTGTGATAGTGTTTACTAGACAACAAAGGCATGTCTCTAAGAATTCTAGTGTTACAATTTATGGAGAAAAACTAGATCACATTTATTTCTGTAGTCTACTAAGGAACTGATATTTAGCCTTGACCTTAGTTCTACTGAAGACAATCTATAAGCACAAATTCGGAGAAACTTATTTTGAATTTTTTCAAGGGTGTGAATATTATGGTTAAAATAGTATGGTGACCATACTATAAAAGCATAAGACAAGATGCTACGGACGAAAGTAAGATATCAAATTCTATAAATGGGTACTGAAAGATCTCGTGATGTGGGGGATAAATGACAAGGAATCGTCAAATAACACTGCCAAATCTTTTATTTCAGTCACTCTTGATAGAAAGCTTTTATTAATGTGATAGTCAAACACAACATGATTTTTAGATTTGCTAAAAATTATAACAAAACACTTATCTTTATTTAACTGGAGACCATTGGAAAGAGACCAATTATATAAGGTCTTCCTGGATCCTTAGACAATCAGATACATTTGAAACTTTAAAATATAACTTAAGGTCATCAGCAAATAGCAAAAATTGACAAACCTTTATTACCTCAGAAATATCATTAATAAACAAATTAAAGCGAAGAGGACCCACATGTGAACCTTGTGGGACTCCTGAACTGACAAAGATAGGAATTGAAAGTGAACCCTTTATAAAAACAAACTAAATTCTTTCATTACGATAACTACTTATCCATGGAAGAAACCACTCAGGAAAGCCAATACATCTTAATTTAAAGATGAGAAAAGAATTGATTACTGTGTCAAATGCCTTCGAGAAATCAGTATAGATGGAGTCCACTTGGTACCCATCCTCGAAAGCCCTGATAATGTAATCATGATACAAAACAAGATTTGTAGATGTAGATTTACCCTGCCTAAATCCATGTTGCTCATTAATCAAAAGATCCCTACAATGCCAAGTAAGATATTTGTTTAGAATTAGTTCAAAAAGTTTAGGGATGGCAGATAACATAACAACAGGCCTATAATTTTTTATATTGTCTCTGTCACCGTTTTTAAATACAGGAGTTATATAAGATTAAGCCAAGTTTCTACCAGAATGATGACATCATAGTTGCCTTGGAAGATGGAGTTTCGAAGTTCATTGAGTCGAGTACGTATTCCTCCAAGATTCTGATAATATACAGACATAGTGTCTATTGCGACTGGTTTTTTGAAGTTTTTTTAGCAACTGTCGAAAGCCCCTTTGTAAATTTAATAATCAAGTCAGGTTCTCCCTTCTGTTCTCGAGCACGCAACTCTGTCAAAACAGTTTTAAACTGTTCCTGTTAAAGTTTCGTTTTATGGTAGACTATTTTTATGCCATCCCCAATGCGATTGCGCTTATTAATTGCGTTTATGACTAAATGTCGGTATTTGGTTACCTCCTTTATTGGCCTGTTTTTGCCATCAGCTGTCTGCCCCACTCGTAATATCTTCACCACATCGTTCTGGGAAAGACCAATGTTGTTGAGAATGGAAGTAAGTGCGCTGTTATCAGCATTTATTCTTTCTTGAATATTATTACTTGTTGATTCAGAGATGCCATAAACCATCAGATTATTAGCACGTTCAGCACGATCCTCAAATTCGTGCAATATTGTTTCCACATTAGTTGTATCACCAACGCACTGCTGCTACTGTTGCTTAACTGCATCTAGCTCTTCCTTTAAAGACTTGATTTGCTCCTACAGCTGAATGAATTTGTTAGTTAAAACAGGTAATTTTTTAAAGGAAAGCACATTAAGCAGAAGAACAAAATTATCCGTTTTTGAACTACAATGGCTCTCGGCACACTTGCACAAAGACCTGAGCATTTCTCCTCGAAATGGAAAACCACACGGCAGCTGTTACATCTAGGAGCTTTCTCTATTTGTTCGCCATAGATGGGTTTTGAGCATTTATTACAAGATTTCATTTTAACAAAATAACCTCAAAAATTTTGATTCAGAAAAATGAAGTCCCAGCAATAATATATATAAAACTAACAACTTTTACCCAAAGATCTTTATCAATCTTCACTAGTATGAAAATAGTTATTTTTAATCACTTATTTTAGTTTAATTAGGGAAATTAATCACGAGCATAACAAACACATGTGATCAACTTTGAGATTAACTATTGAACAGGTGATGGAGTTTAAATATCTAGGCATTACACTACCTTGTTCATGTTCAATAAAGCAAACAGAGCCGCAGGTTGCCCGAATGAAGCAATATGGAGAAATAAAAACATCAGAAAAGAAATGAAAGGCAGAATTTACTAAACAGTCATCAGACCAATAATGACATACGCGGCAGAAACAGAACCTGACACAGAGAGAACAAAAAGGATGTTAAAAACAGCAGAAATGAAAACACTTAGAAAAATTGATGATAAGATACTGTGGGACAGAGCTAGAAGTACAGATATACGACGTAGACGTAAGGTGGAGGACATCACAAGCTGGGTAAGAAATAAAAGACGGCGATAGATGGTTCTTCAACACGTAGAAGATCAGTGTAGGAACACCACTGCAACGATGAAGGTTTACATAAAGAATGAAGGAAAAACAACACACTGGAGGCATATTGAAAAATAGACAGAGTTATTTCTGCATAAAAAGAAGAAAGTAAAAGAGATTCAGCAATTAATATAAAAGCAAATATCATAGCATAATCCTTATACAGTTTAATAGAAAAAATTTAACAACTTCTTAATTCAACTTAAAAGAATTCGTTTTTTTTAATTATTAAGAAAATACTGTTTATACTTTCTTAAACAGACTTTTTAAATTTTTTCTGACATGTCACTGGGGATGCATTAGCCAAACAGGCAGTGTATAATATAACTAATGGACGACAACACTGATTGAAAAATTTCACAAAACACAAAACGCCTCCAAAAGAGAGAATATGATTGAATGAGAATCCACGTTTCGCTCTTTTCACTGGATGTATACCTAACAACTACAAACGTAGGTACGATGATAAATTCCATTTTTGTATCTCTTGATGCAAATATTACATTAGCATATTGTTGATAGCTACGAAGCGAAATAAACTCGTAATATGTTTTAAATTAAACTTTAAATTAAATAATTTTGGATTTTATAAATAAAACACTGTTTTCTAAATTTTGTCATAATTTAATTATTTCTGACTCTACAATCATTGGAAATATAAATGTAATTTTTTATTAACTTAACCCCAGTAATTTTAACAATCTGTTTCTCCATTGGAGCAATAAGTCAAATGTATTGTAGTATTTTTATTAATCTAATTTATTGTCTTTATTTATTATCAAAGGTTCTACATTTATAACACTTACAAGTTTATTAAAATCTTTATACGAGGCGTGTTTTTTAAGTAAGTACCGTTTTGGAATTAAAAAAAGACGTGCAAGGATATGGCAATAATTTTATTTTTAAAATACTGCCGCCTGACTTGTTAACCACTGCATCACAAATGTTTTGACTTCGTTATCGTCTTGAAGACGCTGACCGCCCAGGTGTTTCTTCAAGTGCTGGAACAAATGGTAGTCGCTGGGCGCCAGATCAGGGCTGTATGGAGGATGATCTAGAGTTTCCCATTTAAATGATTTATGAGATCTTTGGTCTGATTAGCCACATGTGGACGGGCATTGTCATGCAGCAAAACGATACCCTTACTCAACTTGCCACGTCTTTTGTTCTGGATTGCACGACGCAGATTTTTCAATGTCTCACAATAAGACGCTGCATTGATTGTCTCATTACGAGGCAGAAACTCCACTAGCAATACTCCTTTTCTGTCCCAAAAAACTGTGCACATGATTTTCCGGGCAGAAATTGTTTGCTTAAACTTCACTCTTTTGGGTGATGATGAGTGTCGTCATTCCATGGATTGTTGTTTCGATTCTGGTGTGATGTAGGCCACCCACGTTTCGTCACCAGTAACAATTTGGTCTAAAAAATCTTCACCTTCACTGTGGTACCGCTCAAGGAAAGTCAATGCACTGCCTAAACGTTGGGTTTTGTGCAAATCCGTCAACATTTTTGAAACCCAACGTGAACACAATTTCCGGTAATTCAAGTTCTCGGTAACAATGCGATACAAAACACTACGAGAATACTGAGGAAAGTAGTCGGACAATGATGAAATTGTAAAGCGTCTGTTTTCTCTCACCTTTTCGTCCACTTTCTGCACCAAATTTTCATTAACGACCGAAGGACGCCCACTCCGTTCTTCATCATGCACATTTGTGCGACCATCTTTAAATGCTCTCACCCATTTCCTTACCATTCCATCACTCATAATGTTTTGTCCGTAAACTTCAACGATCTCACGATGAATATCGATCGGTTTTACGCCTTTAGCACTAAGAAATCGTATAACAGCCCGTACTTCACAATCAGCGTGACTCACGATTGTTGGAGGCATCTTAAACACTGGAGTAAACAAGTATACAATGAAGAATCAGACTGTAATGGCGTCAGTGCGTAGACAAGAGATGTAGGTAACCAGCGCTCATGCGCGGAATGTCGACCGTAGCGCTGCGGCGGAATCGCAAAACGGTACTTACTTAAAAAACATGCCTCGTATATTTATTACAGTTTTACACTTATCACTAAGAACTAGAACACAAGTACTTTAATTTATATCATTTATTTACAATATTTATTTCGGACAAAAAACTCGACTTCATATTCAAAACTAACTGTAACTTAAATAAAAGGTTCCTCTATATTTATACTAAACAACCGTTAGACTAGAATTCCGGCGATTCCCTTCGAACAAACGAGAAGGTCACCCGGACTGGTTTTCATTCGACCTGCTTCTGGAAACTTCGAATCGTAGGAGACCCGTCAGGTATTACCTGGGGTTTCTGCCGGCTGGTGTATGATCTAGAAAAGACTTGAATGGAATAGAATTAGAAATATAATGTTTACAGTTAAATATGAATCATATATTTATCGTAACAGTATGTCTATTACTTCATTTCTTCTGTGAGTGTTGCCCATCAATTTGAACTATGGCACTTTGGTTCCAATATAAGGTTTGCACTATATTTAAAATTTTACTGTCAATGCGCTTGTTCATAAGTATTGATATTAGTTTTTCATGTCTCACTTTATCAAAAGCTTTTTCGTAATCAACAAAGCACAAGTGTAGATCAACGTTTACATCCCGACATCGCTGAATCAATATGTTGATGGCAAATAGTCCTTCTCGAGTACCCATTCCATTTTGAAACCCGAACTGCGTCTCGTTAATATCCTCCTCAGAAGAAATGAAGATCTGTAGAGGAGTTAGACAGGGATGTGTTTTATCGCCACTTTTGTTTAACTTATATTCTGAAGAAATTTTACAAAACACGCTTAATAATATCAAAGCGTGAGTCACCGTTAACGGAAAATAATTAACAACTTACCATGTGCAGACGACACTGTGATCATAGCAACGAGTATATAAGATCTACAACATCTTATCGAAAGCTTAAGTAAGTACATGGGTACAAGAAACAGTACTTGGGAACTTTGATCAATGAAACCAATGATCATACTGGCAGAAATAAACAGGCGAATAGAGATTGCCAGATCAGCATTTATACGAATGAAGAAACTCCTAACGTGCAAATATCTAAATTTGGAGATCAGACTACGTATTCAATAATATTATATGGAGCTGAGACTCGGATATTAAAAAAATGCATTTTAAAAAGAATCGAGGCTTTCGAACTCTGGTCATACCGCGTACGAGTATTAAAAATATCATGGACTGATAGAATTACCAATAAAGAAGTACTGGAGAGGGTTGGTAAAGGAACAGAACTAATCACCACTATACAAACCAGAAAACTGGAATACATAGGCCATGTGATGAGGGGACCAAAATATGAAATTTTGAGACTCATCATACAGGGAAAGATTCAAGGAAGATCTGTTGGCCGAAGGCAGAACTCATGGTTGAAGAATCAACGTGATTGGTATCAATGCAAATCGATTGATTTGTTTAGAGCAGCAAGTTTAAAAATAAAAATAGCCATTATGATTCCGTAGGGAGACGGCACTCTAAGAAGAAAAATGTCTATTACATAATGGTTATGTAGAGAGCATATATCCAGTGAGTTTTTCCTTAGTAAAGTAAACATTCAATAATGAAGGAAATAAATTCTAGTAATTTGTAAAGATTAGAGTATGGCCATTCTAGTAGCCGCAATAACCTACAGGCCCATCATGTACAAAGTGCTTCTTGTGAAGCTTAAGTGGAAAAACGAACATGGAAGGAACTGAGTTACCATCTGCATTAATAGCAAGAACCATAGTAATATTGGTCCCCCTCTCAGCTGAAGTAACATCACACAACTCTTTTCTCGCCTTTCTTCGCTATGATTTTTATCGGTTTCTGGACAGTCTCAGTCCCTGTCTCGTTTACATTCCAACTATCATTAGCTGTTAAATGGAGAGAGAATGCTCTCTTCTGCTGTTATCCACTATGTAGCTACTTCAAATTTAAAATTTTTTTAAACTGTTTGTCCGTTGTACATTGTTATGTAAATGTATTATTTAGTGTTAAGGACATTCATAACAGTGCTGAATACCCTAGAATTTTTACGAAATACCCCTGAAGATGCTCTGAGAGCGAAAGTACTTGGACAAGATTTAATAAAAAACTGTTCTCGATATCTGCCTTTAATTTGATTAAAGTTTATAAAAGTATTTATCTTCCTAAATTATGAGACATTAAAAAAACACACAAATACAGAATTAGTGGAAGCTGTTAAAAACTTAAAAAATGATTTATTCGATTTTATTTGGCTATCATATAAAAGATATATAAGCAACTTTAACTAATTTTTCTTTTTGTAAATTTGTTAAAAATTATTTTTTAGTTTTACACAGTGGTTAATTCAGTAGGTAGTACTATATGGTCCAAGTGAAAATATTTGGCTTCTATAAAACGAATAATAGTTTAAGTATGGGTGGTCAATGTATCCCATGTCTAAATCGATTTTCATTAAAAGCGGAGGATCACTAAGGGATGAAGGCAACCATTTGACTGGCAAAAGCTCAGAAACTGGGTCGGGTGTAGGATCTCTGAAAAAAAAAACATATTTATAAATATCACGAACAACATTCATAAAGTTTATCTATGTATAAAAGAAAGTTGTGAAATGCGTCCCTATTCAACAGAAAATAGAAAATAAGACAAAATAGAAGCAGAGAAAACCAAAAATCAAAACAAATTGAGTGCAATAAAAAATTACAATATCAATAACATAGGGATATATCATATCGTCATCGATAAGCATCTGATTTGTCCATTGTTGAACGTAGACCTCCTCTAGATATTTCCATTTATTTTTGTTCGGCGCCTTCAATTAGTCTATTGCTATCCTTCTTCTTCTTCTTAAAGTTCCATCTCCTATCGGAGGTTGGATATCATAATGGCTATGGTCACTTTGTTAGCTGCTGCTCTGAAAAGTTGTAGTGAACTACAGTTAAACCATTTTCTAAGGTTCTTCAGCCAGGAGATGCGTCTTCTTCCTATGCTTCTTCTTCCTTGGATCCTTCCTTGCATAATAATTCTCAGCAGCTCATATTTTTCTCCTCTGGTTATGTGACCCAAATATTCTAGTTTTCTTCTTTTTATGCTGTTCATAATTTCTAACTCCTTATTTAGACGTCGTAGTACCTCAGCATTGGTAATCCTTTGAACCCACTGAATTTTTAATATTCTTCTATAACACCACATTTCGAACGCTTCTATTTTCCTTATGTGTTGTTTCTTCAATGTCCAAGCTTCCATTCCGTATAGTAAGATAGAAAATAAGTAACATCCTTGAGTCCTCAATCTGAGATGCAACTGAAAGTCTCTGTTGGTAAGCATTGTCTTCATTTTCACAAATGCTTGCCTTACAGTTTCAATTCGGACTTTGATTTCTCTGCTTTGGTCATTTTTGTCATCAACCCAGGTTCCCAGATATTTATATGTCTCTACTTTTCTATTTGGGTTTGCTCTATCATTAATCTTTCATTTCCATGTTGCGTTTTTGAGACAATCATGAATTTAGTTTTTCTCTTATTTATTTTTAGTCCGTATCTAATGCAATAATCGTTAATTCTATTTACCAATTCTTGTAGCGATTCCAGGGTGTCTGCCATTATAACGGTGTCATCAGCGAATCTTATGTTATTTACTATTCTTCCGTTTACAGAGATTCCATCACCCAGATCCGCTATCGCTTCCTGGAATATGGCTTCACTGTACACGTTAAACAGTAATGGTGACAGACCACAGCTCTGTCTTACTCCTCTCTTTATATCTATATTTTCGGACTTTTGTTCTTCTATCTTTATATTGGCCTTTTGATTCGAATACAGATTGATAATGATTCGTAAGTCTCGTCTGTCTATATCTTTGTTTCTCAGTATTTCTATTAGTTTTTCATAGTCGGACCCTGTCGAATGCCTTCTCGAAGTCGATGAAACAGGAATAAATATCTAGGTTCATATCTAAGCATCTTTGAGAGAGGACATTAAAAGCAAACAATGCCTCTCTCGTTCCCAGTCCCTTGCGGAACCCAAACTGAGTATCATCTATATCATCTTCTAGTTTTCTATATAATCTTCCATGAATCACCTTTAGAAATATTTTGAGGGTATGACTTATTAGTGATATTGTCCTATAGTCTGAACAATCTTTGGCATATACTGTTTTTGGTATTGCTACAAAGGTGGACAACAACCATTCCTGTGGGATTTTTCCAGTTTTATATACTTCATTAAATAGGTCCAGAAGTACAGGTAGAGTTTCATCGTCTAGACATTTCAGTAGTTCCGCAGGTTTTGCAATTGGATAGCAATTGAATTGCTATCCAATTAGTCTTAATTATTTTGAGGTCGTTGGTCCATCGGATTGGGGGGGCTTCCCCTGCTTTGCTTTTCTACACGTAGTCTCCACTCGAGCAATTTTTTGTGCACCTGTCGCCTTTCATTCTTGCGACATATTCTGCCCATCTTCATTTCTGGCTTATAATACATTTGATGATGTCTTTCACTCCTGTTCGTCTAGCGAACTTTTTCTTCTTCTTCTTCTTTCTTCTTGTATCTTCTTCTTCATGTGCCTTGTCCGTTCCGAACGTTGGCAATCAACATCCCGCAACTTAACTTGATTTTAAGATTTGTTGTCGTCTATCTTCTTCAACATCTCTGTAACTAGTTATATCTATTCCCAGATATCTAAACCTTGCTTTCTGCTTTATTATTTTCCCATCAGTTTCGATTTTACATCGTAGTGGGTATTAAGATGTTGTCATACATTAGATTTTTTTTGCTGATACTATCATATTGTATTTCTTGGCTGTTATATTGAAGATGTGTGTTAATCTTTGGTGCTCGTCTTCTGTCTCGGCGATTAATGCGGCGTTGTCTGCATAACATAATATTTGGATTTCTATGTTCCCCATTCTGTAATCATGACCTTTACGTACTGTTTGTATTATTTCCTCTATTATTATATTAAAGAGAAGTGGTCTTAACGAGTCACCTTGTCTACTCCACTTTGTACTAGTATACACTGTGTTAGTTTTCCATTTATTTTTGCTTGTATTCGATTATGGAAGTAGATATTTTCGATGGTTTGTGTAATATTGATTGATGTGTTTCTTTTATACCGTAGGTGTAAGACGTCTTCGACTTGGATGCGATCGAAAGCCTTTGTCAGGCCTATGAAACATAGATATGCTAGTTTATTGTACTCTATGGCATTTTCTGTAATTTGTCTTAGTACAAATACGTCGTCTACGCAGGATCTTCCGGAACTGAATCCTTGTTTTTCATCTGATAAAGTTGTTAGTTTATTGATTTTGTTGGTTAGGACTTTTGTGGTAAGAAGTGCGGTGTTCAGTAAGTTTATACCTCTATAATTGTCCTTTCTTGAACATTGGTATCAATATGCCGTTTCTTTATGCGTCTGGTGTCTTGCAGTGCAATATTAGTTTTTGTATAAGTTTTGTCATCTCTAGGGTTATACTTTCTCCTACGTGTTGTAGAAGCTCGTTGGGTATTTCGTCTGGTCCTGGTGATTTTCTATTTTTGAGTAAATTTATGGCTCTCTACTTCCTGAAAACTGATTTCTATTTCGTGTCTTAATTCAAGTGCGTTATTGTGTTGATTATTATTTTTCTTTTTCTATTAACAGTTCCTTCGGGTACCTTTCCCATTCGTTTGCTGGTATGTTATTGTATTCCTTTAATTCGGCCATTTCTTTCCGTTGGTTTCTTATAAATCTCCATATGTGTTTTTGTGTGCCGTAGAAGTCACTTGCTATCCTTTTTGTAAACTGTTGCCAGTGTTCATTTTTTGTTCTTCTTACCAACCGCTTTGTTTCATTTTGTATTCTTTTATAGGTGTCTCGGAATTCTGGAGTATTTGATGTTTTGTACTTCGTGTAGGCCTCTCGTTTCTCTTTACATTTCTCTGTTATTTCTTTTCTGAACCATGGTGTCTTGTTGTTGTTTCTTTTGTTTAGTATGACTAGCGAAATTCCTATAGTCTATTTCTCAATCTTATTCCAAGAATTGATATCTTCACTTCATGTTGGGGGTCTCAATCTTTCCGCTGATGTTTCTACAAGAGTTAAGTTATGGTTTCTGTTGACGTTTCTGCTCCTTATGTGACGACTGGTAAAACATAGTGGTTAAAAGCTTTTCTTTTTAAATAGATTGGGACATTTTTAAAAGCATCTCTCATTTTCCGAAGTTCGGCGCAGTGATTATCGACGCTCAAACCTGGTTAGTTTAATATTAATTTTTATAATAATATTAATCTTAGTTTTAGGACCAAGGGCAGAGGCGTAAAAGATATAATTTCGAATTATACCAACTCTTTAATGAACCAGATGTCGTAAACTTTATTAAAACACAGCGACTTAGATGGGCTGGACATATAATACGAATATCAGACAGTACGATTGCTTAAAAGCTAATAACAGAAACACCTATAGGAAGATGTTGGGTTGATTAACATACATATATGAATAGTATACTATCCTCGATAAAATAGAAAAGCGTTTGTCGAAACATCCTCAATTAACAGAATGACGGTATTAGATTTTTGTTTTGATAAAGTGCAGCAACAACAAGTGTTTGTTTCGCAAATTTTAGGAAACACAGTGGTTAAGATTTGAATTCGGTTTCGCTAAGTAGAAATCGTTTGATTTCTCTTTTTGTTTTTAGATGGCGTAGTTACGTCTGTATATAGTTATTTTAATAACTATTGTCTAGGACGGGAAAGATTTTTGTTTTGGTTCAGAGCAGTGGCTATACCGTTCTGAAGAGACTTAAGGAGGTCGAAATACGTATCAACGGTTATTGCTGCACTTTATCAAAACAAAAATCTAATACCGTCATTCTGTTTTGTTATTTACTTCGTTGGAAGTACGAGAAACTGAATTCACTACGAATTTTGACTAGGATGAACGGCTTGTGGAATGCAATTTTAGATTCCCTTGCCGATTAATTCATCCAGCTGTTTGTTTCGCAAATTTTAGGAAACACAGTGGTTAAGATTTGAATTCGGTTTCGCTAAGTAGAAATCGTTTGATTTCTCTTTTTGTTTTATCCTCAATTAACTTTGATTTGGGTACTGAGATTCAGCAACATATTGCTTCATTTCGGGACAGGTTGAGTCATTATAGCATTCATGGCTTCAAAAAGGTGTATTTAAGTGAAGAGTTAAAAATTATGATAATGTACATTATCATAATATTCAACTCTTCACTTAAAATGTTTCAAAAAGAGTATCGTGCTGCATTTGTTATATTTATAATAGCACCTGTAGCAAGTGCAATGAGTTTAATGCAAAAATCAAGTCTCTTCATTTTGTTGACGATGCAGCACAGATAAAAGCTCTATCTATGGAAAATAAATTGCACAAAACTCGTGCCCAAGTTTTCTATGATAGAAAACGAGCTGTCCGAAAAAAAGCTATGAGAACTTTTTAGTATAAATCAATCGTCATGTACTACCAGAAAAACATTTCACTACCCAACATCAGCACTAACGATGTTTATTATAGGAAACTACTTTCTATGTTTTCGGTTAACATTCACGTACTGTCTTTAAGAAAATCCTGTTTTTTACATATCCTGAATATGTGTCAAGAAAAGGATCTGACGAGGTATCATCTTTTCTGTTCTTCTTTATTTTCAATTAACTACCAACAGTCCGCCATCTTCACATTTTCTGCGACTCAGCTGGCGGACAAAATAAAAATTTCACGATTGTTCGGCTACTTCATTACATTGTCCACGATATAAAGCGCCTAGATACTATTCAAATAACATTCCCCATCAAAGGGGAATATAAAAACATGGGCTTGATAAATTTGAAGACTAGGATGAAATTACCCGCAATTGAATAAATGTGTTAAAGATAAAAGTCGAAACCGTTTAAAGTTATAGACATGGACCAGAAATTAAGGAAACAGTGGACTACTTTTCTGCAAGAAAAATTTGTTTGTAACTGTCCAATAGCTCTGCAGCAAGTAAGAGAACTTCAAATGATGAAAGAAAACTAAGATTGGCATTTGGGAAAGCAAACAACTAACAAGTAGATCAATAAAATCTGTTGTTCCTAGAAAAATAAAAGATGGCGAATTTTAGCTACCAAGTAAAGCATACCATGGATCATTACCATTTTTTAAAGATAATTATTACGATTTACAAGTGTTAAAACGATTTTGTCTGCCAAATGCTAATGAATTTTATGAAACATTGCTATACGAATGAAAAATCGCTTTATTTTTTATTAACAAGAATCTAATAATCTTAAGTTCAAATTCTTTTGTTTAGATATTAACAAAATAGTAATAAACGACTTAAAAATATTGGCATGTAGTTTTATTTATTTCTAAGATCGTAACAAGCGGTTTGGTAACGTTAACTAACTTTTCTTTGTAAGTTACTTTTGTGACATCGTTTGTTTTTTTCCTTTACCCATTATATATAGGGGGTAGTGCAGTAATAATCAAAGAAAATGTTATGCACTATCAGGAAATGGGATACAGAACTAAAGAATTTCAAGCCACATCAGTAAAAATTACATGTAAAAACTATGAGGTAATCGTCACAGCGGTTTACAGTCCGCCAAGACATGCCATCAATATGTAGATTTCCTGGCCAGTTAAGGACATAGATTTATCCTTGGAGGAGACTTCAATGCAAAACTTATGCATTGGGGGTCACGACTGACTACCACCAAACAGAAATAATTTTTAGAAGCAATGAAATATATAAAATGCGACGCAATATCAACGGGCACATACTGGCCCACTGACACAAATAAAATCCCAGACCTTATCGACTTCTTTGTAGTCAGGAATATTTCAACAAATTACATAGAGATAGAAGAGGCATTGGATATGAACTCGGACCATTCTCCAATTATTCTCACACTCAGTGACACTGTTATCAAAAAAGAAAGCCCCCTAGATTTGTTAACAAAAATACTGACTGGAAAAGTTTCCAGATAGACCTTGAAGAGAAAATTAACTTCTCAGTTCCATTAAGAACCGTTGATCAACTAGAGGCAGAAGTAGAATTACCCAATAAAAATGTACAACAAGCTACTTGGAACAACAGCACGAACAGTGTCGAAAGAATAAAAGGAAATAACTACCCAAAAGAAATCAAAGAAATGATAACCGAAAAAAGAAAACTGAGACGCAAGTGCCATCATTCTAGAGCACCAGTTGATAAAACTTGATTAAATAATGCCATACAAAAATTAAAAAAAAAATCAAAAAATTAAAAACGAATCGGTTAGCATCTACCTAAGTGAACTATCAAATGATAGCGCTACTAATTACTCATTGTGGAAGGCTACCAAACAATTAAAAAGGCCAATCTTACAGAATCCACCAATTAGAAATACTAATGGTAGCTGAGCAAGAAGCAATATACAAAAGGCCAACAGGTTTGCTGACCACCTAGAAAATACTTTTCAACCAAATGAAGAACAAGAAATGATTAACTGGGAGCTCCCTGATCAAGATGAAATGGAGATTAGCCCTGTAACTCCAAAAGAAGTATATTTGGAAAAAAAGAAAATATAAATCCAAAGAAAGCTCCTGGATTTGATTTAATTACTGGGGAAGTGTTAAAGCAACTTCCAAGGAAAGCTGGAATAAAACTAACACATTTTATAAATGCTTTCTTTAGGCTGAGGTACGTACCAAAGATATGGAAGGTGGCAGAAATTATAATGACACTAAAACCAGGAAAACCTTCACAAGAAGCTTCTTCATATTTTACTGTTACCTGTCATGTCTAAATTATACGAAAAATTACTCTTGAAGAGACTAAAACCGATTATAGAGGAAAAAAATCTAATTCCTAATCATTAGTTTGGGTATCGAGCAAGCCACTCAACGATAGATCAGGTGCATACAATAACAGATATAGTAGAAAAAGCTCTAGAAGAAGGAAAAGTATGTTCCGCAATTTTCCTGGATGTAGCGCAGACTTTTGACAAAATGTGGCATGACGGATTATACTATAAAATGAGATGGTACTTACCAAAACAATATTCTGAACTACTAGAATCATATATATCCAGACTTCCACAAGGAAGTGTCCTGGGACTAGTGCTATACCTGATCTATACCAGCGATATTCCATCATTAGAACCTAGCACAATTGAGACATTTGCAGACGACACATGCATTCTAGCAGTCGGACAAAACCACGAGGATGCAGCAACCATGCTACAGAACTCTGTTGAACAAATTAATATCTCGACCAGGCGATGGCGTATCAAATTGAATGAAACAAAATCTGTTCATGTCAATTTTACTAGTAAAAGAGAACAACATATCCCAGTTCGTATAAATAGAAACCAAATACCTTATGCAAATACGGCAAAATATTTGGGTATTACATTAGATTCCAAGCTACGTTGGAAAGCACATATTAAGAAAAAAAAGGAGGAATCAGAAAATAAGTTCAGAAAGATGTACTGGTTGATGAGAAAAAAATCCACTCTGTCTACTTATAACAAATTGTTATTGTATAAGCAACTCTTTAAACTGATATGGATATATGGGATACAGCTATGGAGCTGTACAAAATAAAGTAACATTCAAATTATACAACGATATCAGAATAAATTATTAAGGAACATCGTTAACGCTCCATGGTACTTCAGAAACAGTGATCTTCATCGAGATCTCCAGATGGATACGGTTATCCAGACAATAAGTAAGTTTGCCGAGATTCATGAACAAAGGCTCTCCAACCACGTGAATTTTGAGGCCATCAAACTCCTAGACAACGCCAACCAAATAAGAAGACTTAAGAGAACGAAGCCGTTTGAGTTAGTGCTGTAAGTGAGTGAAGGTGAAAAAGCAGAGCAAAGTGAGGCTAAAGTGTACACGTTAGATAGTAGTACTATAATGTATTAGAGCCTAAGGAATATTGCTAAATGTAACCTTAGATAAGTTTTTTGTAATATTTTGTATATAGAACTAACTTGCTTATTGATCATAGTGAATGATCAGATAGCAATAATTATAAGATTCCTGTTGGAGTTTTAATAAAAAAACCCTTTATATATAAATATATATATTGTCAATAATTCACTTGTTTACCAATTTATCTCCTACTTTTTGAGTGTACTCACTCATCCAATTAGGATTCTCTTCACTCTATTATTTGCAGTTTTGCCAATTTACTGTTTCATGTAAACAGAATATTGCTTCATCATAACAAAAATAATATGACGAATGAAGCTTGGATTTTGATTACATAATTCTTGCATTCTTTTGAAAAACCGCAGTCGGTGCTCTATTCTCATTAAAAAAAAATTATGGCCCTTCACTGTATATAAATCTTCTTATAAGAAATTCGAAATATAGTCCCACATTTGAGATTTATCTCTAAAAGTAAAAACTTACCCACTTTTAATAAAATTTGACCACATTGTGGTCATACGTTTAACTATTATCAGGTCGTTATAAGTAGGAGTTATATTATTCCTGATAAAGAGATATGGCGCATCTTCTCCATGCTGGGCTCCTAAAAGAAAAATAATGATGTACTATAAAAATATGTTGTATTATTACCTATATTGTATAATATCCAAAAAAATGAATATTGAAAAATCGTTCCCTAAGACACGTGTCACATTGTTTATACAATCTGTGGATAACCTGAGGAAAAATCAATTCTGTTTTTTATGCTGTTTAACGAAAACATGCAGAGAAGGATTAAAAATAACATACGGTAGTAACCAAGCTGAAACTGTAAGGCGGATAATATCTTCCTTAAAAAATAAGCCTAATCCAAAGCCACCGTGAATAACATGAAAACTAGCATTTAATATTTTGCATAATTTGTTTTATATATTGTTATCACCAAATTTATCAAAGATAGTTGTTAGATACCTGTATTACAGAGTGTCACGAAAAATTTGAGAAAGAACAAAATAGCACTGACGGTGAAAATAGTGAGCAAGAATTGGATTTTGCAAATCATGTAGGAAGGGAGAAATCGCTACAAATGGTCGATACAGCCTGCGCAGAGAACAGGCAGCAAAGCCAAAGCAATTGATTTGGTAAGGCATTTACCTGGTCTAAGTGGCTTTATAAAATGTTTCTTCTTCTTTCTCTTTATAAGCAATTCTGCTTGTTCATTTGCGGATTAATACCTCTATAGAAGGTTTGCGCGTTTGCACTACATCCTTTGCGCGGTTGTCCGATACTTCTTCTGCTGATTATTAACTTATCTCTTGCTATTTTGATGACAAGGGTCTCCTCCATTATGATTATGTGGTTATTCCATTCCTTTTTTCTACTTTGTGTCCATTCATTTATACACTGTACGTTACATTTTCTTCTAACGTCTTCATTTCTCTTTCGATCTCTCAGCGTATGTCCTGTAATTCTTCTCGGTACTCTCATCTCTGCCGTTTCCAATAGCCCTTGCGTTTTGGCTGTGTCAGGTCTTGTTTCTGAGGCATATATGTCATTATTGGTTTTACACTGGCTTTATAAATTCTTGATTTCATCTCAGTGGTTAATGTGTCTGTTTCGCCATATAGTGTTATTAAGGCATCCAGTTTATTTGCTTTTTGTACTTGATCTTTCACTTCTTTGTCCAGGTCTCCATAGCTAGACAGTGTAATTCTCAGGTATTTTATTTCCATTACTTGTTCAGTACTGATGCCATCCATTTCCATTTTACATCTGGTTAGTTCTTTGCTGACTACTATTGTTTAAGTTTTCTGAGATGAGATTGTCATATTAAAGTCTTTTGCTCTTATATTAAATCTGTAGACCAGTCTTTGCAGACTATCTTTATCTTGGGCTATCAATATTGCGTCGTCTGCGTAACAGAGTATTTTGATTTCTTTGTTTTCCATTCTGTATCCTCTTCCTTTGTTAACGCTTTTGATGATTTCATCCATGATCAAATTAAAGAGCATGGGTCTCAATGAATCCCCTTTTCTTATTCCGCTACCTATTTCTGTAGGTTCTGTAAGTTGTCCATCTATTCTGACTTCCATTCTGGTTGTTTTGGTAGATGTTTTCGATAGTTTTTATAACATTTAGGGGAGCTTCTCTATTATATAGAAGATGGATTACATATTTGAGTCGGTCTCTGTCAAACGCTTTCTTTAGATGAATCATACACAGAAATGCTGCCCTATTATATTCTAGTGATTTCTCAGTAATTTGTTTTATAACGAATATTGCATTTGTACACGATCTTTCACTACGAAAACCCTGTTGTTCATCTGCTAAACTTATCCTCTGATTTATTAGACCTTGTAAAATTTTAGTTGTAAGTTTTAGCGTAGTATTTAACAAGTTTATACCTCTGTAGTTTTCTGGCTGATTTTATCTTCTTTTTTAAATAGTAGAATTAGTTCGCTCGTTCTTCATTTTTCCGGTATTTTTGTGCGTTTTATAATTTTAATAATTGTTGTTAATTGTTTTATCATTTCTGCTCCACAATATTTGAGTAACTCGTTTGGTATCCTGTCTTTACCTGCTGCTTTTCTGTTGGTTTTCAAGTATATTTCAAACTTCCTTTACATTTATATTAAGTTTTCCATTTGTGGTAATTTCTGGTGTTTCCAGTTCTAGCGTCGTTTATTCTTCCTCTGCTTATAGCTTTTTTAGGTAGTCAATCCACGTATCATTTTCTATGTGTCTTGGTTCTATTAGTTCCTTTACCTCCGTTCTTTGACCTCTTATGAAGCGCCATATTTCCTTTTGCAGACCGTAAAAATTGTATTCCATTGCTTTCGAAAAATATTTCCAGTGATCATTTTTTATTTTTTTTACAACCGCATGTGTTTCGTTTCTAATTATTTTGTTATTATGGTATGCCTCTTGTGTTTTGGTTGAAATGTATTTCAGGTAAGCTTTTTTTTACATTTTTTCTTCACTTCTGTACAAAACCGTGGAGTTCTTCACCTTGCGAACGATTAATGTTTATTTATATTTCTTTCACCAAGAACTTCCTTGGCCGAGGCTAAGATATTAGACTTAATTTTTGTCCAGCTTTCGTCGACTTCATCAATTTCTGTGATATGTATTTTTGCTTTGTTCAGTTATTTTTTTTTGGAATAGGTATCTTGGAGTCATCCTGTAAGCTTTTGACTTTTATCTTTGTGGTGTATTCTGGTGTTTTGTTATCCCATGGAATATGTGTTTTTATTCGGATTTTGTACAATACCAATTTATGATCGCTTCCTATTTCTGCTGATGTTAGTGCTCTTACATCCAAGATTTGCCAGGGTGGTAACTCTCTATTCGACAGAATATAGTCTATCATGTACCGATGCGAAGTATATTTCTCGCTTTCCATAAATTCGTTGTCCTCTTTCTCGCGTTAGTCGTCGCAATGAAACCATTCCTGTTCCGAGGCATAATCCTGTTTCTATGAGCTGTATGGTTTTAAAGTCTATCAGTAGGGTGCTAACTAGGCTGTAGACTAGGTAGTATAAAATTGTTGGCAGATCAAAATCCAACGAGTGTTTCTCAATGTATATTCACTGATGATGTAAAAAAAAAGAAATAATAAAGAGAACAAATGAAAGATTGGTTTTAGTAAGGCGACAATATGAAAATAAAGATAAGAGAGAATTACAATTTATTGACAAAACAGAACATTAAGCATTATTTGGTCTATTTTTTCTAACAGCAATTTTTAAATCAAATAACGAAGACTTAAAATTAATGTATGCAACAGATGGAACGGACAGACCAATTTTTAAGTGCACAATGTCTCTAAAACGTATACTCACTCTATTAACTTATCGAAGATTTCAGACCCACAATCCACAATGGAGAGCGAAAATATTAATGTTGCCTCTTGGGTTTTTAATAGAATCATTGAGAACTCGCAAACAAATTACTGCGTTAATGATCTTAGATGCATTGACGAAATGTTTAAGGTGCAAATTTAAACTATATATGTCCAATTATATATATTTATATAATGGGTATATGTATATACACTGATAGAGTTAGTAATGAAGCAGGATTATCAGATCAAGAAAAAAAATTTCAGTTCCTACCCAATCAGGACTTTGACACTCAAAGCCAATTTTTGGAAGCGGTAGAAATATCACTGCGGACAATTGGTTTAGCTATATCCAGGTTTTTGAAGAGTTATTGCTAGAAAAATTACATATTTAAGAACACTCGAAAAGAATAAACGAGAAATTCCTAACCAATTTTTGCCAAATAAAACTCGTGTAGAACAATCGATCTATGGATTTTACAGAACCATGACCATTCTTTCATACGTGCCTAAACTAAATAAAGCTGTGATTACGATTTCATTTATGCATAGATTTAATCAATTGATAGTTAAACTGGAAAACGAGATGATCCAATTCTATAACAACACAAAGGGGAAGTGGATAGTTTGGATTAAAAATGTGAGACATTTCTACATCTCTCGTAAACTCATATGTTTTATACACTTGTATAAACAAGAACGACCGTTCAAAATTTCAATTCATTAAATAATTCACGGCCACGTGATGCGGAACGAAGAAAAATATCGAATTCTTCAACTTGTTATGCAGGGTAAAGTATTTGGCAGAAGAGGACCGGGACGCCGTCGTATCTCGTGGTTGAAAAATCTCCGACAATGGTTTGGGATGACCTCAGCGGAGCTGTTTCGCAGAGCAGTCAACAAAACCATGATAGCCTTGATGATCGCCAACATCCGGACCGGATAAGGCACTGAAGAAGAAAAAGAAAATAATTAGGTGATCAACTTAAAAAAGACTGGATGACACCGGAAATAGTTGAGCTAATAAATGAAAAAAGAAAATACAAAAATAAAGATGAAAATAAATATAAAACCATCAAGAATAAAATCAAATATGAAATCAGAAAGGCTAAGGAGGAATGGATGAACAAAGAATGCCAGGAATTGGAAGAACTCAGCAACAAACATGACACCTCAAACTTACATAAAAAAATGAAAGAATTTACAGGCAACACCAGACAAAGAAGAACACTCGTAACAAGAGATAATAATGGAGAAATACTTACTGAAGAGAGCAAAATAAAGGAAGTATGGGAACAATATATAATCCATCTGTTCCATGACGAGAGAGAAAATGAACAAGATATAGGTGAAGAAAAACAATACCTACAAATTTTACCCTCAGAAGTAAAGAATACCCTACAGAATGCAAAACAAGGAAGAGCACCGGGTCCGGATCAAATTCCAGTTGAACTGTTAAAAGCCTTAGATGACGGTAATATAAAGAGACTCACCCGAATTCTCAAGCACATATATGTAGAGGGCAACATCCCGGAAGAATGGCTTAAATCGATATTTTTACCTCTACCAAAAAACAACAATCCCAAATAATGTAATGACTATAGATTGATAAGCCTAATGTGCCACCCTTTAAAGATTCTCTTGAAAATTGTTCAAAACCGAATTTATAAGAAATGTGAGGAGCAGATAGATGAAACTCAGTTTGGCTTCAGAGGAGGCATGGGTACAAGAGAAGCATTATTTGCATTGACGATACTCTTGCAGAAATGTCGGGAATATAACAAGAGTGCATATGTATGCTTCATAGACTTTAGGAAGGCCTTTGACCGAGTGCAGCATATGAAGTTAATAGATGAATTAAAAAACATCAATTTAGACAAAAAAGACATTGAGTTTATTAAGGCTATATACTGGAACCAGAAAGCAGTAGTAAAGGTAAACGATATAGAAACAAATAATATACCGATTGCGAGAGGGGTAAGGCAAGGATGCGTCTTGTCTCCGACGCTTTTCAACGTGTACTCACAGGTCATATTCAGAAAGGCCTTATGGAAAAAAAAAGAGGGAATAAGAATTGGTGGAGAAATCATAAACACCATGAGATTTGCAGATGACACGGTAATTATGGCTGAGAGTATAGAAGAACTACAAACTTTACTAGATGCAATAAATAGTGAATGCATTCAAATCGGACTTGACATCAACACAGATAAGATCAAATTTATGATAGTATCAAGGAGTCCAATAAATAATGAACAACTAACTCTTGGTGGACAGCAAATAGAGAGAGTGACAAAATATAAATATCTGGGAGCTTACATCAACACAGAATTAGATCCAGACCAAGAGATCCGGGTACGAATAGAAATGGCAAGGGCAGCGTTCTTAAAATTCAAACAATTGTTCTGTGACAAAAATCTGAATACTGCGCTGAGACTGAGGTTTGTTGAATGTTACGTCTGGTCGCAACTATTGTACGGGGTAGAAACATGGACACTAAAAGCGCAAATAGTTAAAAAGATTGAAGCCTTTGAACTTTGGATATACCGGAGAATGTTAAGAATTCCATGGACTGCCAGGGTCACCAATGAGGAAGTGCTGAGAAGGATGGGTCGAGACAAAAAATTGTTGAGAACGATAAAAGTACGCAAGACTGCATACCTTGGACACATACTAAGAAATAATAAATATAGTCTTCTGCAGGTCATCATGCAGGGTAGAGTCGATGGCAAAAAGGGAATAGGTAGAAAGAGGAAGTCATGGCTGCGAAATATTCGAGACTGGACAAACATGACTGTAGACGAATTATTCCACGTTGCAAAAGACAGAGAAGCTTTTAAAAATGTGGTCGCCAACCTCCGTTAATGGGGACGGCATAGGAAGAAGAAGAAGAAATAATTAGGTACTGATCTAATAACGCTACATGTAAGACGACGATTTACCAACTGTCATTTGCCGAGAGAGTTGAGATCAATAATTAGTTCAATTTTACAATAACGAATCCCATTAGTGACGATTCCTGTTGCAGATAATAAAAGAAGACGATGTAGAAAATATCCTAGAACCAAGAATTGCGAAGAACTTCTGCGAATTGCAAGTTTTCTATGGTACATAGTTGTTTAGAAAAATGTGTACAGAAAAAATGTGTAAGGACTGTACAATTGAGTAACTGTGAAATTTTTTGTTAAACGTTATATTTTTTATTTTAATAATGCACACATCACTAGAGCCGCTTACACATCTGGCGAACATGTGACTGAAGACCTTTGACCGAATTCGTTCGGTCTTTTGTCCACATTACAGCAAACGAATTCGTTTGCAGTCATTCGATCAGTTTCGCGGGTATTTTTGGGGATTCACGGCGCGGCAATTATGTAACTTGTAAAAATGACATCGGATGAGGATATAGTTATTGCAAGTGTGTTGTATATTATTATTAGTGACCGAAGCGAAGACCAAAGAAGTAAAACACTTCCCCAAAAAACGACGAAACCTGCGCTGGTGGACAGCATCATTGTTTAAAAACTGAAGTCAGTAAAGGGATAGCCTTATTTAATGATCTAGAAGCTGAAATAAAATACGGACTTCTTCAAAATTTTTGTAGAAATCTACTAATTTTGAATGGTTATTAAATGAAATTGCTCCAAAAATCGCGAAAAAGATACAAATTTAGAGAAGCGATACCGGCAACAGTAAGGTTGATGCTTACCCTACGATCTTTAGCTACTGGCGACCTATCTACAAGTTTTAAGCACTTTATTTCATAAATCTTCCCGCTCTCGATATAAACCAATAAGCTCTAAACATAGTCACTTTCACTCGGAAGTTTACACAAAAAGCCAAATGAATTCCTTCTTCAATTTTCTTTTGATATATCGCCCAGTGAGCGAACTCTAGCGAAGGCAAACATACGCGTTTGGTCGGAAGGCTTCGGCCACACGCGTTCGCCAAATGTGTACAAGCCTTACGGCGTACATATCTTAGTTAATTTCTAAACCAATATTGTTCAAATTTTTGATTTTATAACAAAAATACTCTTATTTTTGGTTAAAGTTAAAATTATTTCAAACTACTGTTTTTTAATAACATCCTATTATCTTTTTTTTATTTTTTGTATGACAAAGCTAACGTTTTCATTAGTTTTTTACGATTTTAAAAGGTTGGGGTACGGTTAGACCCCACGTCAACATTTATGTCAAGGTTATATCACGTCAACAGTTGAGGGTTAAATCCAGTGGCGGCTGGTGTGGTAAAATTTTGGGTAGGCCAAGCCAGCAAATTACATATAGCTATGTGTAATCAGTGACGGATCCAGAGGGAGGGGTCACGGGGTCATGACCCCCCCTAACTAATTTTTTAATTATTTCTCTGTTCATTTTAACTTCTGCGTTGTATCTAATTTTTGCGATTTTTTATTTTTCATCTAGCAAATCGCGAACACAAAACGCACTCTTCTGTATATCCTTAAAGGACAGGAAATTACTTAAATGTTCCTTGCAACTGGAATGATTTTTTAAGGAGGCAGACATATTTTTTAGATCAAAGTATCCTTCACAATTCCATACACATTTCTTATTAGAAAATAACAAACACGGCCAACAATATAGTCAATATACGCAATGTTGGAGTAGGCCTTTCATTCATAATAATTTTTTTTCTATCAATTTCAGTTCTAGATAATGGCGATTCCAATAGTGAAACAACAATATTTAAACACTTACTATTAACATTCCTATTACTGCAACCCAGTAAAGCGTCATAAAAACTCATTTTTATGTATCAGTTATAAAACAATCTCACATATATAACTTGCATACAATCAGGCGATATGGAAATCACGCAAATGTGATTTTTTTTCTTCAAATTTTACCAATTTTTTTAAATTTATTTGGGCAACCGTGCACTTGTTTGCAATTGTGTTGTTTGTTTAAAAATATGTTACAATTACAGATTATGTTACATATTTTTTTATCATAATTTAAAAGAAAATTTATATTACAATTCGATAATTACGTTACAACAATGATGGTCGGTGTAGGCCCGATCGTCTGGTGCCTAAACAGCAAGCATAAACACGACAATATAAATCGTTGTCCGGCAAGCTGCTTAACTTCAAACGCTTTTTATACGGGGATCTTATGTGAGCTGGGTCGGCCAGTTCCGATCGGACCTATTAATGATATTTAAAATGTCTGAATACGATTCGATGCTTTCTGTGGTAATATAATAACATAGTTGTTTTAACGGACGCTAATGTATTGAGTAATTTAGTACATTTAAAAGTTATTTACAAGCATTAACATAATTTTTAAATATGTTTTTCAATTTTAAAGCTCTTAAAATTATTGGGTAGGCCCGGCCTATCCTGCCTACCCCCAAAAGCCGCCACTGGTTGAATCTCATTGACAATATGATTTTGTTGACACGGCGAATCGAGCAAAAAAATTAAGCTTAAATTACTTTTGTTTTTTATCTATAAAATATACGTACCATCACTATATCTCTGTGTTACTCCTCCTAAAGTCCCCTCGTAATTAAATGAATAATAATAACAATTTACAAATTGATTTACATTTCGTACTAGGCGATCGGTGGCTTTACCAAATAAATCGACGTTCAAAAACTAAAAATATGTTAACAAGAAATAGAAATTATACATACCAATAAAATAATAGTTAGTATAATATAATAATTATATTATACTAACTAATGCCAATAGCCCCTTTGGGGATGTGGAGGCGAGCAATTTTGAAATCCTTAATAGAGAATCTCATTCTTATTTCAGATTCAGAAATTTCTGTAGTTGGCTGTGTACCATGAATCACAAAAATATTTATTTAAAAAAAATCCTTTATAAAAGGTATATTTCAAAAAGACCCTTTTGGGCTACATCCCAGAACGTTTTCGGACTAATAAGTCAATCATCAATTAGTCAGGGTCAGCAAACTTTGGAAGTCCTGGGTTATCATGCAGTAAATCTGTTTAAAACTTCATTTGAATTTACCAACAAATATGTAATAATTAACACATTTAATATAATTTAAAGTGTTTTTACCCACATATTTAGTGGATTCGCTCATGTATACCTGGTAAGTGTTCAACCACATGTGCTTTATTTTTTGTCAAAATTTAAAACTTAAGTTTGTTTTCATTCAAGTGGTGATACTTAATTCAAGTAACTGCACTGATGATAGAATTATTAGTCAGAAAACGATCGTTTTCTTCGGTGTTTGTCGCTCCGAGATACTTAAAACTCATTGTTGATTGTGTTTCCAACAAGGTCAATGCCATCCACGAATGCTAGTAGTAATTTTGGACCATTAACTGTCAGTAGTTCTGTTCTAATTTGTGCCGTTCTTACTACATTCTCTATGAAAGACGCTAAGGTTGTCCTTATCCCGAAAAGTAGAGGTGAAGAGGAAGAGGTACGATTTCGGGAAATTTGCCTTCTTAGTGCGCTAGCTAATTTGTACGCGCAGCTTGTGAAAGACAGCCTTGAGCGAGAGCTGGAAGAAAAGCATGTGCTGAGCAACCGCCAATATGGTTTTAGGGCCAAAAGGTCCACCGTAGATGCGGTCACAGAAGTAACCTCTTTAGTCACGCAGGATACAAATAGATGGGTGGCTCTCATCCTGCTTGACGTCAAGAATAGCTTTAAGATGGCATCATAGAAAAAATCATGTCTAGGCTGAGAGAATTGGGCGTTAGTGAGTACCTGGTCAACGTAATTGACAGATACTTTACTGACAGGTCTATAAGAGAAAAAAACCAGCATTAGTTTGTTGCGAAGTTAAGCCTACACATGCCAAGGGGATGTAGTCTTGTAGCTTATGCCGATGATCTCGCACTGGTTGCGAAGACCAGTCAGAAAACGGACATGGCTAATGTGGCTAACATAGCCCTGGGTCGTATTAGTAGGTGGATGGGAGAGAACGATCTACAGCTAGCGCCTCAGAAAACTGAGGTGTTAGTTCTCAAAGGGAGTCAGGAAAAATCCTCTCTTCGCTTTATAGTGGAAGGTGTGGAGGTTGCACCGGTTAAATCGATTAAGTATCTGGGAGTCTGGTTGTTGGAAGGACTAAGGTTCGGAGTATACATCCAAAACACGGTAGCGCACTGCTTAATACGCCAAGCTGATGGAGACTTCGCAAAGACGAATGCTCCTCAGGGTATCTAGCACATACAGGATGGTTTCACATAAGGCTCTGTATGTCATTGGCGCGGTGATACCGATAGCTTTGTTGTGTAAAGAGCTAGCGAGGGTGTATGCAAGGAGGATGGATGAACATATAGATGAGAATCAGAGAGAGAGAGAACGATAGTGAAGTGGCAGATAGGATGGGCGAAAAGGCAAGGTGAACAAAGAAGCTTTTTCCCGATTTGAGGCCGTGGTGGGAATGTAAGTTCAGGAAACTAGACTACTTCTTGAAGCAGTTTCTGACCGGACATCATAGTTTTGGCACCTTCACAAAATAGAATAGGTAAATCTGCCTCGGCAGACTGTACTGTTTGTGGGGCACCGGACGCTTCCACCCACATTTTTAACTGCCAGAGGTAGGCAAATAACGATATATTACTACACATAACACTAAAACGATATAATAATATATCGTTTCCTGTCCTCTGGGTTATGCGAAATGTGTAAAAGATTAATTCTTCTAGCAAAAGCTGCTATCGCTTTTTTGAATTAAATGGCAAAATATATGGCCTAGGAGGACAAATTCGTTAAACTTCCCCTGCTGGAATCGGTATCAATAAAGTATTACGAATCATTTCGGCCTATCCCAGCCTCATCAGACACTTGAGGTGATACAAATTCAAACTCGGAAAGTACAACGAATGTTTCCTAAATCTTCACCACCGCAGTGGTTAGCGTACAGAAGCGCCACCTGCTTTGGCCGCCATGAACGAAAACGATATAATAATATCGTTTCCTGTCCTTTGGGCTATAAATGTGTAATCATGGCCGCCAAAGCAGGTGGCGCCTTTGTACGCCAACCACGGCGGTGGTGAAGATTAAGGAGACATTCATTTTATTTTTCGAGTTTGAATTTGTATTAGCCCAAGTGTCTGATAAAGCTGGGATAGGTCGAAATGATTCATAACACTTTATTGATACCGATTCGAACACGGGAAGTTTAACGAATTTGTCCTCCTAGGCCATATATTTGGCCATTTAATTCAACAAAGCGATAGCAGCTTCTGCTAGAGGATTTAATCTTTTATATATTTATATATATATATATATATATATATATATATATATATATATATATATATATATATATATATATATATATATCTCATCTCCATGTTCTTCCTCTTGATGTATGTTTAGTAATTTTTTTAAACATTGTTGACATGTTTGAAGCAGCTATTGCTCGTTGATTATTAATTCATCATTATTTTTCCTGAGTTCAGACACGAAGTTTGACACCAATTTGTAAAATGCTCGACTATTTGACTCTTGTCTATTCATTTCCATTTCTTCATGTTGCTGTTATTCGTATTTGCATAGATTGCTATTCAATAAATAATTAAAACGTGACAATTTATCTTTTACCTGTATCGCTTGTGGTACTTGCGTAGACATGGGGAAAAGTACATTAAAAAATTCAGCTTTAATTTTTGTTGATGCTTGAAATCTTGTGGAATCATTAAGACTTATACTTGCGGGGACTAAATTCTTAGGCTTTAAATCAAGATTACCTAATGCGGTCACAGTAACAGCTAAAACAGACAACTTAAAGTGAAATTTTAATTTTTTTTGGTTAAATAATTAAATTAATTATTAAGAAATGGATAACGATGAAATTAATAACGATGAAAAGTATACAAACGATATATATGTAGTTACCAATATTTTCAGGATTTTGGTATGATCCTAATTCATTATTTGTCATCCCTGTTAATATTGGAACTTGATTAAAAACTCCGGTACGAAATTGTTTATCCGCTTCTCCTGTGTAAAAGGCATCCTCATGGTCAACTTCTTGGACTCCTCCAAATAGAAGACCAACCAATATATTTTGTACCGTAATCTATAAAATAAACGTACTTATAAATTTTATATTAAGGAAGACCGAGGCTTGTTACCGCAAGACTAAGTCGGTGCAGTAGCTCTTTCTTCTAATCATTATATTTGGCAACGATGTTAGATATGCCTCATGATACTATAACTAACAAGATAAGTCAACGCGCATGTTCTTGCATCTCTCTCGCACACCTGTGACGTAAGCCCGAGACAACTTTAATGATGCCAAGTTAAATGCTCTATCTGTTGCTATCCTGTGACCTTCAAAACGTAGTGAATGAGATTTTTATTTATTCATTGATGTAGTAAGGACTTTGTATATTATAAATATTGTTATATAAATTTTGTGGTGAAAACATTCAGTTTACTGTGTTAATATCACCTAATTTATAATCGTACGCAACTTCCTCTCGACTACGTGTAGCTACTTTATAAAGAAGACTATTTATTTGGTTGCCATAATGTATGGTACAGTGGTGGGTTGTTTAAACAATTATAATAAAAAAAGTAACTCTTTTTCGTAGTGTCTTTTTTTGTGTTTTCTAGAAACAAACAAATGCGTAAAGTATGGGTATTCAAGTGTTTTCAGCGAGACAAATTTAATGTAGAAACCGCGAGAATATGATCAAAACATTTTACAGAAGCTGACTATTGTTTAAAAGAAAAACTATAGTGGAATATTACTACTAATAGTATAATTAATTATGAAATTGTCACCGAAGAGATCTGTTCCTCGGTAAACCTTCCTAGTGGTGATACAGAAATTAACCGTGAAGATTTAATTGACAGTCATCAAGATTTTATTAATTCGAATATAAAATACCTGGAATGGGATGGATTGGAAAATTTAGCCGGTTTCATTGCATTTAAGTTACAAAAAAAAGAAATACTTGGATATATTCCGGACGCTAACGATAAATCGTTTACTTGGGTAAATCACGTTTCTGAGGGTGGTTTACTCAAACCAAAACTGGAATTTGTAACTAAATGTAGTGAACTGAAACAAATTTTTCGTAGTTATAATGGCAACAAATTAAAAATAACTAAAAATTATTTAAAAAACCTAATAAAAGCTGCAAAATATGAAAATGTTAGCGGAGATGTAAAGTTTTTTATATGTAAAATGTATTTTAAAATACTAATTCTAAATAAAAATATTAAAGATAATTACAATATCCGCAAGAGAAAAATCACGAAGATTGTAAAATAAATGTCTAAATGATATTCATAAAATCTGAAGTATGACCTGCTTTTCCTATATAGTTCAAATTCTTTACATTTTACCGGTCTTTTATATTTAATTTATGTTTTGTAGCAATATCTATTTTGTTTGTAATACACACAATCAAATCGAAGATTCATATATTTCTTTAATTAATTTTACAAATTACTAATTAATTTTCAAACAACGTTTTCACAGAAAGTAACTAGTTATGACTTCTTAGTGCAAGATATGGCATCGAGGTATACTTACCGTTAATTGTTTAAGTTTCGAAGTTGTCCATTACAGTAATGGAACAACGTTGCCATGTGATGCATCGTTAAAATAAGATCCACACAAGTCTCCTAGCTTTGTCTCAATATGACGTCATGCGCAAAGTTGATTAAAATTAGAACGGCAAGTGAGCATACCTTGTTTGTTATAGTATCATGGATATGCCTACGTGATTCTAAAGAGTGGCTGCAACTTTATAGACTCTCAGTTATGCCAGGGCAACAGGGCGAAGTGCACATATTCGAGTAAAAATACATCAAGAGAAAGTAACTTTTAACATTCACAGTATGATTGTAATATATTTTAACCTATTAGTAATTTGAAAATGGAAATTATATTATTTTAAATCTTGAACTACTTATTATACTAGACAATTATTAGAAGTGTTTATTTATTTACAATTTAGCTTAAAAATTAAAAACAATTTTAAAAAAATACGACTGGGGCTAGTCGCCGCAATATTTCGAGGCATGTCATTGCATGCGGCAACTGGTAGACCAGTTTTTTGTCAACTGGTCTTCCTGTTCAAATGCCATCTTTACTTGTCCAGTTACCTTAAAGCGCTTTAAATTTTTTGTACTGCCGCCTTATTGGTAGAAGAATGGTTTGGAAAAGTACCGTTGAACAAGTTGGCTGCTTCACTATAAGATCTTTTTCTATCTCCGTAGCCCCTCATCAATAAAACAGTAATTCGCTATTTTTCATCAAAAACCATCTTTATTGTAGACCTTTTAAAACATATAAACCAACTCTCAGATTTAGTTAATAATACAATTTATTTTACAAAACTTTTCAATAAACTTCTAACTTTTGTTGCATTCATGAATTATTTTTAAACTCACAGCATTATGTATTTATTGAATTTCTTCAAAACTATTTGGCACTGAAAAGTTTTATTTGGTTAAGACCTTCGTGGCAAGACAAAATATCAAGTATTAAATATGGTTGAACTCGTATTGAGGTATGGATTCCAACATTATTACAATATGTAGTGAACTCTCCCTTGAACGGACAGTAGTCGTTCCGAATAGTGTCCGTTGAAAGGAAAAAATAAATGTGTAAACTGAAAAATTTTAAAAATAAGTACAAGAGAAAAAATTTAAAAATAGAACAAGGTTCTATTAATTTTAGTAAGACATTAAATCTGTCGGAAAGTCTTTGTTTATTTTAGATAACTCAAAAAGTGAAAGATGGTCCTCAGAATCTTCTTCTTCAAGCTCGATATCGATCTGAGAACCGAATCCAGCTTTAAGAAAGTACTTGTTGATTGTTTTCAGTTGCACTTTCTTTCATACATTTACAGTCCAGATTAAGGCGTTGGTAATGTTGATAGACATTTCATCTCTTTGGTAGAATCATATTCGTTCATCGACGACATTAGGTTTTGAAACAAAAACTATCTGTACTATGTTTTAAAACATTTTATAATCCCTTGATCCAGAGGTTGGCACTCTGATGTAATGTTTGGCGGTAGAAATATTAGTTTAACATTACAAGTTGTGGATTAGACCCAGCATTGTCTAGAAATAAAAGAACTTTTCTATTTTCTCTTTGCATTCTTTTATTAAATTTATTTAGATAGTCTGTCATGAACTGCAACTAAAGAAAATCAAACGCAGAGAGAAGATAAAACCCAGCTTTGAAAAACTTAAAGATCCAGCAGTACAGGCAGAGATAGAGAAAATACTTAATGATACACTCAAAGAAAAATTCAGTGAAGCCCCCGCGGTAGCAGAAAAATCAGTAGAAACTATTTGGCACACCTTCAAAACAACAATCACATCTATACAAACATAATAACTACAAGACAACACAAGAAAAACAAAAAAATACATGGATGACAGAAGAAATCCTAGAACTGATGGACGTAAGAAGATCTTACAAAAACCGCAATGAAATGAAATATAAAGAAACCCAGAGAACCATCCGAAACAAAATCAGGAAAGTCAAAGAAGATCGGATGAACAGCAGATGTGAGGAACTGAAAGAATTACTAAAAAAACATGACTACTTTAATGCATACAAAAAGATTAAGGAAGTTACAAATATGAAGAAAAAATTGACTACAACAACTCTAGTAGATGATAACAAACAAATAGTAACCCAGAAAATGTAGGAAATATATGCGAAAAATACATCGAAGATCTGTTTGATGACGAGAGAACAGAACCACAAATGAATATAGCACAAGTCACAATACTTGATATATTAACATCGGAAGTTACAAAAACAATCAATACGGCAAAGCCACGAAAGGTCTCAGGTCCACATAAGATATATGTAATGATAAAACTTATCAATGAAGAAAATCTTCAGTCCTTAACACTACTATTTAACAAAATATATACCACTAGAATCTTTCCAAAAGACTGGCTTAGATCAACATTAATACCTATACCCAAGAAAATAAAACAAATAGATGCTCACAGTTCAGATTATTTAGCCTGATAAGCCATTTCTAAAAATTTTACTCAAAATTGTACATCAACGTATAAACAGAGAATGCGAAAGAAATCTTAGCGACAATCAATTTGGATTTCGTATGGGGCTTAGTACGAGGGAGGCATTATTTGGCCTCCAGATATTACTAAAAAAAATGCCGAGATCAACGAAAAGACGTGTTTTCCTGTTTTATCGACTACGAAAAAGCGTTTGATCGAGTAAAACACACAGAACTCATAGAAATCCTAACACAACATGGTATAGACCATAACACGGTGGCCCTTATTAAAAACTCATATTGGGATCAAATGGTGTCGATTAAAATAGACAACCGTATAGCATAAATGTCAATAAAAAGAAGAGTTCGCCAGGGCTGTGTACTTTCTCCACTATTGTTTAATATATATTCCAAAAAGATTTTCCAAAATGCCCTGGAAAATATTGAAGAAGGAATAAAAATCAACAGAGAATATATAAACAACTTAAGATGCGCAGACGACATTGTCATTATTGCGGACAGTGCTGAGGGTTTGCAACGACTTTTAAATACCATAGCCGGAGAGGGAGATAGATTGGAGGCTGAATATAAACACAAATAAAACAAAAGTAATGGCCGTTACACGTTCATCAAATGCCGACATTAATATTCGTATCTACAACAAACAGATTGGTTGCTGGATAACAAACAATCTTGATTACGAAGATGAAATACGTGCTCGTATAGAGTATGCTAGGTCCGCTTTTCAAATAATGAAAAAATTCCTAATACACTCTACCTCATCATGGAACATGGACTCTCGGAATCACAAGTATAAGACGTGTATAATCCTTTGAGATGTGGGTTTTTCGAAGGATGCTGAAGATATTTTAAAGAGAGCACGTGACCAAGTGCGTAGGCGACTATCTCATTACTAGAATTCTGTTCTTGGCGGCGTGACACAGCTCGTCTGTATTGTGTATTCCTGTCCACTCTTTAATATTCCTTAACCAGGATAATTGTTTGCGGCCGGCTCCTCTCCTACCTTCGATCTTCCCTTGTAAGGTTAACTGTGGTATTTCATATTTTGCTCCTCTCAATATGTGCCCAAGGTAACCAATCTTGCGTTTTTTAAATAATTCAAAGAGTTCTCTTTCCACGCCGTTTCTCTTAAGGACGTCATCGTTTCGAACTCTATCCACCCAAGGTATGCGCATTATTCTTCTCAATGACCACATTTCAAATGCTTCAAGTTTGTTGAAAGTTTTTTTCAAAGTCCACGTTTCCATGCCATACAGCAAGATGGACCATATGTAGCACTTGACCATTCTGTAGCGTATTTCGAAATGTAGGTTTTGATTACATAGAAGCGGTCTGAATTTCACAAAAGCTTGTCTTGCCATTTATATTCGGGTTTTTATTTCTTGTTGTGGTACGATTGGTCATTGATTGTGGTGCCAAGGTATTTAAAAGTTTTCACGCGTTTTATGCGATCGTCACCTATGCATATTATCGGGTTTTCTGGAGGGTTTCTGCTAATGACCATATATTTCGTTTTTAAAATGTTGATTTTGAGGTCATATTTTTTACCTATGCTATTCACCCTATCAAGTAATAACTGCTGATCTTCCAAATTATCAGTAATAATCACTGTGTCGTCCGCATAGCGTAGGTTGCTAATTGGTATGCCGTTCACCTTAGTGCCTAATTCCGCGTCTTCTAATGCTTCCGCAAATATATTTTCAACATATAAATTAAAAAGCATCGGAGAGAGTATGCAGCCTTGGCGGACACCTTTCCGGATTTCAAATTCATCCGTATATTGGTCTTGATCAATCCTCACCTTTGCCATTTGGTTCCAGTATAGATTCTGAATACTTCTGATCTCCTTCTGGTCAATGTTGGCCCTATGTAGTAGTTCCATCATGATATCATGTTTAACATTGTCAAATGCCTTCTCGTAGTCGATGAAGGTGAGGTAGACATCTTTTCGTTGATCTAAACAGTTTTGTATTAAGGTATTCAAACATAAAATTGCCTCTCTTGTTCCTAGTCCTCCCTTAAAACCGAATTGTGTTGACCCGCTAAGTTCTTCTAGTATCTTGTACATTCTTGAGTGTAATATCCTAAGGAAGAGTTTCAGCAAGTGACTCATTAAACTGATTAAGCGGTGTTCATTGCATTTTGTGGCATTAGCTGTTTTTGGGATCATCACAAAGGATGACTGCAGCCATTCTCGCGGAATGTAACCAGTATCATAAATTCTATTGAACAGCTTTACCAAGATTTCGATATTCTCCTCATCTAGTAGTTTTATTGCTTCTATATTAATTTCATCTGGACCTGTTGCTTTATGCATCTTTGTGGTTCTAACTGCATATTCTATTTCACTTCGCATTATTGATGGCCCTGATAAGTTTTCGGAAAGAAGTTTGCGCGTTGGTTGTGTAGGTCTTTCGTCATTAAAAAGTCTTTCTGCGTGTTCTTTCCACGCCATTGCTATCTCCTCTTCTGACTCTATGTATTCGTTTCTGTCGTTGCGTATTCTTGTTCTGTGGTGGCTTTTGTGTACATTCGATATTTCTTTGATCTTCTTATGTAGTCCAAAACTATCTCCTTTTTCCTGCAATTGTTCTATTTCGTTGCACCTTTCCACCATCCAACGTTCTTTTGCTTTCTTAATTTTCTGGTGAATTTCCTTGTGTATTTGTTTGTATTTGTCTTGATTACGTTGTTGTTTATGTTGCCTTCGCTTTTCCGTTAGATCCATAATTTCGTCCATCATCCATTCGTTATGCTTTCTCTTTCTGATCTGTGTTTTAACTTCCCTGTTTACTGCCAGAATCGTTCCTTTAATATCATTGACCTAACTAGATAACACCTTAATGTTGTAAAAACCAGAAAAACGAGTAATCTAGGACATATTTACAGAGGAGAAAAATACAACTTCCTACGACATATAATGAAAGGGAAAGTGGAAGGTAGAAGAGGTCCAGGAAGAAGAAAATGCTCCTGGCTGAAAAATGTGAGAGACTGGAAAGGCATGGACACACATTCGATACTAAGAACAGCTCAAGATAGAGAGCAATTTGCTGTAGTTATAGCCAACCTTTAGTAAGGGAGAGAACACCTTAAGAAGAAATTCTGTCATGATTTGCCTTGTTATCCACGACTTCTTATTGCTATACAATTAGATAGGTAATTTTTCTACTTGGGAACCCTTGTAAAAACGAGGGTTTTTACTTTTTCCGATTACCAGTGGCCTTTTTTCTTTGTCTCCTATAATGTTTTTGCAAAATAGAATTGTGATTCTATCTTTGGAAGTCCTACCTTTCTCCTTTTAGGGTACGTTCTGTTAAGTAATGATCTAAAAAATAATCCCCTCTTATCTGCGTTAAAAATGTCTCGTAGAGAGTATCCTTTCAGTAAAGTGAGCAGCTTTTCCTTCCAGTCAGAAATCACTCATAAATCTACAGCAGCTGCTTCGCCACATATAGGTGTGAAAGAAATATTGTATCGCTTACAAAATTTCTTGAGCCATCCACCAGAAGCTTTCATTTCAACACTTAGTTCCCTTGCAACTTTTCTAATGCATTTTCTTGAATAATTTTACTACCAACACGAATATTTTTAGACCGCACTTTCAGAACCAATCAAAAACAATTTGGTCTAATGAAACATCATCGGTTTTCAAAAATTTTGTTTTCGCTTCCAGGTTTGCGCCCTCAGAAAACTGAATAATTAAATCACTCTCGTACTTCAAAATTTCACTGGCTTGAGTTTTACCAATTCATAATGAATCAAATCGACTTTTTCTTTCAAACTTAAAAACTTCCTTTTGGTGGACGCCACGTAGCTAAACGTTCAGAACTAAAATTATTTCAGTTACTTTAATTATATAGGTAGATGTTGAGATAGATATAAAATTTGTCTACGACAAATCTACAACGATGTCTACTCTTAACTTCTGTTCCACTCTAGTTGAGTTTTTGAATATGCTTCATCAGACAAAATTTATTATTTTGCTGGATTTGCCAAACAGTTAAATGTGAAGTAGAAACATCAAACTTACAACAGATTTTTATTACTTAGTGGTGATAACGTAAACAGTTATATCATCTATTTTATATTTGTATCTTTTTTATCAAGCAGTTATTAGTATCTCAATGAGAAAACAATTATTTCGGTAATTGATGATTATTTAAACTGCAGGGTTAAGGAAATATTTGCAAAAAAAATGATATCATTTACTGTCCGCGTCCGTTGTTAAAAGTGCCCGTTGAAGGGAGTTAAAGGGTATTCTTTCAAATGTTTCAGAATGATTTTTGTTTTAAAAATCGTCCGTATAGACGAGTTGTACGGCGAAGATAGGTGTCCGTTAAGATAGAGTTTACTGTACAAAGTGTATCTCAATCTACCTACCAAATGTTGGAAAAATATAGGGCCTTTTATAAAAATCCTTAGTTCCCCACCATTCAATCAGATATCTGTATAGTCGTCATATCTACTTTCCATATTCCAGGTACCAAATGTTAAAAAACATATATGGGACCTTTTAAAATCTTTAGTTCTTCACCATTGAATTGAGATATCTGTATAGTTGGTTGCCTACCCACATTCATAACTTTTATCAATCTTCAATCCCCTTACAATGATGCCTAATTTACATTTTTTTAATTTAGTTTTTTCTAACAAACTTTCAGGGTAAATCATATTCTAAATTCCAACATATTGATGGTTGCTACTGTTTTATTTTATTTTAGTTTGATGGCCTTGGCCGAGCCAATTATCCAGACAAATTTAAAGACAAACAATTTTTTCAATCGGAGGAATTTTTCTGTATATCTTATCGTTTTTAATATATTGATATCTCCAGAGAAAATCAAATTGTTTAGGTAGACGGGAAGTGGAATTTTTAATATAATAAGATTATCATAAAATTTGTTTATGTTTACTGATTCGTGGGAACATTCAAGGAAAATATGTAAAAGGTTACCTTCGTTTCCACACTTGCAATTAGGTGACTCCATCGAGTTAGAATCTATGGAGAGGGCATCACGTGACTAAAAACGACCTCACTTCGGCCATATTGTTTTGACACTTTTGACAGATCGTATATGTTTGTTTACGTTTGTTGATTTTCGAATATTTTTAGTTTTATAATACTTTTATAGAAACTGTAATAATATATTGTGATAGTGCATAATAATGGTTTCTTGTTCTCAACGTAGTTGCAGTGGCAGAAGCAATGTTAATAAAAAATCTTCAGGAATAACGTTCTACAGGTTAGTATACAAATATGTAAACAAAGTAATGGCCCGTACTTCAGAGAATAAATTAATAGTATTTGACTGTATTAATTTATCTTTATGTATAATATATCGTGTTTTTGGTGTTTACCGCGGGATAAATAAATCATAGTTTATTAAAAATGTATTGCACTTTGTAGATTATGATTAAATCTTCTGAATAACTAGTCATAATTTTATAGTAGTTTTAATATTATTGAGTCCGGCCATAATCTTACCGCCATATTGGTATCACCGTTAGCTACGCCTACCTACGCCGTGTTTAATACACACGTTAATATGCTCATAGCTTCTCCATAGATTCTTACTCGATGGGTGACTCCGTGAGACCCAACTTATACATATGAAGGGGGGTAAGAGCATGATTAGATCTTAATCTGTTTATAACCCTTATGAAATGGCGATTTGATAGAGTCTGAAACCATCTTTTTATGGGTATTTCAGGCTGCATTTGTTTGTAATTATTTCCAGTTCTCGTGTTTCGATAATTTGTTTGCCATTTTTCTTTTTGATGCTGTTTACTAATTATATCAATGTCTAAAAAGGGGAGTAAGTTCAAGGGAGCTTCTCCGCCTATCTCTAGGGCAGATTTGGCCAGGCTATCTGCTATTTCATTGTCATTAATGCCCGCGTGTTCCTTTATCCATGATATAATAATGTTTTTACCTAAATTTGTAATTTTATTGTAAATAGTCATAATTTCTAGTTCTATATGATTTAGTTGTTTGGAGCTATGTACGTTTGTTAGTCTGTCGACGACACTCTTACTGTCTGTAAATATTATGCAGCTGTAGGGTTCGTTACTATGTATATGCCTTAATGCAAGTAGAATCGCTGTCATTTCAGCAGTGTATATCGATGATTTAGCTGGCAATTTCAATAATTTTTTAAATCCACTTTGAATATTAATTAGTGCACATCCTACTTTGTTTTGTACTTTAGATCCGTACTGATAATGTGGCCATTTATGTCGTATAAATGATTGAAAAGCGACTGGATCTAAATTACTGTCCATAAAAAGGTATTAATATGTTTTGAGAAAAGCTCTTCTAATACATGGGAATACATAGGTGAAACTTGATTTTCATACGTATGGAAAGTACGTCGGTATTGAGATAATTATATTAATGTCTAAAAAGGGGAGTAAGTTCAAGGGAGCTTCTCCGCCTATCTCTAGGGCAGATTTGGCTAGGCTATCTGCTATTTCATTGCCATTAATGCCCGCGTGTTCCTTTATCCATGATATAATAATGTTTTTACCTAAATTTGTAATTTTATTGTAAATAGTCATAATTTCTAGTTCTATATGATTTAGTTGTTTGGAGCTATGTACGTTTGTTAGTCTGTCGACGACACTCTTACTGTCTGTAAATATTATGCAGCTGTAGGGTTCGTTACTATGTATATGCCTTAATGCAAGAAGAATCGCTGTCATTTCAGCAGTGTATATCGATGATTCAGCTGGCAATTTCAATAATTTTTTAAATCCACTTTGAATATTAATTAGTGCACATCCTACTTTGTTTTGTACTTTAGATCCGTACTGATAATGTGGCCATTTATGTCGTATAAATGATTGAAAAGCGACTGGATCTAAATTACTGTCCATAAAAAAGGTATTAATATGTTTTGAGAAAAGCTCTTCTAATACATGGGAATACATAGGTGAAACTTGATTTTCATACGTATGGAAAGTACGTCGGTATTGAGATATCCTCAAGTAACTATTTACCAGAAGAAAACATTTTTCTTTATGAGTTAGATCTAAAATTGATAAAATATGAATATCATTTACATAGTATTTTCCCTATGGCTCTAGTAATGAATTTATCACTTAAAAACTCCCGTTGAAATTTCAGAGGTGATTCTATCGCCTCAACTCCCATTATATTATATTAATGGGTGTAGAATTCAAATATCCAAGACAAAGCTGAAGGCATTTATTTTTTTGTATTTCTAATTTATTTAAATGTGTGTTTGCGGCAGTTCCATACAAATGATAACTGTAATCGAAAATGGTACGGTAAAATAAAAGTGCTACATTTGGATCAGCGCCCCAGTTAGTTTTACAAAAGGCTCTTAGAATATTCATTGTATTTTCAGACTTCTTTATGACTTGATGGATTTGATCCCTCCATAGAAGTTTTCTATGTCTAAATAAGTTTAATAGAGAATTGAATTTGACCTACTTCCAGATGACCTTGTGGAATTTGATGTTTTATAGAGAAAATACAAATTTCTGTTTTAAATTCTGATATTTCTAAACCAATATTTTCATAGTGATTAAGAAAAGCTTTAATTGAGAGATCAAAATTATTTTTACATATATCCAATGATTTGTGGGTTTAAACTACTACATCATCAACATATTGAATAATTTTTGTTGTGCTATTAATACAACTTTCTAAATCCATATTATATAAAATAAATAGTATTGGGCTTAATATGCTACCTTGTGGAAGTCTTATATTTGTGACGTGGTGGAGAGATGGAATGGTTGATTTTTAAAAAAGTTGATCTATTAGTGTACAGTGTCCTCAGAAAGCTAGCTATGGTGATGGGGAACCCGATGTATAATAGCTTTTTATGCATAATGTCCAAGTTAACGGTATCGAATGCAGAGGAGACATCAAGAAAAGCAGCCATAATATACATATTATCAGTAAAGTTTATTAGTATGGATGAGACTAAGGCAGTTATGGCATCTTGAGTTGATTTTGATTTTCGTAATTCATACTGAGATTTTGGGAGAATATGTTCTTGCTCTAAACAATGTTCAATTATGTTTTTAATCAATCTTTCTAACGTCTTTAGGAAGCAAGAGGCTAAGGATGTTGGTCTATATGATCTACTGGAATTTTTTGGTTTCCCAGGTTTTTTGATAGGTATTAGAATATATTCCTTCCAGCTGTCTGGAATTTGTGACGTATCATTTTAAATGTCATTAAAAATATTTAATAACGTTGCCTACGTTGTTCTACGTTGCCTTGTGATCAATTCCTTTTATAACTTAAACGTCATAGTTTTTAAATATCAAAGATGTAATTATGTAAAAGTCAATCTAACTACATTTAAATGGTTTTTACCAATAAACACAATTTTAACTTTAACGTTTGAACGGGGTTATACTTATTTTAGGATAGCACTGATGATAGGATAATTATTCCAAAAACGTTCTGTGATGCAGTCCGATAGGGTTTTTTTATTAATGTACCTTTTATAAAAAAAATTTTTATATAAAAATTTTGATCTCATGAGAGTTAAAAAAAATGGCAAATAACGCGCAACGTTTATTTATTTAACACGTTTTAAAAAACTGACTTCAATTACGGCAAAATGCAAAAATTACATAAGAAAGCTGCACTCTTTACTTTTAAAACGTTTTTTGACTTTTCGCAAAAAGACAATAGAGAAAGAAAGTAGAAAAAAATCGATGTTTTTAGTAATTTCTAAATTCCCGACCTATTTAAGAGGGAGGATAAGTCAATTATTATTGAAGTTACCACACAACTTTTTCTGCAAAAATCCGAATGTTAGCTTTCACATCTACCTCAAAATAGATCCGCCCTAGTCTAATATGTTAAAAGAAAAATATATCAAAAATACTTACCGACGATGCCACGGCAATTGAATTCCTTTGTAGATCTTTGTAGTCGACATCCTTTAAACCAGATACGAGTTCCTCAGATTTGGAAGTAAAAATTAAAAAGGTTTCACCAGTTTTAAACGCTATTTGCACTGCATTTCTATTGTATGACCATAGACATTCAGAATTGCCACTGTTCATGATTGCTTTTTGAAATTTATCTAAAAAACATAAAAGCAAAATATTTACATGCAAATTTAAAAGAAAAATACTGCGCGAAGCTTTATATTAATCAACAAAATTGCTGTTTTGCTATTCAGCAGTAGTTTTTGTTGGTGTATCTTTTTTAACACGTTAAGCCTCATGTTCACCACACTAGTGCACAGCACGTTTTTTACCACAGACCATGTGTACCAATTTGGCCTCAGTATGTTATCGTGTTTAAGAGACTGTGGCCACGTGAGAGACACAGTTTTTGTGCTGGTATATGATAAATTTAAAAGATCTGATCTATAGAAAACGGAAATCTGTCTTGGTCCGGTAAAACCTGCCTCCAGTTTTTGTAGGTTAGGTTTTTAGTTGACATTTGTATTTCACTGTGGTATCATCGTGTGCTACAATTTTATTCATTTTCTGTAGTAGAAAAGTATTCATATCTTCGTATAATGAACAAAAATGATTATCAGAAGATGAATTTTGTCGAATACTAGAAGAATCTGATTTCAGATATTATATCAGATTATGATGCTGATCCTGCTTATCGAGAGAATGACAAGTGATCAACTTTAATTGAGTAGTGACAAAGAAACTGGACCCAGTAGTTCTATTGATAAAGTGGTAATAGGTAACTAATTTCGCTCACAGTACAGATTGGTGTCTTAATTGTTTTCTTACTTTATAGAAAGGGGTGACGATGTTAGTAGACCAAGAAAAAAACAAAAGTTGTATAACGAAGCAGGTCCTTCTAATTTAGTCGAGGGTTTAGTAATTGGTAAGGTGTCTGATTTGCCATTATTTTATTTTGTATTAATTTGTTAATTATTTAGGACTCAGAGAAACTGAAGGAATCGTCAATATAGACGATGTTAATTTAAGAGCAGAAACAATAATGTGGAAAGAAATAGATGGCCCAGAAGAACTACATTAATTTAAATTCACTGATAGTCCAGTATTCAACATTGACGAAGAGCAGCTACGTGGTCAGCAACCGATTAATTTTTACTTAGTATTTGTTGGTAATGAAATTCAAGATTTATTGGTAACAGAAACAAATAGATATGCTCAAGACAAAGTAGTTAAGGGGATTTTAAATGAAACCATTAAAAATTATTCGCTTTTGTGCAAATGGCAAGACACAGATAGAGATAAATTACTTCGTTTTTTAACAGCTATAATATGGATGAGATTAACCGATTCGATGTCCTTTTACGTTGTTTTCACATTTCCGATAATGAAAATATTCCACTAAATAACAGACTGTACAAAATCTTACCTCTTATAACAGTATTGAATAGTAAATTTCAGAAAATTTGTACGCCTAACAATTCTCTGTGTATTGATGAGACAATGGAGCTTTTTCGTGGAAGGCCTTCTTTAATATATACCTAGAAAAGGGCTTAAATATGAGGGCTATCAGAGAAATCCTTAGCTTCTAGGGTAGTTATGGAACTCATGCAACCTCTTTTATGTACCAGAAGAATATTATTCACGGATAGTTTCTATACAAGCGTTGAACTAGCACACGAGTTAAACAGATAAAGCACACACTTAGTTCGTACATTACGCGCCAACAGGAAACCCAATCCAAAAGCTGTCGTAAATGTCAAGCTCAAACGAGGAGAAATTAAATCTTTACAAAGCAACACAAAAGTTATTGTCAGCAAGTGGAAAGATAAGAGAGACGTTCTCTTTATAACCACTAAGGATGCCCCTTCAATGATTGAAGTAGCGACTAAACGCAGACCTGTTACTAAGCCATCGACTGTTGTCGAATACAATGCAACAAAAGTCTTTATTGATGTCTCGGACCAAAAAGCGGCATCCAGTTCTCCCATTCGTAGAATTATTAAGTGGTACCGGAAAGTCGCTATCGAACTTTTGACTAATACGGCAGTTGTCAATGCGCATGTGCTTTACAAATATGTTACGGGTAACATAATACCTATTACTTCTTTCCGAGAAAAAATAGTTTTATCATTGCTACACACTAGGGGTACTCCCGAACCACAACAAGAACAATCCGTCCAGTGCGATATTGCATTATAGAAACAGAGAATAGAGGAACATACACACTTTGGTATAAATCTTTTTCAGAACGCGATAGAAGGCAATCCTCAATGAAACATGCTAAAAAGTACATACATGGTGTCCAGGCTGCCCCTCAACTACTTTTATGTGCATTAAGTGTTTTTTTGATATCCATGCAAAGTACTGTTAAGAAGTTATTGTAATAAAATATCATAATATGTATTTTTGTTGCAATATATTTTGTTCATGCATTACAAACTATGTGGGATAACCTGGTGCACATGGTCTGGACTAAAACCAAGAATAAAAAGTTTTACTCACAGATCGTGTGCACCAAAAGTGACCATAATGTTTTTCCTTGTTTAAATTGTCAGAATGTCAAATTGTCATGCACACATAAAAACTAATATAATTTTGATGTCGGAAGTAAAAAAAAATCCTTTGATCCGAGACAAAAGAAGCGCATTTATGCTTTGGAGCTTAACGTGTTAAACGATTTACATGCTTTATCGCATTCGTTAGTAAGATCTTTTTTAGGTTTCCTGTAAAAAAAAATTATGAAACATTTCAAAAATCAAAATAACAAATTAGTTACAACAACCCCCTCGTTAGTTATACAAAAGGACTCTTCCGCTGTGACCGTATAAATATAAAAATGTTTTACTAATAACTCTTTTATCGCACTTTAATACAATAGTCGAAATGATAATTGCAAAAATCCAACATTGTATTTATATGAAAAAATATTTATATGAAATTATGTTTCAGAAATTTTTGTAAAGTTTCAAATATGAAAAACTCAAATTTGTGACATTTTAAAGAAAACGGCCCATTTAAAAAAGCTTTATAGTAAAAGCGGAAATGTTTTACAAAAAATAGGATTAAAACTGAATGTGTTTTCATCGATACTATAGTGTTTTAGCATAAAAATTTCCTTATAACTATCGAATATTTAATGTATAAAAATTTATTTGATACGCCTCTGACTAATACATAATACTAATCTGAAGTTTTTTTAACCAATGGTTTTTGAGAGACTTCTTCTTCTTCGCTTGCCATATCAGAATTATCCGACGTTGGCGATCACCATTGCGAAGGCTTCTCGATCTTCTTCAATATGGAATAATTGTTCTGCATTTGATATCTATGTCCATTCACTAATGTTTTCTAACCAAGAAACTTGTTTTCTTCTCACACCTCTACGGCCCTCTATTTTGCCTTTAAGGATCAGTTGTAATATTTTCTGTCGACTTTCCCTTACTATATGTCCTAGATAAGACATTTTTCGATGTTTAACAGTATTAGCAGTTCTCTATCTTTGTTGACGGTCCTTAGTACTTCTTTATTAGTTGTCCTTGCTTTCCAAGGTATTTTTAGCATTCGTCTATGAACCCACATTTCCAATGCTTCAATTTTGTTTATGATCGATACTTTTAGCGTCCACACTTCTGTACTATACAAAAGTACGGACTAAACATAGCACTTAACCATTATTTGTCTTAGATCTAAACTGAGATGATTACTGCAAAGAAATTACTTCATTTTCATAAAAGTAGTTTTAGTCATTGCTATTCTACGTTTAATTCTATGTCTGGATCTAGTTGGTCCGTTATCACAGTTCTCAAATATGTCATTTTGATAACTTTCTCAACTTGGACTTCGTTTAATTGAAGCTTTACATCGGGATGTGGGTCACGACTAAACACTAAAAATTTGGTTTTGTTTTACTTTATTTTAATGCCCATTTCCTCTCCTACCTCTTGAATACGATCAAGCAGAATTTGGAGACCTTCAATATTATCTGTCAGAATTACTGTATCGTCTGCATATCTAATCACATTAAGTAGTTCCCCGTTGATTATTTTTATTCCATATGGTTGTCTCTCAAGTGCCTTTTTAAATAACTGGTCCGAGTAAACATTGAACAATGTTGGCGACAAAATGCAACCTTGTCTGACTCCTCGTTGTATGGAGATTTCATCGGTGTAGTTATCTCCAATTTTTACGATAACAGTTTGATTCCAGTACAAATTTTTAATGACACGAATATCCTTGTCATCTATTCCGATATTTTTCAGTATTTGCAATAATTTTACATGCTGTACTTTATCGAATGCCTTTTCAAAGTCCACGAAACATGCAAATACATCTTTTCTTTGCTCACGGCATTTTTTTAATAGGATGTTAAGCGCAAAAAGTGCCTCCCTGGTTCTCATAGCATTTCTAAAACCAAATTGGTATCTTCGAGATCTTCTGCGAATTTGCGTCTAATTCTGTTGTGTGAAAATTTTAAGAGTGTGGCTCATTAGGCTAATTAATCGATATTCTGAGAATTTTCTCGCATTGTGTTTTTTAGGTATTGCGACAAAGATGGATTTGAGCCAATCTGTGGGAATCACTCCGGTGTTATATATTGAATTAAAAAGTCTTACTACTACTTTTATGTTATCATCCTCTATTAGTTTCAGCAACTCAATTGGTGTATCATATGGACCACAAGCTTTTCTAATTTTAGCATTATTTATAGCGTGTTCTACCTCGCATTTCATAATTTCTGGGCCGTCAGTACAGTTTTGGTAGAATTCGGCAATATTTTTTCTGTCATTTTCAAACAACTCTGATATATTATACAGCTGCCATTCTTTTCTTATTTCGTGTTTACAAATTTCGTGTTTCGAATTTACAATAATTTTGGAGAGAGAATAATGAGGATGAATAAAAACTTATTACAACTGTAAGTTATTTAAATGATGCTTACCTAAAATTAAGAGACCTGGAATTATTATATATATATATATATATATATATATATATATATATATATATATATATATATATATATATATACCTATATATATAGGTGGTAAAAGAGTAAGTCAAAAAATATATTATGTAATTCAAAATGTGGAGTCAGAAATTGTGAAAAATAATGTTCAAAACAAAAAACAAACCAAAATTGATGATTATTTAAGAAGTAATACCTACCTTTTTACGTTAGAATTTTTTGTTTTATTTGTGTATATGCTCATGCAAATATGTACGAAAATGTATAATCAAAGATCAAGCAAATCGAAATTTCATTTTTATTTCAATTGATTTAGCGATAACTGTACATAACGGACAACTCTACACATTATTTTCCCCCGTCGGTGTCCGTTATAGAGAAGTTTCACCGTATATATATACAGTAGAGCGTCGATAATCCGAACCCTGGTAATTCGAACGTTCGCTAATCCGAACGCAAAAAAAAAAATTATAAAATTAAAAAATATGATCGCGGATCGAAATTATATAAAATAAATTCTTGACTGCAAACGCACCTCGTTGCGATATTAAAAGTTGGCAACCGCGCGTAATGCCTGCACATAAACATGTGTTGTGTTAGTCGCTCGTTGTTCGCTGTATTGTGAGTGCGTTGGTGATTCCTGCTTAGAGAAGTTCACGTGTGTTAAATTTGTGAAAGCTTCATTTGTTGTGTGTGAGAGTGTGTATGTGATTTTTTATTGCAAAAGTACTACATACATATTGGCTAATTCAGTGAGCAGGAAAAGAAAACATACAACCCTAACGACTAAAAAAAAATTGAGATTTTAAATCGACTCCAAAAGGTAGAATCTGGAGCAAACCTGGCCAGGTTTTATGGAGTAGGGAAGGCGACAATTACCGATATTAAAAACAAACGGGAATGTATACTACATTATACGACAAAACTCGATTCGAATGATGGTCCAAAATGTAGGAAAACGCTAAAAACTTCACAAAATACAAAGTTGGAAGATTCTGTTTATTTATGGTTTACTCAGAGGCGTAGTTTGGGGGAACCAATATCTGGCCCACTTCTCTGTGAAAAAGCCATGTAATTAAATAAAAAGCTGAACGGTCTCACTGACTTCAAAGCAAGTACCGGATGGTTCAAAATTTTTAAAATGCGGCACGGCATTAGAGAACTTCAAATTGAAGGAGAAATTCTGTCGCGTGACACTGTTGCAGCAAAAGCATTTAAAATAAAATTCAGCGAGCTCGTAATATCTCAAAATTATTCAAGGGATGACGTTTATGACGCAGACGAAACAGGTATAAATTGGCATGCGCTCCCAAGCAAATCCCTCGCATCTCGTCGAGAAAAAAGCTCCTGGTTATAAAGTAAGCAAGGACAGAATTACAGCTATGGTATGTTCAAACGCAAGTGGCACGCATGCTCTTCCTTTGCTGGTAATAGGCAAAAGCAAGAAACCGCGTTTCTTCAAATACATCGCATTTCTTCCTGTCACATATAGAGGACAAAAAAGTGCTGGGATGGATTCGGAAATCTTCATGGAGTGGTTTTCTAAGATGTTTATACCCGAAGTAAAAAACACAGGGAGAAGGAAGAGAAGACGGGAAAAGTATTGTTGCTTATTGACAATGCGCCGACTCATCCTGGATTAGACCGTTTAAACGCAGTTGACGAAGATTTTGTGGTGATGTTTTCCCCCCAATATAACGGCTCTTTTGCATCCCATTGATCAGGGAATTATTGTTAAATGTAAGAAACTGTACCGGAAGCAAGTGTTACAACGTTTGCTTATCTCTGAACGAGACGAGACATCGTCATCACTTTTTCGAAACAGTTAAATTAAAAAGACTGCTGTCATATGTTAGCGAACTCGTGGGACAGTTTGACTAATGAAATTTTAAAAAATGGATGGAATAAATTATGAAAAATATAAGATGACAAACAAATCGAAAGCGTTGTGGAAATAAGATAATTATAGGATTAAGGCTTATGTCTTGTGTTGCGGACCCTGCATTATACATGATAACAAACTTACCTTTTGATTTTGGAGAAAGTAGATGATAACCAACGGATGCAGCACCAGAACTAAGGCCACCTATTGTAATGTCATTTGGATTACCTCCGAAATGTTGAATATTTCGTCTGGTCCAATCTAGTGCCATCAGTTGATCCTTTAGTCCAAGATTTCCTGGGCAGACTCGATCCCCAGTGCTCATAAAGCCAAAAATTCCTAATCTGAATTGTGCTGCTACTAGAACTACATTTTGATTAATAAAATGATCTGGTTTACGCAAATCAAAAGAGATACTTCCAGCAATAAATTCTCCACCGTGGATCCAAAAAAGAACTGAAGCATTGCCTGTTAACTAAAAAAAGTAATGTTTAATATTAGTCGTTTAAATTGTAAACCATATACAGTATGATGCAAATGTATGGAATAAATTCATTATTTCAGAAACAGACAACTTTTTAAAAAAAGTCCTAAAACACGTCAATTTTAATTATTGAATGACCATCAACTGATATAGTGTGTTGGACATTACGTCATCAGTGTCGGCGTAATGACGTAATCGACGATTTTTTTAAACACAAACCGAGGTCACGCGACAGCTCATTTAAAAGGTCTCCTTATTGCCTTTCCAACGATATAATCATTTGAATATTTATTTCTACAGGGTTAACCAAAACTGTTGGTTTATTAATACAATTAACTTACAATAAATGTTTACTTAAATATAATTAAATTACAACAAATCTTCAAATTGACGATCTTCAGTAATAATACAATGTGTAAGGTGGGCAATAAATTCTTTCCTAACGTTTTCGATGACTTCAGGTGTTATTTGTGCAATTTCTGTTCTGATGCGCTCTTTCAACTCTTCTACATTATTCTGTCAATTTTGATACACTCTGCTCTTTAAATGTCCAAACCAAAAAAAGTCTAACGGAGCTAAATCTGGAGACCTTGGTGGTTATTCGATAGGCCCCCTTATACCTATCCACCTACCTGGGAAATTGTTATTAAGGTAATTTCGTACCTCAACGCCCTAGTGTGGGGGAGCCCCATCATGTTGGTACCACAAATCATTTCTATTTGGAAATAGCTGATTCAGCTGTGGCAACAAATAATCTTGAAGAAATTCTAGATAACGAGAAGCAGTTAAGTTTTCCTCAAAAAAATATTACCCTACAATTTGATTGTTTATAATGCCGGCTCAAACATTTACCTTCTCGGAATATTGTGTCCTATACTTTTCCATCCAATGTGGATTTTCACTTGCCCAGTATCGATATGTCTGGCGATTTACGTGAACGTTCAGCAGAAAAGACCTTTTGTATGAAACCCTTATCTCTGTTATATTTTCCCATAACGGTTTTGCAGAATTCGATTCTTCTATCAAAGTAATTTTCTAATAGCTTTTGGACCAGATGTACTTTGTATGGATGCCACTTCTCCTATTTTAGCACTCTTACAATAGTTGATTGGTGGATATTATTATCTAGTACGACCTGACTAGAACTGGTATGGGGATTTTCTTGAAAAGCCAGTACAACGTCCAGTTTCTTAGCTACGGATATTGATTTTCTACCACTTCTGGGTGTTTAATACGGCCCGTTTCTCTATTTTTTTTTTCAATTTTACTTACTGTTGACTGAGTATTTATTTCGCGATTGGGGTATTTAGCATTAAATAAATTACGAATTTCTGCTTGAGTCCTCACTCTATTTCCATAACCAATCATGATTAAAATCTGGATTCGTTCTGTTTCTCTTAGTTTCAGTTTTGTAAATACTGTTATTAATGCTTAAGAGTAAAAATTTGACCTCTATTATTTTACAGACTGACAGATCATTGGCAAATAAAGACGAGTCAATGACAATATTAATTTAAATATTTTTGAAAAATGTTGGCAACACGGTAACCAAAACGTAAACAAATATTTTATTTGTCGTCTGCAATAAACTCAATTTCTGAGAGTTGTAACGGGAAATAAATTATTGAAAATATCCAGTGAACAATATAAGACATTAAGTGAAGGAGAGTGCTAAGAAAAAACTTTAAAATCGGTGAAATTACATCCGAAAACACCAAGGCCCTATAAAAAGTAAGATCGCTGTAATTGATAAGCCTAATTAACATCAAAGCATAGAAACGAAACTCTGACCTTTGAAATTGCGACGTTGCCGTTGTGAGTAGACTTTCGGGGTAGACACAGAAAAATAACAACGGTTAATAAACATAAAATAAATACGGTAAACGCTGTCTTCTCTGAACTGTTGAGGTGGAAGACAGTGTTTGGCGCCGGAAAATGGAAAAATATATGAAAAATTTAGACAGTGATGATACACTTTCAGAAGGAGGGGCAAAAAGGAAGGACAGATATAAAGACAGCGAGGAAGAAGATAACATTTTCAGAAAGAGCAAGAAGTTTTCGAGAACACCAACAAAAACTCCAGAGAAAAAAAATGAGGCAACAAAAATTGATCAATTACTAATAATGGTGAGCCACCTCACCGATGATATTAAGGAAATAAAAAGAAATCAACAAGAATGCAAGGAAACGATAGAAAAGCTCATAATGGAAAACAGAGAGCTGAGAAAAGAAAATTCAGAACTAAAACAAGAAAATATAGAGATCAAGGAGGAACTCAGAGAAATAACAAAAAACATGGAAGTTATGGAAAAACACCGACGAATAAATAACATAGTTATGTACGGCCTAAAGATAGACACATATGAGCAAGCAGGGTTAAAAGGAACAATCAATAATTTCATCAAACAACATATAGGAGTAGAGGTTAAAATAAGGAATGCTCACAAGTTAGGCGAAAAAACATGCCTAATTGAATTGGAAAACCAGGAAGAAAAAAGAAAAATAATGGAAAAAAAGCACAAGTTAAAAGAAATTAAAGAGTACAAAATATATATCAACGAAGATGCAACCACAAAAGAACGAGAAATACAGAAAACAATTAGAAACATTGCTCAAGAAGAAAGAAATAAAGGAAATGAAGTCAAGATTGGAGTAAAAAAAATATGGGTAAATAACAGCGAATGGAAGTGGAATGACAAAGAAGGCGCAATATGTAAAAAAACATCAAAAAACTAGCAACTAAATGTACTACTGGAATAAAGTTGACGAAACAAGAACAGAACAAGGTTAGCGATAATACGAAAAAAGGAAAAAAGAGGAAAAAAATGATAACGGGACCAAAACACAAGAAAACATTACGAAAAGAACACTTACTTTTGGGAACATGGAATGTAAGAGGCACATATGGAGAAGGCAAACTTAAACACTTAGCGAGAGAAATCGAAAAGTTCCATTTTGACATAGTAGCTTTACAGGAGACGAAACAACTGGGAAATGATATATTAGAAATAGAAGATACAATGTTTTTTAACAGCGGTGGAAAGAATCGAACGTTAGGCACAGGTTTTATGATAAGAAAAGAGCTAAAAGAAGCACTAGTAGAGTTTAAACCAGTATCAGACCGCATATGTAGTATCAGGTTCAAGGGAAAATACCAAAAAATCACCCTCATAAATATTCACGCGCCTTCAGAAGAAAAAGATAATGATGTCAAAGAATGTTTCTACAATGAATTAAACAGAACAATCGAAAATATACCCAGATATGATATGAAAATTATTCTAGGCGACGCAAATGCCAAAATAGGGAAGGAAGAAGTATTTAGACCGACAATAGGAAAATATAGTAAACACAATGAAACTAATGAGAACGGACAATTCCTGATAGATTTCGCGAGAGAAAAAAATATGATCATAATGAGCACATATTTCGAACGAAAAGAAATACACAAGGAAACTTGGATATCGCCAGATAGAAAGACTAAAAACCAAATAGACCACGTGCTCATCGAAAAAGAAGAACAGCAATGTATAAAGAAGATAAGAACATACAGAGGACCAGACGCCGACTCAGATCATTACATGGTGGGCATCAAAATTAAGCAACTGATACCAGAAAACAAAAACAAAATAAAAAAAAAGAAATGTATACATAACCCAATTCGATTAGCAACAAAGAAAGAGCAAGAAATATACGAGGAAACAATGGAAAGAGAACTAAAAAAGATACAAATAGAAGAGCAAACTGAGAACAAATGGGAAAAAATAAAGCAAATAATGAACAAAGCAGCAAAAGAATGTAACAAACAAGAGAATAAAAAGAGGAAAGACTGGTTCGACATAGAGTGCCAAAAAGAAATAGAAATAAGAAAATCATTAAGGATTGAAATGATCACGAAAGAAACAACAGAGACAAAGAATAGATATAGGGAGCAAAGACAAAAAGTAAAGAGAGTGCTGAGAGAAAAGAAGAGAAAACACATAGAAAATAAGCTAAAAGAAATAGAAGAGAATTACAGAAATAAAAAAATAAAAAACCTATATCAAGGTGCTAGAAATGAAAAAAAAGGTTTCCAACAAAAACCCATATTCGTCAAAAACAAAGCAGGAGATAATATAAGCGGGGAAACAGAAATTGCCGATAGATGGAAAGAGTATTTTGATGAATTACTAAATGGCAATAATAAGTCAAACCAAAGAGAATGCGTGGAAACAGAAGCAAGAATCGAACACTTAGAAGACATAGAAGATAATTCACCCAGCAAAGAACAAATCGAGGAAATCATAAAAAATCTGAAAAACAACAAATCCCCTGGAAGCGATAACATAACAGCAGAGATGATGAAATATGGTGGAAAACTGCTAAATAATTGGATATACAAGATCATAAAGGAGATATGGATAAAAGAACGAATACCCGAAGATTGGAAGGAAGCCATTATTTGCCCATTACACAAAAAAGGAGACAAAACAGAATGCAGTAATTACAGAGGAGTAGCGTTACTAAATACCGTATATAAAATCCTATCAAAATCCATAAAAGATAAGCTAGAAAAAGAAGTTGAAAATATAATAGGCGAATACCAGTGCGGATTTAGACGAGGGAGAAGCACAACGGACCAAGTATTCATAATCAGAGAATTACAAGCAGAAAGCTATGAACACAACTTACCAACGATAGCGCTATTCATCGACTTCCAGCAAGCATACGATAGAATAAAAAGGAAGGAATTAAAAGAGACCCTTGAGGAACTGGGAGTTAGCAGAAAGTTGCGTAACATGATACATCTTACTTTAGAGAATACAGAAAACAGAGTCAAAGTAAACAACCATGTATCGGACAAATTTATAGTAAACGAAGGATTAAGGCAGGGCGATCCTTTGTCATCATTACTCTTCAATTTATGCCTAGAAAAAATAATGCGAGAAGCGAAAATCAATAGAGAAGGACTCCTATATCATAAAAGACACCAAGTTTTGGCATTTGCGGATGATATAGTGTTGCTGGCAAGAGGAAAAAAAGAGCTACAGGAGATAGTACAGAGAATAGTAAAAGCAGCAAAGAAAATGGGACTTTACATAAATGAAACTAAAACAAAATGTATGCAGTGGACAGATGATCAGTTCAGGGATGGACAAAAGTTTAAAGTAGAAGTAGAAGAAAGATTATCATACGAATTCGAAATGGTAGAAAGATTTACATACCTAGGTACAATAATATCACGCAAACCTAACATTAAAGAAGAAATACAAGCTAGAATAATGGCAGGCAATAGAAGTGTACATGCTCTTAGTGGAATGTTGAAAAGCAAGTTTTTATCAAGAAAGGCAAAAATACAGTTATACAAAACAACTATACAACCAATAGTAACGTACTGCAGTGAGACATGGACAATGACAAAAAATGAACAAAATTTACTGGAGATATGGGAAAGGAAAATCCTGAGGAAGATATATGGAGGAATAATAAGGGACGGTTTATGGATAAGAAGATCAAATGATGAGTTAAAAAAATTATATAATCAACCTAACATAATAGGAGTCATAAAGGCACAGAGACTAAGATGGCGAGGTCACCTAGAAAGGATGCCGAACGCGAGGACTTCAAAAAGGGTAATGAACTACACTATAACTTTAAAAAAGAGAAAAGGAAGACCAAAAAATAGATGGAATCAGGAGGTAGAAAAAGATATGGAAGAAATTGGACTACAAGGCCAGAAAAGAAAAATGAATAACAAGAAGGAATGGAGAAAAATCACATATCGAGCCAGAGAAGATCTCAGTACATAAAGAAAAGCGAAAATGAAGAAAGAACAAACTTTTCAAGCCATGGGCCTCTAAGGCCTTTAGTGCTATTGTATATATAATATATTTTTGAAAAATAACTTGAAATACTTACTACAATAATTAATTTCAGATTATAATGTAGCATTGTTTGTTATCAATGTATTATTTTTTTTTTCGGAACCAGCTAAAAACACTATTTTGTTGTATTCCCAGTGGAGTTTCTTAGTATATTTTAGTTCAGTGAATGAATATTTATTGTAATTCCATGTTAAATAACAAAGTTCATAATTTTGGTCAACCCTGTAGAAATAAATATTCAAGTAATTACATCGTTGCAAAGACGATAGGAGACCTTTCAAATGAGCTGTCGCGTGACCTCGGTTTGTATTTAAAAAAATCGTCGATTACGTCATTACGCCAACACTGATGATGTAATATCCAACACATATATATCAGTTGATGGTCATTCAAAAATTAAAATTGACGTGTTTTAAGATTTTTTTTAAAAGTCGTCTGTTCCTGAAATAATGAATTTATTCCATACATTTGCATCATACTGTATATTAGTCATTACATCGTTACTTCATTTTTCAGTAAAAATAGTACTGTAGTAACTATTATAACTTTTTAAGCACTCTACTTATAATTTTTCTCAATAACTTAGTAGACTAGTTCGACTAGTCGAGCGAAGACTGTACTATCTCAATTTTTGGCGTTTTTGAGTTACACACTTGAAGAATTAGATTACCGTGATATCTTCCAACGAACAAAGTTCTAAGTTAATATCGCCATGTTTAGGCAACCAATTTTGCGATTCGATATTGTACTAACTTGTATATCTTTACATTTTCCAACGAAAACTATCCTATCTTAGGTTAGTAAAGTCTTCCTCGGCATTCCGAATGGAAACGTCGTTGTCTCGTGAGTTAATACAGTTTTAGCATTTTGAGGTTAAGTAAAGTACGCGTACATTAACAACAGTGTTTATGTATAAAAGTTGTACAGCTATCAGAAATAATACGTGTGAATAGATGATGGATTTGTATAAATTTAAATAAGTATCCAGGATGTACTCGAGGTCAATTCATAGTTTTATTAAGGACAGCTAACAAGCAAGAAACAGATTCTCAACAAGGGCATTGTTCAAGAGGTTAGTATATTTTGAATATGTATAGAAACATGAATTAATTTTGTTTGTGTGTCATTTTAAAAACAATTTGTGATAACCCGGACCTAAATACGACCAGAGAAGTTATAGTTGCTTAATGCTTATATCGAAGCGTCTATAGGTTTGTTTTAATATAAATAAGTAAAGTTTCTTTATTTAAGATACATCGTCTTTCGTTTTCAGAAAAGGAACGAATGAATACAGTTAACGAAAATTTTGAAGTTCATACTGAGGACCCTTTTCATGCAAGCTCAGATGGTGACATAGATTATTTACCTTTAAAAGATGATAATAAGAAAATTCCATATGATGAGATGAAGGAAAATGAGGAACAAATAAGTAAAAGTAAGAAGAACAAGAAAAGTATTACTAGAGTTAAAGTGGGTAGAAAACAAGAAAGAAAAGAAGAAGAATGGATTTATGTAAAATCTAAAACTGGTCTAAATCGTGGGTTGGTGGGGGGAAAACTAGTTAAGGAAAGAACAATAGCCGAACCTTGCCAACAAACATGCAGGTTTAAGTGTACCACAAAAATAAATAAAGAAATGAGACAGTGGATATCTAAAGACTTTTGGAACTTGCAAGATCATACAAGGCAATGGGACTTTATTGTGCAGCATGTGAAACAGATGAAGAAAAAAAAAAGTACTGTTTCTGCTGGTGGACACTGTCGTAAAAATTTTTCGCGACAATATCATTTTCAGCTTGACGGTGAACAAAACCAAATTTGTAAAAATATGTTTTTAAAAACTCTTTTGGTATTTCACAAACTTGGGTAAATACAGCATTAGCTAAAAGAAAGGAAACTAGTTTTACAATCAGATAATCGTGAAAAACAAGTACGACCACATAGACCAAATACTCCAAATATTACAGAAACTATGAGAAATCACATAAAATTATCTCCGTAAGTACCTTCACATTATATACGGAAGGATTCTAAGCGAACGGATCTTGAGGAGGGTTTAAGCATTCAAAAAATATCTAAACTATATACCGAATTTTATGGCAATGAAAACAGTATTGGACAACTTGCTACGCATCACCAGTATAGAGACATTTTTAACATTGAATTTAATATCAGTTTCTTTAGATAAAAAAAAAAGATTAGTGCGATGTTTGCTCAGTCTTTAAACTAGCTGATAAAACTGGGAAGAGGGACTGACAGGAGAACTATGAACGTCACTTAGCCAATAAAATAGTGGCTAGAAAAATAAAAAACAGTGACAAAGAACTCACCTTGACTGATAAGACCATCTGTGTTGCATATTTTGATCTCCAAAAAGTTATAGCGACTCCCCAATCAAACGTAAGTTTATAGAAACCCAAAAAAAAGAAGGGAATTAAATCACTTATATTCCATTCGGATAACTGTGGTAGGCAAAACACAAACCAAACCATATTTTACATTTTTGCTGATGCAGCTATCTATTTCCAAGTTAGTGTTACTCATAGATTTTAGAAAAAGAGCACATCCAAAATGAGACAGACAGCATGCATGCTGTAATTGAAAACTTGAAAAAACATCAGTCGGTTTTGCATGTTCCTGAACAACGGATTACTTTGATAAGAATGGCCAAAAATATCGGAAAAGTATATAATGTAACAGAAATGAAGACACAAAAGCCTTATTGGCAACAAAAATTGGAAAACTGGCAATGAAAAAGAAATGATCAAAAACAGTCAAATAAAGGAAATCAGTACTTCGCATAACAAACCAAATATTTTTTTAAGTATGATTCAAGTTCCGATTTTAACAGGTGTGATCTAATAAAAGCAAAACGGGGACGTCTATCTCGTATTGACAAATGTCCATCTAAAGTATACACAAATCTTTTGCCAATAGATAAGAAGTTAACCAGGTTATTATGGGTTTTCGATATACAGGAAAATTCCTACTATGTACCTTGGCTTCTATAGAACTCTACATTCTGATGCATTATAAAAATATGAAATACATATACAGTGATGAGTGTCTTACCACCCGGCTTTTTAACGTAAGAGATAGAAAACACAGTTACTTTGTGAAATAAAAAGATATGAAACTCGTAGAGGTGGGAAATAATCGGTAGAAACCTATAATTTACATTACCACTATCGATAGTCTCACACCTTTAGACGTTAGCTTCGAGCTAAATCACCTCGGTCATAATTATTATGTGTAACGTATGTGTGACGTATTTCCATTTTTTAATTTCGCTTAAAGTAAAAACTGATTGACCACAATAAAGCAAAAATGTGAATAAAGTTTTAAATTATTAACCAAGAATAATTTCTACTATGATTTGAGGAGTTTCATACACTCTTGTCACGGAATAATCACAATCCTTCGTGGATTAGTGGTAAGAATTCGACACTTCGACACAGACGTCGCAGACGATTAGAGTTCGAAACCCACATGTGGTTTTCTTTTTTTTTAATAATTTGAAATTATGCAGAGATAATTCGTTTTGCTTTGAATCACTAAACATTTATGTCAGTCCTTACTAGTATTAGAAGTGTTTAAAGGTAAACATAAATATCTTATTGAAAAAAAAGTATCGTCGTACTTTCGAAAATAAAGTAAAAATTCTTCAAAATTAAAAGAACGTTTAAAGAATGTTTAAATAAGTAAAAATTCTACAAAAATAAAAAAAATATTGTAAATAAACGTATTTACAATATGTTCAAATAAGCCTTCATTAGCAGCAGAACAATAACCCAAACTGTCACTAAAGAAATATAAAAGTTTGATGGATCAGAGTTCAAGTCACGATGTTCTCATGCAGGCGCTCAGGGTTCAAATCCCACATGAAGGTTTTACTTTTTTAAAAATTGGAAATTATGCAGAGATTATATCGTTTTGCTTTAAATCACTAAACATTTATTTCAGTCTTTATTAGAAATGTTTATAGTAAAACATGAAAATCTTGTTGAAAAAACAATGTCGTACTTTCGAAAATAAAGTAAAAATTCTTCAAACATAAAAGAACGTTCTAAATAAATGTACTTCCAAAAATATTTAAATAGGTAGAAATTCTATAAAAATAAAAAAAATTATTCTAATGAAATGTATTTACAATAAATGTTCGAATAAGCCTCTATTAGCAGCAGAACAATAACCCACTCTATTATAAAAGTTTCCTCTAACATTAGTTAATGTTTCTGGACTAATACCTCTCATTGAATCAGAGATCTTTTCTCTTAATTCTTGGACAGAATTAGGCCTATCGTCTTCAATTCCATATAGCTTGGACTTGATATATCCCCACATAAAAAAATCACAAGGTGCAAGATCAGGTGATCTTGCAGGCCAAAAAATATCTCCGTGGCCACTAATTAATCGATTAGGAAAAGTCGCACTGAGATATTCACTGACGATGCGAGAATTATGTGCGGAACAACCATCGTGTTGAAACCATATGGAATCGAAAGGTATTGGTAAATTACGAAGGGCTGGGACAATTTGATTTTGCAGAAGTTCCAAGTATTTCCGCCCAGTCAACATACCGTCTATAAAAAATGGACCAATGACATGATTCCCTATTATGCCTCCCCAAAGATTTACTTTTCGAGGACGCTGGGTACGCGCGACATAAATCTGACAAGGATTTCCTCGAGACCAATACCGAGCATTCATTAAATTGTGACGGCCCTGCAATGAAAATGTACATTCAACGGTGAACAAAACGTTCTCTAAAAAATGTTCATCTTGATGTGACATTTCCATTGCAGTTTGACAAAATTTTAAACGTCTATATTGATCCCCAGGGAATTGTTCCCTGAGGATTGTATCCATGTCTTTTCAAAATTTTACCTACTCTAAATCTTGAAATTCCATATTGTTCTCCGAGACGAGATGTTGATTGGGTAGGATTTTACTCAATACTTGCACAAATCAAAGTGTCCCTTAGTTCCAAATCTGGATTTACCTCCCTTCGTCTACGAACTCCTCTTGGAGCGAACACGGATCCATAAGTAAAAAATTACGTATTATAGACTGAATTGTTGATCGTGCTGGAGTTGGCCTATTTGAAAACATATTTACAAATTGTTGTCTAATTATGTTCTCTGATAATCCATTCACATGCCAGACAACAATTTGCACTTTTTCCTCGACCGTTAAAACCATTTTCACGAATTGTTTTTTCAATAAAAAGTTTCAAAACACTTCTCGGTATGTTATTATTTGATAATTTGATGATTTGGTTAGCTGTAAAGCAGGCAGCTGTTCGCGCGCATCCATTACAATGTTGTTAATTGTTTTTGAAAATCATTACCTGTACAGAGGAATTGATATTAACACTGAGAATTTAGTGATGGATTTGGCATTAAACAGTCTTAACCGGATTATTTTGCAATCACAACTGAAGACTGTAAAACTGAAATTGAATTTGAATTATTTTGTATTTTTATTTTTTAACATTGGAATAAGAATAAATTGTAAATAATGAGTTTTTCGAAAACTTTCTACCTAATATGTATCATATTTTCTATTATTTTTTGATTGAGTAAAACAAAAATTTTATTCTTGGTGTGAATTGAACCTCAATCTTCTTGTCACTAGACCACGTCTCTAACTATTACACCAATTGCACATACAATAATTGGTTTCGGATTTAACATACCTACCTTTAGTTTAATCAAATATTTCAGTTAAGTTATTTTTATTATTAAATAAACTTAAAGATTTATAATTTAAAATCGCTAATAAATAATGTTTTTTACTATAATATATCTTAATTTATTCAATCATTTATTCTAACATCAGAAATTATTAAAATAAAATATTTTCGAGGTCATCCGTATAATTATGACTGAAGTGAAACAGCCACGTCAAGAACTAGCTTTATCTCGTACTATCTCACAACTTAATCTGTCTTCTATCCTTTCCGCTATTTTGCCGGATGGTAAGACACTCATCACTGTATATGACGACGAAGACTTATAATGTTTGTTTATAATATTATGTAATTTAACTTTTATGTTGACTTTAATTATAAATACAGTTTCACAGAACGATGGTATGTATTATTTATATTCTCGATTTTTTTCCAGCGAATATTTTACTACTCATTCAGAAATCAGATAAACAAACAAAATTGACATATTTAAAAGCACAAATGGAGCAATACGGTAAAAACAATGGATAAATATAAAAACAATTTAGTAAATAAGAACCCCCGATTTTTTGCATTAATCAAAACTTTATCTTGCTTTATTCGAAAACTTAAAAAAATGAGTTAGTACAGTCTTCGCTGGATAAATCGAGTTGCAATCAATACTTACATTTGGAGAAAACACAGATAAATATAAACAATCTTCTGAACCAGTAACTTCAGTAGTACCTTGGACGCAGGAAGATCTATCGTAAGTACAATTTAAAGTATCACTCCAAACTGCTTTTGGAACTGGTTGCTAAAAATAGAAAAATAAATAATTAGTTTGTGTTAGTTAGTGTGGGAAGCAGAAAAATCAGCAGCCTGCGATACGCAGATGATACATTTATACTAGTAGCGAATGATGTTTTAATTATCTTGGTTGCCATATTACTGAACAACTAGATCCAAATTCCGACATTTCCAATCCGACATTTTTAAAAATAAAGTCATTCTTCTGTAATGATAACTTGCAACTTCAACTTCGAAAGCGCATGGTTAAATGCTACATTTGGTCAGTCCTCTTATGCGATGTCGAAGCATGGACATTAAAAATATCCACCATTAATCGTCTGGAGGCCTTTGAAATGTGGCTGCACAGACGTATACTAAAAATTCTATGGACGGCTATGCTGACAAATGTGGCAGTCCGGCATGTCGGCAGAGACCGATATAATATTCTTCAACTTATTATGATGGGTAAAATCGAAGGACGCAGAGGAATTGGTAGAAAGCAGGCCTCTTGGTTGAAGAATATCAGGGAGTGGACAGGAATGAGGAAAGCTGAACAACTCTTTAGAATAACTCAAGACAGAGACAGTTTCGCCATGTTAATCGCCAACGTCAAGGGGATAGGGTACGTTAAGAAGAAGCGAATTAAGTCGAAATGATTACCATTACTGAACGGCAAAGCCGGATAAGCAAAGAATTCGGACTTCAGAACACCAGGAAAACAAAAATAATAAAATAAAGTGATAGACAGATTTCTATAGTTGGTCCCCCTGAGAACCAACAATGGCGATTGCTCCTCAGAAATCAATGAGTTGCATTTTTTTGTTTTTCTCCTATTCGTTAGGTCCATGATTGTTTTTAATATCCAATACCCCTTCCTGTCGTTTTTCATAAATGCAAATATCTTCTTCTTAAATCTTTGATGTTTTTATTTTTAAAAGAATTCATTTTTTTTTATTTCTCCATTTTTCCTTCCCTATTTTTCCATGTCGTATTGGGTTCACTATCGTTTTTATTTATTCTCAATCTTTTGAGTCTAAACTTCGGTACAATTGAATTGTATATAGATTGCTTCTTCAGGATAGGTTTTTATGGATTTTATATACGTGAAGTCAATTTGATTCCTGGCTTTTTTTTCTTCTCTATATTCAGGTGAGTTTTATGAATGTACCCTCTGGGTTGTTGTTCAAAAAAGATATTGGCTATTAAAAGGTTGTTCGCTAGAAAGTGAGATTGCCTTTCATCACTTGAGAAAGGCAATCAGCCGAAACAGCTGTAGTGATAATAATTTAAAATAAAAATTTGTGGAAGTTTTGAAAACAAAGTTTTCAGTGTTTTATTGTTACATAAAATGAATTTCCATCAAGTAACGGTCGAATCCATCAATTACTGAAATTAATTACTGTAGTAAATATTGTAGTAATATACTAGCGTTCTTTACTATGTGTTATTCTACAATTATTTATTTTCTACGCTTCTTTACTTCTTGCGTTACCCAAAAATTCTCTGCGTTATCTCAGGCTTTGCTTCACATCTAATTTTTAGCTTTATTCACTCCTTTATTACTTCGTTATTTAAGCTGTTGAAATGTTATCTTTCCTAAATGTGCTGTAGTGTTAGCTATTTATACATATATATTTTTCTTCTTCCCCCCAAGAGCTTTCATTTCTTTATTCCACATCCATGTCTGTTCTTTTTACTATGCGCTTCTCAAATAGATTAACAAATATTGTTTAATTTTAAATTCAAATTCATTCAATACAGAAAATGGGTAGACTTTTTTCAAAACCTGGTATACTAGTACTTTTCGTTGAAATGTCTTGCAGTATTATTGAACTCTTATTATTATCTTATAATCTTATTATTCATATTAATTTCGTAGTTGGTTTCCTTTAAATGTAAATATTAGTATCCTTTAGCAAGAAGTTTCTTGCAGTGTCATTGAACATTCATATTCATATCGTCGTTGGTTTCCTTTAAATATAAATATTAATAACGCTTAAGTAAATGGTCATCATATTCACACTCTGCTCCTAGATGAACCCTAAAGTAATTAGGCTTCAATTTGGAGTTTACCTTGCATATAAACTAATCGGTTATTAAGTTCAAATTTCTAGTTAGTTGAGATGGATTTTCTTGTACTGATGTCGATTCATTACCTTAAGGTTCATATGATTCCAAAACTTATACTTTAATTTATCGCTTTTATTCTCCAAATGGACCGACCTCTTTGCTATTTTCTTTCCATTTGCTTTCAGAATTTAAGACAACTAGTAGAAGTACTTCCTTCCTGGTTACAATATTCTCTTTTAAGTCAGTTAATCCGTCGTAAAATTATCCTTTACCTTATCCTTAAAAGGTGCAGTTGTGTCCAATACGATGCGATGTGTCTAAAAGGGCATGGCAAAAGTTATACATGTTTTAATATTTTGTGATAGGATTTTCTTTATCTTATTTCTTTTAGCACCTTATCTAGCTTAGTCCGAATACATACACGCATATTCTAGGTTTTAAAACTCATTATCTTTTTGTATAAGCTAGGTTGTCTTCCATTGGTTTTAATGTCTGGTATTGTTTTTCTAGGATTAATAGTCGCCATAATCTTCAATCCTGGTAGACCGAGTAAATTACTGCAGAGGCCTTATATACTTATATGGGTGGCTTCAGTTTTTGGGTGCTGGAGACTCGCCTTAAGATATTGCTTGGTATTTATTATACGAATAATTTATTAATATTAACAAATAAAATTTAGAAATGTAGTTCCCTTTATTCTATCTTAGCAGTATGATGATGAAGAAGCAGTTTTTTGGCTCTGACAGCTTTTATAAGTAAAATTATGGTGCATGTATCAAAAATGATGACTAAGTTTACTAAGAGTGCCACTGTCCAATTTATAACTACGTAAAGTTAAACCTGGAATCGAATCTTATTTCAAATTAGGAACAAGACTTAATAAACTCAGAACGGAATACACAAATCTTACTCATAAATATTTCTATCCGCAATGTGTATGATACTAATTTAACGGTTAAGTACTTATATGTAAAATTTAAAAAAAATTAATATCTCGTTAATTAAATAACAATGATTATGTTGTTAATAACCTTAATGTCTCAGATTGGTTCTTACCTCAAATCGTTCAGGTGGTTCTGCAAAGGGTATTCCTTGAAATGCATAGCATATATTACCTCCATACGCAGTTGAATATGTGCGCCCTAAAATTTTTCCCTCTTCTGTGTCCACTTCAATACACTAAAATAATTTGTTAATTGAGTCGAAGTATATATACAAGTAGAGGCACAGGAATAGCAGGATTACTATTTGGAGTTACAGTCTAATCTTGCCATTGATTCAAACAAATAGGAAGGTTTGATTTCAGTAATATCAATAACATATCTAGTGGACATTTTATTTATAATTCTAAAATTAATGAAACAGAATTCACCGAGTACATAGTGAAAGACGAAAAATTTAATGCTGGCAGACAGAGTTAACAAACATAAATGTTCAGAATATTCTCGGAAATCTAATAAAATGTATATTAAAAGTTTTTTGAGAGGCAATTCACCAGTTCCAAAAATGTCGCAAAGAAAGTCGTCATGTTAAAAGAAACCAAATTTCGGGTAAAAGAACCGATAATTAGAAGCACCCTTTTGTCTTTAGGATAAATAATTGAGCCAAAATGATGAGCCGAATAATGACCAAGGGCATAAAGGTAAGCTACAATATAATAGTTACTAATCATGGATTTAGATTCCAAGATTCGACAACAACGAAAGATTTTAGGGTTTAGGACTTAGAAAAACCGTAAAGCACTCCCTGAAGTTAAATATGGAATGTTTTCCCCCATGAAGGAGTAAGAAAGAAAGACAGAAGAAAAACTCAGGGAGACGCTTAGCGTAACATGTCGGTAATGGTGGTTGATATTGGTATGACCCAAAAGAGGAACTTAAGAAGAAAAGAAATTAGTTAAATGAGGAAATTATAAAGACAAAGATAATAATGATAATAATTTAAAATATTAATACTTACAATTATCGTTTGAAATAAAATATTCAGAGCTAATCCTAAGTAATATATTCTATTGTTTGAGAGCATATTTTTTTATAAATTTTTATCGCAACCGGAATGAATAAACTAAGTAAGGTATTTTTTAATTTAAACGTCGTGTTTGATGGTGCAGTAGTATAAATAGGCTTGCATATTTATTTTAGTATTAAGTAAGTATCCTGTATTAGAAAACAAAAATAAGATTTTATTTTATTATTTAAGATTATATGATTCAAATGCCGAGATTTAAAAAGCAAAAGATTTTAGTCAATAACAAACAACTAACAAAAGAGATCAACTAGATATCAAAATAGATATCAAAACCTATCTATAATCTAATAGGCTATTCAATAAATGTTGCGTTTCGATGAAAAAAATACAATTTTATAGTTTGAAATACACTTTATTATTCAGTATAGTCTCCCAGAATATCAATACACTTCCAATTTATGAATTCCATCCCTTAAGCCGCATTTACACGATGACAATTGGCGAGACAATTGTCATCACGTAGTTGCGGATTGTCGGAGGCCAGTCCAGTTGAATGAGATGTTTATACGGGGCCAACTATTGCCATGGCAGTAGACAGCTAAAAGATGGCCGACTGCTCGTCATCTGTTGTGTCCGGTGAGGGAACTGGCAAAAAACAAGACGGCACTACTGGCCTACACCGTTTACACGGCGCCAATTGTCTCGACAATTGAGATTTCGAGTGGTGGTGGGCGCAGCTCATTGTCCTCAGTCTACTTCCGGAGACAACTGAATTTTGGGCCGATTGTGAGGGCAGTTTGACTCGTGACTAAATTCTATAGCGAACTATACAAAGCCCCTAACACACTTAAAGAAGTAATCAGTAACCAAGAAGATGTATCAGAAGTCCTTCCGGAAGAAGTAGAATCGACAATTACAAAAATGAAAAGCGGTAAAGCAGCTGGAATAGATTGTAAAACAGTGGAACTGCTTAAATACGCTGGCAATGAAACCAGGAAAATCTTAGCAGGCATATTTACGGAATGCCTAAGATCGAGATGCATACCAGAGTACTGGAATACAGCAAACATAATTCTCATTCATAAGAAAGGTAGCAAAGAGGTTATCAAAAACTACAGACCTATAAGTCTACTACCAATCGTATACAAGATACTCACAATGATCATCAACAACAGATTAACAAACGCATTAGATGCTGCACAGCCAAGAGAACAAGCTGGCTTCAGAAGTGGATTCAGTACCATAGATCATACTCATACACTTGAAGAACTAATGAGTTGAGTTAAAGAATATGAAATACCGCTAGCATTAACCTTCATAGATTTCGAGAAGGCTTTTAATTTTATATATCCCAAGGCAGTAATAGAAGATTTGGGCAACCAAAGCATTGACAAACCGTATATAAAAATTTTAGCAAATATATACAGACAAGCAAAAGCTAAGGTAAAAATTTATGAGAACACTTCAGAATTTCCCACTAACAGAGGCTTCCGACAAGGAGACGCAATATCACCAAAGCTCTTCACAGCAACTCTAGAAAATATATTCAGAAAAATAAACTGGCAGAACAAAGGAATATCCATTGATGGAAAATACCTCAGCCATCTAAGATTTGCAATCGACATCGTTCTGGTTGGTAATAATCCTGCAGAACTACAAGAACTTATAAGCGACCTAAATGCAGCTAGCGATGAAGTTGGCCTAAAAATGAACTTGACAAAAACAAAAACCATGTACAACGAGTTAGTGAAAGTCCAAGATGTAATACTAAACAACACTGCACTTGAGACAGTAGATTAGTATGTATACTTGGGACAATTAATACATAAATCTGGCTCCTTACTTCCAGAAATCAACAGAAGAATGAAACTAGCTTGGACATATTTTGGTAGAAATTTAGTTATATTCAAATCGAAGATGCCAATCCACTTAAAGAACAAATCATTCGATCAGTGTATACTACCAATCATGACATACGGCTGCGAAACTTGGACACTAAAGAAACAGTTAATATCGAAAATCAAAGTCACTTAAATTTCAATAGAGCGATGCATACTAGGTATAACAAAGAGAGATCGAAAAAGAATAGAATGGATTAGACGGACCAATAGTCTGGTTAAAAAAAAGGTCGAAAAATGTTTCGCAGATATCTGAAAGTTTTAAGACTTAGGTGGGGGTTACTAGATGACGAATAGATGAAAAGGTACTCGTATTTTTACCTTGCGTTTTTTTTAAACAATAATTTATGCTCACAATTTGATTTTTTGTCTATAAGTTTTTTCCCTTATATTTTAAATAAACAATATTTATATCATTTTTTTATATCAAGAATATCTTTATTTTCCCGTTTTTTCAATTAAAATTGATAAATAATTTACAGAGATATTTGCAAAAAAGCAGTTTTTGGCACTAATTTATAAATTTTATTAATTTTTTTATTAACAAAATAAAATTTTACGGTAATTTTTAAAATTACCGTCTTTTAAATTTGTGCGAAATTTCCCGCGATCGGTCAAATAGTTTAAAAGTTATTTAATTTATTTATCCCTGAGGCTAATTATTTAAACTATTGAACTTGCCGTATGAATGATGCGATGACACGTTTAGCAAATTTCATAGGATTCTTTAAGACTTAAACCATCTCAGAAGTTAAATGCATATTGCGTTTTCATCGAAATTATTTACAAAATAAACGTTTGAAAAGGGTGTATGTTTTTTACTTATAAACAATAAACAATTGTAATACCTTTTATATTTTTCAAGCTACAGACTTGTACACGTACAAACATTGGATAGCTGGTAAAAAAACTCATATTAAAAAAAACCTATGACCAACAGGAACGAAGTTAGCGACTATTTTTTAAAAAATCGTATCTCTATTGTTTATAAACATTAAGAAGTAAAATTTGCACAAATTTTAAATGAAAATCTAAACTTTAAATTAAAACTTATAGCTATAAAATACATCCAATTTTTCAAAACTTACAGCCCTTCGAAACGAAGGTACTTTCGGAAGATCGACATAGAAAAGTAAAGAGCATAACTGTTTCAGCTCCGTTTTTTTCGACATCGGAACTTCAAATTGAAACACGTAGGAAAAATTTACATTATCTCGGCTTCCATTGCAGCTGGAAGCTTCTTTTTTTTATTCTGGGATAGCTCGTCGAAATATGAATAACTACATAGTTTTCACTGGCCGAAATATATGGGAAACCTCGGAAAAATTGAGTCCAATATCGCAGTAATAATAATGATGACATAATTTTCACCCCCCCCCTCTCGGAAATCTCGGAAATCTCGGAAAATCCCGGAAAATCAACATTTTTTTTCATTTTATATAAATGATGTAATAATACTTATATATTTTATAAATTAAATTTCAGATAATTTTTTACACATTATAATATTATATTCCTTATATTCGTTATTATGAATATAAGGAATATTATTATCCTTATATTATTTATAATTAACAATATTGATTTTTATTCTATTTTTCGTACAAATATGACATACAATATTAATCTAATCTGCGTTACTGTTTTGATAAAATAAGTCGATTTTTTCATCACCTGTGTTATTAAATTTTGCAATGTTTATTAAACTTTACTTTTTTTATTTTCTTTACATACATTGGTTTAAAAGTTAAAAATTGGTCCATTCATTCGACTTCACTGTCAGCTCTGAACCTTTTTGTTGCGGGTTGTTTGTCTTCATTTATTAAATTAGTCTCTAAATATACATATTCAGAATCACTGTCGTCGTCAAACGTAACTGTACCGAGGTTGCAGCATATTTTCTCTTCTACTTCTTTCTCAGTACAATTTATGCACAAGTTCGTACAATTCAAACCACGTTTTCTGCACCCACATCTAGTAGTTTTGCAACCTGTGGCGCATTTGCATGTAATGTGCTTTAATGGCTCTTCGGGAATTAAATTATCTAGAGTATAAATTAAAGACACAACATCTAACTTATTACCTAACCACATTTGTAATTGATAGTAAACCCGAAGAACATGCTGTTTGGCTGCAACTTTAGTTGGTGGCAGAGTTTCTAGGTTAAAAGATATTTACCGATATTTCTGCTGAATTGTAAGTATGTTAAATCATTTAAAGAAAGTGTATCGTTGTGTTTTTTTATAATTATTTATTATAATTAATTATTCATTCGATAGTTTTAAATTTTACGTACAATTTTCAATCAAAAAGTAATTAAATACGTTTAGTTAAAACTTTTTTGTTCAAAATACACAAAATATTTTACTCAAAGAAGTATCAGTATATTGCTTTCTAAAGCCACTACACTGAGACTGACGAAATTTTGGAGCGTGGAGCTGAAACAGTTTCCCCTCCACTTTCCTATGTCGATTTTTCGAAAGTAACTTCGTTTCGAAAGGCTGTAAGTTTCGAAAAATTTGATGAATTTTATAGATATGTTTCAATATAAAGTTTAGATTTTCATTCAAAATTTGTACAAATTTTACTTCTTAATGTTTATAAACAATGGAGATATGATTTTTAAAAGAATAGTCGCTAACTTTATTCCTATTGGTCATAGGTTTTTTTTAATGTGAGTTTTTTTACCAGCTATCCAATGGTTGCACGTATAAGTCTATAGCTTGAAAAATATAAAAGTTATTACAATTATTTATAAGTAAAAAACATACCCCTTTTTCAAACGTTTATTTTGTAAATAATTTCGATGAAAACGCAATATGCATTTAACTACTGAGATAGTTTAAGTCTTAAAGAATCCTACGAAATTTTCTAAATCTGTCTTTTTTATTTTATTTTTTTTTATTATTTTAATTTGTTAATAAAAAAATTAATAAAATTTATGAATTAGTGCAAAAAAAACTGCTTTTTTGCAAATCTCTCTGTAAATTATAACACGCATGACCAAAAACGCTATTATCGATGCATTTGCAAAATATGTTGGTTTTACCGTTGCATGTGCGGTATTTGCCTAATAAACAAATAATATTTATACCTTTGTCTACTACTATCACATGAATAATTCTATAACCAAATTTTTGTAAGATTTAAATAATATTTACCATAGACGTTGATAAGAGGAGAAAATGTTTACTAATAATTTTATTACGGCAAAAATTATTTTGATATAAAAAATCTTGCTTCTTTTGAGAGTTTACTGGGATTATGTGCACTAATTAAAAAAAAATGAAGATAGTTGATTTAATAAACCTTAGTGTCACATAAATAAAATATTGTTCTGAAGCTATTTCTTTGTGGCATCTTATGCAATTTACTATTTTAATGGGAAATAAGCCACAATTTATGTTGAAAATTAAATTTATTGACTGATTAAAATGGTAGTTGCATCCATGCAGTATAACATCTGGGAAAACAGTTTTGGGAGCTTGAATAACAACATCTTCAAAATCAAGCGTTCCTATTGTTGGTTTCCACCTGCCTAGTTTCTTTGTCAGTATTGTAAACAGCCTTCTATACGTTTTCATTTTTTTTTGTTTGGTAGAAGCGCATACAACACAGGAACAAGTCTTGTTTCGTCGTCAGTGCTGCCCATATCAACATGCATGGTATATATTTGTGTAAACTGTTTGGAGGAGCTCTTAAATGTGCCGTCGACAAAGAAATCTGTTTTTGTTGCTAACGTTTCCTTTGCTTTCGAAGTAAAAAAACATAAAATTCTTTCTCCTTCTTCAGTGTCGTCAAAACATAAAAAACTCTGCTGGTTCGACACCAGTTTGTAAATGTTTTGAACGACAAAATGTAGACTTACGTGAAGCATACAAAGGAACTTTACTCGCAAAATCGAGTCCTTTTGTAAATAGTTTTTCAAACTCTTTCCTGTAAATATCCGAGGTTGGAGTGTCTTCTTCTCGAGCTCTCTTTTTTGAAATGTACGTAGCCTTTTTTACTTCTAAGAGAGCTACATCGCGGACACAGGTGTGTTGGTTGACTTCGAGTAATTCCGTCAGTTTTGTCTTCATCCTCCCTTTACAGTTGTGGTAACGTTCTTTTACACATACCCAAGTTACAACATCTTCCTATATTTTCGATACTGATATCCAGCGTGAAGAGCAGAAGGATTTCCCTTGGTGGTTTTAATCACTTCAAAATTTTCCATTATTAAAAGTTGTTACGTTCTGGACTAAACAATCTCTCAAACTAACAATATACAAATATTATTATGCATTTCTTTTTATATTTAGTATTTGTTAATTCTCCCCCCAACCTTTATATTGAGGCCAATACAAACTTTCCAAAAATCCGTAATGAGGGGATTATTGTGGTTTAGTTATTACTGTTTTCATTACCTATTTTTCGAATTATAGATAAGCGGATTAAAATATTTCAATAGGGTCGACCGCGCTTGCTAATGACTTGGGTGGTTACTAATTTACGACCTTCTTAGATTTCTAGCTACTACTACTATCGGTTTACAGCGTTTTCCGACGCCTTCCGCCTCCTAACCGCCATTCTTCTCTATTTAACCATAGGTCTGGAGGGATTTCTCTTTCCTCTAGTCCTTTTTCAATTCCCTCTCTCCAGCTTCATCTCGGCCTTCCTCTTTTTCTTCTTCCTTGTGGTGTCCACGTCAAAATCTGTTTCGGAATCCTGTCATCTGGCATTATCTGTACATGGCCGTACCATATTACCTGTTTTATTTTTATGTCATCAACTATTGTATGCTTGACTCCCATCATTTCTCGTATTCTCTCATTTAGTATCCGATCTTTTCTTGATTTGCCTGCTGCTCTTCTCCACAAGTTCATTTCTGTTGCTAGTAACAGTTTTTCTGTTCTTTGTTTCATTGGCCAAACTTCACTGCCATATGTGATTACTCTTTTAAGTATGGTGTTGTATATGAGTTGTTTGTTCGCTTTAGATATTTTTTGGTCCCGCAGAATGCCGTTCATCATGGATATGACTTTTCTACCCTATATGTTTCTGTCTTTTATAGCAGCATCGAGTGTTCCATCTTGAGTTATCTTCATACCCAGGTATTTGTATTCATCATAGTGTCTAATTTCTACCCCATCGTCTAATATAATGGACTGCTTTGTCCCTCCAATACACATGGTTTTAGTTTTCTTATTGTTGACTTCGAGACCCCATTTGTTATATTCTTCTATTAGCTTCCGAATCATGTAACTCAAGTCGTCATGATCCTGAGCAATCAGTATTTGGTCATCAGTGAAACATAAGGTGTACAGTGTAGTTTCGTCATTGAGAGGGATTCCCATGCCATTGCATTTTCTTTTCCACAGCTTGAGTGCTTGTTCCAGATAAATTTTGAAAATGGTAGGCGAAATACAGCAACCCTGCTTTAGTCCTTTCGTAACCTCAAATCCCTCAGATATCCTTGATCCAGTTTTAATTTTTGCACTCGTTCCATTATACAGACTTTGGACTGCTTTGATAAGACCATGCTTAATGTTGGTTTGCTGTAGGGTTGACCATAGTTTATTTATTTCTGTAGCCTTCTAAGGAACTGATATTTAGCCTTGACCTTAGTTCTACTAAAGACAATCTATAAGCACAAATTCGGAGATTTTCAAGGGTGTGAATATTATGGTTAAAATAGTATGGTGACCATACTATAAAAGCATTAGACAAGATGCTACGGACGAAAGTAAGATATCAAATTTTATATGTGGGTACTGAAAGATCTCGTGATGTGGGGAATAAATGACAAGGAACTGTCAAATAACACTGCCAAATCTTTTTATCTCAGTCACTCTTGATAGAAGGATTAATGTGATAGTCAAACACAACATTATTTTTAGATTTGTTAAAGGATATAACAAAACACTTATCTTTATTTACATAGAGACCATTGGAAAGATACCAATTATATAAGGTCTTACTGGATCCTTAGACAATCAGATAGATTTGAAACTTTAAAATATAACTTAAGGTCATCAGCAAATAGCAAAAACTGACAAACCTTTATTAACTCAGAAATATCATTAATAAACAAATTAAAGAGAAGAGGACCCACATGTGAACCTTGTGGGACTCCTAACCTGACAAAGATAGGAATTGAAAGTGAACCCTTTATAAAAACTGAACTCTTTCATTAAGATAACTACTTAACCATGAAAGAAACCACTCAGGAAAGCCAATACATCTTAATTTAAAGATGAGTAAAGAATGGATTACTGTGTCAGATGCCTTCGAGAAATCAGTATAGATGGAGTCCACTTGGTACCCATCCTCGAAAGCCCTGATAATGTAATCATGATACAAAACAAGATTTGTAGATGTAGATTTACCCTGCCTAAATCCATGTTGCTCATTAATCAAAAGATCCCTGCAATGCCATGTAAGATATTTGTTTAGAATTAGTTCAAAAAGTTTAGGGATGGCAGATAACATAACAACAGGCCTATAATTTTTTATATTGTCTCTGTCACCGTTTTTAAATACAGGGGTTATATAAGATTAAGCCAAGTTTCTACCAGAATGATGACATCATAGTTGCATTGGAAGATGGAGTTTCGAAGTTCATTGAGTCGAGTACGTATTCCTCCAAAATTCTGATAATATACAGACATAGTGTCTATTGCGACTGGTTTTTTGAAGTTTTTTAGCAACTGTCGAAAGCCCCTTTGTAAATTTAATAATCAAGTCAGATTCTCCCTTCTGTTCTCGAGCACGCAACTCTGTCAAAACAGTTTAAAACTGTTCCTGTTGAAGTTTCGTTTTATGGTAGCCTATTTTTATGCCATCCCCAATGCGATTGCGCTTATTAATTGCGTTTATGACTAAATGTCGGTGTTTGGTTACCACCTTTATTGGCCTGTTTTTGCCATCAGCTGTCTGCCCCACTCGTAATATCTTCACCACATCGTTCTAAGTAGGACCGATGTTGTTGAGAATGGGAGTAAGTGCGCTGTTATCAGCATTTATTCTTTCTTGAATATTATTACTTGTTGATTCAAGGATGCCATACACCATCAGATTATTAGCACGTTCAGCACGATCCTCAAACTCGTGCAATATTGTTTCCATATTAGTTGTACCATCAACGCACTGCTGCTGTTGTTGCTTAACTGCATCTCGCTCTTCCTTTAAAGACTTGATTTGCTCCTATAGCTGAATAAATTTGTTAGTTAAAACAGGTATTTTTTTGCACGAAAGCACACTAAGCAGAAGAACAAATTTATCCGTTTTTGAACGACAATGTTCTTTTCTCTATTTGTTCGTCATTGATGGGTTTTGAGCATTTATTACAAGATTTCATTTTAACAAAATAACCTCAAAAATTTTGATTCAGAAAAATGAAGTCCCAGCAATAATATATATAAAACTAACAACTTTCACCCAAAGATCTTTATCAATCTTCACTAGTATGAAAATAGTTATTTTTAATCACTTATTTAAGTTTAATTAGGGAAATTAATCACAAGCATAACAAACACATGTGATCAACTTTGAGGTTAACTATTGAACAGGTGATGGAGTTTAAATATCTAGGCATTACACTACCTTGTTCATGAAAGCTCAAAACAGTAGTGGAATATCAAGTAAATAAAGCAAACAGAGCCGCAGGTTGCCTGAACGAAGCAATATGGAGAAATAAAAACATCAGAAAAGAAATGAAAGGCAGAATTTACTAAACAGTCATCAGGCCAATAATGACATACGCGGCAGAAACAAAACCTGACACAGAGAGAACAAAAAGGATGTTAAAAACAGCAGAAATGAAAACACTTAAAAAAATTTATGATAAGATACTGTGGGACAGAGCTAGAAGTGCAGATATACGACGTAGACGTAAGGTGGAGGACATCACAAGCTGGGTAAGAAATAAAAGACGGCGATAGATGGTTCTTCAACACGTAGAAGATCAGTGTGGGAACACCACTGCAACGATGAAGGTTTACATAAAGAATGAAGGAAAAATAACACACTGGAGGCATATTGAAAAACAGACAGAGTTATTTCTGCATAAAAAGAAGAAAATAAAAGAGATTCAGCAATTGACATAAAAGCAAATATTCTAGCATAATCCTTATACAGTTTAATAGAAAAAATTTAACAACTTCTTAATTCAACTTAACAGAATTCTGTTTTTTTAATTATTAAGAAAATACTATTTATACTTTCTTAAACAGACTTTTTAAATTTTTTCTGACATGTCACTGGGGATGCATTAGCCAAACAGGCAGTGTATAATATAACTAATAGACGACAACACTGATTGAAAATTTCACAAAACACAAAACGCCTCCAAAAGAGAGAATATGATTGAATGAGAATCCACGTTTCGCTCTTTTCACTGGATGTATACCTAACAACTACAAACGTAGGTACGATGATAAATTCCATTTTTGTATCTCTTGATACAAATATTACATTAGCATATTGTTGATAGCTATGAAGCGAAATAAACTCGTAATATGTTTTAAAATAAATGTTAAATTAAATAATTTTGGATTCTATAAATAAAACACTGTTTTCTAAATTTTGTCATAATTTAATTATTTCTGACTCTACAATCATTGGAAATATAAATGTATTTTTTTTATTAACTTAACCCCAGTTATTTTAACAATCTGTTTCTTCCATTGGAGCAATAAGTCAAATTGTAGTATTTTTATTAATCTAATTTATTGTCTTTATTTATTATCAAAGGTTCTACATTTATAACACTTACAAGTTTATTAAAATCTTTATATATTTATTACAGTTTTACACTTATCACTAAGAACTAGAACACAAGTACTTTATGAAAAAGACAGAAAAGATTTGATTTCACGTTCAAAGGGTCTATGTATCTGTTGATACGTATTTCGACTTAATAAGTCTCATCAGAACAGTTATTCATAGCCGTTCTTAACGTGAAAAATAATCTCCTCTGTCTTATTAGGAAGCAACAATAAAATGGCTTCGTTATGGACGCAATAGCGACATCTGATAGAAAAATCGGTAAGATAGTTTCGAAACAAATTCAGATTTTTGCTTTAATCTGGAGCCTTCTAAAAATTGCAAGGCGTAGCCAGACGTTGATAAAGATGTTAATAGAGACATGGGGATCTAAAATTTACATTCCACGACATGTCTCCTCAACTAAGCAGAAATCTTACCGATTTTTCTATCAGATGTCGCTATTGCGTCCATAACGAAGCCATTTTATTGTTGCTTCCTAATAAGACAGAGAAGATTATTTTTCACGTTAAGAACGGCTATGAATAACTGTTCTGATGAGACTTATTAAGTCGAAATACGTATCAACAGATACATAGACGCTTTGAACATGAAATAAAATCTTTTCTGTCTTTTTCATTTTATTCGGATCTACTCTGTATGAGTACAAGAAACAAATTCGTTAAGGATTTCTGCTTAGTTGAGGAGACATGTAGCGGAATGCAAATTTTAGATTCCCCATGTCTCTATTAACATCTTTATCAACGTCTGGCTATGCCTTGCAATTTTTAGAAGGCTCCAGATTAAAGCAGAAATCTGAATTTGTTTCGAAACTATCTTACCGACAAGTACTTTAATTTATATCATTTATTTACAATATTTATTTCGGACTAAAATCTCGACTTCATATTCAAAACTAACTCTAACTTAAATAAAAGGTTCCTCTTTATTTATACTAAACAACCGTTAGACTAGAATTCCGGCGATTCCCTTCGAACAAACGAGAAGGTCACCCGGACTGGTTTTCATTCGACCTGCTTCTGGAAACTTCGAATCGTAGGAGACCCGTCAGGTATTACCTGGGGTTTCTGCCGGCTGGTGTATGATCTAGAAAAGACTTGAATGGAATAGAATTAGAAATATAATGTTTACAGTTAAATATGAATCATATATTTATCGTAACAGTATGTCTATTACTTCATTTCTTCTGTGAGTGTTGCCCATCAATTTGAACTATGGCACTTTGGTTCCAATATAAGGTTTGCACTATATTTATAATTTTACTGTCAATGCGCTTGTTCATAAGTATTGATATTAGTTTTTCATGTCTCACTTTATCAAAAGCTTTTTGTAATCAACAAAGCACAAGTGTAGATCAACGTTTACATCCCGACATCGCTGAATCAATATGTTGATGGCAAATAGTCCTTCTCGAGTACCCATTTCATTTTAAAACCCGAACTGCGTCTCGTTAATATCCTCCTCAGAAGAAATGAAGATCTGTAGAGGAGTTAGACAGGGATGTGTTTTATCGCCACTTTTGTTTAACTTATATTCTGAAGAAATTTTACAAAACACGCTTAATAATATCAAAGCGTGAGTCACCGTTAACGGAAAATAATTAACAACTTACCATGTGCAGACGACACTGTGATCATAGCAACGAGTATATAAGATCTACAACATCTTATCGAAAGCTTAAGTAAGTACATGGGTACAAGAAACAGTACTTGGGAACTTTGATCAATGAAACCAATGATCATACTGGCAGAAATAAACAGGCGAATAGAGATTGCCAGATCAGCATTTATACGAATGAAGAAACTCCTAACGTGCAAAAATCTAAATTTGGAGATCAGACTACGTATTCAATAATATTATATGGAGCTGAGACTCGGATATTAAAAAAATGCATTTTAAAAAGAATCGAGGCTTTCGAACTCTGGTTATACCGCAGAGTATTAAAAATATCATGGACTGATAGAATTACCAATAAAGAAGTACTGGAGAGGGTTGATAAAGAAACAGAACTAATCACCACTATACAAACCAGAAAACTGGAATACATAGGCCATGTGATGAGGGGACCAAAATATGAAATTTTGAGACTCATCATACAGGGAAAGATTCAAGGAAGATCTGTTGGCCGAAGGCAGAACTCATGGTTGAAGAATCAACGTGATTGGTATCAATGCAAATCGATTGATTTGTTTAGAGCAGCAAGTTTAAAAATAAAAATAGCCATTATGATTCCGTAGGGAGACGGCACTCTAAGAAGAAAAATGTCTATTACATAATGGTTATGTAGAGAGCATATATCCAGTGAGTTTTTCCTTAGTAAAGTAAACATTCAATAATGAAGGAAATACATTCTAGTAATTTGTAAAGATTAGAGTATGGCCATTCTAGTAGCCGCAATAACCTACAGGCCCATCACGTACAAAGTGCTTCTTGTGAAGCTTAAGTGGAAAAACGAACATGGAAGGAACTGAGTTACCATCTGCATTAATAGCAAGAACCATAGTAATATTGGTCCCCCTCTCAGCTGAAGTAACATCACACAACTCTTTTCTCGCCTTTCTTCGCTATGATTTTTATCGGTTTCTGGACAGTCTCAGTCCCTGTCTCGTTTACATTCCAACTATCATTAGCTGTTAAATGGAGAGAGAATGCTCTCTCCTGCTGTTATCCACTATGTAGCTTCTTCAAATTAAAAATTTTTTTAAACTGTTTGTCCGTTGTATATTGTTATGTAAATGTATTATTTAGTGTTAAGGACATTCATAAAAGTGCTGGATACCCTAGAATTTTTACGAAATATACCTGAAGATGCTCTGAGAGCGAAAGTACTTGGACAAGATTTAATAAAAAACTGTTATCGATATCTGCCTTTTATTTTATTAAAGCTTATAAAAGTATTTATCTTCCTAAATTATGAGACATTAAAAAAACCCACAAATACAGAATTAGTGGAAGCTGTTAAAAACTTAAAAAATGATTTATTCGATTTTATTTGGCTATCATATAAAAGATATATAAGCAACTTTAACTAATTTTTCTTTTTGTAAATTTGTTAAAAATTATTTTTTAGTTTTACACAGTGGTTAATTCAGTAGGTAGTACTATATGGTCCAAGTGAAAATATTTGGCTTCTATAAAACGAATAATAGTTTAAGTATGGGTGGTCAATGTATCCCATGTCTAAATCGATTTTCATTAAAAGCGGAGGTTCACTAAGGGACGAAGGCAACCATTTGACTGGCAAAAGCTCAGAAACTGGGTCGGGTGTAGGATCTCTGAAAAAAAAACATATTTATAAATATCACGAACAACATTCATAAAGTTTATCTATGTATAAAAGAAAGTTGTGAAATGCGTCCCTATTCAACAGAAAATAGAAAATAAGACAAAATAGAAGCAGAGAAAACCAAAAATCCAAACAAATTGAGTGCAATAAAAAATTACAATATCAATAACATAGGGATATATCATATCGTCATCGATAAGCATCTGATTTGTCCATTGTTGAACGTAGACCTCCTCTAGATATTTCCATTTATTTTTGTTCGGCGCCTTCAATTAGTCTATTGCTATCCTTCTTCTTCTTCTTAAAGTTCCATCTCCTATCGGAGGTTGGATATCATAATGGCTATGGTCACTTTGTTAGCTGCTGCTCTGAAAAGTTGTAGTGAACTACAGTTAAACCATTCTCTAAGGTTCTTCAGCCAGGAGATGCGTCTTCTTCCTATGCTTCTTCTTCCTTGGATCCTTCCTTGCATAATAATTCTCAGCAGCTCATATTTTTCTCCTCTGGTTATGTGACCCAAATATTCTAGTTTTCTTCTTTTTATGCTGTTCATAATTTCTAACTCCTTATTTAGACGTCGTAGTACCTCAGCATTGGTAATCCTTTGAACCCACTGAATTTTTAATATTCTTCTGTAACACCACATTTCGAACGCTTCTATTTTCCTTATGTGTTGTTTCTTCAATGTCCAAGCTTCCATTCCGTATAGTAAGATAGAAAATATGTAACATCCTTGAGTCCTCAATCTGAGATGCAACTGAAGGTCTCTGTTGGTAAGCATTGTCTTCATTTTCACAAATGCTTGCCTTACAGTTTCAATTCGGACTTTGATTTCTCTGCTTTGGTCATTTTTGTCATCAACCCAGGTTCCCAGATATTTATATGTCTCTACTTTTCTATTTGGGTTTGCTCTATCATTAATCTTTCATTTCCATGTTGCGTTTTTGAGACAATCATGAATTTAGTTTTTCTCTTATTTATTTTTAGTCCGTGTCTAATGCAATAATCGTTAATTCTATTTACCAATTCTTGTAGCGATTCCAGGGTGTCTGCCATTATAACGTTGTCATCAGCGAATCTTATGTTATTTACTATTCTTCCGTTTACAGAGATTCCATCACCCAGATCCGCTATCGCTTCCTGGAATATGGCTTCACTGTACACGTTAAACAGTAATGGTGACAGACCACAGCTCTGTCTTACTCCTCTCTTTATATCTATATTTTCGGACTTTTGTTCTTCTATCTTTATATTGGCCTTTTGATTCGAATACAGATTGATAATGATTCGTAAGTCTCGTCTGTCTATATCTTTGTTTCTCAGTATTTCTATTAGTTTTTCATGTCGGACCCTGTCGAATGCCTTCTCGAAGTCGATGAAACAGGAATAAATATCTAGGTTCATATCTAAGCATCTTTGAGAGAGGACATTAAAAGCAAACAATGCCTCTCTCGTTCCCAGTCCCTTGCGGAACCCAAACTGAGTATCATCTATATCATCTTCTAGTTTTCTATATAATCTTCCATGAATCACCTTTAGAAATATTTTGAGGGTATGGCTTATTAGTGATATTGTCCTATAGTCTGAACAATCTTTGGCATATACTGTTTTTGGTATTGCTACAAAGGTGGACAACAACCATTCCTGTGGGATTTTTCCAGTTTTATATACTTCATTAAATAGGTCCAGAAGTACAGGTAGAGTTTCATCGTCTAGACATTTCAGTAGTTCCGCAGGTTTTGCAATTGGATAGCAATTGAATTGCTATCCAATTAGTCTTAATTATTTGTGAGGTCGTTGGTCCATCGGATTGGGGGGTCTTCTCCTGCTTTGCTTTTCTACACGTAGTCTCCACTCGAGCAATTTTTTGTGCACCTGTCGCCTTTCATTCTTGCGACATATTCTGCCCATCTTCATTTCTGGCTTATAATACATTTGATGATGTCTTTCACTCCTGTTCGTCTAGCGAACTTTTTCTTCTTCTTCTTCTTTCTTCTTGTATCTTCTTCTTCATGTGCCTTGTCCGTTCCGAACGTTGGCAATCAACATCCCGCAACTTAACTTGATTTTAAGATTTGTTGTCGTCTATCTTCTTCAACATCTCTGTAACTAGTTATATCTATTCCCAGATATCTAAACCTTGCTTTCTGCTTTATTATTTTCCCATCAGTTTCGATTTTACATCGTAGTGGGTATTAAGATGTTGTCATACATTAGATTTTTTTTGCTGATACTATCATATTGTATTTCTTGGCTGTTATATTGAAGATGTGTGTTAATCTTTGGTGCTCGTCTTCTGTCTCGGCGATTAATGCGGCGTTGTCTGCATAACATAATATTTGGATTTCTATGTTCCCCATTCTGTAATCATGACCTTTACGTACTGTTTGTATTATTTCGTCTATTATTATATTAAAGAGAAGTGGTCTTAACGAGTCACCTTGTCTACTCCACTTTGTACTAGTATACACTGTGTTAGTTTTCCATTTATTTTTGCTTGTATTCGATTATGGAAGTAGATATTTTCGATGGTTTGTGTAATATTAATTGATGTGTTTCTTTTATACCGTAGGTGTAAGACGTCTTCGACTTGGATGCGATCGAAAGCCTTTGTCAGGCCTATGAAACATAGATATGCTAGTTTATTGTACTCTATGGCATTTTCTGTAATTTGTCTTAGTACAAATACGTCGTCTACGCAGGATCTTCCGGAACTGAATCCTTGTTTTTCTTCTGATAAAGTTGTTAGTTTATTGATTTTGTTGGTTAGGAATTTTGTGGTAAGAAGTGCGGTGTTCAGTAAATTTATACCTCTATAATTGTCCTTTCTTGAACATTGGTATCAATATGCCGTTTCTTTATGCGTCTGGTGTCTTGCAGTGCAATATTAGTTTTTGTATAAGTTTTGTCATCTCTAGGGTTATACTTTCTCCTACGTGTTGTAGAAGCTCGTTGGGTATTTCGTCTGGTCCTGGTGATTTTCTATTTTTGAGTAAATTTATGGCTCTCTACTTCCTGAAAACTGATTTCTATTTCGTGTCTTAATTCAAGTGCGTTATTGTGTTGATTATTATTTTTTTTTCTATTAACAGTTCCTTCGGGTACCTTTCCCATTCGTTTGCTGGTATGTTATTGTATTCCTTTAATTCGGCCATTTCTTTCCGTTGATTTCTTATAAATCTCCATATGTGTTTTTGTGTGCCGTAGAAGTCACTTGCTATCCTTTTTGTAAACTGTTGCCAGTGTTCATTTTTTGTTCTTCTTACCAACCGCTTTGTTTCATTTCGTATTCTTTTATAGGTGTCTCGGAATTCTGGAGTATTTGATGTTTTGTACTTCGTGTAGGCCTCTCGTTTCTCTTTACATTTCTCTGTTATTTCTTTTCTGAACCATGGTGTCTTGTTGTTGTTTCTTTTGTTTAGTATGACTAGTGAAATTCCTATAGTCTATTTCTCAATCTTATTCCAAGAATTGATATCTTCACTTCATGTTGGGGGTCTCAATCTTTCCGCTGATGTTTCTACAAGAGTTAAGTTATGGTTTCTGTTGACGTTTCTGCTTCTTATGTGACGACTGGTAAAACATAGTGGTTAAAAGCTTTTCTTTTTAAATAGATTGGGACATTTTTAAAAGCATCTCTCATTTTCCGAAGTTCGGCGCAGTGATTATCGACGCTCAAACCTGGTTAGTTTAATATTAATTTTTATAATAATATTAATCTTAGTTTTAGGACCAAGGGTAGAGGCGTAAAAGATATAATTTCGAATTATACCAACTCTTTAATGAACCAGATGTCGTAAACTTTATTAAAACACAGCGACTTAGATGGGCTGGACATATAATACGAATATCAGACAGTACGATTGCTTAAAAGCTAATAACAGAAACACCTATAGGAAGATGTTGGGTTGATTAACATACATATATGAATAGTATACTATCCTCGATAAAATAGAAAAGCGTTTGTCGAAACATCCTCAATTAACTTTGATTTGGGTACTGAGATTCAGCAACATATTGCTTCATTTCGGGACAGGTTGAGTCATTATAGCATTCATGGCTTCAAAAAGGTGTATTTAAGTGAAGAGTTGAAAATTATGATAATGTACATTATCATAATATTCAACTCTTCACTTAAAATGTTTCAAGAAGAGTATCGTGCTGCATTTGTTATATCGCACCCTCAGTGCAAGACTGCAGTAAGTCAGAATAAGTAAGTTTCGAGATAAAGACGATTTTGTTTATTTTCGTGCTAATATCGGTGAAATAAGACACACGTTTTAAGAAAAATTAACATTTAATTATGATTTTGCATGCTTTTCAGCCTATATTACATTAACCAAAAATATAAATTTAAATAAAATAATATTAATGCTAAAAAAATTAGGAATTTCAAAGTTACAACACTTTTGCACGGAGAAAATTGTTATTCACTACACATTTAGTATTAGAATTTTAAAGTTACAACACTTTTGCACGGATAAAATTGTAAAAAGTGTAGACATATTTTATGTTAGTTGTTGTCCTCTTCTCGTATATCATCTTGGGCCAAAATATTTTTATAAAAAGTATGGTGGGCTTCTGGTATCATACCCAAATGGCAAGTATACCAGATCTTTCTTTTTGGCCATTTGAATTTTGCAATATTTTTATTTAAATTCAAAACAAAAGGACTATAATAAAAATATGCAAATCAGACTACCTTGAGTATAGTGATTAACAAAAAGATTGAAATTCACTACCTTAGTAAAAGTTAGGAATTACGGGGGACAATATGATAAGACAATCGCCCCGGAAGGTTACATGACGATTTAATACAATTTGGGATTTAGTTTTTATAGAACAAGTTTTCTGAGAATAGATATTTTTAACCTGTCAGTATTGTTAATACACAAGTTTTAAGATAACTGTTTTTCCTTTCATAAGAAAAAATACTTTTTGGCTGTAAATAATTAGTCTTAATTTATGTGTTTTTAATCCAATCTAATACATAAATGGTCAAACGACTTCGCACCTATTTTATGGAAAATATAATGTCACATAAAGGACATAAAACTTACATGAATAGATTGGTCTCGTAACTCTTTCTTTATTGTCTCGGCCGTTAATGGATTACGTAGACACGCTGTATATTAAAATTAAACACCACAGATATAGATATTAAAATAACAAATATCTTATTTTTGTCGTGGCTTTCATTGCTTGTTATCGAAACTATTGCAATATTCCGTGCAAAACTGTTGTAACTCTGTTACATTAGAATTACAACAGTTTTGCACGGAACTTATGTACAAAAACGCAAAATAGTTAAACTGTTGTTGTTGTAATATTTAGCCGGTTAAGCATTTGAAAGTTACTAAAGTTTTACAGGGGATAGATATGCATGTTTACAGTCGAATTCCATGATTACTTCATTTTCATAAAATTTTGAGTTACTGCAGTCTTGCACTGAGGGTGCGATATTTATAATAGCACCTGTAGCAAGTGCAATGAGTTTAATGCAAAAATCAAGTCTCTTCATTTTGTTGACGATGCAGCACAGATAAAAGCTCTATCTATGGAAAATAAATTGCACAAAACTCGTGCCCAAGTTTTCTATGATAGAAAACGAGCTGTCCGAATAAAAGCTATGAGAACTTTTTAGTATAAATCAATCGTCATGTACTACCAGAAAAACATTTCACTACCCAACATCAGCACTAACGATGTTTATTATAGGAAACTACTTTCTATGTTTTCGGTTAACATTCACGTACTGTCTTTAAGAAAATCCTGTTTTTTACATATCCTGAATATGTGTCAAGAATAGGATCCGACGAGGTATTATCTTTTCTGTTCTTCTTTATTTTCAATTAATTGCCAACAGTCCGCCATCTTCACATTTTCTGCTACTCAGCTGGCGGACAAAATAAAAATTTCACGATTGTTCGGCTACTTCATTACATTGTCCACGATATAAAGCGCCTAGATACTATTCAAATAACATTCCCCATCAAAGGGGAATATAAAAACATGGGCTTGATAAATTTGAAGACTACGATGCAATTACCCGCAATTGAATAAATGTGTTACAAGATGCAAGAAAAAAGTCGAAACCGTTTAAAGTTATAGACATGGACCAGAAATTAAGGAAACAGTGGACTACTTTTCTGCAAGAAAATTTGTTTATAAGTGTCCAATAGCTCTGCAGCAAGTAAGAGAACTTCAAATGATGAAAGAAAACTAAGATTGGCATTTGGGAAAGCAAACAACTAACAAGTAGATCAATAAAATCTGTTGTTCCTAGAAAAATAAAAGATGGCAAATTTTAGCTACCAAGTCAAGCATACCATGGATCATTACCAATTTTTAAAGATAATTATTACGATTTACAAGTGTTAAAACGATTTTGTCTGCCAAATGCTAATGAATTTTATGAAACATTGCTATACGAATGAAAAATCGCTTTATTTTTTATTAACTAGAATCTAATAATCTTAAGTTCAAATTCTTTTGTTTAGATATTAACAAAATAGTAATAAACGACTTAAAAATATTGGCATGTAGTTTTATTTATTTCTAAGATCGTAACAAGCGGTTTGGTAACGTTAACTAACTTTTCTTTGTAAGTTACTTTTGTGACATCGTTTGTTTTTTTCCTTTACCCATTATATATAGGGGGTAGTGCAGTAATAATCAAAGAAAATGTTATGCACTATCAGGAAACTAAAGAATTTCAAGCCACATCAGTAAAAATTACATGTAAAAACTATGAGGTAATCGTCACAGCGGTTTACAGTCCGCCAGACATGCCATCAATATGTAGATTTCCTGGCCAGTTAAGGACATAGATTTATCCTTGGAGGAGACTTCAATGCAAAACTTATGCATTGGGGGTCACGACTGACTACCACCAAAGAGAAATAATTTTTAGAAGCAATGAAATATATAAAATGCGACGCAATATCAACGGGCACATACTGGCCCACTGACACAAATAAAATCCCAGACCTTATCGACTTCTTTGTAGTCAGAAATATTTCAACAAATTACATAGAGATAGAAGAGGCATTGGATATGAACTCGGACCATTCTCCAATTATTCTCACACTCAGTGACACTGTTATCAAAAAAGAAAGCCCCCTAGATTTGTTAACAAAAATACTGACTGGAAAAGTTTCCAGATAGACCTTGAAGAGAAAATTAACTTCTCAGTTCCATTAAGAACCGTTGATCAACTAGAGGCAGAAGTAGAATTACTCAATAAAAATGTACAACAAGCTACTTGGAACAACAGCACGAACAGTGTCGAAAGAATAAAAGGAAATAACTACCCGAAAGAAATCAAAGAAATGATAACCGAAAAAAGAAAACTGAGACGCAAGTGGCATCATTCTAGAGCACCAGTTGATAAAACTTGATTAAATAATGCCATACAAAAATTTAAAAAAAAAATCAAAAAATTAAAAACGAATCGGTTAGCATCTACCTAAGTGAACTATCAAATGATAGCGCTACTAATTACTCATTGTTGAAGGCTACCAAACAATTAAAAAGGCCAATCTTACAGAATCCACCAATTAGAAATACTAATGGTAGCTGAGCAAGAAGCAATATACAAAAGGCCAACAGGTTTGCTGACCACCTAGAAAATACTTTTCAACCAAATGAAGAACAAGAAATGATTAACTGGGAGCTCCCTGATCAAGATGAAATGGAGATTAGCCCTGTAACTCCAAAAGAAGTATATTTGGAAAAAATAAAATATAAATCCAAAGAAAGCTCCTGGATTTAATTACTGGGTAGTGTTAAAGCAACTTTCAAGGAAAGCTAGAATAAAATTAACACATGTTATAAACGCTTTCTTTAGGCTGAGGTACGTACCAAAGATATGGAAGGTGGCAGAAATTATAATGACACTAAAACCAGGAAAACCTTCACAAGAAGCTTCTTCATATTTCACTGTTACCTGTCATGTCTACGAAAAATTACTCTTGAAGAGACTAAAACCGATTATAGAGGGAAAAAATCTAATTCCTAATCATTAGTTTGGGTTTAGAGCAAGCCACTCAACGATGGATCAGGTGCATACCATAACAGATATAGTAGAAAAAGCTCTAGAAGAAGGAAAAGTATGTTCCGCAATTTTCCTGGATGTAGCGCAGACTTTTGACAAAATGTGGCATGACGGATTATACCATAAAATGAGATGGTACTTACCAAAACAATATTCTGAACTACTAGAATCATATATATCCAGACTTTCACAAGGAAGTGTCCTGGGGCTAGTGCTATACCTGATCTATACCAGCGATATTCCATCATTAGAACCTAGCACAATTGAGACATTTGCAGACGACACATACATTCTAGCAGTCGGACAAAACCACGAGGATGCAGCAACCATGCTACAGAACTCTGTTGAACAAATTAATATCTCGACCAGGCGATGGCGTATAAAATTGAATGAAACAAAATCTGTTCATGTCAATTTTACTAGCAAAAGAGAACAACATATCCCAGTTAGTATAAATAGAAACCAAATACCTTATGCAAATACGGCAAAATATTTGGGAATTACATTAGATTCCAAGCTACGTTGGAAAGCACATATTAAGAAAAAAAAAGGAGGAATTAGAAATTAAGTTCAGAAAGATGTACTGGTTGATGAGAAAAAAATCCACTCTGTCTACTTATAACAAATTTTTATTGTATAAGCAACTTTTTAAACTGATATGGATATATGGGATACAGCTATGGAGCTGTACAAAATAAAGTAACATCCAAATTATACAACGATATCAGAATAAATTATTAAGGAACATCGTTAACGCTCCTAGGTACTTCAGAAACTGTGATCTTCATCGAGACCTCCAGATGGATACGGTTATCCAGACAATAAGTAAGTTTGCCGAGATTCATGAACAAAGGCTCTCCAACCACGTGAATTTCGAGGCCATCAAACTCCTAGACAACGCCAACCAAATAAGAAGACTTAAGAGAACGAAGCCGTTTGAGTTAGTGCTATAAGTGAGTGAAGGTGAAAAAGCAGAGCAAAGTGCGGTTAAAGTGTACACGTTAGCTAGTAGTACTATAATGTATTAGAGAATAAGGAATGTTGCTGAATGTAACCTTAGATAAGGTTTTTGTAATATTTTGTATATAGAACTAACTTGCTTATTGATCATAGTGAATGATCAGATAGCAATAAATATAAGATTCCTGTTGGAATTTTAATAAAAAAACCCTTTATATATAAATATATATTGTCAATAATTCACTTGTATACCAATTTATCTCCTACTTTTTGAGGTTGCTCACTCATCCAATTAGGATTCTCTTCACTCTAATATCTGCAGTTTTGCCGATTTACTGTTTCATGTAAACAGAATATTGCTTCATCATAACAAAAATAATATGACGAATGAAGCTTGGATTTTGATAACATAATTCTTGCATTCTTTTGAAAAACCGCATTCGGTGCTCTATTCTCATTAAAAAAAAAATCATGGCCCTTCACTGTATATAAATCTTCTTATAAGAAATTCGAAATATAGTCCCACATTTGAGATTTATCTCTAAAAGTCAAAACTTACCCACTTTTAATAAAATTTGACCACATTGTGGTCATACGTTTAACTATTATCAGGTCGTTATAAGTAGGAGTTATATTATTCCTGATAAAGAGATATGGCGCATCTTCTCCATGCTGGGCTCCTAAAAGAAAAATAATGATGTACTATAAAAATATGTTGTATTATTACCTATGTATATTGTATAATATCCAAAAAAATGAATATTGAAAAATCGTTCCCTAAGACACGTGTCACATTGTTTATACAATCTGTGGATAACCTGATGAAAAATCAATTCTGTTTATTATGCTGTTTAACGAAAATATGCAGAGAAGGATTAAAAATAACATACGGTAGTAACCAAGCTGAAACTGTAAGGCGGATAATATCTTCCTTAAAAAATAAGCCTAATCCAAAGCCACCGTGAATAACACGAAGTTAAGGTCAAAGTAGATGCAGTGCTATAATTGTTAATCTTTTTAACATACAAACAGCGGCGGATCACACAGTGTGTCAAATGTGCCTGTAACTGTGTAAGAACACAACGTACGCTTGTCAGAAAGCAACAAGCAAATTACGTAAAATGTGAGGGACTTTTTGGTAATTCTCTGGCTGTGGAAATCTCCAGTTTCATTTAGCTTACTCTACGAATAGGTAGTATTCTAAAACTTATGTTTGCCAATATTTGTTTAAAACATTCAGAATTTTCCTTCTTTTTTTCTCTATTGAATTACTTCGCACACGAATTCATTTTGTTCAAAAAACTGTTAAATTTTAAGTTCAAAAACTCTTGTATGCATGTGATATGGTCGCTATTATCACCCGAAATTAAAGTTTTTTGTTTATTTTTAGACATATTTTGTTATTAATAATTTTTAAAAAATTGACTTCTGAAGCTACTTTTGTAATAATTAAGTAACAAATTGGCAAAAATAACGTTACAAACTCTCATTTTAAAGGATTTTCTACAATTTTTTAGAGAATTGTATTACTTTTCCATATAATTCACCGGTCTTCACCTTTAGTATTCAAAATCAAATAACGATCTTGCATTGTTTATATATTGTTTATAAGTAAATAAAAACTAGCATTTAATCTTTTGCATAATTTGTTTTATATATTGTTATCACCAAATTTATCAAAGACAGTTGTTAGATACCTGTATTACAGAGTGTCACGAAAAATCCTTTTTATTTGCTAATCTCTCTGGTCAACTATGCAAGCCTCCAATTGCATTATGTATTAACCCTCAACTGGTGACGTGGTGCCACTCAGTACCCCAGAAAGGTATGAGTTTAGTTGTATAACGATTGCACATTGTATTACATAGTTAGTCTTCTGTGAAAAGTGCAAACGTCAAGTATAGGTATGTTATTTATGTTCTTGCTGGGGTTCTCAGCGACCCCACGTCACCATGAATTCAATTTTTTCATAATTTTTTTGTGCACAGAAATAGTCAGTACAAATAAAAATATTAAATATTGTCGTGAACAATAGGAGGAGAGTGTTTATGTAATGATATGATGAACTGGGCGCTGATTCGGAAGACGATATAGTCAACAATGATCAAGATATAGAAGTTAATGATGATACGACTGATAGTAAACAAAATGTTTCAGAATCTGAACAAAATACACCAGAGTCTGTTATTGAGAAAGAACAAAATATCACTGACGGTGAACATAGTGAGCAAGAATTGGATTTTGCAAATCATGTAGGAAGGGAGAAATCGCTACAAATGGTTGATACAGCCTGCGCAGAGAACAAGCAGTAAAGCCGAAGCAATTGATTTGGTAAGACATTTACCTGGTCTTAGTGGCTTTATAAAATGTTTCTTCTTCTTTCTCTTTATAAGCAATTCTGCTTGTTCATTTGCGGATTAATACCTCTATGGAAGTAGAAGTAGTATAGAAGTAGTCTGATTAGTAACTTATCTCTTGCTATTTTGACGACAAGGGTCTCCTCCATTCTGATTATGTGGTTATTCCATTCCTTTTTTCTACTTTGTGTCCATTCATTTATACACTGTACGTTACATTTTCTTCTAACGTCTTCATTTCTCTTTCGATCTCTCAGCGTATGTCCTGTAATTCTTCTCAGTTCTCTCATCTCTGCCGTTTCCAATAGCCCTTGCGTTTTGGCTGTGTCGGGTCTTGTTTCTGAGGCATATGTCATTATTGGTTTTACACTGGCTTTATAAATTCTTGATTTCATCTCAGTGGTTAATGTGTCTGTTTCGCCATATAGTGTTATTAAGGCATCCAGTTTATTTGCTTTTTGTACTTGATCTCTCACTTCTTTGTCCAGGTCTCCATAGCTAGACAGTGTAATTGTCAGGTATTTTATTTCCATTACTTGTTCAATACTGATGCCATCCATTTCCATTTTACATCTGGTTGGTTCTTTGCTGACTACTATTGTTTAAGTTTTCTGAGATAAGATTGTCATATTAAATTCTTTTGCTCTTATATTAAATCTGTGGACCAGTCTTTGCAGACTATCTTTATCTTGGGCTATCAATATTGCGTCGTCTGCGTAATAGAGTATTTTGATTTCTTTGTTTTCCATTCTGTATCCTCTTCCTTTGTTAACGCTTTTGATGATTTCATCCATGATCAAATTAAAGAGCATGGGTCTCAATGAATCCCCTTTACTTATTCCGCTACCTATTTCTGTAGGTTCTGTAAGTTGTCCATCTATTCTCACTTCCATTCTGGTTGTTTTGGTAGACGTTTTCGATAGTTTTTATAACATTTAGGGGAGCTTCTCTATTATATAGAAGATGGATTACATATTTGAGTCGGTCTCTGTCAAACGCTTTCTTTAGATGAATCATACACAGAAATGCTGCCCTATTATATTCTAGTAATTTCTCAGTAATTTGTTTTATAACGAATATTGCATTTGTACACGATCTTTCACTACGAAAACCCTGTTGTTCATCTGCTAAACTTATCCTCTAATTTATTAGACCTTGTAAAATTTTAGTTGTAAGTTTTAGCGTAGTATTTAACAAGTTTATACCTCTGTAGTTTTCTGGCTGATTTTATCTTCTTTTTTAAATAGTGGAATTAGTTCGCTCTTTCTTCATTTTTCCGGTATTTTATTGCGTTTTATAATTTTAATAATTGTTGTTAATTGTTTTATCATTTCTGCTCTACAATATTTGAGTAACTCGTTTGGTATCCTGTCTTTACCTGCTGCTTTTCTGTTGGTTTTTAAGTATATTTCAAACTTCCTCTACATTTATATTAAGTTTTCCATTTGTGGTAATTTCTGGTGTTTCCAGTTCTAGCGTCGTTTATTCTTCCTCTGCTTATAGCTTTTTTAGGTAGTCAATCCACGTATCATTTTCTATGTGTCTTGGTTCTATTAGTTCCTTTACCTCCGTTCTTTGACGACTTATGAAGCGCCATATTTCCTTTTGCAGACCGTAAAAATTGTATTCCATTTCTTTCGAAAAATATTCCCAGTGATCATTTTTTATTTTTTTTTTACAACCGCATGTGTTTCGTTTCTAATTATTTTGTAATTATTGTATGCCTCTTGTGTTTTGGTTGACATGTATTTCAGGTAAGCTTTTTTTTACATTTTGTCTTCACTTCTGTACAAAACCGTGGAATTCTTCACCTTGCGAACGATTTATGTTTATTTATATTTCTTTCACCAAGAACTTCCTTGGCCGAGGCTAAGATATTAGACTTAATTTTTGTCCAGCTTTCGTCGACTTCATCAATTTCTGTGATATGTATTTTTGCTTTGTTCAGTTATTTTTTTTTGGAATAGGTATCTTGGAGTCATCCTGTAAGCTTTTGACTTTTATCTTTGTGGTGTATTCTGGTGTTTTGTTATCCCAAAGAATTTTCTCGAATCCCGTGTTTATTCGGATTTTGTACAATACCAATTTATGATCGCTTCCTATTTCTGCTGATGTTAGTGCTTTTACATCCAAGATTTGCGGGGGTGGTAACTCTCTATTCGACAGAATATAGTCTATCATGTACCGATGCGAAGTATATTTCTCGCTTTCCATAAATTCGTTGTCCTCTTTCTCGCGTTAGTCGTCGTAATGAAATCATTCCTGTTCCGAGGCATAATCCTGTTTCTATGAGCTGTATGGTTTGAAAGTCTATCAGTAGGGTGCTAACTAGGCTGTAGACTAGGTAGTATAAAATTGTTGGCAGATCAAAATCCAACGAGTGTTTGGCAATGTATATTCACTGATGATGTAAAAAAAAAGAAATAATAAAGAGGACAAATGAAAGATTGGTTTTAGTAAGGCGACAATATGAAAATAAAGATAAGATAGAATTACAATTTATTGACAAAACAGAACATTAAGCATTATTTGGTCTATTTTTTCTAACAGCAATTTTTAAATCAAATAACGAAGACTTAAAATTAATGTATGCAACAGATGGAACGGACAGACCAATTTTTAAGTGCACGATGTTTCTAAAACGTATACTCACTCTATATTAACTTATCGAAGATTTCAGACCCACAATCCAGAATGGAGAGCGAAAATATTAATGCTGCCTCTTGGGTTTTTAATAGAATCATTGAGAACTCGCAAACAAATTACTGCATTAATGATCTTAGATGCATTGACGAAATGTTTAAGGTGCAAATTTAAAATATATATGTCCAATTATATATATTTATATAATGGGTATATGTATATACACTGATAGAGTTAGTAATGAAGCAGGATTATCAGATCAAGAAAAAAAATTTCAGTTCCTACCCAATCAGGACTTTGAAACTCAAAGCCAATTTTTGGAAGCGGTACAAAATATCACTGCGGACAATTGGTTTAGCTATATCCAGGTTGTTGAAGAGTTATTGCTAGAAAAATTACATATTTAAGAACATTCGAAAAGAATAAACGAGAAATTCCTAACCAATTTTTGCCAAATAAAACTCGTGTAGAACAATCGATCTATGGATTTTACAGAACCATGACACTTCTTTTATACGTGCCTAAACTAAATAAAGCTGTGATTACGATTTCATCTATGCATAGATTTAATCAATTGATAGTTAAACTGGAAAACGAGATGATCCAATTCTATAACAACACAAAGGGGAAGTGGATAGTTTGGATTAAAAATGTGAGACTTTTCTACTTCTCTCGTAAACTCATATGTTTTATACACTTGTATAAACAAGAACGACCGTTCAAAATTTCAATTCATTAAATAATTAGGTACTGATCTAATAACGCTACATGTAAGACGACGATTTACCAACTGTCATTTGCCGAGAGAGTTGAGATCAATAATTAGTTCAATTTTACAATAACCCATTAGTGACGATTCCTGTTGCAGATAATAAAAGAAGACGATGTAGAAAATGTCCTAGAACCAAGAATTGCGAAGAACTTCTGCGAATTGCAAGTTTTCTATGGTACATAGTTGTTTAGAATGTACAGAAAAAATGTGTAAGGACTGTACAATTGAGTAACTGTGAAATTTTTTGTTAAACGTTATATTTTTTATTTTAATAATGCACACATGACTAAAGCCGCTTACACATCTGGCGAACAAATGTGACTGAAGACCTTTGACCGAATTCGTTCGGTCTTTTGTCCACATTACAGCAAACGAATTCGTTTGCAGTCATTCGATCAGTTTCGCGGGTATTTTTGGGGATTCACGGCGCGGCAATTATGTAAATTGTAAAAATGACATCGGATGAGGATATAGTTATTGCAAGTGTGTTGTATATTATTATTAGTGACCGAAGCGAAGACCAAAGAAGTAAAACACTTCCCCAAAAAACGACGAAACCTGCGCTGGTGGACAACATCATTGTTTAAAAACTGAAGTCAGTAGAGAGATAGCCTTATTTAATGATCTAGAAGCTGAAATAAAATACGGGCTTCTTCAAAATTTTTGTAGAAATCTACTAATTTTGAATGGTTATTAAATGAAATTGCTCCAAAAATCTCGAAAAAAGATACAAATTTAGAGAAGCGATACCGGCAACAGTAAGGTTGATGCTTACCCTACGATCTTTAGCTACTGGCGACCTATCTACAAGTTTTAAGCACTTTATTTCATAAATCTTCCCGCTCTCGATATAAACCAACAAGCTTTAAACATAGTCACTTTCACTCGGAAGTTTACACAAAAAGCCAAATGAATTCCTTCTTCAATTTTCTTTTGATATATCGCCCAGTGAGCGAACTCTAGCGAAGGCAAACATACGCGTTTGGTCGGAAGGCTTCGGCCACACTCGTTCGCCAAATGTGTACAAGCCTTACGGCGTACATATCTTAGTTAATTTCTAAACCAATATTGTTCAAATTTTTGATTTTATAACAAAAATACTCTTATTTTTGGTTAAAGTTAAAATTATTTCAAACTACTGTTTTTTAATAACATCCTATTATTTTTTTTTTTATTTTTTGTATGACAAAGCTAACGTTTTCATTAGTTTTTTACGATTTTAAAAGGTTGGGGTACGGTTAGACCCCACGTCAACATTTATGTCAAGGTTATATCACGTCAACAGTTGAGGGTTAAATCCAGTGGCGGCTGATGTGGTAAAATTTTGGGTAGGCCAAGCCAGCAAATTACATATAGCTATGTGTAATCAGTGACGGATCCAGAGGGAGGGGTCACGGGGTCATGACCCCCCCCCCTAACTAATTTTTTAATTATTTCTCTGTTCATTTTAACTTCTGCGTTGTATCTAATTTTTGCGATTTTTTATTTTTCATCTAGCAAATCGCGAACACAAAACGCACTCTTCTGTACATCCTTAAAGGACAGGAAATTACTTGTTCCTTGCAACTGGAATGATTTTTTAAGGAGGCAGACATATTTTTTAGATCAAAGTATCCTTCACAATTCCATACACATTTCTTATTAGAAAATAACAAACACGGCCAACAATATAGTCAATAAACGCAATGTTGGAGTAGGCCTTTCATTCATAATAATTTTTTTTCTATCAATTTCAGTTCTAGATAATGGCGATTCCAATAGTGAAACAACAATATTTATACACTTACTATTAACATTCCTATTACTGCAACCCAGTAAAGCGTCATAAAAACTCATTTTTATGTATCAGTTATAAAACAATCTCACATATATAACTTGCATACAATCAGGCGATATGGAAATCACGCAAATGTGATTTTTTTTCTTCAAATTTTACCAATTTTTTTAAATTTATTTGGGCAACCGTGCACTTGTTTGCAATTGTGTTGTTTGTTTAAAAATATGTTACAATTACAGATTATGTTACATATTTTTTTATCATAATTTAAAAGAAAATTTATATTACAATTCGATAATTACGTTACAACAATGATGGTCGGTGTAGGCCCGATCGTCTGGTGCCTAAACAGCAAGCATAAACACGACAATATAAATCGTTGTCCGGCAAGCTGCTTAACTTCAAACGCTTTTTGTACGGGGATCTTATGTGAGCTGGATCGGCCAGTTCCGATCGGACCTATTAATGATATTTAAAATGTCTGAATACGATTCGATGCTTTCTGTGGTAATATAATAACATAGTTGTTTTAACGGACGCTAATGTATTGAGTAATTTAGTACATTTAAAAGTTATTTACAAGCATTAACATAATTTTTAAATATATGTTTTTCAATTTTAAAGCTCTTAAAATTATTGGGTAGGCCGGCCTATCCTGCCTACCCCCAAAAGCAGCCACTGGTTAAATCTCATTGACAATATGATTTTGTTGACACGGCGAATCGAGCAAAAAAATTAAGCTTAAATTACTTTTGTTTTTATCTATAAAATATACGTACCATCACTATATCTCTGTGTTACTCCTCCTAAAGTCCCCTCGTAATTAAATGAATAATAATAACAATTTACAAATTGATTTACATTTCGTACTAGGCGATCGGTGGCTTTACCAAATAAATCGACGTTCAAAAACTAAAAATATGTTAACAAGAAATAGAAATTATACATACCAATAAAATAATAGTTAGTATAATATAATAATTATATTATACTAACTAGTGCCAATAGCCCCTTTGGGGATGTGGCGGCGAGCAATTTTGAAATCCTTAATAGAGAATCTCATTCTTATTTTAGATTCAGAAATTTCTGTAGTTGGCTGTGTACCATGAATCACAAAAATATTTATTTAAAAAAAATCCTTTATAAAAGATATATTTCAAAATGACCCTTTTGGGCTACATCCCAGAACGTTTTCGGACTAATAAGTCAATCATCAATTAGTCAGGGTCAGCAAACTTTGGAAGTCCTGGGTTATCATGCAGTAAATCTGTTTAAAACTTAATTTGAATTTACCAACAAATATGTAATAATTAACACATTTAATATAATTTAGTGTTTTTACCCACATATTTAGTGGATTCGCTCATGTATACCTGGTAAGTGTTTAACCACATGTGCTTTAATCTTTGTCAAAATTTAAAACTTATGTTTGTTTCCATTTAAGTGGTGATAATTAATTCAAGTAACTGCACTGATGATAGAATTATTAGTCAGAAAACGATCGTTTTCTTCGGTGTTTGTCGCTCCGAGATACTTAGAACTCATTGTTGATTGTGTTTCCAACAAGGTCAATGCCATCCACGAATGCTAGTAGTAATTTTGGACCATTAACTGTCAGTAGTTCTGTTCTAATTTGTGCTGTTCTTACTACATTCTTCATGAAAGACGCTAAGGTTGTCCTTATCCCGAAAAGTAGAGGTGAAGAGGAAGGGGTACGATTTCGGGAAATTTGCCTTCTTAGTTCGCTAGCTAATTTATACGCGCAGCTTGTGAAAGACCGCCTTAAGCGAGAGCTGGAAGAAAAGTATGTGCTGAGCAACCGCCAAATTGGTTTTAGGGCCAAAAGGTCCACCGTAGATGCGGTCACAGAAGTAACCTCTTTTGTCACGCAGGATACAAATAGATGGGTGGCTCTCATCCTGCTTGACGTCAAGAATAGCTTTAAGATGGCATCATAGAAAAAATCATGTCTAGGCTGAGAGAATTGGGCGTTAGTGAGTACCTGGTCAACGTAATTGACAGATACTTTACTGACAGGTCTATAAGAGAAAAAAACCAGCATCAGTTTGTCGCAGGGTATTACGCAGGGTTCAGTACAAGGTCCCATCCTGTGGAATATCCTGTTAAGCCTACACATGTCAAGGGGATGTAGTCTTGTAGCTTATGCCGATGACCTCGCACTGGTTGCGAAGACGAGTCAGAAAACGGACATGGCTAATGTGGCTAACATAGCCCTGGGTCGTATTAGTAGGTGGATGGGAGAGAACGATCTACAGCTAGTGCCTCAGAAAACTGAGGTGTTAGTTCTCAAAGGGAGTCAGGAAAAATCCTCTCTTCGCTTTATAGTGGAAGGTGTGGAGGTTGCACCGGTTAAATCGATTAAGTATCTGGGAGTCTGGTTGTTGGAAGGACTAAGGTTCGGAGTATACATCCAAAACACGGTAGCGCACTGCTTAATACGCCAAGCTGATGGAGACTTCGCAAAGACGAATGCTCCTCAGGGTATCTAGCACATACAGGATGGTTTCACATAAGGCTCTGTATGTCATTGGCGCGGTGATACCGATAGCTTTGTTGTGTAAAGAGCTAGCGAGGGTGTATGCAAGGAGGATGGATGAACATATAGATGAGAATGAGAGAGAGAGAGAACGATAGTGAAGTGGCAGATAGGATGGGCAAAAAGGCAAGGTGAACAAAGGAGCTTTTTCCCGATTTGAGGCCGTGGTGGGAATGTAAGTTCAGGAAACTAGACTACTTCTTGAAGCAGTTTCTGACCGGACATCATAGTTTTGGCACCTTCACAAAATAGAATAGGTAAATCTGCCTCGGCAAACTGTACTGTTTGTGGGGCACCGGACGCTTCCACCCACATTTTTAACTGCCAGAGGTAGGCAAATAACGATATATTACTACACATAACACTAAAACGATATAATAATATATCGTTTCCTGTCCTCTGGGTTATGCGAAATGTGTAAAAGATTAAATCTTCTAGCAAAAGCTGCTATCGCTTTGTTGCATTAAATGGCAAAATATATGGACTAGGAGGACAAATTCGTTAAACTTCCCCTGCTGGAATCGGTATCAATAAAGTATTACGAATCATTTCGGCCTATCCCAGCCTCATCAGACACTTGAGGTGATACAAATTCAAACTCGGAAAGTACAACGAATGTCTCCTAAATCTTCACCACCGCAGTGGTTAGCGTACAGAAGCGCCACCTGCTTTGGCCGCCATGAACGAAAACGATATAATAATATCGTTTCCTGTCCTCTGGGCTATAAATGTGTAATCATGGCTGCCAAAGCAGGTGGCGCCTTTGTACGCTAACCACGGCGGTGGTGAAGATTTAGGAAACATGCATTGTATTTTTCGAGTTTGAATTTGTATTAGCCCAAGTGTCTGATGAAGCTGGGATAGGTCGAAATGATTCATAACCACTTTATTGATATCGATTTGAATACGGGAAGTTTAACGAATTTGTCCTCCTACGCCATATATTTGGCCATTTAATTCAACAAAGCGATAGCAGCTTCTGCTAGAAGATTTAATCTTTTATATATATATATATATATATATATATATATATATATATATATATATATATATATATATATATATATATATATCTCATCTCCATGTTCTTCCTCTTGATGTATGTTTAGTAATTTTTTTAAATATTGTTGACATGTTTGAAGCAGCTATTGCCGTTGATTATTAATTCATTATTATTTTTCCTGAGTTCAGACACGAAGTTTGACACCAATTTGTAAAATGCTCGACTATTTGACTCTTGTCTATTCATTTCCATTTCTTCATGTTGCTGTTATTCGTATTTGCATAGATTGCTATTTAATAAATAATTAAAACGTGACAATTTATCTTTTACCTGTATCGCTTGTGGTACTTGCGTAGACATGGGGAAAAATACATTAAAAAATTCAGCTTTAATTTTTCTTGATGCTTGAAATCTTGTAGAATCGCTAAGACTTATACTTGCGGGGACTAAATTACTACGGTTAAAATCAAGATTAGCTAATGCGGTCTCAGTAACAGCTAAAACAGACAACTTAAAGTGAAATTTTAATTTTTTTTGGTTAAATAATTAAATTAATTATTAAGAAATGGATAACGACGAAATTAATAACGATGAAAAGTATACAAACGATATATATGTAGTTACCAATATTTTCAGGATTTTGGTATGATCCTAATTCATTATTTGTCATCCCTGTTAATATTGGAACTTGATTAAAAACTCCGGTACGAAATTGTTTATCCGCTTCTCCTGTGTAAAAGGCATCCTCATGGTCAACTTCTTGGACTCCTCCAAATAGAGTACCAATTAATATATTTTGTACCGTAATCTATAAAATAAACGTACTTATAAATTTTATATTAAGGAAGACCGAGGCTTGTTACCGCAAGACTAAGTCGGTGCAGTAGCTCTTTCTTCTAATCATTATATTTGGCAACGATGTTAGATATGCCTCATGATACTATAACTAACAAGATAAGTCAACGCGCATGTTCTTGCATCTCTCTCGCACACCTGTGACGTAAGCCCGAGACAACTTTAATGATGCCAAGTTAAATGTTCTATCTGTTGCTATCCTGTGACCTTCAAAACGTAGTGAATGAGATTTATATTTATTCATTGATGTAGTAAGGACTTTGTATATTATAAATATTGTTATATAAATTTTGTGGTGAAAACATTCAGTTTACTGTGTTAATATCACCTAATTTATTTATCGTACGCAACTTCCTCTCGACTACGTGTAGCTACTTTATAAAGAAGACTAATTATTTGGTTGCCATAATGTATTGTACAGTGGTGGGTTGTTTAAACAATTATAATAAAAAAAGTAACTCTTTTTCGAAGTGTCTTTTTTTGTGTTTGCTAGAAACAAACAAATGCGTAAAGTATGGGTACTCAAGTGTTTTCAGCGAGACAAATTTAATGTAGAAACCGCGAGAATATGATCAAAACATTTTACAGAAGCTGACTATTGTTTAAAAGAAAAACTATAGTGGAATATTACTACTAATAGTATAATTAATTATGAAATTGTCACCGAAGAGATCTGTTCCTCGCTAAACCTTCCTAGTGGTGATAAAGAATTTAACCCTAAAGATTTAATTGACAGTCATCAAGATTTTATTAATTCGAATATAAAATACCTGGAATGGGATGGATTGGAAAATTAAGCCGGTTTCATTGCATTTAAGTTACAAAAAAAAAGAAATACTTGGAATAATTCCGGACGCTAACGATAAATTACGATAACAAATTAAATCGAAACGCAAAGATTTTCGTATATTTATCGTTCTTACTCGACGCAACGAGTACAAGAAAGATGGTAATTTATATGGGTAAATTGTTGATGCATAGTGGAATATAAATATTCCCAGCATCGCTCTTAATGGCTTGATTAAGCGTGAGTATACAATTTACTTTAATTGCTATCGACATATTTAACTTCATCTTTCATCACTAGATGTCTCTAGTAGCATACTCTGGTAATTATTTTTTCTATAATTGCCAGAGTAGTCGGTGCGTTTTGGTTTGGTTTGAGTTTTCTTACAAACTCTCTCTGATGACGGGTAGACCCAGAAACACGTGTTAGGGAGTGGTAAGAAACTCAAATTAAATCGAAACGCAACCATTTTCGTATATTTATAGTTCTTACTCGAAGCAATGAGTACAAGAAAGATGGTAATTTATATGGGTAAATTGTTGATGCATAGTGGAATATAAATATTCCCAGCATCGCTCTTAATGGCTTGATTAAGCGTGAGTATACAATTTAATTTAATTGCTATCGACACATTTAACTTCATCTTTCATCACTAGATGTCTCTAGTAGCATACTCTGGTAATTATTTTTTCTATAATTGCCAAAGTAGTCGGTGCGTTTTGAGTTTTCTTACAAACTCTCTCTGATGACGGGTAGACCCAGAAACACGTGTTAGGGAGTGGTAAGATACTCAAATTAAATCGAAACGCAACCATTTTCGTATATTTATCGTTCTTACTCGAAGCAATGAGTACAAGAAAGATGGTAATTTATATGGGTAAATTGTTGATGCATAGTGGAATATAAATATTCCCAGCATCGCTCTTAATGGCTTGATTAAGCGTGAGTATACAATTTACTTTAATTGCTATCGACACATTTAACTTCATCTTTCATCACTAGATGTCTCTAGTAGCATACTCTGGTAATTATTTTTTCTATAATTGCCAGAGTAGTCGGTGCGTTTTGGTTTGGTTTGAGTTTTCTTACAAACTCTCTCTGATGACGGGTAGACCCAGAAACACGTGTTAGGGAGTGGTAAGAAACTCAAATTAAATCGAAACGCAACCATTTTCGTATATTTATCGTTCTTACTCGATGCAATGAGTACAAGAAAGATGGTAATTTATATGGGTAAATTGTTGATGCATAGTGGAATATAAATATTCCCAGCATCGCTCTTAATGGCTTGATTAAGCGTGAGTATACAATTTACTTTAATTGCTATCGACACATTTAACTTCATCTTTCATCACTAGATGTCTCTAGTAGCATACTCTGGTAATTATTTTTTCTATAATCGCCAGAGTAGTCGGTGCGTTTTGGTTTGGTTTGAGTTTTCATACAAACTCTCTCTGATGACGGGTAGACCCAGAAACACGTGTTAGGGAGTGGTAAGAAACTCAAATTAAATCCAATCGCAACCATTTTCGTATATTTAAATCGTTCTTACTCGGCGCAACGAGTACAAGAAAGATGGTAATTTATATGGGTAAATTGTTGATGCATAGTGGAATATAAATATTCCCAGCATCGCTCTTAATGGCTTGATTAAGCGTGAGTATACAATTTACTTTAATTGCTATCGACACATTTAACTTTAACGATAAATCGTTTACTTGGGTAAATCACGTTTCTGAGGGTGGTTTACTCAAACCAACACTGGAATTTGTAACTCAATGTAGTGAACTGGAACATATTTTTCGTAGTTATAATAGCAACAAATTAAAAATAACTAAAAATTATTTAAAAAACCTAATAAAAGCTGCAAAATATGTAAATGTTAGCGAAGATGTAAAATTACTTTTTTTATATGTAAAATGTATTTTAAAATACTAATTCTAAATAAAAATATTAAAGATAAGCAAAAGAAAAATCACGAAGATTGTAAAATAAATGTTCTAAATGATATTCATAAAATCTGAAGTATGACCTGCTTTTCCTATATAGTACAAATTCTTTACATTTTACCGGTCTTTTATATTTAATTTATGTTTTGTAGCAATATCTATTTTGTTTGTAATACACACAATCAAATCGAAGATTCATATATTTCTTTAATTAATTTTACAAATTACTAATTAATTTTCAAACCACGTTTTCACAGAAAGTAACTAGTTATGACTGCTTAGTGCAAGATATGGTATCGAGGTATACTTACCGTTAATTGTTTAAGTTTCGAAGTTGTCCATTACAGTAATGGAACAACGTTGCCATGTGATGCATCGTTAAAATAAGATCCACACAAGTCTCCTGGCTTTGTCTCAATATGACGTCATGCGCAAAGTTGATTAAAATTAGAACGGCAAGTGAGCATACCTTGTTTGTTATAGTATCATGGATATGCCTACGTGATTCTAAAGAGTGGCTGCAACTTTATAGACTCTCAGTTATGCCAGGGCAACAGGGCGAAGTGCACATATTCGAGTAAAAATACATCAAGAGAAAGTAACTTTTAACATTCACAGTATGATTGTAATATATTTTAACCTATTAGTAATTTGAAAATGGAAATTATATTATTTTAAATCTTGAACTACTTATTATACTAGATAATTATTAGAAGTGTTTATTTATTTACAATTTAGCTTAAAAATTAAAAACAATTTTAAAAATACGACTGGGGCTAGTCGCCGCAATATTTCGAGGCATGTCATTGCATGCGGCAACTGGTAGACCAGTTTTTGGTCAACTGGTCTTCCTGTTCAAATGCCATCTTTACTTGTCCAGTTACCTTAAAGCGCTTTAAATTTTTTGTACTGCCGCCTTATTGGTCGAAGAATGGTTTGGAAAAGTACCGTTGAACAAGTTGGCTGCTTCACTATAAGATCTTTTTCTATCTCCGTAGCCCCTCATCAATAAAACAGTAATTCGCTATTTTTCATCAAAAACCATCTTTATTGTAGACCTTTTAAAACATATAAAACAAAATCCACAAGGAAAATAATTCCTGTAGCTGGCTGTATACCACGTATAACAAAAGAGGTTAGTCTTTGTATGTGGGTATATTTTATTTTATAAAAACCCTTAAAAGGGCAACATTACAAGCACGAACGTTTTCGGAACAACTGTTCCATCATCATATAAAACAACTCTCAGATTTAGTTTTAATACAATTTATTTTACAAAACTTTTCAATAAACTTCTAACTTTTGTTGCATTCATGAATTATTTTTAAACTCACAGCATTATGTATTTATTGAATTTCTTCAAAACTATTTGGCACTGAAAAGTTTTATTTGGTTAAGACCTTCGTGGCAAGACAAAATATCAAGTATTAAATATGGTTTAACTCGTATTGAGGTATGGATTCCAACATTATTACAATATGTAGTGAACTCTCCCTTGAACGGACAGTAGTCGTTCCGAATAGTGTCCGTTGAAAGGAAAAAATAAATGTGTAAACTTAAAAATTTTAAAAATAAGTACAAGAGAAAAATTTTAAAAATAGAACAAGGTTCTATTAATTTTCGTAAGACATTAAATCTGTCGGAAAGTCTTTGTTTATTTTAGACAACTCAAAAAGTGAAAGATGGTCCTCAGAATCTTCTTCTTCAAGCTCGATATCGATCTGGGAACCGAATCCAGCTTTAAGAAAGTACTTGTTGATTGTTTTCAGTTGCACTTTCTTTCATACATTTACAGTCCAGATTAAGGCGTTGGTAATGTTGATAGACATTTCATCTCTTTGGTAGAATCTTATTCGTTCATCGACGACATTAGGTTTTGAAACAAAAACTATCTGTACTATATTTTAAAACATTTTATAATCCCTTGATCCAGAGGTTGGCACTCTGATGTAATGTTTGGCGGTAGAAATATTAGTTTAACATTACAAGTTGTGGATTAGACCCAGCATTGTCTAGAAATAAAAGAACTTTTCTATTTTCTCTTTGCATTCTTTTATTAAATTTATTTAGATAGTCTGTCATGAACTGCAACTAAAGAAAATCAAACGCAGAGAGAAGATAAAACTCAGCTTTGAAAAACTTAAAGATCCAGCAGTACAGGCAGAGATAGAGAAAATACTGAATGATACACTCAAAGAAAAATTCAGTGAAGCCCCCGCGGTAGCAGAAAAATCAGTAGAAACTATTTGGCACACCTTCAAAACAACAATCACAACTATACAAACATAATAACTACAAGACAACACAAGAAAAACAAAAAAATACAAGGATGACAGAAGAAATCCTAGAACTGATGGACGTAAGAAGATCTTACAAAAACCGCAATGAAATAAAATATAAAGAAACCCAGAGAACCATCCGAAACAAAATCAGGAAAGTCAAAGAAGATCGGATGAACAGCAGATGTGAGGAACTGAAAGAATTACTAAAAAAACATGACTACTTTAATGCATACAAAAAGATTAAGGAAGTTACAAATATGAAGAAAAAATTGACTACAACAACTCTAGTAGATGATAACAAACAAATAGCATCTAACCCAGAAAATGTAGGAAATATATGCGAAAAATACATCGAAGATCTGTTTGATGACGAGAGAACAGAACCACAAATGAATATAGCACAAGTCACAATACTTGATATCCACATGAGATATATGTAATGATAAAACTTATTAATGAAGAAAATCTTCAGTCCTTAACACTACTATTTAACAAAATATATACCACTAGAATCTTTCCAAAAGACTGGCTTAGATCAACATTAATACCTATACCCAAGAAAATAAAACAAATAGATGCTCACAGTTCAGATTATTTAGCCTGATAGGCCATTTTCTAAAAATTTTACTCAAAATTGTACATCAACGTATAAACAGAGAATGCGAAAGAAATCTTAGCGACAATCAATTTGGATTTCGTATGGGGCTTAGTACGAGGGAGGCATTATTTGGCCTCCAGATATTACTAAAAAAAATGCCGAGATCAACGAAAAGACGTGTTTCCCTGTTTTATCGACTACGAAAAAGCGTTTGATCGAGTAAAACACACAGAACTCATAGAAACCCTAACACAACATGGTATAGACCATAACACGGTGGCCCTTATTAAAAACTAATATTGGGATCAAATGGTGTCGATTAAAATAGACAACCGTATAGCATAAATGTCAATAAAAAGAAGAGTTCGCCAGGGCTGTGTACGTTCTCCACTATTGTTTAATATATATTCCAAAAAGATCTTCCAAAATGCCCTCGAAAATATTGAAAAAGGAATAAAAATCAACAGAGAATATATAAACAACTTAAGATGCGCAGACGACATTGTCATTATTGCGGACAGTGCTGAGGGTTTGCAACGACTTTTAAATACCATAGCCGGAGAGGGAGATAGATTGGAGGCTGAATATAAACACAAATAAAACAAAAGTAATGGCCGTTACACGTTCACCAAATGCCGACATTAATATTCGTATCTACAACAAACAGATTGGTTGCTGGATAACAAACAATCTTGATTACGAAGTTGAAATAAGTGCTCGTATAGAGTATGCTAGGTCCGCTTTTCAAATAATGAAAAAATTCCTAATACACTCTACCTCATCATGGAACATGGACTTTCGGAATCACAAGTATAAGACGTGTATAATCCTTTGAGATGTGGGTTTTTCGAAGGATGCTGAAGATATTTTAAAGAGAGCACGTGACCAACAACGAGGTGCTGAGAAGAATAGGCACTAAGAGATAACTCCTTCTTCTTCTTAACATGCCATACACCAAAGTGCGTAGGCGACTATCTCATTACTAGAATTCTGTTCTTGGCGGCGTGACACAGCTCGTCTGTATTGTGTATTCCTGTCCACTCTTTAATATTCCTTAACCAGGATAATTGTTTGCGGCCGGCTCCTCTCCTACCTTCGATCTTCCCTTGTAAGATTAACTGTGGTATTTCATATTTTGCTCCTCTCAATATGTGCCCAAGGTAACCAATCTTGCGTTTTTTAAATAATTCAAAGAGTTCTCTTTCCACGCCGTTTCTCTTAAGGACGTCATCGTTTCGAACTCTATCCACCCAAGGTATGCGCATCATTCTTCTCAATGACCACATTTCAAATGCTTCAAGTTTGTTGAAAGTTTTTTTCAAAGTCCACGTTTCCATGCCATAAAGCAAAATGGACCATATGTAGCACTTGACCTTTCTGTAGCGTATTTCGAAATTTAGGTTTTGATTACATAGAAGCGGTCTGAATTTCACAAAAGCTTGTCTTGCCATTTGTATTCGGGTTTTTATTTCTTGTTGTGGATCCGATTGGTCATTGATTGTGGTGCCAAGGTATTTAAAAGTTTTCACGCGTTTTATGCGATCGTCACCTATGCATATTATCGGGTTTTCTGGAGGGTTTCTGCTAATGACCATATATTTCGTTTTTAAAATGTTGATTTTGAGGTCATATTTTTTACCTATGCTATTCACCCTATCAAGTAATAACTGCTGATCTTCCAAATTATCAGTAATAATCACTGTATCGTCCGCATAGCGTAGGTTGCTAATTGGTATGCCGTTCACTTTAATGCCTAATTCCGTGTCTTCTAATGCTTCCGCAAATATATTTTCAACATATAAATTAAAAAGCATCGGAGAGAGTATGCAGCCTTGGCGGACACCTTTCCGGATTTCAAATTCATCCGTATATTGGTCTTGATCAATCCTCACCTTTGCCATTTGGTTCCAGTATAGATTCTGAATACTTCTGATCTCCTTCTGGTCAATGTTGGCCCTATGTAGTAGTTCCATCATGATATCATGTTTAACATTGTCAAATGCTTTCTCGTAGTCGATGAAGGTGAGGTAGACATCTTTTCGTTGATCTAAACAGTTTTGTATTAAGGTATTCAAACATAAAATTGCCTCTCTTGTTCCTAGTCCTCCCTTAAAACCGAATTGTGTTGACCCGCTAAGTTCTTCTAGTATCTTGTACATTCTTGAGTGTAATATCCTAAGGAAGAGTTTCAGCAAGTGACTCATTAAACTGATTAAGCGGTGTTTATTGCATTTTGTGGCATTAGCTGTTTTTGGGATCATCACAAAGGATGACTGCAGCCATTCTCGCGGAATGTAACCAGTATCATAAATTCTATTGAACAGCTTTACCAAGATTTCGATATTCTCCTCATCTAGTAGTTTTATTGCTTCTATATTAATTTCATCTGGACCTGTTGCTTTATGCATCTTTGTGGTTCTAACTGCATATTCTATTTCACTTCGCATTATTGATGGCCCTGATAAGTTTTCGGAAAGAAGTTTGCGCGTTGGTTGTGTAGGTCTTTCGTCATTAAAAAGTCTTTCTGCGTATTCTTTCCACGCCATTGCTATCTCCTTTTCTGACTCTATGTATTCGTTTCTGTCGTTGCGTATTCTTGTTCTGTGGTGGCTTTTGTGTATATTCGATATTTCTTTGATCTTCTTATGTAGTCCAAAACTATCTCCTTTTTCCTGCAATTGTTCTATTTCGTTGCACCTTTCCACCATCCAACGTTCTTTTGCTTTCTTAATTTTCTGGTGAATTTCCTTGTGTATTTGTTTGTATTTGTCTTGATTACGTTGTTGTTTATGTTGCCTTCGCTTTTCCATTAGATCCATAATTTCGTCCGTCATCCATTCGTTATGCTTTCTCTTTCTGATCTGTGTTTTAACTTCCCTGTTTACTGCCAGAATCGTTCCTTTAATATCATTGACCTAACTAGATAACTCCTAAATGTTGTAAAAACCAGAAAAACGAGTTATCTAGGACATATTGACAGAGGAGAAAAATACAACTTCCTACGACATATAATGGAAGGGAAAGTGGAAGGTAGAAGAGGTCCAGGAAGAAGAAAATGCTCCTGGCTGAAAAATGTAAGAGACTGGACAGGCATGGACACACATTCGATACTAAGAACAGCTCAAGATAGAGAGCAATTTGCTGTAGTTATAGCCAACCTTTAGTAAGGGAGAGAACACCTTAAGAAGAAAGTCTGTCATGATTTGCCTTGTTATCCACGACTTCTTATTGCTATACCATTAGATAGGTAATTTTTTTACTTGGGAACCCTTGTAAAAACGAGGGTTTTTACTTTTTCCGATTACCAGTGGCCTTTTTTCTTTGTCTCCTATAATGTTTTTGCAAAATAGAATTGTGATTCTATCTTTGGAAGTCCTACCTTTCTCATTTTAGGGTACGTTCTGTTAAGTAATGCTCTAAAAAATAATCCCCTTTTATCTGAGTTAAAAATGTCTCGTAGAGAGTATCCTTTCAGTAAAGTGAGCAGCTTTTCCTTCCAGTCAGAAATCACTCATAAATCTACAGCAGCTGCTTCGCCACATATAGGTGTGAAAGAAATATTGTATCGCTTACAAAATTTCTTGAGCCATCCACCAGAAGCTTTCATTTCAACACTTAGTTCCCTTGCAACTTTTCTAATGCATTTTCTTGAATAATTTTACTACAAACACGAATATTTTTAGACCGCACTTTCAGAACCAATCAAAAACAATTTGGTCTAATGAAACATCATCGGTTTTCAAAAATTTTGTTTTCGCTTCCAGGTTTGCGCCCTCAGAAAACTGATTAATTAAATCACTCTCGTATTTCAAAATTTCACTGGCTTGAGTTTTACCAATTCCAAATTTTTCTGCTAACTGTCTACACTAAACTTATGCGTCTTCGCATAATGAACCAAATCGACTTTTTCTTTCAAACTTAAAAACTTCCTTTTGGTGGACGCCACGTAGCTAAACGTTCAGAACCAAAATTATTTCAGTTACTTTAATTATATAGGTAGATGTTGAGATAGATATAAAATTTGTCTACGACAAATCTACAACGATGTCTACTCTTAACTTCTGTTCCACTCTAGTTGAGTTTTTAAATATGCTTCATCAGACAAAATTTATTATTTTGCTGGATTTTCCAAACAGTTAAATGTTAAGTAGAAACATCAAACTTACAACAGATTTTTATTACTTAGTGGTGATAACGTAAACAGTTATATCATATATTTTATATTTGTATCTTTTTTATCAAGCAGTTATTAGTATCTCAATGAGAAAACAATTATTTCGGTAATTGATATGATTGATGATTATTTAAACTGCAGGGTTAAGGAAATATTTGCAAAAAAAAATGATATCATTTACTGTCCGCGTCCGTTGTTAAAAGTGCCCGTTGAAGGGAGTTAAAGGGTATTCTTTCAAATGTCTCAGAATAATTTTTGTTTTAAAAACCGTCCGTATAGACGAGTTGTACGGCGAAGATAGGTGTCCGTTAAGATAGAGTTTACTGTACAAAGTGTATCTCAATCTACCTACCAAATGTTGGAAAAATATAGGACCTTTTATAAAAATCCTTAGTTCCCCACCATTCAATCAGATATCTGTATAGTCGGTTGCCTACCTACATTCACACTTGTATAAACCTTGTATGAACTTATACATATGTCTATCCTCTTCACTAACTTACTTAGATAATTCCATGATCCATCTTAAACCAAGACACACATCAGAATCTTTCTTATTATTAACAGTAACGCCCACTCCATTTTTTACAGAACTGTTTTAACTAAAATCATCCCTCCCCAAAATTTTCCTTTATAGTATACTTCATTTCCCTCATCTACACGTACTTTCTTTAGGTTACGGTTTCGGACCTCTGAAGATCTCTTATCCAGTTATTTTTCATCTCACAATAACAATAAAATATTACAAATTATAACTTTATCCAAAACAGAGTCACCTTTTACTAATTAATTTTGTTGGTTTTCCATATTTTGTTAACATACATTAGTATTTAATTCACTCTCCAATATTGTTTTTTACATGTAGGGCCTTTTTCTACTTAAGTTATAAGTTAAGTAATATACCAGTACATTCCACCAATTATTCTGTTCGCCTTCTATATCAAATACACACTCACATAATTCAATTAACATTTCACTCTGTAATAATAAATTTAAATAATCCAACGTCCTACACATATCTACTTTCCATATTCCAGGTACCAAATGTTAAAAAACATATGGGGCCTTTTAAAATCTTTAGTTCTTCACCATTGAATTGAGATATCTGTATAGTTGGTTGCCTACCCACATTCATAACTTTTATCAATCTTCAATCCCCTTACAATGATGCCTAATTTACATTTTTTTAATTTAGTTTTTTCTAACAAACTTTCAGGGTAAATCATATTCTAAATTCCAACATATTGATGGTTGCTACTGTTTTATTTTATTTTAAATCATGAATGTGTTGCTTGTGTGAGTCCATTTCAAAAGGTGAAAGAAATAATAAGTTAGACTTACTCACAATCAATTTAATTTAACTAATCGGACGACCGGTTTCGCTTTCTACAATATGCAAAGCATCTTCAGGTCACGATACAAAGTTAAAATGCTGAAAACAATAATCCCTTATTAGGGTGTTGTCTAATAAAGATAAAAACTTAGGTAGGTGATACAAATTATATAAATTACAGTAATTATGCCAATATTACATGTCTGTGGTTTTATAAATGAATAAAATTAATAATAATAAAATGTTTAAGCAGACAAGGTAAGACCCACAAATTGGTAACATCGTCTATTAAACTGTAATGAATCAATAAATAAATGAACAACTAAATAAACATTACTTACATGCCGGTACTCTATTAATTGATGGTTGAAAGAACATGGTTCAAACTATCTTTATTGTTTTCAGCATTTTAACTTTGTATCGTGACCTGAAGATGCTTTGCATATTGTAGAAAGCGAAACCGGTCGTCCGATTAGTTAAATTAAATTGATTGTGAGTAAGTCTAACTTATTATTTCTTTCACCTTTTTTATTTTATTTTAGTTTGATGGCCTTGGCCGAGCCAATTATCCAGACAAATTTAAAGACAAACAATTTTTACAATCAGAGGAATTTTTCTGTATATCTTATCTATATATTGATATCTCCAGAGAAAATCAAGGTAGACGGGAAGTGGAATTTTTAATATAATAAGATTATCATAAAATTTGTTTATGTTTACTGATTCGTGGGAACATTCAAGGAAAATATGTAAAAGGTTACCTTCGTTTCCACACTTGCAATTAGGTGACTCCGTGAGACCCAACTTATACATATGAAGGGGGGTAAGAGCATGATTAGATCTTAATCTGTTTATAACCCTTATGAAATGGCGATTTGATAGAGTCTGAAACCATCTTTTTATGGGTATTTCAGGCTGCATTTGTTTGTAATTATTTCCAGTTCTCGTGTTTCGATAATATGTTTGCCATTTTTCTTTTTGATGCCGTTTACTAATTATATTAATGTCTAAAAAGGGGAGTAAGTTCAAGGGAGCTTCTCCGCCTATCTCTAGGGCAGATTTGGCTAGGCTATCTGCTATTTCATTGCCATTAATGCCCGCGTGTTCCTTTATCCATGATATAATAATGTTTTTACCTAAATTTGTAATTTTATTGTAAATAGTCATAATTTCTAGTTCTATATGATTTAGTTGTTTGGAGCTATGTACGTTTGTTAGTCTGTCGACGACACTCTTACTGTCTGTAAATATTATGCAGCTGTAGGGTTCGTTACTATGTATATGCCTTAATGCAAGAAGAATCGCTGTCATTTCAGCAGTGTATATCGATGATTCAGCTGGCAATTTCAATAATTTTTTAAATCCACTTTGAATATTAATTAGTGCACATCCTACTTTGTTTTGTACTTTAGATCCGTACTGATAATGTGGCCATTTATGTCGTATAAATGATTGAAAAGCGACTGGATCTAAATTACTGTCCATAAAAAAGGTATTAATATGTTTTGAGAAAAGCTCTTCTAATACATGGGAATACATAGGTGAAACTTGATTTTCATACGTATGGAAAGTACGTCGGTATTGAGATATCCTCAAGTAACTATTTACCAGAAGAAAACATTTTTCTTTATGAGTTAGATCTAAAATTGATAAAATATGAATATATCATTTACATAGTATTTTTCCCTATGGTAATGAATTTATCACTTAAAAACTCCCGTTGAAATTTCACAGGTGATTCTATCGCCTCAACTCCCATTATATTATATTAACGGGTGTAGAATTCAAATATCCAAGACAAAGCTGAAGGCATTTATTTTTTTGTATTTCTAATTTATTTAAATGTGTGTTTGCGGCAGTTCCATACAAATGATAACTGTAATCGAAAATGGTACGGTTAAATAAAAGTGCTACATTTGGATCAGCGCCCCAGTTAGTTTTACAAAAGGCTCTTAGAATATTCATTGTATTTTCAGACTTCTTTATGACTTGATGGATTTGATCCCTCCATAGAAGTTTTCTATGTCTAAATAAGTTTAATAGAGAATTGAATTTGACCTACTTCCAGATGACCTTGTGGAATTTGATGTTTTATAGAGAAAATACAAATTTCTGTTTTAAATTCTGATATTTCTAAACCAATATTTTCATAGTGATTAAGAAAAGCTTTAATTGAGAGATCAAAATTATTTTTACATATATCCAATGATTTGTGGGTTTAAACTACTACATCATCAACATATTGAATAATTTTTGTTGTGCTATTAATACAACTTTCTAAATCCATATTATATAAAATAAATAGTATTGGGCTTAATATGCTACCTTGTGGAAGTCTTATATTTGTGACGTGGTGGAGAGATGGAATGGTTGATTTTTAAAAAAGTTGATCTATTAGTGTACAGTGTCCTCAGAAAGCTAGCTATGGTGATGGGGAACCCGATGTATAATAGCTTTTTATGCATAATGTCCAAGTTAACGGTATCGAATGCAGAGGAGACATCAAGAAAAGCAGCCATAATATACATATTATCAGTAAAGTTTATTAGTATGGATGAGACTAAGGCAGTTATGGCATCTTGAGTTGATTTTGATTTTCGTAATTCATACTGAGATTTTGGGAGAATATGTTCTTGCTCTAAACAATGTTCAATTATGTTTTTAATCAATCTTTCTAACGTCTTTAGGAAGCAAGAGGCTAAGGATGTTGGTCTATATGATCTACTGGAATTTTTTGGTTTCCCAGGTTTTTTGATAGGTATTAGAATATATTCCTTCCAGCTGTCTGGAATTTGTGACGTATCATTTTAAATGTCATTAAAAATATTTAATAACGTTGCCTACGTTGTTCTACGTTGCCTTGTGATCAATTCCTTTTATAACTTAAACGTCATAGTTTTTAAATATCAAAGATGTAATTATGTAAAAGTCAATCTAACTACATTTAAATGGTTTTTACCAATAAACACAATTTTAACTTTAACGTTTGAACGGGGTTATACTTATTTTAGGATAGCACTGATGATAGGATAATTATTCCAAAAACGTTCTGTGATGCAGTCCGATAGGGTTTTTTTATTAATGTACCTTTTATAAAAAAAATTTTTATATAAAAATTTTGATCTCACGAGAGTTCAAAAAAATGGCAAATAACGCGCAACGTTTATTTATTTAACACGTTTTAAAAAACTGACTTCAATTACGGCAAAATGCAAAAATTACATAAGAAAGCTGCACTCTTCACTTTTAAAACGTTTTTTGACTTTTGGCAAAAAGACAATAGAGAAAGAAAGTAGAAAAAAATCGATGTTTTTAGTAATTTCTAAATTCCCGACCTATTTAAGAGGGAGGATAAGTCAATTATTATTGAAGTTACCACACAACTTTTTCTGCAAAAATCCGAATGTTAGCTTTCACATCTACCTCAAAATAGATCCGCCCTAGTCTAATATGTTAAAAGAAAAATATATCAAAAATACTTACCGACGATGCCACGGCAATTGAATTCCTTTGTAGATCTTTGTAGTCGACATCCTTTAAACCAGATACGAGTTCCTCAGATTTGGAAGTAAAAATTAAAAAGCTTTCACCAGTTTTAAACGCTATTTGCACTGCATTTCTATTGTATGACCATAGACATTCAGAATTGCCACTGTTCATGATTGCTTTTTGAAATTTATCTAAAAAACATAAAATCAAAATATTTACATGCAAATTTAAAAGAAAAATACTGCGCGAAGCTTTATATTAGTCAACAAAATTGCTGTTTTGCTATTCAGCAGTAGTTTTTGTTGGTGTATCTTTTTTAACACGTTAAGCCTCATGTTCACCACACTAGTGCACAGCACGTTTTTTACCACAGACCATGTGTACCAATTTGGCCTCAGTATGTTATCGTGTTTAAGAGACTGTGGCCACGTGAGAGACACAGTTTTTGTGTTGGTATATGATAAATTTAAAAGATCTGATCTATAGAAAACGGAAATCTGTCTTGGTCCGGTAAAACCTGCCTCTAGTTTTTGTAGGTTAGGTTTTTAGTTGACATTTGTATTTCACTGTGGTATCATCGTGTGCTACAATTTTATTCATTTTCTGTAGTAGAAAAGTATTCATATCTTCGTATAATGAACAAAAATGATTATCAGAAGATGAATTTTGTCGAATACTAGAAGAATCTGATTTCAGATATTATATCAGATTATGATGCTGATCCTGCTTATCGAGAGAATGACAAGTGATCAACTTTAATTGAGTAGTGACAAAGAAACTGGACCCAGTAGTTCTATTGATAAAGTGGTAATAGGTAACTAATTTCGCTCACAGTACAGATTGGTGTCTTAATTGTTTTCTTACTTTATAGAAAGGGGTGACGATGTTAGTAGACCAAGAAAAAAACAAAAGTTGTATAACGAACCAGGTCCTTCTAATTTAGTCGAGGGTTTAGTAATTGATAAGGTGTCTGATTTGCCATTATTTTATTTTGTATTAATTTGTTAATTATTTAGGACTCAGAGAAACTGAAGGAATCGTCAATATAGACGATGTTAATTTAAGAGCAGAAATAATAATGTGGAAAGAAATAGATGGCCCAGAAGAACTACATTAATTTAAATTCACTGATAGTCCAGTATTCAACATTGACGAAGAGCAGCTACGTGGTCATCAACCGATTAATTTTTACTTAGTATTTGTTGGTAATGAAATTCAAGATTTATTGGTAACAGAAACAAATAGATATGCTCAAGACAAAGTAGTTAAGGGGATTTTAAATGAAACCATTAAAAATTATTCGCTTTTGTGCAAATGGCAAGACACAGATAGAGATAAATTACTTCGTTTTTTAACAGCTATAATATGGATGAGATTAACCGATTCGATGTCCTTTTACGTTGTTTTCACATTTTCGATAATGAAAATATTCCACTAAATAACAGACTGTACAAAATCTTACCTCTTATAACAGTATTGAATAGTAAATTTCAGAAAATTTGTACGCCTAACAATTCTCTGTGTATTGATGAGACAATGGAGCTTTTTCGTGGAAGGTTAAGCCTTCTTTAATATATACCTAGAAAAGGGCTTAAATATGAGGGCTATCAGAGAAATCCTTAGCTTCTAGGGTAGTTATGGAACTCATGCAACCTCTTTTATGTACCAGAAGAATATTATTCACGGATAGTTTCTATACAAGCGTTGAACTAGCACACGAGTTAAACAGATAAAGCACACACTTAGTTCGTACATTACGCGCCAACAGGAAACCCAATCCAAAAGCTGTCGTAAATGTCAAGCTCAAACGAGGAGAAATTAAATCTTTACAAAGCAACACAAAAGTTATTGTCAGCAAGTGGAAAGATAAGAGAGACGTTCTCTTTATAACCACTAAGGATGCTCCTTCAATGATTGAAGTAGCGACTAAACGCAGACCTGTTACTAAGCCATCGACTGTTGTCGAATACAATGCAACAAAAGTCTTTATTGATGTCTCGGACCAAAAAGCGGCATCCAGTTCTCCCATTCGTAGAATTATTAAGTGGTACCCGAAAGTCGCTATCGAACTTTTGACTAATACGGCAGTTGTCAATGCGCATGTGCTTTACAAATATGTTACGGGTAACATAATACCTATTACTTCTTTCCGAGAAAAAATAGTTTTATCATTGCTACACACTAGGGGTGCTCCCGAACCACAACAAGAACAATCCGTCCAGTGCGATATTGCATTATAGAAACAGAGAATAGAGGAACATACACACTTTGGTATAAATCTTTTTCAGAACGCGATAGAAGGCAATCCTCAATGAAACATGCTAAAAAGTACATACATGGTGTCCAGGCTGCCCCTCAACTACTTTTATGTGCATTAAGTGTTTTTTTGATATCCATGGAAGTACTGTTAAGAAGTTAATGTAATAGAATATCATAATATGTATATTTGTTGCAATATATTTTGTTCATGCATTAAAAACTGTGTGGGACAACCTGGTGCACATGGTCTGGACTAAAACCAAGAACAAAGAGTTTTATCCACAGATCGTGTGCACCAAAAGTGACCATAATGTTTTTCCTTGTTTAAATTGTCAGAATGTCAAATTTTCATGCACACATAAAAACTAATATAATTTTGATGTCAGAAGTAAAAAAAATCCTTTGATCCGAGACAAAAGAAGCGGGTTCATGCTTTGGAGCTTAACGTGTTAAACGTTTTACATGCTTTATCGCATTCGTTAGTAAGATCTTTTTTAGGTTTCCTGTAAAAAAAAATTATAAAACATTTCAAAAATAAAAATAACAAATTAGTTACAACAACCCCCTCGTTAGTTATAGAAAAGGACTCTTCCGCTGTGACCGTATAAATATAAAAATGTTTTACTAATAACTCTTTTATCGCACTTTAAATACAATAGTCGAAATGATAATTGCAAAAATCCAACATTGTATTTATATGAAAAGATATTTATATGAAATTATGTTTCAGAAATTTTTGTAAAGTTTCAAATATGAAAAACTCAAATTTGTGACATTTTAAAGAAAACGGCCCATTTAAAAAAGCTTTATAGTAAAAGCGGAAATGTTTTACAAAAAATAGGATTAAAACTGAATGTGTTTTCATCGATACTATAGTGTTTTAGCATAAAAATTTCCTTATAACTATCGAATATTTAATGTATAAAAATTTATTTGATACGCCTCTGACTAATACATAATAATAATCTGAAGTTTTTTTAACCAATGGTTTATGAGAGACTTCTTCTTCTTCGCTTGCCATATCAGAATTATCCGACGTTGGCGATCACCATTGCGAAGGCTTCTCGATCTTCTTTAATATGGAATAATTGTTCTGCATTTGATATCTATGTCCATTCACTAATGTTTTCTAACCAAGAAACTTGTTTTCTTCTCACACTTCTACGGCCCTCTATTTTGCCTTTAAGGATCAGTTGTAATATTTTCTGTCGACTTTCCCTTACTATATGTCCTAGATAAGACATTTTTCGATGTTTAACAGTCTTTAGCAGTTCTCTATCTTTGTTGACGGTCCTTAGTACTTCTTTATTAGTTGTCCTTTCTTTCCAAGGTATTTTTAGCATTCGTCTATGAACCCACATTTCCAATGCTTCAATTTTGTTTATGATCGATACTTTTAGCGTCCACACTTCTGTACTATACAAAAGTACGGACTAAACATAGCACTTAACCATTATTTGTCTTAGATCTAAACTGAGATGATTATTGCAAAGAAATTACTTCATTTTCATAAAAGTAGTTTTAGTCATTGCTATTCTACGTTTTATTTCTATGTCTGGATCTAGTTGGTCCGTTATCACAGTTCTCAAATATGTCATTTTGATAACTTTCTCAACTTGGACTTCGTTTAATTGAAGCTTTACATCGGGATGTGGGTCACGACTAAACACTAAAAATTTGGTTTTGTTTTACTTTATTTTAATGCCCATTTCCTCTCCTACCTCTTGAATACGATCAAGCAGAATTTGGAGACCTTCAATATTATCTGTCAGAATTACTGTATCGTCTGCATATCTAATCACATTAAGTAGTTCCCCGTTGATTATTTTTATTCCATATGGTTGTCTCTCAAGTGCCTTTTTAAATAACTGGTCCGAGTAAACATTGAACAATGTTGGCGACAAAATGCAACCTTGTCTGACTCCTCGTTGTATGGAGATTTCATCGGTGTAGTTATCTCCAATTTTTACGATAACAGTTTGATTCCAGTACAAATTTTTAATGACACGAATATCCTTGTCATCTATTCCGATATTTTTCAGTATTTGCAATAATTTTACATGCTGTACTTTATCGAATGCCTTTTCAAAGTCCACGAAACATGCAAATACATCTTTTCGTTGCTCACGGCATTTTTTTAATAGGATGTTAAGCGCAAAAAGTGCCTCCCTGGTTCTCATAGCATTTCTAAAACCAAATTGGTATCTTCGAGATCTTCTGCGAATTTGCGTCTAATTCTGTTGTGTGAAAATTTTAAGAGTGTGGCTCATTAGGCTAATTAATCGATATTCTGAGAATTTTCTCGCATTGTGTTTTTTAGGTATTGCGACAAAGATGGATTTGAGCCAATCTGTGGGAATCACTCCGGTGTTATATATTGAATTAAAAAGTCTTACTACTACTTTTATGTTATCATCCTCTATTAGTTTCAGCAACTCAATTGGTGTATCATATGGACCACAAGCTTTTCTAATTTTAGCATTATTTATAGCGTGTTTACCTCGCATTTCATAATTTCTGGGCCGTCAGTACAGTTTTGGTAGAATTCGGCAATATTTTTTCTGTCATTTTCAAACAACTCTGATATATTATACAGCTGCCATTCTTTTCTTATTTCGTGTTTACAAATTTCGTGTTTCGAATTTACAATAATTTTGGAGAGAGAATAATGAGGATGAATAAAAACTTATTACAACTGTAAGTTATTTAAATGATGCTTACCTAAAATTAAGAGACCTGGAATTATTATATATATATATATATATATATATATATATATATATACCTATATATATAGGTGGTAAAAGAGTAAGTTAAAAAATATATTATGTAATTCAAAATGTGGAGTCAGAAATTGTGAAAAATAATGTTCAAAACAAAAAACAAACCAAAATTGATGATTATTTAAGAAGTAATACCTACCTTTTTACGTTAGAATTTTTTGTTTTATTTGTGTATATGCTCATGCAAATATGTACGAAAATGTATAATCAAAGATCAAGCAAATCGAAATTTCATTTTTATTTCAATTGATTTAGCGATAACTGTACATAACGGACAACTCTACACATTATTTTCCCCCGTCGGTGTCCGTTATAGAGAAGTTTCACCGTATATATATACAGTAGAGCGTCGATAATCCGAACCCTGGTAATTCGAACGTTCGCTAATCCGAACGCAAAAAAAAAATTATAAAATTAAAAAATATGATCGCGGATCGAAATTATATAAAATAAATTCTTGACTGCAAACGCACCTCGTTGCGATATTAAAAGTTGGCAACCGCGCGTAATGCCTGCACATAAACATGTGTTGTGTTAGTCGCTCGTTGTTCGCTGTATTGTGAGTGCGTTGGTGATTCCTGCTTAGAGAAGTTCACGTGTGTTAAATTTGTGAAAGCTTCATTTGTTGTGTGTGAGAGTGTGTATGTGATTTGTTATTGCAAAAGTACTACATACATATTGGCTAATTCAGTGAGCAGGAAAAGAAAACATACAACCCTAACGACTAAAAAAAAATTGAGATTTTAAATCGACTCCAAAAGGTAGAATCTGGAGCAAACCTGGCCAGGTTTTATGGAGTAGGGAAGGCGACAATTACCGATATTAAAAACAAACGGGAATGTATACTACATTATACGACAAAACTCGATTCGAATGATGGTCCAAAATGTAGGAAAACGCTAAAAACTTCACAAAATACAAAGTTGGAAGATTCTGTTTATTTATGGTTTACTCAGAGGCGTAGTTTGGGGGAACCAATATCTGGCCCACTTCTCTGTGAAAAAGCCATGTAATTAAATAAAAAGCTGAACGGTCCCACTGACTTCAAAGCAAGTACCGGATGGTTCAAAATTTTTAAAATGCGGCACGGCATTAGAGAACTTCAAATTGAAGGAGAAATTCTGTCGCGTGACACTGTTGCAGCAAAAGCATTTAAAATAAAATTCAGCTAGCTCGTAATATCTCAAAATTATTCAAGGGATGACGTTTATGACGCAGACGAAACAGGTATAAATTGGCATGCGATCCCAAGCAAATCCCTCGCATCTCGTCGAGAAAAAAGCTCCTGGTTATAAAGTAAGCAAGGACAGAATTACATCTATGGTATGTTCAAACGCAAGTGGCACGCATGCTCTTCCTTTGCTGGTAATAGGCAAAAGCAAGAAACCGCGTTTCTTCAAAAACATCGCATTTCTTCCTGTCACATATAGAGGACAAAAAAGTGCTGGGATGGATTCGGAAATCTTCATGGAGTGGTTTTCTAAGATGTTTATACCCGAAGTAAAGAAACACAGGGAGAAAGAAGAGAAGACGGGAAAAGTATTGCGGCTTATTGACAATGCGCCGACTCATCCTGGATTAGACCGTTTAAACGCAGTTGACGAAGATTTTGTGGTGATGTTTTCCCCCTAATATAACGGCTCTTTTGCATCCCATTGATCAGGGAATTATTGTTAAATGTAAGAAACTGTACCGGAAGCAAGTGTTACAACGTTTGCTTATCTCTGAACGAGACGAGACATCGTCATCACTTTTTCGAAACAGTTAAATTAAAAAGACTGCTGTCATATGTTAGCGAACTCGTGGGACAGTTTGACTAATGAAATTTTAAAAAATGGATGGAATAAATTATGGAAAATATAAGATGACAAACAAATCGAAAGCGTTGTGGAAATAAGATAATTATAGGATTAAGGCTTATGTCTTGTGTTGCGGACCCTGCATTATACATGATAACAAACTTACCTTTTGATTTTGGAGAAAGTAGATGATAACCAACGGATGCAGCACCAGAACTAAGGCCACCTATTGTAATGTTATTTGGATTACCTCCGAAATGTTGAATATTTCGTCTGGTCCAATCTAGTGCCATCAGTTGATCCTTTAGTCCAAGATTTCCTGGGCAGACTAGATCCCCAGTGCTCATAAAGCCAAAGATTCCTAATCTGAATTGTGCTGTTACTAGAACTACATTTTGATTAATAAAATGATCTGGTTTACGCAAATCAAAAGAGATACTTCCAGCAATAAATTCTCCACCGTGGATCCAAAAAAGAACTGAAGCATTGCCTGTTAACTAAAAAAAAAGTAATGTTTAATATTAGTCGTTTAAATTGTAAACCATTTACAGTATGATGCAAATGTATGGAATAAATTCATTATTTCAGAAACAGACAACTTTTTAAAAAAAGTCTTAAAACACGTCACTTTTAATTATTGAATGACCATCAACTGATATAGTGTGTTGGACATTACGTCATCAGTGTCGGCGTAATGACGTAATCGACGATTTTTTTAAATACAAACCGAGGTCACGCGACAGCTCATTGCCTTTCCAACGATATAATCATTTGAATATTTATTTCTACAGGGTTAACCAAAACTGTTGGTTTATTAATACAATTAACTTACAATAAATGTTTACTTAAATATAATTAAATTACAACAAATGTTCAAATTAACGATCTTCAGTAATAATACAATGTGTAAGGTGGGCAATAAATTCTTTCCTAACGTTTTCGATGACTTCAGGTGTTATTTGTGCAATTTCTGTTCTGATGCGCTCTTTCAACTCTTCTACATTATTCTGTCGATTTTGATACACTCTGCTCTTTAAATGTCCCCACCAAAAAAAGTCTAACGGAGTTAAATCTGGAGACCTTGGTGGTTATTCGATAGGCCCCCTTATACCTATCCACCTACCTGGGAAATTGTTATTAAGGTAATTTCGTACCTCAACGCCCTAGTGTGGGGGAGCCCCATCATGTTGGTACCACAAATCATTTCTATTTGGAAATAGCTGATTCAGCTGTGGCAACAAATAATCCTGAAGAAATTCTAGATAACGAGAAGCAGTTAAGTTTTCCTCAAAAAAATATTACCCTACAATTTGATTGTTTATAATGCCGGCTCAAACATTTACCTTCTCGGAATATTGTGTCCTATACTTTTCCATCCAATGTGGATTTTCACTTGCCCAGTATCGATATGTCTGGCGATTTACGTGAACGTTCAGCAGAAAAGACCTTTTGTATGAAACCCTTATCTCTGTTATATTTTCCCATAACGGTTTTGCAGAATTCGATTCTTCTATCAAAGTAATTTTCTAATAGCTTTTGGACCAGATGTACTTTGTATGGATGCCACTTCTCCTATTTTAGCACTCTTACAATAGTTGATTGGTGGATATTATTATCTAGTACGACCTGACTAGAACTGGTATGGGGATTTTCTTGAAAAGCCAGTACAACGTCCAGTTTCTTAGCTACGGATATTGATTTTCTACCACTTCTGGGTGTTTAATACGGCCCGTTTCTCTATTTTTTTTTTTCAATTTTACTTACTGTTGACTGAGTATTTATTTCGCGATTGGGGTATTTAGCATTAAATAAATTACGAATTTCTGCTTGAGTCCTCACTCTATTTCCATAACCAATCATGATTAAAATCTGGATTCGTTATGTTTCTCTTAGTTTCAGTTTTGTAAATACTGTTATTAATGCTTAAGAGTAAAAATTTGACCTGTATTATTTTACAGACTGACAGATCATTGGCAAATAAAGACGAGTCAATGACAATATTAATTTAAATATTTTTGAAAAATAACTTAAAATACTTACTACAATAATTAATTTCAGATTATAATGTAGCATTGTTTGTTATCAATGTATTATTTTTTTTTTCGGAACCAGCTAAAAACACTATTTTGTTGTATTCCCAGTGGAGTTTCTTAGTATATTTTAGTTCAGTGAATGAATATTTATTGTAATTCCATGTTAAATAACAAAGTTCATAATTTTGGTCAACCCTGTAGAAATAAATATTCAAGTGATTACATCGTTGCAAAGACGATAGGAGACCTTTCAAATGAGCTGTCGCGTGACCTCGGTTTGTATTTAAAAAAATCGTCGATTACGTCATTACGCCAACACTGATGATGTAATATCCAACACATATATATCAGTTGATGGTCATTCAAAAATTAAAATTGACGTGTTTTAAGATTTTTTTTAAAAGTCGTCTGTTCCTGAAATAATGAATTTATTCCATACATTTGCATCATACTGTATATTAGTCATTACATCGTTACTTCATTTTTCAGTAAAAATAGTACTGTAGTAACTATTATAACTTTTTAAGCACTCTACTTATAATTTTTCTCAATAACTTAGTAGACTAGTTCGACTAGTCGAGCGAAGACTGTACTATCTCAATTTTTGGCGTTTTTGAGTTACACACCTGAAGAATTAGATTACCGCGATATCTTCCAACGAACAAAGTTCTAAGTTAATATCGCCATGTTTAGGCAACCAATTTTGCGATTCGATATTGTACTAACTTGTATATCTTTACATTTTCCAACGAAAACTATCCTATCTTAGGTTAGTAAAGTCTTCCTCGGCATTCCGAATGGAAACGTCGTTGTCTCGTGAGTTAATACAGTTTTAGCATTTTGAGGTTAAGTAAAGTACGCGTACATTAACAACAGTGTTTATGTATAAAAGTTGTACAGCTATCAGAAATAATACGTGTGAATAGATGATGGATTTGTATAAATTTAAATAAGTATCCAGGATGTACTCGAGAGGTCAATTCATAGTTTTATTAAGGACAGCTAACAAGCGAGAAACAGATTTTCAACAAGGGCATTGTTCAAGAGGTTAGTATATTTTGAATATGTATAGAAACATAAATTAATTTTGTCTCATTTTAAAAACAATTTGTGATAACCCGGACCTAAATACGACCAGAGAAGTTATAGTTGCTTATATCGAAGCGTCTATAGGTTTGTTTTAATATAAATAAGTAAAGATTCATAATGTAAGATACATCGTCTTTCGTTTTCAGAAAAGGAACGAATGAATACAGTTAACGAAAATTTTGAAGTTCATACTGAGGACTCTTTTCATGCAAGCTCAGATGGTGACATAGATTATTTACCTTTAAAAGATGATAATAAGAAAATTCCATATGATGAGATGAAGGAAAATGAGGAACAAATAAGTAAAAGTAAGCAGAACAAGAAAAGTATTACTAGAGTTAAAGTGGGTAGAAAACAAGAAAGAAAAGAAGAAGAATTGATTTATGTAAAATCTAAAACTGGTCTAAATCGTGGGTTGGTGGGGGGAAAACTGGTTAAGGAAAGAACAATAGGCGAACCTTGCCAACAAACATGCAGGTTTAAGTGTACCACAAAAATAAATAAAGAAATGAGACAGTGGATATCTACAGACTTTTGGAACTTGCAAGATCATACAAGGCAATGGGACTTTATTGTGCAGCATGTGAAACAGATAAAGAAAAAACAAAGTACTGTTTCTGCTGGTGGACACTGTCGTAAAAATTTTTCCCGACAATATCATTTTCAGCTTGACGGTGAACAAAACCAAATTTGTAAAAATATGTTTTTAAAAACTCTTGGTATTTCACAAACTTGGGTAAATACAGCATTAGCTAAAAGAAAGGAAACTAGTTTTACAATCAGATAATCGTGAAAAACAAGTACGACCACATAGACTTAACTCCAAATATTGCAGAAACTATGAGAAATCACATAAAATTATTTCCGTCAGTACCTTCACATTATATACGGAAGGATTCTAAGCGAACGTATCTTGAGGAGGGTTTAAGCATTCAAAAAATATATACCGAATTTTATGGCGATGAAAACAGTATTGGACAACTTGCTACGCATCACCAGTATAGAGACATTTTTAGCATTGAATTTAATATCAGTTTCTTTAGATAAAAAAAAGATTAGTGCGATGTTTGCTCAGTCTTTAAACTAGCTGATAAAACTGGGAAGATGGACTGACATGAGAACTATGAACGTCACTTAGCCAATAAAATAGTGGCTAGAAAAATAAAAAACAATGACAAAGAACTCACCTTGACTGATAAGACCATCTGTGTTGCATATTTTGATCTCCAAAAAGTTATAGCGACTCCCCAATCAAACGTAAGCGATTTTTACTATAAAAGTAAGTATGCCACAACTTTACCATATTTGATATAGACATCAATGATGGTTTCTGTTATATATGGCATAAACAAATTTCTAAACGAGATTCAAACGAAATTGCTAGTTGTTTGTGGAAGTTTATAGAAACCCAAAAAAAAAGAATGGAATTAAATCACTTATATTCCATTTGGATAACTGTGTATCTATTTCCCAGTTAGTATTACTCATAGATTTTAGAAAAAGAATACATCCAAAATGAGGCAGACAGCATGCATGCTGTAATTGAAAACGCGAAAAAACGTCAGTCGGTCTTGCATGTTCCTGAACAATGAATTGCTTTGATAAGAATGGCCAAAAATATCGAAAAAGTATATATTGTAACAGAAATGAAGACACAAAAGCCTTATTGGCAACAAAAATTGGAAAACTGACAATGGAAAAGAAATGATCAAAAACAGTCAAATAAAGGAAATCAGTACTTCGCATAACACACCAAATATTTTTTTAAGTATGATTCAAGTTCCGATTCTAACAGGTGTGATAGAATAAAAGCAAAACGGGGACGTCTATCTCGTATTGACAAATGTCCATCTAAAGTATACACAAATCTTTTGCCAATAGATAAGAAGTTAACCAGGTTATTATGGCTTTTCGATATACTGGAAAATTCCTACTATGTACTTTGGCTTCTATAGAACTCTACATTCTGATATTCTGATACATTATAAAAATATGAAATATACAGTGATGAGTGTCTCACCACCCGGCTTTTTAACGTAAGAGATAGAAAACACAGTTACCTTGTGAAATAAAAAAAAATATTATCGGGGAAATAATCGGTAGAAACCTATAATTTACATTACCACTATCGATAGTCTCACACCTTTACACGTTAGCTTCGAGCTAAATCACCTCGGTCATAATTATTATGTGTAACGTCGAATAAGTGACGTATTTCCATTTTTTAATTTCGCATAAAGTAAAAACTGATTGACCACAATAAAGCAAAAATGTGAATAAAATAATTTAATTAATAGTAATTATTTAATCTAAAGTTTTAAATTATTAACCAAGAATAATTTCTACTATAATTTGAGGAGTTGCATACACTCTTGTCACGGAATAATCACAATCCTTCGTGGATTAGTGGTAAGAATTCGACACTTCGACACAGACGTCGCAGACGATTAGAGTTCAAAACCCACATGTGGTTTTCTTTCTTTTTTTTTTTTTAATAATTTGAAATTATGCAGAGATCGTTTTGCTTTGAATCGCTAAACATTTATGTCAGTCCTTACTAGTATTAGAAGTGTTTAAAGTTAAAGTATTGTCGTACTTTCGAAAATAAAGTAAACATTCTTGAAAATTAAAAGAACGTTTAAAGAATGTTTAAATAAGTAAAAATTTTACAAAAATAAAAAAAAATATTGTAAATAAACGTATTTACAATATGTTCAAATACGCCTTCATTAGCAGCAGAACAATAACCCAAACTGTCACTAAAGAAATATAAAAGTTTGATGGATCAGAGTTCAAGTCACGATGTTCTCATGCAGGCGATCAGGGTTCAAATCCCACATGAAGGTTTTACTTTTTTAAAAATTGGAAATTATGCAGATATTATATCGTTTTGCTTTAAATCACTAAACATTTATTTCAGTCTTTATTAGAAGTGTTTATAGTAAAATATGAAAATCTTATTGAAAAAACAATGTCGTACTTTCGAAAATAAAGTAAAAATTCTTCAAACATAAAAGAACGTTCTAAATAAATGTACTTCCAAAAATATTTAAATAGGTAGAAATTTTATAAAAATAAAAAAAATTATTCTAATGAAATGTATTTACAATAAATGTTCGAATAAGCCTCCATTAGCAGCAGAACAATAACCCACTCTATTATAAAAGTTTCCTCTAACATTAGTTAATGTTTCTGGACTAATACCTCTCATTGAATCAGAGATCTTTTCTCTTAATTCTTGGACAGAATTAGGCCTATCGTCTTCAATTCCATATAGCTTGGACTTGATATATCCCCACATAAAAAAATCACAAGGTGCAAGATCAGGTGATCTTGCAGGCCAAAAAATATCTCCGTGGCCACTAATCAATCGATTAGGAAAAGTCGCACTGAAATATTCACTGACGATGCGAGAATTATGTGCGGGACAACCATCGTGTTGAAACCATATGGAATCGAAAGGTATTGGTAAATTACGAAGGGCTGGGACAATTTGATTTTGCAGAAGTTCCAAGTATTTCCGCCCAGTCAACATACCGTCTATAAAAAATGGACCAATGACATGATTCCCTATTATGCCTCCCCAAAGATTTACTTTTCGAGGACGCTGGGTACGAGCGAAATAAATCTGACGAGGATTTCCTCGAGACCAATACCGAGCATTCATTAAATTGTGACGGCCCTGCAATGAAAATGTACATTCAACGGTGAACAAAACGTTCTCTAAAAAATGTTCATCTTGATGTGACATTTCCATTGCAGTTTGACAAAATTTTCAACGTCTATATTGATCCCCAGGGAATTGTTCCCTGAGGATTGTATCCATGTCTTTTCAAAATTTTACCTACTCTAAATCTTGAAATTCCATATTGTTCTCCGAGACGAGATGTTGATTGGGTAGGATTTTACTCAATACTTGCACAAATCAAAGTGTCCCTTAGTTCCAAATCTGGATTTACCTCCCTTCGTCTACGAACTCCTCTTGGAGCGAACACGGATCCATAAGTAAAAAAATTACGTATTATAGACTGAATTGTTGATCGTGCTGGAGTTGGCCTATTTGAAAACATATTTACAAATTGTTGTCTAATTATGTTCTCTGATAATCCATTCACATGCCAGACAACAATTTGCACTTTTTCCTCGACCGTTAAAACCATTTTCACGAATTGTTTTTTCAATAAAAAGTTTCAAAACACTTCTCGGTATGTTATTATTTGATAATTTGATGATTTGGTTAGCTGTAAAGCAGGCAGCTGTTCGCGCGCATACATTACAATGTTGTTAATTGTTTTTGAAAATCATTACCTGTACAGAGGAATTGATATTAACACTGAGAATTTAGTGATGGATTTGGCATTAAACAGTCTTAACCGGATTATTTTGCAATCACAACTGAAGACTGTAAAACTGAAATTGAATTTGAATTATTTTGTATTTTTATTTTTTAACATTGGAATAAGAATAAATTGTAAATAATGAGTTTTTCGAAAACTTTCTACCTAATATGTATCATATTTTCTATTATTTTTTGATTAAGTAAAACAAAAATTTTATTCTTGGTGTGAATTGAACCTCAATCTTCTTGTCACTAGACCACGTCTCTAACTATTACACCAATTGCACATACAATAATTGTTTTCGGATTGAACATACCTACCTTTAGTTTAATCAAATATTTCAGTTAAGTTATTTTTATTATTAAATAAACTTAAAGATTTATAATTTAAAATCGCTAATAAATAATGTTTTTTACTATAATATATCTTAATTTATTCAATCATTTATTCTAACATCAGAAATTATTAAAATAAAATATTTTTGAGGTCATCCGTATAATTATGACTGAAGTGAAACAGCCACGTCAAGAACTAGCTTTATCTCGTACTATCTCACAACTTAATCTGTCTTCTATCCTTTCCGCTATTTTGCCGGATGGTAAGACACTCATCACTGTATATGACGACGAAGACTTATAATGTTTGTTTATAATATTATGTAATTTAACTTTTATGTTGATTTTAATTATAAATACAGTTTCACAGAACGATGGTATGTATTATTTATATTCCCGATTTTTTTCCAGCGAATATTTTACTACTCATTCAGAAATCAGATAAACAAACAAAATTGACATATTTAAAAGCACAAATGGAGCAATACGGTAAAAACAATGGATAAATATAAAAACAATTTAGTAAATAAGAACCCCCGATTTTTTGCATTAATCAAAACTTTATCTTGCTTTATTCGAAAACTTAAAAAAATGAGTTAGTACAGTCTTCGCTGGATAAATCGAGTTGCAATCAATACTTACATTTGGAGAAAACACAGATAAATATAAACAATCTTCTGAACCAGTAACTTCAGTAGTACCTTGGACGCAGGAAGATCTATCGTAAGTACAATTTAAAGTATCACTCCAAACTGCTTTTGGAACTGGTGGCTAAAAATAGAAAAATAAATAATTAGTTTGTGTTAGTGTGGGAAGCAGAAAAATCAGCAGCCTGCGATACGCAGATGATACATTTATACTAGTAGCGAATGATGTTTTAATTATCTTGGTTGCCATATTACTGAACAACTAGATCCAAATCAAGAGATAAAACGTAGAATCGAGATAGCCAGCACGACATTTTTAAAAATAAAGTCATTCTTCTGTAATGATAACTTGCAACTTCAACTTCGAAAGCGCATGGTTAAATGCTACATTTGGTCAGTCCTCTTATACGATGTCGAAGCATGGACATTAAAAATATCCACCATTAATCGTCTGGAGGCCTTTGAAATGTGGCTGCACAGACGTATACTAAAAATTCTATGGACGGCTATGCTGACAAATGTGGCAGTCCGGCATGTCGGCAGAGACCGATATAATATTCTTCAACTTATTATGATGGGTAAAATCGAAGGACGCAGAGGAATTGGTAGAAAGCAGGCCTCTTGGTTGAAGAATATCAGGGAGTGGACAGGAATGAGGAAAGCTGAACAACTCTTTAGAATAACTCAAGACAGAGACAGTTTCGCCATGTTAATCGCCAACGTCAAGGGGACTTGATAGGGTACGTTAAGAAGAAGCGAATTAAGTCGAAATGATTACCATTACTGAACGGCAAAGCCGGATAAGCAAAGAATTCGGACTTCAGATCAACACCAGGAAAACAAAAATAATAAAATAAAGTGATAGACAGATTTCTATAGTTGGTCCCCCTGAGAACCAACAATGGCGATTGCTCCTCAGAAATCAATGAGTTGCATTTTTTTGTTTTTCTCCTATTCGTTAGGTCCATGATTGTTTTTAATATCCAATACCCCTTCCTGTCGTTTTTCATAAATGCAAATATCTTCTTCTTAAATCTTTGATGTTTTTATTTTTAAAGGAATTCATTTTTTTTTATTTCTCCATTTTTCCTTCCCTATTTTTCCATGTCGTATTGGGTTCACTATCGTTTTTATTTATTCTCAATCTTTTGAGTCTAAACTTCGGTACAATTGAATTGTATATAGATTGCTTCTTCAGGATAGGTTTTTATGGATTTTATATACGTGAAGTCAATTTGATTCCTGGCTTTTTTTTCTTCTCTATATTCAGGTGAGTTTTATGAATGTACCCTCTGGGTTGTTGTTCAAAAAAGATATTGGCTATTAAAAGGTTGTTCGCTAGAAAGTGAGATTGCCTTTCATCACTTGAGAAAGGCAATCAGCCGAAACAGCTGTAGTGATAATAATTTAAAATAAAAATTTGTGGAAGTTTTGAAAACAAAGTTTTCAGTGTTTTATTGTTACATAAAATGAATTTCCATCAAGTAACGGTCGAATCCATCAATTACTGAAATTAATTACTGTAGTAAATATTGTAGTAATATACTAGCGTTCTTTACTATGTGTTATTCTACAATTATTTATTTTCTACGCTTCTTTACTTCTTGCGTTACCCAAAAATTCTCTGCGTTATCTCAGGCTTTGCTTCACATCTAATTTTTAGCTTTATTCACTCCTTTATTACTTCGTTATTTAAGCTGTTGAAATGTTATCTTTCCTAAATGTGCTGTAGTGTTAGCTATTTATACATATATATTTTTCTTCTTCCCCCCAAGAGCTTTCATTTCTTTATTCCACATCCATGTCTGTTCTTTTTACTATGCGCTTCTCAAATAGATTAACAAATATTGTTTAATTTTAAATTCAAATTCATTCAATACAGAAAATGGGTAGACTTTTTTCAAAACCTGGTATACTAGTACTTTTCGTTGAAATGTCTTGCAGTATTATTGAACTCTTATTATTATCTTATAATCTTATTATTCATATTAATTTCGTAGTTGGTTTCCTTTAAATGTAAATATTAGTATCCTTTAGCAAGAAGTTTCTTGCAGTGTCATTGAACATTCATATTCATATCGTCGTTGGTTTCCTTTAAATATAAATATTAATAACGCTTAAGTAAATGGTCATCATATTCACACTCTGCTCCTAGATGAACCCTAAAGTAATTAGGCTTCAATTTGGAGTTTACCTTGCATATAAACTAATCGGTTATTAAGTTCAAATTTCTAGTTAGTTGAGATGGATTTTCTTGTACTGATGTCGATTCATTACCTTAAGGTTCATATGATTCCAAAACTTATACTTTAATTTATCGCTTTTATTCTCCAAATGGACCGACCTCTTTGCTATTTTCTTTTCATTTGCTTTCAGAATTTAAGACAACTAGTAGAAGTACTTCCTTCCTGGTTACAATATTCTCTTTTAAGTCAGTTAATCCGTTGTAAAATTATCCTTTACCTTATCCTTAAAAGGTGCAGTTGTGTCCAATACGATGCGATGTGTCTAAAAGGGCATGGCAAAAGTTATACATGTTTTAATATTTTGTGATAGGATTTTCTTTATCACCTAGGTTGATTTTCTGTTTTTTTTTTCTGCTCCCCTACAAAATTGAACAAAATTTTATCTAATTTAATTTAAATCCCTTAATTTCTTTTAGCACCTTATCTAGCTTAGTCCGAATACATACCATGCATATTCTAGGTTTTAAAACTCATTATCTTTTTCTATAAGCTAGGTTGTCTTCCATTGGTTTTAATGTCTGGTATTTTTTTTCTAGGATTTTTTGCAATAATTTTTTTCATATGACGCGCGGGAGGTACATCGCCATAATCTTCAATCCTGGTAGATCGAGTAAATTACTGCAGAGGCCTTCTATACTTACCTGGGTGGCTCCAGTTTTTGGGTGCTTGAGACTCGCCTTCATTCTTCTCTTTATGAAATAATATTTGCTGGCTAGGTATTCTACGCTTTAAGATATTGCTTGGTATTTATTAAACGAATAATTTATTAATATTAACAAATAAAATTTAGAAATGTAGTTCCTTTGAGTATCCCTTTATTCTATCTTAGCAGTATGATGATGAAGAAGCAGTTTTTTGGCTCTGACAGCTTTTATAAGTAAAATTATGGTGCATGTATCAAAAGTGATGACTAAGTTTACTAAGAGTGAGACTATCCTATTTATAACTACGTAAAGTTAAACCTGGAATCGAACCTTATTTCAAATCAGGAACAAGACTTAATAAACTCAGAACGGAATACACAAATCTTACTCATAAATATTTCTATCCGCAATGTGTATGATACTAATTTAACGGTTAAGTACTTATATGTAAAATTTAAAAAAAAATTAATATCTCGTTAATTAAATAACAATGATTATGTTGTTAATAACCTTAATGTCTTAGATTGGTCCTTACCTCAAATCGTTCAGGTGGTTCTGCAAAGGGTATTCCTTGAAATGCATAGCATATATTACCTCCATACGCAGTTGAATATGTGCGCCCTAAAATTCTTCCCTCTTCTGTGTCCACTTCAATACACTAAAATAATTTGTTAATTGAGTCGAAGTATATATACAAGTAGAGGCACAGGAATAGCAGGATTACTATTTGGAGTTATAGTCTAATCTTGCCATTGATTCAAACAAATAGGAAGGTTTGATTTTAGTAATATCAATAACATATCTAGTGGACATTTTATTTATAATTCTAAAATTAATGAAACAGAATTCACCGAGTACATAGTGAAAGACGAAAAATTTAATGCTGGCAGACAGAGTTAACAAACATAAATGTTCAGAATATTCTCGGAAATCTAATAAAATGTATATTAAAAGTTTTTTGAGAGGCAATTTACCAGTTCCAAAAATGTCGCAAAGAAAGTCGTCATGTTAAAAGAAACCAAATTTCGGGTAAAAGAACCGATAATTAGAAGCACCCTTTTGTCTTTAGGATAAATAATTGAGCCAAAATGATGAGCCGAATAATGACCAAGGGCATAAAGGTAAGCTACAATATAATAGTTACTAATCATGGATTTAGATTCCAAGATTCGACAACAACGAAAGATTTTAGGGTTTAGGACTTAGAAAAACCGTAAAGCACTCCCTGAAGTTAAATATGGAATGTTTTCCCCCATGGAGGAGTAAGAAAGAAAGACAGAAGAAAAACTGGGGGAGACGCTTAGCGTGACATGTCGGTAATGGTGGTTGATATTGGTATGACCCAAAAGAGGAACTTAAGAAGAAATGAAATTAGTTAAATGAAGAAATTATAAAGACAAAGATAATAATGATAATAATTTAAAATATTAATACTTACAATTATCGTTTGAAATAAAATATTCAGACCTAATCCTAAGTAATATATTCTATTGTTTGAGAGCATATTTTTTTATAAATTTTTATCGCAACCGGAATGAATAAACTAAGTAAGGTATTTTTTAATTTAAACGTCCTGTTTGATGGTGCGGTAGTATAAATAGGCTTGTATATTTATTTTAGTATTAAGTAAGTATCCTGTATTAGAAAACAAAAATAAGATTTTATTTTATTATTTAAGATTATATGATTCAAATGCCGAGATTTAAAAAGCAAATGATTTAAGTCAATAACAAACAACTAACAAAAGAGATCAACTAGATAAAAAAAATAGATATCAAAACCTATCTATAATCTAATAGGCTATTCAATAAATGTTGCGTTTCGATGAAAAAAATACAATTTTATAGTTTGAAATACACTTTATTATTCAGTATAGTCTCCCAGAATATCAATACACTTTCAATTTATGAATTCCATCCCTTAAGCCGCGTTTACACGATGACAATTGGCGAGACAATTGTCATTCTGCAATTGTCATCACGTACTTGCGGATTGTCGGAGGCCAGTCCAATTGAACGAGAAGATGTTTATACGGGGCCAACTAGTTATTGCCATGGCAGTAGACAGCTAAAAGATGGCCGACTGCTCGTCATCTGTTGTGTCCGGAGAGGGAACTGGCAAAAAACAAGACAGCACTACTGGCCTACACCGTTTACACGGCGCCAATTGTCGCGAAAATTGAGATTTCTAGTGGTGGGGGCCTCACTGGGCGCAGCTCATTGTCCTCGGTCTACTCCCGGAGACAACTGAATTTTGGGCCAATTGTGAGGGCAGTTGGCAAGGCAATTGGCCTGAAGTGTTTTGACTTCTTCTTCTTCAGTGCCTTATCCGGTCCGGATATTGGCGATCATCAAGGCTATCATGGTTTTGTTGACTGCTCTGCGAAACAGCTCCGCTGAGGTCATCCCAAACCATTGTCGGAGATTTTTCAACCACGAGATACGACGGCGTCCCGGTCCTCTTCTGCCAAATACTTTACCCTGCATACTTAGTGTTTTGACGAAGACAATAATTTCATGCCAGTCAGTTGTCTTCTGACAATTGTCTCGCCAATTGTCATCGTGTAATCGAACGCTTCCATAGCTGTTCTAATCTTATCATTTGACGAAAAATAATAATAATAATAATTAAATTTACTATTAAGTGATTTACTTATATTTTATTATTAATTTGAATATTTAGTTTGACTTTGACGGATCGGTTACAAGTAATTACTTTGTTGATACGTTAATAGGTGGCGCTAGAAATAAAAATAATAATATATTGAATAACTAGTGATTTTGCCCTTCACCAATTGCCATCTAGAGTCACTCCCCTCAATTTTTTCCTCCTATATAAGGCTAGGACGTAAACAATCAACATTATTAATAGGTATATAGTATATATATATATATATATATATATATATATATATATATATATATATATATAAATACTATATCTTATGAATTCCATCCCTTAGGTGAGAATCTGGAAGTACTGCAAAATACGCTTCCATAGCTGTTATAATAGAGAAATTATTTGTTTATTATTTGGAAGAAGCAAATCGTTGCTCCAACAAACGAGAACACCAGAATTACAGACAGAAATGAAATAATACAACTCGTGACTAAATTCTACAGCGAACTATACAAAGCCCCTAACACACTTAAAGAAGTAATCAGTAACCAAGAAGATGTATCAAAAGTCCTTCCGGAAGAAGTAGAATCAACAATTACAAAAATGAAAAGCGGTAAAGCAGCTGGAATAGATTGTAAAACAGTGGAACTGCTTAAATACGCTGGCAATGATACCAGGAAAATCTTAGCAGGCATATTTACGGAATGCCTAAGATCGAGATGCATACCAGAGTACTGGAATACAGCAAACATAATTCTCATTTATACGAAAGGTAGCAAAGAGGATATCAAAAACTACAGACCTATAAGTCTACTACCAATCGTATACAAGATACTCACAAAGATCATCAACAACAGATTAACAAACGCATTAGATGCTGCACAGCCAAGAGAACAAGCTGGCTTCAGAAGTGGATTCAGTACCATAGATCATACTCATACACTTCGAGAACTAATGAGTTGAGCTAAAGAATATAAAATACCGCTAGCATTAACCTTCATAGATTTCGAGAAGGCTTTCGATTTTATATATCCCAACGCAGTAATAGAAGCTTTGGGCAACCAAAGCATTGACAAACCGTATATAAAAACTTTAGCAAATATATACAGACAAGCATAAGCTAAGATAAAAATTTATGAAAACACTCCAGAATTTCCCACTACCAGAGGCTTCCGACAAGGAGACGCAATATCACCAAAGCTCTTCTGGCAAAGCTCTTCTTCCAAACTGGCAGAACAAAGGAATATCCATTGATGGAAAATACCTCAGCCATCTAAGATTTGCAGTCGACATCGTTCTGGTTGGTAATAATCCTGCAGAACTACAAAAACTTATAAGCGACCTAAATCCAGCTAGCAATGAAGTTGGCCTAAAAATGAACTTAACAAAAACAAAAACCATGTACAACGAGTTAGTGAAAGTCCAAGATGTAATAATAAACAACATTGCACTTGAGACAGTAGATTAGTATGTATACTTGGGACAATTAATACATAAATCTGGCTCCTTACTCCCAGAAATCAACAGAAGAATGAAACTAGCTTGGACATACTTTGGTAGAAATTTAGTTATATTTAAATCGAAGATGCCAATCCACTTAAAGAACAAATCATTCGATCAGTGTATACTACCAATCATGACATACGGCTGCGAAACTTGGACACTAAAGAAACAGTTAATATCAAAACTCAAAGTAACTCAAATTTCAATGTAGCGATGCATACTAGGTATAACAAAGAGAGATCGAAAAATAATAGAATGGATTAGACGGAAAACCAATAGCCCAGTCTGGTTAAAAAAAGGTCGAAAAATGTTTCGCAGATATCTGAAAGTTTTAAGACATAGGTGGGGGTTACTAGATGACGAATAGATGAAAAGGTACTCGTATTTTTACCTTGCGTTTTTTTTAAACAATAATTTATGCTCACAATTTGATTTTTTGTCTATACGTTTTTTCCCTTATATTTTAAATAAACAATATTTATATTATTTTTTTATATCAAGAATATCTTTATTTTCCCGTTTTTTCAATTAAAATTGATAAATAATTTACAGAGATATTTGCAAAAAAGCAGTTTTTTTGCACTAATTTATAAATTTTATTAATTTTTTTATTAACTTTTAAATTTGTGCGAAATTTCCCGCGATCAGTCAAATAGTTTAAAATTTATTTAATTTATTTATCCCTGAGGCTAATTATTTAAACTATTGAACTTGCCGTATGAATGATGCGATGACACGTTTAGCAAATTTCATAGGATTCTTTAAGACTTAAACCATCTCGGAAGTTAAATGCATATTGCGTTTTCATCGAAATTATTTACAAAATAAACGTTTGAAAAGGGTGTATGTTTTTTACTTATAAACAATTGTAATACCTTTTATATTTTTCAAGCTACAGACTTGTACACGTACAAACATTGGATAGCTGGTAAAGAAACTCACATTAAAAAAAACCTATGACCAACAGGAACGAAGTTAGCGACTACTTTTTAAAACATCGTATCTCTATTGTTTATAAACATTAAGAAGTAAAATTTGCACAAATTTTGAATAAAAATCTAAACTTTATATTGAAACTTATAGCTATAAAATTTATCCAATTTTTCGAAACTTACAGCCCTTCGAAACGAAGGTACTTTCGGAAGATCGACATAGAAAAGTAAAGAGCATAACTGTTTCAGCTCCGTTTTTTTTTCGACATCGGAACTTCAAATTGAAACACGTAGGAAAAATTTACATTATCTGGGCTTCCATTGCAGCTGGAAGCCTCTTTTTTATTCTAGGGTAGCTCGTCGAAATATGAATAACTACATAGTTTTCACTGGCCGGAAAATATGGGAAACCTCTTTTCACCCCTCCTCGGAAATCTTGGAAAATCCCGGAAAATCAACGTATATTTTTTTTTCATTTTATATCAATGATATAATAATACTTATATATTTTATAAATTAAATTTCAGGTAATTTTTTACACATTTTATTATTATATTCCTTATATTCATTATAATTGTTTGTATTTTTATAATTAACAATATTGATTTTTATTCTATTTTTCTTACAAATATGACATACAATATATTATTCTAATCTGCGTTACTGTTTTGATAAAATAAGTCGATTTTTTCATCACCTGTCTTATTAAATTTTGCAATGTTTATTGAACTTTACTTTTTTTATGTTCTTTACATACATTGGTTTAAAAGTTAAAAATTGGTCCATTCATTCGACTTCACTGTCAGCTCTGAACCTTTTTGTTGCAGGTTGTTTGTCTTCATTTATTAAATTAGTCTCTAAATATACATATTCAAAATCACTGTCGTCGTCAAACGTAACTGTACCGAGGTTGCAGCATATTTTCTCCTCTACTTCTTTCTCAGTACAATTTATGCACAAGTTCGTACAATTCAAACCACGTTTTCTGCACCCACATCTAGTAGTTTTGCAACCTGTGGCGCATTTGCATGTAATGTGCTTTAATGTCTCTTCGGGAATTAAATTATCTAGAGTATAAATTAAAGACACAAGCATCTAACTTATTACCTAACCACATTTGTAGTTGATAGTAAACCCGAAGAACACGCTGTTTGGCTGCACCTTTAGTTGGTGGCAGAGTTTCTAGTTTAAAAGATATTTACCGATATTTCTGCTAAATTGTAAGTATCTTAAATCATTTAAAGAAAGTGTATCGTTGTGTTTTTTTATAATTATTTATTATAATTAATTATTAATTCGATAGTTTTAAATATTACGTACAATTTTCAATCAAAAAGTAATTAAATACGTTTAGTTGAAACTTTTTTGTTCAAAATACACAAAATATTTTATTCAAAGAAGTATCAGTATATTGCTTTCTAAAGCCACTACACTGAGACTGACGAAATTTTGGAGCGTGGAGCTGAAACAGTTTCCCCTCCACTTCCCTATGTCGATTTTTCGAAAGTAACTTCGTTTCGAAAGGCTGTAAGTTTCGAAAAATTTGATGAATTTTATAGATATGTTTCAATATAAAGTTTAGATTTTCATTCAAAATTTGTACAAATTTTACTTCTTAATGTTTATAAACAATGGAGATATGATTTTTAAAAAAATAGTCGCTAACTTTATTCCTATTGGTCATAGAAGGTTTTTTTTAATGTGAGTTTTTTTACCAGCTATCCAATGGTTGCACGTATAAGTCTGTAGCTTGAAAAATATAAAAGTTATTACAATTATTTATAAGTAAAAAACATACCCCTTTTTCAAACGTTTATTTTGTAAATAATTTCGATGAAAACGCCATATGCATTTAACTTCTGAGATAGTTTAAGTCTTAAAGAATCCTACGAAATTTTCTAAATCTGTCTAGCATCATTCATAGGGCAAGTTTTATTTTATTTTATTTTTTTTATTATTTTAATTTGTTAATAAAAAAATTAATAAAATTTATGAATTAGTGCAAAAAAAACTGCTTTTTTGCAAATCTCTCTGTAAATTATAACACGCATGACCAAAAACGCTATTATCGTTGCATTTGCAAAATATGTTGATTTTACCGTTGCATGTGCGGTATTTGCCTAGTAAACAAATAATATTTATACCTTTGTCTACTACTATCACATGAATAATTCTATAACCAAATTTTTGTAAGATTTAAATAATATTTACCATAGACGTTGATAAGAGGAGAAAATGTTTACTAATAATTTTATTACGGCAAGAATTATTTTGATATAAAAAAACTTGCTTTTTTTGAGAGTTTACTGGAATTATGTGCACTAATTAAAAAAAAATGAAGATAGTTGATTTAATAAACCTTAGTGTCACATAAATAAAATATTGTTCTGAAGCTATTTCTTTGTGGCATCTTATGCAATTTACTATTTTAATGGGAAATAAGCCACAATTTATGTTGAAAATTAAATTTATTGACTGATTAAAATGGTAGTTGCATCCATGCAGTCTAACATCTGGGAAAACAGTTTTGGGAGCTTGAATAACAACATCTTCAAAATCTAGCGTCCCTGTTGTTGGTTTTCACCTGCCTAGTTTTTTTGTCAGTATTGTAAACAGCCTTCTATACGTTTTCATTTTTTTTTGTTTGGTAGAAGCGCATACAACACAGAAACAAGTCTTGTTTCGTCGTCAGTGCTGCCCATATCAACATGCATGGTATATATTTGTGTAAACTGTTTGGAGGAGCTCTTAAATGTGCCGTCGACAAAAAAATCTGTTTTTGTTGCTAACGTTTTCTTTGCTTTCGAAGTCAAAAAACATAAAATTCTTGCTCCTTCTTCAGTGTCGTCAAAACACAAAAACTCTGACCATCGTCTAATATTGTCAACATTTCCAGTGGGATATCTAGTTCAATAGACGACGCTGGTTCTGGTCCGACACCAGTTTGTAAATGTCTTGAACGACAAAATGTAGACTTACGTGAGGCATACAAAGGAACTTTACTCACAAAATCGAGTCCTTTTGTAAATAGTTTTTCAAACTCTTTCCTGTAAATATCCGAGGTTAGAGTGTCTTCTTCTCGAGCTCTCTTTTTTGAAATGTACGTAGCCTTTTTTACTTCTAAGAGAGCTACATCGGGGACACAGGTGTGTTGGTTGACTTCGAGTAATTCCGTCAGTTTTGTCTTCATCCTCCCTTTACAGTTGTGGTAACGTTCTTTTACACATACCCAAGTTACAACATCTTCCTATATTTTCGATACTGATATCCAGCGTGAAGAGCAGAAGGTTTTCCCTTGGTGGTTTTAATCACTTCAAAATTTTCCATTATTAAAAGTTCTTACGTTCTGGACTAAACAATCTCTCAAACTAACAATATACAAATATTATGCATTTGTTTTTATATTTAGTATTCGGTAATTCTCCCCCCAACCTTTATAATGAGGCAAATACAAACTTTCCAAAAATCCGTAATGAGGGGATTATTGTGGTTTAGTTATTACTGTTTTCATTACCTATTTTTCGAATTATAGATAAGCGGATTAAAATATTTCAATAGGGTCGACCGGGCTTGCTAATGACTTGGGTGGTTACTAATTTACGACCTTCTTAGATTTCTAGCTACTACTACTATCGGTTTACAGCGTTTTCCGACGCCTTCCGCCTCCTAACCGCCATTCTTCTCTATTTAACCATAGGTCTGGAGGGATTTCTCTTTCCTCTAGTTCTTTTTCAATTCCCTCTCTCCAGCTTCATCTCGGCCTTCCTCTTTTTCTTCTTCTTTGTGGTGTCCACGTCAAAATCTGTTTCGGAATCCTGTCATCTGGCATTATCTGTACATGGCCGTACCATATTACCTGTTTTGTTTTTATGTCATCAACTATTGTATGCTTGACTCCTATCATTTCTCGTATTCTCTCATTTAGTATCCCATCTCTTCTTGATTTGCCTGCTGCTCTTCTCCACAAGTTCATTTCTGTTGCTACTAACAGTTTTTCTGTTCTTTGTTTCATTGGCCAAACTTCACTGCCATATATGATTACTCTTTTAAGTATGGTGTTGTATATGAGTTGTTTGTTCGCTTTAGATATTTTTTGGTCCTGCAGAATGCCGTTCATCATGGATATGACTTTTCTACCCTATATGTTTCTGTCTTTTATAGCAGCATCGAGTGTTCCATCTTGAGTTATCTTCATACCCAGGTACTTGTATTCATCATAGTGTCTAATTTCTACCCCATCGTCTAATATAATGGACTGCTTTGTCCCTCCAATACACATGGTTTCAGTTTTTTTATTGTTGACTTCGAGACCCCATTTGTTATATTCTTCTATTAGCTTCCGAATCATGTAACTCAAGTCGTCATGATCCTGAGCAATCAGTATTTGGTCATCAGTGAAACATAAGGTGTACAGTGTAGTTTCGTCATTGAGAGGGATTCCCATGCCATTGCATTTTCTTTTCCACAGCTTGAGTGCTTGTTCCAGATAAATTTTGAAAAGGGTAGGAGAAATACAGCAACCCTGCTTTAGTCCTTTCGTAACCTTAAATCCCTCAGATATCCTTGATCCAGTTTTAATTTTTGCAGTCGTTCCATTATACAGACTTTGGACTGCTTTGATAAGACCATGCTTAATGTTGGTTTGCTGTAGGGTTGACCAAAGTTTATTTATTTCTGTAGCCTTCTAAGGAACTGATATTTAGCCTTGACCTTAGTTCTACTGAAGACAATCTATAAGCACAAATTCGGAGAAACTTATTTTGAATTTTTTCAAGGGTGTGAATATTATGGTTAAAATAGTATGGTGACCATACTATAAAAGCATTAGACAAGATGCTACGGACGAAAGTAAGATATTAAATTCTATATGTGGGTACTGAAAGATCTCGTGATGTGGGGGATAAATGACAAGGAACTGTCAAATAACACTGCCAAATCTTTTTATTTCAGTCACTCTTGATAGAAGGCTTTTATTAATGTGATAGTCAAACACAACATTATTTTTAGATTTGCTAAAGGATATAACAAAACACTTATCTTTATTTAACTAGAGACCATTGGAAAGATACCAATTACATAAGGTCTTACTGGATCCTTAGACAATCACATAGATTTGAAACTTTAAAATATAACTTAAGGTCATCAGCAAATAGCAAAAACTGACAAACCTTTATTAACTCAGAAATATCATTAATAAACAAATTAAAGAGAAGAGGACCCACATGTGAACCTTGTGGGACTCCTAAACTGACAAAGATAGGAATTGAAAGTGAACCCTTTATAAAAACTGAACTCTTTCATTAAGATAACTACTTAACCATGAAAGAAACCACTCAGGAAAGCCAATACATCTTAATTTAAAGATGAGTAGAGAATGGATTACTGTGTCAAATGCCTCCGAGAAATCAGTATAGATGGAGTCCACTTGGTACCCATCCTCGAAAGCCCTGATAATGTAATCATGATACAAAACAAGATTTGTAGATGTAGATTTACCCTGCCTAAATCCATGTTGCTCATTAATCAAAAGATCCCTACAATGCCAAGTAAGATATTTGTTTAGAATTAGTTCAAAAAGTTTAGGGATGGCAGATAACATAACAACAGGCCTATAATTTTTTATATTGTCTCTGTCACCGTTTTTAAATACGGTGACGATTAACACAATTGTGTTAATCGTCACACCAGCATCAACAGAGACTTTGTTCCACTTCATCGACAATTATTTTCCTGAATTAACTTTCTTTCTGTTAACTACACATCCAGTTTTACTTACTTCTACATTTCTTTCTATTTTCCCATAGCTTAATATCACCTTATATAATCCGCCATACTTAACTCTATTCTTGTCACCATTAATACACTAACATCCCTTTTCCAATATCCCATTTCCCATCCTCTCCAATAACTACCATCTGACTAATCACACAGGTTTTCTTATAAATACTCACGCTACATCTATCAATCTCTTATCACAATCAGTTTCAGTATCCCCAGCTTACATCTTTACATTCATCTCCTACTTCCTTTTCTTTCTCTTTCTTTTATTTCTTTTTCCTCGATTCATCTTCCACAAATTTCAAACCAACTTTTATCTATATCTACTTCATACAAGGAAACAATTAGGTAATAACATTCTTTTTACCGCCTTCAAAATGATTTATTAATTTCAACTACCTAACTTAAATTTTGCCTTACCCTGGTATACCAATTTAATTTTACATCACAGTCACTCATTGTTTTACATTCTACCACCTTTTTAAAATACCAAAAATTGCTATTGATCTTACTACACACAAAACACAATTCTTCACTAAAAACTGCCTATTCACAAACTTAAGCACAATGACTTTTGCTCCTACTACATCATTCCACTTGACATTGATGGGTACTAACTGATTTTTCATACCATCTTTATATCAGTTAGCCCAAGACTCCAGAACAGATCAGAGGTAATGTAAGTTGAAAAAACTTCACCAGCTACAGGGGGTCATGTAAGATGCCCCCATTTTCAGTTTTTTTAATAATCAATAAGTTAAGTCTATTGCATTTACCTTGATAAATACCATGAGGATTATATTTTAATACGGATGTCCTTCGAAAGTTTTTTAAGTGGCCATACAATGTTTTTTAACAACTTTTTATGTAAGTAGTAAAAAATCAACGTGTTATTTCTATATATTTAAATTTTAACTTGTGTTTTTTTAATATTAGTATTTTTACTCTCTCTTCTAGTTAACTGATGATGGAATGTATTAATTCCAAAAGATCTTCTTAAAATAAAAATTTAAGCTTGTAATAAGCAATTTTTTTATACCTTAATACACACGAACACCACGTGCTTTGTAATTTTTTTATTAACTTAACCCCAGTTATTTTAACAATCTGTTTCTTCCATTGGAGCAATAAGTCAAATGTATTGTAGTATTTTTATTAATCTAATTTATTGTCATTATTTACTATCAAAGATTCTACACTTATAACACTTACAAGTTTATTACAATCTTTATATATTTATTACAATTTTACACTTATCACTAAGAACTAGAACACAAGTACTTGAATTTATATCATTTATTTACAATATTTATTTCGGACTAAAAACTCGACTTCATATTCAAAACTAACTGTAACTTAAATAAAAGGTTCCTCTATATTTATACTAAACAACCGTTAGACTAGAATTCCGGCGATTCCCTTCGAACAGACGAGAAGGTCGCCCGGACTGGTTTTCATTCGACCTGCTTCTGGAAACTTCGAATCGTAGGAGACCCGTCAGGTATTACCTGGGGTTTCTGCCGGCTGGTGTATGATCTAGAAAAGACTTGAATGGAATAGAATTAGGAATATAATGTTTTCAGTTAAATATGAATCATATATTTATCGTAACAGTATGTCTATTACTTCATTTCTTCTGAGTGTTGCCCATCGATTTGAACTATGGCACTTACTTACTTACTTACTTAATCAGTAGACCCATTTGTACCTTTCGGTGTTTGTCCATCCGGGTTAGATGTCCGAACCATGCCAATTTTTTCTCTTTGATTGACTCGAGTATCGGTTTGATTTTGAGTCTTTCTCTTATTTCGTCATTTCTGATTCTATGGCACTTTGGTTACAATATAGTGTTTGCAATATATTTATAATTTTACTGTCAATGCGCTTGTTCATAAGTATTGATATTAGTTTTTCATGTCTCACTTTATCGAAAGCTTTTTCGTAATCAACAAAGCACAAGTGTAGATCAACGTTTACCTCCCGACATCGCTGAATCAATATGTTGATGGCAAATAGTCCTTCTCGAGTACCACTTCCATTTTGAAACCCGAACTGCGTCTCGCTAATATCCTCCTCAGAAGAAATGAAGATCTGTAGAGGAGTTAGACAGGGATGTGTTATATCGCCACTTTTGTTTAACTTATATTCTGAAGAAATTTTCCAAAACACGCTTAATAATATCAAAGCGGGAGTCACCGTTAGAAAATTAATTAACAACTTACCATGTGCAGACGACACTGTGATCATAGCAACCAGTATATACCTAAGATCTATAACATCTTATCGAAAGCTTAAGTATGAATAGTGCTGAGATGGGAATTACTATAAACCTTAAAAAAACGAAGTACATGGGTACAAAAAACAGTACTTGGGAACTTTTATCAATGATCATACTGGCAGAAATAAACAGGCGAATAGAGATTGCCAGATCAGCATTTATACGAATGAAGAAACTCCTAACGTGCAAAAATCTAAATTTGGAGATCAGACTACATGCCATTCGCTGTTATATATTTTTAATATTATTATATGGAGCTGAGACTTGGACATTAAAAAACTGCAATTTAAAAAGAATCGAGGTTTTCGAACTCTGGTTATACCGCAGAGTATTAAAAATATCATGGACTGATAGAATTACAAATAAAGAAGTACTGGAGAGGGTTGGTAAAGAAACAGAACTAATCATTAATATTTAAATGGGAATAAGCCACAATTAAAGGTTAAAATACATTTATTGACGTTTCAATTTCCACTTCGGAAATCGTTCTCAAAATACAAACATTAGTAAATTAAACAAATTTTGTTTTTGTTACTTAGTGAAAAAATTCTTCTAATAATTTAATTTTATCTGACTCATCTATATTGACAATTCAGACATACATTATACATTTTAAAGTAGACGATTTTAAAATGATATTGCCAATACTGTTGAGTTGCGTTCCTGGGACGACTTTACTTATAAGATAGTTCATTCGATTACATGAAATCAACTTTAACGTGAGAATATCCGTCAGAAAAAATCATGGATTTAATGATTCCAAATAATAATACCAACAGATATTTAAATTTCAAATCAAATCACAATATTAATATTAAAAAGGGAATCAATAAATCCTATTTTCCTTTTTAATATTAATATTGTGATTTGATTTGAAATTTAAATATCTGTTGGTATTATTATTTGGAATCATTAAATCCTTATACGATAGAGCCAAAATTACTTGTTCTAACGAAAATTCGTTCTTGGAGGAGAAACATTTGTTAACAACTGTTTTATTAAAAAATTATTATCCTTTATCGTTTATAAATAGGGAATTTTCAACAATCGATCGAATAGAACAAAACAACTTAGAACGAGATCCTACAGCATATACAAGGAATAATACGAGGAAAATAACAATACCATACATAAAAGGATTATCGGAAAAGCTTAAAAGGATAGGAAATAAATTCAACATTTCAACAACATTCAAAACAACAAACACGTTGAGATCTATTTTGTCCAAAACCAAACCTAACAATGAACAAGAAAGGACAAAGAATTGCATTTATAAAATACCTTGTGAATGCGATCAGTTTTATTTAGGTGAAACATCAAGGCCATTAAATGTTAGAATAAGTGAACATCAATCCTATATTAAAAATAGAGAATTTGATAGATCTCAAATATGTAAACATGCATGGGATAATGAACATAGGGTTCAATGGAATGATTCAAATATAGTCCTAAAAGAAACTGATGGTAAAAAGAGAAAAATCAAAGAAGCGGCTCTAATTATGCTAAATGAGACCAATTGCGTCGCGAATTCCTCGGCAGAATGTAGTAGGATCTGGTTACCCATATTGAAAGAGGAAGTTATTAAAAGGAAAATACCAGTATTGGTAAGTCAGTAACATATAGAGAATGCATCATTTATATTTTTTAAATAACAAACATATAAAATCGGAATTTGGTATTTATTGAAGGTAAAATAAATGCAAGATCAAATACTTACCATGTCGGGATAGTATTATGAGGTTTTTTCCTGGGTTTTCCCTCATAATTTACTATGGAATCACTAACGGGAGAATTTTACTGTCATCATGGCATGTATTTGTCTTTTTAAAGACGAATTACATGTTGTGATTTTTTCTGACGGATATTCTCACGTTAAAGTTGATTTCATGTAATCGAATGAACTATCTTATAAGTAAAGTCGTCCCAGGAACGCAACTCAACAGTATTGGCAATATCATTTTAAAGTCGTCTACTTTAAAATGTATAATGTATGTCTGAATTGTCAATATTAATGAGTCAGATAAAATTAAATTATTAGAAGAATTTTTTCACTAAGTAACAAAAACAAAATTTGTTTAATTTACTAATGTTTGTATTTTGAGAACGATTTCCGAAGTGGAAATTGAAACGTCAATAAATGTATTTTAACCTTTAATTGTGGCTTATTCCCATTTAAATATTAATTAATTTAAAATGCCACAAGAAAATAGCTTCAGAACAATATTAAGAACTAATCATCACTATACAAACCAGAAAACTGGAATACCTAGGCCACGTGATAAGGGGACCAAAATATGAAATTTTGAGACTCATCATACAGGGAAAGATTCAAGGAAGATCTGTTGGCCGAAGGCAGAACTCATGGTTGAAGAATCTACGTGATTGGTATCAATGCAAATCGATTGATTTGTTTAGAGCAGCAAGTTTAAAAATAAAAGTAGCCATTGTGATTCCGTAGGGAGACGGCACTCTAAGAAGAAAAATGTCTATTACATAATGGTTATGTAGAGAGCATATATCCAGTGAGTTTTTCCTTAGTAAAGTAAACATTTAATAATGAAGGAAATAAATTCTAGTAATTTGTAAAGATTAGAGTATGGCCGTTCTAGTAGCCGCAATAACCTACTGGCCCATCACGTGCAAATTGCTTCTTGTGAAGCTTAAGTGGAAAAACGAACATGGAAGGAACTGAGTTACCATCTGCATTAATAGCAAAAACCATAGTAACATTGGTCCCCCTCTCAGCTGAAGTAACATCACACAACTCTTTCCTCGCCTTTCTTCGCTATGATTTTTATCGGTTTCTGGACAGTCTCAGTCCCTGTCTCGTTTACATTCCAACTATCATTAGCTGTTAAATGGAGAGAGAATGCTCTCTCCTGATGTTACCCACTATGTAGCTTCTTCAAGTTTAACATTTTTTTAAACTATTTGTCCATTGTATATTCTTATGTAAATGTATTATTTAATATTAAGGACATTCATAAAAGTGCTAAATACCCTAGAATTTTTACGAAATACCCCTGAAGATGCTCCGAGAGCGAAAATACTTGGACAAGATTTAATAAAAAACTGTGCTCGATATCTACCTTTTATTTTATTAAAGCTTATAAAAGTGTTTATCTTCCTAAATTATGAGAGACATTAAAAAAACACACAAACACAGAATTAGGGGAAGCTGTTAAAAACTTAAAAAATGATTTATTCAATTTTATTTGGCTATCATATAAAAAAAACATAAGCAACTTTAAATATATTTTCTTTTTGTAAATTTGTTAAAAATTATTTTTTTGTTTTACACAGTGGTTAATTCAGTAGGTAGTATAATATGGTCCAAGTGAAAATATTTGGCTTCTATAAAACGAATAATAGTTGAAATATGGCTGTGCAATGTATCCCATGTCTAAATCGATCTTCATTAAAAGCGGAGGATCACAAAGGGATGAAGGCAACCATTTGACTGGCAAAAGGTCAGAAACTGGGTCAGGTGTAGGATCTCTGAAAAAAAAACATATTTATAAATATCATGAACAACACTCATAAAGCTTATCTATGTATTAAAAGAAAGTTGTGAAATGCGTCCATATTCAACAGAACATAGAAAATAAGACAAAATAGAAGTAGAGAAAACCAAAAATCAAAACAAATTGAGTCCAATAAAAAATTACCAATAACATACGGATACCTATATCATATCGTCATCGATAAGCATCTGATTTGTCCATTATTGAACATAGTACTCCTCTAGATATTTCTATCTATTTTTGTTCTGCACCTTCAATTAGTCTATTGCTATCTAATTGGTCTTAATTATTTTGAGGTCGTTGATTCATCGCATTGGGGGATCTTCTTCTGTTTTGCTTGTCTACACGTAGTCTCAAGTCGAGCAATTTTTATGTATTGCTTCATATTCTGCCCATCTTCATTTCTGCCTTATAATACATTTGATGATGTCTTCCACTATTGTTCGTCTAGTGAACTTTTTCTTCTTCTTCTCCTTCTTCCTTCTTGTATGTATGCTTTAAAGCCCGTTTCTCTTCAATATTAGCCTCATAAATTGTTTAAATTATCACACCATCTTTTTCTTGGTTTGCCAATACTTCTTCGTCCATTTGGTGACTTATCTCGTGCTATTCGTACTATTCTATCCTCTGCTATTCTAATAATGTGTTTGTTCCACTTCTGTTTCCGTTTTGTCAGCCATCTATTTATGTCTTCTACATTGCATGTTTTTCTTATTTTTTCGCTTCTCTCCCTATCCAACAGACTTTTCCCTGGTATTCGTCGGTGTCAGGTCTTGTCTCCGTCGTGTAAGTTAATATAGGTCTAATTGCTGCTTTATAGATTCTTGTTTTTGTGTCTTGTCGTAGGTGTTTGTTCTTCCAGATTATGTCATTAAGAGATCTCGTCACTTTACTTGCTTTTAAGCTTTGTTGTCGTACTTCTTCTTCAACATCTGCGTAACTAGTTATATCTATTCACAGATATCTAAACCTTGCTTTCTGCTTTATTATTTTCCCATTCATTTCGATTTTACATCGTAGTGGGTATTTAGATGTTGTCATACATTTGGTTTTTTTCTGCTGATATTATCATATTGTATTTCTTGGCTGTTGTTTTGAAGATATGTGTTAATCTTTGGAGCTCGTCTTGTGTCTCGACGATTAATGCAGTGTCGTCTACATAACATAATATTTGGATTTATTTGTTCCCCATTCTGTAACCATGACCTTTACGTACTGCTTGTATTATTTCGTCCATTATTATATTAAAGAGAAGTGGGCTTACCGAGTGATCCTGTCTGACTCCGCTTTGTACTGGTATACACTGTGTTAGTTTTCCATTTATCTTTGCCTGTATTCGATTATATAAGTAGATGTTTTCGATTACCATTTACTTTCTATTGGTTTTTTATAAATCTCTATATTTGTTTTTGTGTGCCTTAAAAGTCGCTTTTCATCCTTTTTTTAAACTGTTCCCAGTGTTCATTTTTTGTTCTTCTTACCAACTGCTTTATTTCATTTCGTATTCTTCTATAGGTCTCTCGGGATTCTGGAGTATTTAATATTTTGTACTTCGTGTAGGCCTCTCGTTTCCCTTTACATTTCTCTTTTATTTATTATCTGAACCAAGGTATATTGTTGTTGTTTCTTTTGTTGAGTATGACTAGCGAACTTCCCCTAGTTTATTTCTCAATCTTATTCTTAGAATTGATATCTTCACTTCATGTTGGTAGTCTCAATCTTTCCGCTGATGTTTCTATAAGAGTTAAGTTAAGGTTTCTGTTGACGTTTTTGCTTCGTATGTGAGGACTGGTAAAACATATTGGTTAAAAGCTTTTCTTTTTAAATGGATTGGGATATTTTTAAAAACATCTCCCATTTTTCCAAAGCTTGGCGCAATGATAATCGACGTTCAAACCTGTTTAGTTTATTATTAATTTTTATAATAAATTAATCTTAGTTTGAAGACCAAGGGCAGTGGCGCGAAAGATATAACTTCGAATTATAGCAACTCTTTAATGAACCAGATGTCGTAAGGATTATTAAACACAGCAACTTAGATGGGCTGGATATATAATGCGAATGTCAGACAATACAATTACTTAAAAGCTAACAACAAGAACACCTATAGGAGGAAGAAGCAGATGCTGACTGGACTTGAGACCGACTTACGGATAGTAAAAATCTCAATGAATGGCAAAGAATCTTAGGGTATGTAAGGATTTACAAAGGATTGTCGAGCCAAAGATGATGATGCTATATATCTTGTCTACTTAAGTTGGCCGCATACGGGACACTTTTTTATTCTTAATTTTACGAAAAAAAGTTATACTTCATAAAAAGTTCTGCATAATCTAAAACCTAAGAAGCAACCATCAGATCTTACATTTTATCTATCCTCTACAAGGTGTGTCAAAAAATATAAGTATCACTCAAAAGTAAAGTACCTTTATATTTTATAATATCGAAAATTGTAATATGAAAAGTTGTTGGGAATTAAAAATTGTATTGGAATTTTGCAATTTTTTTTAAATTACCGATACTTTATTTATTAAAAATAAGATCTCTTTTCTTTACTTTATTAAAAATAAGATAAAAATAAGATTTGTATATATAAAGAATAATCTTAGTTTTAGGACCATTAACCTTTTCTATTTTGTTTTAAACGTTTTAACGCTTGGTATTCCTTTCCTCGAGTAGTTGTAGCTTCCTCCGTAGTTATTGTTAGTTGTTGCCCTGGAAACCATCAGTGTCTTCTGACTCTAATGTCACAAATTGGTTGCATTGCTCCTGTAGTGATCCGTCCACAAGTTAAGTGCTACTTTTCGAACTTGGCTATACCGTATTGAAGACAACCAATAGTCAGAAATACGTATATACGGTTGCCTTCCGTAGGATATACCTATTTTGTTTTCTGTTTTGCGAGACGCCATATATATATATATATATATATATATATATATATATATATATATATATATATATATATATATACATATATATATATATATATATTTATATATATATATATATATATATATATATATATATATATATATATATACAAACAACACAGTTTATTAGGGCTGCAGTCAGTAGGTTTGGCCGGGATGTTCTAGAAACACTCTTTTGACTTTTGGTCGAGCTTTCGGAATTATTTTATTCCTTCTTCAAGACACTGTAATTAGAAGAAAGTGTAAATATTTACAACATATCTCAAATTGTCATTACAACTTACTAGTCGTTGAGATTATTTTTCTAAATCTACGAGACTCAACATTAAAAACACACATATAAAATAAAACATTTAAAATAATGGACAATATACATTTTAAAATTTAGTTGGAATGTTAAAATATTGTTAGTGACATCTTTTCATGGTGTGTTTTGACTGATCCATAGAGAACAGAAAAAAAAAACAAAAATGGTGTGATTAAAAAAGTAATTAGGAGTTCCTGCTATTATATTAATGGAAGTAGTATCTTAAACCTGTCTTGATAGTATGCAACATGTTTTGTATGCTGGTGTATTACGGTGTGTATATGTAAAAGTAAATCTTTATTTTATTTTTGATGTTTTGTAAGTAAGTAACAATAAATGTTGCTCAATTTATCTATGTCTGACTTTTTATTTATACAAGACGTATTAGATTTTATGAAACACATTTCCAAGAAAACACGTTTTGAATGGTTTTTTTTCTTTAGCCAGAATACAGGAATCCTCGAAATTAAATTCATGTTTTAAAGTTAATGCATGTTCTGTGAGCGCACATGCATTTATCTTTTTGGTTTTTATGGCGCTGCGATGTGATATTACTCTATTGTGAAAATTACGAGATGATTCTCCGATATACACGTTTTTACAGTTGGCACACGGTATAGAATAAACAACATTCGATGACTCCTGTATTGTGAAAGGATCCTTTGTCTTTGTGTACAACTTTGATACCGTTTTCACATTCTTAGTTGCAATTTTTAAGCCACTAACATTTTTGAAAATGTTCAATAGCTTAGGTGTGAGAACTGGAATATAGGGTAGGCAACCATACGTTATTTTAGATTGTGGTAGCTCTGATGTGTTCTGTGTCAATGTCTGTGTTAGTTGTCGGACCTCATTCACCTCATTATTATGAAAATTTTGGTTGTCAGAAAATTGCAATGGAAAAGGAGAACCAAAAATGAGTTTATTCAAAAGCCCTGTAGGATAGGAGTTCTCTTGTAGTATAAATCTCAACTTTTTTAGTCCCTTGTCCCTGAAGTCGATGTGTGATAAGTTGATAACCCTAGTTTTAAGGGCCAAAACCAAATTTGTCTTCATCTACTAAAAATTAATTACACGAATTACTTTTTAATTACACTATTTTTGTTTTTTTTCTGTTCTCTATGGATCAGTCAAAATACACCATGAAAAGATGTCACTAACAAAATTTTAACTTTCCAACTAAATTTTAAAATGTATATTGTCCATTATTTTAAATGTTATATTTTATATGTGTGTTTTCAATGTTGAGTGTCGTAGCTTTAGAAAAATAATCTCAACGACTAGTAAGTTGTAATGACAATTTGAGATATGTTGTAATAAATATTTACACTTTCTTCTAATTACAGTGTCTTGAAGAAGGAATAAAAGAATGCCGAAAGCTCGACCAAAAGTCAAAAGAGTGGTTCTATAACATCCCGGCCAAACCTACTGACTGCAGCCCTAATAAACTGTGTTGTTTGTATATATATATATATATATATATATATATATATATATATATATATATATCCCCTTTTTAAGGGGATTCTCTTCACTCCTATACCTGCAGTTTTGCCGATTTACTGTTCATCAGAACAAAGGATTGAATGATTTATTTGAATTTAATTTTTAGAATGAAATGTGGATTTTGATTACATAAATCTTGCATTCCATCAAAACTGCACTCAGCGCTCTATTTTTATTAAAAAATCATGGATTGCCCTTTACTGTATATTAATCTTAATAAGAAATTCGAAAAATAGTCCCAAATAGGAGATTTATTTCTTAAAATAACAACTTACCCACTTTTAATAAAATTTGACCACATTGTGGTCATACGTTGAACTATTATCAGGTCGTTATAAGTAGGAGTTATATTATTCGTGATAAACAGATATGGCAAATCTTCTCCATGCTGGGCTCCTAAAAGAAAAATAATGATTTACTATAAAAGTATGTTGTACTATTACCTATATTGTGTAATATCCCAACAAATAAATATTGAAAAATCGTTCCATAATTTTAAAACACGTGTCACATTGTTTACACTGTGTAGATATCCTGTTGAAAAATCAATTCAAACTATTTGTATGAAATTATGCCTCTTTAGCCCTTCTTTAACGAATAAAATGCAGAGAAAGATTAAAAGTAACATACATAGTAACCTACATAGTTGAAACTGTAAGGTGGATATTGTCTTCCTTAAAAAATAAGCCTAATCTAAAACCACCGTAAAGAACATGAAGTTAGGGTCAAAGTAGGTGGAGTGTTTAACCAGAGATATGTAAGAGATATATTAGATAGAGATATATAGATATATATACATATATATATATATATATATATATATATATATATATATATATATATATATATATATATATTAACATAAAAACAGCAGGTTACACCTTCCCAAGTGTGTCAAATGTGCCTCTAACTGTAGAGTGATACAATGTGCACTTCCCAGACAACAACCAGCAAATTACGTAAACTACGAAGAACTTTTTGATAATTTTAACTCTGGCTGTGGAAACCTCCTGTTTCAATTAGCCAACTCTACGAAATAATAGTATTCTAAAAATTGTATATTTGCCAATCTTTGCTTAAAATACCAGATTTTCTTCTTCTTTTGCTTGTCTATTAAATTACTTTGTATAAAAATTCATTTTTTTTAAAACTATTAAATTTTAAGTTCAAAAACTCTTCAAATTTGATTTAGAACTTATCAACATTCTTACAGTTGATTATTGGGCTCTATAAAATCGTGCCACTTACACAGACGAAGAACATTTACCAACACATTATAAAAAAATATTCGAATGCCTTGTTTTTAAGAAAAATCTATTTCCCATTTTATTCATTTTATCCCCCTGTGTACATTTATAAATAGATTTGATTCTCAAATAAAAAATTAATTTTTTGTAAAATTTAGTTTTTAAACATATTATTCATAACTATTTTTCTACTCTCTTACTAGTAAATTGTATATTACCTACTATTCGGATGCTAAGTAAATACATCAAAACAGATACTGACACGTAATGATTAGCACGTAATAAAAAAAATTACGCTTCAGTTCTATAAAAATGTGTAATATCACATAAGGCTTGTAAGCCAGTTGGTCTAGTTACCATGGAAACGAATTGACAGACGTTATTTTGACAGATTAAAAATTATTAATCTGTCAGTGTAAATATAGTGGTAATTTAAATACAGATGAATAAAATAAGTTCATCGAATAGTGAAGATGAATTTAGTAGTATACCACCCAATATTATGTAGTTAGCTGCGAACACTACCGAGAACCTATTACCAGAAAAATCTAGTGGAAGATATGAAAAGGTATATCAACAATTTATGGATTGGCGTACAACAAATAATATAAATTTATTTTCTGAAAACGTACTCTTGTATTTTGGAGAAATCGCTAAGAAATTTAAACCATCCTCATTATGGACAATATATTCTATGCTAAGAAGTGTTATAACTTTGAAAAATAGTGTTAATATTGAAAATTACCCGAAATTGCGAGCTTATCTAAAAAGGCAAAGAAGGTTTTAAAAACAAAAAATCTAAAATTTTACATCCTGATGAAATAAAACTTTTTTTAAATGGAGCTCCTGATGTACAGTACTTGTTAATAAAGGTATGTTATTTAAAAGTATAACATAAATGTGCCTACTTATAATACTTTTATTTTAAGGTTATTGCAATTATTGGAATATGTGGAGCTTGTAGAAAACAAGAGTTAAAAAATCTTAAAATTTGTGACATTGATGATTTAAGTACATTTAAAGGTATTTAAGTACCAGTTTAAAATTCTTGATACGAAAACCAAAATATGTAGGTCCTTCGTTATTTTCGGAAATTTCTATAAAATCTGCAAACAATATATAGAAATTCGACTACAGATTAGCGATCCGCAAATAAATCAATTTTTTCTTAATTATCAAAGAGGTAAATGTACGAAACAGGTGGTAGGATTAAACAAAATAGGCGGTGTTCCTAAACAAATAGCAGAATATTTAAAGTTACCAGATCCCAAAATTAACACAGGTCACAAGACGAACTTCTGCACTACTTTGGTTGATGCCGGTGATGATTTAATGACTCTTAAAGCACATGGCGAATGGAAATCTTCAACAACGGCCGAAGGATATGTCGATGAGTCAATAAATAATAAGACGTGAACAGGCAATAGAATTATAAATTCAATTGAAAGTAATTTACAGACCTTTACATACACTGAAAATACCAATGTTCAAAAAGAACACACCGTACAGTTTACGTCATCTCACCATTCACCACGTATTATTGAAGGACCGCCAAACTCGGATAAGGGTATAGTTATAAATAATTGGCAAAATTTTACAATTAATTATTATAAATAAATGTTTAATTTAAATTATTCCCGAATTTTGTTAAATAAATAAAAGTTATTTGTTATACGTTTTATTTTTATAAATGAAAATAATCGTAAAAAAAGTATAGTACACTACTTGAGTTGTAAGCTTATTACATGCTTGTAGAATTACTGCGCTCGCCGCTACGCGGCTCGCGCGCAACTTTTGTATGCAATATTTTCATTTATTTTTTTGATAAAAGTAAAAAAATTAAATATTGCCATGAAAAATACGAGGAGACCCTTAATGTAATGGTATGACGAACTGGACGCTGATTCGGAAGACGACATAGTCAACAATGGTCAAGATATAGAAGTTACTGATGATACGACTGATAGTAAATAAAATGTTTCAGAATCTGAATAAAATACACCAGAATTTGTTATTGAGAAAGAACAAAATAGCCCTAACGGTGAACATAGTGAGCAAGAATTGGATTTTGGAAATCATCGAAGGGCGTTTTATGAGAGAAATCGTTACAAATGGTCTATGCAGCCTGTGCAAAAAACTGGTCTTAGAGGCCTTGAAAAATTGTTGGCAGATCAAAATCCAATAAGTGTTTGGCAATGTATATTCACCGATGACGTGATAAAAGAAATAATAAAGAGGAGAAATGAAAGACTCGCTTTAACAAGGCAGAAATATGACAATGAAGATAAGATACAAATGAAGACTTAAAATTAATGCATGCAACAGATGGAACAAGCAGACCAATTTTTAAGTGCACAATGTCTATAAAACGTATACTCACCCTATTAACTTGTCTAAGATTTGATGACTCACAAACCTCAGAAGGGAGAGGGAAAATAATAGTAGATCTCGGCAGCCATTTCTTGGGTTTTTAATGGAATCATTGAAACTCGCAAACAAATTACTCCGTAAATGATCTTGCATGCATTGATGAAATATTATTTGGAGTTAGAGGCAGGTGCAAATTTAAAATATATTTTCCCAACAAACCCAATAAATTATATGGTATGGTAAGAAAAAAAAATTAATTTCTGTCCAATCAGTACTTTGACTCTCAAAGCCAATTTTTGGAACCGGTAGAAATATTACTGCGAATAATTGGTTCAGTCAGGTTGTTGAAAAGTTATTAACTATAAAAATTACACATGTGAGAACACTCAAAAAGAATAAAAGAGAAATTCTCAAACAATTTTTGCCAAATAAAACTCGTGTAAGACAAACATCGATCTATGAATTTAAAAGAAAAATAACACTTCTTTCATACGTGTCTAAACGAAATAAAGCTGTGATAATGATTTCATCTATGCATAGAGCTTAATCAATTGATAGTCAATCTGGAAAATCCGAGATGATCCATTTCTACAACAACACAAAAGGGGGAGCGAATAGTTTTAAGAACAAGAAGATGGCCTATGGCTATTTTTTATCAGTTGCTAAATATATCTCTCGTAAGCTCATAAAGATGAGTGACACTCAATTCGGATTTCGAAACAAATCGGGAACACGAAAGGCTCTTTTGGCTTTAAATGTGTTAACGCAACGATGCAGAGACATGAATGTAGATGTATATGCATATTTTATTGACTATAGAAAAGCATTTGACTGCGTTAACCATCAAAAGATGATCGAAATTCTGAGAACAACTGGAGTTGACGAACAAGACTTGCGAATTATTTCAGAAAATTGAAATAGAGCACATCCGAAGATATACAAATCCGACGAGGAGTGAGACAGGGTTGCGTCTTATCACCGCTTATATTCGAAGTCGATATTCAGAGAAGCATTAGACGAGCTCCAAGGCGGAATTAAGATTAACGGAATCAGCATAGACAACATCAGATATGCTGATGATACCGTCTTAATAGCAAGCAACGCACAAAAACTACAAAATATAATAAATGCGGGAGTTCACCACAGCGAAATGTTCGGTTTACGTCTAAACGTTTCCAAATCTAAAACTTTAGTATTTTCAAAAACACCAATAAACGTACATGTGTATTCTTCTTCTCATTGCGCCGTCTCCTTTCGAAGTTTGGCGATCCAAATAGCAATTGTAGTTTTGGAAACTGCTGCGCGAAAGATCTCTGCGGATGAGAGGTCGAAAAATCTCCTCAGGTCTTTCAGCCACGAGTTCTGGCGTCTTCCTACTGATCTTTTGCCCTGTACTTTTCCTTCCAGTATAACTTGAAGTAATTCATATATTTCGCCTCTCAGCACATGACCCAAGTATTGCATTTTCCTCTCTTTGGTTATTCTTAGTAATTCTTTTTGTTTACACATGCGACGAAGTACCTCAACATTAGTAACTCTTTGTACCCATGGAATCCTCAACATTCGTCTGTATATATACATCTCAAAGGCATCTATTCTTTTTTCTATTTCAGAGTCCATTGTCCAACTTTCACAGCCATACAGTAAGACAGAAAAAACGTAACATCTGATCATTCGGATTCTAAGCTCTAGACTAAGGTCTGATCTTGTAAAAAATGTTTTTAAAATAATGCTCATGATCATACATGTGAATGCCAAGGGTCAAATAATAGAACAAGTAAATTCCATAAAATATTTGGGAGCAAATATCAATAGTCAGTGTAATCCAGAAAAAGAAATTCTATCAAGAATCGAACAAGCATAGAAATCATTTATGAGTATGAAAACATTTTTTACAAGATCAGACCTTAGTTTGCAGCTTAGAATCCGAATGATCAGATGTTACGTTTTTTCTGTCTTACTGTATGGCTGTGAAAGTTGGACAATGGACTCTGAAATAGAAAAAAGAATAGATGCCTTTGAGATATATATATACAGACGAATGCTGAGAATTCCATGGGTACAAAGAGTTACTAATGTTGAGGTACTTTGAGGTCGTTTGTGTAAACAAAAAGAATTACTAAGAACAATCAAAGAGAGGAAAATGCAATACTTGGGTCATGTTTTGAGAGGCGAAAGATACGAATTACTTCAAGTTATACTGAAAGGAAAAGTTCATGGCAAAAGATCAATAGGAAGACGCCAGACGTGGCCGAAAGACCTGAGGAGATGGTTCGACCGCTCATCCGCAGAAATCTTTCGCGCAGCAGTTTAGAAAAAACTACAATTGCCATTTGGATCGCCAACCTTAGAAAGGAGACGTCGCCATGAGAAGAAGAAACTCATAAAATATGTGTTATACACTGGTATAAACCAGAATAACCGTTCCACATTTCTATTCATTAAAGAATTAGGTTCTGATCTAATAACGCCGCAGACAAGAGACGATTGACCAAATATCATTTGCCGAGAGAGTTAAGATCAATAATTAGTTCAATTTTACAAGAACGAATCCCAGTAGTGACGATTCCTGTTGCAGATAATAAAAAAAGATAATGTGGAAAAACGATTTTTGTAAATAATCTATTGAGTGCAAATTTATTGACCATTTTTCCCCTATAACTAGAAAAACTGTTATATTTTTAAAGTTAAAATGATTTTAAAATACTATTTTAATTTTTTTAATAAAATCCTATTAAAACTTTTTTTATTTCTTTTATGACAAAGCTAACGTTTTCATTGGTTTTTTGTGATTTTAAAAGGTTAAGGTACTGTTAAACCGCACGTCACCATTTATGTTAAGATTATATCACATCACCAGTTGAGGGTTAACTCTCATTAAAAATATGATTTTGTTGAAAGGACGAATCGAGCAAAAAAGATTAAGCTTAAATTTCTTTTGCTTCTTTATTTATAAGATATACGTACCATCACTATATCTCGTTGTTACTCCTCCTAAAGTCCCCTCGTAATTAAATGAATAATAATAACAATTTACAAATGGATTTACATTTCGTACTAGGCGATCAGTGGCTTTACCAAATAAATCGACGTTGAAAAACTAAAAATATGTAAACAAGAAATAGAAATTATACATACCAATAAAATAATAGTAAGTATAATATAATAAAATCCGTAAACTAATTTTCGAAACCAAATTCAGATTTTTCCATTAATCTGTGCCTTCTAAGAATTGCAAAGCAAAACAGACGTTGATAAAAAGTTTATTAGAGACATGGGGAATCTAAAAATTGCATTCCACAACATATCTCCTTAACTAAGCAAATATACTTAGCGAATTGGTTTCTAATACTCGTACAGAGTATATTGGAATAAAAGGAAAAAGACAGTTAAGATTTGATTTCACCTACAGTGCGTCTGTGTATCTGCTTATACGTATTTCGCCCCAAAAGTCGCAATATTCACAGTCGCTCTGAACGTGAAAATAAATCTCTTCTGTTTTAGGAAGCAACTCTAACATGGCTTCGTATGGACGCAAATAGCGACATCTGATATTAAAATCCGTAAACTAATTTTCAAAACCAAATTCAGATTTTTGCTTTAATCTGGGCCTTCTAATCCTCGGGCCTTCATATAAGGCTCTGTGTGTCATTGGAGCGGTGATACCTATCGTTTTGTTGTGTAAAGAGCTAGCGAGGGTGTATGCAAGGAGGATGGATGAAAATATAGATGAGAATGAGAGAGAGAGAACGATAGTGAGGTGGCAGAGAGAATGGGCGAAAAGGCAAGGTGGATAAAGCTTTTTCCCGATTTGAGGCTATGGTGGAAATGCAAGTTCAGGAAACTAGACTACTTCCTGACGCAGAAGATTTAGGAGACATCTATTGTACTTTTCGAGTTTGAATTTGTATCAGCCCAAGTGTCTGATGATGCTGGGATAGGCCGAAATGATTCATAACACTTTTTTGATACCGATTCGAACACAAGAAGTTTAACGAATTTCTCCTCCTAGGCCATATATTTGGCCATTTAATTCAACAAAGCAATAGCAGCTTTTGCTAAAAGATTTAATCTTTTCCATAATATATATATATATATATATATATATATATATATATATATATATATATATATATATATATATATATATATAATAATATATAAATAATCATCTCCATGTTCTTCCTCTTGATGTATGTTTAGTAAATTTTTTAAATATTGTTGACATGTTTGAAGCAGCTATTGCTCGTTGAATATTAATTCTCATCATTATTTTTCCTGAGTTCAGACACAAAGTTTGACACCAATTTGTAAAATGCTCGACTATTTAACTGTTGTCTATTCATTTCCATTCCTTCATGTTGCTGTTATTCGTATTTGCATAGATTGCTATTCAATAAATAATTAAAACGTGACAATTTATCTTTTACCTGTACTGCTTGTGGTACTTGCGTAGACATTGGCAAAAATACATTAAAAAATTTAGCTTTAATTTTAGCTGATGCTAGAGCTCTTGTAAAATCACTAAGATATATACTTGCGGGGGCTAAATTCCAAGGCTTTAAATCAAGATTGATTAATGCGGCTTCAGTTACAGCTAAAACAGACAACTTAAAGTGAAATTTAAAATTTTTTTTTTGGTTAAATAATTAAATTATTTATTAAGAAATGGACATCTCCAACGAAAAGAAAAATAAAAAATAGTGTTTATTGAACGATGAAAAGTATACAAACAATATATAGTTACCAATATTTTCAGGATTCTGGTATGATCCTAATTCATTATTTGTCATCCCTGTTAATATTGGAACTTGATTAAAATCTCCGGTACGAAATTGTTTATCCGCTTCTCCTGTGTAAAAGGCATCCTTATGGTCAACTTCTTGGACTCCTCCAAATAGAATACCAACCAATATATTTTGTACCGTAATCTATAAAATAAACGTACTTATAAATTTTATATTAAGGAAGACCGGGGCTTGTTGCCGCAAGACTAAGTCGGCGCAGTAGCTCTTTCTTCTAGGCATTATATTTGGCAACGATGTTAGATATGCCTACGTGATTCTAAAGAGTGGCTGCAACTTTATAGACTCTCAGTAACTGTTATGCCAGGGCAACAGGGCGAAGTGCACATATTCGAGTAAAAATACATCAAGAGAAAGTAACTTTTAACATTTACAGTATGATTCTAATATATTTTAACCTATTAGTAATTTGAAAATGGAAATTATATTATTTTAAATCTTGAAATACTGATTATACTAGACAATTATTAGAAGTGTTTATTTATTTTCAATTTAGCTTAAAAATTAAAAACAATTTTAAAAATTCGACTGGAGCCGCAATATTTCGGGGCATGTCATTGCATGCCGCAACAGGTAGACCAGTTTTTGGTCAACTGGTATTCCTGATCGAATGCTATCTTTACTCGCCCAGTTACCTTAAAGCGCTTTAATTTTTTTTACTGTCGCCTTATTGGTAGAAGAATGGTTTGGAAAAGTACCATGAACAAGTTGGCTACTTCACTATAAGATATTTTTCCATCTCCGTAGCCCCTCATCAATAAAACAGTAATTCGCTCTTTTTCATCAAAAACCATCTTTATTGTAGACCTTTTAAAACATATAAAACAACTGTCAGATTTAGTTATTAATACAATTTATTTTACAAAACTTTTTAATAAACTTCAAACTGTTGTTGCATTTATAAATTATTTTTAAACTCACAGCATTATATATTTATTGAATTACTTCAAAACTACTTGGCACTGAAAAGTTTTATTTGGTTAAGACCTTCGTTACAAGATAAAAAATATCAAGTATTAAATATGATTGAACTCGTATTGAGGTATGGATTCCAACAATATTACAATATGCAGTGAACTCTAACATGAACGGACAGTAGTCGTTCCGAATAGTGTCCGTTGAAGGGAAAAAATAAATGTGTAAACTTAAAAATTTTAAAAATAAGTATATATATATATATATATATATATATATATATATATATATATATATATATATATATATATATATATCTGATAATATTGCAACAGCCTGGTTCATATGAAACTCTCGTACACACTCTTGAATACTTATATCAGGATTTTGTGTCAACAAGGTTCTACTAATTTTCGTAAGATAATAAATCTGTCGGAAAGTCTTTGTTTATTTTAAATAACTCAGAAAGTGAAAGATGGTCCTCAAAATCTTCTTCTTCAGCCTAGATATCGATATGGGAACCGAATCCAGCTTTAAGATAATGTTGATAGACATTTCATCTCCTTGGTAGAATCATATTCGTTCATCGACGACAGTAGGTTTTCAAACAAAAACTGTCCGTACTATGTTTTAAAACATTTTATAATCCCTTGGTCCAGAGGTTGGCACTCTGATGTAGTGTTTGGGGATAGAAATATTAGTTTCAACAACATTACAAGTTGTCGATTAGACCCAGTATTGTCTAGGAATAAAAGAACTTTTCAATTTTCTCTTTGCATTCTTTTATTAAAGTTATTTAGATATTTTGTCATGAACTGCAACTGAAGAAAATCAAACGCAGAGAGAAGATAAAACTTAGCTTCGAAAAACTTAAAGATCCAGCATTACAGGCAGAGATAGAGAAAATACTCAATGATACACTCAAAGAAAAATTTAGTGAAGCCCTTGCGGTAGCAGAAGAATCAGTAGAAAGTATTTGGCCCACCTTCAAAACAACAATCACAACTAAACAAACAGAACAACTACAAGACAACACAATAAAAACAAAAAATACATGGATGAAAAAAGAAATCATAGAACTGATGGACGTAAGAAAATCTTACAAAAACTACACTGAAATGAAATATAAAGAAACCCAGAGAACCATCCGAAACAAAATCAGGAAAGCCAAACAAGATCGGATGAACAGCAGATGTGAGGAACTGAAAGAATTACTAAAAAAACATGAATACTTTAATGCATACAAAAAGATTAAGGAAGTTACAAATATGACAAAAAAAATTCACTACCACAACTCTAGTAGATGATAACAAACAAATAGTATTTAGCCCAAAAAATGCAGAAAATATGTGGGAAAAATACATGGAAGATCTGTTTGATGACGAGAGAACAGAACCACATATGAATATAGTACAGGTCACAATACTTGATATATTAACATCGAAAGTTACAAAAACAATCAATACGACAAAGCCACGAAAGGCCTCAGGTCCAGATGAGTTATATGTAGAGATGATAAAACTTATCAATGAAGAAAATCTTCAGTCCTTAACACTACTATTTAACAAAATCTATACCACTGGAATCTTCCCAAAAGACAGGCTTAGATCGACATTAATACCTATCTGAAATTTTACTCAAAATTGTACATGAACGTATATACAGAGAATGCGAAAGAAATGACGACGAGAAAATACCTACATTAATATTCGTGTCTACAACAAACAGATAGAACCCGTACAAAAATTTCAGTATCTTGGTTGCTGGATAACAAACAATCTTGACTACGAAGTTGAAATACGTGCTCGTATAGAGTATGCTAGGTCCGCTTTTCAAAGAATGAAAAAATTCCTAATACACTCTACGTCATCATGGAACATGGACTCTCGAAAGCACAAGTATAAGACGTGTAGAATCCTTTGAGATGTGGGTTTTTCGAAGGATGCTGAAGATCTCTTGGACAGAGCACGTGACCAACAACGAGGTGCTGAGAAGAATAGGGACTAAGAGCTCAATCCTTTAGATACCGTAGGTATCTGGGATGAGTGAATTTTCCCCTTAGAGGGAGTGTGAGTCGTATGGCTAAATCTGATAATATAACTTATATAAGAAGTAAAGTTATATGTTAAGTAATATACCAGTACATTTCACCAATTATTGTGTTCACCTTTTATATCAAATACATACTCACATACATCAATTAACATTTCACTTTGTAATAATAAATTTAAATAACCTAACTTCCTACACATATCTGCCTTTCATATTCCATGTATCAAATGTTAAAAAAACATTTGGGGCCTTTTAAAATCTTTAGTTGTTCACCATTGAATTGAGATATCTGTATAGTTGGTTGCCTACCCACATTTATAAATTTTATCAATCTTCAATCCACTTACAATAATACCTAATTTACAATTTTTTCAAACAAACTTTCATGGTAAATCATATTCTAAATTCCAATATATTGATGGTTACTACTGTTATAATCAATAAAATTTTAACATATTTAATTATACATTTTGCTGGCTACTCTCACATTTATATACATATACTTCATTCACAATTATAAGAACTGACTTATGCAGAATTTAAAAGTATCCCGCTGATAAAGTCGAAGCCATAAAGGGATTTGCCTCTTCAGGTAAATAGTAAAAAGGGCCGGCTTAACGAATTTTATATTTTATTTGTCATTTACATTACATATTTAATTTAAATAAATATCTAGATAATTAAGGGAAAAAATACATAAGCTGATGGAGTATTAGAATTAATTAATTATTATATTTTCTGTCTCGATTCTTTATTAAATATATCCAAATTTTGAAAGTCATAAACAATTTTTGTTTTGTTAAAAAAATTGCAAGTGAAATAATAAAATGGTGAAGTGAAAATTAAAATGAATTATTGTAGATATATTCATATAGCTAAATATGATTATATTTTATACTTCATGTAAGGAAAGAAGTGTTTTAATTGTTAGTAAGGTATAAAGTATGTCTGAAAAAGTTGGCAACAAATGGGAAATTTCTTTATTATTAATTTCATGAAAAAAACTATTCTTCATAAACATTTCTGCATTTCATAGAAATCAATAATCAATAATCAAATTTATAAAAGTTTGAGTGGTATACACCGAAAATCAAAAATATTGATTTATGCTTAAAAGTGAAGTGCTTTTAAATTTAGGTGCAGCATAAAATGTTATTTTAATTTGGTTGTAGGATTTAAAAATTATTTTTAAATTTAGATTCATGGCCTTTTAATGATGTATCAGTAGGTGCATTAATTTTTAATTTTATTTCTAATTTACCTTATTCAATATACAAAATCAACAAATGCAAAAGTATTTTTTTATTTACTTTTTACTTTAAATGTATTATTTAAATATTAGAAGGCCATGAATCTAAACTTGGACATAATTTTTAATAGCTACAAACATTTTAAAATTACATTTTCTTGCATATCTAAATTTAAAATCAATTTCCTCTTCAGTATTAATTAATAATTTTGATTTTTCCTATCTACCACTTAATATTTTATAAGATTATCTGTTAATGATTTCTATGTGATGCATAACCTTTAATGAAGAATAATTTTTTTTCATAAAATTATTAATAAAGAATATTTCCCATTTTTTGCCAACTTTTTCAGACATGAAACCGAAAACTTAAACATAACAAGTACACATGAATAAATATGAACCTTTTAAAACGAGTAAATCGGTACTCACCGAAGGGACCTCAGACGTTAAGATACAATTAGCGTCTCTTTGTAAAGACAATGAAGTCGACATTACTAAAGTAACAAAACATTTACTTAACACAGACACTACACAGTACTCTCCTGAGTTGGTGAAAAGTTATAGTCTAAAAAAATCATTATGAAATTGACTGACCAGTGTGAAAACTAGTGCCAATAAAACACAAAACACACACAAAACATTTTCTTCGTTGAGAATAATGATTAATAACAATAATTATGGGAAATTTGTATGTTTATAAAAAGAGTTTTTTGACATTATGCTTTAATGATAATATTTGATCTGATTATATATACCTATATACAGTTGTGCTATGCTTGGCTATTATGCCGGTCCTGGCAGCTTTGGTAGCTGTGATAATTATACAACAATAGAGTATTTACAAGGGATTATTCAGTTTTACAGCTGTTATTAAAATAACTTTTATAATGAGACACTAAATTTCTGGATACAGTATACCTCCGATTATATTGACTGCTTTGTTCAGACTTTCGTCCTAATATGTCATTTTAATTCAGTTGCTATTAACAAGTCCTCACAGACAATTCGTTTAAGGACTAGCAACCTCAATAGAGTCCTACGTTGCCATGTAATCAATTCCTTTTATAACTTAAACGTCATAGTTTTTAAATATCAAAGATGTAATTATGTAAACGTCAATCTAACTACATTTAAAGGGTTTTTACCAACAAACAAAATTTTAACTTTTACGTTTGCACAGGGTTATACTTATTTTAGGATACCACTGATGCTAGGATAGTTCTTCCAAAAACGTTCTGTGATGCAGTCCGATAGTGTTTGTTTTTATTAATATACCTTTTATAAAGGAATTTTTTTAAATAAAAATTTTGATCTCATGAGAGTTCAAAAAACGCGGAACGTTTATTTATTTAACACTTTTTAAGAAACTTCACTTTTAACCCTTTACCGCATCGTGTGCCATAAATGGCACAAACAAAAGAGAAAAAAAATCGAATGTTTTAACTCAATTTTTGTCGTATCTGCATGGCAGCCCATATTTGACACGTACTAATAGTGTACGCGAGATATGCGGAAAAGTTTTGACGGCGAGATCGGCAGCCGTGCGCAGTTTCAAGTTCATTCTTGTTGAAATTCTGAACCACGCGAAACAGTGCTCGAAGTTAGAGGTTATTTTTCATAGTAAAAACGTTTTTTACAGCGAGAAAAAATTGAAATTTATTGTATTGTGATATTAGATATCTGCTTAGGTAAGTACTAAAAATTAAGAATAATGAAAGTCTCTCGAAAACCCCAAAAAGTTTGTGCTATATATGGCACACTATGAACTTATGGACTCATTGATTGTTTTTATAGATATGGATTCGAAACTCTTTTATGGTACAATGAATGCAGTTAGAATTCCAAATATTACTAATAGTGAAGAATCAGATCTGTCCGATGAAGACGGCACAAATGAGATGATATTGTGTCAAGATAGTGACAATAAGGAGCGTGAAAATTTACCAAGCAATGTCAAGGAAACTGTCATTTCTGCCACATTCTAAGATTCCTTAGGTGATGATACCCCTAGGTCTAAAAAACTACGACATAAAAGAAAGAGATCTCGTAATTGGGTGAAAGGAAATCTGAGAAGATCAGAAAATGATACAAAATTTACTGGTTCTGAAAATTTACCTTCTTCGATTTTACAATTAGAAACTCCGGTCCAATTTTTTAAGTTTCTCTTTCCTGATAGTCTTATCGAGCATATCACAGACCAATTAAATTTATACTCAGTGTAACAACGTCCAGATAAACCAGCTAATATAAAAAAATATGAAATAGAACAATTTATAGGAATTACTATTTACATGTCGATAATCTAACTTCCATCAACAAGACACTATTGGAATGCCAATATTGGCCACCGAACAGTTAGCGATGTGATTAACTGTAACAGATTCGAAGAAATAAAACGTTTCTTGCATTTCAATAACAATGATGACATGATTGAAAATGATCAGCCTGGAAATGACAAATTATTCAAAATTAGACCTGCTCTGGAACGACTACTCATGGTTCCAAAAGAAGAATTTCTAGCTGTAGACGAACAGATTATGCCGACAAAAGCGCGAAGCCAGCTTAAACAGTACAACCCAAAAAAAAAACCACATAAGTGGGGCTTCAAAAACTTTGTGCTGAGTAGTAATTCGGGATTCAGCTATGACTTTAATTTGTTTGCTGGTTGCCAGAGTAATATTGTACCTCTAGTAGCACCAAATCTTAGTATAAGCAGCAACGTGGTTGTCAAATTAGCAGATTCGATACCAAAACATCAACATCAAGTTGTTTTTTGACAATTGGTTCACCAGCATAGCTCTTATGATATATCTGACCAAAGAGGGCATTTTACCTTTGGGAACAGTAAGACTTAATCGTGTTTCTGGACTTAATGCCAGCTGAGATAGAAATGAAGAAGCACGGCAGAGGTCATATGGTAGAGAAAATAGCCAATATAGACAAAGTGGATGTCAGTGTAGTGTCCTGGTTTGATAATAAAATCGTTACTACAATATCAACATATGCTGGAAGTGAACCAAAGGGAGAAAAAAGAAGATTTTTCAAACAAGAATATATATACATAAAATGTTGTCCTAACAGTGTCCTAATCTACAACAACTACATGGGAGGTGTAGATCTCCTTGATTCCATGTTAGGATTTTATCGTATAAAAATCAGGTCGAAGAAATATTATTTACGAATATTTTTTCATTTCATTGACATGACAGCCGTGAACTGTTGGTTATTAGCCAAAAGAGCGAAAAAATTTGATTTACCCCTTTTGGATACCAAACTAGCAATAGCCAATGCTCTATGCAAAGCCGGAAATACAATTAAACAGATCAGAGTAGAAAGACCGTCCAGTAGTAGCATTCAATATATGTACGAGAACAAACGAAAAAAAGGACCCACTAAAGAAATACCACAAGAAGACATTTGTAAAGATGGGCTTGATCATTTTCCCTATTTGGATGAGAGCACTAGGTCAAAATGCAAATTTCCAGGCTGTACAGGGAAAACATATATAGTGCGCACAAAATGCACAGTACCGTTGTGTATTAATAAAGAAAGAAACTGTTATTTGCAGTTTCATACTCTATAGTGTATACTGTAGCTTCAAAATAGTTTGACTTTACATTGTTTACATTGTTGCATAATATTCCATATTTGATACCAAAAATATTTTTTGTCAATAAAGTTTTCCACGTAGCTAGATTTTTTTCAATATTTTTAAGTAAAAATAAAATTAAAATTCTTATCTGAGAATTTATTTTTGACAAAAAACAAAAATTCATGCGGTAAAGGGTTAAAACGTTTTTTGACTTTTCTCAAAAGGACAATAGAGAAAGAAAGTAGAAAAAAATCGATGTTTTTAGGAATTTCTAAATTCCTGACCTATTTGAGAGGGAGGATAAGTCAATTATTATTGAAGTTACCACACAACTTTTTCTACAAAAATCCGAATGCTACCTTTCACATCCACCTCAAAACAGATCCGCCCTCGTCTAATATATTGAAAGAAAAATATATAAAAATTACTTACCAAAGAAGCCACCGCAATTGAATTCATTTGTAGATCTTTATAGTCGACATGCTTTAAACCAGATACAAGTTGCTGAGAGTTGGAAGTAAAAATTAAAAAAGTTTCACCAGTTTTAAACGCTGTTAGCACTGCATTTCTATTGTATGACCACAGACATTCAGAATTGCCACTGTTCATGATTGCTTTTTGAAATTTATCTAAAAAACATAAAGGCAAAGTATGTAACGGGTGGTCCAATAAGCCGATCTCTCGGATATATATCAGAAACTATTTATGTTATAACTTTAAGAGAAAAAATTCCTTAATAAAATTGGCCAAAAGAAATCGCTGGAAATAACTTTTAAGTTTCTGGGTTAACAGCTACGGGGCGTAACCTGTGAAGAAAACCAGTTTTTTGTGAAATATGCCCAATTATAATAAGTGGTAAATAAGTAAACTAGAAAGAGGCCTAAATTCCGCACAAAGTTGTTCAAGTACTTTTTTTTATTTTTTCAAACAAAGGGTGGGGGAGAGTGGAAAAGTATTTGTTAATAAATACCTATAACTTTGGTTTGGATCAACCGATTTTAACGAAATTAGTGTCATTAGAAAGAGTGTAAATGATTTAATTTACATCTACTATAAAACAATTGCATTTAGTTTTAATTGTCATGGCTAGAGGGTACTTTCAAATAGAAAAAATTTAAATTTGTTTTTCTTTAAAATGTTTAATGGAAACACCTATTTATTGTAAATTAACTGGAATAAATTCGTAACAAAATGGCGCAAACCGCATGTTGATAGCTTTTGTCGAACTCGAGATATGAATAAAAACGCATAAACATAAGTAAGTAGGTATAGTATTGACTCACCCTTTATTATAACTTAAAATTAAATATTTGAAAGATCATACAAATATCTCGATCATTAAAACTTAATGTCTAATTAAATGTTCAAATTGTTTTTCATCGTTGTCCACACAAAGATTGTAATCTTTCGCACGTAGACATAACAGCTGCTTCAATCTCAGCTCTTGATATACTATTTATTGCGTTTATAATGCGCTGCTTCATGTCGTCTTGCGTGGTTGGTCGAGTTTGGTACACTAAGTCCTTCAATCTTCCCCACAGATAAAATTCCAGACATGTCAAGTTTGGAGATCTAGCTGGGCATGAAAATATACTTCCCCTTCCAATCCATTTATTTGGAAAACTTGCATACAAATAATCTCGAACTCGTCTGGAAAAGTGCGCAGGACACTCGTCATGTTGTAATATCATATCTCTTCTTGTTTGTAAGGAAATATCTTCAAATAAAACAAGCAACTGGTTTTCCAGAAAATCCAAATATGTTTTGCTATTTAAAGTTCTATCAAAGAAATATGGACCTACGATCTTTACATCAACTATACCACACCAAACATAAAACTCCGTTTACCTTGATCCTGCACCTCATGTATCCAGTGCGGATTTTCTTCAGCCCAATAATGCATATTATGCAGATTAACACCACCCGCACTATTAAACGTAGCCTCGTCTGTCCACAAAATCTTTGACATGATATGCGGTTGTTCTTCTAGCAGACCTAACATCCAATTGCAGTAATCCAGCCTTGCATCAAAATCTCTCTCATGTAATGGAGAACTACATGATAAGGATGCAGTCTAAAAAACAGAACAACAAATATTGATGAAAAAGAAACCACTATATTTACTGAACTCAAAAAATCTTGAAAAATCCACAATTGTTTCACAAGATAAATCGTGCATAAGTATTTTTAAGAAACGGATAAAAGGATAAAAGCGCCGTGTTGCCGTTTTTATCGGAATATTAAAATAACAGTTAAATCTAAAGTTTAAAGGGAATTCCAAGTTTGTGACCTAAACGTTCACTTTATAATATATGAAAAACCAACCTGTGATGTTTTAAAATCCTTAGAACAGTAGTTTTGGGTATGTTTAATTCTATAGAGATTTGCCGACTACTTATATGTGGAATCTGTTGAATTAAAGCAATAACATTGATTGAATTATCTTCGGTCATACCTCTACTACGTCGTTTAAAACAAGGACGATGAAAACTACCAGTTTCTCTTAATCTTCTTGCCTTTCTTTTAAATATTTCTTTGCCATAATGTGTCCTGTCAGGATATCTTACAGAATATATACATACGTGAGGCAATAGCGGCATTTTGGTGACATTCGAAATAAACTCCAATCATCCGGTGCGGTTTTATAAAAAAGAGAAGAAATTGTGGAAAATCTGGAGCTACAAGACCTGTAAGATGATTTGTCATTGTCAACCTTTTGCGAAAGTCATGGAGTTAAAATTTTTTTGAACCAACTAGAGATTGATGCAGTCCTATTGACAAAAAATCCTAAAGTAAACTGAGCTAGTTGTGTTAGTAATTGAAGCTTACCTTGAATTAAGAACCTAATTTATAGAAACCTCTTTTTTATTTCAATTAATTAATCGATAACTCTACACAACGGACAACTTTACACAACGGATAATTATTTATCCCATTATAAAATGTTTGTTTCGTTTTACGGAAATTTGAGGATTGTGGAAATAAGATAAAGTTCATGTCTTGTTTTGCGGGTACTGCCTTATACAGAACAACAGACTCACCTTTTGATTTTGGAGAAAGTAGATGATAACCAACGGATCCAGCACCAGCACTTAGGCCGCCTATTGTAATGTCGTTTGGATTACCTCCGAAATGTTGGATATTTCGTCTGGTCCAATCTAGTGCCATCACTTGATCCTTTAGTCCAAGATTTCCTGGGCAGGCTAGATCCCCAGTGCTCATAAAGCCAAAAATTCCTAATCTGTATTGTGCTGTTACTACAACTACATTTTGATTAATAAAATGATCTGGTCTAGACGAATCAAAAGAGATACTTCCAGCAATAAATGCCCCACCGTGGATCCAAAAAAGTACTGGAGCATTGCCTGTTAACTAAAAACAGTAATGTTTAATATTAGTCGTTTAAATTGTAAACCATATATTAGGTACAACATCGTTACCTCATTTCCCAGTAAAAATAGTACCATAGTAACTATTTCAACTTTGTAAGTATTCTACTTATAATTTTTCTCAATAACTTAGTAGTATAATAGCAATCAATACTTACATCTCCAGAAAAAACAGATAAATACAAACAATCTTCCGAACCAGTAACTGAAGTAGTACCTTGGACACAGGAAGATCTATCGTAAGTACAATTTAAAGTATCACTCCAAATTGCTTTTGGAACTGGTAGCTAAAAATAGAAAAATAAATAATTAGTTTGTGTTAGTTACTATAGCAAGCCGAAAAATCCATGATGATCCACTTATACCAGCAGCGAATGAAGTCGAAATGATTACCATCACTGAACAACTAAGTCAGATAAGCAAAAATTCGGAGTTTACATTAACACCGGAAAAATAAAAATAGTGATCGTAGACAGAGCAAATACTAATCTACTTCACATACACCAAATGGCGAATTTCGAAGTGGTAGACAGATTTGTATACTTGGGCTCCCTGATAACCAACAATGGCCATTGCCCCTCAGAAATTAAGCAGTGGGAATTTTTTGCTTTTCTCCTATTCGTTAGGTCTTCATAAATGCGATATCTTCTTCTTAAATCTTTGATGTTTTTATTTTTAAAGCAATTAATTTCTTAAACTAAACTAAAGCTAAACTTCGGTACAATTGGATTGTGTTCGCTATACATTTCTGCTTCAGGGTAAGTTTTTATGGATTTTACATACGTGAAGTCAATTTGATTCCTGGGTTTTTTATTCTCTATATTCAGATGAGTTTTATGAATGTACCTTCTGGGATGTTGTTGTTTAAAAAAGGTATTGGCTATTAAAAGGTTGTTCTCTATACTAAAGTTTCTTATTTGTAGGCAGTAAATTCTTAGAAGTAATAGTGAGGGTTCATCGCTATTGTAGATCTTCCAATGGCGTACGAAAAATGTCATAAGAAGTTACGACAAAGCTACTTGTATTAAATAAATATTTACCTATTTATAATTATGTTAATTTTAATATAATTATTATTGACATTTGGGTTATTATATATATTAATATAATATACAGGGTGTTTGGTAACGAATGGTCATAACTTAATCTTAGATTCATGAGATTAAAATAGGCCGATTTAAACTAACTTCTTTAGTACGAAAGTTGATAATAACCAAAATAAAGGGTGTCAAAGTTAAACTTTTATTTTTGAATATTTCGTGACAGGCATGGGATAACAACACGAAATTTGGTAAGCTGGAGTTTTTTGGGACACGAAATCTAAATTCGTCACTAAAAATGATGAAGGACGCTACATACGTCTTTCAGTGCTCGTTTAATACGTTCAATTTTTTTTATCTCCCACTCCACATACTTTTAGAATCAAAACTTTTATTCTCTTAATATTTTTACTTAGAAAAGATATACTACATCGCCGTACAACCCAATACTTTCTATTATTGTTTTATAAATTTGAGTTAATTACAATAAATAATAATTTTAGGTTAGAAGGTAATAGTTATACCTCCCTAAAATCGCGATAGTTGGTGAAAGTCGGCTACTCAAGGATTCAGTTGTTTTGCTATCGAATTAAACAGTGGTGGGATGACGATGAGTAGAATACTATTTTGCTGACGTCACGTTGCCTAGCAACCGTCGATTCTATTCCTCGTTGCTATGCAACATGACGTCAGCAAAATAGTATTCTACTGTCAATGTGGCCCCACCGCAAAACATGACTCACATATCGGTTAGATTATCTAAGCAATGAACACGTATTTTAGGGTTGAGAGTAATATGGAAAGTAAAAGCAGTAAAAGTAAACGAAGTCCAAATTTTTCGATTAGAGAAAAAACTATTAAATTCAATGTGTATTGTGGACTCCGTGAAAGGAATAAAAGTATGTTGGTCAACGATGTAGTTACCCTGTGTAGTGATTTCACTAAAGTGTCAACGAGAAGTTTATACAGAATTGTAAACAATTTTAAACAAAGTGAAGACAAATTGGATGATGGACCTGTTGAAACCATTGAAACCAGAGGTAGAAAACGCATCCAGCTTGAAGATCATACCAAATATGCTATTCGGAGGAAATTCCATGCTTTCTTTTTTCGGAACGAAATTTCAAACTTAAAGAAAGTTGAAGTTGAAATAAATTCCGATAATTCAAGACCCAAAATATCACGACGTGTTTTATTGCGAACATTAGAACAAATGAACATTAAATATATGAAAAGAAGCAGGAATAGCGTTCTCTTAGAAAAAGATGAAATTGTTTTGTGGCGGAGAAATTACTTACAAAAAATAAGAAAGTATCGTCGTGAAGGACGAAAAGTATACTATTAAGATGAAACTTGGCTAAATCAAGGAGCCTTCATTGACGAGCTTTCATTAGGTTTAAAAACACCAGTGGGTAAAGGACGGAGGCTCATAATAATACATATAGGCAGCGATTCGGGTTTTTTGGATAAGGGTTTGTTACTATTAGACCAAGAAAACCAACGATTAGCATGAGGAAATGGACGCTCAAAGATTCGAAGGTTGGTTTTCATATATTCTACCAAACCTTGAAGCAAATTCTGTCGTTGTTATGGACAATTCGTCATACAACAGTCGACGGTTGGAGCCATGACCAACGACTGCCTGACGAAAAGGTGAAATATTCAACTGGCTCTCTCAAAAAATATACCATTCGATGACAACATGCTGAAAGTACAATTAATAAACCTCGTATATATATATATATATTAGGTATATTCGATTCGATTTATTTTATTTAATTATAATATATATATATATATATATATATATATATATATATATATATATATATATATATATATATATATGTATGTGTATGTGTTTATATGTTCACTAAAAGTAAAAGTTCACTTCATGTAATTTGCAGGTTCAGAATTGGATTGTCCTAATTATGTAAATTAGTATGTTTAAAATTCCAATGAAAAGAAACCATTCATTGCAATAACAGCAGGGTAAATCTCTCTACCTGTCTTTTCGATAATTAATTTTTGTAACAAAAAAAAATGTCATTAAAAAAAGTTATAGTTTGTCATTAAATGTCATAGAAAGTTTCTTTGCCTCGTATGTCTTGTACAAAATTATGGAATTTGAAAGTAGTTTTTTGAGAAGTGTTTTTTTTTTGAGATAAGAAGTATTCACTTCAAAAGTTAAATATAATTCTCATATCATATTATATTAAGATTAATTTTTAAAATTCACTGCAACAGTGTGAACGATACGCTACTGAATGCTAAGCTAGGAAATCAATGAGCAATTTATCTCTCTCTATATTATGACAACGTTGATTTACTATTCCTTTCTACCGGTCCTAGAATACGATGTTGTCATGTATGACTTTTACAAAGAATATTATCGTACTTTAGATGTTTGCTATATATAAGTATTGTACCTATATAAATATTGATGTTATTAAATACATTTTATTAGAGACCTTAACAAGTACAAAACGATTATTAATATAATAATTTTGCTGCATGTCAATGATTAAATTATAAATTGCTAGAATATCTATCATCACAAACTGGCAACGATGTTGTCGCTTTATCGCATTCACAGTTCTGAGAATTTACTGCCTATATTTTTGAAAATTTAGTATAGACATTTTACGAGTCTATCTCATCTATTAGTTATCTTCAGCACCATAGCCAATTATTGGACTGAAAATCTCTTTATCAATTGCATAGTTATATCTAGTTTATCCCAAAATAATAATAAAGAGGTAGTTTGGCGAAAGCAAAAGAAGAAATCGTAATGAGTTTGATTTAATGTATACACAATATATGCATACAGCAATTAAGCAAAATTAGTTAAATATAATTATGTACAAAAACACACAGGCGTGTAATGAATAGTGAAATTGATGATATATGTATTAAACGTTTATGTTAAATTTGAGTGTCTTTTTTTATTTCAATTTATAAAATTGTATAATTAATTTCTTTTCATTGTTATTAATGTAATTATTTTATTTGAGCTGTTTTTAAATATAAATCACTAGATAATTAAAAAAAAAAGATTACCTAATCATAAAAATTTTCTAAACAACTTTGTTATTTAAAATTTTTAGAATTCTCCCTACACATTGTTGATGTGTTTATTTATTTATTACTATCGTGCTAAATATGTTTTGATATCTATATCAGTAATTAAAGGATTTATTTTAAGTGAGTTACAATTAATATTATTTAAATAATCAGTAAATTGTAAACAGTAGACACAGAAAAATATTTGTAACACAATATTGTGTACCACAAAGACAATGGTAAACATATCTATGGGACAGTATTAAAAAATAACAAATCAATTGGAAAATTTTATTATTAAATTAATGTAGGAAAACGTAGATTTTTAGTTATCTTTCCGTACATTTTACAGATTGAGTTAATTACACTATACTCTTGGTAATTCATAAATCCTTTTCATTATTTTTATTTTTATTACTATCATCATTCTCAGCATATTATCCCGATTATGGTGCAGCCTCCCTTACATAGTCATTCTTTATTTCTGCTCATAATTGTCTAATATTCTCTTTTCTGTGCCATGTTTTACCCGCTTGTTTTCTTATGTCATAGTCCCATCTTAAATTTGAACGTCTTCTTGGTCTCTTGACGCCTCTTGGAAACCAGAGTGTGATTCTTGTGGACCATCTATTGTCAGTTCTTCTCGGTAAATGTTTCGGCCCACTGCCATTTTAAAGATTAAATTCTGTGGATTACATCAGTGACCGTGGTATTTTTTCCGATCCATTATATTCTTCTTTGATCTCTCTTTGTTATACTTAGCATGCATCTCTCCATTGACCTTTGACTTACTTTGGGTTTGGCTATTGTCTCTTTCTTTAATGTCCAAGTTGCGCAGCCGTTTTTATACATTTTTACCCTAGCTTTTACTTGTCTGTATATATTTGCCAGTCTCTATGTACGGTTTGTCAATGGCTTGGTTAATCAAAGCTTCTTCTACTACCTGATAGAATCGAAAGACTTCTCGAAATCTATGAATGTTAACGCTAGCGATATTTTATAATTTTTAGCTCCACTTATTAGTTTTCGAAGCTTATGAATATGATCCAGGGTACTGAATCCACTTCTGAAGCCAGCTTGCTCTCTTGTTAATGATTGTTGCTTGTTGATGATCTTTTTGGATATCTTGTATATGATTGGTAGTAGACTTATAAGTCCGTAGTTTTTGATATCCTCTTTGCTACCTTTCTTATTAATGAGAATTATCTTTGCTATATTCCAGTGGTCTGGTATACATATTGATCTGACAGTTCGTAAATATGCCTGCTAAGGTTTTCCAGGTTTTTTTCCATCGTATTTAAGCAATTCCACTGTTATGCTATCGATGTTGAGTTCGATGTTTAACATCGTACTCGAGAAAATACCGAGGGACACAACAGTCAATACACGAGGAACAATCATTAATAAAAGCGTGCAAATACTAGCATTTGCAGATGATGTTGACATAATCGCAAAATCAAGAAGAGAAATGATAGAGGCATACAACCAAATAGAACGAGCTGCACAAAATAGTGGTCTTAAAATCAATCAGACCAAAACAAAATATATGCAGGTAAGTAAAAACGCAGAAATAAGGCAGCCACAAAATATAACAATAGGAGAATACAACATTGAGGGGGTAAAAAACTTTATATACTTGGCATCCCTAGTCACGTCTAATAATAACGTTGCAGAGGAAGTGAAGAGGCGAATATTTATTGCAAATAAATGTTACCATGGCTTAATTCGGCAACTAAGGTCAGATAACGTCGCAAGAAAAACAAAATGCCAAATATATAAAACCCTAATAAGACCGGTACTCACATACGGCTCAGAAACCTGGACACTAACTAAAAGAGAGGAAACGTTGTTAGCCACCTTCGAAAGAAAAATCTTGCGACAAATATATAAGGGCACAAAAGAAAACGGAATATGGCGAAGAAGATACAACTCTGAACTATACAAAATATACCAGGATCCGGATATTATAACATCCATTAAAATAGAACGGCTGCGTTGGATAGGACATGTAGAAAGAATGGAAGAAGGCGAAATACCAAACAAAATATTCAAACAGATGCCAGTAGGAAAAAGAACAAGAGGAAGACCGAAGCTGAGATACTTAGAACAAATAGAAAATGATATAACAACCAAAAAATAAAATATGGAGAAAAGAAGCACGAAACAGATCAGAATGGAGACGAATCCTGGAACAGGCCAACGCCCAAAAAGGTTAGTCGAGCCAGTGATGATGATGATAATGACTGTTATGCTATCTATTCCAGTTGCTTTACCGCATTTCGTTTTTCTAATTGTCGATTTTACCTCCTGAAGTACTTCTGGTGCATATTCTTGGTTACTGATTGCTTGTTCAAGTGTTTTTTTTTGTTTTGTTAGAACAACGATTGGCTTCTTCCCAATGATTATTGCTTTTCTTGTTTTCTTATAGTTTTTTCTGTTCTCGATTGCATTTTTTACCAGTCTTTCATTGTATTTTCTTATGTATTTTTTAATACTGTTCCTTATCTTCTTACAAAGTTTTGTTTATTTTATTCTCTGTATGTTGCTACTTATGTTTATTTCCCTTCTTTAAAAACCACAAGGAAAGTGCACTTCCTGTAGTTGGCTGCATACGATGAATCATAAAAGCTTTCATTTAAAAAAATCTTTTATAAAAGGCACATATATATATATATATATATATATATATATATATATATATATATATATATATATATATATATATATATATATATATATATATATATATAAAATGCCCTTTCGGGTACATCACAAAACGTTTTCGGACTAATAAGTGCATCATCAGTGCAGTTACCAGGTATACATGAGCAAAGCCACTAAATATGTGGGTAAAAACCTTTTAAATGGTTTAGTTAACTTTGTTATTTAATACATATTTGTAGATAAATTTGAATAATATTGTTGTTTTGGAAAAAATTACTTCATGGCAAATTGGAAGTATGTTGCTCAGGATAGAGATCGATGAAAGGAGCTGGAAGAGGCCTATGTCGAAAAATGGACGAGAGAAGGCTAAGAAGAAAAAGACTCTCTATGGGTCCTCGATACCAACTATCAATATCGATAGAAAAGTTGCTAGGTTAGATACTAGATATTCTACGCTTGGAGACGTTTCTTGGTATCTGTGATAATAATAACTTAATAATATAAAAACATGAATGTGTTGCTTGGGTGAGTCCATTTCAAATAGGTAAAAGAAATAAAATAAGACTTACTCACAATCAATTTAATTTTACTACCAAGCCCATAGCTAATATGGGCTTTTTATAATTTCAGCATTTAATTTACTTTGTACCTTTTGACCTGAAGATGCTTTGCAAAGTTTATAAAGCGAAACCGGTCGTTTTGGTAGTAAAATTAAATTGATTGTAAGTCTTATTTTATTTTTTTTACCTATTTAATAATACTAAATATAATATAGAAATTTAGTTCGTGTGGGTTGTATTACCCCATCATAGCAGTGTGGGTAATGAAGAAGCAGATTTTTGTCTCGAAAAGTTTATATGAGTAAAATGATGGTACATGGTGGTGAATAATGGCTTTAAAGTTTACATAAAATTTAAGTGGTAAGTTCGTAACAGACGAGTGGAAATATTACATTTAAAACTATGTCCAATTAAACTCGGAATAGGACCTTATTTCAAATTACGAAAAGATTAATAAACTCCAAATGGATCACGCAATGTGCAATCTTGCTTATAAATATGTCTGTCTGCAATGTATGTGATAATAATTTAACAGTAAAACACGTAAATGTAACTGTTCAAAGTATATATTATGTCGTTAAGTACATAACTATAAATATGTTGTTAATAACCTTGATGTTTCACATTTGTTCTTACCTCAAATCGGTTAGGTGATTCTGCAAAGGGTATTCCTTGAAATGCATAGCATAATTTATTTCCATACGCAGTTAAGTATGTGCGCCCTAAAATTCTTCCTTCTTCTGTATCCACTTCAATACACTAAAATAATTTGTTAATTGAGTCTAAGTATACATAGGTACAGGCACAAGAATAGCAGGATTAGCTATTTGGACTTGCAGTCTAATCTTGCCATTGATTTAAACAAATAGGAAGGTTAGACTTCAGTAATATCAAAAACGTGTCTTGTGGATAATTTGTTTATGAGTCCAAAATGAAGAATTCACCGAGTACATAGTGAAAGGCGAAAAATTTAGTGATGGCAGAAAAGAGATCCGCCTACTTTGCTGCTACGTGTCCCCGATCTTACTTTATGGTGTCGAGTCTTGGACTATGAATAAAAATGATCTAAATCGTCCTAATACTTTCGAAATGTGGTGCTATACAAGAATTTTAAGTTTCTTGGAAAGAGAAGATTTAAAAGTCCAGAATACTAGAACGTATCAGCAAGACTACTGAGATTACAAAAATCAAGAAGAGAAAGCTGGAGTACTTCGGACATGTATTGATAGGTCCCAAATACAGGTTGCTACAAAATATTATGCAAGGAAAATAGCAGGCATACGCAGTCCAGGACGAAGAAAGACTTCATGGTTAAAGAACTTGCGAGTTTAGTATAGTATTGATACAAGCATGCTAATTAGGGTGGCAGTGAATAAAATTAAGATAGCTATGATGGTAATCAACGTTCTGAAAGGACATGGTACATGAACAATAAGAAAAAAAAGAGTTAAGAAACACAAATATTCAGAATTACGTCCAAAATAATCTCGGAAATCAAATAAAATGTATATTAAAAGTTTTTCGACGGACAATTCACCAAGAAAACATTTATTATTGAAGCATTACTTAGAGATTTAAAATATATATTAACTTAAGGAATGCTCCGCATCATTATTGAAATTTTCAAGAAGAGTGTATAAAATGTTTTTTTGAAACAGTGATTATTTAACGTAATGTACAAGCTCTTGTTTGCCGAGACTGAAACTTCGGGCACCAACAAGGTTACGTTAAGTGGTGGATTGGGAATGGCCTTCCGGTATAAAGTTTAGTAGCAAATGTATTGAATAAGTAGTCCCAGATCAGAAAGTACTGATACTGGAGACCATAATATATATGTCTTACGAAAGCATACCTTAACAAAGCTCTAAAATATCCCAAAGGAAGTCGCCATTAAATAAATATGATCGATTGTCAGTTAGAATTTTTAGAATAAATTATTGTCCCAAAATGAATGAGCCGATAAAAGGCCGCGGAGATATACAATGCAAAACACTTTTTCTAATCCCTGAGGATATTTTAAGAGTAATGGCCATGTCAAGCAGTAGCTACAATATAATAGTTACTAATCATGTATTTAGATTCCAAGATTCGACGACAATTTTTAGGGTTCCAATATCTTAGGGTTTATGTATGGAATATGGAATGCAAGCTCCCTTGGAGGAGTAAGAGAGAAAGACAGAAGAAGAGCTGGCGGAGACGCTTAACGTGACATGTCGGTAATGGTGAATGATATTGGTATGACTCAAGAGAGGAACTTAGGAAGAAATGAAATTAGTTTAATTAGGAAATTATAAAGACAAAGACAATAATTACGATAATGATAAAAGTTTAAAACATTAGTACTTACAATTATCGTTTGAAATAAAACATTCAGAGCTAATCCTAAGTAATATTTATTGTTTAGGAGCATATTTTTTTATAAATTTTTTTCACAACCGGAATGAATAAACAAAATAAGGTATTTTTACTTTAAATGTCGTGTTTGATGGTGCAGTAGTATAAATAGATTTGTATATTTATTTTAGTATTAAGTCAGTATCGCATATTACAAAACAAAATTAAGATTTTATTTTTTAATAAATTCAAATGGAGAGATTTAAAAATTAAAAGATTTTAGTCAATAATAAACAACTAACAAAATACATAAACTAGATTTACAAAAGTAGATATCAAAACCTATATATGATCTAATAAACTATTCAATAAGTATTGCGGTTCAATAAGAAAAATACAATGTTATAGTTTGAAATACACTTTATTATTTAGTATAGTCTCCCAAAATATCAATACACTTGTTCCAACGGGATTCCAATTTATGAATTCCATCCCTTAGGTGAGAATCCGAAGGTGGTGGAAAATACGCTTTCATAGATGTTATTACCTTTATCATTTGATGAAAAACGCTTTCCATGAATGAATTTTTGAAGCGAAGTTCCTATACTGGTATTGTATTGCTTTTTCTATGATAAGGCGAGCACCATGAGAAGGCGTCACGGGTAGCGTCACGAAATAGCGGTCTTCACATCGATTCACTACTCTCCATCAATTCGATTTTAGTCATCATATTAATAAATAACTTTCAAACTATACTCAAATTTTCAAACAATCAAACATCTTATCTAGTTTATATAATAATTAAATTTACTATCAAATAATATTTACTCATGTTTTATTATTAATTTAATATTTAGTTTGACTTTGACGGATCTATCACAAGTAAACGTTGATACGTTGCAGATGGCGCTAGAAGCAAACATAATAATTTATTGAATAACTAGTGATTTTCCCCATCACCAATTGCCATCTAAAGTCACTTCACTCAATTTTTTCCTTCTATATAAGGCTAGGACGTAAACAAAATGATATTTTAGTCTTTTGTACAACTTCCTCGATATCCTCATATGTTAGATAGAGGCCATCGCATGTACAGAAAGTAAAATAAAATAGAAATATGCTTTATTGTCACTGAAAATTGTACAATTTTATGGACAAAGCTGACAAAAAGTCAAAAAAATAACAATAACAATTAAAATTTACTAAAATTACATAAATCATCAGTATCAGAATTACTTCAAGTCATACTGGAAGGAAAAGTACAGGGCAAAAGATCAGTAGGAAGACGCCAGAACTCGTGGCTGAAAGACCTGAGGAGATGGTTCGACCGCTCATCCGCAGAAATCTTTCGCTCAGCAGTTTCCAAAACTACAATTGCTATTTGCATCGCCAAGGAATAAGTTTAAGTTGCTGCATAGGATACCCAAATATATAAAAAATACTTTAGTTGCTTGTATCTAAACGTACTGTAATTTCTTAGTTATTGAAACTCTTCCACTGAATAATATGGTCTTCACATAAATAGGCTTTTGTCAATTTACGAAACTTAAGAAAAAAGTTGTAGATTTAAGTTGCAAAGGGAGATGGTTGTATAATTTTTTTGCAGAATATATTATAGATTTCCTTACTAACTCAGTGGACGGTATCTATAAATACACATCAAAGCTTGAATGTCTGGTGGAGTAGTCATGATTAGGTCTTGAGGTGTTTACAAATTAAGCAAACAGATTCTAGAATATAGCAAAAGTTATAATCCCGTGATTCTTGAAGTAGCTTCTGCTTCTCAGTGTTACTTTACTGAGGCCAAAAAGATACCGTATTGCTCTTTTTTGTAATTTCAAAATAACATCAGGTTGGGCAGCTGTACTAGAACCCCAAAAAGGAAAGTAAAAGTAAAAGTCATTGCCAATTCTTGCATTTATGTCTCTGATGAATCACTGCAAATGTTGTGGGTATTGCATCCACCATCTTTACCTAATAAACAGTTACCAAGATTTAAAATGCCGATTATCTATACTTTATTCAACTCTTTGGGAGTGCCACTACAAAGAGAATGTAAAAAACAACTTAACACGTAACCACACACTTGCCTTTAACACATTAATTGAATATGTTGTATGTAATTAACGAAATCTGGGAATTTTCCTATTTTTAAATCATTGATTGTCGCTTCAACATTTGATACGCTAAGAGACTGTGGAAGACTGGAAGACTGCGTGAATTTTTCTTTCAGAATTTCGAAACTCTTGTTTAAATTTAATAATAGAGTCTTTGTAAGTGGACCTATAAAAATTAATAGTTCTAGTAGTAATTTGATCAGGAGTAGATTCTAGCATAATAATAAAAGTCTAGAATGCCCAAATGGCTGAATTTTTAATTGTAAGCATCTAAGATTTTCGAGGAAATATACTGTAGTATAACAATAACACCAAGTGAGTGAATGTCGACGTATTCATAAGGCATTCGAATATAAATTCGAATACCCTTATGTCCGAACTTCTCGATTGACGATGTGAAAAAATTCTCGAAGCTGTGGTGTACAATTTTATTGATAACTTTAAAATAAATACACTCGAAGTAACTTTAACTGACTTACGTACTACTTGATGAGGTAAATATTCTAATTAGACTCTACGAACTCTAACTGTTCAAAAACTACAATTCATCAAAAAGGCCATTGTGTAACACTTTATATTTTTGCAGCTTTGTACCTAGACGCTATATAAATATAATTCGAACTAGGAAAATATTGTCGAACTATATCGCAATTGATCTAATTCTACCGGAAGCTAAAAAACCTCGTAATTAAAATATCTATTACCAGTAAATATTTATAATATGTAGGGGTACGGAATTTTCGTTTTTACGAAATAGATGCGAATTTCCGCAAAATTTTGAACATAAATACGATAAATGCGAAATGTTGAGTTTTTGTATATAACAGAGCGATATTACGCGAAATATCTGCAGGTGCTTAACTCACTCCTAAATAAGTAGGTAGTTACGAAGGTATGAAAATTTTTCTTTTGTAATTTTTGAAAGGATTATTTATTGTTGTAACACGTGTTGAAACAGAAGGATCTTTTATTGTTCATCAATAAATACATAAAGATAAGATAAGGAATTGATATTTTTTAATGTTAATTCTTTGAAAAATATAAATAAGCCGACTGTGGTTATCTGCATTTCGATCTTTTGTATCGGTAAAAATCTAAGTAGGGATAAAAGTTGGCTAATTCTTATTTTCTAAACATATAAATTAGTCAACCAGGACAATCAGTACTCAAAGTATTTTGGACAATAAAAGGATTTTGTAGGTCATTGGCACTATTCAGAATTCTTATAATTATTTAATAATATTAATAAATAAATAAATATTAATAAATATATTTAATAATTATTTGCAACGTAAATTTAAATGTACTATTTTAGATTCACTGGTTTTATTGCATTGACATAACAATTTTATAGCTTACCTTTTGCGCTACGGCTCTTCTAGAGCTCTAGATTAATTTGTGAACGTCTTCCAATCGTCACAGTCTTGAACTCGAAGCCGCCGGCCTATAATACCAAGCTGTGCTTTGTCTGTTTTTTCTGGTGGGCCGTTCTTATCGAGGATATTTATTTTTGTGGGTATCCTGTTTAGGCATATTTTGTATTTTCAGGGGGTGCCTGTAAGAGTTCGTCCAATATCTAATCTAGCCATCTCTTTCGTTGTCTTCTTCATGGCCCAAGTGACTTACTCATCTTATCAACGATTTACTTTCAGTCTAAGATTAGGTACAATTAGCTCTGTATTTGTACGTATACGCAACCAAGTATACCAATCCCAATGTTTTCATTACTCTGTTTATCGAAAATCCACGCATACCAATCGTTACTTGCATGCCAACTCTCATCATCCACCTTCACAAATTAATTCAGTCATATATACCCTTGTCTCCAGGTCAATACGCCTTTGCGATGATCCAAGTAGACCCGCTGAGCTCTCTTCTTAAAAACAAGCCCTCATCCAAAACGATTACCGCGAAAATCACATCAATAGAAGCATCCACATACATCAACCTCCCACTCAATCTTAACCCAAAGACTCACACACATAAAATCAACAAAATTCTTAAATCAAGAGGAATAAAGACAATATTTACCCCCCAACAAAAACTTTCATCTCTTGTCCGCTCAATCAAAGACAAAATTCCAAATGAACAACACAGAGTTTATGAAATTCCTTGTGCAGACTGCCCCGATCTTATATAGGCCAAACAAATCGTAGAATCCAAAATAGGATTTATGAACATTCCATTTCTGTTCGCAATTCAGATTCAATTTCAGCTCTAGGTCAACACCATCTCATACGGTTCCCCATCCCCACCCAAACTATGTCACCATGGACGGTATAAATGAACCGTCCTTTGTTCCCAGTAGCAGTAATGGATTGGTTAGTGATCAGTGTAGTAGTGTCTGTAAGTTTGGGAGACTGAGACCTCAGAGCCCTGAAGAAGACATCAAAGAGGATGTCGAAAGCTCGGAGCAATGATAATCGACGCGGTTCAACCCGGAAATATATATGTCCAATAAGAATTGGAGAAATATTCAGGAATGTGCTAAGTCCTACAAGAAATTTCAAATACGATATTAGGTAGTTCACATATTTAAATATAAAGTTCCCGAAGATGTTTTGTTTTTCTCGACAAAAAGGATATAAAATTAGATAGTTAATATTAAACGTCTTTTATTTACAATAATATATTATTGATCTATTCTTTTAAATAGGGTAAAATATTTTCTTCGAACCAAGCCCATTTGAATCTCAGATGTTCACCTTCCACTTGGAGTAAATGCAGCTTTTTTGATGCGTATAATGTTCCTAATCCCAAGCGATCCTAAAACATAAAATATACATTTAAAATATTCTAATTAAACATTTAGAATTGCTACTATTACGATAATATAAAACTAACGTTCTAGCATCTCTACGGAGCTATATAAAAACTGGGTAGAATCAAAAAATGTAAAAACTTAATGAGTAGAGTGGTGTAAAAAATATGTCGGTGGTTCCTTACACTGATCCTTAACTCTGTACCTCGTACAACCGAAATAAAATAACATCTTAATTTCAATATAAATTCCAAATAGGACAAACACACCTTGGAAGACACTGATTTTATGGTTGTAAAATTAAATTACTTAAGATTATACTATGGAACGTTATAAACGTCACATTTTTCTTATTTTAATTCAAATAATTATTTTATTTCAATTCTTTTGACTTTATTCATTTGTTAACAACTTTCTCTTTAATTTTACTATTTTTATTTTAAAAATAGTTGGCGCGTAACTATTGTATCAATATTCTAGTTCATCTTTCACCTATTTCGATTCTACACTCCATTTTATTATATGCCATAGTCATATATAAAATGTCTATGTCCCACTTAAAGCGACAAAATATATTTGTCAGTTGGCTACTCTTGACTTCTGTCGTGTCAGTTTTACTTCAATATAGAAGGGGAATCTTTTTTATCTTTCGTCTTTTCGTCTATTTAAGCTGATGTCTTTGCTCTGTTAAGAAACTGTACAACGCAATATACAAGTATACAGTACAAGGTCAATTTTAGACTAATGCCAGCACTCTGCACCGGTAATTTTGTTACAACTACAACCACGAAAGAATGCCGGAAAAGATGATTAGTCTGCTTTGCCTACTTTGCAAGAAAACTTTCTCGTCAGGAGTATTAAAGGACATAGTTACCTATAGCCATGGGAAAAACATTAGCCCAATACTAGGATGTCATATCAATGCCCACTATCTCGTGCGAGAAAGCACCATCATCAATATTAAAGATAAGTCCTTTTTACATTTCATCTTAGGTACATATCTAGAAAATACTAATATAAGAGATAAATCTACTTTTGTCAAAGCCACTCGCAGGGAAGTATTGAATATTAGATTATACTTTGTAGTCAAAAATTATGCGCCTGATATGTATCAGAATAACCTTCATATTCTGATCACAGGTAAATTCAGTTTGACCTGATCTCCTCACCTTTGTGGACAAATATGTCCAAGAGAGGTAAACTCGAAAAGCTATAAGTGCACATTCGAGTGTCTCTCGAGAGAAGAATAGGGACCATTAGAGGCATGGCATGATCCAATGGCAATTAACTGAGGCAATAACAGCCGCTTAACATAAAAACTACCCAGAAAAAAACGGGTGTGGCAGTCCAGTGGGACTGCCGGTGGAAGTTACACTTCTATACACGCATTCGCCGTTACAAATTTATTTGGGAGTCAATCTGTACAATCATTACATATGTAATGCTATAGGTAAGACATAGCAGAAAGAGAAACAGAATTAATAACAACTTACTAACAATTAATAAACAACTTTTGACCTGTAAATGAAGGATTGAATCAATATTTTGATGAAAATGTATATTTTTATTTTCATATATGTATGAAAGGAGTTGAATGCAAACATTTTTTTACACATACTCTGCAGTAAAATTCATTGTTTATTTTGTTATTAATATAATAATACAATACAAATTAAAATGCAATATTCATAAGTATTAAAAAATGACAATAATATACATAACTTGTCTACTTACGCATATATGTTTAATGTACCATGTAATAATATTTATAAAAAAGTCCTCCCCGTCTGGGAATCGAACCCCGGTCTCCCGCGTGACAGGCGGGGATACTGACTACTATACTACCGAGGACATGACACAAAGATATGTCAAAATTGACAGTTCTGGGTCATAAAGTGATTTATTGAGATTATTATTTTGAAATACAAAAGACTAATATAATTATGAACATTTAATAAATAATACAAAACGTATCACATAAATAATAATATTAATAAATATTTAATTATATATATATATATATATATATATATATATATATATATATATATAATATTATATACTATTATCAAAATTAATATTAAACTCACCAGTCTTCCGGGTTGAACCGCGTCGATATCCATTTTGCCGAGCTTTCGACATCCTCTCTGATGTCTTCTTCAGGGCTTCCGAGGTCTCAGTCTCCCGAGACCCCAGACACTACTACACTCACTAGTCACTTCTAGTTCACTCACTAGTTCACTACTACGACTGGGGCCAGGGGACGGTTCATTTATACCGTCGATGGTGACGTAGCCTAGGTGGGGGTTAGGGTGGGGATTGGCGCGAGAGTTGGCGCGAACATTTCCTTTTTATCTCATAAACAAAACTATACTCATAAACAAAATATCGCCCCCTCCATCCTCGAATCAAAATCTCACTGTCGAAAATGTTCGCGCCAACTCTCGCGCCAATCCCCACCCTAACCCCCACCTAGGCCACGTCACCATCGACGGTATAAATTAACCGTCCCCTGGCCTCAGTCGTAGTAGTGAACTAGTGAGTGAACTAGAAGTGACTAGTGAGTGTAGTAGTGTCTGGGGTCTCGGGATACTGAGACCTCGGAAGCCCTGAAGAAGACATCAGAGAGGATGTCGAAAGCTCGGCAAAATGGACGCGGTTCAACCCGGAAGACTGGTGAGTTTAATATTAATTTTGATAATAGTATTAATCTTAGCTCTAAGTTTAATTGTACTAACCGCGGAAAACTTTCCGAACATAATATTATATGTATATATATCTTTATATAATATATATATATAATATTAAATTTTATATACAAAAGGAACATTTTTATATTCGAGAGAGGAAGAGAGAGAAAATATATCTTATGTCTCTCTCGTACTCATTATCTTACATATGTAATGATTTCACAGATTCACTCCCATACGTGGAGCGCGCGTATAGAAGTATAACTTCAAAAACTAAGGAAACAAAAAATAAATACACTTTGGGGGAATAAGACAAAAAAAAGGTTAAGATATATGTAAAAGGCTATTTATAAGGCTAAATACAATAAATAGTGAGATAGTATTGGGAAACACTGACACAATACAATAAAGAAACCCATAAAGAGAATCCAAAAAAGATTCGTAAATAAAGTTCTGCAAAAAAGGTAAAAAGACTCGTGTATGTTCTACGATCCACTCATCTAGTTCTTACCCAACGACGGTCTTGTATCGGCTTACATCCTAAACGTTGATAAGATAGCAGACCAAACAGCCTATCCTACTGGCCGACAAATCCTTTTAGAAAAATCGTGAAAAGATTATTTGATAGGTACATAAGGAACGAAGCGTTAAGGGAGATCTCAGTCACGATGATCGCTAATGCTAGAAGATGATCTAAGCAGATTACTCTTAAAGTCGATGGAAGAGAAAGAGATAGCGGTAACGACTTTTCTAGACGAGGAGAAAACGTTGAATAAAGGCGACTCGAACAAATAGGATTATTTTATCCTCATTAGACGACGGTATTATTATCTCCTCTGATGTAGACTATGCTGATGGGCAACCTACTAGCGAAGCAATCCAGAAAAGGTTTCTATTGCCTTAGATATGCAGACTACCTGGCAATTGTAGTCAAAGGTTGTTTCGCCAAAACAACCGACTAATTCAAAGTCGGGTAGAGAATACAATTGCCATCTACTTAGATCCAGAAGACACTTAGTTTCGTAGAGTTGACTCCAACATATAGAAAAGATTAGCAAAGGACACATCAGTGTAACATAAAGAGTCGCAAAGAGTAAAGCGCAGTCGAACAGTTATTAGAATAATAGTAGAATATCTGACTAGACACTCTAGGCTCAAAAACATTTGACAAAAGGAACTTTTTATCGGTTCTGTTAAGAGGATAAGATAACCGCATGTATGCCACTGCGTAGACCTTGCAAAATTGTGCTATCTAGAAATCGGAGAAGAAAAAATCCAAAGCATCAGCTATATACAATGATCTTTTTTAAGGTTGTGAAAATTCATCAAGAGGGCTAGGTTAGATGAGGAACTTTAATATTGATAAATACAAGCACAAGTTTGCAAAGGTCGCTGTGTCTTAGGCTATTGCCTCCCTATTTCAATGTACTATCTACTACATTCCTGTCTTCAAAAGGAGTTACGCAGTTGGCATTTAAGTTAGCTTAAACAAACAATGCCCACATTTAATATAACTAAAAAAAAATTGATTTTAGATCTTTAGCATTTCTATATTCAGCAAGTTAATAATTTTTTTAAATCTACTATACTGTACAGTGGAAAAACATTTTATTTGGGAACATATGTCTCATTTTTAATAAATTAGTTTCTGTTTTAAAATGTATAAATTAAATATCTAATTGTAAGTGGCATAAATTAAAAAAAACCAATAAACTTTTATATAATAACAATAATAATAATTTTATATAATAATAAAGTTTTATAAAAGCTTTTGTTAAAGCATGTCAAATTAGATAAATGTTATACATTATTTTTTGGTATTAATTGGCATAATAATTAACTTACTTCTGTATACAGAGGCGATTCTAACAAAGGCAAAATTTCTTCCGCTTGTCCTGGTTTGTAAAATCCGAACCACTCACTTTCCACAGGTTCTACCATGGTATCGTTTAAAAATTTCACCAGCACCAAGTTTTCTAAGGACTTGATTCTTTCACTGTATTCCGCGTTGATCGTTTTTTCGTTGTTTATATCAGCCAAAAAGGTACTCTTTTCTTTGTAAAGGTTTTCGTCCAGTGGGTCGTGCCAGTAGGTGGCTTGTACCAAATCTTTTTGGACAAAGCTACAAAAAGCATTTGTTTAGTTTTTAGTTTATATGTTTATTCTGTTTATATGTTTATTATTTATTTTATGACAGTGACTAAAAATCAACTAAATAGGTGATGGGAATATGCCAAAGAATATGCAAATGGAAGAACCAGGTCCAAAAATGCTAAGACAAAAAGTAGAATATGCACTACAAAGTACAAAAGTAAGGAAAGCGACGAACCCAGATGATATCCCAATGAGTTTTTCAAACTTGTCGATGAGGAAATGGTAAACAGTTTGATAGATCTGAATGCCTCCAGTGCTCTTTAACTTGTACTCTGAATGCTGCATATTCAAACAAGCACTAGATGGCGCCAAAATTGGTATAAAAATAAACCGTAAATATATTAACAATATCAGGTATGCAGACGATACCGTTCTAATAGCGAAAATATTCCATCCCGGGTTTTCGGCACCGTGCGATGTAAGGCAATGTGTAACGTTTCCGTAAAGCAGTGACGCATTTAAATATTAAATGAAGACATTAAATCGTTGATCGTCGTGGCGCGTTCCTTTGCCGACCGGTTCGGTCAAGTGCGCGCATACCCTTAAAAATCATACAAACCAGATTTATAAAAAACTAGAACAAAGTATTGGTGACACGCAGCTATGCTTTCCTAATGCTTTATGAAACTTCTCCTATAATATTGCTGATTGTTTACCTTAAAGTACTTTTTGATTCATTCCGAGCTGCCCTATATATTTCCCAGTTTTCTTCTATCTAATTTAGCAAAGTTTTCCTTCAAAGTTATGGTGGCTAATATTTATATGTCTTCAGCTGTATGCATTTAGGACAATTTTTTTCTTTTAAGACCTCGTTTCCCCTCTATTAGTAGTACTTTTCATTACGCAGCAAATAGCCCAAATAGGGTTATTTATACATCTATTTAGAACTTTTTCATTTGTTTGTCGTGAATTCCAAGGAATTTTTGTCTCCGGTACACTCACATTTCAAATTTCTCTAACTGATTCAGAGTTTTGACTCCATAGAAAACAACAGAGCAAACAAAACAAGTTTCAATCTTAATATCGATATGTATACCGCAGAGTAGACCACGCTTCTGGAAGAAACTATCGCTAGCTTGCTTGATTTGTTGTGGTGGGTCAACAAGCTTGTAGTTAATCCAGCTGCCAAGATATGTGTAATGGTTAACCTGTTCAAATATCTTCCCAATTTAACATTATAGGTAAAGCAACACTCTACCTCTTTTGGATTACCATTATCTTGGTTTTTTTATTGTTAATTTTCATTCCAATCTCTCGACAAGTATCATTAAGTTGGTCTAAGACCTGTACATGTCTGTATCAATTAGAAGGGCAGTGTCATTTATTTGCATATCTTATATTAGAAATTTGTTCTCCATTAATTTTTTTTTCAGTACTTTCTTGGATAGCAGTACCGAGAAAAAGTAAAAAAATCATTGGGGACAATGCAGAATCTTGCCTTACTCCTTCACTTATATTAATAATGCTGGATGTTCGTTTTTATTAATCTGAGGTCTTTATCATTTAAGTTAATGTTCTGTACTTGTAGAGAAAATAAAGCCCCTCTTCTATAGCACTTCCTCTCAAATTTTTTCTATAATCTATTGTGAACTACTTTTTGTACAATTTTAACTACTTAGTTCATAAGATCTATTAATCTGAAACCTATACAGTGTCTGCACAATTTAGCAATAAATAAAGTAAAGCGTAATTAATCTAGGACCCATTTAAGACAAAATCCTGTATTGTATATTGCATACATTATGTGTATAATATCTAATAATATAGCATACACTGCGCATAATGTATATTGCATACATTTTGGTGCTCACTCGCATACCATAACAGCAAAAACGCTATACCTAAAAATTTGGTCTACGACTGCACTATTGCGTTTTATATATGATTCACCTTATTATTAATTTTAAGTTGACACAAATTTTTTAAATATTAACTTACTCCTCATATGCAGCTCCATTTAACAGCTGTCTTATATAGTCACATAAAACTTCCGATATAATAGCACATCTAGGAAGTCCATAAACACCTTGATGTTGGCCACCCAAGGAAATTAAATTTAGAACTTTTACTTTTGGACATCTTTGTACCAAAGCCCTCCTAAAATAAGAATACAATAAGTGAAATAGTTTAAATATCTAAATTTTGTAAATTTAATATCAATATCGTTTATTACGAAATATACTCTAATTAATCAAAATAAGAGCTACGTTTAAAAAAGATAATTCAAAATAACTGAGTTACTTTTAAAATAATAAAATATTAAGAAATGAAATCATTTATCAATTGTTTCATCACTGCTACCGGCACTACTGATTTCGCTAATATAAATCTTGTGTACAGGTATCTGATATTGTTTTCTATCGTTGATCATTCTTGTAGGTACAGTCATAGAATAATAAACAATCAGAATGCCCTCTCTGATAAGATAAGTACGCCCATCTTGTTCGCGCAAATGAAATCAGCCATGTTTTAAACGAAACCAGTGCTGTTCAGTGAAATTTTATCTGATGTGTGCATAGAAAAACTAACACGGTTTAATTTATTTACGGCAACCATAGACATAATATGCACTATTTTATTCATACTTTTAGTTGAAGAATAGATTAAATTATTTCAAATTCACTAAATTAATTATCTCTAAAAATTTAAATTACAGTTCTGTCCTAGCTTGTCACAAATTTCTTAATTCGAGTCTATGTTTCCGTTTAAAATATGGCGATCGTGTGCTGACACACTTCAAAGGCGGCATCTGAAAGTGGGCATTCTAATTGTTATTTATTCTGTGGTACAGTAATCCAGTACCGACTTCCAAATTTTGACAGCTGATAGTGGCTCTATTGTTAAAGCAACATCTCTGTCAAATTAGCTGTCATTTATTTAGCCTATTTTGCTAAATCATCGTGCATGGATATGGCGTGCAACAGTACGTGCCAATGATAACATTGTTTTATCAAAATGGGAGTTACTTAATAAAAAATTTAATCAAACATAAAATCCTTCCACCCTATAAGATTTGTTACCTTTTGTCATTAAATAACAAAATTGTATATAACTACTTAACAGAATTTATTTTGAAACGTAACCTCAATTAAAATAGTAACCTTTGTTTTATCCCATTTGTTTTAAACCTACTATCCGTGACCCAGTCTAATTTATGTTTTAATTTAATGTCTTGATGGGGCCCTAGACGAGAAGCGAGTAGCCATGTTTATTCCTTTACTGATAACCAAATATGCTTGTGATAATTATTTTCTTTTCTTTCTTTTTCCTTTTATAGCCGTAGGTATTTTGTTTCTTTTGCAAATGAAAGCTCCGTTCCGAACGGGACGAAAAAAAAAGACTTGCTCGAAGAAGGATAATTTCTATATTTAAAGAGGACATCTTCATTAATAGTGGGAGGAGATGTAATTATATTCTCTGCAATTGTAGTAAAAAAATTGATTAATTTTGGCTGGAAATAGATCAGGTTGCACCGAACTCAATCTTGTGTTATTTCTTTCGAAATTTACCATTTTCCAGTAGTTTCTAGGTTTATTATTGGAATTAGTAATAAAATCTTAGTAAGCTGAGTTTGTAGCAATTTGCCGATTATATTAAATTTTTTGTTGTTTATATACTTTTAACAAATCGGGATCCTTAGTGACATCTGAAATGTGTTTAATAAGAAAAAGATCAGATCTGTAAGACCTTAATTCATTATTAAACCATTGCAAGGGTCTTTTTTCAGCAGTTTGTCGAACTTTTTTTAGTGGAAAATGCTTTAATACTAAGTTGTTATGTTTCGGTAAGAAAGACTGTCAAAAAATCACGATCATTATTAATTCATAGAAAAAGTCCATCATGGGTGTTCTGGTCGGGCAACGTTAAGTTTAAAGGTAATATTTTAGTTGAGTATCCTCATAAATGTGATGTATAATTATGAGAAAAAGGTACGCATATTAATAATATTAGCACGACTAGTGCTTTTAGTAAACTACGACTTACAGAAATTGACCTCCTTGTGAAAACCCAATGGCATTGAAACCATTCGCCAGTTCAGGATCCGAACCAAGCTTTTCGCATACCTCATCAATTTGTTGGTCAGGATGTCTAAAAAATCCATTTAAGACATCTTCAATAAGATTGTTTCCAATCTGGATTGAGTGAATGTACGTACCCCCAAGAGTAGTATTAAGTTTTTCGGAAAAAGCTCCCAAACTAAAGGAGAAACAACAACTGTCACCTAAAAATAAATATTAAATAAGTAAAAAATATGTGATTGATTTAGTTTCATATTACACAAAACACATTCAAATTCAAATTTTGTGTTAAAGTGTCTTTTTATAGCAATTTATTTTACGACTTCACTATAATTTATATGTAAGGTAAATCCGAGTAATATTGTCACATCTTCACTAAATATTTTTTCTCGCATTTGACTATACTTAGAAATTTGAAATTACGTGTAATGTTAAGTTGCTATATTAGGAGTAAATGGAGAGTAAAAGTTTTATTGTAAGTTTAAAAATTTTGATACACTTTTTTATTTTTGTAAATGTGTCAGATGTCAATGTTGGCCACACCCTAAGAAAATATTGACATCCCATATTAACTACGTTATAAGCCACAGACCACTAATAAAGGTGATTTGTGTTATAAACCAAGATTTACTATTGGTCGAGTAACATTGACATACAATAAGTTAATTATGCACTGTTTTTGGTACAAAATTTATTCAAAACCCAAAAAATTCGAAAATAACAATAATCAAATTTAACACATAGGAGGAAAACGCGTTCTTTCGCCAGTAACAGTAGGAAATACAAAACAGTTTTCTTTCTTTCTCAGGAAAGTCACTGCTACTTCAATACCGTCGGAAATAATTTCTTTTTACCTTTTCAATGTAATGATGGATTTCATTCCTACGCTTTTCAACAGTAAATTTTACCAAAACCTAAGAGTTAATCCCAATTTTGGTAGAATCGTGTTGTTTCGTTTTTGCCACTGTATTGGGAATATCATGTTCATGTTTCAATAGAGGCGCATCTAAGTCTGAATAGTCATCTATTCATAAACTAACTTTGCTCTCAGAACTTGATTCAATTGTTTTCTTTTTCGCCCTAATCGTCTTTTCATTGATTTATTCAAGCAGTGCTTTCTGAAGGAATTCTTTCTAAAACCTCTGAGCTAGTAAGACATTCAGCAAATTTTCTTTAACTCTATTCCGTTTCAGTGTTTCTGGTCTTTTTTTCTTGCCTCTTTAGTGCTGATAATAATGCGAGTTCTAAGGTTTTTTGGGTGTCACGTCTTTCTGTATGGTGCCTAGACGTACTGGTAAAATTTACATCATCTAAGTGAAAGTTGCGATTAACCTGAAGTTCTAACTTTTCTGGAAAAATTGCAGTGGCTTCTTCTTGTTGTAGATCTGGAGTAGACGTGTGAGCTGATACCTGACCCTACAAATCCGCCAGTTGCATTTGTTCTAGAGAAGCATCCTGTCTCGACCAATGTTTTAAGCAATGAAGGAAAAGTAATTTTGTCTACATTTTTGCATCCCGTAGCACAATAATATTCTTTTAACACATTGATTTTTAACTACTCTCACAGCTAAGGGTTGCAAAGCATGAGATGTGTGGGCCGACGAACACAAAATTTCAATATTATTCACACAAGTCATTTCAATCAATGGCAAATTCAAGTGTGAATTGTGACCATCAACTATTAGAAGCTTAGGGCCTTTCAGTTTTGCAGTATGTTTGATGAAAACGTTTTAAAACTTGGCCAACTGAACTGATTCCATCCATCCCGATGGCATACAACATCGTCAGGGCCGTTTTGGCACCAGGTAGAATACAAATGTAAACCTTTATAATTTACAAACAAAGGTAAATACTCTCCTATTGCACTATAGCAAACCAGAACAGTGTACGTTGATTTTGTTACAGTACCTACAACTTTATGCGGATTTTTAAATCCTTTTCGACATAATTTTTTTGGATTTAAACTTCTGTATAGTATTGGAAACCATCAAGACATGAAAGCTGCAATACCTGGTGCATGTTATGCGTAATGAGAGATACAACCTACTTCAATTGATTATACAAGGAAAAATCCAGGGCAAGACAAGTGTAGGAAGAAGAAGAATCTCATGGTTGGGTAACTTGAGGGAATGGTACGGATGCACATCAATTGAACTATTCAGAGCAGCAGCATCTAAGATCAGAATAGCCATATGATTGCCAACCTCCGTCGCGGAGATGGCACGTGAAGAAGAAGATAGATGAGTGAAGCCACTAAAGGTGTGGGTAAAAACCCTTTAAATGATGTTAACTTTATTAATTAATACATATTTGTTGAGAAATTTAAATGATGTTATTTTAAACAGATTTACTTCATGGCAACAGAAGACTACCAGAGGTTGCTAACCCGAGACAAGATGTCTCTTAGGTCCTCGATAACAGATTCAGTTGCTGTATAATGTTGTTAATGAGAAGTAAAAAATTAAAGGAATATATGTCAATAAAAAATTCGTTTCGTAATGATTATCAAAATTTAAAAGTCATAAATGTCATCCAATTAATAACAATATCATCTGTTTAAATTTTTATGACACTTCTCGTGTCACATAATTTCATATAAATACAGTTATTATTTTGAAAGATCTTATTTAGTCTATATAATAATTAAATTTACTATCAAATGATATTTATTTATATTTTTTTATTATCTTAATATTTCGTCTGAATTTGACAGGTCTGTCAGAAGTAAACAACGTGTGCTTTATTAATATGTTAGCAGGTGGCGTTAGGAGCAAACATAATAATTTATCAAATTATTTTATTTTTTTAGTCTTAGTCTTAGTATTATTTATTTTGAAAATCGTTACAATCATTTAAATTGATATTCGACTCTTACCTTGCTTAACATATATCACTAATTTATTAAAGTATCTATAACTTTAATCTATCACAACTTCTTCAAGTGAAGATTTGCAATACCCCAATTTTCGGCACACAATGTTGCCACCCTGGTGGACGAGCAAATCGATAATTTCTTCATCGTAAGCGTCTACTATTTTGATACATTATGATCTGTATTGCACAGGCTTTTTTGGGAAGAGGACACTCCCAACTTTGAACTTTAATCATATCCATTTGTGATCCTCGGCACAATTTTATGTACGAACATATTTTCGGTGGATCAAGAGCAGCACTCAATCATTAAATGACAGTGTTTGCATATTGATCAACAAACTTGTTTTACGAATGATGGCATAACTTTGCAAATATCTTTAACTATAGTTTCAATTTCAGCATCAGTCGACTTATCTTTCAATTGATCTTCTATTTTCTTCATCACAAATTCGCATAATATACACTATGGCTTGGATCCAACAGAACCAGTATGGACATTATCTACCTATATTTACATTATTTACATTATATACCTATCTATATTTTTACCTATTTGCCTGACTATACAGTGGTAAGGAATTAGCTAGTCTATTATTAGTACATATATGTAATGTCGCACACATATCTTCAGGAGTCAAATCGGCGAGTAACATTTCGACGATATGATCTGTGTATTTATCAATAAATGTTTCGCATTGGTTGTTAATCGTTTGCGACAGAACCTTGCACAATTTTTCAAGCGCGGCCTTGATTTGAGCCCCAGACTTGTTATTAGACACCATCTCGTTCAACTTGGTAACAGCAGCAAGGCACAGAGGACATTTGGAGTCGCTCTTAGCTTCCAAAAACACTTCGATACCACTATTTTAAGAACGACAAATCTTATCATGGGACATACTTTGGAAGGATCGATTGCCTGATCTAACAGAGCAACTAGAGCTGGTTCATATATATCTACAAAGCTGATACAAGTGGTGTTGACTGAAACTGGTAGTTCTTTGCAGGCTTTTTCTATTACTAACTTAATTTCTTTTTTAGTTTAAGGATATGTAAGTGCAATCTGGACATATGTAAGAAATATTTATAAAATTCGTGTTCCTTATTGTAAACAACTTGAGTATGCGGTGGCATCAAAAGATCAATGGGTAATTTTATTGTTGTTCTAAGTTAACTTCAGATAATGAACTCGTACCAACTTTTTCCGGTTTCCTTTTAAAAGAAATCTCTAACGCTTTTTCTGCATTATGTTTTTCCAAAAGTGGTGCAATGTAAAGGTCTTCCTTTTCCTTAGTCACTTTGCAAATTCCAATGTAGTCATAGACTTCGGTTGCATTCAGATGATCTACTAAGAATGTGTATACTTCACCGTAATATTACGGCGAATTGTTGAACAATAATTGTTGAGCTCGTAGATCAATAGCCCGATGGGGTTTTTATTATTATACCTTTTAAAAAGGAATTTTTAAATAAATTTTTTTTTGTAATACATGGTATACAGCCTACTACAGGAATTTAGTTTCCTTGTTGATTCTTGTTATGAAAACGATAAAATATATTGTTTATGGTACGGCCAGTTTTACATTTTTTATTTTAATTTTATTACATGTACTTGGGATAAAAATAAAAAAATATTTTATCGCTTTCCCAGTCGTATTACGTAAATAAGTTTTATTTTTAGTATATCAATGTTTTCAAATCATAGCTATTACTATTTGTTTTCACTGGTGCATATATTTTTTACTTTACTAAAAGATTGGAACTGGTCCAGATGATTTAAGAATTGATTTTCAAACAATCAGGTAAAGATGAGTGAAATATTTTTGCAAAATTGTTTTTCAGAAAGTTTCCGTCTGGCAATATACTTGTTTTTGTATTTTGAATATTTTGACATTTTGCATTTGTAAGCGAAGAATAGAATAGATGTAGGCTAGACGATATGGATCATAGCCAATGATTTTATTATGCGTTAAACATATGGACAGTTCCATATAAATGGAATAATAACATATGGACTATGCTGTAATATGTTTAAAGGCAATACACTTTTCAGTTTTTAGTTTTTATACCAAGAATTGCGCGAAGAACCTTTAATTTGGATTTGTATCTTATAGGCTACGTCATTTTCAAATATTCAAATTGTCTATCTCTTTAATCATTTACTCACTATTGTCTGTTAATTGTGTTGCCTATACGTCTAATAAACTCAGAAAGCTAATAGTACTGCCATGTATACTGATCATTCAAAGTTAGTCACAATTGTTTATAACATGGTTGCCTAGTGAACGCCGATTAGACAATTGTTTATAATATGGTTGGATAAATATTACAATCTTCTGAACTTAGTAATTGGGTTAGGTTATATGGTTTGGTGATTTTGGGTATTTTGGTTATTTCTTCACTTAATACTTTTACTTCATTACTTATTTTAGAACAGCCTAATATCATGTGCTCTATTGTACCTTCTTCTCCGCATGTACAATTAGGAGAATCACTTAATTTTATTTTATATTTATACTGCGGAGTTAAAACATGGTTGAACCTTAATCTGCACAATACAGAGAAAAACCGCTTACTTCCCGACAGTCTTGAGAACCAAGATTGGCTAGGAGGCTCGGTAACTATGTTTTTATAAAATTTTCCTTTTGGACTGCTTCTCTCCATTCTGTTAGTAATATGGGCTTTACGTGGCAAGCAATTTCATTGTGAGGACATTTATACTTTAGATATTCTCCTGTTCTACTTCCTATTTTAGCTTCTTCGTCTACTTCTTCATTTTCTTTTATTCCACAATGCCCTTTAATCCAAACAAGTGATACATTAATCTTTTGAGATTGTAGTTCATGAAGTTTAGTAAATATGAATATTTATATATAAATATTCAAAAGTAACAATACCGAACTATTTTTTAAGCTGTATCCTATATTCTACTTTGCCAAAGATACAGCTTAATGAAACTTTTTTGTTATGTATCTTATAGTTTACTTTATATTCAGTATTGTGAAATATTTTTGTTTTGTACCTATCCCACACTTCTTTTCCAATTACATTAATAGAGTTTATTTTAATAAAACGTTTCAAAATGAATTCATTTAGTTATATAAGTATAGTGTTTTCTTGGTTTCAGCGAAATATCAATATGACACCATCTCAAGGTCCGAAAAAATTTTGGCATTACTTCCATCACCTTCATCTGATATGGATGATTCGAGCGATGAAGAAAATTAAAGTTATACTAAACCATCTAGAACGGTGCTTTGAAAAATTGACGGAAATGGAGAAAGATGCAATATTTACAGCATTTTATGTAATAGGAGATAAGAACATTGAAGATAGTTATTTAGGGTCGCTCATAGATGTAAGAAAAGTATCTAAAAGAAGAAAAACCAGCGTACGTGAAACGAAGAAGTATTCTTATCGCTATAGTGTTAAAATGGGTACAAAATCTGTAAAAGTAAAAGCTCAGCATTTTGTAACTTACATGCTGTTCACAAATGAGTATTGAAAAGTGCACAGTAAAAAGCATCTGGTGTGGTGCTTGAAAGGGATTCCCATGGTAAACACCATAATCGACCAAACAAAAAGTAAGAAAATATTGTGAAACAGATTGAGGAGCACATTAATAGTTTTCCAGTGCGTGAATCACACTATTCACGAAATGAAAATAAAAAGAAATATCTATCAGCAGAGTTAAATGTGCGAAAAATGTACAAACTTTATTTGAAAAAATATGATCCCGAGCAATATTGTCTGTTAAAAAGGCACGAAAAAATAAAATCTACAGTAACGTATGATTACTATTATAGGTATTTCACAGAACATTTTAATTTGTCATTTGGTTATCCGCGATCGGACACTTGTGCTACTTGTGATCTGTTGAAAATACAACTTGATGCTGCTTCTACGGACGAACTTAAGCAAAAAATGAACTTTAAAAAAGAAGTTCATCTCCGGAAAGCACAAGCGTTCTACGATGATTTAAAATAAAACACTGAAATGGCGCAAATCGACGAAACTGTGAAGACTATTTGTTTCGATTATCAGCAAAATTTGCCATTTCCTGTTTTGACTACGGGAAATATTTTATGCTAGGCAGATCTGGGTTTATAATCAGCTTTTTTACTCTTCTTCTAATAATAAATCAGTCAGTTATATGTTTGACGAAACAGTTGCGAAGAAAGGCTCCATAGAAGCTGTATCGTTTTTGTGGCATTTTATACAGAAGTATATTAAAAGTTTTGTTACTGTGCTGCATTTATTTACTGACAACTGTGGGGAGCAGAACAAAAATGCTGTTAGGATCCATTTCCTTTCAATTTTAGCCAAGAACGGAAGATTTTCAAGAATAGTACACCATTTACCCGAGCCAGGTCACAGCTTCTTACCGTGTGACCGAGATTTTGCAGAAATTGAAAAAAAGGTAATCAATGGTATTCATTGGTTGAAAGCTGTGGTAAAAAGTTCACTGTGGAACGTGTAACACTGGACATGGTGTTCGATTTCAAAACATATTTCGAACCTTTTTTTAAAAAATCCGCTGTGGTTAAAAAGCGCCCTTTTGCTTTATCGAAATATAGATTATTTATATATGATTCTGCATCCCTGAGAATATTTCGGTACTGAAGCACATATTCCTTTCTCGTTAACGTCATATGCTTTAAATGAAAGTTCAAGAATCATTATTGACCTAAACGGAGCTCCTCTGGCTTATAAGGAAAATATAACACTGAAATCAGCAAAATTCGATAGCATTATACCTTTAATGAAAAAATATGTTCCTCCTTTTTGCCAAACATTTTATGATACAATCAAACGGGCAGATGCTGATCGCAAAAAAAAGAACCATTCTGATTAGAGTGTTTTAGACTGTCCTCTTTTATTTTATTTTTGATTTTCTGCATTATTACAGTGATAGTATAGTAGAATTTATTATTGTATTACCTACTTTGTTCTTAGGTGAGTTCTGTTATAACTAATAAAAAAGATTTTTTGCAAAAACACAGCATTTTTACTATTTTTTCGGACAATGTTTCTTATTTTGTTAGCAATAAATGACTATGTGCAACATTGCAAAAACACGTACAAAAATTCACATAATTTCAACTATGACTAAATGACACGTTTTCTCATTTTTCCCAAAACTACGCAATGTGCACGGGGACGGTTATTGCGCCAAGCCCTTCAATTATGTTAATTTTGTCAAATGAACCACATAGATATCAATACATTTACTTAAAATTTAAAAATATATATTGATCAACAGGCAATTTACTTCCACCTAAAATTGATTGTTATAATACTTTTACCTCATGTTCTATTAAAACTACAATCCGTATTTGTCAGAAGAATGTGACATTGGCCTACACATATATTAGGTATGCTATATTTATATACATATATACGAGTGCGTAATACTTGAATACCTTATGGATTTAAAAATATTGTACATCGTTGTAGGTGGCAAAAATTTACTTCTCTACTGCTATTTTTACACATCATAAAAACGACACGACAAACATTTTCTGTACATCGCTGACCTTTTTCTGAACTTTTTTGAACACGGTTCTAAATCAAAACAACTATACTGAGAAAAATGGAAAATCACCAATCTAAATAAGCTTTAAAAATGGTAAAGGAGGGCCAATGTAAACATACAGTTTTTTTTTAAAGCAATGGAGAAATACTATCTGGGCCAGGAATTTTACTGATACCCTCTTCTTCTTCTTTCAAAAATTGTTCAAAATCTACTTGGAAAAAGCACAACGTATACTATATGACGATATAACGTTATAGACACTGCCTTGAGGAACACAACAAGATTTACAACTAGCACGCGGTCAGAAAATTAAATACGGATCTGTGTACAAATACCTTAGAATGAAAATAGCAAAAGATGGAACACTTGAAGAAGCAATAATAAATATAAATGAATATTATATGAAAATAAATATAAAAGAAAGGAAACAAATATTAATATTGCATATGCACATGATATCACAGACGAAGTGGTTAGTCAATAATTAATATGGTACGGACATATACAAAGAATACCCAATCACAGAATCCCAAAAAAAGTTATTAGAATGGAATCCAAAAGGAAGGAGAACATGAGGAAGACCACGGAAATTTGCGAGAAGACGTTGACAAAGAGATAGGGGAGAGTGGCCTGGAAGATGACATGTGGAAAACAAAGAGTAATTAAGATTAGGAGATTATTACTATATTTCTTTGTAAATGTATTTACTTCAGCGCAAAAATGTCGAGTTTGCATTAAATGTCTTTTTAGGTTTTTATCTCATAAATCACAGACCCTTTCATATAATATTCTAAAAAGAATTATTTACCCAAAGTTCTAATTTTAGTCGGCAGTAATTTACGTCAAAATTTCTCTAATGGTCATCACACACACAATTCGAGCCGCACACCTGCACTTTTTATCGTTCTATTCCCACTAAAAGATTTTAAGAGCCGGTTGTAAAATATTTTATTGCTTTGGAATCTACAAAACTACAAAGCGATAAAAAGGATAGTAAAGCATCTGCTCTCATTTAAAATATCTATAAAACGCTGCTTATTTGGCTGTAAAATTACAATCTCTAGTCCGCAGTCGGACAATTATCTCGCACGACATGGTAAAGTGGTCATTTCAACTCAGTTATTTTCAGGACAAATTGTAAAATAAAAGTGTTTGTAAAATTAACAGTGCTCAAAATAAAATAAAATACGTAACTCGCTGTCTACAACATTTCTTTAACATCGAATTGTACCTAGCATCGAAGAAGATTAATTAATCGGAGTCTTTCATAGTCAACTACTTAGAAGTTTAGTTCTCGTCTTTTGTTGAAGGAAAGAGAAATTCATAACACGTATTATTTTTGTGTCTATATTTTCTCTATATATTATATATACATTTATTAAGTTGAGATTCTTGCTGTGCTGCAGTGATCTCAGTTTGGGAACCAAAATGCGGATAGTGAGGTGCTACGTTCTTCCAGTGTTACTATATGGAGTTGAAGCCTGGACACTGACGCAAGCCACTGAAAAACGAATCGAAGCCTTCGAGATGTGGATATACAGAAGGATACTAAAAATATCTTATGTGGACCATGTCACCAACGTTGAGGTCCTACAGCGCATGACAAAAGAAAAAGAAGTGCTTAATTTAATTAAACAACGTAAGCTTGAGTACCTCGGCCACGTGATGCGGAACGAAGAAAAATATCGAATTCTTCAACTTGTTATGCAGGGTAAAGTATTTGGCAGAAGAGGACCGGGACGCCGTCGTATCTCGTGGTTGAAAAATCTCCGACAATGGTTTGGGATGACCTCAGCGGAGCTGTTTCGCAGAGCAGTCAACAAAACCATGATAGCCTTGATGATCGCCAACATCCGGACCGGATAAGGCACTGAAGAAGAAGAAGATATTTTCTCTAATATTTCCGCTTAAAATAGTTTATCTGATCATAATTTATATATGACAAAATATGATTTAGCAAATACAAGATTTACAGAAATATAAAAAAAATAGTAAAGAATAAAGGATACCGATAGCATACCAACTAGTAAATATTTTGACTAACTTAACAAAATAATTATTTATGTTGGAGGTCAGTCACAAGTTCAAATTAAAACAAAAATAAGTTTATCAAAGAAACCACACGATACGCATCCAAGTCGGTGTGACTTAAGAGGGAAATTGCTATAATTTTAGGAATCTTATCTGACGTTGGAATGCAAAATAGTTTCATTTGTCATCGTTAAAAACAAATGCATCAAGTAAAATGCGAATTTATTGGATATATCAAACGAATGTAAATCGTAGTCATAATAAAATGTAAATCAAACATTTAATCCTTTTATGTTATCGATAAGAAAAAAATTCAAATCATTAATAGCTGCATTAAAAGTATACTACTTCCAAACTACAACTAAACAGTTACAAACTTTTGTAAAAAAATCTTTAAGAAAACCCCTAAAAATATTCTGGCCTAACCGAATAACTAATACAAAACTATAAGAAAGATTAAAACAAACTTTCATAATATCTACTACAGTCAAGGAAACAAAAATGAAAATGGATTGACCATAGTTTAATGACAGATCAAAACAACATAGCGAGAAAAGTACTTGTATAACAACCAGAAGGAAAAAAAGAGGAAGATCGGACAACACCTGGAAAAAACTGCAACGAGAGAAGAAGAAAAAATGTATATAAGATAAAGTGAAATTAGGAGCAGAGCAAGAAATAGAAGATAGTGGAAGGAACTAGTAAACAGTTTATTCAGAGAATGAACATGAAATAAGATGGCCCCTGACCCGGCCAATCAGCAAAAAAATTAAACAAAATTAAGTGAAATTAAATAAAATTAAATAAATATAAATAAAATCAAATAAAAGTCGAGCGAATGATCAACTAACTATCAAATACATCATCATCATCATCATCATGCAACCTCTTCTGTCCACTGCTGGACATAGGTCTCTCCCATTTTTCGCCACTCTTCACGGTTCTGTGCTTCTTGTTGCCATTTCTTGGATATTAGTCTAATATCGTTCATCCAGCGTGTTGGTGGTCGTCCTCTGCTGCGTTTGTCTTCTCGTGAGCGCCAGTCAATTAGTTTTCTGGTCCATCTTGTGTCTTTCAGTCTCGCTATGTGACCTGCCAATTCCATTTCAGCTTGGCTATACGTTCGACGACATCACTGATACCTGTTCTTTTCCTTTTGATTCCTTATTTTGTCTTTTTTGACACGCCGAGAATTGATCTTTCCATGCGCCTTTGTGCCACTCGCATTTTTAGTGCTGTTGTTTTTGTGAGCGTGAGAGTTTCTGCTCCGTATGTTATAACAGGAAGAACGCATTGGTCAAATGTCTTCCGTTTCATAGCTATCGGGATGTTGCTCTTAAAGATGTCTCTTAGTGAACCATACGCCTCCCAAGCAAGTGTTATTCGTCGTTGAAATTCGCAGGTCTGGTTGTCCTTGCCTATTCTGATTTCATGACCAAGATTGTACTTTTCTGTCAATTCTACCACTTGATTTTGGATGATTAGGTGTTCGCTAGTAACTAAATTTGTCATAAATTTGGTCTTACTGATGTTCATTTTTAGACCTATTGTTGAAGATACGTTTTCTATCAAATACATTAATAACATATTATTCACATGCTGTACGTGATAAAATAAATATTGTAACAATAGTCGAATCAGTAAATCGTGAAAATCAACAAGTAATCGTTAAGTCGATAGCACTATTCGATATATATATTTTTTTTTTTTTGAGTAGTGATTAATAACCATAAAATTCTTTAAATGAAAAATTAATTTTTAGTCCATTTGTTTTTAAAAGAGAATCTTTTAAGTTTTTTCTGTCAAAATTAAATCTTCTTCTTCTTCCTCTTTATAAGCAATTCTGCTTGGTCATTGGCGGAATAATACCTCTATGGAAGGTTGTCACTTCATCTTTTGCGCGGTCGTCCGATACTTCTCCTGTCGATTGGTGACTTATCTCTTGCTATTGTGACGACACGGGTCTCCTTCATTCTGTTTATGTGGTTATTCCATTCTTTTTTTCTATTTTGTGTCCATTCATTTATACACTGTACGTTACATTTTCTTCTAATGTCTTCACTTCTCTTTCGATCTCTCAGCGTGTTTCCTGTAATTCTTCTCAGTACTCTCATCTCTGCCGTTTCCAGTAGCCTTTGCGTTGTGGCTGTGTCGGGTCTTGTTTCTGAGGAGTATGTAATTATTGGTCTTACACTAGCTTTATAAATTCTTGACTTCACCTCAGTGTTATGTGTCTGTTTCGCCATATAGTGTTATTAAGGAATCCTGCCAGTCTATTCGCTTTTTGTACTTGCCTTTTGTACTAAAATTAAATAAAAAATGGAATTCTAAAAACGCAATCTGTATCGCTATTGCCCTAAAGTTAGTAGTTTCGATATATAAGACGATTAGTAGGAAAACCACGAAAACGATGGAACGACAACTTACTGGAGGCACATGTACAATTTTTATGTGGACAATTATGTCTAAATAAAAAAAGAACAAAAATAAAAAAATGAAACTCTATTTTGTTTTATGTCTCAATATTTCATCACGATTTCGTGACTTTTCAGCGGAAAACTGCAAATGTATTAGATGGATTAGATGCCAAGAAAGGCTGAATATTTGATTACTTACTACTACTAACTATAAGAGTAGAAACCCACTTTTTTAAGATTAATTAATTCAACATTAACAATGCATTTATTTTTAATGCAAAGCAGTATATAAGTAGTAAAATAAATAAGATAATAGTTGACAAGTTTTAATTTACTTTTGAATCACAAACTAGAAAACTATTGCAGAAAATTGGCAATCTATTTTGTTTTAGACATTGAACCTTTATATTTTTGGGGAAAATATAAGTGCTAAGCTGATTTTTGTAGACTTTGTACATATATCCTAAAATGTGTAAGATACAATGTACCTATAGATATCTATTATCTAACAATATATTTAAATCGTCTGATTTCTTATCAAAATTAATACATACCAATCTATATCATATTTATTTAGCCTGGTAACCTCCATAAAATTTAATTAATGAAATTATTCAAATTTTCTCGCAGGGCATTCTATATAAATAAATTATGTGTATCCCATGCAATCCTTTACGAAACGTCTATGTTTACCGGGTATTCTTTGTTTTGATTTTAATTTGACACAATGCACACAGGTATATTTTAAAATCATAAATGGCTTATCCCAAGAGTTTATTCCCCATTTAAGTTATTTAAAAATCATTTGGTAGTATGATTTGTTATAAAATCTGAGCTTTTATTATACTTTACTTATTACTATTTATAATAACCTATAAAATGAAAATCGTTCACTTACCCATTCCATGCCATAAAACTATTGGCGGCACCTTTGCATTAACATCACAAGTTAGATAAAAAATACTTAATAAAATAAAAAGCCTGGTCTTCATCTTGGATATTTGTTTGGTATTGAAGTATTATTATCAATAATTTTATATCATAATCATGTCTCTTGAATGTTAATTGTAACGACACTCGTTGCGCCGGTTGCGCGCGCAGTTACATGGGTAAAATAATGGCAATGTGAACATACCAAACCTGAACATAGTCGTACGCATATTTTATTTCACAAGGAGTTAAATATTTTTATAAAAGATAGTTTATATTTTATTTACGGTGGCCTTTGATGGAAATATATAATAGATTCACTTATCCCTCAACCTTAAATATGATATAATGTCTCTCCCTTCAAATAATAATTGACGTGTCCAGAAGTTAAAAAGTTATTTGGTGGATAGTTTTATCTGAAAAGCACTGTAATATCTCGAATTTTTCTAATTTTTTTTAAGGTGTTTAAGGTTTTTAATAATAATATTTATTTATATTAAAAACAAACTAATGATAAGTAATTATACTATATACTTGTATATAGGGTCCATTAATTTTTGTTTCGGCTTTTTATTCGTTTTAGATTTTTCTCATAATTTTTTAATAGATTTTATCCTCTGATTTCTGAAATTAACTTACTCTATCTAATACGAACCATCTTGAATATTTATAATTTTAAATGGTTTTATGAGAATTTATTAGTATATCTCTATTAGATAGGCGTATATAAGTTAACAAATGACAAGAAACATATTTCAAATATAATAGGAAACCATAATAATGTGCCCGGTGAATCTTGCATAAAATTATCAAAAGAAAGATAAGAAAGATCTAGAATAGTTAGAGGTCGTTACCAACCAAGACTAGAACAGTTTCCGGCCAAAATAATAGGCAAAGGGAAAACATGAAGTCGGTGGTTTTTACTTACATTTATTCCAACTTCAAATGGTTGGAATATAGTCCAACAAAAGATGCAGGTTTATGTTTTTTGTGAAGATGTTTTGGCATTAACGATAGTACTAAGGCTGGATTAATAGAGACTGCGTATATTTCTAGTGACTTCGATGAGTTATAACGTCAATAACCATATGAGATTAAAGGTTTACATTCTTTGCATTTATTTACATTCTGTGCATTTATAGAGCACCTGATTTTTCCACGGAACGATTTTTTCAGAACCTGTTAAATTTGTTAGACGACCTGTCCAATAAAAGCAGAAAGATTCTATGCGGTAACTTGAATATTAATTGCTGTTGCTTGTGCTACCCAATTATCCTTGGTCAATATATTCAAATCGTATGGTTTCACAATGCACGGTAATTCTCCTACAAGAATTACTAAAACAACATCTACCATAATTGATTATATTGTCTCAGATTTCTCACCCCTTGATGTACGCTCTACTATTATTAATGCAGGACGGATCTGATCATGAAGCAGTATATATCAAGTTTAATACTCTTAACAAACAATCCTCGAAAACTCAACGTTTAGATAGGATTTTGTCCGCTCAGAACTTTCGTAAATTCCAAAATTTGTGCTTAACTTCTGGGTGGCATTTTCCCTCTGTGGACGTGGACTATAATTTCAGTGATTTTTTAGATAGGCTTGTCTACAATTAAATCAAAATATCACAAACCCTGGACTACCAAAGGTATCCGCATATCAGCTCAGAATATGCGTTTACTACTGTACATCAAGAAATTTGCTACCAACGTCTTTGTCACTGAATATATCTCCAAGTACAGAGGAGCCTATCTAAAACTTATTAAAACAGCTAAAAAAATGTATTATTAGAATCGTCTGGAAAGTTCTAAAAATGTTGCAAGATAAACTTGGTCCATAATAAACGATCTTCGAAAAAAAACTAACACAGCTCAAACATTTTCTCTTCCAAACCCTGCAAATCTAAATGAATAGTTTGGTGATGTGAGTAAAAATATAACATCAAATATTTTGCCACAACAAGATCCTATTTTCTATCTCCCCAATTCAAAAAAGGTCTCGAATTCATTCTTTATAAGACCAGTTGATAAATCTGAATTGATCCAAATAATCAGTAGTATCAAAAGCAAATCTTCCTGTAGTACTGATGGACTATCCAACAATTTTCTTAAATCTCCCAAAGACTGTGTTGGAAGTCCTGGTCTCACTAATTAACGATTCCTTTGATAAAGATATGTTTCCAGAGTGCCTAAAGGCAGCCATTATTATTCGTTTTCATAAGGGTGGTGAAAAATCGAATGTCTGTAACTATAGATTTATGTCCTTTCTCGTTGAAAACAACATTTTATTACAAAGTCAGTTCGGCTTTTTATCTAATAAATGTACCAGCGAAGCTATGTTTTCTGTACTACATGAGGTCTATCAAGCACTAAAGAATGATCTTTATACTGCCACTGTTTTTTGTGAATATGCCAAAGCTTCTAATTGTGTAAATTACGACATTTTGATAAAAAAACTAAATTTTTACGGAACTCGAAATATTTCTTTAAATTGGTTCCAATCTTACTTGAGGAATAGGAAACAACTAGTTAGAAGAAATGATACTGACTCTAGTCACAAAAGCATTGTATGTGAAGTACCACAAGTTTCAGTACTGGGTCCTCTACATTTCCTTGTCTTTATAAATAATATTACTATCTTAAAAATCGCTGGAAAGTTTTTTATTTTTGCAGATGATACCAGTATTACCTGGAGGAACTCTAATATTGCAACTTTTCATGCAATTATAACTTCTGATCTACTTAAAATAAAAACCTCGTCCGACTCTAATTTACTCTCCTTTAACGTGGATAAGGCAGTCACATTATTCTATAAAAGAGCTCTTCAACCCTTGCTTCTTAATAACAACCAGATCAGTACCGCTGATTCTGTAAAATTTCTTGGTATTTTTATAGACAGCAACCTTAAATGATCGATTCATATCGATTTGTTAAGTAAGAAACTAGCCTCAGTCTGCTATGTAATAAGATCTGTTTCGAAGGAAATCAATTTAGCATCTTCCAAAATAACATATTTTTCTTTGTTCGAGTTTAATCTTCGATATCGAATTCCCTTTTGGGATTCTAGTACAGCTGCCCAATCTGATATTATTTTTAAATTACAAAAAAGAGTAATACGGTATCTTTTTGGCCTCAGTAGAATAACACATTGCAGAAGATACTTAAAAAATCACGGGATTTTAACTGTTCCCTCTTTATATACTCGTTAATTCGTAAACACCTACATGTTTTTCCAGCAGGACCTAATCCTAACTACTCCACCAGAAATTTAAGCTTTTATGTGTATTTACCGATCCCGACCACTGCGTTAGTAAAGCAATCTAATTATATTCGGCAAAAAAATACAACCCATCTCCTTAAGTTCCGTAAATTGACAAAAGCCTATCTATCTGAGAAAGACCATATTATTCAGTCTAAGAGTTTCTTAACGAATAACTAAGAAATTACAGTACGTTTAGGTACAAGCAACTAAAAGTATTTTTATATATATTTCTGTATTATATGCAGCAACTTATTCGTAAAATAGTTCGTAAGGTTTTATTATGCAATTTGCAATTTAGTAAAATTTTGCAATGGACTGTATAATTTATTATCTTTTAAAAAGGAAAAGACAGTTAAGATTTGATTTCACGTACAGGGCGCCTGTGCATCCGCTTATATGTATTTCGGCTTAATAGGCCTCTTCAGAACGGCTTTCACAGTCGCTCTGAACGTGAAAATAAATCTTTTCTGTCTTAGGAAGCAACTCTAACATGGCTTCGTATAGACGCAAATAGCGACATCTGATATAAAAATCCGTAAACTAATTTTCGAAACCAAATTCAGAATTTTGCTTTAATCTGTGCCTTCTAAGAATTGCAAGGCAAAACAGATGTTGATAAAGATGTTATTATCTTTTATTTTGTTATATTGACGATTTATGTAATTTTAGTAAATTTTAAATTTGTTATTGTTATTTTTTTGAATTTTTGCAAGCTTTGTCCATAAAATTGTACAATTTTTAGTGACAATAAAGCATATTTCTATTCTATTTGAAAGAGGGTTTTTTCTAAATAAAAAAATTATGTATAGTTCGTTTACTTTTGACATTTAACTGTCTTTATTTGAATATCATTATATCTTGCATCGTTCAGAGAGCAGAAAAAGTCCATCGATTTATTAATAATTATTGTTTTTATCCACTCAGATACGGACTCCTTGAGGACGAGTATTTTATTTGCGAGGGTAAAATATATTCGATGTGAATGGGAGAATGAAAGAAAAAACAGAAAAACATTTTTTTAAATTTATTTTTAATAAAATTAAGTTATATCTAATCAGTCGAATTTTACAAAGAATTATGTACATGGTGTATTTAGGTTTTATATTCTATATTATCCTTTCTAAGGAAAAAATAACAAGCGTATGTTAAGTAGAAGACTCATGTACTCTTCATGCATAAAGGTGAGCTGTAAATCAAGCACTTTTATTATTATAATAAAACCATTTTGATCACAAGCTCACAATCGCTGGTATCTTACAGTTCATCAAACATAGGAAAAGGTTTTTGATTTACCACATTTATTATGCGCGTAACTCGTATCAAAAAGAACCGCATAAAGATACGTAAGTATGTTTTTTTGTAATGCTTTTCAATTTAACATTTTTTTCTTAATTTTAGTTTTAATACAATAATTTCAATCCTGTATTATTGGATGAGTTCTGTTTAAATATTGTTGGATATAGGAATGTAATGTTAAAAACCTGTTTCATCATTATTATTTTAGTAATAAAATAAACAAACAGATAAAAAGCATATTAGGTTAAGGGTATACTTAGTTTGTTGTACATTATTTCTCAGCTTAATTTGCATGCGGATTATTTAGTCTTAAATGATAATATTTGCGAAACAAAACCTTTTCATTAATACTTAAGTATACGATTTGTATACTCCTTTACTAATCTTTGATTTAAATTACACATCGTATAGAAACTATAGAAATTTATCACATATTCTGATTCTTGTATTGATAATTATTGCTGTTAGAATCGTACCTATAGTACTAGTTCTAGCCTGCGATTGCTGACTTTGATGAATTTTGTCGTGATATGTTTAAAACCGATTTTCCCTACATTTGACGATCTGTATCAATTCTTTCGTTCGAGAAAACTAGTATCGCAGATTTAAATTCCATGTGAATCAAAAATGAATCAAACAGCCATTATGGAGTAATCTTTCCATTCGTCTGGAATATAGGACCTCTCTTTGGTAAGCCGCTCCTTGTGCCTGTAGTACGTTTTGTTAGGGACGCCTTTGGAGCAAACGCTTCTTAGATGTTCTTCATCGGAAGCTGAATATATCTGGTATACGTCCATGTAACACAAAGGTTTCCCGTTCATTGAGGTCGTTGTGTAGAGGTGAATGAAATGGCGTTTGTTTTTGGTTTCATTTTGTGACAGACTGCGGTCATCTTGGATAGAGTGGTATCTGGAATTAAAAAATACAGTAAGTATTGTGTATATTGAAATAATCTACAATAGACAACAATATTTAAATATCTAATTTCATCAGAAATGTAGCAAAGGGTAATAATAGAACTCTTAGATTGAAATGAATTGCTACTACTATAATTATAGATTACATAATACCGGAGAAAGACAATAATATGACCAACATTTATAAAAAAATCAAATGCAGTGACAAAATTACAGTGAAACATTTTAACACTAGGCTTTTAGTAGACAATAGACAGGTTTTTGACGTTTTTTATAGTATAAAGGCGAAGTGCACAAGGAAATGCCCAAACAACTATGCAAAGGAAGCGGATTCAGAAGCGGTGAGTAGGGTTCGGATAAAATTTTCGCATTAAAAGGAAGATGGTCAATTTACTGTGAACATTATACATACATAGCCGAAGCTGTAGAGAAAAACGTGCATTAATTAGTGAATTTATGAAACCAACGTGGCGTTATAAAGAGTAATGTCTGGAGTAAATTCCAAGTGTGCAATTTCAAACTTTTAATCACATTTTTTTATAACACTTTTAAGGTGTAAAAAACGGTGGTTTTTTTATTTATTTTTATTTTCTATCAAATTAACATTTTAAAGTGAAATGAGTACGGTATTCTGAAAGTGCATATAATAAGCATTAATTTGAGCTATGTTACATTAAATTTGACCCAATAATTTACACAAAATTAACTATTGAAAATCCAAAAATGTCAATTTTTCGCCATTTTTTACTTCTGAAATTTTTGAATGAAAAATTTTTGTAAACATTTATTTTCTTAAATCAGAAACCATGTTTTATCTGGTAGGCTCATTTTTGTAGAAATGCCCTCCTCTTTTTTGTAAATATTATAGCTGTTTCTGTTTTCTCTTTTATATAGTAGACATAACTTATATACCAGATACGTACTGGTTTTTTCCATACTAATAAGTTTGTGGAATCCTAATCAATTTTCATTTAAAGATTATACAAAAATTTATCATATGTAAAATAAAGATGAGTAATTAAAGAGAAATGTTAATAGTCACTAAAGTTTTATTCACACCAAAAAAAATTCGCCAATTATCACAAAATTTTTCGCTTCCCCAGATAAAAAAAAACGAAATTAGTCCATATTTAACGAAGATATGATAATTTTTCCAAGCGCCGGGGATTTAAATTCCGAATTTCCCCCACCATCAAGCCAATTCAGCTACTCAAAAAAACAGTCAACTTTACTTGCAAAAGTTGCCCCTACTTCAAAGCAATAAATAAGGGGTTGAAACATTTTTTAATCAAATATTTTTATTTCTTCATAAAAATAGAATCGACAAAGAAGAGAATCTGTTTAGAATTAGATCTCTTTTACAAAAAAAGTTCCGGCCCTGGAAAATTTATGAACTTTTAATTAAGAATTTTTAAAAATAAATCAAAGTATCTCGAAAACGAATTGATCGATCGGATCTTACAAAGTCTCATTTGATTTATAATTAAAAGAGCTAAAATATATTGATTATTGCATAAAAAATTATTTCAAAAACTAAAAATGGAGAAAATTGACATTTTTGGATATTCAGTTATTAATTTTGCATAAACCATTAGGTCAAATTTAATGCAGCATAGCTAAAATTAAAGCTTGTTTATGTATTTTCATAATTTTTTATAGTAAACTCTCTCTTAACGGACACCTCTTTTGACTGGACACCTCCTCTACACTAACGGTTTTTAAAACAAAAATCATTCGGAAATATATGAGCCTGTACCCTTCAACTCTCTTCAACGGACAGTCTCAACAACGGACAAAGACAGTAAATGATAACATTTTTTTTTTTCCAAATATTTCTTTCAAAAACTATCTCACAAAGCAAAGCTTTCCCTTTCGCCATATTGAAGGATATGTGGGAAATTATCTGGTATGAAATCCAAACAGATGTACTGGCTAAATATGACTCTAGTCAGACCTATGATTACGTATGGCGCACTAATATGATGGTCTAAATGCCAACAAAAGACGAGCAGAGAGCATCTGGTGTTTACTGGAAGAAAAAGTGTTAAACCGTGTTAGGGGAACCTTATGTGTATGTGGAGAGATGGCATTAAACAAAGAATCTTTTTGCCACAAAAAATAGGGGAACCTTAAAAACGAAATTTTATTTTGTAACTTCAACACAGCAACTTGTTAAAAGTTAAAAGTTAAAATTAGAATGTATTTATTTTTAACCTTACAAAGCGTTGAATAATTTATAAACCCCAGTCAAGGAAGACAGCTGAAAAAATCTTATACAGGTATTTTAAGGTTCTAAAAGGTATATGAGGGGTTTCTGATGACAATTTCATGAAGAAGTACAGCTAATTTTAAGGTATATTAAAAAAACTTCAACATTTTATTAACTTTGTTAAACATTTTGAAAAAGAACTGACTTTTTAGCTTATAAAAACTTATAATAACTTTGATTTTTTTATGTGACACGCTTGTAGGTTAGCTCAATGAAAAGCTTGTGAATGAACAGAAGCCTCTATGGAAAATTAACATTTTTGGACATTCAATTATTAATTTTGCAGAAACTATTAGGTCAAATTTAATGTAGCATAGCTCAAATTAAAGCTTGTTTATGTATTTTCATAATTTTGTACAGTAAACTATCTCTTAAAGGACACCTCTTTTGGCCGGACACCTCCTCTACACCTTAAAGGTACCTTAAAAATGAAGACTCAAAGAATCGATTGCCATTTACAAAATACCTCTAGAGTCACTGTTTCTGCAAATGCAGTTGTTTAAATAATCGCGATCCGGGACAAACTAATTTAAAAACATACATATATTATAAACCATTGGTCGAACTGTTTGGAAATTTAGTACACTCTAATAACTCATTAACTGTCACAATTTTGAGTAGTTATACTACATGCCGTTGTGCAAAAAACAAAGTATTATTTATAAATTACTGCAACTGCAAAAATAATTTTTGCAATTATCTCGATCACTTCTTTTTGTATTTTAATTTGAAAACTCTCACAATTAAAGAACTTTTTATGATCTATAACTTTTATTTCAATTATTTTTCTCTAAAATGTATTAGAAACGTTTTATAGGCAAAAAAATATATTTGTCAGTTTTAGGATTGTTAAAAAAACAAAGCAAAATCAAGTGTACGTCTTCAAGGATTTTTCATCAGTTACCCCTCATATCTCTTTTTAAACCTTCAAATATCTGTATAAGATTTTTACGTGAAATCAATGATGTTTTAAACAATACTTTGTCACACGTTATAAAAGTTTTATGTAGACTTTTTATTTTCATATTAATTATAATTACGTCTCACAATTGGCAATAACCTTAATTAAAACACTGGAATGCGCTTATTGTATCTTTATGGTAATGTTGACTGATTCTGCATACCAAGCAGTTTATTATCTGAAAACAGTACCAGATGCACTTGTCGTAAACAAAATTGTTTACAAACAAATAAGCGCACTTTTTCGTAATAGAAAAATATCAAAAAAATTGCAAAATGTGCTTTATTAATGTTAACAATTGAGTACTAATTGCCACAGTCGTATATTCTACAATTTACATCATACAATATAAATTGTTCAGGCTACTCTATTTTTTGTTTCTGTTACTATTGCGCATTATAACTTCAAGGACTTCCGTCATTTTCAATTTTTTGTAGAATTCGGTTAATCTTAGTAAGACTTTAAATTATATTTTTCTGGTTTTATTATTCGGCAAATGTTAGTGAGCCTTTAAATTATATTTTTTTGGTTTTACCAGAAATAAAAATTGATTGCAAAACAATACTATAAAAAGATAATCTGATAATACCTATAAATCTGATAATAAATAAGCAGATATAGAAACAATAATATGTAAATAAGTTCATAAGAATAATACTTAATAATATATCTCTTTATTATGAGGTCATGCTATTCATTTAAAATATTGTCACTAACCAAACAGCATCGGTAACGCATTTTTATCGGCAAAGTCTTAGACTTAACTTCAGATTATTCTATCAATTTTAAATATAAACTTCCCTTGTCGTTTCCACATAGTTGATATTATTCTTCTTCTTCTTTTGGCATCATAACCCTGGATGGGTATTTGCCTGTCTGGCTATGTCCTTCCACGTCATCCAACCATCTCGTCCTTTCCTTTTTTCCGCCTTCCTACCGGCTTTCACTGTAACATCTTCTTTGTCGTTTTCGTGTCTTCTTGTCGTTGAACATATACCAGCCATGAGAGTCTTTGACTTTTCACAAATCTTACAATACCCTTCATTCAGTTCATTAACCTCGTCGTTTCTCCTGATTCTCCATGTGCCGTCTTCCTCTTGCACCGGGCCATATACTTTTCTCAGTATCTTTCTCTCGAATGTCTTGAGTTGGGCTTCCTCTTTTTTCGTCATTACCCAGGTTTCACAACCATAGGTTACTAAGGGTCTAACCAAAGTTCTGTAGATAGGCGAAGTACTATTTTGTTAACAAATACAATAGGTCAATACATCAATAACAAATTCAATTAGTCAAACACATTATCGTGACAATGGATCAAGTTATCCAAAGCCATTAATTAAATAAAAAAAAAACACTAATAGTTTAAAATATATTAAAGGAGGTAAAAATATATGAAACAGTCAATAAAGAATTATTCCAAGAGCAAGAGATGATGGAAAGAGGTTATGTCGAAACAAAACAGTAGAAAATATTCGAAAAGACAGGTAATTGCCAAAGTAAAATGAAGAGTATCCTGCAGCTTTTGGCATTAATGAGCTAAAACTTGCATCTATTTCCATAAAATATTACAGAATATATTTATTGGATTCTTCTAAACAATTAAGATAAGCTTTTTTAATAAAACTCCTAAAATAAAATACTTATAAAAATAATCCATATTTTTACTAAATTACTCTATATTATCTATCACTGAGATGATATCTTAAAAACTATACCAAAAATATCTGTATTTTTCTATAGTTCTTACAGTCCTGAATCTCCCCTTAATCATCGTTATACACTGATATCATCACGCTCTCCTTCCATGCATTGGGCATCCTTTCTTCCTCATATATCCTACTTATCAGTTGCCACAACACAGCGATCCCTTCCTCTCCCAGAGACTTTCAAACCTCCATAGGTATTTCATCAGATCCTACTGCCTTACCATTCTTAATCCTATTTAAAGCCTCGACAAACTCATCTCTTGTTATCCCCGGTATTACATTCTCATTTCGGGTCCGGCATCTTCTTTTCGTCTTCTGGTGTTGTTCATTTAGCAACTTTCTTAAACACTCCTATCATCTATGCTTTATTTCAACATCGGATCTTAACACTCTTCCATCTACACTCTTAATCGGGCGCACGTGAGTAAAGTACTTTTATGACTCTTTTAGACTTATAACCTCTTTTTTTCTTCCTAACCTTATGTTTCACTTCATTGTTCGACCACCACAACGGAAAAGACTCCAAAATTCTTCCTTTTTCTGTTCCTCACTCCCTACCTTTGGGGCGTAGGCACATAGGATATTCCCATTGGTATGGCCTGTATTTAGTTAAACCCTCATTATTTTATCCCTGCTTCTAGTTACATTTACTAGATATTCCCAATGACACTCACACTGTATACATTTTACATCCATCTCCAAGATCTCTCGATTTATTACCTTTCCAACGAGTTTCTTGAATACAAAGTATACCAATCCTTCTTATTTGCTTGAAATCGGCAATCTCTCTACCTTTACCTGTTATAATTCCGACTTTGAATGTTGCAATCCTCAGGACTAGCTTTTTTGGCCCCTTCCATCCTTCCTTAGAGGACTCACTTTTCGCAAGGGTCAGGCGAGGCCTCAACTGCGCGTCGCTGTTCATATACCTTCTTTCCATGTTTTTTACACCCGAATGCACTTCCTGACTTAAACCCAGTTACTACTATTAAAAATGTCTGCATTAATACGGAAAATAAAGTCAAGTACATGAAGTAAACTTTGCCTATTCATTTATTTAAAATTAGTCCACTATCATGAAGTAAAAATGACTTTTTTTATCTTTGTATACAATATTGTTATTTTACAAGATATGAATAATTTGTTTATAATTGGATTTATCATGGACAGCGTTATCGTATCTGGTAAATTCCTTTCGATTTTTATATGGCTTTAAAAGAAAATGAGACATTATTCCAACTGCTATTGTAAAATTGTTTGAAAGATTTTTTTAATAACAGATAATATTTATTATTTAACTAATAGAAATACTAATCCTAAAATTTAATATTTTACTTAACTGTTATACATTAAATGGGCAGGATTAGGCTTATTTGATACTTCTGATCTTGACAATTACTCAGCCATATCAAATACTTTTACCAATTATAATAATTATAAGATAAACAAAAAGAAAAAGTAATGTCTGGCGCAAATTAATTGAACCAAATATTTACTCCGCATTACCACTTTGTGGAGTCACCTTTCCGATTTTAAACAGCCTCAGTTCTCTTTGGCATAATGCCTACTAATATTTGGCAGTAATCTGCTTAAACGTTATTCCAAATTTCCTGAACTTTACCCTTTAATTCAGGGATTTTGCGAACTGGTATAGTTAGAAGAACATGTTCATCTGATGCCAAAGAGACTCGATAGGTGATAGATCAGGACAACTAGAAGACCATTTTAAAAGAGGAATATTTATTTCTGCAATCACAATGTAGCGTGTTTCGCTGTAGGCCAAACTATACCATCTGATTGTAATATAAATTCCCCATCTGACAATTGAACCTTATTAATAGAGGCGAATAATTCTTGGGTGGAGAAGATTCGAAACCCCATATTACTAGAACGTCTCAGCAAGACTACTTAGATTATAAAAAGCATCAAGAGGAGAAAGCTGGAGTACTTCGGACGTGTAATAAGAGGTCCCAAATATAGATTCTTCTTCTTCTTCTTCTGCTTCTTCTTCTTCCTCTTTATAAACAATTCTGCTTGTTCATTGGCGGATTAATATCTCTATGGAAGGTTGTCACTCCATCTTTTGCGCGGTCGTCCGATATTTCTTCTGCCAATTGATGATTTATCTCTTGATATTTTGACGACACGGGTCTCCCCCATTATGCTTATGTGGTTATTATATTCTTTTTTCTATTTTGTGTCCATTCATTTATATACTGTACGTTACATTTTCTTCTAATGTCTTCACTTCTCTTTCGATCTCTCAGCGTATTTCCTGTAATTCTTCTCAGTACTCTTATCTCTGCTGTTTCCAGTAGCCTTTGCGTTGTGGCTATGTCGGTTCTTGTTTCTGAGGCATGTCATTATTGGTCTTACACTGGCTTTATAAATTCTTGACTTCATTTCAGTGTTAATGTATCTATTTCGCCATATAGTGTTATTAAAGCATCCTGGCAGTTTATTTGCTTTTTGTACTTGATCTATCATTTCTTTGTCCATCTTGGGCTATCAATATTGCGTCGTCTGCGTAAAAGAGTATTTTGATTTCTTTGTTTTCCATTCTGTATCCTCTTCCTTTGTTAACGGTTTTGACGATTTCATCCATGAGTAAATTGAAGATCATGGGGTTCAATGAATCCCCTTGTCTTAATTCGCTGCCTATTTCTATAGGTGCTGTAAGTTGTTCATCTATTCTGACTTCCATTTTGTTGTTTTGGTAGATGTTTTCGATAGTTTTTATAATATTTAGGCGAGCTTCTCTATTATACAGTAGATGGATTACATCTTTGACTCTTACTCTGTCAAACGCTTTTTTTAGGTCAATCAGACACAGAAATGCTAGTCTAGTGATTTCTCAGTAATTTGTAAAATGTACTTGTAAAATTTTATTTGTAGTTCTGCTTTTTTCGGTTATTATTTTTTGGAATAGGTTTCTTGTGGAGTCATCCTGTAAGCTTTCGACTTATATTATTTCAAATATAGATTGCTACAAAATATTATGCAAGGAAAATAGCAGGCAAAGACGAAGAAAGACTTCATGGTTGATGAACTTGCGAGATTGATGGTATTGATACAAGCATGCCATTCAGGGTGACAGTAAATGAAATTAAGATAGCTATGATGGTAACCAACGTTCTGAAAGGACATGGTACATGAAGAACGAAAATAATTCTTTATGTAAAATACTTTGGCACTTCATAACATTGACTGTATCATCAATGAAACAGAGATGCCCAACTCCTTAAGCGGATATACAACCTTAGATCCATCACAGCTGAGGGAACTTAACCTTTCTTTTAAGACAATATTTCTAGGGAAATCCTCACTTAATGGGATAAGAATATAAACAATATCTTGAAAAGGTTAATGTATGGACAGGAACTGTTAGAAATATCATAGGTCCCTTTTCCATTGATGGGAATTTAAATGGTGATAATTATTTAGTAAGTTCAGCAAATCCACAATTTCTAGCGCTCTACCGATCGATCGATGGAACGGCTAGCGGATCGCCCGATCTGACGCCATTCTTATTGGGATATGTCAAAAATTTTGCTTACAAATCCAAACCTCTTGTCAATACACTGTCAATAATCACAAAAAAGATTAAAATCCTACACGGCTATCCCTGACAGTTGATAACTTAGAAAAAGTAGATAGCCTTATCTATTTAGGAGTCATCACAAAGAATAAAATTGACGATGCAGAGCTTAGCAGAAGAATCATCCTAGGCAATACAGCATACTTTGCTATAAGCCCGATCTTTAAATCACGTGACGTACATCAAATAACTAAGATATGAATCTACAAGACCACAGTCCGACCGATACTGAGCTATAAATGTAAAACTTGGGTGTTAACTCAAAAATCTGTAAACCGCATGGAAATCTTTAAAAGAAAGGTACTGAGACAAATACTAGGCCCTTAGATATAATTATATAAAATATATAATCTATATAAAGAACCACCCTTATCTCAGTATGTCGGCCTACAGTGTCTGCAATGGGCAGGCCATGTATTTAGAGTGGAAGCAAACAGGCTTCCAAAAAAACTATTGTATGCAAGAATTCAGGGAAAGAGGCCTATTGCAAGACTGAGAAAGCGATGAAAGGAAAAGTGGATAAGGAAGCACGAAATCTCTTTGGCAGTCGATAGTGGTGTAGAATCTCTACAGACCGTAACGAATGGAGAGGTTCTTTGAGGGAGGCCAGTGCTCGAATTAAAAATAAGTGTTAAAAGAACAGAAGAAGATTTCATACATACAGAATCAGAAATAGTGAAATGTTCAAAATTACTTTTATAAACACAATAAAGGAAAATAATTGGCCTTGTACGGATATTATCCCGGATAAATCATAATTGGCAAGTGAAGAGAATATGGGAGGTAAAACCAATAGGGAAAAGTAGAAGAGGACGTCCTGTTAAAGCCTGGAACAGTAATATGAAAGAAATATTCAAAAGTGGGTGCAAATCATGGCAAGAACAAATCAATACGCACAGAATAGAAAAGAATGGAGAACATTTACGAAAACTTCAATAAATTATGTATATAATTGTATTCTTTTGATGTCCCTTATACACGACGATAATTCAATAACTGTTTCCGAAAATGCCAAGAGACATGTTTGTTTGGCAACAGTGATCACCTGGAAAACAGTCCCACCCAAAAATACCGAACTTTAGAAATAATTTGCTGAATTTTTTGGCATCATATTTGTGCCGTTTACTTATAACTTTTCGAATCTATGACGTCTAATGATTATTCTCTTACTACTATTTTATTTGCAGAGACTTCCTATACGATACCAACGTGAATTTAACTTTTAACGTGTTCCCACGACGCAACAAATGAAATAACGATTGAAACTCTTTTCTATAATCCAATTATTATTGGATTATAACGAAGCCACAAAAAGAAAAAGTTTTTTTACAGAAAACATCTTAAAAGAAAAGCATCCTAGCTATTTTCATACCATACTTAAAATTAATAAACTAGTAACTCAATTATATACAGCTTTAAATCTAACCCACGCTCTTGCATGTAAAAAATAATTTTAAAATGGACTAAGTATTTAGTATTTAAGTCGTTTACTGTGCAACTGACGTAAACGATACAATGTGTCATAGATTTTCGTTCAAAAAGTTCAAGCTATGAAATGGAGATAGTTATTTCGTTTTTTGCTCTACCTTAACATTTGTTACTTTCAATTAAATAATTTGTTAATTTAATTAATATAGCTATTTCTGATTCTGATTTCTGGGCAGTGGCGCACCCAGGGGGCTTAAGGGGTTAAAAACCCCTCCCCCAGGGCATATAAAGTAAAAAATATATAAAGAATAGTAGGAACATGTATCTTGTCTTTCACACACATGACAAAAAATTAAAAAGGCTAATTTAATAATGAAATAACCTGCAACGAACTGTACATGTTAAAGGTTACTTTCATCGGTGAAAGTACTAAAGACTTATTTAAGAAATTGTATTAGCGAAGAGAGACTAAATGGTTTAGCTTTTGATGTTTATCTATCAGGACATTCAAAAGATGAAGAAGAGTTAATAAACCATAATGGCTCTAAAGCAACGCCGTTTAGAATCCACACAATGCTGGAGTGTAATAGATGTACAGTGGAAAGAAACAGAATGTATAGAGAAAAAGGTATAAACCCTGTGACTCTAAGAGGGATGATCGTGAAGATGACGGGAAGTAAGGAGGGATGGAATAGTGTTCATAATTACATCCGAACAGTAATCAAAAAGATGAAGAGAAATACCAACTGGACCAACGACAGAGATAAGATCTAGATAAGAGAAGGGAGTGTTCCCAAAATATCGTCAGTCTTACAGCGGTCATCCCAATTTCGGAGTATGGTACGTGCGACAGTCAACTGCGCACGCACAAGTAGGAGAGAATGGTTTTAGTTGATGGGCAGGATAACAGATACCTAAACCTTTGGCATTACTATCTTTAGTACTTTAAATTAAACTAAAACTCAAATTTTAACGACTCAAAACAGAGGTAGCACAAATAATTGGCGACAACTATATCCATAGTCTTTTGCTTGCCGACGATCAAATAATTTTAGCAGAAGGCAAAGACGGCATCGTCTACTTGATAAAAAATTTGGAAGAAGAATTTAGAAGCCAGGGTTTGTTAATTGATTATAAAAAAAGTTTTAAAACAGATACAATAAATAAAAAGAGGAATGAAAGACAATAACAACAACTACAATCGGTTATATGGAGCGACGATATTACAAAAAAAACTAAACGCCAAATGGTTAAGAGAATAGTTAAAAATAAATTGAAAACAAAATAAATGCACTGGAAGTGATGCTTTGCAAAATAAACTGCAGATTAACAATTATGGACAAAGTAAGAAATGAACTGATTAGAGAACCAATGAATATAAAGGAGACACTAAATGACGAAGTATAAAAACGAAAATTACTCTGGTATGGACCAAAAATGGACAAAAGGGACCTGTTTGAAGAAGATATTTATGACAACAATAAATGGCGATTGGCATGTGGTAAACGGCAAACGAAATATGCTGTGTGAAGCCACGGATAAATGGGAAAGTATTTCTGATTTAGCAATATCATAATTTGTGCGAAATCATATTTCCAGAAGAAACTTATAATTGGTAAAACTTAAAAAAAGAAGTTGGTAATTAAATAAATCTTGTATGCCTCAGCAACAAGCCCAATAAGGAACTGCTAAAATAGATATTTCATCGATAACGAGCTGCTACGAAATTGTTCTTAGTGTATCATTCAATTTTAAATGACCAAACTGCCAGGAAACATTTACTTGAAAGTACCTCTATCTCCTGTATCTTAATTACATACATTTTCTACAGTGTTAGCGTAAACCAAAAAGAAATACTTTATTGTAGAATTTTTTAAAAGACTTATTAACTGATAATTTTATTTTTTTTTTAGAGATAAAAGTTCTAGTTCCTAAGAGGTCCAGCATGTTGGTACTGGTCAAGTAAAAAAAGAAATGATATCCTTGGACTCGTTGAACTGCAGTGGGCTTTTCATTGATATTGTTTGAAGTATATGATCTTTGTCATTGTTGGCAATTCAATGAAAGGTCAATGTTAAGTATATCGCTTCGTGACCGAGTTAGAAATGAAGACTTAAGACGAAGAACAGGAGTTAACGATGTGATTTCTCGAATTGACACACTGAAATAGAACTGGGACGGACACGTCGCCCGAAACAGTGATAGAAGGTGTAAGAATTGATTGAGTGGAGGTCGAGGTTAGACAAAAGAAGTAAAGGAAGACCCCTTACTCGTTGGACTGACGATCTGAAGATAATGTCAAGAAATTGGATGAAAAGTGCATAATGGACAAATATCAGGGATGCCTATGTTCAGCAGTGTACGCAAAGGGTTGGGGGTGATGATGATGATGTATGCAAGGCAACAATCTTAAAAACATATCCTCGGGTAAACTTATCTACTGTCCTACTGACAGAAATGAAATACCAAATCTGTTAGATTGTGGTGACCATGGGTTTACCAAACAACCACTTGAGGGCTTCTACTTGTTATGATTTGTCGTCTGACCATTCTCCTATTTTAATAAAAGTATGTTCAGAAATTATTCACAAAAGAACACCATCTGCTACGTTAACAGAATACCTTAACCAATCCATACAAGAAGCTGCATGGGAATCAACAACAATCAAGTAAATAAACCGATTTCTCATAAACTACCCAATAAAATCAAACCAAATTATATAGAGAAACGAATATTAAGACGTAGATGACAGCTGACGAGAGCACCAAAAGACAAGACCAGTCTGAATAGAGCTGCAGCACAGTTAAAAGCGTTATTTAATAACCACAAAAACAATGGTTAACATTCTTATCTCAGACATATTTCGCCTACAGTTACCGAGTGTTCACTCTGGAAAGCAACCAGGCAAATAGAACGTCCTCAATTTTCCAACCCCTAAATCCGCACTGAAGATGGCGCATGGGCAAAAAGCAATAAAGAGAAAGCCGAGATTTTCGGTGAACATCTTGTAACGGTTTTCCAACCTTTCCCAGCAGACGAACGTATTAATATAGATAATGAAACCCGTTACACAACTGTATAATGCCGTTTTAAGAACAGGACATTTTCCTCTAGTTTGGAAATTAGCCCAAATAATATTAATTACAAAACCAGGAGAATCCTTGGAGGAAATAGGGTCCTACACACCTATTAGTCTGCTCCCTGTTGTCTTGGGATATAATGAAAAGACTACTGTTATCCAGAATAGAGCTAATTTTAATTGACAAACAAATAATACCCCATCACCAGTTTGCCTTTCGGCCACAGCACACTACCACTACAAACATTTACCGGGTTTACCAGCAAATACACTAATCGCTGGAAAACAAAAAATTTTGCTCGGGAATGTTCTTAGAAATTCCCAGGCATTTGACAAAGTCTGGCATAATGGCCTTTTATACAAATTGGACCAGTGCTGTACCTGATATTCACTGCGGAGTTATCTACATCAACAGAAGTCACAATAGCAACTTATAACACAGCAGTAATCTCTTCTCATGAAGACCTAGACGTAACACAACACAGAATACAGGCTAACCTAAATGCAATACAAACTTGGCTAAAAATGTGGCGGTTATGAGCCAACGGGACAAAATCTGCGCAGGTAACATTTACAAACAGCGAGGAAACTGTTCTCCGGTATCGTTAAACGATCATCATCTGCCATAGAAAGGCGACATAAAATACTTGTATGTATTTGGATCGCAGGTTTACATGGAGAAAACACATCTTTACCAAGCAAAAACAGCTGAGCCTTAAACTCAACAGACTGTATTGGTTAATAGGCTGGAAGTCAAAATGGTCAATCGACAACAAAATTTTAACATACAAAGTTATTTTAAAACCCATTTGGAGCTATGAAATTCAACGATGAGGGGCAGCAACTAAATCCAGTATTGACATTATTGAAAGATTCCATTCGAAAGTCCTCCGAATGATAACCAATGACAGGAAATTGTCAATGGACAATTTTCTACACGACATTTTTTCTTTATTTATATTTATATTGTTAAATATTGTCAGACAATTTACTTATTGTAATTATATTATAGATTATAAATATATTGGAATGTTAAATAAAAAAAATAAGCCCCCAAGTCCTGGTCAAATTTACGGATATCAAAAAAATCAATTCAATGAAGACAAAACGAAAGTTAAATATTTTCAGCAACTATGCATTCTCAATTCTGAAAAATATTTTCAGCAACTATGCATTCTCTGAAAACTCAATTGGTAAAAGTTGTTATTATCTTATTAAAAATTGTAGTTTTCTGCGTTTTTTTTTAAATAGTTAACATTAAACATTATTTAACAACATGGACGAAAAATATATAAATATATACATTTAATTAGGAAATAATTGAACTAATAAATTGCCACATTTGTCTTAATTAGAAAAATAAAACAGTCGCAATGTTATAAACATCTTAAATCATTCATTAGATGTTGCAATTATTATTTAAAATGTTTGATAAGAATATTTTCATACAAAGATTTTCTGTGACTAACTTGTTCTGTTACTAAATTAAGAGATGATCTCAAATTTTTATTGTTAATTGTGATATCAGTATTTTATAATGTAACAGCTTATTTCAAATTTTACGTACTAAAACGCAGTTAAAGTTAAGTGATGTAAGTGAGAATATATTAATAAAAATGGCATAAATTAGAATTATTATCTTTCGATACAGATTTTTCTTTTGTTCACTTTATTTAGGCAAATTATTATTCTTTAATGTTGCTCCATGTATTTTGTTGAAATATTGAGCCTTTAGTTTGTCCTGTTGATAACATTTATATAGAATTCCACTAATGCTTCGATTCCATTCTTGTTTTTTAACTTTCACCATGCAAATTTATGTTGTCTATTCTGCACGGGTTTCTGATTTGATTTTCTTACTCATTATTCTCCATATCGTATTGTTTTTGTCTACTTGTTTTTATCACTTCTTGCTTAATATTATTGTCATTTTGTAAACCGATTATGAAGCACTTAATTTTCTATCTTGGTCTACCATTTGGTTTTCAACTTAGAGTTTGCATCTTTCATGTTTTAATACTAGAAACTTCAGCGATCATCGAAACCAAAGACGTTTGATCGAGAGTTGCTCGATCCCTAACCATTCTTTTTTCATTAAACTGGGTTAAAGTAAGTTACTGAATCGTAAGTCTAAGCTAAGAATCTACAAAACAGTAATTAGACCAGTGGTCACATATAGATGTGAAACGTGGACCCTCTCAACCACTGATGAAAATCAACTAAGAATATCTGAGCACAAAATACTAAGGAAGATATTTGGACCAACCCAATGCAGCGATGATTCGTGGAGAATTAAAATAAACCACGAGCTGGATGAACTAATGCAGAGCGCAGATATTGTAAGATTTGTAAAGTCACAAAGACTGAACTGGCTTGGTCACCTAAAAAGACTGGCAGATAATCGAGCTGTAAACGTAGTCCAGAGATCGAAGCCCAAAGAAACAGAACAAGAGGAAGGACCCGTAAAAGATGGATAGACGACGTAGAGAGGGATCTTAAAACCATGAACATCAGGCAGTGGCGAAGGAAAGTATCTGACAGGGCAGAATGGAAGAATATTGTTAAGCAAGCCAAGGTTCACAAAGGGTTGTAGCGCCATTAAAAGAAGGAGAAGAATGGTTAGTGTTGATATGGTCGATGCAAGATCGTCCAACTCAAGTTACTGCTGTTGTACCGGCTCCAGTATTTTTATTATTCTTATTTATCCCTAGTTATTTTATGTAGTAGCTTTATTTTTTCCCCATAATTTTTGTTTACTGTTTAATATAAATACTGTTTTATAAATCCTTAGTTATCTACCATTCATTAAAAAATTATTCTTAATTAACCATCATTCCGCTAATTCGTATTCGTAACTTCGTAATAAATCTTATTGGTAAGATAATAAAGACCTTTAACATTATGTGGGTATTGTATCAATTATCTTAATATAGACGACATTGACTTACTGGCTAATAACCGAAGAAAAATAGGATGTTTAATGTCATACGTTTAAATAGCTCACACAACATAATCAAAATATTGTTAAAATATAAAATGGTTTACATAAGTAAGAATTTGATTTTATTTCGTTATGTAAACTTTGATCCTTTAGTGCAAAACAATTAACTGAATGTTTTATTTCACTCTGACAGTTCGCGACTGATATTTGGGTGCATGAGAGGTCAATCAGTTCAGTTAATAGATTTAAGAAAGCTCGGGTGTATTTTATTGCTAAACTAATAAAAGCAACAATTTTTTTCTGGTAGAAAATCCGAGAACGCAGGATTCCGGCTAATAACATGGGAGATTGACGAAAATAAGAAAATATTCAGTAATAACCATCTTTTGAGTCATGTACAAAAAAAAAGTACACCAGATTTCCCATCAGTTAGGGTAGAAAGAATATATTTTTATACGTGTTCTGTACCCAGTTTATTTTTTATTTCTTCCAAATCGAAAGACCTTCCAATGATGTAAAATATAACCAATTGGAAAAACAAAACGCATAAGAAGGAACATCTTAGAGCAGTCCGAGATCTATAATAATGGTTGTCGAGTCTATGATGCTGAAAATATTTATTCACTGATATAAAATAATAATGTTTCCAGTATTCAGCCTTTATTTTTCCTTATTTAATATTATAGCCTTATTCTTGCTATGTTCTTCTCTGTGATGAAATATCTTTGAAACTTGCTGTGAATATTTCTTTTATTAGATTCTTGATTGATTTTCTTAGTATGTCTCTCTATCTTATCTAGCTAAATTATAACAAAAATAAATTATGTTGTAAGCTCTTGTCACTTGTGCGACGTAAATGTTTTAATAAGAAAATTATGTAAGTAATTAAGTCGTTAATTTTATCAAACGAACAAATCTAGGAACTATAAAATACCAATATATAGATAAGACAAATTGATATTCAATAAAGGGAATTTTAAGAATTTAACAAATTAATATTGGTATTCTAATTTTGTTTGCACAAAAATTAATTTTATGGAGATTTTATCATTTCCCTTCTCTTATCATGGCGTTGGTTACATTGTTTCTCCATGATCTTGTTTTATGTCTATTCTTTAATCCATAGGGCTCTATTATGCCATTTTCTTTAGCAATCTAATTCATTCGCACCAAAATCCTACGGTATTAAAAGGATTAAGCTTTGGTAGGGCTCTTTCTGTGTTATCGAGCCCTAGGTGACTTAATAACTAACTTAATAATATAACCCTATTCGCTTTTGCTGATGATCTCGCTGTGCTTTCGGGTTAGACTTACAGGACAACGTCGTGAATTACTGGATAAAAGACCACGGACTAGAACTTGCAGCTGAGAAGACTGAAGCCATCATTCTAAAGGGTAAACGGAAAATAAAAGGGATGTAACTTCAATCTGCAGGGGTATAGCTAACATAAAAAAAATGCGTCAAATATTTTGGAATGACGCGACACCAATATGGCGGATGGAAAAGTGCGGCTAGAGATACCAACCTACAAGGGGCTCATGAAACGAGTAGAAAGAACGAGTCTGTTGCGAGTAGCATGCACCTATCTGCGGCGGCCTCGTAGACTATCACGAGTTGTGTTCCTCTGAATCGGTTAGCAGTAGAAAGTAGACTTTTCTATGAGAGAAGAGAGCTTTTGACAACAGCCATAAAAAAGAAGAAAGGAAAAAATCAATGGAAATATAGCAAGAAGAGTGGAACAACACGGAAGATGTTGCCCAATAGCTTAAGATGCTGATCCCGAGCCTAAGGTACTGGGTGGACTGTTGTCACAGACGACTGGATTACTTCCAGCAAGTGCTCACAGGACATGGATGTTTTAGGGCGTATCTCTAAAGACAGATACAGATAAATGCCTACACTGCGAATACTCCAACACTGTTACTCACACAACGCTATAGTGTAATAGATGGACAATGGAGAGAAACAGAATGTATAGAGAAATAGGTATAAACTTTATGACTGTGAGAGAGATGATCGTAAAGATGACGGGAAGTAAGAAGGGATGGAATAGTGTACAAAATTACATCCGAGCAGTCATTAAAAAGAAAGACAAAGAAGAGAAACACAAGCCGGACCAACGAAAGAGATAAGATATAGATAAGAGAAATGAGTGCTCCGAAAAAGTCGCCAGCTTTATAGCGACCATCCCACTTTCGTAGTACGGTACGTGCGACAGTCAACTGCGCACAAGTAGGAGAGGGTGGTTTTAGTTGGTATGCAGGATAACAGGAAGACATACGTTTGCAGGACCTCCATCTAGGGGGAAATGAACGCGGATATACTCCTCTACCCTGAATCCAACACACGACAGATGGGTTAACCTTTTACAGTTTTTAGAAATTTCCATCCTCAGAACAGAAAAAAAAATATCGCGTCATAGTCTTGATTGGCTTCATTGAGATGTCGCCCGTGTAGAGGTTTAACCACCCAGGTGCTTAATTTTTTATCCTTATTCAGGTGGTCTATGCGCATATTATCTTCATTATATAAAAAGTATTAATTTATTGACTGTAGTTCACCTCTTAAAAATTAAATTAAACTGTACTTAAATGTTCTCTAAAGGTTAACGTTATATCAAAAGTCACGACTAGGTATGTTGGGTGTTTATTGTGGTTAATCGTGTATAATCAAAATGAACGTTAAGTATTCTTGAAGCCAAATTGTTGTTTGGGTGGAAGCAGGTTACTTCTGTTTCAGAGGCATTGGGTCAAAGTCTCCAACTTTGAAAGTTTATTCATAACTTCTAGGTCTTCCGTCAGTATCTCTTCAGCTTCTTCTAGGGATTTTGGTTTGTGTTAATAAAGCCCAGTCATGGGCATAGCCAAATTTTGTTGATGTTGTCGGCTTGTCTGCGATGTTAAGGCTAAAAAGCAGTGGTGCAAATACCGATTCTTATTGCTGACAATTTTTGAGTTTTCTGGGGGTGCTTACTTCTGATCCCATAATTACTTGAAATTCTCTGTAATACTCTGTCGGTGATAATAGAGCTATCAGTCGATAGTTTTTTGTGTGGTTCACCCGGTTTAATATTAGTATTGCTATAACTTTTGAGTTTTTAAATTCCCGTGGGATTTAGCTGGTCTGAATAATATTTGAGCAGAAATGTGCTAGCTAGGTTTTTGTGTATTTCCAGCAATTGAGTATGTAGTCGACACTTTTCCAGGAAAAAGTCTGTAAAGGCGGTCTGTATTGCCTTACTTGTGAAATGAGAATGTTTGGCCTCGATCAATTCCAATTTCATGTTTTTAAATGTTATTTTACGTCTCGTATGTGAGCTTACTTACATATTTTTGAAAATGCAAAGTGGCTTTACAACTGCATGGAAATTATGAATGGATCATTATGAAATATCGTTAGTTAATTATGACTTACAAGTAAACTATTTTAAAGAATTACTAAGAATAATCAAAGAGAGGAAAATGCAATACTTGGGTCATGTATTGAGAGGCGAAAGATACGAATTACTTTAAGTTATACTGGAAGGAAAAGTACAGGGCAAAAGATCAGTAGAAAGACGCCAGAACTCGTGGATGAAAAACCTGAGGAGATGGTTTGACCACTCATCCGCAGAAATCTTTCGCGCAGCAGTTTCCAAAACTACAATTGCCATTTGGATCGACAACCTTCGAAAGGAGACGGCGCCATGAGAAGACGAGTAAACTATTTATGTATTACAAAACTCATTAATTTAGTTTATTATATATACAATATATCTAAAAAGTACCTTATTGTTGTTGCAAAATTCGTTTTATGTAGTTTTTGATATGATGGAAATTTGACGGATTAGCGAAACATGGGCATTGTTTTCAATTTTTAAAAGGTGTAATAAATCAATAAATTAATACTTTTTCTTAAAAATGGAGTTTATATAGAAATAAAAGCCATTGGTGGCGGAATACTCTATCAAAGCGATTCTGAAATGATATGTTACACGATATGGTATATTTTCCTTTTTAAATTAAATGGTTTTAAGATATAACTAGTAGAAAAAAGTTGACAAGTGTCTGTATAGTTAAAATGTACACCATATGAAAATAAAATCGACATATTTTACCATTTTTACAAAACCTAATTAGTATTACCAAATAGCAGGGTTGACTGATTTCACTGGTGCACTCTAATACCTTTTACAGCGGACATACTTACTAGAGTAACATTGAATACTATCAAATATATAAAAGATATTAATATAAAAAACATGAAAAAAAAAGAATAAAATTATTGAGTAATGATAACTATAACAATACGTTGTATACCAAGCAGTAGATACAATTTAATGAAGAATACTGAGATAATGATCCTAATAACATAAATTTACAAATAGTAATTATTCGGCAAATGAGAATTTCTCTAGTAACCTGAAATTATATCTATAGATTTGCTTTAATACTGATTAACTTCATATTTTCATTGTAAAAACACATTTTTTCACGGTCATAGCTATTTTTTTTAATTTCTCCTTGCATTTCTTCTTTAAAGCTTCTGTAAACAAAATCTCGTATTTTTTACAAAAAAAAATTATAAAATTTGGCATCCATGACAGTTTTCTTTATCCATTGTTGCCACTTTTTTAAATTTACAGTTTCTTAAAATATAAACTGACAATATTCCAATTCAAACACCAATTACAAGTTATGTAAATAATTAAATTGGACTAGGTTAAGTTAGGTCAGATTAGGTTATGTTAGCTGGATTTGTTTACATAGCTAATTAAAAAATGTAAATTTTTGCTTTGTCTTTTCATAAAATAATTAATATTTTATAGAACCGATATGACTTAAATGTGACAACTCTGTATACCTATGTACAGAAAATAACTTTGTGGATATGTTATATAAAATTTTGGTTTGCAAGTTGTGTGAATATATATTTTTACTTCATATAACATCAAAAAATATCGGTATTTATAGCTTTTGGAATATATTTTATTATTAAGACAGTCTCGTAGTTTTTCATCACTTCCATTGCCAATTTCAGATATTCTACTACTTTTTATATAATTTTTATTCTTTTTTTTTATTTTCTTAAACATTCAAAAGGCATCAAAAGTTTGTCTTTTTCTCCATCTTTTGGACTAAGTTTAAAAACTGCGCATTTTGCAATAACCTATTGCAGCAATGATAACTATAGGGGCAAAGCTTCTTACATTCTGGGAAACAAAAAGAAAAAGAACAACAAAAATATTATCAGTAATTTAATTACTGTTAATATTGACAGTAATGTAATTAATAAGATGTATAATATTATAGATAAGAAATATGAGAACAGATCCAAGGATTCAAGTTATAAGATTCCTGTAGAATAAGACAAGTATACCCCCAAATAGTGCTCAAACTAACCAATGAAAAATGTAATTTACATGACAGAAAATTGCCATCTTGTAAAGAAAGAAATAATAAATGTCGTTACATAAAAATTAATTTAATAAACAAAAGAAGTATTATGGCATTTAAAAATGTAATAAAAATAATTTTAAAACTAATAATACAATTTTTTAATTTGTTTAGGTACTTGGATTATTCAATTTTTTTGAATTATTTTAAATATAGCTACTTACAGCTTTTTCTCCGGGCAAACACTCCTGTAAATGACATAACCAATCCATAAGAACTGGAGGATTATAAGGTCCATCACTTTCACTAAAAATTTCATTTTCGTTTACATTTACACACTTTGGTAGAGAGAGAAATTCTTGTGAAGGCTCCAGTGCAACTACTTGGTGATAAAAATAAGTACCGACTAGGAGGTAATATACGGGTATTTAAATTTCTGTCGCGATATAAGGTGAGAATGAGTTGACAACTATGACGATGATTATTTGAATCGGACTACCAAGCGGCGATTGTGCTACTCCGATCGTGGTTGTGTCGTTAATAGTATCATACACCAACACGTATTAGTACATAGGCCAACTATGAAGATTTACTGCTACGCATAAACACAGCAGAGCACTACCGTACCAGTCAAAATAACCAGTTTTACTGTTTTTATTTTAAGTAAACATAATCTATGATAATTTTTAACAACGTTTATGAAACTTTTACAATTATCTTTTTCAAAAATATTCACAAATACTAATTTTACGGACAACGTCATTTAATAATACCTTATTCAATATCGTATTATGAAATATACAGATTGAACCAATTTAAAAGGGAACATACAATTTAATATATGTCTGTTTGAACTGCATTTGAAATAGTGGACCAATATAAAACTTGGACAAAAATAAATACATACCCGGTGATAGACATTGTATAAAATATCGTTCAACTATCTGTCTCCTTTAAAGAAAAGAAGAGCTTGCCTAATAGTCGGAGAGATAGAGCCGAAATTTTGAACTGATCAGTAATATGACATTTCTCTATTGGAATATATTCATTGTAACTGGGTTAAGACTTTGCCTTACAGGCGGACGTCCCTCGTGGTACAGGGGGTGGCTATACAGGGATGAAGTTGAAATTTTTTTCGGAAAAATTAACGATCGATAATATGGCTGAAAATTTGCCCAGAGTAAGATCTTGGTATAACTAGACGAAATCCCAAAGGGCGGACGCGAGAGTGGATACATAAGGGGTGGCGGACAGGGGTGAAGTTGCAATTTTTTGGGGAAAAATTAACGATAAGTATTATGTCCGCCATTTTCATGGCTTATTATTTAGCCCCTAAAAACTCTAAATCCAAAAGGGCGGACAGCTGGGTTGGTACAGAGAGTCACAAAACGGGGTCAAATGTACCACTTGCCTGCGCATTTTAGGTCTCGGTAACAATTTTCAAACTGATTTTATTATGATATTTTTATACCGATTGATTTGAAAATTTGTATGCTCACTTCTGTTACTATTCTGAGAAGCATCAAGTAGAGTTTTCCTCAAAATTTTCCAAAAAAATTTCCGTAAATGAAAATTTTCGTAATTTTTTGAGGTAAAATCTAATTTGTAGAATCCTTTCAATTTTCTGTAAGTTATACCATGATTTTTTTCCAAAAATTTTCAAACGATTTTTCCGATAAGAAAAAAAAATTTAGAAAAACTTCGTCATTTTTCTCACTCTCATTGATGTTATCACATTCATCATCTTCGTCACTTTCACTTTCAATAATATCACATTCATTATCTGCTTCATTTTCAATCACTACTTCTCGAACTGATTCTGGCATCTGAGGTCCACTAAACCATTTGAATTTATATGTTTCATCTTCAAACTCCCAACCATGTTCTTCAACAATTAATTCTGTTGGTACTTTTTTATGAGCATTTGTCCAAATATTTGAAATATAATGAGCTCGCAGTAGATGTTGGTGTAATTCATCTTGACATGGTGGTAAGCTTGAAGCATCGAAATTTTTTAGTTTTTTTTTAAGGCTCGTTCACATCATGCAACTTATACTGCCGGTTAAATAGTAAAAATCTGACATCGTTTACTTTTCTTTTTGGAATTGTTCTCGTCAGTCCTGTTCCATATAAGTGACTAAGGTTTCAAAAACTTCATTACAATCGAAGTCAGTTTCACCAAGTTGAATAAAAGCATCTTGATACTTATTACATTTAGCGCATGCGTCTAGAATTACTGATCTAAATGAACGCGCATCATTATTATTTTAATATTTTAAAATAATAATGATGCAAAATTAATGTCCAAACAGCATTTGTAAAATTATAATTAACTAATGAAAAAAAATTCAATCAATTTGAAAGTTAAAAAAAATATTGAAAATATCTACAAAGTAAATTTCAAAACTTAAAAAATTGATAATTCCACTATTAAATTGATTTTTATTAATAATTATTTGTAAAATGTTAAAGGAATTCTACAAATTGAATTTTACCTATTGATAAATAGAAATAATATATTTTGTATTTGATTATTAATGTACTAATAAATCAAATTTTTCTTATATCTGAACAATCATTATTTATGCAATATAAATTTAAAAACCTTTTTATTGTAATAAAAAATAAGTAAAATTACTATTTGTTATACCAAAAATATTTAATAGTTAACATTATAAATTCGGCTCTATCTCTTGGACTATAAGGAAGCGATAAGTGGTTTGACAGCATAATAACTGCTTGTTTAGTCTAGTTTTTCAGTGATTCTAGGCAACCTATTTGGGGTGGAGTTTTGACTTGTTCTTGAATGAGTTCCGAATCCAGTAGCCCGCTGAAGTATTGGATTTTTATAATATAATTATTTGACAACCTTTTGTTGGCCAACCACCTAGAGCGGAGTTGAGCCGAAATACATTGATTTCGTATGTTCCGTTTTAAATTCGTTCAATCTGTATATAAATAATCATATGATATAAATCAGTCAATTTTAGAACTTTTGCAGCACTCAAAAAATAGTAATTTACTTAACAAGTTCGGAAAGTGATATTTTACAAGACGATTAGCAAGTTTCCAGGGCGAGCCGTAGGCGAGTCGTGGAATCCTGAGTCTCGTAAAATTACTTTTGGATCGTGTTACGTACAATATTTTTTCTGCAGCAGTTTTGTATGTTAAAAAGAATATATGGATAAACTTAACTTAATGAACTTTTATTAAACACTTTAAAGTTACTCTCGTGAATTCAACATTAGAAAAATCTACTTATGAATATTATTAAACAATTATAACCATTATTTACATTTATGTTGTTAGGAATATTACCAGAAGTGGCAATATTGAAATTAGTGTTAGACGTTTCAGGGCTTTTACTATTTTTTGAGATATTAACTTGGTTGCCGCCATTTTCAATCTGTGAAGCTATATGAATTTTATTTCTTAAAGAATTTTCTACGTATTCATTTGCTACATTAGTTGATTTCCATCCTCCGTGTCTTTTCAAGTTGATTATGGTACCACCACTATTAGCCAGTAAAGTGGCTGAGCTCCTTCGTACACAGTGCCCGGTGTATTTTTTGGGATGCGGTAATTTAAGAAATTCAGCAATAGTGCAGGCGATTTTTCCAAAAGTGTGAATACCAATAGGTTGTATAGTACACCTTCCATTTTTGTAATATACAAATAATCTACGATGCGGTGTTTGCTTGACGTAATGACAAATATTTTTTGTATAAAGAAATATTATTTTCTCCAATAACCACAAAGGTTCTTTCCATGTTCGTTTTAGAATTAGGAATTTTAATCATGGTTATTTTATCTTCTATATCATCTAAACTCATTTTGCAGAGCTCCTCACGACGACAAGTCCATGCCAAACCAATTATTAAGGCAACCTAAAGTACAAAAAAAACAATAAAAAAAAAGGGAAATTAGATTTAATTTCCCACTTTAAGAAAGGAGACAAAGAAGACCCCTACAATTATAGAGGTATAAATCTACTAAACACCGCACTTAAGCTTACCACAAAAGTCCTAACCAACAAAATCAATAAACTAACAACTTTATCAGATAAACAACAAGGATTCAGATCCGGAAGATTCTGCATAGACGTCGTATTTGTAAGACAAATCACAGAAAAGCCATCGAGTACAATCGAATATCCAAGTCGAAGACCTCTTACACCTACTGTATAAAAGAAACATACCAATTAGGATTATACAAACCATCGAAAACATCTACTTCCATAATCGAATACAGACAAAGATAAATGGAAAACTAACTCAGTGTATATCAGTACAAAGCAGAGTCAAACAGGGTGACTCGTTAAGCCCACTTCTCTTTAATATAGTAATGGACGAAATTATACAAGCAGTACGTAAAGGTCATGGTTACAGAACGGGGAACAAAGAAATCCAAATATTATATTATGCAGACGACGCCGCATTAATCGCCAAGACAGAAGACGAGCTTCAATACAACAACCAAGAAATACAATATTATAATTTCAGCATAAAAAACCAAATGTATGACAACATCTAAATACCCACTACAATGTAAAATCAAAATTGATGAAAAAATAATAAAGCAGGAAGCAAGGTTTAGATATCTGGGAATAGGCATAACTAGTTACGGAGATGTTGAAGAAGAACGGCAACAAAGCTTAATAGCAAGTAAAGCGACGGGATTTCTTAATGACACAATCTGGAAAAATAAATACCTAAGACAAGACACAAAAACAAGAATCTATAAAGCAGCAATTAGACCTATATTAGCATACACGGCAGAGACAAGGCCTGACACATCTAAAACAAGACGACTACTAGAAACAACAGATAAGAAAATACTCCGACAAATATCAGGGAAAAGTCTATTGGATAGGAAGAGAAACGAAAACATAAGAAGAGCATGCAATATAGAACACATAAATGGATGGGTTACAAAACGGAAACAGAAGTGGACCGTACACACTAGTAGAATTGCAGATGATAGGATAGTACGAATAGCGTATATGAGATAAGTCACCAAATGCACGAAGAAGTATTGGCAGACCAAGAGAAAGATGGTGCGATAATTTAAACAATTTAGGAGGCTAATATTAAAGAAGAAACAGGCTTTAAAGCCTACATACAAGAAGGAAGAAGAAGAAGAAGTCTTTACTACACTGTTGACGTTTGTCAAGGTTTTATTGGATTGATAGCTGTTCAATCATCGTGCCTTATCAGATGTTGCATGATTAACTTCCAAAAACAAAAGTATATTGCTTTTTAGTATTTGAGACATATGTAGTACTTGCGGCTAAAATTTCTATTGAAAAATATCTAACAGGGTTTTTATGTACAATAATTTCAGCTATAAAAATTTTCATTTACCACAATAATGTTTAAGTGTTAATTATTTTCTATTCGTCATGTTTATTTAGTTTTAAATCGTTACGTACACTAGTACCTTGATTTTTTATGACTATCGGTAAATGAGTAGATTTTCCTCAATTGAATTTTACGATCATCGTCACCAATATTTTTAAAGCAAATTTTTAGTAATTTAAATATTAACTCTCCATTTTTGGTAATTTTTCTTCTTGGAATTTTTCTTTTGGGTATTTACTGTTTTTATTATTATCATCATCATCATGCCACGTGTTCTGTCCACTGCTGGACACAAGTCTCTCCCATTTTTCGCCACTATTCACGGTTCTGTGCGTCTTGTTGCCATTTCTTGGATATTCGTTTCATGTTGTCCATCCAGCGTGTTGGTGATCGTCCTCTGATGCGTTTGTCTTCTCTTGGGCGCCAGTCAATTAGTTTTCTGGTCCATCTTGAGTCTTTTAATCTCGCTATGTGACCTGCCCAATTCCATTTCAGCTTGGCTATACGTTCGACAACATCAGTGATACCTGTTCTCTTCCTTAGGTCTTGGTTCCTTATTTTGTCTTTTTTTGTCACGCCGAGAATCGATCTTTCCATGCACCTTTGTGCCACTTGCATTTTTAGTGCTATTGTTTTTGTGAGAGTGAGAGTTTCTGCTCCGTATGTCATAATAGGAAGAACGCATTGGTCAATTATCTTCAATTCATAGCTAAAGATGTCTCTTAGTGAACCATACGCCGCCCAAGCAAGTGTTATTCGTCGTTGAAATTCAAAGGTCTGATTATCCTTGCTCATTCTGATTTAATGACCGAGATATATGTACCTTTCTGTCAATTGTACCACTTGATTTTGGATGGTTAGGTGTTCGCTGGGAACCAAATTTGTCATAAATTTGGTCTTACCGATCTTCATTTTTAGACCTATTGTTGAAGATACGTTTTCTAATTCTTGTAGCATTTTTTTTTTTGCTTTACGCAGATCTTCGGTAATAAGTACTATATCGTCGGCAAAACGCAGATGATTGAGCATTTCCCCATCTATTTTTATTCCTCTATTTTCCCACTTTAGCATTTTAAAGGCGTATTCGAGGACCGTTATGAATAATTTAGGTGAGATTGTGTCGCCATGTCTCACACCTCGTTTTATATGAATTTCTCTGGTATCATGTAGTTTTACACGCATGGTGGCGTTGTGGTACAATGCTTGTACTAACTGTTGATAAAAGGTTAAATGAACTTTGATCAAATAAAAGACAGATATCGAGCACAGTTTATTAATTAAATTTTACCCAACTACTTTCGCTTCCTAGAGCATCTTCAGGGGTAGGAATTCCTCTGGTATCATGTAGTTTTACACGCATGGTGGCGTTGTGGTACAATGCTTGTACTAACTGTTGATAAAAGGTTAAATGAACTTTGATCAAATAAAAGACAGATATCGAGCACAGTTTATTAATTAAATTTTACCCAAGTACTTTCGCTTCCTAGAGCATCTTCAGGGGCATTTCGTCAACTTTGGCCTATCCAACAAACATGAAATGTTATAAACATAAAATTGTACATTTCACTACACTACACAAGGACAAACAGTTTAAAATTATTTAAAAAATAGGCAAAGCTACATTATGGTTGACATCAGGAGAGAGAATTGATTGACATTGACATGTCACATGTCACCTTAACATTTCCGTTAAGACCAGGAGCCAGTCTCTATTGTAAATCTCTTAACTCTTGACCTCCCCGTTTACCTTTGGAGGCAGGAACTACTCTTATCTTATGCCAGCAGAATTTCAGCGAATCCGATAAACCCAGTATTTAATCTTCTAATGGCACCAATTTCACGACTCGTAAGCTCGCCAGATGTATACTTTCAATTTCACAGATCCTTGAGTCGCCGGTGGAGTCCCTTAAGTCGTGCAAGGCTTACTCCTACCTAGCCAAAAGGTGACGGAAATATTGAGCAACCCAAATCCGAAACGAGGACGGTTTTATACGGAGTTTTACAGTCTATCAGTCTCCACGCGGCACCAGTATAGAGTGCGACTGTGTAAACACAGGCTTACAAGAGGCTCTTCGTACGCGTGGACAGAATTGGTCTGCTGTGGATAGCAAGTAGTTACAGGACTGTGTCTGCTGCTGCGCTGTGGATGATCACCGGCTTTGTCTCCTTACATGTGTTAAGGAGAGAGAAAGGATGTTTCAATGGAGAAATAGGGTGATAAAAGGAGAGAATATAAGGGGGATCAGATAAGTAGATAAGTAAGAGAAAGGAATAAGTTAGAGAGAGTGTTTGGGTCGGTGAGAGAGATGGTAGAGAAGTTGGTGATGACTGAGTGCTAGTGAAACAAAATCCACAACTATATGAGAAAACTGCTGTCAATAAAAGAGAAGGAAGAGCAGGAAGAGAGGAAGCTAGATGCAGTTCTAGCAATTATTGAGGAGGCAGAACTGGGCCCGCAGAGGTAGGAAGAAGAGACTGATAACACAAAAACAAAGACAAGTATGAATAAGAGAATGAGGCAGAAATGGCGGTATAGTGGTACACGGAACAAGTGCGGAAGTGGTAGTCGCATGAGTGTGAGAGATAAAAGCTAATGTGTGGCTACGAGTGATAGAAAATCGGGCAAAAGAAGGATATCGGGAGAAGTTATGTTCTAACGGAAAATCCCAACTCGATACACTAGTACGAGAGGGGTGGATTCTAACTGGTCCCGGTCACATCAGAGTTACGGAGAACAGGGAGCTCCGACTCAGGGCCAAGCTGGTAAATTAACTAAGCAACAAGTAACTATTATTTTTCGACAAGCTTTCAAGGATATTGTGAATATATCTCATAATGATAAGGTGCTTTATATCGATGCATTCCGAAATACAGATGAAATTGGCTGTTCTGTACAATCAACTACAATTGATTCAGTATTAGTATAATACCAAATATCTAATGATTGTAGCGCGTTTTCCGGAGAAATATTAAATATTTCAAAAGCTCTCGAATTTTCCTTCAACAGTCATCAAAGTGTAGTTCTGTGCACCGATACCTTATCCGCAATTCACTCGATAGAAAATATTTTGACTTAACATCTAATTGTGCAAAAGACACTAGAATCGATCCATCCCCACACTTTCCGAAGGACCCGAATAAGACTAATAAGAGTGCCTTTTTGTATCGGTATCAAAAAAAAAATAGATAACTGAAAGCGCTGGAGAAAAAGCATCTAAATCAACTTCTTTTTCTTGTAGTGTCTATAGATTTTAAATGTTGGTGACCATTATAACAATCTGTACTTTGCAGATTAGTAGATTTTTTAGCCAGGAAATCCTTCGTTTTCCGAGTCCTATTTTTTCTTCTACTTTTCCCTGTAACATTAGTTGTAGCTATTCATTATGATGTGACCGAAATATTTCATTTTGGCTGTTTTAATTGTGGTTAACAGCTCGTTTCCTTTTTGTCTTCTTAATAAAACGTCCTAATTAGTAACGTGGTTGATATAAGATATATTTAGGATTCGAAGATAAAGCCACATTTCGAAAGCCTCAATTTTCTTGCAGGTAGAGTCTGTGAGAGTTTATGACTCAACTCCGTACAACAGTACAGGCAATATATAACACCGCAGTATCGTGATTTTTATAGGTATCGATAAATCATCACATTTGAATGGCTTAGCCATTTTTTGAAATGAAGATCTTTCTCTATCCTACATTTGATTTTATGGGAATGGTCCCAATTTTCATTGACGTTTGTACTAAGGTAGGTATATGTGTATGTATGTGAACGGTTGCCCGTTCACCCTGATTCTGACAAAGTGCTGTTCCATCTTAGAGGAACATCAAACTTAGCCGTCTACAATTTAAAGCTCCCAGAAGGCATAAAATAAAAATTTAAAACTAATATCCAAAGCAAGTAGCTAGAACTTTGGATCACCAAAAACACAAAAAGAGAAATACAGCCTAATGTTAATGGCTATTTATCTCTAAAATCTCTAAATACAAAGGAGGAGTCAATAAACGAAGATGGAGGATAGGACACACACGTGTGACACATGGTCACGCATCAGTCAAGCACGCTCTCACAGAATGTTAACACTACTAGGCCATTCGCATTGCCAAAAATATAAACCACAGTTTAAAAGAACCTCTAAAGTGTTCAAGTCGACTCAAGAGACTAATAGATTTCTTAAAGACTACACAAATTATTTAACAAAATTTAATTCACTTAGTATTGTTATTCTTTAACTGCTTGAGTATCTGTAGTGTAAATATACATAACCATGTACTATCGTAAACCTTTGCTCCCGTGTCAATGACCAACAATGTCAAGACACGTTAATTTGAAGTAAAAAAGGATGAACATTGAAAGATCAAATTAGAAATTAGGATATAAGGGCCGAATTAAATATATTCTCGAAGAATAACATAATATATCAAAACCAGTTAAAATGGGGAGAACATATTGAAAGAATGAACCAAGATAGATAGGTAAGATAGATTGTAAAATATAAATCACGCGGAAGAAGAGATGTGGGACGGCTCCGAAGAAGATGGCAAGACTGAAGGCGGAACAGGGTTGAAGTCTAATCCTTAAGGTGAAGAAGAATATCGAATTATATATATATATATATATATATATATATATATATATATATATATATATATATATATATATATATATATTTATATATACATATATTATATAATAAACTAACAAAACAGTGCAGACAATAAACTGTTAACCAGATACTGAGGTTTATTTAAATATGTAATATTAGATATAAAAAAATTTAAATATTAACTGGCTTTTCTTTTGTATCATAAGATACTAACATTTCATCAGGTTTTGCGATATACTGTGATACCACATAATAAATTTATTGTACAATTAACAAATAAGTTGTTGCTTTATCTGTTGCCGAGTTATAAATTTAGAGTGCTGCATACCTGATTACGTTTTACCTGATTAACCTTGACTTTTTAAATTTTTGTAACCCGATTTAAATTCAGTGCCCATATTTTCGCAAATAAAATGTGAAATCTTTTTTAGAAACACCTTGCACATTAGTGGTCTACGAGTCGATGTAAAAATTCGTTAAATGTGATGGTTTTAAAAACAAATTACAGACAGCTTCATGACATACTTATATATACATACACAGCGAATCTGTTACAAACCAAGCCATTTTTCGCCTATTTGTGTTAGCAATTTCTGCCAATCTAGTTGTTTTGACCTAATTTCCTCGCTGCCACTACTTCTTTTTATCTCAATGTTCCAAATACTCTTTGTCCTCGTTTCGTCCTTCCAACGGGAGTCCACTACCACACTCTTCTCGGCCATCGATCTCTTCCATTCTTTGGAGGTGTTTATACTACATAAGCTGCGTGTTATTAGAATGTTCCATCTTCAAACATCATCTATTTGATCCTATCATTTATTAGTGTTTAAAGTTTTACATCCCAAAGCTTCTTCTTCAGTAATTCATCTCCATAACGTTTTAATTTTTTCAGTCCCTTTTTTTGGTATTTAGACTTCAGATCTATATATATCCACTTTGTATTACTGCCTTAAAATAAGATGTTTAGTGTCTTGTAATTTTATCATTCCGTGTTTCCGTGATACGGAACCAAGTTCAATTGCCTTAAGCTCTCTTATTTTGAGCTGTTTTATTGTTAACGTCTATATTAGATCTTCCGCCACACATCATTCTTAATCCTGAGTACTTGTTTAGGATAACTGATCTCTATTTATGTTTTGTTTTCTCCATATTAATTTACAGGCCATATTCAGCCAAATATTCTTGTAATTTTCACATCGTATAGGGTGCATCGTCCAGATCAGCTACTGTGCTAAGCTAATGGTCAGAAAATCGAAGAGTATACAGTATTGGGTCTCCCATTGATATTCCCATCTCCCCACATTTTCTTTTCCAGTCTGTTATCTGCTTCATTTATGTATACTTTAAAAAAAGTAGGAGCAATACAACACCCTTTTCTTAGTTTATTTGCGACTGTTGCAGCGACTGTTCTTAGTTCAAATTTTGCCCCCATGTTTATACTACTCGTCGCCTCAAGATAAAGCTTTTGCACAACTTTTGAAGCTTCTCGAAAGTTAGGTGGACGAGTCAGTTCTTTTCATATTATTTTTCAATAACTTATCTTAAAACAAAAAATATATTATGAATACATGAACGCCCAGCTCTAAAACCACTTTGCTCTTCGCTTTCTGTCATATCTTCTTCTATTTAAACTTTAATATTTCTTTCATATAGACATCCAATTGACACCAAAACACTGATCGTGCACTCTGGCTTATGAAGCCAGTAACTGCTCAGTAAGCTAAGGCCGTCCACCATTTAATGGGGATGTTTTCAGGTCTTGTAGATTTCCCGTTTTTTATTTCATTTAAGGTTCGCCTTATCTCATTCACACTGATTAGTTGTACTTCGTCTTCGTCTATTCGATCTGTTCTGAAATCTCTGCAACTTATTTCACAACGTGGTCTTGCTTCAATAGAGATCTGTAATATTTTTTCGCTCTGACATATGGGATTTAATCTCCTTGTTCCTTTGTGATTTTTTGAGATCTCTTATAAGCTTCTATACTTGAATTCCACTCGTATATCATTTTATTTCTTTTCATTTCCTGTCCCACGTTTTGTTATTTCTTTTGGTCACAGTTTCCTTAACTTTCCTTTTCCAGTAAGTCTATATTCTCTACTCTTCTGGATTTTTTTTTGTTTTAGCTAGATTCGATAGCTTTCTTTTTGGTATCTACGAACTAACTTGTGAGCAACACTCTGGATCTTGGTTTGCACATTTTGCTTATACCCTCTGGTCTCTTCGCCTCTTGTGCTGCATTAGGTATACAGTCTTTTATTTAACATTATAGTTCTTCCACCGAATGGTCTTCTTTTTTAATATTTTGTAATTTTGTAGCCAATCTGAGTTTGTACAAAAATTGGGTGGATTCATTTTTAAGACTTTCCAAATTATATTATTTGTTTACACTCATATTTCAAGGCAAGTATTTTCATATTGATGGTCACAACTAGTTTTGCGGTATTTAACCAGCACCTTTGCCATGGTTAAGTTATCAAATCTATACTCCGCTTCTCAATATACCATTACGTCCAAAACTTTTAGATTTTTTTGTAGTGCATGATGACATAATCAATAATTGACCTTAGCTCTCTTGTTGGCTGTTCCCAGGTATATTTGTGTGTCTTTAAGAGCGTAGAACCCATTTGCGCTTCTAACGATAAACTCTCACATAAGCCAATTAGTCGCGCACCGCTTTTGTTTAAAATAGCCTCTCCATACTTTCCAATACTGTGACTTTTGCCCTTCTTCCCACTCGGGCATTTAAATCTCCTAGAATGAATACTTTCTTGTTTTTCTTAAATCCTTTTAATGCGTTCAGTAGATTATAGTAAAGTGTTTCTTTATTTACCATCACAACATCTTTGTTGGGAGCATAAATGATATTATGGCTATTTTTCGTGAGCTCTACTATGGCAGCTATACTCTGTTTGGCTGTATTACTCTTTGGTACACCGCTCTACATTTGCGTATAGTTACCGACTCTTTCGTTATCTTTACCTTATTTCTTTGTTTGCGTCAGTACACAGAAATCGATTTCCTTTTTTTCAATATCCAATAAAACTTTTTTCTGCTTATTTCTGATACCGTGTACGTTCCATATAGCCGCTTCCGAGTAGGATTTGCTGGCAGAGTTGAATCCTATTTCTAGAACCCTTAACTTATTCGTCGGGAAAAAGTGGACATTTCTAAGAGTTTTATCACAGGGTGAGGGGTGAGACACTTCACGCTGTCTCCGAGGTCCATTAACCACTTTCAGCAAACTTAAAATCATTAGAAACTATATCAGAAGTACAATGGAACAGAAGAGAATCTCTAATCTAAGTATAATCCTTTATCAACTTTGACGACATTATCAGCTCATCTACAGCTAAGGAGACTCGAATAATTCCATTTTGAGGTACAATACATAAGAAATTTTTGTTTTGGAACTTACGGACGAATTATAGCTTATTGAAGTATTCAGGTAGTGGGAGTGAGATCGGAAAATGAAGCGGCAACTGATCTTTGCCTCACAACAGCAAGACAGCAACAGTTTCACTAAAATAGCAGATGACATTATTTTAATAAAATGTTTACACCTCTTCACAGTAGCAGCAGAAAATTAATATAATAAAACTGATTATGAGAATAACAAAAATTAAAAAAAAACGACAAATATATATTTGAATTATTTTCTATCCACAATTATTAATTATAATAATCAAGTGATCATACTTTACGTTATAAAAATAGTAACGCTGTGAATCATGCATCTCTTAAGATTCCATTTTCCAGATGGTGCGGTAAAAGGTTATGGTTACGGAAGTTCGGTACAGTTCGTGATAATTGAGTGTTTCTTGTTTTTCTTTATAGTTAAACAAAAATTTAAATATCAGTATTCAATTTTGATTGGCTAATTAAAACTGAGTAGAAAATATATTGCCATATTTTTGTTCAAGGTCATATACTAGCAAAAATATCTTTAGTTCCCTTGTACTCAGTCAACTATTATTCTAAAATATGCATGCGTTAAAAGATAAAAATAATCTTTATAGTCTGTGGGCTGAGCACCATAAATATATTTTTGGTACAAGTGATATTTTTTATTTTAAAAATACAATCCTCATCTACCTGCTGGGTTATTAGTGCGGTAGAAAGATTTTATTTATTTACATTAAATAGATGCATATTAACATAAACATTTTAAATAATCTAATACGTATTCGGTATTTGTAAGGTAGTTTTTTCTTCGTCGTACTGGACTTAATCAGAATATGGTTCACTGTCGCCAGAAGGGAACAGTTTCTATAGATTGGCGAATATTGTTTATTGATTAAAAATTTATGGATTAAAGCAGTATGTCCAATTCTAAGTCAGTTAGTTATTACTTGGTTTCTTCTATTTAATGCATTATTCAAAATAGTGTTCACATGAGGAGATATTTCATTTAGTTTGGTTCCTGCATTTTTCAGCAGTTTTTCAATATATTCGTACAGTTAGCTTTCATTAGGTTTTTAAGCTCGGTGTATGGATAAAATTTGTTGTATTCTGTAAGTTAATTTGACCTGTGTTTGGTAGGTTGTCCACTTTCTCATTTCCATTTATTCCTACATGCGAAGTTAACCGTTAGTAGATCAATTGTACTTCTTGTTGCAATTTCGCAACTGTATATAAACATTGCTGAAATATTAAGATTAAAAGACTTGTTATTTTGATTCAGCATATAAAAAAAGTGGAACAATAGGCGGTAATGTAGACTAGCGTGGAGCTACATACTGTTTTCTGTATTTTTAAAATAATGTATTTAAAATTAAATTAATATTTATTAATTTAAAATTAAATTAATATTTATTTCTTATATTTTAAACTAATTCAATAAATTATTATGTTTGCTCCTAACGTAGTAAAAAAGCATACGTTCTTTATTTATGACAAACCTTTCAAATTCAGACCAAGTAATAATAATAATAATAAAAAAATTTTAAAAAAAATTGAAGCATAGAAAAGTTAGTCTATTTCGTTAAAATTGCCGATCGCTTTGGTAATTACTGCCCACACGTAGCGTGAACTGGTAAAAAGCATTTCTTTAATATATATAGCGTATCTTTAACGTATATAGTAATATACATACCCAAGGCGAAAGGGAAAAACCCGCGAGTTCTAAATTGAACAATGACATTCTGCTCCCTTTCTTATGGTCTCAATTGTTATAAAAAGGTCATCGTATGTGCAGAAAGCAACATAATGGTCCCTCGAGCTGGATCGTATTCTTCTTTTTCTGTTTTTATATGTGTTTAGGGTTCTCTGCAAGTAGATACCCTTTTTCCATGTTCTTATCTATGTCTAGTTGCGGTTTCCTGGTTGTAGGAGCCTTGTCGTTTATGAAAACCATTTTACATTTCGTTTCTTAAGTTTTTCTTATGGTAGAAGCCTATTCGGTTATTGTAATCATTTTACTTTCGGTGCTTACGGGTTCCTTATGGTAGGAGCCTAGTCGGTTGTGATAATCATTTGTTGGGGTATTTCTTTTATCTGAAAAGATACCCAACACTCATTGCCGAGGTATAAAACATTTTCGTCTACAAGAACATCTATTTTATGCCATATTTCCGTGATTTGTTGGGCATATAAACCTGAAATCCACATCTGCCACGAAATCCTAACGACATATCGTCTACCGTTGTAAAATGGGACATTGAATAATGTTTTGGTAGCTGAGCAGTAAAGATGTCAAAAAATTCCTTTGTTACAGCTATTTGTGACGTTTTTGGCGCTCTTCTCGAGTAGTTTTATCATCAAAACGTAAATTTCCTAATAGAAACCTAAGCCATTCTAGGGACATCATCAATCGGTATATCTACATTGACAACCCATTGTTGTCAATGTAGATATACCGTTCTAAAAAGTTCAGCAGCATTTGATGGTTACTCTTGTTCGCAGCTGCTATGTTCAGTAATCCCACAATGCCTTTAACTCAGTTACGTCTATTCCTCCTCCTAAGTGCCTTCTCTGTTGAGGTTGGCGATCAATATGGCAAATTTCTCTATGTTCTGGGCTTGATGAATTAATTCATTTCTTTTTCTGTCGGTCTAATCTCTGATGTTTCGTAGCCAAGACTTTTTCTTTCGTCCTATGCCCCTTTTACCTTAAATCTTGCCTTCTAATATTACCTGGAGCTGCTTAAATTCCCTATGGCGCATTATGTGTCCTAGATATGACGTCTTTCTAATTTTGATAGTATTGACCAGATGAGGGCGTGATTACGTCTATTAGGCTGGCTGTTTTATAGATTGGGGCATACTCGTTCCGTAAAATATATATTGGTATTTTCGACGATAATATCTGGCGTAAAAAATAAACTCCAAATTTCGATGGCGTCTGTTTTTTGTTTTGGAACTCTTCTCACAAAAGGCACTTGCGCTAGAAGATTTTGTGCACGGATACGTACAGCTGTTTGAGAGAAAACATGCTTATTCCATCTGATAATCTTATCTTTTCCGAGAAAATACGAAATTCTGTGAAGAGGGCCATTTTCGTTGAGATTTTCATTGCAATTATTTCCTTTTAATTCTTCCTTTTCCAATATTGTGGTATTGAGTTTTTAATACGTCAAAAACAAGGCTCTCATCATCGTCATCGTCTTGTATTTGTTGAGTATCAGATTTATGCTCCAACTCATTCCATAGCATTTAAAATCTCTCTTGTGCCCTTTCATAATCATCGCCATAAAAAATATGCTGTAACAAAAAGCTACGTTCTTCTACTAAAAACAAACACCAAAAAGAGAATCGTAATAAGAGTTTTATAATAGAAAAATAAAGGTTGACTATCCTCGGTCCCAGATACCGATTATAACGGGAAAAATGCACACACTCTGTCAAAACCGCTGTGTCAATTAACAGAAGACGTCATTTCCATGCTGTCGGTTTCAGAGACCTTAGGTTAGCAACGAAGGGTTAAAAATGCTGTTACATAGCTATATCTTTTTCTGTTTAGAAGTAGTTTTTGAACAGAGTAGTCAGTTAAGTGCGCCCATTATTTTTTCCCTTTTATGATACGCTTTTCGATTTCTGTTTCAGTGCGTCCATCTCTTTCGATCTTTGCCTCCATACAGATATATTCGGAACATAACGAAATTACAATTCTAGCTTCTAAGTTTAGTTCAACGTGTTTAGGGCCTCCTATGCACATATATTTCGTTTTTGTTGAGTTAACATTTAGTCCCAGTCGCGTATTACGTACCCAAGTAAATTAGTAAATATTGAAAAATTATAAATACGACGCATAAGATACCTATTTATAAAAAAAAGATTCAAAACTTCTTCTCTATCTTGTATTCATGTGATATTACAATTATTATTATAGGTGCGTTTGTATTAAATATGACGCACGTTTATATACAACCCAATGATACATACCACAATTTTTGCGTGTTAATTACCAAAGTCCATAAAATTATTTATATAGACCGAAACAGATTTATAAACATTGATGTATTTTCAAAGAAAAAAAATTAATTTCTGAAACTTCCTTGAAATAAAATACGCGTCCCGTATCCTTATAAATGTAGATATTAATGGCAATTCTATACTTCTGTTTTTCCATCGTTTGTGTGGTGTTGTTGGCTAGTTTGTTCTATAAATAAAAAGTACTTTCAAAGTGTGTATAAGGATATTTTATTTAAGTAAATATATGGGCATTTTATTTTTATTACGACATATATGCGCTTGTAATAAAAAACGACGGTACTTTTCCTAATTAATAAACCATTGACGCATTTACTATGCTATACTAAAACTAAAACGTAGCTGGTGTATTATTAACATGATATTGTTGTAACTTGCGATAAATATATCCATTAGTTAAAAATTTAAGTAAAAATAAGTGTTTTCAGCATACCTACATATATTATTTTGTTAAAATTATACAGGGTGTTTCAAAAAAGGTAACAGTCTCTAGGATAGGTAAAAAACTGAAAAATAATTGGGGTTTGGGTAAAAAAAAATGTTTGTAACGCCATCTGTTTTCAAGGTAAAGTGCGTAAAACTACACATTTTTTACGATTTTGCCGAAACTATTGGCAACATTGTAGGTAATGAAATTTTATAAAAATATCTTTTTGGAAGCGGACACATACCATGAATTTGTTTTTATATCTGACTCAATGTTTTTTCGTTTTCCATAGTATCACCACATCATCCGCGAACGCTATGCATTGTTCCTTACTATTGAAAATATTCCTGTTTCCTGTGCTCATATTTGATCTTCTTACGATTTGTTTTAATACTAGATTCATTGATAATAGATCCTCTTGTTTTAAACCTTGCCTTCAACCTTGCCAGTCCCGCGCCGATCTTCTCCAGGTTCTCACGTCTAGCAAATTTTACGCGTCCGCTGCCACTTCATCGTCCCCCCTTTTCCGTGGCCTTTTGGTCTTGCACACTGCATTTTACTATCTAGAGCTCTTTTTAATGATCTTTCAGTCTCTATTCTTACTACATGACCAGCAGGGAGAGTGGGGCTCCTTCAGACATAAAAATTTGAACTATTATATCACTCTGAATACATCACCAACTAAAGAAAGAAAATATTCATAAAATACATTGTTCACCCAACTTTCACTGTATATATGCTTTTAATATTAAACCCTATACTTGTTGTAACAAAAAATCAAAACCACTTTTTCAAAAACGTCTGAAGGTGCCCCACTGAAGTGGCACCTTCAGACGGGAAATGGGGCAGCTTCAGACACAATTGGAAAAATGACAACCTCATATAAATGTTTTAGAAATTATTTATTACAATATTTAAAACTATATTATAATTCCTAATCAAACTCCTAATGCATATTTAAGTTTTCCAATGAAACTGAAAAAAACAATAATGATTTCTGTCGCTTTGTATTCTGCTCAGGAGTTGGCAAAAGTGCTACAATTTCTGATAAAGCAGCACTAGAGATATCTGGTAGGATGGGGTAGAAAAATTTATAATTTACTTTAGATGACATTCTCAAAAATGAAATTTCAACATCCCCATCATTACATTTACCAATGATTCCACCAACATAGTACACATCTTTTTGTTTTACAGTCCCAAATTTAACCAGCTCAAAATCTTCAATTTTCAATTTACTCCTGTCAAAATTTTGCTGTGGTTCTTCTAATACCTTATCATCAGAGTTTTTGCCATTTTCATCATCAGTTGTCTTCTTATTCTTCTCATTTTCAAAAAGTATTTTTCTTTTCGTAGATTTAGTACGTTCAGCATTAGAGTTGGTGGTTTTCTTTGTTTTTTTTTATCTGTTTTTCTGCCAGAAGAAGCTTTTCTGAAGTGTCAGTTATTATTCTGCTTTTCTTCTTTTCTCTTGGTTTATTGGAGCTAGTATTAAGTTTCGATTTTGGATATCCTCGTATCTCCTCAGGACTTAAATAACAGCCAGGCTGTTGAGAGGGCATGGGCGTAGAGTTTTGTCAGCTTGATGTTGAGTGTCAACGAAAGTATTATGAACAGGTGGAGAGAATATTTCGAAGACCCCCTGACTCAAGAAGACTCTAATAATGAAATAGACAACACTGAAGATAACCCACATGAGAACCCAAATCAAAACAAAATAACAATAGAGAAAATAAGAGAAATAATACTCAGGCTCTAAAGAGGAAAGGCATCTAGCTATGATAAAATAACTGCGGAAATGCTAAAAAATATGGGGGAAAATGGAAATGAAATGCTTAGAAAAGTTTGCAATAAAGCATGAAATGAGAGCAAGATCCCAAAATACTGGGAAGTGGGCGTTATTCTACCCATTTTCAAAAAAGGTGACAGACCAGACTGCAGCAACTACAGAGGTATAACCCTCCTGAGTATCCCTTCCAAAGTTTATGAACGAGTACTGGAGAAAAGATTACTACAAGAAGTAGACCATAAGCTGTAGCAGTCACAAAGCGGTTTCAGGAAGGGAAGAAGCATCCATGACCATATTTTTGCACTTAAGCAGCTAATACATAATGCACGAAATACGAGCACAGAACTATACCAAGCCTTCATAGACCTCGAAAAAGCATTTGATAGAACTCCGCGAACCGAAATAGACAAAAGCCTAAAGAACAGACAAGTAGACAGCAAACTCAGAAAAGGTATTATGAGCCTATACAAGAACACAAGAAACAGAGTAAGAACAGATAATATGGAATCAGACAAGTTTGGAGTCAATGATGGCTTACGACAAGGAGGTGTACTAGGCCTCATCCTGTTCAATATTGCACTAGATGATGTAATAAAGGAAACTAGAGAAGAAACATGGAGAATATTTGTTGGACATAGAAACCTGGAAATGATAAAGATAGCCTAGTGCGCATTTGCAGATGACCTCGTCGTATTTGGAAGAAACGAAGACGCACTTAATAGAAACATCCAAATATGGAGAGATAAACTCGAAAAACGTAATCTGAGAATCAATGAAAGTAAAACCAAGGTCATGGTTTGTGGGGAAACAGACCAACATACAAACATTAAAATCAATAACGATAGTTTAGAATAAGTCGAAACCTTCAAATACCTGGGAGTGCAACTAGAGAGTAAGGGTACACAAGAAGCAGAGATAAATAATCGAATAGCAAACACTTCCATAAAAAATAAACTGTTATCTAAAATATTTTTGTTTAAAATGATCTCAGCTAGATTTTTTAGTTAAAAAATTTTTTCCCCCGGCGTTCAGATTATTGGTAAATCGATTTTTTTGCGTTTTTACTCCCTCACGAGGCGGTTTTTAGAGGTTCAGTGGCATGTTCGTCTCTGACGACTGGAGTAATAGGAATTAGTTACAAAATTCAAACGAATCTGCTAATTAATATTTGTAAAATAGATGATATAATATGGAAAATATTCTATACAGTTTTAAAATATTTTAAAATTAATAAATAAGAACAAAGCATTTACTGTTTTCGCAGAAATATTACAAGTTGAGTCATTGCAACATATTCTCTTTCTTTGTTAATAATGTTTCCATTACTCATTGCATTCAATGCCGTCTATATATTTAAAGTAAACATTAATCCAGTTGTCTTCTATAACACGAAAAGTATTGCTGATATGTATAAAATATACTCGTAACAGATATAAAATGTTATTACTATGAAGATATATTCTTTTGAAGTAATTAATACTTTATAAAAAGATTAAAAAAAAACCAATTGCGTAATTGTTTTTAGAATATATCGCAATAAATAGAATTTATCTTGCAACAGTTATAGAAACAAAATTTGTTTTTTGAAAATATGTTTTCGTATCAGTTTAATTTATACCATGGTCTAAAATTAACCCTTTAATTTAATCATATTTTTTTTATAAAAGATAGATATAACGATTTATGTAAATATTTAGTGCCTGCAACACATTTAGTCCATTGAAAAGTTATATTAGGGATCCATTTTTGAGAGGGCGAAATTTTATATTTTTGGGGGACTAAAAATAAGCTTAAGTTCAACTTTGTGAGGTCGTCATTCTTGTTTTCCGGTCACCATCTTAAAAAAGGGGGGCATTGGGTTTTTACATTGTATCTCAATATTAGTAGCAAATTAAATTGTCTACAACTTTATTTGTATTACTTTTAATCGTAAAATGGAAAATAAAAAGTTATGAACAAAAATAACTAAAAATCTTTGAACAAATATTCTTTTGAGCCTCATAATTTTTTTTCTGGTAATTTTACAATAAAATGACTTCAAAGCAATATTATGGTTCTTCAAAGAATAATTTTTACTACAAATATGGAATAAGGAATGCAAAGGGTTTTGCACTGTATCTCGTAAACTATCAACCCTAGACATGTTTTATCAAACATTATTTGTAGAAAATTAAATCGTCTATAACTTTATGACTATTACATTTATTCGTAAAATGAAAAAAAATTATAAACAAAAATAACTAAAAATTTTCTTGTCGGCCTTATAACTTTTTTTTTGGTCATTTAACAATAAAAAGACATTAGAGAAATATTATAGAGGGTGTTTCAACGAATATTTTCTCGAATGCTCGTACTTTCTTGAATACTCGTAAGAATACGATAAAAGCGAACCATTAGGCTTAGATTTCTACTAATCTTTTTTTATGGAACAAAATTTATTATTTTGTTAACATTCCTATGTGCAGTGGACTCAATTTGGACTGAAAACTTTTTCAGTGGACTAATCAAATAACTACTATCGCCATCTACAATATTTATTTTAAAAGTCAAACTTTGTTTATGTGTGTGACTATAAATCACCTAACCGCGATGGCCACCTGTGAATTGCCTGAAATAAGTGTTTCTATGGAAAAACAAAAACAAAGGTAAGAAAATATTTTTCTTATAGAATTATATATTTTACACAACTAGACTTTGTAATTGTTTTTACATTGAAGCTGATCTCCTCTTTTTATGCAGTGGTATAATTACTCCGGTATTCCAGTTTTATGGCAGTTGTTTATTATAGCAGGTGTTATTATTAGTCTGGGACAATTATCCGTAAAGAAAACGAGATGTTCTACTTCACTTATCTTTGAGCTCAGAAATTTTATGAGTACTGATGCAATTTCATCACTTCATCTTGTTGCAACGTTTTCCGTCCATTAAAACATATGACCTACGTCTTCCGTACAATCATGGATTCCTAGATTATACATCCATATTTTTCTGCAATAAAATTTAGAACCAGTGGTTAATTTGGGAAACGGTTACACTTGCTGCAAGTCAAACGATATAACACATCTCTTCTTATCAATTTTGGACCAGGCTGTTTCGCTCTTCATCTTGATTTTTGTCGATAGGTCACTTAAGTCAAAAGATATCTAATTTTTACTTTACCGTCGAGCTGATACAAATTTTATTGAACATTGATTTCACGTGCGTAACTGTCATTCAAAATCGACGGTCGCTTCAAGCCTTGTTTGGGAGAACGGTTCATTCTACACAAAAAGTGCAAATAAACATTTTTGTTTAAAATTATCTCAGCTACATTTTTATTTAAAACATATACATATTTTTGGTAAATCGACTTTTTGAGTTTTTACCACTCTGCGAGGGGGTTTTAGGGGGAAGCCCAGAGGTAAAAGTGGTAAATTTTTTTGCATCTTTTTTGGGGTCCCATAATTTGTATTCCTGGCAAAATTTATCTATCGTATGATTTTTAGAGATTCAGTGACAGTTTCGTCTCTGACGACTGGAGTATAATGTTGATGCTTTGTTTTTTGTCATTTTAAATAATTGTAAACTTCATTGTAAATATTTATTTGTTTTTAATTTTTTTAATATAATTTTTTATCGAAAATAATTTATATATTATAGCATGTACTTTTGGATTGACTGTATTAAATGAATTACCATTAAACATACAGATTCCATCAATAAAAACTGTTTATATATAAAGATAAGAGATACATGAACTTACTTTACGTTTTATATGGCAAATACTTTACTTTGTGTATATTAAAATAAAGATATCATCAGTAAACAATATAAAAACTACAATAAATATTTGCGAAATATTGCACATACTTTTAAAAAATTGTGGTTAAGATTTAAAATTTACTTTTAACCTGTCAAATAATCCGGCAGCTGGGTACTTTCTGTATTCATGGAAGGGTGGATAATTATAGAAAACTTGTGGAAAGTTATAGAAAATAGGAAACTATTCTTTTATATCTAAAATTTTTCGGTACACGAAATGTAGGTCTGCCATCTCAAAAAGTGGTATTAATTTTTATAAACAATTTTTTATAAATAAATATTGAAATTTAAAAATGTTAACCTACAAATAGTCCCATCCTGTCCCAAAGTACGGCTAAAAATACATTAAAAATGCTATAAATATAACAATTTTCAATTGAAGGTGACTTATCTACAAAATGAACTGAGAGCTAACGGCAACAATGTTAAATGTTAGAAGTAAATTCTTACCGCCACTTACCGGGGTAATTTTTATTGCGTATGCTTTGCCAATGTGGATAAGTGAAAAGTAAGATGGTTCCATAAAATTGGCCCACGTAACAATATACCTTCTACATACCGTTGCGATTTACGAGCGAATCGTTGACCAAGTTCGTTAAATACTTTAAAACATCGGTACACTTATCAACACTTCGTTGGTCTATATATTTACGTCCTTGGAAAGAGTCTATATTGGAGCCAAGTAAGAAAGTACTTACAACAACCAAATGTAAGAAAAAAGAATGGATGACCGAGGAAATTCTAGAGTTGATGAATGAAAGGAGAAAAAACAAAACCATTAATACGATCCGCTATAAACAGCTTCAAAACCAAATAAAAAGAAAAATTAGGGAGGCTAAAGAAACCTACTTGTCTGAAAAATGTAAAGAAATAGAAGAACTGCAAAACAGATATGACAACTTTAATCTACATAAAAAAGTCAAAGAACTAGCCGGTGTAGGAAGTAGAAGAACCTCAAATATATTGCTCGATAAAAATGGAAATATTATATTGAAGACAGAGCAAAAACTACGACGATGGAAAGAGTACATCGAGGAATTATTTCATGGCCAGAGAGAAGCTAGTACATCTGTAGATAGCCAAACGGGAGATGTAGGCCCAGGGATAACCAAATCAGAGGTTAGTCAGGCATTATACTCAATGAAAACCAATAAATCTGCTGGTCCAAATGAATTACCAAGCGAGCTATTAAAGTTGGTGAACGAGAAAAACCTAGACATAATAGTAGAACTGTTCAACGCTATCTATACTACGGGAATCATCCCTAGAGAAATGTTGACGTCAGCATTTGTGTGTTTGCCAAAAAAAGTGAATGCCAAAGAGTGCAGTGACTATCAAACCATAAGCTTAATGTCACATACCTTGAAAATTCTGTTGAAAATTATTCACGCCAGAATTCACACTAAACTGGAGCTGGATATTAGTGACACACAATATGGGTTCCGCAATGGTATGGGTACCAAAGAGGCACTATTCTCCTTCAACGTTCTGACGCAGAGATGTTTGGATGTTAACCATCCTCTTTACGTCTGTTTTATAGACTACAATAAAGCATTTGATAAAGTAAAACATGACCGACTCATGGAAATTCTAAAAAATAAAAACCTAGATGAAATAAATTTAAGACTAATAACAAACCTTTATTACAATCATCGAGCAATAGTACGAATTGAAAAAGAGACATCTGAAGAAATGGAAATAAAGAGAGGAGTCAGGCAAGACTGCATACTATCACCTCTATTATTTAACACTTATTCTGAAGAGGTAATTCGAGAAACTCTGGAAGATGAAACAGTCGGCATAAGAGTAAATAGAATCGTAGTTAACAACATCAGATATGCAGATGATACAGTAATAATAGCCGATAGTTTACAAGACCTGGAAAGACATAAGTAAAATAGTAATGTGTAGTAGGGAGTACGGACTCTCGCTCAATATCAAAAAGACGAAGTTTATGAAAATTTGTAAAAACAACCATAATACTAACGAAATCTTGACAGAAGAAGGCCAGCAGATCGAAAGAGTAAAAAAGTACTCTTACCTAGAAACACTTATAACAGAAAATAATGACTACACTGCAGAAATCAAAGTCAGAATCGAAAAAGCACGTTCTAATTTTATGAAAATGAAAAAGGTCCTATGTGGCAAAGATTTAACATTAGCTCTTAAAGTACGCCTAACAAAATGTTACGTATACAGTGTACTATACTATGGAGTGGAATCATGGACGTTAAATCTAGACACAATGAGACGACTCAACGCCTTTGAAATGTGGACAAATAGAAGAATTATGAGGGTTTCCTGGGTAGATAGAGTTACGAACAATGAAGTACTGAGAAGAATAGGTAAAGAGAAGGAAGTTGAACTTAAAATTAAAGAAAGAAAGCTACAGTATCTCGGACATGTGATGCGGGACGAAAAGTATGGCATCCTGCGACTCATTATGCAAGGAAAGTTAGATGGCAGAAGAAGCATCGGAAGAAGACGAATTTCATGGCTCAAGAACCGGTTCGGATGCAGCTCAAAACAACTTTTTAGAGCTACTGCCTCAAAAATTAAAATAGCTATGATGATTGCCAACCTCCGTAGCGGAGATGGCACCGGAAGAAGAAGAAGAAGAAGGAGTGGGAATTGGAGACATAGTTTATTCGTTTGGTTTCTTCATCATCAAACGTCTACATCTGCATAGGCGTGGTGTGTTCTTCAGTAAAGAGACTTTAAGGATAATAATAAAAGAAGATTTAAAATTTATATATGCCAAAGAATCTCGTAATTCTGTCTTAATAGAAAGAGATGATTTATTTTGAATGCTGAAAGAGAATGCTGTTCACACAGTATCTAAGATCTGGCAAGATATTACTGTAACGAGTTATCGTCAAGTATTTGTGGACGGTTTATTAACAGGTTTACGAGGAACAACGGGTAACGGGCAACGACTGATGTCGCCCATATAGGTAGTGAGAGTGGCTTTTAAGACGATAGTGCACTAATTTTTTTTTATCCAAAAAACAAAGGATTTCACGAAGGCATGGATGCCCAACGCTTTGAAAAATGGTTTGAATCTCTTCTGTCATGCGTCGAGTCAAATTCGGTAATAGTGATGGATAACGCTTCCCATCACAGCCGAATAGTAGAACATCTGCCAACTATGTCCACCAGAAAAGCAGACATGCAGAGTTGGTTAGGACAAAAATATTTTCCCAGGACATGGCTAAGGCCGATCTTATAAGTGTCAGTAGACAGCATCGTGATAGATATCGCCAGCATGTTGTAGATACAATGACTCGTGTTAAAGGATAACCATTCTATAGCTTTCTCCTTACCATTGCGAGTCAAACCCGATAGAATTAATCTAGGCTCAAGTAAAGCGTTTCGTAGCCCGTGACAACGTGACATAAAATTTCTGATGTCTAACGTTTGTTAGAACTCGCAATGGAAAGGATACGGAAAGCAGATTTTGCTAATACCGTAGCCCATGTGATTAAGAAAGAAGAGAAAGTGTGGCGATTGGAAGGAATGGTAGACACTGATTTGACACTAAATTAAATGAGGAGTGACACTGGTGGATGCCTAGCACTGCCTGGATATAGTGATAATTGATCAGATATCGACCAGGGTTAAACAGACAACTTAAAGGGCGATTTAAAATCTATTGGAGTTAGAGCATGGAGAAGAGTTGCCAGAGATAGAGGCGAATGAAGGATTGTTCTGAAGAAGGCTTTGGCTCATAACGACCAATAATGTACTGATGCTAATTATCAATGCAAGAATTGCTTTTCCTGAAGCATATTGGTTTTCCAGTAACAACACGTTAGCGATAGTTTTTTACTCTATTATTTATGATTCGTGTGTAAAATTTATATGCAAAGTTTAATAAACTGATGTTTCTTTTAGTTACCGCATATATTGTTGCTTGCTTTTTTAAATAAAGAAAACACCCCTGCAGTTTTTTATTCATCTGGTATATTTTTATGTTTCCTGCATTCGTGTAATAAGTATAAGATTTTACAATCTACTATTAAGCGTCCATATGGTGCCATTTCATTGGTTTTGGATCACTCTTAGGTTTTTTTTAAGGTTTAGGTTTTCTGTGTCTGTTGTTGTATTTATTGTTAATCTTTGTATTTTTCTCTTACTTTATATGCTGTCCATAATTCACGATATTGTGCTTTCTATGTGTCTATTATGTTTAGGAGGGCAGTGTTTCTTTCTTATTAAGTGGTAGCAATAGTTTATAAGGTACATCTTTTCGATCTTGTCCACCATGTATATAATTTTCAATATTTTTTATTAGCTTATCCCATGATTTTAAATGTGCTTTTCTTACAATAGCTTTGGCTAATTATCTTATAACTAGTAATTTTTTTTATTTGTTTTTTTATGTAATAATTTTGTATACCTAAGTTTATGTCTCATATTAGTATCGATTGCTAATTATTGCTGCCATTGAGTGTTCTGGTATGTTATGCAAGTTACATAGCTTTGCCTTGATTTATCAGAATCAAAAATAATTTTTACCGTTTTTATGATTGTTAAATGCACAAAAAAATATCATGATATCGTCATATCTATTTTAAAATTATTTTTTAATTTTTATTTATATACAGATACACTTTAAAGCCTTTATTACTTTTTATAATTGTCAATAGAAGTAAAAAACATAATCATTAACCGTAACTACCAAACATTTCCGAAAATAGCCAACAAAACTGCTCGGATAACCAAGAAAAAATTATCACCTTTTTTACCAGTTACAGTTCATTAAGTAGGATCAACAAACCGTAAAATCGGTAACAAAACTTTTTGTTTTTTCTTTAACCTTGAGTTTACAGAAGCTAATACCGGTATTAAGTTTTTATAATACCTAATTTTTGCATATCATCATCATTTTGGTTAGTTAATTAGATGATAAGGTTGTATTGTTATTTATTTCATTTTATACTCAAATAGCAACAAGATAATTTTTGTAATAGGCCAGTTTGAGTATTACTAGGAATCGAAGAATGTCAATAAGAAAAATTTACTTTACGTTAGAAATATTATATTTATATAATAATAGAGAAGGTTTGGCTAGCCAAACATTCTCTATTATATATATATATATATATATATATATATATATATATATATATATATATATATATATATATATATATGGGTGTGTGTAATTTATCCTTTCTTGTGTCAAGTCAAATAATTACACTATTGTGATAAAACAGGCCAGCCCATTGAAAATATAGTATTATCTAACATGCTAAATGTAATCGTATTAACTTTTAAATATGTATATAGATGAGAAAGTTAAATATTTAAAAGATTTTATAAATATTTTGATGATGTAACTGACAACTATTTCAATCATTGATTTAAATCTTATAAATTTCGATAAGCATGTCTAAACACCAATCTATTACAATAATTCTATTTTCGATTTCACTTTTTTCGCCAATTTCATTTATATGTTAACACAAATATTCTTTTCGTAGTAATATAACTGTGAGAGTTACCAGATGGCAAATACGGTTATCGTGTAAAAGTTAATAGGCCTATTTAGTTTAGAAACTATATGTATATATGGCCAGTTTTTTTTTAGTCTGCGTCCCAATGCTAAAAATCGAAAAAGTTTTCTCACAAGTACAACTTTTTACAGGCACTGTTGATAATTTTACCTTAGTTGGTTACATACACAAAACATAGATTTTCCATTATGTTAAGACATCCAATCGAACTAGTCGAGAGCTTTCGAAGGTGAAAAATTTTTTTACTTTTTCTTATGTTTAAGACTAATTACTTCAGCTTCTAATGCTAAAGAATCCAAATAAAAATGGTCTGAGGTGTATTTTAAATCTTACCATACCAGTAAAATTTCCTAACATCGCTCTCCGTAAAATGTACTTTTTCAAAACATAAAAAAGTGTACTTAATATGGGCCATTCTTTCTTTTATCAATTCTGACCATCAAAATGATTGTTATATCATATAATATAAACGTAATTATTTTGTTATTTATGTTAAAAACTATTCTTCTTTTTCTTCTTTTTATGTATTCCTGACTGTTTTTCAATGTGCCTCCAGTATGTTATCGTTTCATTCTTTTCGTGGTCTTCTAGCTGATCGTCTTTTTTTTGGGGAGCCGTCTTTACCACTCTATTTATTGTCATTCGGCTTGTGTGATCGTTCCTTTCTACACTTATATTTCTTACCCAGTCCTTATTGTTCTCCACCTTGCATCTACGTTGTATATCTGTACTTCTAGCTCTGTCCCATAGTGTCTTTCCATTAATTTTTCGAAGAGTTTTCATCTCTGCTGTTTCTAACATTTTTTTTGTCCTCTCTGTGTCTGACGACTGTTTGACTGTTTTTTAAATTCTGCCTATCATTTCTTTACCGATATTCTTGTTTCTTCATAATGTTTCATTCAGACAACCTGCTGCTCTGTTTGCTCTATTCACTTGATCTTCCACTAATGTGTCTAGTTTTCTATAGCTAGGTAGTGTAATGCCTAGATATTTAAACTCCATCACTTATTGGTGCAGCATCAGTTATGGGCACTTATTATTATTATTATGCAGCACAAGCTTATATATTTCTGATACAGCTTTACATTTCCGCAAGAACTTTCTTTTATTGGCGTGTATTATACAACCTACATCTTTTGTTGCTCTTTCCTTTTTATAAACTTGTATAACGTAAACTTGTAAACTTGTAAACTGTATAACGTCCAATGTTTATTTTATAGTTCTTTTTCTTCGTTTCCTTTCTTTTTCGTCTGTGTTAAAGCTGTGTTTGAGAAAGTATGTAGTATTTATTTTCATATTTTACATTTTTTTACTTTCTTTTACTGTACTATTATTTAATCTAATTTAATGATATATTCTAACTTATTTGCTTTAAATTATATTGTTTCCTGTTATTCAGTAAAATCTCATTGTTAAATTGGCTATCACATTTATTCTGTTTTTAAGTTCAAAGAATTTGACTTTCTTTTTTGTTATTTTTATGTCGCAAACACAGAAACTGCTGATAAAGTATCATATTACTGTACCATTAAGTTAAATTATCGCTATTCAAAGCGCATTACAATAGCACTGATTTATGGGGTACACTTTTCCCATGAACCACCTAACGGTCAGAGGGTTCTTTCTGATCATCTCAAGACACACTTAACTAGACAGCGTACAGTAAGCATATCGTAAGAGTGTATCGATTAAGTCCTCTTTTGAGCCTCGGCGCTGGGCGAAAAGTTTTCATGCCTGCTACGATTAACAAACCAATATTTGAAAGGGTAAGCCTATTCTTTGTACAGATAACAGTAATGAGTTAAAACAAGTTAATTCTCGTAATTTACTCAAAATTAATATTTGCTATTTTCGCTAATTTATTTACAGGCAAAATATTGCATTTTTTCTACGATTATTATTCTAATCTCATTTAACCAGCGACATCTAAGTTTTATACAATACAGCTTCTTCTTAATTATGTGCCATCTCCTGTAAGAAGGTTGGCAACCATGATGGCAATTCGCACTTTCGATACCGCTGCTCTAAAGAGATCAGCAGAAGTGCAGTTAAACCAAGCTCTCAAATTGTTTAACCAGGAGATGCGTCTTTTTCCGCGACTCCTTCTACCCTGTATTCTTTCTTGTATTATTAATTGCAGCAAGTTATAACGCTTGCCCCTCATGACATGTCCTAGATATTGCAGCTTTCTGACTTTAATTGTATTTAAAACTTCTTTATATTTTCCCATTCTTCTCAACACCTCGACATTCGTGACTCTATCCACCCAACTTATTCTTAATAACCTTCTGTAGGCTCATAACTCGAAGGCTTCTAGTCTGTCCGAAACATCTTTCTTTAATTTCCAAGCCTCCAACCCATAAATAATACGGAGAACAGTAGCATCTCAGAAGTCTTATTTTTAAAGAAATTGAAATGTCCCTGCTGCAGAGTACTTTTTTCAGTTTGTTGAAAGAATTTGTTGCCTGTCCTATTTTTGCCTTAATCTCTTCTGTGTACTCATTATTTTCGTTAATTATTGTACCCAGATATTTATATCTTTCAAACTTTTTTAATTTGTTCTCCATGTATTGTTATGTTTTCTTGGCGCTGTTGGGCTTTTGTAATTACCATAAATTGTGTCTTTTTTGTGTTTAGGGACAGTCCGTTTTCTTCACTGACTTCTACCACTCTGTCAACCATTTGTTGTAAATCCTCAAGACATTCCGATAATAAAATAGTGTCGTCGCTAAACAGTATATTATTAATTGGTCGGCCATTTACTTTTATTCCCATAGTTAGTTCTCCTAGTGCTTCCTGAATTATTTCCGCTGAATACAAATTGAACAATGTAGGAGACAGGACACAGCCCTGCCTGACGCCCCTCTCAATCTGTATTTCATTTGAAAAGACGTTGTTCTCTTTTACCACAGCGATATGATTATAATAGATAGCGCTAATGATCCTGATGTCTCTCATATCTAAGTTTTTCTTTTTAAGTCATTCGATAAGACGGTTATATCTGAACTTATCGAAGGCTTTGGTGTAATCCAAGAAATACATATATACTGGCTGATTAACATCCATGCACCTTTGCACAAGTACATTCACAGCGAAAAGGGCTTCCCTCGTTCCCACTACATTTCTAAATCCAAATTGTGTCACTTATGTCCTGCTCAAGTTTGTTGTGCATTCTCCGGTGTATAATTTTTAAAAATATTTTGAGCGTATGGCTCATTAAACTTATTATCCGGTGGTCTTGGCATTCTTTTGTATTTGGTTTTTTTGGTAATGTTATGAATGTTGACATCAGCCAATCTCTGGGAATGATTCCTGTACTGTATATGTATTGAATAATTATCGACCAATATTCCAATTTGCTGTTCTTCTATTAACCGTATTATGTCTACAGGTATTTCGTCAAGACCTGTTGACCTGACAATACAGCTAGGAAATCTAAATTTACCTTTTCGAACTCCATTCTTACGCAGGTCAGTTAGAGTTTCAGTCAGACTTAGTAACAGTTCTTGCTTGACTATTTTTTATACTTGTGTCTGTGTTTCCTTTAACGTTAGCCTTTTGTTTATTCGTGCTACCTAGTTTTCCTTGTTCTCGCAAGGTCGCCATCTTCGCTTCGTCCAGTTAGATATTCAGTTTTTTTGGTGTATTCTTTGTTTCTATTGTATATATCAGTCAGTAACATACTATTTTATGTGGTTTATTGTTATCAGCGATTTTTTAAACCTGGTCGCTATAAAATAAAAACTCATTGTGTACGGTAGATATATCAAGTTAAACAAAATGACGGAAAATTTATTTAAAATGCGTCATTCTACTATTAAAAAAAGGTATTCTACACTTTTATTTACCTTGGGATTCATAAAATAACATTGGGTTACGGTTTTAATACCTAAACGACGCCAGAAAAGCGTTTAAAATTATATAGATATAATTTTATTTAATAAGATCTTAAAAAAGATATCATTAAATAAGTTATATTAAATATAACAATATAATTAATAAACACATTAAATAGTGTTATATTTATAAATCAGAAAAAATATTTTTAGGGCATCTTGTTATTTAACCTTTCAATCGTATTCGTCTATATTAGTACATGATAATATTATTTTCCAAAGACAAATATTAAAAAACAGAATGACAATATTTGTCCAAACTAACATTGTCGATGTTATTAATAAAAAGGCAATTTCGAAATCCTGTTTATAACCAAAGTTCAAAACTGGACTAATATAAACAAAAGTGCATGCGAAGGCCTTCGCCTGGGTAAATAAGATAAAATAACAAATTGTATTTATTGATCTCTAGTAGTTGAGAGAAATAAGGTATTCCTATTGTAGTATAAAAGCAGTATAAAAGACGTATCTTAAAAATATTGAGATACATACAGTGGTCTAAAAATATTCTATTGCAATAAGGGCACACAATTCTATTGGATAACATGCGTGTCTTGTTTGAAAATACTTTCACTACACTTCAAGTTTAACCTTGTAGATTCAGTAGTTTTATAAACATAATTGCCTAGTAAAGTGTCGATTTTTAATAGAATCTTGATGTTATATGAAGGATGAAGGTAAACAGAGAACAATCGAGGGTACTTAATGATTGTAATTCCTTCGTAGTCGGTATTCAAAATTTAAGATATAATACGTAATTAATTAAATAAGTAATGTCATCCAGTATTAGTTATTGCGTTGTAAATAAAAGTAAATAAATACAATACATCCCAACGTAATATATATTTATCAATCCTCCCAAGTATTCAAGATATAATCGTTTAAGAAATATCGCCAATCCATTTAGGCATTAATATATTGGCGATAGGTGATACGAGATATATATATATATATATATATATATATATATATATATATATATATATATATATATATATATATATATATATATATATATATATATATATATATATATATATATATATATATATATGTTTCCTGGAGCGGGTTCGTTGGACTTGGATATGCTACCGAATATTTCTCTTTTTTCAAGTATTCTTGTTTCAAATATGAGTAATAGGTTTTCGCCTGTCTTGGATATGGTTAATATTTCATATTCACATGTCCATACATTTTCACTGACAGGATAAGGATTTTGGTTTAAAGCCAAATTAAGCCAGATTATATAAAGCCATAAACAAAATTAAATTTCCCAAAAATTAATAAAAATAATAAGACTAAAATAATTAGAAAGTATGTAAATAAAGAAAAAACAATTACTAATAAAAGAACTAAATTTCAGATGCATGCTGAGACATCTACTTATTATCGCACAATTTGGCAGAAGATAACAGAAACATTTGTGCACTTAAACCACATTTCTAAGGAAAATGAATGTCTAATAAAGTCTGTCTTGACAATCCAGCGCCGAATTAGTGATTGACATCAGGAAAGATGTTCCTTTAAACAGAGATTTCCTACTTGCCATGACAACCTGTGCCGTCCTGTTGGAAGACAAAACTGATCGACTTTTTTCGCAGCATATATTACGTGTTCACCGAAGCTCTGTTTGGTGTCCAGTATTATTACGACCAGATATTTAACTTCGACTGATTCCAGAAAAAAAAAACAGGACAAGACTCCATCCTTAAAGAGTCATAGACTAATACACTTCACGTAAGCATAATAAAGACAGCGCAATAAAAGGCACGGCGAAACAATGACAGCAGGTAAATATTATGCCATTACGCAGGAAATAGTTCAGCTGTAAATACTTGTGAGAACACAGTGAACCTGTACCACGTGGCTCACATAAGGATTAAGTATTTTATACAAAAATGGAAAATAACGCACTATAATGTATATTTAATATAATTTAATATATATTCACTGTTGTTAAACAACACGATTATGTAATATACTAATTATAATTTATTTATTTCAACTAAAATGTACTTTTTCATTCAAGTGAGAATCAATCTAAGTCTGTCAAAAGAGGTTTATTCTGAGGACTGTCTTGCAAACACAGAGAAGATAAAAGTGCCCAGTTGTCCATGTCGTCATAGTTTGGCTCATTTTGTATCACATTTGAAAGGTCGGGTAGAAGTAGATCATTATTTTCAAGGTCATTTGGTGCAGTAGGTTTTGTAAAGTTTGCGATTAAGTCCTCATGATCAATATCCAGTATTTCTTCCCCTTCTTCGACTTCTTTGTCATCGTCATTATACTGAAACAGTTCAAAGATAAAGTATATTTATTATAAGTTTATAAAAAAATTAATAATATCTTATATTTTCGTTTTTTATGGGATTTAATATACTGGACGTTGACACGTGACGCAATCATAAAACTGTAGGTGTGAGTGGGTAGCAATAAAAAATATACAAAATATCGTAAAACGTCAGAAATTATATTGTAACTAACGTCAGAAGAAGACAAAACGAGAAAACAACAAATATATTGATTAACCATATGTCTTCATGGACTAAGTAGAAATGTTAAATTAAATTTCTTGTTTTGTCAGAAAAATATTACTACGCCCCGGATAGTACCTAATAGACATCAGCTGGGAGCAAATCAGAGGAGGTATGCAGAATTAGTTTGTGGTTTAAATTACAGGGTTGCCACGCGCCACGGTTCCTATAATTATTTATTGGTTTGTTTATTAGTATGTAAAATGTTGTTTACATGAATAATTGTTTGCAAAATAACGACTGTGTAACGAGTTGTATTTAATTATTTAAAATCTGTAAATTTTGTAAAATTGTAAATAATCTTTTAGTGCTGCTCAAACAAGGTTTATCTGGCTTAAATTCGGATTATATAGTGGGAGCCTTAATACGCCATGTCCGTTATTTCTAGTAGTGGAATCAATTGCAAATTTTACTTATTTCGGTTTGTATAATTTTATAATAGCCGGTCTGGTCTGGTCTGAGCATTTTTGCAGGAAAAGAAATATTTCTAGTTATTATCCAATCATTTTACTCTGTGGTGATGCGGATATTGGTGCTTTATGATAAGGTGCACAGTCCATCACGATGACACTGTTGGAAGGTAGATTACTTAACAAGTTTTTTTAATAACCACTTTTTGCAGTTGACAAAATTCATATCAAGGTAATCATCCGATTTTGTTTGGGATTTCCATTTCACACAAAATCCACAGACAAAACCTGTATCGGTCCCTGCATTTACAATAATCAAAGGTTGGCGTTGTGGACGAATCCTTTAAGTAACCTGTAATTACATTTCAAATGCCAACTTTGTTTGGCTCCTTTGTACACAAATTCTTTAAAAAATCGCATATGAATTTTATTTATAGTGGAATTTTTTGCTAAGACTGCCCTTTAGCGGTGGTACGCAAGCCTTGGACCCATTGTCCAAGATTTCCAGTATTTATGAAGATTTATTCCTATTTGGGATTGTCGTAGACGCCCAGTCTGCTTGATAAAACCGGCAAGCCTCTCAATTTATATATCATATTATGTTGTTTTTCTCGAGTTAACGTGACCTGTGACGGCCTGTAGTACCTCCCAAATTCCATCTGTATGTAAAGCAGTTAATTGGTTTCCTAGCAAGACTAAGCCGACGGAATCCTTAGTCTGACGACAATCGGTCCTCTCGTTTCATCCTGCCAGATATTCCATCTTACTTTGTTATTTTTAATATTACGACCCTGTTGTTTGATAAGATTGATCAATGTTTTCAGATGCTGAATTCCACCTGTGATTATTATTTCTATGGCTTCCTGAGAGCCAATGTCTCCGCCTGAAAAAACAGTAATATAATCACCAAGGTAATAAAGGGGTCCTGTCTGGCAAAGGAAGATCGCCATTTACGAAGACCATTCCTGCCCCGTTATACCCTCATACTCCACTTTCTATCTAAATATACGATTAAAGATCCACTGGATCCACTTGAAAGAGAGACTGAAGTCTTTTGACATTGCCAGCATGGGAAGCACCCTCCTTCGTTTTCACATATGTTCACATGGTTACAAACTCTACCTTTCCTGTCAACTAGTCTCTTCCCAGCTCATGTTCCAGATTTTTCAATTCAATACATGAATTCATATGCCTCTGCTTTTAGATAAATATCTAAGGGATGAACTAAATAATGAGGGACCTATCTTTTAAAGGGATTTTTAAAAACATCCAGAATTGACTGCATTAATCCAAACACTTCACCCATAAAAAAGTGCCAATCTAACAATGGATTAGGTACTACATCCATCGTGTTTGTTTCAGGTTACTATCCTAGCCCCTACCAATAACTCTTGGGCATTGCATCAGAATCGATAAGGTATTGCGAGTCCTGCTTACTACATGTGGTTTCCATGATAGTTTACTATCTATGATTACTCCCAGATATCACACTCACGTCTGTACTGGGATTATTTGAACCCCTAGTATCAGCGGGTCCAACTGCAATTTTCGCCTTCACGTAAAGAATACGACCTCTGACTTCCTTGGACTAAATCTCAAGGATGAAAGCTCGAAGTATGCTTTGTGCCAAGTTATGCGATGTATTTAGATTCCTTCATCTAAGGATCACAGCAAAGTCGTTCGCATATGTCTGATCATAGTCTCCACACCTTTCTATTTTAAAGAGGAGGGAATCCACTACTATACTCTAGAGCAAAAGAGAAAGAATACCCCCTTGGGGATATCCCTTTCCAATGAGCCTATTTGGTTTCGACCCTGCGCAATCCACGGAAACTCTCCTGTGCCGTACCATTACCGTACACACATAAACTCCTGAAAAGCAATCCTGAAATGCAACCCAAAAATTTAAGATTATTTAATATTCTTCTTATTAAATTATTTATCAAATTAGATGGAAAAATAATCAAGCAGGAAGCAAGGTTTAGATATCTGAGAATAGATATAACTAGTTACGGATCAAGTAAAGCAGCGGGATCTCTTAATGACACAATCTGGAAGAACAAATACCCAAGACAAGACACAAAAACAAGAATCTATAAAGCAGCAATTAGACCTATATTAATAAACACGGCGGAGACACAACAGAGATGAAAATACTCCGACGAATATCAGGGAGAAGTCTGTTGGATAGGGAAAAAAGCGAAAACATAAGAAAAGCATGCAATATAGAAGACATAAATGGATGGGTGACAAAACGGAAACAGGAGTGAAACGAACACATTCGTAGAATGGCAGAGGATAGCACGAGATAGTACGAATAGCACGAGGATAGTACAAATAGCACGAGATAAGTCACCAAATGGACTAAGAAGTATTGGTAGACCAAGAAACAGGTTTTAAAGCCGATATGTCATGCTAGCCATGCGCTCTTGTACTTTTTTCAAGTAGATAATAGTTTATTATCAGCTGCTTCTCGCGAAGCGAGATTTAAGAAAATTTTAACAATGTGTCTTTAACGATCTTGAGGATTCAACATTTTTTGCTTCACTTTATACTGTTGATCTGTTTTTAGATTAAATGAACAATTACAAGATTAAAAATCACTATTAATAATAACTATTAAAAATTGAGATTTTATGTAAAACTTGTCAACGTCGCAAATCGCTTCTATAGTAAAACTACTATCGATTCAGTTCCCGATCAACTGAGTGCTATTTGTCTTAATTTTAAATCTGCTAGTGCACACAGTATTTTCACGTCTATTCATATTCTGGTTTTATTGTAAGTGTAATAATTAAGATAATAAAGAGCAAAGAATTGTGAAATTTTACATTAAACTGCTACTGAACTGCGTATAGTTTACTGAAAAATGCTTCTACAATGCTCAAGTCGTTCTTTAACTAGAATTACGTATCCGTTAAATCTGTTTCAAACCTCTTGTAAATTTGTAAATAAACGCAATTTAGAAGATTCTTCAGGGAAGAAGACAATTCCTCAGAAGATAAGTAATTAAATATACTACAAGCTTTTTACGTACCTAGATATTATAAAATAGTTTAATAATAGAATTTAGGCCTGCAAACAAAGCTCGAAAAACAGATTAAATTACATACAGCAAAATTTAGTCTTATAAACATAATGATGATGATAAATAACCTATATACCTATATTTCATATTATTTACCTGTGTTACAGGGGTTGTAGATTTATACTGAAAAGCGTTAGTCGTTAAATCGACCTCCACCGGAAACAGCGCAGGCCCATTTAGTAATTCTACAGTTCTTGTATGCAGTTCCGCCAAACCTCTTATGACTTTAACCAAATGACCTCCAAGTGACTGTACATGCTTGTTGTCCAGCAATTCCATTTTTACCAATACATCTGCTCTTAATTTAGCAAATCTTGATCTGGCGAGTTGTCTACATCGTAAAATTAATCTGAAAGTTTGAAACAATTATTAATACGACTATTAGATAATACTCTTTTCGGTAAAAAATATTGTAAGTTATTTTTCTGGAAGCCGGAGAGTTTTCCCATTTAAGAGTTCTTAAATCACTGAATCTGAATTGGCACTAGAGCCCTTCGTGAGCCCTGGCCTGCCTCAAAACATTCTTTCATCCTTCCCTGTCAAATGTGTCTTCTCCCTACCTTTACTCCAATCTCCCTTAAATCTTCCTGCACATTGTCGAGATACCTAATTTCAGGTCGCCCCCTTCTTCTTCTTCTGATCTGCCTATTTAGAATGGTTATTTAAGAAGGATTACTTTTATCAATCCTCATAACGTGGCCCACCCATCTTAGGCGGTTTATTTTGATGGTTTTTACGATATCTGCATCACAAAAAGTCTATAGAGTTCGAAATTATATCGCCTTCTCCACAGACCCTGTTCGTTCACTCCGCCATATATGGTTATCAATATTTTTTTTCAAATACTCGTAGTAGCTCTTCATCTCGGGTCGTCATTGCTAATGTTTCCAATCCGTAGGTGAGCACTGGGAGAATTATTGTTTTATAAAGTTTGCACTTTGTTGATCTTGACATATTTTTCGCTCTTAGTTAAGGACCTAAACCAAAAAAAATTACAGTGGTTAGCCATGCATATTCTTTTTTTTATTTCTTTGGATGTGTTGTTTTTGCAGTTGACCAGTGACCCTAGGTAGCAGAACCTTCCACCATTTCCATAGTTTCGTGTTGCACCTCCAAGTTATTTTGTTGCATTCTTGACAATGCCGACATATATTTAGTCTTTAACAAGTTCAAGTGACACCCATTCAAGTGTGACATTGTTACGTTCCTTTAGACTATCACCATTCTTGCCCAGAAGCCACCGTCAAGTAAGGTAGTCTCTTAGCCACTTTAGGAGCTCCTAAGGATACCTAAAGCCCTAAAGTTAATTGACTATCTACGCATATATTTATCCGCTTGAGTTTAAAAGCCTTACTCTTGATTTATCCTTGTCTAAAGCTCTTTCTTGTTGTTTCCCCATTACTGAGAATCATGTTTTTCTCCACTACTCTCAACAAATTTTCTCCATTAATCTCTATCTTCAGCTTCTCTAATAGTGTTGGCTGAATAAATGGTCCGTAGAATTCTGAATATTTGGTCTGACCATCTAATTTATGACCATTCTATTGGTCTTCTTCCCGCAACGTGTCCAGAAATAATTAATCTCTCTAAATTATTGCTATCTCTATGAACCACGTTACCAAAGAACTGTAGAATTTGCTGCAGAAATATTGTGGTCACCCTCTTTTTAATCTTAGGTTTATTAAGAATTAAACGTTGGTCTGATGAGCCCTCCAAACCATACACAGCATTCTTGTCCAACACCCCAACACCACATCTCAAATGCATCAGTTTTTGCCATTCTCTATCTACTGTCTACTGTTTGGTATTCCTGCAAGTCGTTAGTCAACTGAATACTACCGCCGTTATTAATTTCAAGACCAACTTTATTGCTTTCTCACTGACTCTTCGCAGGAGATCAAGCATCTTTTCATTTACTGCTACAGGTGTAGGGTCATTAGTACCACTTAAACTAAATACAATCAAACGTGTTTTGGTAGTCATCGAAGCATATTATCATAGGTACTTGCAATGAGTAGTCTCAGGTTCAGCATTTGATCACTTATGTATTTTTCCTTTACAAACCCCTCGTGTTTCTGCGATATTTGATGATGTAGATAAGTTTTTAATCTATAATTGATGGTATACAACAAGGGCTTACTGGTATGTGTTATTACTGACAATACAAGTTAGTTTTCACACCTAACATTGCTTCTTTTATATGTTGTGGAATATAAATTGAGGTACATCAATTAGATAATTATTTTTCCGAATTCCAAATAGCGATACAGATAGAATAAATGATTTGTAATACAGCATTTCTCCTCCTGGCGATGTATTTCTCTTTTACTTTAAAGAGCAAGACAGTAGATTTATTAGAGTAGCTGAAGGGCCATAGATTTTCTGCTGAAATCTTGTTATTTATATAATCCAAGTATTTTTAGGACTAATATCTACTTGATCTAAAGAAAGGTTTTCTTTTAAGTCCTGCCTGCAATATAGAGGTATAATATTCTATTTGAGTAGAAATGCTAACATTATTTCTCCCACTACTATAAATTTCTATACCCAACTCTTCCTTCCAAAGCTTAAGAACCGTTTGTCTAGCAGATGTAACTCTACGGGTTGTGTGTCTCCTCTGCTACATCCATCTCCTGAACGGATCTCTACCTGGAAAAATACTTTTCCCAATTTTGAAGTTTATTATATAAAATTTAAATATTAACGATATAATTAACTTACCTATATTCATAATTTCCAGTTTCAACTCTATATAGCGGCTCTTGTAAGGCCGCGTAACTGCATTCTTCATCATCCATTTCTTTAACTTTTAAACAATACGCTAGATATTCAAATTTGGTATCAGCATATTTTTTTACTGTAAGTCTTGTATCTGGAATCGCTTTGTAGAGATATGTTCCAACATCTGAAAGTACCTAAAATAATTTAAAAATTTTTTTTCAAATCATTCTAGATAAATCTTTATTAGAAATATTAAAAAACAGAAGTATCTTCTATAGAATAAAAACTAATTTTTGCAATTTATATCTTAATATAAATACTAAAATCTAAGGTAGTATTTCATTGCCCCGAAACGAGGACTGCATATAGAATATGGAAATTTGAATTTCCAAGTGACAGACATGAAACAGAAGTTGTTACTATTATAGCAGAACATAAATCGATAAAATAAAACTTATACCGGACCATCAATTTGGTTTCCGAAACAAACATGGCACCGTGGAACAGATTAATCGTTTAGTAGAATAAATCAGCAATGATCTAGCAGATAAAAGATACTGTACTGCAGCTATAACATAAAGCCTTACTTTACAAAATAAAACAAAACCTACCTCACCCTTTCTATGAAATAATCAAGTCTTATCTGGGTATGAGAAACTTACAAGCCAACATAAACACGACGCTCTCCGAAATTTATTCCTATTTCTGCAGTATCACAAGGAAACATACTGCAGCCAACCCTGTGCTTGCTATTTACTGCCGATCTAAGTACCTGCAACCAAATCAACGCTAGTTGCTGATGACACTGTTATTATGGCATCACATACCAGGCCTATAGAGGCTTATAAATCGCTCTCGACAACAAACAAAACTGGTTACACATTTGGCGTATGAAAGCAAAGGCCAGTAAATCTATTCATGTAACGTTTACTACAAAATGAGATAACTGTTCACCAGTCACACATAATTGATTTCAGCTTTAACACTTCGACCACTCTAAATAAATAGGGATACATCTAGGAATACATCTGGACCGCAGATTAACATGGCAGAAGCACATCTTCGCTAAAACGAAACAATTAGGTCTGGAACTGAAAGAGTATTATTGGCTCATAGGAAGAGATCAAAACTCGATTTATGGTATCCAAGTATGGTAAACCGCCAGCAACTCCAACATATTTGAATACTACGCACAATAGTGAACTTATCATTGTATGTACCTAACGGCACAATTCATAGGAATCTTATTGTTCCGAGTATTAAAGCAGTGATCAAAAAGTTTAGTGTATCCTACCGAGAACAAGTGAAATTACACCCAAACAAACTAGCAAGAGATTTAATAAACTTACCAGAAGAAACTAAAAGATTCAAGAGATTTAAACTATCGAACTTACGTAGTAGGTTTTAGTTTTAATTAAAATATAAAATAACTTTTAAAATATTTTTTTAGGTTAAGACAAATCTTATTTTTGACAGTGAAAGGTGAATACTCATTGGAATATTCCCTACAAGTAATTTTAAATGGTTTACCTAATTTATAAATTAAGTGAACTAATTAATTAGAAACAGTAATTAGTAACACTTATTGTCAGTGTAGACAGATTGAAAAGAAAAGACGTATTTATTGTCTTTGTATCAAAAAAACATTTTGCTCTTGAACTGATTGCTAGGTATATATTAAAGATGTTCCATTCTTTATAAACACATAGGTACAATTTTTTCCAATAGATAAAAAATTATAGACTTACAGGTTTTACTTTTTTTACCATCTCCAAACCCATTTTTTCAATGCTGCGATGTTGTTCACCAAATAATCGAAACGCTTCACTTGCTCGGGGTTGAGGTTCTCGTACTGCTATTCCAGAAAAAATATCCCCCATTGCTTTAACTGCCTGTTGCAACTCCATGTGAGCCTAAAAGAGACAAGTGAAATTAATTTTTTATTCTTAAGAAACAGCATTATAAAATCTCGAAAATATTAATCTATACTATAAATAACTGCTTGGGAGATCTAAAAAAAAATGAATAAAACAAATTAAATAAGTATTTATTCAAAAAAGCAATACGTACTTGCAGCATTCTCTTACAGTGGTCAACAAGTCCTCTATACATAACTTCGGTATCTTGCAGCTCTTGCATTTTCTTTACTAATGTATCGTTACACAAAATTGCTCTGGATAGACCCAACGCGTCGGCCGTTGAAGAACTCATATTTTCGACCAGCCGATGTTTCATTTTCTTCATAATGATATCCAAGCTTTTACCTTGGCCAGGATCAGCATGTAACTTATTATAATTGATAATAACTTCATCCTAAAAGTAATAGTATAGTAAACATTTTTTTATTGCTGAGAAACAAAGAAAAACATTTTAATTTTTTGGGTTTAGTTGCAGTTCTTGGTACATTTAAATTTTTGTATGAAGTGTATCTTTTAAATAGGTCTTGTAATATCGCTATTTGGTTTATTCTCGATGACTTCGTCCCATGTTTTCTAATCGTAATTATATAAGGTAAGTAATAGTAGTTGTAATCGTAAGGTATTAAAGGGGAAAGGCGCAAAATGTCGCCTGTCAAAATGTTCAATGTGTTTTAAATGTATCCATTTTTTTTTCAAATCCTGAGAAAACTAAAAAGCATTTTTGAAAAATTTAAAGGCAGAATGAAATATTTTTTAGAATAAATAAAAAATTTCTTTTGCATGCAATATTTTCAATTAAAAATTATACTATATTTTCTCTTTTATTTTCACCCCTGTTACATAACATATTAAAATAAACATTGTAGAAGTTTTCAGGGACCTTCTGCCCTGAGTAATAATGTAATCTTTCATTCTGCGTTTAAATTTTTCAAAAATATTTATTAGTTTTCTCCGGATTCGAAAATAATGGATACATTTAAAACACATTGGAAATTTTGCCAGGCGACATTTGGTGCCTTTTTCCTTAATTAAATAAATGTATCTTTTACAAATGGCAAGAAACTTTTTATTTTTGAATAAAATAAATAAGTTTTATTAAAAAATACAATTTAAATAAGTACAATTTAAAAAATATATTTATTTAGTTCAAATAAATGTTTCAATCATATACTCTACGACACTGGTCGTTCATCTCTAACCATTCAAAATACCCCCGTAATAGGATTATAAGGTATTGTATTCCTTCAGATATAAGGTGGGTTAGTCGAAAACATCTTAAACCGTCAGTTTTAGGTTGGTTTTTACTATTATATCGTATTACCTATCCTCTCTGTATTTCAGTTTTCTAATTAGGGTTAAACTTCTAGTAAGCTATCAACAAATTGTGAACCAGCTATAGTTTTTTTAACATTATTTATTATTATTGACATATTTGGTTTATTTAAAATGTTTATTTACGTAGCACAAAAATAGTCCACAATTTTTGTAATTGTTTGATTTATTCTCTTTTTTACTAAACAAATTACAATTAATTTAAAATTAGAACATAAAATATCATTCTTCAAGTACTATCGTAAACAAAACTAAAACATTATTTCACTAAGACTTATCATAAAAAATATTAAATATGGAAAAAACATAATAAAATTAAGCCGGAATATTGTTAGAGTAATTGCAAATTGGATTTACATGTTGCAAACAATGATACTTTTTACAAATCGAACAAAAATATTTCGTTTTTCGATTCTTTTTCCATCCACAGTCACCACACCTCCCAATTACCCCCGGAGTTCTTTGAACTGGCACAACATCTTCATCCAAATGACAGATCTCCTTTAGTAGACTCCTTATTGTTTTGGATATATAGACATTTTCGCTTCGATTCTTCTGGTGGTTGTACACAAGGCTAAATGCTAAATTTGTCAAAACTTCTCGTCACGTCTTTGTGGGATTTGGAATGTTACAATTGTAGATAACAAAGAAATTTATTGCTGTAACATTTAAAAGGCTGTACAAAACAACCATATGCCATCTTATACTACAACGTGCCACATCATATTGTGTGCATAATTTATCTACGTTATTAACACCGCTTTTTGTGCTGTTATATGCTAATATAATTTCCGATTTTTCCAGTAACAGGATCAACGTCGTCTCCATCGTGCATAGTGGTATATAACAGAACGTTTTTGTTGTTTTTTTTTTTTGGTTTATATGACACTAGTGTTCCTCTTGAACCAAACCAAAATGTACTAGAACCAATAAGTTGTCCTTGATTGTTAGAGAAATATGCAGGAATTTTTCTCCCCTTTACTTTTAATGTTTCCAAGAGAGTTAAACCATTTCCCTTCAAGCTTATACCAAGATCAAGGCTGGTGTACCAATTTATTTTCCGTGGTAACATTTCTCGTCGGTTCTCTATGTCGGTTAGATTCGTAGAGATGTTGACAAGCCGGTTCCGCCACTGCCTTGGTACTAGTGTCTAGATAGTATGGACCACCCACTTGGTTTTTGCCAACGTATACTTCCATGTTACTGGTATAAAAAACCTTCGCATCAGACAGTGCAAATATTTTTATACCGTATCTATTTGGTTTAATTGGTATATACTGACTGAATGTGCACAGTTCTCTAAAACCCTTTAACTTTTTGTAAACGGTTACGTATTGCGAATGAGAGAAAAATTTTTTCTGATTTTCGTTCCACTTGGTAATAAGATCTCTTATTTGCGCTAAGTTATCCAAACTAACTCGATCATGCCTTGTATTGATATTATCAGTTCGCATGTACCTTAGTTAATTTCTGAATCTCGTCATGTTTATTGTCAGTTGGAAAACCTCTATACCAGTGCCGCCCGTTTTCCACAAGTCTGTTGTATTAAGGTGACTTGCCTTTCTTACACCTGCAAAATATAAGGGACCTAAAAGGGCACGAATTTCATCAATGTTTGTTGGGTATATATCTCTATCGCGACTGAACTTCTGCTTTTCTGCTTCTATTTTTGAATTTCTCCCATTAACAATTATTTGCAATATATCAGTATCAAATATATTGTTCCAGATATCTAAAATATCGGTTTTCTGTCTGACACATTGTTTTGAACCCAGAAGGGTTCAAAACAATATTTTCACTTCGAGTTCTGACGTTCTTATGGGCAATAGGTATGCTTGCCCATTTTGTTTTATTATCTTTCGCCCAAAAAATATGGACCAATGGCAAAATCTGTCTCATCTTCTAATTCTTCATTTTCCTGTTCCGTATCGCTTCCCTCCAAGTTTTCTTCTACATGATCTTCTTCTCCCGATTCCTCTTTATCATCATACTCATCATCCGTCGAAACTATCCGTGGAAAATCCATAATATCTCAAAAATAAAGTTTTAGTATAAAACAATAACTTACAAGTCACAAAATTCGGTTGCTTCTCTAGACGCACACGGTCCACTGCACCGGTTTTACAAATTACAAACATATAGTTCGAGTAATTGCATCAACACTGCAATGATACCACTTGACCGTCATTGACTCCCACCGGTCTCCTAGACAAGCTGCGTCTACTGAAAGGTTAATCGTCTAGAGCTAATATTAAAGTTTGCCCAATGATTGAATGAAAGTTTGAGAGAGCTTAATTTTTATTGTGCCATATTTCTCCATTGCATCGAAAACATTGAGCAGTTCGTATTTTGCACTAGAGCACTAGATTTGTCAGTATTTGCGTTTTACTTGCATTTATTCGAGAATAACGTCATCTGCGAATCTAAGACGGTAACCTTTCATCGTCGATATTGATACCTCTGTACTTCCAATACAGTAATTTCATTCCGTATTCGAGGACGAGGACAGTTATAAAAAGTTGAAGTAATACATTACATAGCATATTCTCTTGAATTATATTTATTAACCACGCCAATAAACCGTGACTTTCTAAATTAAGCGAAACAATAATATCAATCATAAAAATAATTGTGGCTAGAATATTGGTGAAGTAAAAAACTGACAATGTACGTTTCAAAGTTATATTAATTAAAACGGATAAATGTTGAACTTTAGTTAATTAATAAAATTAGTTTCTAACATTATTCAAATTTAAACCGCCCACTTTTCAAAGTTCTATTAATCAAAAATTGTAACATTTAATAGACTCAAATAATTATTGAAGGATTTATTAGTTGGGAAAATTTATCGCAGCAATATAAATAAATACAGGGAAGATGATTTAGGACTAAATTTCCGTAGATTGTGATTTTAGTGAACGCAAAAAGTAAACAAAAGGATCACACTGAACGGATCACGGAACTATATAATCCTTTTAACACAGCCGGAAACCGTACACCCATAAAAACAGACATTAACATTGAAAAGGTCGTTAACAGAATAAAACAGCAAATTATATACCAATACCATCATTCTTCTTCTTCTTTAAGTTCCATCTTCTATCGAAGGTTGGAAATCATCATGGCTATGCGGACTCTGTTGACTGTCGCTCTAAAAAGTTCTGCACTACTGCATTCAAACCATTCCCTTAAGTTCCCTTAAGTTCCAGACGTCCCTATCCATCGCCTTTCTCCGCCAAGCACGTATTCCCATATTTCTCGTGTCTTTATCGATGTAATCAAGGAACCTTGTTCTGGGTCTTCCTCTTCTTCTCTGACCAATAGGTCTATCAAGGAGCGTTTTTCTAACCGGTTCATTTTGTTCCATCCGCATTACATGCCCTATCCATCTCAGACGTCCTATCTTAATATGTTTTACGATATTCTATAAATTTCCTGGTATAATCTATAAAGTTCGAAGTTGTATCGTCTTCTTCAAACTCCATTATCATTTACTGCTTCATAGATTCGCCTTAGTACTCTTCTTTCGAAACAACGTTACAGGTTTAATATATATCAAAAAGAAGTATGTCAATGAAATCGTATATACCGTGCACTCTGTATATTTATATAAACATGATCAAGGAAAATTGTTGCCTAATGGCTATCGAAGAACCGTCTATGACCAACATATATTCTTAGAGGTGATCTATGTACAATGTCAGTTTTTTTAGTCGTGTTCGTCGTATATAAAATAGAGTATGCAGCTCGTGACAGTTTCCACACTTGTCACAGTCTCAAATCGTTAAACAGCAAAATATGTATGTCATGCTTGTGTTATATGCCTCGCGTCGTTTCATGATATTTCATATGTTGTAAGGCCTTCTTCTTCTTCAACATCTTGTACATTTATTATTATTATCATCCATAGCACCCTATCTCATTTGATAGTTGGATGGCTTGACAGTCGACCGACGTAAAAAAGTAGATTGGACAGTTGAAATGACAGCTGCTAAGAAGAATAATTGACAGTCGACGCAAAGAGGAATATTTAATAATTGAAATTACAGCTAACAGTTGCTGATAAGAAGGAGAATTGATAACGGTTGCTGATAAGAAGGAGAATTGACAGATAGAAAAGAAAAAGACTTGGCAGATGGCTCGACAAAAAGAAAAAGATTTAACAATTAAAATGACGGCTGACAGTTGCTGATACAAAGAAGAATTGGCAACACCGAAAAGAGGAAGAATTTACAGATCGAAAAAAGAATAATTGGCAGTTGACATTACCTACTGAAAAGAAGACGAAGAATTGACAGATAACAGCTGAAAAACAAGAAAAATTGACGGACCGAAAAGAAGAAGCGGAGGTCATTTTGCAGGGCGGTAGGCGTTGCGTGTGACGTCAATGGGCGGGGCTTATGAGGTCAGAGTGGAAGTGGACGGGCTGGTCTTAAGCTTAAGTGTCCTATACTCTGCTGTTCCCTTAAGTCTATCGAATACCTTAGCCAATTACATAGCCGACTAAATGGTCTAAGTTAAATGAAAATATCAGAAAAAATAAACTAAAGTAAAAACTGAAAATTACGTACCTCTATAATAGCCCACTGTCAGAGTAATAGAAGTTAGAAGCCAGAAGTTTTTCCTGAGTCAGATAACTATTTTTGCACAGTCAAGATTAGAACTGCTACATGAGGTCTTCTTGCCCGACCCATAATCAAGTTATATTCCCATTCAGGTCGGGAGAGTTATGTTACAGCCCTAACATATTTCTTAATACTGCTCTGCATATATTTCTTTCTCGACAAAGATATTTTTAATAATACAGAGTACGCCTCTGCACTATATTTCTTTGCAATGTTTACTTATCGACAAAAAATTCGAGTTTTATTAAAAGTCTTAAATGTAAATTTTTATTATCGCATAAATCTTTTCAAATTTTCTACCTCTATCTCTAGCTCTATTTCTATCTCTGGCGCCTATCCCTAGATACAAAATATACAGTTTTATTCGATATCTGCATGTTCTATTCTCACTAAAAGATTTTATTAGCTGGTAAATATTTTATTGCTCTTGAATTTACGAAACTATAAGCCATAAACCACACACCTGTATTTTTTATTGTTCTATTTTTACTAAAAAGTTCCTTAATAGTCGGTCATTAAAAACAATTTGTTGCTTTTAAATCTACAAACTAGAAAACCATAAAAAATATCTTTAAGTCCTCACTTGCAAAAAATCCCTATAAATTGCCGGTTCTTTGCCATAACAAACATTCTCGCTCTAGTCCGCAGTCAAAGAACACATTACGCGGTTTATCAACTGTATCTTTAACGTAATATTTTAAAGTGTCTGCTCTTGTTCTTCTAAGTTTTAAACCTTTTGATTGATTTTACTCATAAAGGAAACCTTTATCCATAATCTTAGTTTTTGCTGCACATAGCAATTCTTTTACACTGCAGCACACAGTTAATTTACATTTTTTTTTCATTATTAAACAATCAATGAAATTTTTGTTACTCATATTTTTAAGGCAAAGCAGTAGGTAATCAGTAAGAAGAGCGCAGCAGCCAAATATTTTTATAAATCGCTAAAGTACAAAACCTACCTTTGCAGCTTGAATCATTTTCGCTACTTCTACTTTTGTTTTTCCTTTTACAGACTGACCGTTCACGGAAACCAATTCATCTCCTGATTGCAATGTTCCATCTTTTGCTGCGGCGGTGTTGTCAAAAATTTGGACAATATATAAACAAGGACATAAAGGTGACCCGCCACCAATGCTGATACCGATCAGGTTATTATCATCTTTTCTTATGGTGACACTTCCAGACGTCACCGTCATTCCCCTTTAAATTAAATTACATGATTAATATTATAGCGATTGGTAAAAATAAGTTATTTGTGTACGATTGATAATATACAAGGTTTTAAAAATCACGGCAAATATAAAACGAAAATTCTGGAACTTGTATATCGATTATGATATATAAATAACGTTTCCTAAACTAAATGGCATAATATAAACTCCTGGACAAAATGAACAAACTAAAATGAATTTAAAAAGATACTAATGAAACTCCTAGCAGTGAAAATGACCTTTGATGGCAATGTACCTGTGTTGGCACTGATACATACTTTATTTCTCGGCATGTATCTCTGGTTGCCTAATTTATTCACTGTATGCTTTCGACATGGACCGCTTAGTTTGTAAACGAATTTTGTTGAAATATCATGTGGCGGCTAAAACTTACTGCATGTTACGTTTGTATCTAAAGGGATAATCGGATATAATTTGGAGATATTTTAGTAAGTTCTTCTTTAGGGAATAGTTTTAAGATTATATTTTCATATGAAAAGTTTTTAGTGTTTTTGTGTTACACTACATTTTACCTATGATGGTCCCAGGCTACTATACCTAGGATGGCCCTAGAGCCATCATAAGAATATGAGCCACCATATAAATAGATGAAATAAATAATTTACTCTTTTAATTTCAGAATAATTCAAAAATTGGACAGCAGTGGGATGAATAAAACATGGTGCAAGCCTAGAAGCTTTACGAAATAAAACAATGGGTTATACAACAGCAGAAAAAACCTTTAAAGTACCTTGAACTACAGCGCGTAAAAGGTTTAAAATTGATCAAGGCAGTATCAAAGGATATTTAGCTGGAAGCCTACATTTAATGTCGAAGTTGAAACCGAAATAGCGAAGCATGTTGTTAATTTAAGAATTTAAGAACGCTTGTTTTTCAAATAGCAAGGAAACATAAAATTAACCAGCGATTTAATAAAGAAAAAGACATTGCTGGTAGAAAGTGGCTGAAAGGGTTTCTTGCAAGGAACCCATAGATAATAGCTTCTGAGCAGATTTATATCGCAAGAGCTACTTTCAATAAAGAGAACATTAGAATGTTTTTCAGTCCTATTGGTGAAGTTATAGAAAAAATATCAGTTTTTTGCTTAAAATACCTACAATGTAGACGAGACTGGTATGCGCACAGTCTCTACAAAGCTTCTCAAAATTCTTGTAAATAAAGGAAGGAATTAAAATTATTAGCAGCGCTGAACGTGGTCAAAATTATACAGCGGGTGTATAGACGCCATAAGAACATTCGTTCCTCCTGCCTTTATTTATCCTCGGAAACGATTTAAAGCTGAGCTAATGAATGACGCACCTGTATGCAGTATAGTATTTTAGGGACAATGGCTGGATGAATACATAAACATTTGTCAAGTGGCTCATGTCATTTGTCAAGTGGTGCATGGTAAAGCATGGAACGAAAATAAAATCCCATTAATTCTTGATGGAAATAGTAGTCACAAGAGGTTGGAAGTACTGGAATATAGTTAGAAAAATGGAATTATTCTATTTTGTCTTCCGCCATATTGTTCCCATAGCGTCCAAACCCTTGAAGTTGGCTTTCTTGTACCACTACAAATTTTTTATAATATGGAAATACAAAAATGGACGAGAGATAACCCTGGATGGAAAACTTTTTAATAATGCATATCTCAAGGCGGCGAATCCATCAAATGCAATTTGTTTTCAAAGTTTTTTTTAACATCTTAACTGCCAGGTAAATTCAGAGTTAATTTTGTACCGGGTCTTCTGGGCCAAAATATTTTTTTCTTCTTAATTACTCCATTTGTGCTTGTTTTTAGCAAAAACCATAAAATCAGATTTGTTTTTTTATTATTTTTGTAAAAATTGCTGTGTCCTCATATGGCGCACGCGGCCTGGGATTGTGAAATTGTTACTAATGTCTAGTTGCAGGCCATGTGTACCACAGACGGACACTGAAGGTCAAATAGTCTGTTATCTTTCCAGTAAGAGAGCGACGCGTGTAAGATGTTTCAGTTTGTTATTTACTTCCGATGGGAGTGTATCGTCGACTTCACGATTGAAAAAAGTTACCATGGCGCACATTAACAAACAACTCCGTCATTTAGAGTTGGAATTAAAAGCAGAAAAAGCTGCCGGTGAGTTAAAGGAGTTTATAAAACTGAACATGAGTGATAATTTTTCTGATTATTCGGATTCGGATTTGGATCCTATGTACAATATAGATGCAGCATTGACGAGTGAATCCGACAATGAACCTGTAGCGAAAAGCAAGAGAACATTTTGAGAAAAGGTTTGTTCACTAAAATCTTAAATAAAATTTTAGTTTGTATAATCCAATTGTTTTACTATTATATTGGCTTTACACAAATGAATTTACGTTTGTTTTACGAATATATCATTTAAATTGACACAAAACCTTCATTTGCTCATAGATAGAGTAAGCATTATCTGAAAATGGACTAAAATGTCGATATTTTTTTGTAGGAGACGTAAAACCTAGTACTTCTGCAGGACCATCCCGTGTTCAGTCATCTCGAGTAATGGAGGAAGAATCAGACATTTCTTTGACTCAAGATGATGATTTTTTGGCAGATACTGTTAGGCCAGAAAAAAATTGGGGGCCTGTTCCCGGAAATTTTCCAATTTTCGATTGTCCTTTGAACTTCGACATTCCTGAATATTTGAAAAACGAAATGGCTTTGTCTCTGAAGATGTTATAAATGTGATTGTTCTCGAAACAAATAGGTATGCAGAGTAACAAATTCTTACTGGAATAGTAAATGAAACAACTACGAAAGAGTCACGTTTTAATTATTGGAAAGAGACTAACTGCACTGAAATGCGTACATTCATAGCGGTCCTTCTTTGGATGAGACTAGACTCAAAGCCGTCATTAGCTGATTACTGGCACAAAATTTCATTGTATAAAAGTGATATTGCTAAATACATGCCCCAAAATCGGGGCTCGAATCGAATTGCTCTTGCGCATGTTTCATCTAGCAAACAATAACGAATGTTCTGGAAATTACAGACTTTATAAAATTCAATGTCTGTTCAATGAAATGAACGCTAATTTTCATCGATGTATGATTCCAGGCTCAACTGTTTGCATTGATGAAACTATGATCCCATTCAGAGGCAAGTTATCTTTTCGACGGTAAAAGTCGGAAGAAAAACGTCATAAGTTTGGAATAAAGCTGTTTAAAATTTGTTTATTAGAAGGCTATACCCACACAATTAAAATATATTGCGGTAAAGAAAAAACTATTGGACAACCGGTTGCTGAAAGGGTAGTTATGGAAATAATTAAACCTTTCTTGGATCAGGATAGGACTCTAATTACGGACGGACAACTGGTATACATCAGTTAACCTGGCTGAAATTTTAAAAAACTAGATCCACTCATCTTATTGAAACGTTGAAAAAAAAACCGAAAAAATCTTCCCAAAGATGTTGTAGAAGCCAAACTCAAAAAAGGGGAGATTATTGCCACACAAAAAAAATTATATTGTAGTTATGAAATGGCATGACAAGAGAGACATACTGTTTCTGTCTACAAAACATAGAGACGATATGATAGAGGTATCGCATAGGGAAGATCCTAAAAGTAAACCTGCAGGCATTGTCGAGTACAATAACGCAAAAGCGTTTGCATATATGTCAGATCAAAAGACACATTGCTCAAACTGCTTACGAAAGTCTGTCAAATGGTACAAAAATGTGGTATTTGAGATGATTACTGATACTTCATTGATGAATGCTCTAATTATTATCAATAACATTAACCAAATCAAAATGTCAGTTACACAATTCAAAGAAAATGTGTGCATGCAACTTCTTTAATGTAGCAATCTACCCCTTCCTGTACAAGTTCAAACCAAACATAAACTTAATTAAAATACTTTGAATAAAAGAGGCAGATGCACGATTTGTTGCAAAAAAACTCTGAACTAATTGGTCGAATTTATGCTGTAAAAAAACACAAAACGAGTAAAATGTGTATGCACCGGAAGTGAAGCCCGTTTGTGTGTTTAGAATGTTTCTTTGCCAACCAACTTTTCACAAAATATAACTAAAACATTTACAACAAAACTGACTCTCAGTACTTAATTTTCTAGTTAAAAAATGCTACATTCCGTGTTACTTTTGATTATATAATATCATGTGCTATCATCAAAATAAAAAAAAAGTTGATGTGTATTTAATTTTCTTTTTATTATCTCTTATACCTTTAAAAATTAAAAAAATCCCACGATATTTTTAAATGTCATAGTTCTACGCCAGGCTCAATGATATTCCTATTTAAATACACTGTAAATGTGTACCAGCCATGAACACATGGCTGAAACGCTGATAAAATCGGCGTCCATTATATGTACACATGGCAGAGAACTAAAATTGCCTATGTCCATATATGGTACATGGCAGTTAAAGTGTTAAAAATCTGGCATAAATCCGTTTAATCCAGGTGTTTTTGAGGTCTGGTAATTTTCTGCTGTTTCAGTAACAAATAAGGAGTTGGAAAACATATATAATAAATCACAACTCATAAATTCAAACAGCAAAGAAGCCGTACTTAAAAATGCAATTGTGTTGTTTTTCTTATGAGCCACCATTTTCAATTTATGCAGTTTAAATCGAATTTCCTAATGACTTGTCAGGATTACTTTCATATTGCTGTATTTAAAGAAAGAGACACCTAATAGTCTAGACCATAACCCACTAAAAATTATGAGAATATCGTGAAAACAAAATGTAATTACTTACGACTTAAAGCTATAAACAATCACAGACAAGTGGATAAAATAATTTAAGACTGGTTGATATTCACCGAAAATAATTTAGTTATTTAAAATCCACAAGGAAGATGAAATTCCTGTAGTTAGCTGTATACCATGAATCACAAAAGTTCTATTTAAAAATGCTTTATAAAAGGTATATAACTAAAAGACCTTTTCGAAATACATCACAGAATGTTTTCAAGCCAATAAATATCTGTGTAAAAACCCTTAAAAAGTTACAAAATTTGTTATGTGTTACAATATTGCTACAGATACCCTGCATATCAACGTAACACTCCTAATGGGGGTTGTTGCTGACCCTCAGACAAGGTCTGCCCTGTTACTATGCAGGGATCTGTTATATACTTTAACATTACAACATGTTTTCAAGAATAATGCAACACATTACAAATTTTGTAACTTTTTAAGGGTTTTTAGGTAGATATTTGGTGACATGACTCATGTATACCTGGTAATAATACACTGATGATGAGCTTTTTAGTCGAAAACGTTCTGTGATGTAGCCCGAAAGAGGCTTTTTAATTATATACCTTTTATAAATGATTTAAAAAAAAATTAAAAATTATTTAAGTTTATTTGTGTGTTAATTGTGCCCAGAAGTTTATAATGATACAAATGTTTAAAGCAGATGCATATACATATTATACAGCAATACAAGCCAAGCATTCTAAACAAATAATATTCTATGGTATTTACACAATGACGTAGAATCATAAGATATACATTACCTACATCAACATCATCCGATATTGCAATAGTAATTTCAGTTGCCCAATTACCTAAACTTTATTGAAAAAATATGGTCATAAATTAACTATATAACATATTAAACATTTTAAAATAAAAATAAAAAAATGTTTTGATAACACTGCGTAAGAAATTGTTACGCACATCTTGATCCCGATATCGAATTTATGGAAATTTACATTACATAAGATTTAGTATTTATATTCTTAAAAAATTCAATCTTATTATAGTAAAGATATCTATCCGCTGATATCCAAACTTAAAAATCTTTTTGTTTGAAGCCTTCTTATCTTTACGTTATCATCATTTTTGGCACTATACATGGGAGTTTCAAACCATAATTCTATTCATCCATTGGAAAACATATTTTCCTCATTCCTCTAAAAGTATTCTTTCGGCTTATGGGTCCCCATTATATATTTCGCTACAATTATTCGTTTTTGTTGTCTTTTCCGTTCCCTTCCATTCCATTCCATTGAGAGTGTCCTAATATCGCATAGGTTGCCATCTCGCACCCTTGGTTTATTCTTATACTGGTAAAGTTGAAGTAAAGTTCTATGTAAAGTTCTAATTTTATTTTCGTAGGTGAGCCCTACACATGCCACATAATATTTACTATGATCGCAAAGTTATAGATGGTCGTATCAAAAAATATAGACGCATAGTCGTATTATCGAAAACACTGCATTCCACATGGTGGAGATTTTTCTCGATTACGTATAATTTTACACAAAACTGATAAGTATAAAGAATATTATAATTTGATTTTATCCCTCTTTTAAGATTTTCACTCTTCTTCTTTTTTTATCGCTTTAAGTAATACTGTAACTTATTGTAAATGTGTTTTTACCATTATAACCTCAAAATACCGTGTACCCTAATATCGCACATTGACGATTTCCTAATACCGCACTGTGAAATAATTGGGACAAACAGTCAATTTTTGCAGCAGTAAAGGCCGCTATATAGGAATCTATAAATGGGTTATCAAAAATCATCAAACAATTGGATGTACCTAAAAACACATAGCAGGATTATATGTGTACAAAACATTAAAAAAAGTCTAGAAGAATTAATTAGTGTGAAATTGGGTAGAAAAACTACATTATCAGCAGAAATAGAAACATAATTATTTACTATTTTTTAGAAATCGATAAACGTTTCTATGGTTTGACTTCCTTAGATACACGAAGAATCTGAGTTTATCTCGCTTTATGAAATAATTTACCTTATGCGTTTTTATTTGGAAAAAGAAGCTGCTGGAAAGAAATGATTTCTTCAGCGATGCATTAGTTTAACATTCAGAGATCCACAGGGTATTTTTTCTGGAAGGAAAGGTTTTACCCTGGAAGGGAAGGGAGGAAGGTTTCTTAAGCTTGTTTCGCAGAAAATTACTTCTGATCCGGCTAAGATATAATATAATGTTAATAAAAGTAATACAAACATATCAAAGTAATTACATTTAATGTCAAAAAACAGGTTGGTGCAATTACTGCTCCTGAAAGGGGTTCTATAATAACGACGGTGACTTGCACGAATGCTGCTGGTAGCTTTGTGCCACTAATGTCGGTGTTCCCTAGAAAGAATAAATAAAAACCCAGAACTACTTGATGGTGTTCCATCAGGCATAGCAGTATGTCATCTATCAAGATCGACTCCGTCACATTTATTCACCCAGAGGTTGGTTGAATCATTTTATCAAACACACCAAGCCATTTTGCTGACGACCCATTTATGCTGATTCTTGATATCCACTACTCCCATAGAAACAACTTATACCTCATCGAAGTGCTTTCGTTAGTGATACTATCACTTTTCCTCTACACTTGATCCAAAAAAGGCAGCCACTAGATTTGACGTTTATCGGATATAGGACGCCATATCTGGAAGACATTCCTCTATCCGCCACCTACAGAGGCGCACGATGGAGGTCTGGCAAACACTGCCCTGATATAGCATTTTACTAATATAAAAATAAGAGAAACAATATCGACCAAGATAGCTAATGTCTTAGCTATAGAGAGCTAATAAAATATTTAATGAAAAATAATAGTATAGTGAAATTAAAGCATAAACTATAATAGTATACACATACTTGGACAATAAAAAAATTAACCTCTTCCTAGCGATAATGGATTACTGAATAATGCAAACTAACAGATTGAAGCATGTTCAATGTATCTCACAATTATTTCCCTTTTCCAAAAAATTCTTTGTTACGCCCAAAGCTAACAAATCAATGGAACTAAATCTTTTAATTCTGGTAGTAAATAGTCACAGAGTCCTATTGTCTTGAATATACAGGGATGAGTGCCTTAAGAACCGGCAAAATAACGCAAAAGATAGAAAACATAATACGTTGTGAAATAAAAAGAGATGAAAGTAGTAATGAGAAATTATCGATATTAACCTATAATTTACTTTACATTACATTAGAATTATCGAAAATTTCCCAGCTTTAGACGTTAGCTTATGAGCTGGTTGACTTCAGTCATAGTAATACGTATCACGTAATGTAAGTAAAACAGTTTAAGTAGGAGTATTTTTTTATCCAAAATTAAAATATTGATCAATAATAAACTATGATTTGAGACGTCGCATACACTCTTCTCAATACAGAATTATCATAGCTTGTTATTCTGTATTCGTCAACATAAAATTAATTATCAAATTACTACTAATTAAACTGTTTACTTACATTTGCTTTATTGCCTTCAATCAGTTTTTACTTTATGCGAAATTTAAAAAATTTTAATGTTCGAAGTAAACTAGCTCATAAGCTAACGTCTAAAGGTGGGAATCTATCGATAGTCCTACTGTAATTTAATGTAACTTAGAGGTTTCTATCGATAATTTCCCACCTCTACTACTTTCATTTCTTTTTATTTCACAACGTATTATGTTTTCTATCTTTTGCGTTATTTTGCCGGTTCTTAAGGCACTCATCACTGTATATATTGCACCATAAATGCATGCCGGTTGACCCTTAATGCAAAACCACTTAGACGCATACACTTTCATTACAAAATGGCTTGGTATTTGTAAATTTTTTGAGGGGTATTCGGTTGCTAGATGTAATCGAAGGATACAGAAAGCAGTGGTAAGCAAGCAGGAATGAACCATTTTCCCAGGTTGTCTCTTAGAAAGTTGTTATGAATAAACACCACTTTTAACTGCTTGACAAATATCATGCAGGTATTTTTGATCTGTACTAAGATCGTCGCTGCGGAATTCGTCAGCAGATAATTCTTGGTTTGGAACTGAAGCTACAGAAGGAATTTAACAAACTTGAAATCGTTTTGCAAGATTCCCGGAAAATTCAGATGGTCCACTATTTTTTGCCATCCAGTTTTTTAAATAGATGTCTTAGAGGCAACTCGTTGGCTTGCAGCTGACAGACAAACCACTGCAGGGGCCGTCCAATTTTATTCTCCAGTAACACTATAGTGCCTCCTTTATGCCCTGTGTTTGTGACAGTACCGTCACAGTCGACGAACTCTAAGCTATTGAAGTCCAAATTACATTTTTTTTTAACTTAAAAAAATTTCATTTACTGTATTCGTATCAGTACCAGACGTACGACAAATATGACCCAGATACTGAGAATCAGGTAACAGTACCAGAATATGACCCAGATACTTTTTTGGGCAATTACATGCAATAGTTTCAGCATCCTACATTTACAGGTCGCTATGTCAAACAATCTGTCACTGTTTCTTAAAAATGATTTTAATTGGGATTCGTAACTGGAAATATTTTACCTTTTCTTGAGTGGCTTAAGAATTTGCATTCGTTGTTTTTGATATTTTCGCAATAAAAAAATAATTCTTTTGTGGCTTATGATTGGAATTGTAGTCTTAATCCAAACAATTTTTACTTTCTGACCCACAATTTCCAAGGCTTTTGGAACAAGTCGATTGTTATTGACACCATTTTTTAAATTCGAAACGAACCCACAAGAAATACTTAATAAAATCTTTGCTGCGAATCGTTTTATCTTACTCATGAACTACTTGCAGTCTAGCTCTGATGAATCTCAACCAAGACACCTCTACCAGACTGAAGCCCCGACCTTAGTACCGGTGTACATGATTTGTGTAACCGTGTCACAGTTTATTGCTTAATTTTAAGTAATATACTGTGACCTTGTTGTCAATGATCAGAGATCTTTCATTAGGAACACTCATCCACTGCCCAAACGTGGTAGCTGTTTATATATTACAGGATGAATGATACATATTACAAAATTCAACACAAATACACGTTTGAAAATAGAAGAGGACATAGATCAATGATAGATTATGTGGTCACAAACAGAAATATTCACCACAAACAGATAGTGGATGTGAGAAGTTTGACGTCACCCAATGTGGGAAGCGATCACTATTTGGCACTTGGAAAAAATTAGATTCAATGAAAGATGAAAAGAGAAGCTTAAACAGACCAATTCAGAGGAAATAATAAAAATAGAAAATTTAAGAGATGGCTCTATAAAATCATTATATCAAAAAAGGCTAGAACAGAAAATACAAATGGAGAATATCGAAAATGAAAGCAATGTAGAGACTAGCTGAAGAAAATTTAAGAAAAATATTCTGGATGCTGCCCGAGAAGCCCTTGGAACGAAAATAATAAACAAAAAGTGGTCAACGAAAACACCATGATTTACACTAGAGGTTAAACAAAAGTGTCACCAAAAAAAGAAAGCTTTCCTAAAATATAAGTCAGAAAAAACGAATAAATCATATGAAGAATGTAAAAGAATAAGAACTGAAACTCATCAAATGGTAAGAAAAATAAAAACAGATTACTGGGAAAGATTCACAAAAGGACTAGAGATGGATTTCTATGGACAACAGAAACAAGTATGGCGCTTCATAACACAACAAAAAAGCGAAATGAAAGAACTAGTTGAAATAGAACACATACAAGAGGATACATGGGTGGCCTTACTGACAAAAATGTTTAAAAAACTAAACGAAGAACCTTTACCAGAAACGTCAAATATAATAACTGAGGAAAAGACCGAAATCTCCGAAAACGATGTGAAAGAAGGAATAAACAAATTAAAAAACAGAAAGTCATCAGGAGAAGATCAAATATCAAATGAACTCTTAAAATATGGAGGTGATCACCTTGTACAACAACTGCAACTTCTTATTAATAAAATAATCACCACGAACAGAATACCAGATGAATGGAGGAGAGCGATCATGGTGATGTTCTTCAAAAAAGGAGATAAGAAAGACCCCAATAGTTATCGAGCAATAAATCTATTAAATACAACACTAAAATTGACAACAAGAATAATAGCGACAAAAATAAACGAACGAATATCTCTGCAAGAGGAACAGCAAGGATTTCGGACAGGAAGATCATGCACGGATGCGGTTTTTGTAATAAGATAAATAAAAGAAAAGTCACTGGAATACAACAAACCAGCATATATGTGTCTGATAGATTTGAAGAAAGCGTTTGATAGAGTGAGAATTCGGGACGCGATACATTTATTATATGAAAAGGGAATATCACTGGATTCGCTGAGATTCGCTTAGCCCATTAATATTTAATCTGATAATGGATGAAACCATAAAGAAAATTAAAAGAAGAAGAGTATATATAATGGGAGAAAAGGAAATAAGGATAATATGCAACGCCGACGACGCCATAATAACAGCCGAAAATGAAGATGACCTACAAAGATTAATTAAAGATTTCGAAGATACGGCGCTCATATACAACATGGAGATCTCAACAGAGAAAACTAAAGCGATAGTGATATCAGCGGAACCGAGACGATTTAAACAAGTCGTAAATAACAAAATATTAGAACAAGTGATGAAAACTGAATACTTGGGAATAAAACTGTCAAGCTACGGAAAAGTGGAAGAAGAAGTACAAAAACAAGTGAATATGACAAACAGAGCAGCAGGATGTCTCAACAACACAATCTGGAGAAACGAATACCTCACAACGGAAATGAAAACCAGGATATATAAATCAACAATAAGACCGATAATGACGTACACAGCGGAAACAAGAGCAGATACGGCGAAAACACAAAGACTACTGGAAACAACAGAAATGAAATTCTTACGAAAAATAATAAACCAAACTCTAAGAGACAGAGTAAGAAGTGAGGAAATACGAGCGAGATGTGGTATAGAGGAAATAAACGAGTGGACCAAAAGAAGAAAAGTGGAATGAAATTAACACATCGAAAGAATGACAGAAAATAGAATAGTACGAATAGCAAGAGACAAATCGCCAAATGGAAGAACATTGGGACGACCGAGGAAAAGATGGTCAGACAACGTCAATTGAGGCTAAAAACCGAAGTAAAACAGGCATTTTGCCTATTTATAAAGTAGGAAGAAGAAGAAGAAGATGAATGACAGAATAAAAATACGATGGAGAGATTAGGTAAAAGAATTTATAATAATAATATTATAGTAAACATAGTAATAATGATGGTAACATGAGAAAAACAGTCGAAAAAAATAGAATAAGTATTATAAATCTTAAAAAAAAGAATCGGATAATCTGCCACATAAAACATAATTTTCAATTAAAACAGCTTTAAGTTCCACAAGTCTACACATAAGCCAAATTAATCCTTGTGTCGTATTCTCAACTATCTCGACAGAACATTTTACTATGTAGTAAAAAATGCATGTAATGGCATTGAAAAGGGCTCTTTTCGTTTTCCAGAAGTTGAAGTTTTCTGCTACAGTTCATCAGAAAAAGCATACGACACATAATTAATCAACCAACTCATAATCCGAGTGTAGTTAAAAGTTAATTAAAACCTGAACAACTTTCAAGCAAGTTTGTTAATGAAATGTAATCAGAAACTTCTTTGATGAAGTTGTTTTATAACCCAACGACATTTTTTCTCACGTTTATAATACGTTAACGGTCTTTAATTAGGCTTATCCGTGACTAAAGACGAATGCTGAAGTTCTTTCAGTTAGTTTAAATTAAATACTATTGTATGCATTTATAAAAGAAAGCTCCAATATGATCGTAATAGTATTATTCAACAATAATTGTACCTCATACAGGGTAATATAAAAACATATTTTTTTAAGACCGAACAGAAAATACACATTTTCTGTACAATTTTTTGTCCACAAAATAACGTTTTGTCGGTTAACAGCGGAAAATGGACGCCGAGAACCGCCAGAAGCTTTTTCCTATCACTATTTTTTCTTTCCTATCGCTGTTTGATAATAAAGTCTGCCTTGATTTCGTTACAAGCGTTAACAACATGTATAACGACATTGCGATTTATTATGAAGTAACAGTTGGTTTTTAATTTATCGTTTGTCAAACTTGTTTTGCGAGTTCATAAATGTAAAAATATCAATTCAGATTTTGAATTGTCCGACACGGAAAATTAAATTTCAGTAGAAACTTTGGAAACAGCAAAGAAAGCGAGTTAACATAAATGTTCGGACCATTCTAGGATCGCTTGCGACCGAAAATTGATTTAAGACTGTAGCATCTTTAACTGTGTATTTTTTGTCTGTGATGTTATGGTCGATCTCGTTTTTGGCAGTGAAACCGCCACATATTATCATGAAATGTTCGTGGTTTTCTGCAACAGCTTTATAAAAGTTATTATAAAACTGTTCTATTTCTTCCTTAATGTTGAAAGTTTACAAGTACAGTGGTACCTCGACATACAAATTTAAGTCGTTTCTCAAAGTAATTTTTTCCATTGAAATTAACTGAAATGCAATTAACCCGTTCCAGCTCCCAAAACACCACCTCAGTTGTTTTTGTTAAGTGCTTTGGAAAAAAATGTATTTAGAAGAAGAAACATTTATTTATAAATAACAAATAAATCTTATAAAAACGTAAAAAAAGTGAAGTGCTTACGGAAGCGCTTAATTTTCGTCACTGGTCTTCGCTTTTTTCATCACGCTTTGCTAATTTTCACCTGCAGATCGTTTAAAAAACTGTTCAAGGAGGTTTATTTCTTCCTGTCTTCCAGGATATTATAGAAATGAGTTAGGCAAGTATCGTTGAAAATCTTCGATGCACGACCAGTTGCAACTTTTTCGGGGTAATTTTTATTCACGAACTCTGCAACTTTCTCCCATATTGCAAGATCTGCTTTATACCTCTTGTAGACATAACGTACTCGATCTCTGGCTCCTTGCAAAACTAATTTTTCGTTGAACCACCGTATACTATGCCGAATATAGCTGGTGTAACCCCTGGGTTGTCAGCTGCTGACACTGTTCCTCGATGAGTTCGTTCACATCTATCTTATCCAACTCCAAACCCATGGATTTTCCCAGAGAAATAATCTCCTGTACCGCTGACACTTAGGGTTTCGAAATCCCTTTCATCTACAGCCTGAGGCTATAGCTTCTTCCATGCAGAGGTTAAGGATATCATTGTAACACCTAGCCCATCAATAATTCTTATGCATATCACGATGTTACAGTGGTCCTGCCAACACTCTAGAAGGGTAAGGTTTGTATTCTCCGTCACCCAAAAGCATCACCGAAAAATGTGATTGGTGTACAACTTTTCAAAATTAGAAATCACCTAAGATTGGGATACCATTCCGTTAGAAATAGGACGGGTGTTTAGTGGTAGATAGAGAACTCTTTGAGTAAATCATCTTCGGGATTTGGTGGGTGAGCAGGGGCATTGTCGAGGACAAGAAAAGTGGGTAGGTTGTTTTCCTGCAGATATTTTTAACCGACGGGCCAAACACCAGGTTTATCCACCCATAAAGAATTTTTAGGTGACCCACACCTTCGCACTCCACATAACTTGCAGTTTTTCTTTTAAAATCTGATGTGACTTTGAGGCTCTGGGGTTTTCCGAATGATATACTAGCAGAAGCTTGATTTTGTAGTCGCCACTCTCATTGGCGTACATTCCTAGAGTTAAATTATCCTTTATGGGTTTGCGACCTGGCATTGTCTTTTCCTCTGGCGTTATGTAAGTCTTATTCTGCATCCTTTTCCAGAAAAGCCCTGTCTTGTCACAGTTGAAAACTTGGTGGAGGATGTATCCATAGGCTTCCTTCAGTTCGGAAAACATTTTAATGTAAACCTTAGCTGCCTTTACATGTAAACTTGGTGCCTCACTATGCTTAACGACATGTGAATGCTTAACGACAAAGTGAATGCCAGTCATTCTCCTAAAGGTGTCAAATTAGCCCCGACTAGCTTTAAACGAGTCTTTCGATTCTTCGTTTGTGGAAGTGTGTGGGATCTGCTTCAACAAATCACCGTATACCGCTCCTGCTTTATACCATATGATGCTTTATGTCAAGGTTACCTTGAAGCTGCTTCTCGGTCACCCACACTATCAGTAGTTCCTCCATATCTTCATGGAGAGAGGTTTGGAGCTAATAGTTTATTGTAACGCACTTAGCTGGCGTTATACCCTTTATCAACTCCTTCTGTTTAAGCACAGTACATATCATTGATGTGCTACGCCCATACATCCTTGTCAAGTCAATTACTCGCACACCTTGCTCATGTTTTTCTATGAGTTCACTCTTTAATTCAATATCCACCATCATCTTCTTCGGACCCATGGTTACAAAAATTAATGTGATAATGTTTTGTAAACATACAAAAAGCAAAAAGCGCTAACCCAACTTATTAAAAATAAGCCCGAGGGAAACAAGCATATAGACTGGTAAAGACAGAAAAATGTAAGACCACGTATATTTACTCCACAGAGATCAAAAACATTGGTGAGTAGAGCAAAAATCCAGATTGGAATATCAACAGATAGACGAATGTCCTTAATATTTTGTTTCAAAACTTCTAGGACATTCTTCTTATTGTACCGTCTTCTAACGAAGGTTGGCGATCTCTTCTTTAAACGCTTCCCTATCTTTTGCAACGTGAAACATCTGTTCAACACTAAAGTAAGTCCAATCTCTGATATTCCTCCGCCAAGATTTCTTCTTTCTTCCCAAGCCTTTTCTTCCCTCTACTGTTCCTTGCATCATGACGTGTAGAAGAGAGTTTTTATCGTGTCAAAGTATGTGGCCCAGATACGATGTTTTTCTTATGTTAATTGTGTTCATAAGCTTTCTGTCATAACGTCTTAACACTTCATCTTTTGAGACTTTTACAGTTCAATGAATTTTAAGAATACGAACGGAATTCTAGAATATACGTTATGATTCTCAGCTTATTTTTTATTACTGAAGGACCCAATACTTCCATTTTCATCGTTCTCTTCTACATAATAGCAAATATGACTGAATTTTAAATTGGATAGGCTTTCTCCATTCCTTCTAATCTGTGCAACTCCAACTACGTCCCAATCTTATTTAGTTTACTTTCCATTTTGATGAATTTTTAGAACGAAATATAGTTTAGTTTTTTAGTTCATATTCATAAATCTTTAAATTAAATAATATATAACTTTACTAAATATTTTAAAGCATCTAAAGCCATTCATTGTGCCTTTTTGTAACTTGTGAAAAGTGCGTGTTAGTGTATATTGAAAAACAAAGTGTTCTCTTATGTTTGTTTAAATCCAAGTGGTGTAAAGTTGCAACTTTATGTTTTCACTATACTAAAACTATACTACTACGAGTTTTTTACGTTTTTTAAAAATATAATTTCCACTTACAAAAACCCATCTGTAGCAATACAATTTTCTATATATCTAGGAAAACTATTCTTACTAAAGGTTCAAGTGTTTAGTGCTAAAAGCTCTTGATACTAAAATCATCTAGCAATTAGCATTTATAAATGGAAAAAAGTTATTTTTTATACAACGTAAAAGGGAAAAATTTCAGTGGTTGGCTGTATACCATAGTTAAAAAAAAACTTTTATTAAAAAATAATTGTAAAATCATCCAAAAGGATTAATCAGTAAAAAACTTGAAAGTAGATTTCCACTTTAAAATGATAAAAACATAAGGTAAAATTTTGACTGTTGAATTACAAAACATGTGCAAAATACTTATAGAAATGCTTATATTACATGAAAATCATGGTTAATTTTAATATTGTAATGACAATGACACTAGGTCGACCTTATAAAATTTAAAATGAAACATATATCTTCCTTGTTCGAAAGGGGGACAACTTTGTCCGACTATTAGAACCAGCTAACTGACTAAGTCGGGAAGGAAGTCAATTTTTGTTAAAATTACAGGTCTTCAAGACAGCCAAAAGCTGGATTTTTGGCGGACACTCAAACAATAGCTCAATCAGGATATTGTGTTGTGAAATAATCCGTTTTGAAGAATTATGTTGTTGTAATAATTAAAATTAAAGTGAATGAAAATTAAGTTAATAAGGTGAATCAAATTAAATTTAATTGTTGAAAGTTAAATTATTAGCTAGCAAAACAAGTTAATTGTATGAACATAGTCAATGTATGATCCTGCGTTTAAGCAAAGACGTTACCAACTTGGGCAAGAGTGTGTAATGTGACAAAATGATAGTTACTTTAAGAAGTCGTTAGTAGTCAAAGTTAGTAGAAGTCTTTACTTCTATGTAAGCTTATTTATTTTTTATACTGGGACCAAATTATGTAAAATTATACAATAGATATCCTTTCCCTGCAAGAAACGAAACAACTGGGAAATGAAATAATAAAAATAGGAAAGAGCAACCTGTTTAAGAGTGGGGGGGGGATCAAGAGATATTTTGGAGGTATCTGAGGAAGTAAACAAAGCAGTTGTAGATTTTCAAGCAATATCAGATCGAATATGTTATTTGGCAGTAAAAGGAAAGTATAAAAAGAAAAGTATCATTAACGTACATGCGCTCGCTGAAGATAAATATTTAGAAACCAAAACAGAGTTCTACGAAAATCTTAGCACCCTAATAGGGAGTATACAGAAATGTGATATAAAAATAATTATTGGAGACCTGAATGCCAAAGTCGAAAAAGAGGAAATATATAGAAGAATATCGGGAGGATAAATTTTTTATAAAGAATCAAATGAAAATGGGGAAAAGTTGATCAAATTTGCTACAGAAAACAAAATGAAAAAAGCTGGCACAAGTTTTGATCATAAAGATATTTATAAAGTAAAATGGACTTTCTTGATGAAAAAGTAAAAAATCAGATAGACCATGTCCTAATATAAAGCAAACATGATCAGGCAATAGTCTATTGCAAGAGTTAGAGAGGAGCAGATAACAAGAGTGACCACACACTAGTAATATCAAAGTTAAAACAAAAATTACCAATATTTCCAAAACATATTAGAGACAGATTGAATTACCAATTAGAAGAAATAAATAAAAAGCTAGAAAATCCAGTCAAACAAGAAATAGATCAAGAATAGCAGACCATACAGATATCCATATCGGAAGCAGCGGAAAAGTGTATAGAAAGAGTTCACATAAAGACTGGTTTGATAAAGAATATAGGAATACGTTGGCAAGAAGAAACAGGGTAAAGGTACGACTAAACAGAGAAATACTCAAAATAGATCGAAAACGATGTAACTAAAAGAAGAGAAATTTAAAAAATGGTCAAAAGGAGAAAAGGGAACAGCTAGAAAAGCAATTGAAAAACATAGAAGAAACCTACAGAAACAAAAACGTAAAAAATGTTTACCAATAGGTTCAAGAGAATATAATAGTCAATAAATCCAGAGAAACTAAAAATATTAATATAAATTATTGCAGAAACAAAGAAAGTTTCTTTATAGGAGTAAACTACAGAAAAATTAAACAGATGGGCGAAATACTTCGAATATTTGTTAAATATACACCAACGAGAGAAACTGGAGGGAAATGAGAATTGGCAAGAGGATAAAGAAGGGACGTGCGAGGAACCAACTTTTAATGAAGCCGAAAAAATAATAAGAGACCTACAAAGTAACAAAAGTGTAGGAGAAAGTATTAACCCAGCTGAGACTTGAAGGCGGCGAAAAACTAAAAGAAAGAATATGCCGCTTTTATTAACAGTTTCGCAAAAAGAAGAAATGCCAAAACAATGGAATGGCACCCTTATTTGTCCGACCTACAAAAAAGGCGACAAACCGAAGTACAAAAACTGTAGAGGTATAGCACTATTAGAAGTAGTCTATAAAATACTTGCAAAAATTCTCAGGAAAAGAGTAATGAAATATAAAAAATGTTATCGCAGAATACCTGAGCAGTTTTGGACCAGGAAGAACTACTACTGATCAAATAAGTAGTTTAAAATTAATTTAAAATAATAGCTATGAACAAAACTAAGGATATCATCATCATCATTTTGGCTTTACAACCATGTGTGGGTCCTAGCCTCCCCAAGAATTTTTTCCATTCGTCCCTATCCATCGCCTTCCTCCGCCAAGCACGTATTTCCATATTTCTCATATCTTGATCTATGTTATCTAGGAATCTTGTTCTGGGTCTTCCTCTTCTTCTTTGACCAGGATACTAAGGATAACATATGTTATTTATCGATTTTAAACAGGCAAACGAAGCCATAAACCGAAAGATGTTATGTGAGGCCATGAGAACATTAGAAATACCAGAAAAGAATATAAGGTTAGTGAAAATGACGCTTAGGATTATAAGAAATAGTGTAAAAATGGAAAAAAGCTCTTCAAGGTAGTTAACAGTGAATAGAGGTTTAAAACAAGAGGATCAGCTATCACGAATTAATTCAATCTAGTATTAGAACAAATCGTAAGAAGATCAAATATGAGCACAAACAGGACTACTTTCAATAGCAGGGAACAGTGCACAGCGTACGCGGATAATATGGTGATTCTAGCAACCCACGCGACCTCACTACCAGCATAGACCATGATACCAGCGTAACATTCGTCTCTGCGCCACTCTTAGAATTTGGGTACTTAGGAGTAACTATAATAAACAAAGGAAAAGAAGTAAATAAAGTAGACAAAAGGTCGAAAGCTAACAGTGCGATGGACGTCTAAGAGACAGTAAACAGACTCGCGATAATATATGCCAGCGAAACGTAGATTATGAACCAGTAGAAAAAAAAAAGAAAGTGGAAATCTGAGAAATAAAAAGTGTTTAGAAAAATCTTCGGAGGAATACAGACGGTAGAAAATATTTGGAGACACGAAAAAAATAAAGAAATAATGAGTATGTATGGAAAACCAATAATTACAACAAAAATACGAGCCTACAGAGCTAGATGGCTCACTTATAAGAATGCCATAGAACCGAAATGTTAAAACAATGCTGGTGGAGGAAGAAATGGGGAAAATAGGAGGACGTCCAAGAAAGCAGTAAAGCAAGACTTGTCAGAAATAGACGTGAGAGATTGGAGAGAAAAAGCAAGTATCGAAAAAAATTGAAAGAAATAATCAAGTTTTTGGAAGCCAGGGGCCTGCAAAGCCTGATAGGCCAATTTAGCAAAACGTTTATGTAAAAAAAAAACGTTTTAATAACCTTTACTTTAATTTAATTAAAATATCGTCATATTTATTTATGTTAAAAAACTTTTTTCCATCCATTAAAAAATAAAACTCTTTCTAGAAAAATACTTTATTTTATTATAACTTACATTGTATTTTCTCGATGATATTTGTCAACAAGTGTCAAATCAAATTGGATAACTTCCAATTCTGGAGTATCCAAATATACTTCTGTGGGTTGTTCCGACGAAGATGCATCTTCATTTTTTTCCAAACTAACAAAAAAAAAATAAGAAAGATTATATATATATCAACAAAATATAGGACAAATTAATTTATTTGATTAAGTAATTTGTAGTAATGTGACAATTAACACAACACACAAAAATTATACTAGTTTTACTCAAGGCAAAATATTGCAAAACTTCCGAATTCTAAAGAACCGCTCCAATTTAGATGAAATTTGGCAACTAAGCTTATCGTGCCTTCCTCTTCAAAATTAATATGACTAGAATAGGTGATCTCTGTTTTTAAAGGATGAAAACTGTCCATTTTTACAAAAAAAAAATAGCAGATATAAGCGTTATTTAAATCTAAATTAGGTGTAAGTATATTAAATCAAGATTTGTTTCTCACATAGAAATGTATTTTACAGTTTATAACTATTTTTTAACCCCTAAAAACTACCCTTTGCGTAAAAATTTGTAAAAAACGAAACAGAATATTTTGCAACTTTAAATTGTGTAATGGTAAATTTTGTAGTGTTTAAACTTTCGTTTATGTTTATAATTTGCTGCAAAAAGTGCAGCGGCTAGCTTGTCTGGTAATTACAGGGGCAATGTCAACATGCACCACTGCAGCTTTATAGGCGATGCTGAACCATCTTCCCTGGCATAAGGAGGGAGGCAGTAACTACCGCCTTAGAACTGCGACAGACACAAATAATAAAACCTGGAGATTTAGTTGGCCACCCAAAAATCTTGAAAAGAAATTCCATTGGATTCGAAGGACAGGCCGACAGATGCCATGCCAGTAAAACTCGATTTCGAAACACCGTTTAAAGTGGTCATAAAAACCACCAAATGGGTGAAGAAGTTAAACGGAAATTAAAAGATGGTTCACTGGTATGTTGTACGGATGGATCTCAGATAGATGAAAGAGGACGGAGTGGGAGTTACTGAGCCCAATTTCAGACTATCCAAATCTCTTGGAAACGCCTCAATTACCTTTCAGGCAGAAATACATTCTATAGACATTAATGCCCAAGAATGTCTCAACCGAGATACTCGTAGGGCAAAAGTCTTTGATGTGGGTACCAGGTCACAAGGGAATTGCAGGAAATAAGGAAGCTGACAGCCTCGAAAAAAATGGGCTAATACCCCATTCCAGAATCCAAATGCACTTATTGGTAACAGGGTAATTGTTTACCTTATTTCTCTGGACTATAATTTATTAGAAAACTATAGTCTAATATACACTTTATACAAACATTATTAAGATTATTACTTGACAAACGGTAGTGATATTAAAATATGTAGCACAATTAATGTTGATTTGTTTTTATTATTTTTTTTTTATTAAGACTGTCTTTCTAAAGAAACACTAATACTTACAACTTCAGTAAATCTTCGTTATCGGGCGTTGTCATCTTGTAATAATAGATTTAACTGTTATTCCAACGCTTATCTAAAATGTCAACTATTAGATGATAAAAGACAATTAGTTATAAAACCTACCTAATTTACTGCATCCTATTCTAAGGATAACTAACAAGTTAAATTTTTTGGTAAGGGTCATTTATTTTTAATGCTCTTCAGAATTCTTCTCCTTCAAGAGATCAAAATTCATCATAGCCATAGCCAGGCCCAATAGATATTATTTAGATGACTGTGAATAAGAGCAGGGTGATGAACTTAAGCACCGTCGTGTACAAACCACATTCTTTGTAGAATATTAAGTGGAACCTTTTACAAATTATTACTCAGAAGATCCAGATATACAGCACTTGTCAAAAGTCCGTTCACCATAGTGAAATTTGGAGGGAGGTCATAAACACACGTAGGCTTCCCAACTAGTGGCGCAATAGTGGCAGATGATGTAATATTGACAAACGACGTTCCAGCGCCACTATGACAGATAATTTTAAATGGGACCTTATGGAACGTAATACCTCGTTTGAAAGGTATTGAAAATACCTATTCAGTCATAATAATTTTGTTTAAGTTTAAGCTCATTTTGATGAATAAATTAAATAAATACGAAAATTGTGGCTTCTCATTTAATTAACAAATATTTAACAACCAGTTCTTATAGTAAGTGTTCAAAATGTGCTCCATCTACTTCCTGACAGTAATGCATCTTATTTCTAAACTCTTGCTGTACTCATTCAAATGTGTCGGGGTAAATTGCTCTACATCCTTCAACAATTCGTTGTTTCAAAATGTCAATATTGTCGAGTGCTGTATCGTAAACTTTAGATTTCAAGTATCCCCACGGAAAAAATTTAATGGTGTGAGGTCCGGTGACCGCGCTGGCTATTCTATCGTACCTCGTCGTCCAATATATCTACCACGATGTTCCTCATCTAGGTAACGTCTTACTGCACTATAATGGTGTACAGGAGCACCATCTTGTTAAAACGTTATTTCCAAGTTGCCGAATTCATGTGGATTATCCTGCAGAATTTCAAGTATTAACGGTTCAATTGCATTTTGTAACATCTTCAGATACCTACACTTCACCTGTTAGGTTAGTATTGAAAATAACACTTTCAAACGAGGTATCACTTGCCATAAGGTCCTATTTGAAATTATCTGTCACAGTGGCGCTGTAACGTCATCTGTCACTATTACGTCACTTGTTATGACTAGTTAAGAAGCCTACGTTTGTTTATTACCTCCCTTCAAAGTTCACTATTATAAGTATAACCGTTCAAAAGATACGAGGGAGGGAACGGACTTTTGATTAACACTGTATAGCACTACTCACACGATCATCAAAAAAATGTAGACCAATACACAATATATGTTTGGGTGCCAAACAATACCACCCAAACATAAATAGACCACCTAGTTTAACTATGACTGTTAATAAAGTAGGGATTGCTTAATGCATAGTAATAAAAATTATGTCGATTCACTGTTCCATATTTATGAAATGTAGCCCCATCTTCAAAAAGTACATCATCAAAAAAAAATCGGTCATATTATGCACTTGCTGCTGAGACCATTGACAAAAAGCCAATCTGCGATGATAATCACCGACTATTAATTCTTAATGCAACTCAGATTTTTTCGCTAAAGTTTGACTAAAGGCAAGTTTATATAAATACATTGATTCGTTGGCGCCAGTAGCCACGCCAGTCTCATTTGCACGCCAGTAAAGACAAGTAAAATTTTGGCACTCCACTTTCATTGTAAAGCTTGCACTAGAATATTCCTCTCAATTCTGTCATCTCATGGTTGTTTCCACAATAGTTATATGTCAATCGAAGAAAACAAATTTGGAATCCGTGTAGGATGTCGGGATTAGCCATGTGGAAAACCAGTAGACAGAAATTTGGCGCTTCAGAAAAACTTCTGAAAAAGAGAATTTTTAACCAAAGATCCAGAAAATTACAAAAACTGTTTACAGGTGTTTGAGTAACAGATTAAAATTTTTGTTCAGCAAGTAGCACAATATATTGAAAAACTATCTGCGAAACTATAGTGACATCTAACATTGAGGTATTTATCATTTCAAGACTTCTCAAATATGAATATCTCACTAACACGTATTGCTCCACATACTCCACCTCCTGCACGATCTAAAGGATCTTTACGATAAATGGAATAACCATTAAGTTTTACAAAAGAATTAGGTATTCTGGGACTTAATCAAGATTCTGTTATAACAAAAATATGAATATCGGAATTAGAAGATGTAAATGACAAAAAATCTGTAAAATATTTTTATTGTTACCAACTTTATTTGTTTTTTTGTGGCATGTTATTGGTTAGTACTAATAATAGTTCTTCCAGTTCCTCTCTTACTTTATTTAAATAGTTTATTTGACATTTAGTTGAGTCATCCTTCCATTGAGCTCTAGAAAATTTGGTTCCTAACAACCTTTCCAATACAAAAAACGGACTTAAATAAGGGATTGCGCGGTTTTATTGTATTTACAATCGTGGAAACCTTGAATACATCCTCTACCTCTTTATCGTCTCCCATTGAGCTAGATTAAGAAGATTGTTCCAAGGCCTCGAGACGATCCTTCATCGATGCCAATCTATCTGATAACTTGGAAATTAAATCAAGTAATTTATTGAACTTTTTTTCTAATGTACAGCAACTATTACAGACGATTCTTAGTGACTTCTATTTTGCCCTTCTTCTTCAGCCTTAAGTAATCCAACTTTGGACTTAGGCCTACTCCAAATCAATCCAGTGTTTTCTATTTTGTGCCACTTGTTCCCAGTTGTGTTATCCGGTCTTCTTAATGTCATCAGACCATCTCATTTGTAGTCTTCCTTTGCTTCACTTTCTTAACCATGATCTCCATTGTTGTATTTCGTGGTACCATCTTTTATCCTTCAGTCAGGCATTGTGTCCTGCGAAGCTCCATTTTAATTTGGCAGCGTGTTCTTCTGCGTCTTTTACTTTGGTTTTGCTTCTAATCCATTTTTTTGCTTTTTTGTCTATAAGTCTCCCCCCGAGCATTGATCTTTCCATCGCTCTTTGTGCCCTTACTATTTTATCCATATTAGACATGGTGATTGCCCACGTCTGTGAACCATACGTGAGTATAGGCAGGATACACTGATCGTAAATTCTGGTTTTGAAATATTCTTCTAATTTAGTGCTTTTCAAGATCCAACTCAGTTTTCCAAATGCTGCCCACGCCAACCTTATTCTTCTGGTAATTTGGGTAATTTGGGTGGTATTCGCGTACTGTTTTTAAATGTATGTCGTTCAACGTTATTTCTCTAATGTTCGATGTATTTGTCATTATTTTTGTTTTTTCCAAGTTCATCTTAAGACTTACTTTTTCCGAAGCTTGGAATAGTTGCGTCATCATGGTCTGTAGTTCTTCGAAACTAGCGAATATTACAATATCATCAGCGTATCTCAAATGACTCGGTTTTCTTCCATTAACATTTATTGCTTTATCTGCCCAGTTAATGTCTTTGAACACGTTTTTCAGTCCAAGTGTGAATAGCTTCGGTGAGATAACATCTCCCTGGTGAACTCCTCTGTTGATTGGTATAGCTTTGGTTTTCGCATCTAATTGTATTTTCATTGTAGCTTTCTTATATCTTATATAATATTATGTATGAGCATTTTGTATCGGGAGTCTATCCTGCAGTTTTTCATAACTCTCTCTATTGCCCAAAGTTATATGGAGTCGAATGCCTTTTCATAATCAACGAAACCAATGTATGAGTTCAAGTGATATTCATTGGCTTTCTCTATTAGCGTTCTGACTGTAAGAAGATGATCCGCTCTACTGTAACCTATTCGGAATCCTGCCAGCTCTGCCGGTTGATAGCTATCGAGTTTTGACGTTAACCTGTTAGTTATTACTCTCATAAACAGTTTGTACATTTGGGACAGCAGGGAGATTGGCCTATAGTTCTTCAGATCTGCCCTGTCTCCTTTTTTGAAGAGAAGTATTGTCAAACTTTCATTCCAATTATCCGGGACTTCTCCTCTGTGAAGACATTCGTTAAAAAAAAATTTCAATTCTTCGAGAATAATTTCACTCCCCTCCTTCATCAGTTCTACAAGTATTCCATCTGGGCCCGGAGCCTTATTGTTCTTTAATTGTACCATAGCTTGTTTTATTTCGAAGGATTCTATGTTAGGCAGTTTTCTGAGTGATATTTGTTATCTTTTTGCCATAATCTATTTTGCCCTAGTTATTCTTATAACCTCTTCTTGTTCAATATTTAGACATTGAATATGAATCGGTAAACTGCACAACATACAATTAAGTATTCTTATTGTCAAAAATCAACAATTTACAATTGTTGCAATTGTTCATCTTTTATTGGGTTGCTGAAACTTGAATGGCCTAATATTTTATTGCTGCTAATGACTTCGCAAACTCCGGTTCTATAAGCTACAGGTTAAAAGGTAAATTAAAAAGTTATTTCTACTTACAAAAATTGAACGTATTCGTGAACTTTAAAGAAAACTAAAAATATCTCAGAAAGCAAGCATTTAGTTACATATTATAAGAAATTCTTCATTAAAATTAAAAAGTCATAGAATAGATGCTTGCAGCCTTTTAAAAAATATAAAATATAGAGGTGTACATTTAGAAAATGTGAGAAAATCTTATTTTTTCTTGTAGTTCACCCTGTATACGAATATTTATTAATGATTTCTGTTAAACTTAAATTAAAAACTAGAACATATTGTTTGCGTATTTATTTTTTCATATCGATATCGAAATAAAAGTAACAATAATTCGTTAAATACCCTTTATAGTAGTATGAAACTTTATATTATAAGAACAGGGATTATAAGAGGAATGTTAAAAAATATACAGGCTGTCCTATTTAAAAAATTGTACTTTTGGATATTCTATATGATAATGGAATTATCAAATCCGGGACTAAAAAGTCTGTTAATGCCAAAAATTAAAAAAAATCCAACTGCTTCGGAATGTGTCACCAAGGTAGCCTATTATCGAAAAATGAATTTATTCCATAATTTTGCTCCTCACTGTATAATTAAGCTTTTAGAACAGACTGCAAATAATGCTTGTTTTTTCTTGGTGAATAATACATAACAAGAAACAATATTAAAACCTCTACAAGTCCTAGTAATATGCCCATTTGTTATTATATGATATAATTATATAAATATATAAATAGAATCAATAAAAGAAATATATGGCAAGCATAAGCAGTAATTAGTAAAAAAGCAAATAGCCTTGTTAGAACAATAATATTACGTGCAGTTTAAGCAGCGAAAAATCTAAAAGTTACATTACATGCGATCCTCATGATAAAACGTAGGGTAGTAATATGCCATTGGATACATTTCTGTATAAAAGTACTGGTACATTTAGACAGATCAAATTAATTTACTTAGGCACTACAGAAAAACAAAAGTATATAAATAAATGTTTAACTCAAGTTATACAAAACGTGTAGTTATTGTACTAAATTTCGAAAAGGTAAATTTTGTTGTAATGAGGTCATTTAAGTGATTAAAATAATTTGAATACCACATACATAACAAAATGGCAGCGTAGTACCTACTGAATTTATTTTTACCCGTATTTATCGGTCAAGTACGGAGTATTGACTGTTTATGCCAAATTATACTATAATAGTTCACATAAAGAGTGTGCATATAGTTAGAGTGCCCGTCGGCAAAAATTTTCATGGGTTTTTCCACTATTTTTTTTTTTTTTTTTTTTCGAAACATGTAGATTTTAAGAAGTACCGAAAATTTATAGATACTGCTATTCATTCAAATTAAATAGCTTTAAAATTATATGAAAAACACGAAAATAAAATTGTCTGATGATAAATACCCGTAGGCGGTAGGATGCTGGTGACGATAAATATGGGGGGGGTAGAACGCGGGGTAGTACGGGGGTACTCAAATCCAACTTTGACCTTTACGCTGCTGTCTCCTGTTAAACCGAGCAACCCAACTGGAGATTTGCTATACAATCCGAGTGGAAAGTTGGGCCGGGAACTGATGAAAGCGGGTGAAATGGTCATCCGGAAACTGGGTTATGCTATGGATCGGCATTCCGTATATGTAAAAATTTGAAGCCACACAACAGAAATTATTGCCTCGTAATAGGACAGATATTAAATACTCAACACGCAACGGAATAAGGATACTTGAACTCCAAATTCTAATGCAGTTTATTACCTCTTGCTCTAGACTAGGTTTGTTTCTAGAAAAGACCAAATTAGTCTACATTTGCTAACAATTTTTACTGGATGTGTCTTATACAATTAGACCTAGGCCTAATTTTAAGTACGGCATTTAATTGTATGTATTAACAGTAGTGTTTTTCCTTTTATTTTTATAAATTTTACAATAAATTACCATGTGGTTGCTTTGTTTTAGGTTATACAGGTTAAGTGTAAATATAGCTGCAAAGGAAGCTTTTTTATGACTACCATAAACTGAGATTAAACGAATAACGCTCATACTTATTAGGATTGGTTGACATACTTCCCATTGCCAGAAGACAACATGGGACCTACGAAGAAGCAGAAAACAGCAGGAGGCAAGCCACCTTTGGTGGCTTTCAGTGGCCGAAAAACTGAAAAGTCCAGAAACTCAAAAGAAATTTAAAGAAGAAATAAAGAGGAAGCTGACTGAATATGAAGAAAAAAAAGAAATATCATTAGAAGAGCACTGGAACCTAGTAAGTAAAGCCACATTAACTGCTGCAAAATTAATGCTAAGAATGGAAGGAAAGATGAACAATAGACGAACTAGAGAAAGGAAAACGGTATTGGAAAACAAAAGACAAATAGTTGATAAAGTGAGTAAATAAGAAAAGAGAAAACACATAAAGAAACAACTAATGGACATCGAAATAAACTTATAGAAGACAAAACACAAGGTTATAAACTAAAAACTAATCTGTGCAGGAATATAAACGGCGAAATAACCGGAGCAATTGGAATAAGAAGAAAGAAACAAAAAAATAACAAGGCTCCTAGATTTGATGAAACACTCGCAGAATTGTTCAAGTTGGAGAAAGAGAAATAACGAAAAGGATATATGAGGTCATACAAAGAATACAGAAATAAGAGAAAATACTAAAAAAGTGGAATAAGAGTATAATATGATCAATCCATAAAAAGGGCTATAAACGCCTCTGTCAAAACTATAGCTCTTCCTGTGTTGTGTATATAAAATATTTAGCAGTAGTAGGCATACGTAACCATAGATTACAACCTCTTGCAGAGATCATCGGAGAATATTAAGCAGGATTCAGGCAAGGAAGATCAACCATCGATCAACTATTCACGGTTAAGCAGGTCTTAAGCAAATCTTGGGAACGTGACATAGTTAATTTGAAATATTGTCCAAACTAGTTAGGCTCATCCGAATGACGATAACAGACACAGTGGCTCAGGTACAGATACAACATGAGATGACAGACTTATTTCGAATAATACATGGATTAAAACAGGGTAATAAGTTGGCATTAACATTTTTAATTTAGCACTGGAATACGTACTTAGAAAAACATCAGAAGGTAAAAACAACACACTTATCAATAAATCAGTCCAGCTGGCAGCATATGCAGATGACAGATATCAGAAACAGAATCAAAGCAACAGGTGACAATACGTATAAGGAACTTAAATCACATGTTAAACAAATAGGTCTGCCAATAAACACAAAAAAGATTAAAATCATTGTACAAAGTCGATCGTAGAGAGAAACATGACCCAACCTGACAGTTGATAATATAGCGTCTTCAATGGTCAGGCCATGTATTTAGGATGGAAGAATACAGGCTCCAAAAAAAACCTGTTGAATGCAAGAATGCAGGGGAAGAGACCTATTGGAACACCGAGAAAGCGATGGGAGGATAATGCGGATGAGGACGCAAGAAATCTCTTTGGCAGTCGATCATGGAGCAGAACTGCTACAGACCGTAACAAATGAAGAGGTTTGCTAAGGGAGGCCAGGGGTTGAATTGGGTTGTAGAGCGATAGGATGAGCAAAATGTGTAGTAACTTCCAGCCATTTCCAGTCGATGTTAAAGTTTGACCAACATAGCAAAAACTTAATTAACAGATATACTAGACAGTTGGGGCTGGGTTGAGTGAACAGAGTATACCTACTAAAAAGCTAATAAATGGCTTTAAATCAAAACAGTACTTATATATTAACTAAGCAAAAATTTGAAATAGTAAATTAGTTAAAATCTCTAATGGCAGTGCATTACAGAAAATATGTTAGAGAGAAAATACATAACATATCGACGGAGAAGAGACAATAAATGGATTTTTACAGAAGCATTAATTATTAATGCATAAACAAGTTAAAACATAAATTTCTTTTAAGAAATAGAAATATTTAGATTAACGAATTCGTCGTGAAATAACATTTATTTATCTTAAAAGAACGAAATCAATATCAAATATGTAATGAATTATCAACGTTACTTTGTCACGAGTATTTACCTTATTTAGTACAATAACCTTACTACATATAATTAAAAAAGCGTGGTAATCAATATTAAACTTTTACAACTACTTACATTTTATCTTCTTCAAAAAAATAGTCAAATTCTAGATCCAACATACTCTATCTAGTAATAAAAGCTACTTAACCTGGCGGAAATAAACTATTTTATTAAATAATTAACGGAACTAGGTACAAAGATAAACAAACAAACCAATAAATTTGATAACTTTTATCACTTGTGGTACATGACAGAAACGTCATGCGTCGAGACGCAGGCGTCAGTTATCGATTTCATTTTGAATTTACTTTGTCGTGACATCTGTTGTGGAGAGTATCAAGTGATAAGTTGAAATGTTAGAAGTCTGTAATATGACAAACCTGCAGTATTGCTATATTAAATTAAATATATAGGTATGTGTTGGTATAGCACGTTTTAAGTTAAGCAATAATATAGTTAAACATTTTAATTAATTTGATAATATAACGTACAATAACTTAAGCTATAACCATATCTGGTTAACTGTGATTATAAAATATATAATATTTTTATAGACATTAGATGGCGCTAAAATATTGGTAATAACTTGTTTTAAACTATTTTAAATATATTTTAAGATTGTAAATAAATAGAGAGTGGACAATGACTTATAATAGATGCTTTTTATGTACTAAATACAATTGAATTAAAAATTGGTATATTTCAAACACCGTAGTATATTCCCAGTAAACAGATAAGCTCGTTTTCACGGTGATAATAGCTGTCGGTGATAGTAACTAACTGTCACATGAATTATGGCGAACTATCATCATGTAAATCACAGATCACTAAGGTGATTTTTGATGTAAATAACCCGATAGGAGCTATCATTCTGTCCCGAAAGTACTCTCGCACGGTGCTCGCACTGTCTCGCGTTACTAGATAATTCGGCAAAACTTTCATGATAGTTTGTCGTTGTTGTTTATATAAATTGCACGTGGTACGTGATTTTCACAGTATTAAAGTATTAAAAATAATTGTAAAAAGTGCAAAAAACAGTGGAATGAGCCGCCGACAATTTGATATAGTAAATTTAGTGAAAAAATACAAAAGGTTTCCATGTTTATGGAAAAAACAACGTCTCCCAATTTTCAAAACAAAGCGAAGAGCTACCATGCTGAAGAATTGCTGCTGCCCTTATTTGGACTTATTACTCTTAAAATACTATTAGAAAATTAGAAGCAAAAGGTGTATATATATTCAAGGAGTTGCCCAAACAATGAAGTATATGGGAACTGGAATGGGTGCCAAAAATGCGAATAAACCGAAACTTGTCTGGTTTTCCGCAGCTGATAGTTTTTTAACACATAATGTGGAATAAAATGAGTTAGAACCTAATGTGGTAAGTTTTATTGTTCCCTTAATTTCTACACATAACAAGATTAAAGAGATGCTTATGTATTTTTGGAGTGTTTTCTCTATTCTATCATACTGCCAATCGACTGCACCTGCCCCTATAAAATATTTCGCAAAGTCTTCTCTTCTTTGCCGAGCTTCAGGCAAATAGTTTCGCTGCAAAATTGCTCCTAAATCAACTAGACCATTTGAGTTTACACTGCGCCAATTTCCAGGAATTATACGTCTTGTTTCATTATCCTCTTCTTCACTATCATATCTGCACTCTCGTATCGTTTTCCACTTTTCGTATCCAGTTGTGTAAACCATATGCAGCTTTTATTGCTTTTACTACTGTGTGAGGAGCAAGTAATGATATTGGGGATCTGAATACACGAAAACGGGCTGAAATGATTCCAAACGCATTTTTTACTATACGTCTTCCCCTAAATCAAGGATAGGGCTTCATTAAATACAGCTTGAGTGCAATTACTTCATCTTCTAATATAACAGATCCCTCAGGTTGGTACAATTCATTTTCCTCAATGGCTTTTCGAAGAGAGGACTTAACAAATATTTCACCATCTGAACTGCTTTCGTAACTCACAATATCAATAAACGTAAAATTATAGTTACGATCTACCAGTGCCAGCATTACAATACTTCAATTCCATTTATCACTTCATTCCACTCATTTTACCTAGGGTTACCTGAATAATAGAAACACGTTTATTGAAACAATTCTTACTAAAAATATTATTTTATATATTTTTTATTACAGATGCTGTAAGATCAATTGTCAGCAGAAAGTGAAAAAATGCACATCAGATGAAGAATCCACTCAATCACCACCAGTCCGGTGAAAAAGACACGGGCGAACTTTAACAAGCCCAATGATCCCACATCAGAGCTTCTTCTTTTCTGTGGGCTCTTCATCAGGGCCCACATCTGATGAAGAATTGGCGCAAGGACCTAGGGAAAATGAAAAACCATCTTCTGTCTCCGTTCATTTAAAAGAATTCAGACAAATGCCAAACACCTACGAGTAAAAGAACAAATAAGGGGGATGATTCTTTAATTCCTGTAAAAGCTTTGAATGAAGTGACATCCCAAAAATCGTCCCAAAAAGCTTCTTCCATTAAAAGATGCAATATAACTAAAACCACATCATAAGCTAGAATAATAAAAATAAGATAACTAAGTAAGTTATAACGAACATTAAACTATCAATATAATAATAGAAAACTAAGATAGTTGTTAACAAATAGGTAGTGGGCAGATCTTTACCACCGGACGTTGTAGGATGCCATTTGAAGTTGTCCTCAGACTAACAACGTGTATAATCAGTACAATGCCGCCAGTGCCGCAATGCAACTCAGTGATTTTGGGCAATTGCCAGCGAAGAGGAGGCTGTTGTTTATTTTTTATAACTAGAGAACCTTTAGTGAGAGATGGGGTAGGACTATGCCATTTTGATCTCTCTCGAAGAGAATGGATATACTTTTTAGACCATCTTTTTCAAAAGTGACTCCTTATTCTTTGGATTAGTTACCAACGATTCAGATGGTTAATCTTTAAAGTGCTTAGATCTGAATGGGGAATTAAATCCACTACGGGTTTAAAAATTAATAAGTGACCGAGTCAGTGCCTGCAAGTCATTAGGGTCAGAGCTTACTGCACACAAAGGACAGGACGGGAGTAAAGAACTGCCTCGATTTGAGTAATGAGAATATAGAACTCTTTATAAGTCAAAACTTGTGTACTAAAAACACAATACATATGGTTCTTGAATGATTTGATCACAGCCTCGGCTAACCCAGTAAAATGAGGAGTGTCGGGAGGATTCAAATCCCAGATAATAGAAATAACCTCAGCAGCAAAGTAAGCTATTTTAATTATCTCGTTGCTGGCTCCTTTAAAATTGGTAGCATGATCACTTCTAATTGTTAGGCACTTACCGTGTCGAGATACAAATCTACGAAAGGTAGCCAAAAATGACTTAGAACTAAGACTTGAAGTTGCCTCCAGATAAATTACTTTTGTGCTCGTATCCACTCAAATTGTTGCGATTTCCGGGGCCTAATAACCCTGTTAGAAGAGGACCTTAGTCTCGGAAAGTCGGTTTCCTATTTGGGAGTTTATTTTACCAGGACTCTCAACTGGAAAACTGACATTCAAGATACCCTAGATAGGGTGAGAAGGAGGTTTAAACTCCTGGCAGTGTTAGCAGGTAAACTGGGCAAGACGATCCAAAACATTATTGTACATCTACAAAACATTCATCAGACCCATCATCTAACACAAGGCATGCATCTACGCTTCTCTTAAGACCTACGAAATCAATGCGATCATGGCAACCGAAAGAAAAATCCTTAGATTCTGCATGAGGTGGATCAGGCTATATCCATCAGCACACATACATACACTTGCAAACATAACACCAATTAAGGACAGAATCCTATACCTCAGCAGGAGGTATGTCCTTAGAACCATTGCCGGCTCGAACAACTGAGCTAAACGAATACTGAAGGCTCCATGCAAAGCAAAGTTGTGTTCCTCCAGCTAAACTTCTTCACAACACTGGGCATGAACTCCCTGATGAGTATTTTGAAATTTTAGAATTAACCCCCATCAAATATCGCAGCTAACTACTGCACGCAAAAAATGCTGATCAAGAGCCGATCTATTGTATGGCTGGTAACCCCTGAAGTACCTCCTCGACATGTGTGGTACAAATCACCCTGATTCCTCTTGCACGCTTTTAACACATCGCAAACAAGCCACCTTCTGAACCCCAGCTCCTTATTTCTCCACACAAACATCATTCATCACGTTTGTTACACCACCACTACTCCACAAAAAAAGGAGTACCCGTTCCTTAAAGAAACGTAAAGCTTAAACAAGGTTAAAACTCCGGAAACAACCACGAATACAGAAACATATCTTTTGTATGTTTTTGCACCTCTATGTTTGGACATTAGTAACGAGAATGGTCCTGCAAAATCCACACAAACAAACAGGAAAGCACGTAATAGAGTAATGAATTGTAAGATTTAGTTCGGTACCTAAAACAACAAATGCACTTTGACAAACAGCGATAAATGGCACTTAAATAATACATAGCCTTTAAACCAGTGTACAGATGCGTTTGATAAGTCCGTTAGCTGTTTAAATCAGTCAGTAAAGGGATTTGAATGTTCGCAAGGTCGGGAAAACTTGGTTTTAAACTGACTACGTACCTGTTGTATTTGTTCAGAAGGTTCATTACCCCAAGATACATTGGATTGCCATAACTGTTGTAGCAGACGTTTGGCCCTTAAAAGACACGAAGAGATAAAACCAAGAGGATTAAAAATACGACTGATTTCCGAAAGAATAGCCAGCTTTGTACAAGTTTTGTAAAGAGGATAGTAAAAATAAGAAAAGAAGTCAGTCATCGGGTCCAATTTTAGGCCTAGCAGCTTAATAATGGAAGGCTCCCCTTTGTCAAACGATAAAAATGTCAGAATATCTGATCCAAAATCTGGTCTGGATGGTTGCTGGCCTATTTTCCTAGCTTAATACCACCCAACTTTAAAAACTGAATGAGCTCTGACTGTAGAAAGCAAGTAGATGACAGATAACCACTTCCTATTGAACCGTCGTCAATATAAAAATGTCGACTTACAGCTTGTGAAGCATTAGGGAAACGAGACTCTGACGACTTGGCTAAGAGGCTAAGCAAGATAAGGTGAAGAAAGAACACCGTAAGTAACAGCACGTCAAAAGAATTTATATATCTATATATATATATATATATATATATATATATATATATATATATATATATATATATATATATATATATATATGTAAATAAAAACTTACTGCACTTATATAACCGCAAAAATCCAAATGTAAAAGTAAACGTATTTTTAAATAAAAATTCGAGATCGTGAAATAAACAATATTTCTGCGAAAGCAAAACTTTTTTTCTATTTGGTTAAATAATTCTTAAATATTTTTTTATTTTTAAAATTTATGACTCTGATTTTTAACCAAAATAATAATTTTAAAGAATATTGTATATTTTTATTAGCGTTTTCCAATATCGAGGCACAAAAATATTGGTAAAATCTTGCAGTTTTTTATTAAATAAATATCACAGATATTCGTATCACTAACCAATGAATACGGATATTTGCGGGTAATACCAAAGTATTTTGGCGATTTTTTGCTTTGGCGGAAATTATTTAATGATAACTACCAAAAATCATAAAGTATTATCAACAAAAAGCCCACAAAAATTACGCATTTTTAGATATGTAGGTACTACAAAAATAAAAAAATCCCAGAAACTAATCTAATCTATCTAAACCAAAACAACGAAAATTATTTCTTATTTTAACACATTTGGATCATCAAATCCACATTGATAAAAATTGATAAAAAACAACACTATGATAATTATGATAAACTCAAGCATATATGTCAAATATTTCAGAAATCATGGACACTAATGTAGAATAATAATAATATTAATAATAATAATAACCTGTGGGAGTTTTTGTCAGTTCTTCTATCAGGCGCGGCCCTCTGCGAATGGGGGATGCTCTCTGGGTATTCTTAGAACCCATACCCAGAGGGTAGCAGGGATACCTGCCGTGGAACAAAAACTGACACCTGGCAGTAGGTATAAAATGCACACCCATGAAAATGGAGATTAATGATTTATGTTTAGGGTCGCTGCCTGGGGATCGCCAGGGCACGTCTGGAGCCGGCGCTGGACGTGACAGCATGCGGGACGTCGGTGGCAGGGTGTTGAGGAGGCGGGCCCCTGTCATACAATCAGCTACAGCCCAACAACAAGAAGAACCACAAATGAGCCAAACAACAACAAGAGCTCCACCCGCTGAAGGTGCTGCGCTGGAACATCAGCCGGCGCTCACTCAAGCGGGACGACCGAGGCAGCGCATGAAATGGACTGTGTCCATAAACGAAAATATTTTGCGCTTTTATTATAAGGTGACAAACCTCGGTCAAGAAACGATCGGCTATCGACAACAACTGTATGCCGAATTTTGCAGGGAATACCCAGAAATTCAAGTATCTGAACAAAGAGTAGCAGACCAATACCGGGTAATTTTAAGAAACAATCTTATCCCAGAGACTAGACGCGACATTATCAGAAGCGAAATTGAACAGGAGATCCATAACCAAGAGCAAGTTGCAGACCAAGTCCCTAATGAAGTCCCCAACGAGCAAATTCCTGAGCTTCTCGTACAAGAAACTCAACCTAATAATACACAGCAGGACAATAACGAGTTGCACGATAGTCTGGTAAACGAGATGGCACGCGCTGTACAAGAGTTTAGTGGAACAAACCCACTTAGCAGACCACCGCTACCAAAAATAAACTCTTCTAAGAAACTAGGAGCGCTGTTACAAATTGTGAATACTGAAGTCCTACCCAATTATATCACAGAAGCCCACACATTAGAATATTTGCATATGCTGATTTACTGTGCAGCAACAGCAATTGCTAATGTTATGGGCATTAAGATCAGAACACGACAAGGTACCAACATCGGAAGGACTGGTAACAGAATAGCACCCTGGGAAAAACGACTGCTGGGGAAGATTGAATTACTGCGTAGGGACATTGGACAAATAACAGAATACATAAGAGGAGTAAGAAGTAGAAAAATCATCAAAAGAGCTGAAGAAATATTGTTTAACACTCTAAGACACTCACGACATGATCCAGAAAACAACACACCTCAACAATGCCTGGACACATTAAAACAAAAACTATCTGTTTACTCAGGCCGCCTGAGGAGGTACAAGGTTAGTAATCACCGAAAATGCGACAACATACTTTTTGAGCAAGCAGAGAAGGCTTTCTATAGGAAACTTAATTCCACTGTAGAAAATGCAAATAATAAATCCTACCCAAGCCAAGAAGAAATTCATGAGTTTTGGGGAAACCAACTTTCGACGCCAGCTACTCATAATAACAATGCTGGATGGATTGAACAAACGACGAACAACTGTCAACACTACAGTAATATTCCTTATGAACCTTTCACCACTGAAGAAGTCTCGAACATTATCAAAGAGCTTCATAACTGGAAATCTCCTGGACCAGACGGAGTTCAAAACTTCTGGCTAAAGAAGTTTTGGAGTGTTCATGAGCTTTTAACAGTATTTATTAATAATATTATTTCTAATTCACAGGAAATACCATCATTTCTTACTCAGGGAACAACTTATCTAATACCGAAGGATCAAAGTAATACCCAAGATCCAGCAAAGTACCGCCCAATTACTTGTCTTCCAACTTTGTACAAATTGGTCACATCCTGTGTGGCCCGGCGTATCTACCAACATTGTGCTCTGAACAATATCATAGAGCCTCAACAGAAAGGATGCGCTAAGGGCTCCATGGGCTGCAAAGAACAACTTATTATCGACTCAGTCATTTCTAACCAGGCATACACCAAAAAAAGAAACCTTTTTACTGCCTTCATTGACTACAAGAAGGCTTTTGATTCAGTGCCGCATGAATGGCTTATAGATATATTGAAAATATATAAAGTCGATGATAATCTCGTGACCTTTTTGAAGAATATAATGGCAGAGTGGAAGACTAAAATTCACCTTCAAATACCGGGTGAAATTAATATCGAAACTGAAAATATCCCTATTAACCGGGGGCTTTTCCAGGGGGACTCGTTGAGTCCACTTTGGTTCTGCCTAGCAATGAACCCACTATCTCAGCTGCTGAACTCTACTGACTCAGGTTTTAGCATCAAAAATAACAACACTGTTGTAGCGAAGCTTAATCATCTGTTGTATATGGATGATTTAAAATTAATGGCTTCCACTCGAAACCACCTAGATGAGATGCTAAAAACTGTAGAAAATTTCTCAAATGATATTAGTATGAATTTTGGACTAGACAAGTGCCGTATCCTAAATATAGTCAGAGGAAAGATTCAGCCCGGAGGTTTCGATATGCAAGATGGCCAAAACATCGAGGCAATGGGTGAAAATGATATGTACAAATATCTCGGAGTAAAACAAGCGCGGAAAATTGACCATAAACAAATGAAAACTGAACTAACTTCGGAGTTCGTACGAAGAGTAAGACAACTAAATCGGTCATATCTTAATAGTAAAAATTTGTTTAAGGCATTAAATACGTACGCCTGTTCCGCGCTGAGCTACTCATTTGGTATTATAAAGTGGTCAAAAACAGATATAGAGGGTCTTCAGCGGAAAGTAAGAACACTTCTCACAAAGGCGCAAAAACATCACCCACGCAGTGCAGTAGAGAGAACAACATTACCGCGGTATCAAGGGGGAAGAGGACTTATCGATATAGGTGAGCAATTGGATAAACAAATTGCTAATTTAAGAACTTATTTTCAGGTACAGGCTGAGACATCTACTTTACATCGAGCAATTTGCGCAGTAGATGATACGACGCCGCTTAAACTGAGGGAACAAGAAATGCGCATAAACCACCTGACTAAACAAGACAAAATGCGCACCTGGATGAGTAAACCTCTGCATGGGCGACATCTCAATGAGATCAGCCAAGAATATGTCGACAATACAGCGTCGAACTATTGGTTGACATCAGGAAAGATGTTTCCCGAGACTGAAGGTTTCCTACTTGCCATTCAGGATCAGGTTATTCCAACTAAAAATTACCTGAAATATATTGTTAAAGATCCTCAAGTCCAAAATGACAAATGCCGATATGGATGCCAAGCCCAAGAAACCATCCAACATCTTACCGGTGGCTGCCAGGCATTTGTCGGTACTGATTATAAAGAACGCCATGACTCAGTAGGAAAGATTATCCACCAAGAACTAGCTGACAAACTGGGACTTCTCCAAACCGACCATCTTCCTTATTATCAATACGTCCCTGATAGAATGCTTGAAAATGACAACTACAAGCTATACTGGGACCGCACTGTGCTTACAGACCAACCAGTGGCCCATAATAGACCCGATCTCATACTAGTTAATAAAATTACTAGGCAAACAACACTTATTGATGTGGCGATACCCAACACCAATAATTTACGTGTTAAATACAACGAAAAGATCGCCAAGTACAGAGATCTAGAAATACAAATCAGGAGACAATGGAGAATGGAAAGTACCCAGACGATACCCATTATTCTTTCTACCACTGGAGTCATCCCGAAGAGCCTCCTAGAAAACATAAAAAAGCTGGGTCTAAACGAACATCTATATAAGATTATGCAGAAAGCTGTGTTACTTTCGACGTCCAGATGCGTACGAAAATTTTTGGGAGATACACCAACATACCAAGTCACCTAGGACTCGATAACATGGAAAGAGTCCCACCAGAGCTCAATCCTTTTGATACCGTAGGTATCTGGGATGAGTGAATTTTCCCCTTAGAGGGAGTGTGAGCCGTATGGCTAAATCTGGATAATAATAATATAATACTCCCTGAGTATTCGTTGCACCGATCTCCAGAGGATAGAGCTCCTCAGTCCATTATCCTACGCAAGGATATAGTGACATCATGATATTTGATTGTGATTGAATTCTATTTTGAGCTTTGTGAGACGCTTCCGGAAGGGAGAGTCCTGTGAATTTTTTACTTCGTAATATGCCCACATCGGAAAGAAGCTGATTCTGTGTGCATCAGCTTTCTGAAGAGACACTCATGAAAAAAATTAAGGCCTTCGAGATGTGGATCTACCGACGACTATTACGGATAAGTTGGATTTATTAAATAAGAAATGAAATAGTTTTACACTGAACAAAAAAAAGCTAAAATATGAGACATCCAGAAAGGTATAACCTTCTACACCTCATATTACAGGGCAAGATCGCCGGAAGAAGAGGCCCAGGACGAGGAGGAATATTCTGGCTCCGAAATATCCGAGAGTGGTATCAACAGACATCCGCTAATCTGTTTTGAGCTTCCGTAAACAAAGTTATTATTTCCAATATGATCCCCAGCGTTCGATAATCGGACAGGATACAAAAAGAAGAAGAAGAAGATCAAAGTAGTGAGTGTGCACTCAAATGTCCTGGCAGCCATTTATTTATACAACCAACCACTTAAGATATTTAAGCTACATTATGCCCTAGATATACCTCATCTCTAATGCCAATGATGCAGGAAAGGGTTGTAAATATCATAAATATCAGATCCCATCTCATTTGTAATTCTGTTTCGTCTACTTCTTCTTCTTGACTGGCTTTACAACTCGGGGTGAGTCTTCGCCGCATCCACTATAGCTCTCGATCTTCTACGATCTTGCGCTTCCATTTCCCATTGTTGTGCACCAATCCTAGATAAATCAGCTTCACATCATCCTTCCATATTTTTCTAAGACGGCGTACTGATCTTCTATCGTCTAGTCTCTCAATCTTCTACACTTAGCTTAATATTTTCCTCGATGTTTGTGCATATTCGTAACCACAACTGAGCTTGCGATTGCAACACATCCTCTTATTCTTTTGTTTGTGGCTAAAATTAAGTCCTCCCAAAATTTTCTTGCCATATATTCGCAGTCATCGTTTTCCTGTGTCAGCATTATCTGGTCACCAGCGAATTATAATGTATCAAGCTCTGTGTTGTCAAATGGTATACTCATTATGTGGCACTTATTTTTCAAAAGTATCAATCCATATCCATATTAAATATAATATATTAACAAGATAAGTGAGAAAGAGACAAGGTAAGTAGATTACAAAATAATATAGGCACTAACCAAATTAAGCAAGAAACACCAGTTCTAGATGTCGATGTCGTCAAAAATACTATGATTTCAATCAAACTATAAAAACATTTAGCGAGAAACTAAAGTTTATGGTAGACAAAAGAAAAGGAAATTAAAAACGCTCAAATTATTGATTATTAATATATTCTAAATAAATAGTCATAAAAAAACTTAACAAGAAAAGGCGTATATGTTTATGGATTTGTTTAAATATAAAATCCCCTATGAAGTCAGAGATTATCTCGGAAATGATTGCGATTTTATATATTTTTAAAATTATGTAATATTTATATTCGTTACTCATGTTCTACAAAATTGATAATCCCTTTCCTTAGTATTGTGTATTATTATGTATTAATCAGTAATCAACATAACATTTAAGTGGTAGAATTGAAGACATTAAAAATATATTGGTTGGAACATTAGTGGACGTAAAAGATGTTATAAATTTAATATAAAAATAATTTGGGAAAAAATTACGCATATTATATTATCATATATTATGTTACAGTATTTTATAAAATTTGATTATAGGAACATTTGTGAGACCTATTAAATGATTTTTATTTTGTGATTTGCTATGTAGATTGTACACAGATCTTTTATGTATAATATATCTTTTGAGTAAATTTTGATCTTTGCTTTAACAGGTATTTAAATCAGTCAGTTTGATAATTTGGTAAGGTCCTATAAAAGGCGTACGTAAATGTCACCAGTAGGTGTTAACCGTTACAAAAGTGGATTAAGTATATTAGAATTTATGGCAAGATTGTAAACAATGAATTCTTTTCAGATGAGGTTCCTACAACTGTATTTTACGGGAAAGGGAAAACTGAAGTTGATGTGACCCTTGTCCAAGCAGAAGAAGCATTAGCTGCCCTAAATGATGACTGTTCTGATATAAAAGTTGATGTATATCCAGATTATGAAGAAGCTGATATGTCAACATCAGATGAGGATGAAGTAGCATTAGAAAAAGAAGAAATTTCTCAAAAGACTAAACAAGTGGAAAAACAAAAAACTATCAGGAAGACTGGAAAAGTTGTACCTCCAAATGGTATTTTCGATCGATCAAGTGCAAGTAATTTTAGTTATGATGAAAGTGACAGTTCAGAAGACCATTCACCATTTGATTATTTTTCGCGCTATTTTTCACCCGAAATATTCAAGGAGTTATCTGAAAAAACCAATTCTTATTCTGTTTACAAGAATTGTAAAAGTCTCAGTACTGATGAAAATGAGATATACCGCCTGGTTGCCCTGCACATTGTAATGGGAATTATAATTTTCCGAGGCTAAGACTTTATTGGGCTCCCCGTACACAATTTTGATTAAAGATATCGGTATATCCCGAAACTGATTTGAAAGTTTACGTAATCATTAACATATGTTAAGTATCAACACCGGCAAGAATACTAATGATAAACTGTGGAAAATGAGGAAAATAATTACCAGCTTTAAAAAACATTGCGAAGAATTAATGCTTGAAGAAAATAACTGCATACATGTGACAATTATACCATCCAAGGGGCAATTTTCTCTAAAACAGTAGGTACACTAGAGGCAAACCAAATCCTTGGGGTATAAAAGTCTTTAATTTTTGTGGTGACTCAGGAATAATATACCGATTGATCGTTTATCAAGGCGCAACTACATTACCTATGTCTGTAGAAATGAACCACAATGCTACAACTTCACTTGTTCTGTATTTACCACAAATATTGCCAGATAATTCGGGATATAAGCTGTACTTTATAAGCTGGAACTATTAGACAAAATCGCATGGGAAACTGTACCTTCGTTCCGAATAAGAACTGAAACTATCAGGAAGAGGAAGTTCCGACTCGAAAATTATTTCCGATCAAAATACTGTTGCAGTTAGATGGTTCGATAACAAGGTAGTAAATATGGCCTCAAATTTTATAGGCTTAGAGCCTACTGATACTGTCAAACGTTGGGATAAAAAACAAAAACATATATACAAGTTGAACGTCCAGCAGTAATTAAACTTTACAATCAAAGTATGGGCGGCGTGGATAAAAATTATTTCCTTGTATCGCTTTATATGACGTTTATTAGAAGTAAGAAGTGGACTCTACGGGTAATGTTTCACTATTTCAATGTGGCAGTGTGCAACTCATGGTTGGAGTATCGTCGTGACAATCAAAATAAACCTAAAAATAAGAAAATAGATTTATTGGAATTCACGTTTTACGTTGCAAAAGCTTTAGCTTTCTCTACAGCTCCACTATTAACACCGAAAAGAGGTCGTCCTTTAAATGAGTCGCCTGGAAGTTCTCCTAGAGATTCCCCTGGAAGTTCCCCTTTTACATTTGTAAAAGATAAACTTTCCAAACGAATGAAATAGCAACAACCTATCAGCGAAGTGAGATAATGATGAAATTTCTCACTGGCCAATTCCTACAAAAGGTCACGAACAGCGTTGCGGTTTAAGGATGCAGCTGAAGATCACGCACAATGTGTGTAAAGTGTAACGTCTTTCTGTGCTTGTTCAAAGACAGAAATTGTTTCAAAAGTTATCATACAAGACATCAATAAAACATAATATATTTTTATACATGCTTTTTCTGTAATAAAATATATATCATTTTATGTTTATTTATACCTTAAGAAACTCTTGGTGACAGTTGCCACCAATTTGTAAAATGAAAAGGGGGGTCAATAATTTTATAAAAAATATTTTCAGTATCATTTAGGGGTCCAATTAAAGAAAATATCAACAGAAAAATTTTACCTTTGAAAAAAAAATCAGGGCTGAAAGGGTTAAAGTGTACTTAAGATTTGCAATATTTTTGCAAACATCTAACTTTGGCATGGTGGATATCATTTTTAACTCATTTCTTTTGTTCGTCACCAAAGAAAGATATAATGGAGTGTGGTGGGTTTAAACTAAGATTTACTGAAAGTTTTGATTAAACATGGTGTAATTAAAGACAAAGTACTGTGTCGATGCGGCAACAGTTGCGAATTAACGCTGAAAGTAAATTTAAGTGTAATAAACTTAATCCCAAGACACAAAAATACACCCAAAAGTTGTAAATTTACACTAGGCAAAGAAAGAGACCTTTTTGGAAGCGAGTAAATTGCCAGTAGAGAAAATATTTATGTTGGTGGCAACTTCATTAAATTTAAAGGCACCTAAGCAAGAATTCGTAAAAGACGAGTTCGGATTTCTCCTCTATTTCTTTTTTTTTAAGACGATTGTTGACTGGTATTCGTTTTGGAGAGAAGTTTTTCAGGAATACATATTTCACAAAGTGAAACACTTTGTTAAAATTAGGGACCCTGCTACATCTGTTTATTAAGGTAAGCAATTTTCATTAAATTTTTAATAAAAAGCTTGATTATTTTAAACAATATTAGATATGTATTTTTTCATAATTTAATAGTAAACTCACTGACATTTATTATGTTTTAGTTACGTTTTTTTTTTGGAGGTTTTACGAGGTTATTGGAATGGAGGCCAAGGGAAGACAAGAGAAGTGTCGGTCGACCACATACAAGATGGACTGACGATTTAAGAAGACTCAATAAAAACTGGATAAGAGCGGCGCAAGATAGACGGGGTTGGAAACATGAGGAAGAGGCCTATGTTCAGCAATGGACTCTTGAGGCTGGATGATGATGATGACGTTTTTTTTTTATTAAGACATATATATACTTTTCTTTGCTTTTTACGTAATATTTTTTGGTTAATAATACTTTTTTTATTTTTTCTTCATTTTTTTTTATTTTTAGGCACTTGTACTAGTTTTCAGCTAAGCAAACCTTAAAATTTGAGGTTTTTTCAGTTTTTAGGCTAAATCCACACAAAAATTGGGCATTTTTGAGGCGTTCCGTCTTACTAAATAATTACCTAAAAATATTCCTTAACTCCTACAAATTTATGTCTTTTCGATGTTTGTATTTGGAAATTATTTGCAAATCGCCGTCGGTAACGCCACTGAATATTATGCTAACAAGATTCCACCGAGGTCAAGAAATCAAGACGACAGTCAGAAATCGGTAGGTGATAATACAAACAAGACTGATGTTCTTAGTTAAACATTAACCAACAATCATGGTGTTTCCAAATTGGCTGTGCATTTTAGTGTTAATTAAAGTAGTATGTGAAGCGTACGAAATTCCAAAAGTAAAGTTCGAGGCATTTTCGCCTTCTGGATTCAAAGTAACATTACCAGGTAATATTTTAACAATGTTCATACATACTTACAGAATATTCTAAAAACAATTTATATTTTGCTTCTTTGATTTTAATAATATTTTTCTTGGTTTATTTTCATCATCTATGAGGCCTGATTGATTAGCCATTCCATGTTAGAGTTTTTGACTATACTAAAATATTGTGAGCGACACACGCATAATTCCATAAAGCATGTAAATAATCAGAATATTTAATTTTGATTAAAGCATGTAATCCGGATATTACATTCTGATTCAAGCATGTACTCAAAATATTAAATTCTGGTGTAAGCCTTGTTTCTGACTATCATAATTCTTGTATAGTTCTAACCACCGCATAGTCATTAATATTTTTTGCTTCAGTTTCGGGTTATATTTTCAGCATTTGTCTTTTATTTCTTATAAAATTTAGTCGTTGAGTTTTATATAACTATAATTTTATTAATTTTTGCAATTCACAAATAATGCGTCAGAAAAAAATGGAAAACCGAAAGCTAAAACAGGATGCGGACACCTACTTCTCAAAAATGTTTGGTCAATATTCTTTGTAATAGCGTTTATCAGTCAGAATTATCATGTCACCAATTAAGGTAAATACTATCTACTAATGAATTTTTAATTTACTGGAAATAGTGTCCAGTGACACTGAATGAGGTTAAACTTATCTTATCTGCAGTCGGATGATGTTCAGGTCCACTTCCTGATTTTTTAAAAATGCGTTATTGGTATTTGTTTCGTATTCGGTTCCCATCCACTATTTCAACACTTATCAGCAACCAAAATTCTTCTATTGGTCGAATTTTCGATACGTTTGGAGAGTTTCTGAGTAGGTACACATTTTATTTTTTTTTATTTATTGTCTTCTATTAGATTCCTTGTCAGATTCGACCACAGCGCGTTGTGTAAAGTAAATTAGTGATAAATTTTCATCTGTGTTTTTGCGATTTTCTAGAGTAGTGAGAAATAAATTTTAAACTATACCTATTATAATACGCGCAAAATATAAGAACAGAAACTCCTCGCAGTGCAAAAAAGTGTTCGATAAGTAAATTTGAATATTTTATTGTATTAAAAACCAGTGGCAGATCTAGACATTTGCCTTGGGAGGGAAGGGGGGGGGCTAAAAGACATAAAAAGATATATCCAAACTACACAAAAGACATAAGTAATAGGTTTTCTTTAATTTTGGACCTTATTGGGAGGGGAATTTCTTTAGTACCCTCCCCCCCGGGTATCTTCCCCTGTTACAAACACACAGCTCTCAGTAATTCCGGTTCTTTGACACAACGGATAACGAAAGTAATCTTGACCAAATTGATTGCCGCGTTGCCGGTTGTTTAAAAAAGTTTAAAAAATCAAGAAACCAAATCAGATAACATATTAATAGTGAAAAGAACAAACAAAAATAAATAAAAAAATGGAGAACGACTCAACTTTTGATAGTGGTAAAAGAAGAAGTATAAGTCAAGAAGATGAACTATTTGGAAAAGGCAGAACGATAGCAAGAACACCACAAAAAGAGCCTACCATTGAAAAATTAGATAAAATATTAGAACTATACATGACATGAACTTGAAGCCTTCGAGATGTGGCTATACAGGCGAATTCTAAGGATATCATGGACAGACAAGATAACCAACGAGACCGTATTACGAAGAGTGGGCAAAGAAAGAGAGGTGATGTATACCATTAAAAGGAGAAAGTTGGAATATCTCGGACATATAATGAGAAACAGCACTAAATACAGATTACTGAGGGTAATCCTACAGGGTAAAGTATTCGGAAAGCGAGGAATTGGGAGAAGGAGAATATCATGGTTGAAGAACCTGAGGAAATGGTTCTCCACAACAACAACGAATCTATTTAAAGCATCAGTCAATAAAATAATTATAGCCAAAATGGTTGCCAATATTCGGAACGAATAGGCACTGAAAGAAGAAGAATACATGACATAAAAATAGAGATGAGCGATATGAAAATGATATAAAATAATGAGATGACATTATCTCTCCCCCCTGTTGAGTTTGTTGGTTCCTCTTCTGCACCGGTTTCTCTACGTCCAACTACGTTGAAATGCCATAATGGCGACTGGCAATTATTTTTGAAGACATGCCTTAAATCATTAATTTTGCAGGTATGCATTTTTTTAAGTGCTTTTTAACAAGTAATTATTAATTGTTTTTTTTTATTAATCATTTAATAATTTTACTATGAAAGGTTTTGTGTTTTTAACTACATCTGTTTTCAATTATTTAACTTTAAAATAGATACTTGCTTCGTGTGTCGGTGTAATTACTTGTGTAAACTAACATGGCTCCTTTCAGGTCAAAGAGAAGGTAACCAGATAGATCATGTAGTTATTTTAAGTAGTAATTTTACTTTATCAATGTAATCACCTGTACCGATAAAAACTGACGGCATAGTTTTTAAAGTGGTTAATACATATTGTAGTATTGATTTATATATGATTTATGCTGGGTCAAATAACACCTTAAAACTGTCTTCTTTTTGTCTTCTTCTTTTTCTTCTTCTTTTTATATAGACATGACTCTGTCTGTTTTTCAATGTGCCTCCAGTAAGTTGTGGTTCCATCGTTTTCGTGATCTTCCTACTGATCGTCTTCCTATTGGGGAACCGTCTCTTGCCGTCTTTACTACTCTAGTTGTATGATCGTTCCATTCTACTCTTCTATTTCTTACCCAGTTCTTGATGTTCTCCACCTTGCATCTGCAATGTGTATCTATACTTCCAGCTCTGTCCCATAGTGTCTTACCATCAACATTTCTAAGTGATTTCATCTCTGCTGTTTCTAACATCATTTTTGTCCTCTTTGTGTCAAGTCGTGTTTCTACCGCGTATGTCGTTATTGGTCTGATGACTGTTTTGTAAATTCTGCCTTTCATTTCTTTCCCGATATTTTTATTTCTCCATATTGTTTCATTCAGGCAGTCTGCGGCTCTGTTTTCTCTATTCACTTGATCTTTCACTTCAGTTTCGAACTTTCCGTAGCTAGATAATGTGATGCCAAGATATTTAAACTTCATCACTTGTTCTATTATCTGACCTTCCAGCTCCAATTTACATCTTAGTAAATTTGCTGTTGAAACCGTGCATTTTGTCTTTTTTGTAGAAATTATCACGTTCAATTTTGTGCCAGTTTTATTAAATTAGTGCAGCATACGTTGTAAATCATCTTCACTTTGAGAGAGTAGTATTGGTCGTCTGCATAGCAGATAATTTTAAGTTGTTTTCTCCCATTTGGTATCCTTTTTTAGTTCTTACTTTTTTTATTATTTCATCCATAATCAGGTTAAACAATAGAGGACTCAGGGAATCTTCCTGTCTTATCCCATTGTCAGCTTCAATAGGGTCGGTTAGTTCTTCTTCTACTTTAACTTTTATTGTGTTGTTTTGATAAATATGGACCATGGGCTTGTAGTCTATAATATCGGAAATATCTTGTTTGATCAATGTAATTCATTATTCCAATAACTTTGATGAACTCTGTCGCCAACTATGTCACAATAATCTATAACATAATAATGAGGTCGGCATGCTAATTTCTATTTTAGTTTAAACAATATTAAATGTTTGTTTATAATATAAACCTATCTATAAATAATATTATTTATATTACAAATGTGTTGGTTTACTATTATAACAGTATCAAAAAATTGGCCTCAGTCTCCTAATGCCATTTAAAATTTTAATTCATAGTATGTCCTGTTTTATCCCTTTTTTCAATTTTGACTATTTGGATAACATCTTGAAATTATAGTTTCATTTATGCATTCTATGGTTCTTCTCGAACCCATCTTTCATTGCTCTATTTATTTCTAATAGAACAACAAAAAAATGTATGTCCAGGTTTATTTTTCAAAGAAGATTGATAGAATTTATCATTTACGTATATTCATATATTCAGACAGCACAATTATGTACAGATATTTAATATATTGAAATTATCGCAAAATTGGTAATATAGTTTTTAGAAAAAAGAACAGGCAGAAACTTACAAATACACATTATAATATTCGTAGATCTAAAAAATCTAGCTTATGACACATCTCATTAAAAAGTTAAAAACAAAATGGCACAGAATAAGAAATGAAGATATCAGACAAATAATCCCAAAGCAGACAACTATTACCGAGTCCACTAAACAGAAGCAAATATATACGGACATATTAATAGAATGAAACCAGAAATAAATACCAGGCAAATACTAGAATTGGGATGTAGAAGAAAAAAGAGAAGGAGACGACCCAAATGAATATTGAGAGACGGAAGAAATAGAAAGAAATAAACTATTCAGAAAACTATTGAAGATTAAAGAGGATGCCCAAAAATAGATACGCAGGGAAAATAGGGTAAAGAAAGAACCGGAATCCCAATGACGTCTGAGATGGCAAATAAAGTTATATTCAAACCAATAAAAATAAACTGCCAATCCTGTGTCTACGACATGGACGCACAGCTCGGCGACACAGTGTATAATACCTGCGAAAATAAAATACAATTAATGTCATAAAATTTAAACGGCAATTACGGTGTGTTAATACACACTCGGCGAAGACAGGAAATGAATCATTGAATCATGAATCATCCGAAGACGGATCAAAGAAATAGTGATGGAACGGGCAGATCAACACTCGGTCCGGCGAGGAGCGGAAAGCGACTAGTCAATACTTATTCTTAGAAAGGATAAGTCTGTCTCAGATCAATACTTCAAGACCCGGCACAGAAGTGCCACTAGATCAACACTCTAGAAGGCGCGATTGGCCTTCAGTCAATACACTAGGACCAGCAGAGTTGTTATCACATCAACACTCTTACGGAACTCCGGACGGTTGGCCTTCAGTCAGTACCCATAAAGCCGGTAGAGTTCCCACTAGATCAGCACTCTAGCGGAACTCAATTCTCTTTTGTGACGTACGCTGTTTTATATGGTCGTACGCCTTCCATCTCCTCTAGCGCTCGTCGATAGACGGGCACTTTTTGTGGGAGTGCGTGTGTATGAAACGCTGACGGGACGGAGGCGATGCACATCGATACATTTTTTTTTGTAGTGTGTCAAAAAGATGCTTTATTCTGTAGATTTTTGGCGTGGTTCTACCAACTCAATTGGGACATTGTAAAAAGGCTTTTCTATAGTGAATAGTCACATCTTGCTGCTGGCTGCCTCTGCGACAGCAGGTTTACACTGAAGGCATTTATTTATAGTTTCTAACATGGCGTGCTATTTGAACATTGCCAGACCAGGATTTTTGCGCTATTCGGCAAACGGTTGTCGCAATTCTTAACTAGCCTGCTGCTATGCCAATTCTATTCGGGATCATTCGGTTTAGGTTATTTTTCGTTTCTTCTGCGGATTCGATTCCTATTCGGGTCTTATTCGGGTTCGGTTCTTATTCGGATTCGGTTCCTAATCCGTTTCTGTCAGTTAAAAGAAATTCCTTATCTCAATCATAAATCTTTGATGGTTCTTTTGGAATCTCAGCCGAACTTTTCGGCTTTGTGCTGTAATTCCTCTTTGGACAGGCGGTATATCCACGACCTGTTGTGGCACCTGCTATTGAGTCTGTGTCTGTTGATGCTGGACGGAACGGCATATCTATTTTTGCTTGGGCGCCAATTTGTGATGGGTAGTTCTTTAGACAACAGACAGAGCAAAAGGCAGGTTTAAATTAAAATTAAAATTTATTTGGAACAAATAAATAACACAATAAAGTTATATTCAAACCAATAAAAAAACTGCCAATTCTGCGGCTACGACATGGACCGTGATCCACTATATAATATCTGCGAAAATAAAATACAATTACTTAATGTCATAAAACTGAAATGGCAATTACGGTGTGTTAATACACACGCGGCAAGGACAGAAAAGGTCGGGTCAAAGGAATAGAGATGGAACAGGCCGATCAACACTTGGTTCGCGAGGAGCGGAAAGCGACTAATCAATACTTAGTCACGGGAAAAAATAGGTCTGTCTCAGGTCAATACTCGGATACGGAACTGCCACTAGATCAGCTCTCTGGCAGAAGCATTTACTCAATACCCTAGGGCCAGCATTGGCATCCAGTCAATACCCAGAAGCCTGGTGGAGTTATCACTAGGTCAGCACTTTAGCGGAACCCAATTCCCTCTTGTGGCGTGCGCTGTTTTATATCGTCGTTGGCATTCCATCTCCTCCAGAGCTCGTCGATGAATGAAGAACTTTTGGCGGGAGTGGCGGGAGGCGATGCACATTGTTACAAACTAGTTAACTAGTTGTACTAGTCCATCTAAAAACGCTTTTTTATAAGATGTTACCTAATTGTCGAGCCATATTTTGAATTTGGTGTGACCAGCATTTACCCAAGTCTCGTCTTAGTACTAAATTTTGCCGTTTTTATTTCTGTAGAACTTTATTTTGATCAGAACTTCTCGTCTCCACAGGGAAATTTCATCCCTGTCCATCAAAATGCTGTTTCGCTGACGACGTTGAAACTTGAAATTTACTTTTTTCAATAATTTTAAAAATGTAGTTCTGTTAAAACACGGATTTTCATTAACAATCCTGAGAACTTTATATATTATGGGTATTTTATCTCGAAAAACGAATTCGTAGATTATTCTTCTTATTGCTTTTCTGTTAAATTCATCAAGTGAGTTATTAATACTTCTATAATGTTCAATTGGTTCTGGTATCGACAATGTTCCCGTATTTTCATATTCTTGAACCACATTTCGTACACACGCCTAAAATGGATAGAAAGTAACAATACTTATTAAATAAAATGAAAACGCGCATTATAAAGTAATAAAGAAAGAATATTAGTATCTGTTATATCTACTACTCTAATAGGAATTGCTTCGTTTTAACGTTAAATGTCCCTGTACTGGTTTTTTTTAGGTGGACTTAGGGTTACATCAATCTCAAGGAGTTCGTCTGCTGTATCAGTTCTTGACATTTTTCTTTACTTACAATAATATGTATTCTAATAAAACCAACTTAATCGAAATAAAACTGCATTCTGGACTTGAACGTAGAGATGTGTAGTTCACCATCGAAATAGTTCAAATGAACGATTCTTTAAACTGAACTAATTGAACTAGTTCATTAATTTTCATAGAACTAGTTCACTGCGAACGATTTGCATTATAAATTGTGTCTCAGCTTTTAAAGAAGAAAATAATGAATGAATTAGATCATATATTTATTATTTTGTGAATGGGATGGACTGACCGACTGACTAGTTTAAAAAAAGAAATGCCGATTAGCCTCAGATAACAGATCATAATTCTTATGAACGTGACAATAACATAAACAGTTTTATCTTAATATCATAATGGTTCGGATCTTATGCCATGCCCATGCATTGCAAGCTGTGGTTAAAATGATTGATGCATCTACATAAAATATAATTTTATGTAAAAGTGAGAATGAAAATGTGTTATTTAATGTTCCTAGAAAATTCACTGATTTTTTTTGTAAGATTCTTTTAGAAATAACCTAATATAGATACCAATGAGTATACGTAAATATAAAAATAAATCATACGTGAACCATATTTATATTTAAAACGGTTAATAAAAAACAAATCTTAATAATTTTTTGCAAATAAAAAAAATGTTATTTGCAAAACATTTGAGAAATAAATTTAAAACATTTAAACCTAAACATACGATCGAAAGAAATGGTTCCGAACCCGAACTACTTGTACGGTAGTGATGTAGTGAAAGAGTGAAAGACTGACTGAAAACCGAAGAAAACGCGCGGCCGGCGCCGAGCTTGTGTGATGATACGACGAGACATCTGGCAACCAGTTATGTTAGGGTTGGATTTCGATTTCGGTCCTACAAATAGTTCTTTCGCGAACTAGTTCACTGAACTAGTTCATTTTTGTGAAATAGTTCGCTTGAACTAGTTCGTCGAAAAGAACTAATAAGCACACCTCTACTTGAACGAGTCCAGAAAAGAAAATAAAACTTTTTAAAACATCAATAAATTAAAATATTGGTTTCTCTTACCTTTACCCAAGGGATTACCACAAGCTATTTTTACTTTTGATGAATAAATACTTTGTTCTTGGATACTAAAAGATTTCTAAACACCATAAAACTTTTAAAATTAACACGACCAGTAAATAACTCAACAATAACGTTACAAAAACACAAAATATATTAACTTATGTAAAAAAATATAAACCAACACACTACAATTTGAATTCAATTGGACTGAGCAGTTTGGGCCTTTAAAATGACAATCATGTACGCTCAAGTCGAAATAGTTCTCACTGAATAAGAAAGCGAATACTATCGGAACACGTGCGTCTCAGGCCTCGATAATTTGATGCTGGGAATATGCAATTTGAATAAGGTGTACGTATTTATAATTCAATTGCAATTAAATAACTTTAATTTAAAAAATTGATTTATCTCCTAAAAAATTGATTTCTCTCCGCCATTGGTAATTTGATTGACAGTTTCATCTTACGTCAACGGTTTTCAATATCAAATCGGCCAAAGAGGGGGAAACGGACTATATAATCGATTGTTCCATATCCGAGTCCGAACGCTACAAACATGTATATAAACAAATTGTATAAAAATTTGTTAAAAAAATTAAGCCTATGGTGTTTTAACAGCGAAATTATATTTGCATTAAAGTATTTATTATTTATTCGCAATTTTAAACACTTTGAAACCATAATGTTTAAAAAGTTTCCAAGAATTTCTGGTACCACTGGGTCCACTGGCTATAAATCGTTTAAAAATAAAAAATAGTAATACATGTTTACGTTTAAATAAAACTTACCTTGAATCTCTAGTACAGACTATAAATGTTTTAAAAACTATTTGAATATACATATTTAACAAAAATTGTATTATTTTCATGTCCATTCTTTTTGAATTACGGATATAAGTATATGGAGTTACTTTGTTTTAAAAAATGTAAAATTATTATTAAAAAACTAGTAAATTTCCGTGAATCTCTTATTTCGCCGGCTATAAATAATTTATTATAGATATTAATTCTAAAGTTTTTCCCCTTTTTTGTATAATCAGTGCCTGCAAAACAAAGGTCGTCTGATATTTTTTATGTCTGCTTGTGAATTAATAAGAAGAGAGTATAATTTTATTGAATGATGGTTTGTTTCACAAAAAGGTAAAGTGTAAAGTCTTGATCGCTATTAAAACATTGAAAATTGTATCAAGTGTCCTGTTGATAAAGTCTAGACCTTTAGGTGATGAAATATATTACCAGCCTTATACTTCAAAACTTAAAATTTAATTTACCAATAAAATTAATAAATATATAACACACTTAAAAAATACTAATATCGTAGATAAACCCTTACTGTCTATGTCAGTAAACATTTTGGTCAGTGTTCAATGGTTTTGATCCTTATTTACAGTTCACTTGTGAACTAGAACTAGATGATTCTAACGCCAATAGTATTCTTTTTGTGAAAATACGAGTCATCAGGTGGACTGACAATATTTTGGTTACAAGTTGGCCTCCAACAGTTTTCATAATTTCCATTCTTGTCATCCATTTAAATATCAAATTAACATCATCCAATTTTTTAGTTTTTAGCTACAAAGGTTGACACATGCGATTCATCGAAAGAAATCGTTTCTATTACCTACTAAAAAGTATTCTTCTTGAAAACTCGTACCCACCTCCCTTAATTAATAAATGCCTTTTTCTAAGAGTTATGGTATTTTACCTAATGATTTATCCAATAGTCATTAATTAAGATTAATTTGGAGTAATACTGTTCTGCAGGCGAAAACACTCCTTTATCTTCATCAACTCCCCATTTTTCATCGCCGCCTTACTTTGCTCAATTTACAGATATGCTTATCAAATTGTTTAAAAATTCAGCAGTTAAAATAAGTAGCTATAAAGAACTGTCAGGAATTTTTTTTTGAAAATATAAACCATCTTGTCTCCTTTAGAAAAAATTAATGTTGTGTATCACATACCTTGTGCAGAATATAACATTTGTTACATAGGTCAGACTGGGCGTTTACTGAAGGGTAGAATCACTTCACACCGCAGTGATATTAACTTATCTAAACACTTTTGTGCCTTAACACAACCATAGATATATAATACAAATAGACTGACTGTTGCAATACAAGCTCGTGTCCTCAGTGCGACAGAGAAATTTCTGTGCTCCCAATGCGAAAGTCAGAAACAGAAACAGAAAAATTGGTTATTTAGGTCTCATGGTCCATAAATCCGGCCCATTACAAACACATGCAGACTGCTTTGCGTCCCTGCACAACAGTTTAAGCACAACATGCCATCACAACTAAACATAAGGTTAGGTTAGGTTCGAGCATGCGTTCGTCTCATCACAGCCTCCTACATTTTAATTGTTTTAATACATTTGGAAATTAAAGAGCTGATGGTGCCTCTTTGTCTAAATCCTATTGATAGATTCATTTTGGTAGTAAAGCAGATTAAATTACGTCGCCCTACGATACGAGTATGTCAGTCATAAATCACTGTTTACGAACATAGATCTTGAGAATCTAAATTTATTCTTTAATTTTTTTTTAGCGGACCCGAAAGATAGTTTTTTTGCCTTTCACGGGAAGGTTAATCAAGAAATTAGGGTAATCGAAGAAGGAGACTTCTTCGGGGAAATTAAGAGCCCAACCGATGGATATTTCGTCTATAATAATCCCAAATTAAGACTAAATCTAGGAGACGAGGTAAATTATTGGATATATGTTCAGCACGATTTTCTCGGATATAGACAAGACAACAGGACATGGAGAGTGACAGGTAAAAATTAACTATTTTTAATAATTTTACATTGTGTAAATAATAATGATTTTAGATTATAATTGAAGTATTTGTAAGTATTGAAGTAATGGTACAGTAACAAATATTTGTTCGATCTAAAAATCATACAAACAAGCTAAATTTTGATGAGAATGTCAGTTACACGCGCGAAATAAACTTTTTAAATAAAGTTTTTATCAACTCGACGGTGAAATGGAATTCTTTTGAACGACAGAGTAGAAGTAAAGGTGACCGGAACACTTTGGTACTCTACTTAGTGGAGAAAGTAGAGCTGAAGGTAGAGATGATATAGAATTAGAATAGGAGGAAGCTGTGCTACAAACTTCTTTTTCTTCTTCTTCTTCCTTCTTTTGTGTAGGCTTTAAAGCCTGTTTATTCTTCAATATTAGCCTCCTAAATTGTTTAAATTATTGCACCATATTTTTCTTGGTCTGCCAATACTTTTTCGTCCATTTGGTGACTTATCTCATGCTATTTGTACTATCCTATCTTCTGTCATTCTACTAATGTGTTCGTTCCACTCCTGTTTCCGTTTTTTCACCCATCCATTTATGTCTTCTATACTGCATGCTCTTTTTATGTTTTCGCTTCTCTCCCTATTCAGCAGACTTTTCCCTGATATTCGACGGAGAATTTTCATCTCTGTTGTTTTTAGTAGTCGTCTCGTTTTAGATATGTCAGGTCTTCTCTCCGCCGTGTATGTTGATATAGGTCTAATTGCTGCTTTATACATTCTTGTTTTTGTGTCTTGTATTAGGTGTTTGTTCTTCCAGATTGTGTCATTAAGAGATCCCGCAGCTTTACTTGCTTTTAAGCTTTGTTATCGTAGTTCTTCTTAACTGGTTATATTAATTTCCAGATATCTAAACCTTGCTTCCTCCTTTAATATCGCCCCATCCATTTCGATTTTACATCGTAGCGGATATTTAGATGTTGTCATACATTTAGTTTTTTCTGCTGATAATATAATATTGTATTTCTTGGCTGTTTAATTGAAGATTAACCTGACGTGTGTTAATCTTTGGAGCTCGTCTTCTCTCTCGGCGATTAATGCGGCGTCGTCTGCATAACCTATTTGGATTTCTTTGTTCCTCATTCTGTAGCCATGACCTTTACGTACTGATTGTATTATTTCGTCCATTATTATATTAAAGAGAAGTGGGCTTAACGAGTCACCCTGTCTGACTCAGCTTTGTACTGGTATGCACTGTGTTAGTTTTCTATTCATCTTTGTCTGTATTCGATTATGGAAGTAGATATTTTCGATGGCTTGTATAATATTTATTGGTGTGTTTCTTTTATACAGTAGCTGTAAGACGTCTTCGACTTGGATGCGATCGAAAGCCTTTGTCAGGTTTATTAAACATAGATACGCTGGTTTATTGTACTCGATGGCCTTTTCTGTGATTTGTCTTAGTACAAATACGGCGTCTACGCAGGATCTTCCTGATCTGAATCCTTTTTGTTCATCTGATAAAGTTGTTAGTTCATTTATTTTTTTAATTAGGACTTTTGTGGTAAGCTTAAGTGCTGTGTTCAGTAGATTTATACCTCTATAATTGTTGGGGTCTACTTTATCTCCTTTCTTGAACATTGGTATCATTGTACTGTTTCTCCATACGTCTGGTATCTTGCAGTGCAATATTAGTTTCTTTCTATTTTTGAGCGAGTTCTAGTGACTTTCTATTTTTGAGCGAATTTATGGCTATTTCTACTTCCTCAAAACTGATTACTATTTCGTGTCTTAATTCAGGTACGTTATTGTGTTGATTATTATTTTCCTTTTCTTTAAACAGTTCCGTCAGGTATCTTTCCCATTCGTTTGCTGGTATGTTATTGTATTCCTTCAATTCTGCCATTTCTTTCCGTTGGTTTCTTATGAATCTCCATATTTGTTTTTGTGTACAGTAGAAGTCGCTTTCCATTTTTTTGTAAACTTTTCCCAGTATTCATTTTTTGTTCTTCTTACCAACTGCTTTGTTTAATTTCGTATTTCTCTATAGGTGTCTCGGGATTCTGGAGTATTTGATGTTGTGTACTTCGTGTAGGCCTCTCGTTTCTCTTTACATTTCTCTTTTATTTCTTTTCTGAACCATGGTGTATTGCTGTTATTTCTTTTGTTCAGTATGACTTTGCGTTTTCCTAGGGCTTCTGTTACTGCTTCTTCAATCTTGTTGTTAAATACCACATTCGGAAGAAATGAATAAAGCAATTCAGTCTCTAGCCAGAAAAAAGTCACCCAGAGCAGATAACCTACCCGCGGAAATATTTAAATATGGCGGTCAAACATTTGTAACACTCTTTCTTTTTCTTTTTGTGGCCTGCTCGATTATCTCGTGAGTTATCTATCAAATTGGCTATACAAATTTTGTTGACGGCAGCTCGGAAGAGGGATGCTGATACTTGTTTTGCCGGTATATACCCGCCTCACGTCAAGAGTCTTCATTCTACCTAATTTTTTTGGTATTGGATATCCCTCGGTCGCTTCCACCCTTGCAGGACAAGGTTATTTATACTTTTCTCTAAAATTAAAATTTCTACGTTGTTGCCATAATAATGATCACGAAAAATTGATATAAAATGTTATATTTACAATAAAAATTATTTTTCTATAGAACTTCTTTCCAAGACACCAGATAATTGCAAGGCAAGCAAATCGACAGTAACGGGACGAGTGAATGTATGCAGTGGCGCTACTGTATTTGAGGATAAGTTTGATGGAGTTGTGTTGGACAACAACAAGTGGCTAGTAGAGCAATATATTCCAGATGATCCGGTAAGGCATAATTTCTTTTGTGGCCAGTTCGAGTATATTATAATCTAAAAACTAAGTACACGTACGTTGTTTGTTCTTGGTTATATTATACTTGAGTGCAAAATAATCGACTCAAAATTATTTTCAGTTTCCTGTTTAAATCTAAAAAGTGTAAATTTAAAAATATTTAAATTTACTAATAAATTACTAATAAAAGTAGTAAACCCACTGATACATCAGTCCTTTTTACGAAGTTTGCAAGTGCGTTACAAATGAATACAACATCCGCCAAAGCAGCTCAAGCAGTAGCATTATTAAGAGAATCCCTGAGCCAGAGGGCCCACTAAATTGAAGCCAATCAGCTGTGTTCCGAGTGAATCGTCGGTACCAAGATACTGGTGATTATGTCCGCCGACAAGGAGGAGGCCGTAAACGAATAACAACGGAGAGAGATGATCGATTTCTTGTATCGAAATTCCTGAGAGATCGACATTTGACTGGTGCTATTCTCAAAGAAGAGCTTAGAGAGGTCCGAGGTGAGGTAACCAGCGTTTGGACAGTCAGAAGGATGCTGAAGGTAGCCAACCTGAAACCAAAAAGGGCAGCTACGGGTCCCAAGCTAACTGCAGCCCAGAAGCAAAGGCGATTAGAATTTGCTCGCGAACATCTGGATTGGGACGACTACTATTGGAGTCAGGTATTATTCTCCGACTAAAGTATGATCTGTCTACATGGCAACGACAACAGGCGTCGAGTCTATAGAAGGCCAGAAGAGCGATTTGCTCAATGTTGTATACGAGAAACTGTGTCATATGGAGGCGGGTCTTGTATGTTTTGGGCAGGCATTTCCATGGATGGGAAAACCGAGTTGGCGGAGGACGTGGAGGAGGTTTAACGGTGGATCGTTACATCAGAGATATTTTGGTGGAACGTGTGCTTCTATACGCGGGATTTATTGGTGATGCCTTTATTTTAATGCACGATGCCATACCACACGAGTCACCACCACCTATCTGACACATCTGTGTACCTACAATAAATTGGCCTGCGTTGAGCCCGGACATAAATCCAATAGAGCATGTTTGGGATGAGCTTAAATGAAGGGTCCGGCATAGAAATCATGCGCCAAGGAGCATAATGGAATTAAGAGCTGCGCTTAATGATGAATGGGAAGTAATGCCTTAAGAATTTATTAGACAAGTCATCCAATCCATGCGAAGTTGATTGTAAATTGTAATTAGAAATTAAAGTGGTAATATCAAATACAGAAAAATAAAGAAATTCATTTTGTAATTGATGATTTCTCTGTTCATAACGTCTTTCGTGCGTTAGTTCCAATGATGAAAATTTTCTGAAACTCTAATACAACTTTAATGCAATAGCAGTTTTTGTTTCAATAATATATTGTTTGCACATTACATCTTTTTATTTTCATACTTCTTACATTGAAACAGAAGGTCTAATCTCAAATATCGCTTTTGGGTCGATTTTTGCACTTAAGTGTATATTATAGGTAAACAAGTAAAAAATCGACTAGTTTAGATATTATTATAAATATATTGGAGATGTTTAAGTTAAAAATACTTCCATTGTATGGTTTTTTCAAAACAATTTATGTAAAGAGTGCACAGCGATATGGCCCAAAGGCCATCCTTGAGTTTAAACCTAAATGTTTTCTTGTGACTATTTTTTACATGTTTCCAGATTGCATTTGTTTATTTTATTAATAAAACTAACAAATTTGGCTTTAATAATCGATAGACAAGAAAAACTATAAGTTTGTGTTTATGAATATAAATAAATGATATATTTTACTAATTTTTAGGATTATGAATTTGTCACGTACCAAAAGGATGATACCGTTGTTAAAGTACAGAATAATAACCTAGTAATTCAACCAAAACTTCTAAATAATAAAGAGATTCAGGCGAGCATGTTAGATTTAACAAATGGCTGTACTCGAACAGAATCTAAAAGAGCACGATGTAAAAGCAAAATGTACTTGTTACAAAATCCTGTAATTTCGGGACGAATAGTCTCTAAAACATTATTCTCATACGTTGATGTTGAGATAAGAGCCAAAGTGCCTTCAGGAGAATGGATGTATCCAGGTAAGAATATTAAATAAATATTATAGCTACGTACTTAACGTGCTCGTGTTAAATTAACTATCTCCAAACAGATCGATTTTTGAGCTACTGTTCTCTGCTGCTACCAATTTCCAGCTTCCTAAAAGTTCTTTCTCCATGACTTCCTGCCTCCCTAGGTGTCTCGGTAGAGTTTTTTTACCACCTGCAATCGTGGAATTATTTTCGAGTGGTCTGCGCTTGCTTTGATCTTTACTACCAAATCGGTTTTTCATACATCATAGCCATTTTGTTGTTTCTTATACACCTCCTTATATATGCTCATGACTGAATTCGATTTTTTTAAATTGGGTTAGCTCAATGACATAGTAGCTGGTTTATAAACAATTAATATGCCATTTTTGAAAAATAATGTAATTTTTTTATTAAAAATATCAAAAACTGCAATTACTACGCAAATGGCCATACCTATTCTGTTATATGAATGTGAAAGTTGAGTAATGCTTAGCGAGAATCCAATTTACTGAAAGGCATTACAAGACTTAATACTGAAATAATTATATTAACCCATTTATCCCAAAATTTAATTTTTGTCAAAACAAAATGCAAAATTTACATTTTTTTCTTTGTAACTGTCTTTTTTGACGTATGATATATCATCCGTTGGATAACGAAGGATACAATATTTCATAAAACATTATTTATTTTAAAAATTTTACGTGTGATATGCTTTACATTAAATTTAATGCATCGATATTTGGTACAATGTTTTCAATTTTGTCCATCAAATGACCCACATTATCCAAACGAATTTCGTCAGCAACATGTTTCGAAGATATTGGACGTACTCCACGTGGCCTTGGAATATTTGGAGCTGTCAGCAGGGCCTCCATAATTCGCCTGTAAAATTCTAATAAAGAAATTATCTCAATGTTGCCGTAAAGAAGCCACATTGACTATTGCCCCATTCAAGCAAAATCTAAATATCGCCCAATACCATTTTTTAGATCGAATTCGAATCCTATTTAAACCTCTTAACTTATCGAATAAATCTACATCACCTATTCCCTTGTTATACATTTATGTATAATGTTTCCTATAGTAAATATTTCTGGAGTTGCAATATTAGTTGAGATAGTAACTGCATTATCATCATTCCAGCGAACAAGAGTGATCTGATGTTCTTCGCTATATAGAGCATGTTAAGTTCCACGAATTTGATTTTTTATTTCTTTGAGTAGGGCTTTTTCAATTCTGACTTTTCTAATTACCTAATTACCGAATAATGTACCGATACAGTGTATCTTTTGATCCCTCAACCTTGTCAGTAAAGGTAAAGATATAAAAAATTATCAATATAGATAACAGATTCTTGTAATAAAAGCCCTGTACACAGCTTTTCGGTTACGGAACTTCCTAACGAGTTACCCTGTAATTTATCTCCACTTCCAGTATAGAGATGAAATTTTGCAAGGTAACCTTTATTGGTCGCAACGCACCAGAATTTATATCCGTAACGGATGAGTTTTCCTTGAATAAACTGCTTCATTGAATGATTCAATATTTATATTCGATATCAAACATTGTTATATTTTTAGAAATATATCTTGAAGACGAAAATTACAACCGATTGGTTATAGCATATACTCGTGGCAACAAAGTGTTAACAGGAAATGATGGGACAGATATTGGCGGTTCGCTCTTATTTGGAGGCCCTATGTTGGGATTTAGTGAACCTGCTAAAAGTTCAAAACTTAGTAGTACCCTACAGACTGAACCATTTAGTAATAAGTTTCATGTTTATAGACTGAGATGGACACCAGGTAATCGTAAAATTTAATCAGTAAATTGATTTTAATGTTTTTTTTTTTCATTTCTGAATTTCTTCTTTTTTTTTCTAGATCGAATTGATTTATATATAAACGGTGCAAAATTTGGCACTCTAGATGCTTCTTCAATTAAATCCTCATTTACACAAAAACCACCAGCTCAAGTAAGTATTGAACTATATTATATATATATATATATATATATATATATATATATATATATATATATATATATATATATATATATATATATATATATATATATATCTTCTTCTTCTTCTAATGGCGCTACAACCCATTGTGAGTCTTGGCCTGCTTAACAATGTTCTTCCATTCTGCCCTGTCGGATACTTTCCTTCGCCACTGCCTGATGTTCATGGTTTTAAGATCCCTCTCTACGTCGTCTATCCATCTTTTACGGGGCCTTCCTCTTGTTCTGTTTCCTTGGGGCTTCCATCTCTGGATTACTTTTACAGCTCGATTATCTGGCATTCTTTCTAGGTGACCAAGCCAGTTTAGTCTTTGTGATTTTACAAATCTGACAATATCTGCGCTCTGCATTAGTTCATCCAGCTCGTGGTTCATTTTAATTCTCTACGAACTATCGCTGCATTGGGTTGGTCCAAATATCTTCCTTAGTATTTTGCGCTCAAATATTCTCAGTTGATTTTCATCAGTGGTTGAGAGGGTCCACGTTTCACATCCAACTATATTCCAACTATATTGTTGGAAGTGCTTCTTTGATTTTCTTAGTTCTTCATACTCTTTTTTAATGTTTTTTTTTAACTTATACATTTATATAAAAAAAAACAAAACCACATGTTCTTTTTGCTGTGCTTAGTTTGAACAAATTGTTAACTTATCTAGTTCAATTTATTGTTTATACATCATAATCGTATAATGTCCATTTACTTAAGTGTCTTTACAACTTTGTTATCACTGACTGCTACATATCTTTTTAAGATGAACAGATGATACTTTCTGATTAAGAAAGCGAAACGTCTTCAATAAATAGATGAAGTAGCCATCAACTTTGTCTTTTTTCTCCACCTTTTGACCGAAAAAACCCACCACTCTTCTGAGTGATCCTTAATTTATATTGGATTGACGGTCGTACTCCTCTTCTTGATATATATATATATATATATATATATATATATATATATATATATATATATATATATATATATATATATATATATATATATATATATAATATAGTTCAAAATAGAAACACTAATGTTTGTATTTTGAGAACGATTTCCGAAGTGGAAATTGAAACGTCAATAAATGTACTTTAACCTTTAATTGTGGCTTATTCCCATTTAAATAGTAATTAATATATATATATATATATATATATATATATATATATATATATATATATATTTACCTTGATTTATAAATTCCATTTTAGGCACGTTTAGTCTTGGGGATAGGCGTCGGAGGAATTAACGATTTTCCAGACGATTTTATGTCAGGAAGTGTACCGAAACCCTGGAGAAATAGAAACAGTTTACAAGTTAAATCATTTTACGAAAGCAGAAATCAGTGGTTACCCAGTTGGAATACCGGCGGACAGTTGCAAGTGGATTATGTTAGGATTAAATCAATTTAAATTTTCTGCATTTTTATTGTATTAAAATTTTATATTTTCCACTAAAGAGTTGTTATTCATTACATAAAAAAACCGAATATATAGTATGATCGACAATTTGGTTCCAAATTAAAGTTTGGTCATAGTAAAAAATCATAATAACAGGTTTATTTCTGCTGTTTTTTTCCAGCCACCTTCTACACCTCCTCCGAAGCAACTATAACGGTGATTCGTCTAAAAGGAATAGACGAAATAAGCTACAGATGGATAGATTGCATACCGAGGAGCCGTGTAATACACACTATTACTAATACTAAACGATAAGAAGAAGACTTCGTGTCCAAAGACTGCACAGTTGTAGAGAGTTATGAGTTTCCGAGTTAACCAGGCAGCACAAGATTGATCGCCTAAATTGTTGTCTTCAATATCAAAACTGGAACATTGAAAATTTGCAAAATGTGCTATTTTCAGACGAAACCAGGATTTGTGTAAAATCATATAAACAATGAATTAGTGTACTTAGATGGCGAGGAAGACAAGCAAAAACGGAAACAGCCAGATCTGTTCACAGACATAAAGAAAGAAGTGTTACGTGCTGGGGAAGTAATATGTACAACTAACTTTAATAGCTCGCAGGTAAGTTGATTTGGTTCTAGAACCTGCAGTTAGACTCTGCAAAAGTGCAGTGGAAAGAAATTTGAGACGTAGAAGATATCACTATTCTGTAGTGGCCTGCTGGGTCACCAGACCTTAACTCTATAGAGCATTTGTGAGATATGCCTAAAAAAAGAATTAGACCTTGCCGACATAATTCACAAAGCACCGTGTACCTAGTACCAGTTGCTCTTGAAGAAAGAAAACCACCTACCACAATAAAATCTTGACAATTTGTTTAGGAGCATGCCCACGCGAAATACAGCTTGTATAAGGCCTACGGTTAGCAACAGCGACTACTAAAAGAAATATAAATAAATAAAAACAATTTAAACATCATTCCTTGTACAATGAAATTTTTTATGCTATAAAATAAATTGTTTTAATTTAAAATTATTTAAGAATTTATGTGTTTCTTTAATTTTTATATATTGGTGATTAAATTGCTTTAAAATAAATATTCTTTGACTTCGTAGGTTAGTTTTTTTAAATTCGATAAAAATAATACGAAATAAAACGAAAACATTATTTGACGTCGTAGGTTGAACTTTTTAAATTCGATAAATATAATACGAAATATCAGATGATTCCATATAAGTTTGGTTGTGTGTAGATTTAGTTAGATAATATGTTCAGTAGCAGTACAGGAAACGTATATTTCCTGGAGAAAATTCCTACATGTCCTTAACAATATTTGTCAAACAATTTTATTTATTGTTCTTATGCTAAAAACAGATTATAAATGAAGTGGAGACAATAAAAAAATTCAAATCTTATACCATTTATTATTTTACCCCAGACACGTTGAATAATATCGCAAGCATTAACTAATTTTATAAATTTATTTCTGATTCTCTGCAATTAACAAAAATACATTTAACACAAATATGCATACATTTTTTTAATTAATATAAATAATAAACATTTTTAAAATGTTTAAAATTACGGAAAAGTAGAATTCGCCTTAATTACAAAAAAGCATATTAGCTCTTGATCACCTAAAATTTTATAAAAATTATAATATAATGTAGTAAAGTTATAGAAAATCTATTACGGTTTCGGCAGATGAATTCGTAACGTCTTCATCAGAAAAATGTAAAGTATTTTCCTTAGAATCTGTATCCTTTGACATCAAAGGAATGTTTTCTTTAGTTTCGCAGATCAAATTTTCCAAAATTTCTAAAACAAAAAGTAAATAAATCAGAGAAGTTGTACGATAAATTTTGTTTTGGTTTGAGGAGAAAGTATACTCTCGAAATATTATCAAAAAAGAAACCGCAAATTTGTTTTCCCACAAAAAAAATTATTTTTCAATATTCTTTTCTGTAGACTCACGACTTATGTCCAAATATACTGAAAATGAACAATACCCTTATCCCTGAGGGGTATGAAAAATAGATCACTACCGATTCTCATACCTACCGAACATAAATATAAAATTTCATCAAAATTGATGAAGCCGTTTTTGAGTATTTCAACTAACTCTGTGACATTATTATGGCAATTACAAAATAGGGGTCAATGCCACATCATAGAAAAAATAAAAATTAAAAATTTTTGTAAACAAAATAAAAAAAAATTAGGGTGAATCGCTCTTACCCCTTACAGGTATGAAAAATAGATTACGACCGATAATCAGACTTATCGAATGTACATAGAAAATTTCATAAAAATCGGTCAAGCCATTTCGGAGGAGTATGACGACTAACTCTGTGACACTAATATGGCTTAAAAAAGGGTTTAGAGTAGAGGGGTGAACATTAAGGGCTGTATGTATTTTTTAATGCTACATTATAAAAAAAAATTTTTGTTTAAAAAACGGGTCCGACTTTACATGCAAGCTAATCAGTTACTTCATGAGATAGATAGATATGCTAACTTATGTATTAATAGCTTTAGGTATTATTTGAAGCACTCAAGTACACATAAGTGTGTACTTACTTATTTATTGTATTCATGTATATTCTATTTTTATTTGTAATTTTATATATTGCATATATCTTTACTGCTGTAGTCTTGTATAATTTTGAGTTCGTACCGTTCATTATTAATAAATAAATAAATATATTAATATAATATCTAATGTAATTGAATGTAATATCTAATGTAATTTCTTTAACAATTTATTTTTTATTGAACAAAATACATTCTCAATACGAACAGGATGACGCCACTTTTAGTACTTTGTAGGGCTTTAGATGTCTAATGTACATCCTCAGCGCCAAAATAGATTTACAAGGTGTATCCCTAAAGTATGTTAAGTAAGTCCGCTGGTCGTTTTTTTTTTGGTCTCGTGGACATTCGATAATCCGATAATCGATAATCTCGGGTCCAATTATCGTCGCTGGACGTCCACCGAACGTCGTCTTAGGACGTCAGTTGGACGTTTGGCATCGCGACATTTGGACCAAACTAGGACGTCCAAAGTACGTCCTTAATACTAAAATGGACGTTTGAGGGACTTGGTCAGTGCGACATTCTCTGGCATATATATGGCGAATATATAGGGTATATTGCGCGAATAAAGCCAACATGAGGTTTAACTTAATTTGGCAGGCTTATGTCTACTAAGAATAAATAAAATGGATTGGGGTTTCTAGTGATTAGTCTTTAGATAGATATATAAAAAAACAAAATTATTTAATATAAAAATAAAAGTTCAGTTCGACAAAATTAGCCATTTAGTCATGTGAAAGTCAACAGTAATCGGAAAACGTGACAATACGCTATCCGAAAAGTAGTCGTTGTTGTTTTATATAATCCTCCTCCTGATTTTAAATGTATGTAAAAATGTGAGTTTGATGAACTATGTTATGAAAGTGGGATTTTGTACTATTAGCAAATTTTTTATTAAGTCGATCAACTTGTTGTATTTTATTTATTTTGACGTTATAATTGGCAGATTTTTCTGATCCATAGACATATAATACAAGTAGACTGAGCGCTGCAGTACAGACCTGTTCTCCCAGTGCGACAGAGAAAACCGACGCAAAGCATTACCTGCATATCTTTCTAATGGGCCCGGTTTAATAATCACGTGACCTTTCCAATAGTCATTTAGGTCACGTGGTCGATGAACCCGAAACATTAGAAAGAGATGCAATGATGAGATGCAAGATGCTTTACGCCAATCTTCCCTGCCTCACTGGCAGAACCGGTGTATATCGCAGCGCTCAGTCTATTAGTAGTATATGTTCTAATCAGACGGTAACTTTTGCTATTATAGGTTAAGTTAGGATTATCGGTTAAATAGTTGTTATTTCAATTTTTTTGACGTTTTGTTGATTGTGTTTTTATACTGTGAGACAATATCGAATTTTTACCGTCGAGCTGGTACAAATTTTATTGAACATTGATTTCGCGCGCGTAATTGATATGCAAAATCGACGGTCACTTCAAGCGTTGTTTCTAAAAGAAAGGTTCATTCAACACAAAAAATGGTTATAAACATTTTTGTTCAAAACATTATCTCGGCTAAAATTCAGCCTGTTCGTATAATTTTTAGAGGTTCAGTGTCATTTTCGTCCCTGACGACTGGAGTAATAGAATGAATTTCTTAGAAATTTCATTTATATTTCCAGAAAGCAAAGAAAACTAGCAACTGATATGATTGTTTCGAATTGATTTCTAAGCAAAATTTGAAAATGTTAAATACAAATAAAATTTTTTGGCTCTTTAATGCATGTGTGTAGTAATATTTTATAAACAATGTACGTACTGTTCAGTTCATTGAGAATTTGGTCTCCTTCTAACTTTTTTCGGACTTCTTCCAAGAATTCAATATTATCATCTTTAACTCTTTCTGATTGGGGTATACTTATTGCATTGTTCTCCATATGTACTTGATGTTCACTTTGTGCTGAAAAAATGAGAGTTAGCAAAAGCCAACACAAAGAGAAGAACTAACCAAGGAAAAGCGTGGCTTATCTACTGTATGTATTGGAAATAAATCATAATTTTATTTAAAAATATAATGTGAAGAAAATATCTCCTCTAAGAGCCAAGTGAAGCGAAGTATAACTTAACTCCCAATCCTAAGGTGTAGCTCTATCGCACCGACGAGATGCGTGTACAGAGAGCAAAGTGTACCACAAGCGATGCTTCATAGAAAAGGGGAACTTTGATTGACGGTAGCATTGGTACGGTAAGGGTGCACTGTCGTACTCGACAAATTACTTCGGCCCGACCCATGGGAACTCAATGAACCAGAGCCATAAAAAAATAAACAAAAACAATTTGAATTAGACTCATCTGAAATGGGCGACTCATCTGAAGTGGTTGCTATGGAGCAACCAGAAGCGTACAGCAGCAACTACGGTTGAAGACTTCACCCCAAAACCAAGTTCATTGAGAGCTGTGCAGACAGCGGAACATAAACTGATTATAGCGGAAATACTTAAAATTAAACCTCAAAACATATCACATTTCCGGAGCTCAGAAAAGTGAGTTCACAAATGAAAAAACGGCTGCTGAGGCGTGGTTTAAAACACTTAGAACCAACAGACAAAAAACAGGGAATGAAATTTTAGACTTTTAGAGCAAGGGGGTGAAAATAACTCGGTATGATAATTCCTTCATTTCTTTTTTAAATAAAATACGCTGCTAATGACATATATGCATTTTTTTGTAGATTAAATTAAAGCTTCTTCTTCTTCAAGTGCCCTCTCCGCTACGGAGTTTGGCAATCATCGTTTGCCATTCGTATCTTTGAAGCTGTTGCTCTAAATAATTGGTTAAATATGCACTGGAACCAGTCTCTTAAATTGCGCAGCCAAGATATACGTCGTCTCCCCACGCTTCGTTTGCCCTGGATCTTTCTTTGGATAATTAACTGGAGCAATCGGTACTTTTTCCCTCTCATCACATGACCAAGATATTCCAACTTTCTTCTCTTGATGGTGATCAACAGCTCCCGTTTTTTGTTCATTTTTCGAAGAACTAGAGAGAATTAAAGCTAATTGCTCACAATTGCTAAAAAATGCTCACAAATTAGGGTTGCTAGGTGTTAAAAAGGCGAGGTATCAAAGATAAAGTTAAAGCCTTTTTTTAAGCCCTTCTCTCTATTCGGATTGCCGAATATAGGCCTCTCCTAATTCTCGCCATTCATCTCTGTTGTTTGTATGACGTTTCCACATTGGTCCTGTAGTTTTTTTAATATCGTCGGTCCAGCGCATTTGCGGTCTTCCTCGTGGTCTTTTGGCTTCATATGAACGCCAATTCCCGATTTCGACTCATGCTTAAAAGACCATTTTACAAACTCACGTAACTGAGACTTCAAACAAGTAGCGTTGCGCGCTAGCTGTCTTTTACTTTATCTCTGATACCTCGCGTTTTTAACAGCTAACAACTCTAATTTGCGACCGTTTTTTCTAAAAGGCAACCTTATATCATTATATTAAGAAAAAAATTAGCTTTAATGTGATATAAAAAATATGCATATATGTCATGAGCAGCGTATTTTATTTAAAAAATAAATTAACGAAATAAAATTTTTTATCAAAAATTAATCACTATCCATTGAATTAAAAATATTTGAAGCCACTTTTTGACTGGCTACCTATTATCAACGAATTCTCCCAATTTTAAATTATTATTATTATACAATATACAATATATATTATTATACAAATTAATTATTGTACAAAGTAAAAAATATTTGGAGGCACTAAACTAAATAAATAATATAAATCAAATTTTCTAACAAAGTAAAAATAAAAAATAAAAATAATGTCCAAAGCAACTAGTTCTTAGAAAAAGTTCTTACAATAATAGCAAATTACAAAAAATACAAATATTACAAAGTATACATAAGATTACAAAATTTATTCTAACAAAGAGAAAGCTTATAAAATATATCCTTACATTTTTAAGTTTTCAGAAAAAAAAAATACGAACATTATACAAAGTTAACATTACACTAGGTACAATATCTAGTTAGTTTTTATAAAACTTGTTTTTAAAACTATTTAAACTATGTCATCACTTAAACTGTTCGATTTATCAAAAACTCGGTTAACCAAAAAGTTTTGTCTTACAGTAGTTTTAAAAGACTCCTTTTTCAATTTATAGTTATGACCTCTTAGTCTAGCATCTTCGTTGATATTAAAAAAGTTTGATTTTACCCAAAAATCCCCCCTAAGAATTCTATAAGTAGATATAACATCGCCTCTTTCTCGCCTACGCGTTAGTGGAGACAACTTGAACTATATTAGTCGGGTTACATAGTTTAATCTTCTATAATTGAAGGGTGGCTTAGTAGCTCTTTGTTGTACTTCTTCTAATAAATTAATGTCCCTTTGCAACTGGAGTGACCAAACTGACACTGCAAATTCTAGGTAAGGTCTTACATAACTTTTGTAGCGTTTCAAAAATAAGTCAGGAGACATTATATGAAAAGCTTTTGATATAAAGTATACAGCAGAGTTCGCTTTACTAACTACTTTTGCTGTTTGAGTAGACCAACTTAATGCTTGGTTGACCGTAACACCAAGATCATTAACTTCCTGTACCGGTTTCAGAGCAAGTCTATCCGAAAAATATGTTATATTTGAATTATTATATTCACATTGAACGACACAACACTTAGGCGTATTTATTGGAACGAACCATTTCATGCTCCATTCTGATAGATGGTTAAGGTCACTCTGAAAAGTATTAACGATACGAGGACAGTAATGTAACTTTAAATCGTCGGCATATGAAACCGATTTTGACTGCCATCCTATGTTAAATCAGATACGTACAGTAAAAACAGAATAGGTCCTAATATTGGCCCCTGAGGGACACCACTGGCTACTGCACGTGAAACACTGCATGTATGTAATAATGTGAGTTTGATTAACTACGTTTTGAACGTTGTGATCCTTCAGTGGGATCTTAGATTATTGGTAGTACCACAATTTGCAGCAATGACTGCCTGGCACATTCTTGGCATACTTTATATGCAGTTCTAACAGTTTTGTTGAATTGTTTCACTCATGTGCCTTACTTCAATTAAGCGCTTGATCAGCCGACGCTTTATGGTTATAATTTCATTAGATATTTCTTTTTTAATTAGTATCCAAAGATTCTCTATTGGATTCAAGTCTAAGTAATTTTCAGGTCAGTCGAGCACCTCTACCTGGTTGTTAGCGAGTAATTTTGCCTTACGACAAGGTGTCGAGTCAGGAATAAACTTAAAACTCTCATTCGGGAACCACTCCTGGACCTGGGGAAGCATTTTGTTTCAAGTACGGGACCAGTAGTCTCAAGTACCGGTTCTGTCTCATTGTTTCAACGACAATGTACGGTCTATCAGTTCATTGACCGCCTATGATGGATCACGCCATGAGACCCAGCGGGATTTTACCGTCCTTACAATATAATCCCCTTTTTATTTTTTCCCAGTTCTCCTCACAAATTCAGCTCTATCCATAAGGACCTGCAGGATAGACTCGGCCGACAAACAAATTTGGAATATGATTAGTTTAGAATCCTGGACAAATACATTAGTCCTAAACTACATAAAAAAAACAATGCTAAGTCATGTTATTTACCTGCTTCCTGTAATACTATTTTGTGTTTCTTTCGTCCAGTGGTGTATTTTTTTTTTCGATCACATTTTGGTTGCACCGTGGGGCCAAATCCAAGTTTTTATTTCCGTTTTTTTACTTGGTGTGGTGAGCTCTTGCGCTTTACTTACGACGGGAAAGCTACAGATCTGGTACAACTGGTGTAACGAAAACTGACGACGATAATAGTCAGTATATGAACCGAGAGCAATGAAAACTATTTATGTTAACCTAAACATTAAACACTACAAATAATGCGCATAAGTTGTTATCAGAGTTTCACAGCACTGACATCAAATGGCGTCTGAGTCACGTATTTCCACGCCAGCTGTGTTACCGAGCTTACTAAAATTTCATTAAGGCTATGGCTCCACGAGCGACAGATTGTCGCTAGCAGTAGCAGTACAATTATGGCTCCACGAGCGACAGTTTACAGCGCGCATATCGCCGCGTTTTGGTCTTGTAGTGGCTCCATGAGCGTTAATATGACGCAGCTACAATCAGTGGTATCTTGTCCGTTTATATAATGTCCGTGTATATAGCAGATACAATAAATAAATAAATAAGTAAAATAAATTCACACCGATAATACAATAATATAGTATGGATAATATATCATTTCAACAAAAAGTTGCTTTAATATTGGCATTGTGCCGTCGACCTAGGGTTAAAAAACAACGGAAATGGTAGATTCACCCTGTTCTAGTGCCCAGACAGACGGAGGGAATTTTTTTTCTTTTACACACCAAATTAAAAGAATATCCAGACAAGTTTTTTGAATATTACAGGATGTCAGTGTCTTCTTTTAATTTTTTATTATGTGAAATAGAAGATGTCATACGAAAACAGGATACATCAATGCGTGATAGCCTAAGCCCAGAAGAAAAATTAGCAATTACCTACCTTAAAGTAAGATTTCAAATTACATATTTTATAATCATATACATGTATCTACCTAAAAATAAAAAAAAAACAAAATATTTAACTATTTAACTTTTATTAGAATAAAAAGGGGCCGCCACCACTTCTTAACTCTGCGTATTCTGTAATTAGCTACTGAATTATCAAGTAGATCGACGGCTCCCATATGTCGATTATATTCATTTATCACATTGGGTTGATGTAATGAATCTTCCTTTTCCAATATCTAACTTGCTTTTTTATGTTACAACATGATGCGACATAAAATCTGCTTTGTTGCATTCTTTTATTTATGAATCACGCCAAGCTATCGAAAACGAAACATTAGTACTGAAGGATAATAAAATTTTAATATAAACAATAATTATTAAAATTTTATTTATATGGCATGATTAGACAACCACTTATATAGAAATGAATCACCAGTTCGAAGAAGGATATCCCAAAAATAGATTTTCGGGAAATCAATAAAAACTGTTTATTCTCTCTATTCAACTTTTTCTTGTATGGCATTTATTATTAAGTACAGTTTGATACGGTTAATTGGGATTGAAAAAAAACCATCCATTGACTTTTGTTATCTAGAATATCGATAAAGAGAATATTGGATTTATTTCTTTCTTAGAACTTATAATTTTTTGTTACGATTTGAGACACAAAATTGTATGAAAAAACTTTAAAGTAATTTATAAAAACAAAGAGACAACTTAACAAATACAGAGAAATAAACAAACAAGAACAAAAATATCCTATTAAATGGCAATTACCGCTACAAGCGACATTTTACTGCTAGTGGAGCCACAAACGCGCTACAAATTACTGCTAAAAAATAGGCCCAGATCTATTCGAACGCGACACGACCTTGACGACGCGTGTAGTTCTCGAAACGAAGCGACAATCTACAGCGCGTGGAGCCACTCAGTATCACTGCTGTTGTTTTCATTTATTAAGCTACATTTTACTGCAACTGCTAGCGACAATCTGTCGCTCGTGGAGCCGTAGCCTAAGTGTTACAACATGATAAAATGGAAACAAATGCATAGATATATTACATATATAACTCAATTAATACCCCAATTAATCAAAAAAAGTGGAATTTTACTAGGAGGTGGAAGTTGATTATCCACTGTAATATTTCATAAGCTGTATTAAATTATATAAATAAATTGTTACATATAATACCTAAAATCATTATATAAATATTATATAAATAAAAGTTTATAGTTTGATGAAACTGCGTCACCTGTGAACTTCTTCGGGTGGATATGTAGTTAATTATATATAATATGCCCTAATGACAATGTTAACAAGTATGCAAAATTGAATAACAAGTTATATAGATGTTAAATGTTAGAACCAATTAATCTACCTGTTGAAGCCGAAGTATTGGGGTCAGTAAAAGTACAGCTGTAGACAAAATTATTTTCATTTGAAGATAGCATTCCAGGTTGCTCATCAACTTCTCCAATGGGCCCAGGACTTACAACTGCTATTGACATTTGACCTGTTGGACCGCTCTGCTGAATAATCACTGTCGCAACTACTGGTATCTTAATCTGAACAGTGTTGCCAATTGATTTTTCTTTTTCTTTATCAGGTACTAAAACGCATATGATCAGAGAAATCAGAGAAAAATAATTTAGGATGTTGAACAAAATGTTCCTAGGGTAACAAAAAATCTTAGGTTTCCAAAAAACGAATACATAAGTAAATGCTGCCAAATATATGGAGAAGATCACCCAACAGAAAAACAATCAGGCACAAACAATGGAACCGCATCCATTGACACTTTATGAAATTATGAGAATTTTTCTATAATCTCGCATGCGGCCAGCATCTTTATTTTAGCCTCAATCAAGGTCTACTGTAGCATTCTTTCATTTTTAGGAATTAGAAATGGTACCACTTTTCATTTAATGCTAACTTGACACTCCACTTTACCATTCTCCCATTGGTGGTAACTTGTGCTTCTCTAATTCTGGCTTTGCTAATAATCTTGACTTTTGCTTTTTTTTAATATTATACTTCTAGGCTATATGTCTTCCTAATTTCATCTACTGTGTTCATTGAAAGCTGTTATCCTTGAGCAGCGTCGGCAATAATGATGGTGTCATCGGAATTTCTGAAATAGTTTACACGTTCGCCATTTAATAGAATTCCTGCTTCCGTGAACTCTAGGATTTCTTGGAAAATTGTAAATCGTGAATGTTAGAGGTGACAATATGTATCCTTGTAGAACACTTTAGAATTATCACTTTATCTGTATTCTCGTTGTTTACCAGACTTTACCAGAAGTTGATTGATTCCAGCATACATTTCTGATTGTCGTACCTCCGTAGGTATTCGGAGATCCTTGATGTATCTCGACCGCCGCTCTGGAGGAGAAGCCAAGGATTTTCGCCTCCATCCTCTTACTCGTAGAGTCCATGTGTACTTGTTTTCACACTCGGCGAGAAGCTCACCGGAGGCTCTATGGTCAACAAGGAGCCAACGACAATGCAGAATACTTTAGACAGTTCGAGTTTTCTTACGTGAATAATATATGTATAATTTATCTAGTATTCTAAGCTCAGAGGATGCCTTGGATCTCACAGAGATGCCGGTTCTACAACGTGTGACCAAGTACACACTCCTCGAGGTGTATAGGAACGTCGGCAGAGTGTTGACTGTTCGACGGTTCTTCACTCCGTACCGCCACCTCTCGTGAAACAATCTTAAGTTCCGTAGCGACTTTTATTATTTTTGTCACATGGTTTTGACGACGAAGTGCTACTTCAGCTCGGCCACCGATTAAGGAGTAATTCTAAGTCCGCCTGGGACTTTTATTTACTCCTTACCGTCGGTGGTCTAGTGGAACGCTGTGTCAGTTCGACACGATCTGAAATAGCTTTAAGACAACCTGTCTTTCCCTATTTCAAAGATCGATGTCTATTTGGACAGAGACCGTTCTCTCCAAACTGTTAGCTGGCTTCCTCGAGGTAATTTTTAGTTCGTTGCTTGACCTCTCTTCACCTCGATGAAAGATAGACCAACAGTCAACAACACCGGTTCCTGTAGCTCTTGTTGGTTTGAATAATATCGTAGCCAACAAGACTTCGTGTTTATTCACACACCAAAGAGCTTTTGAAATTGTCTTCGAAGCGAAGTCTAGTCGAAGCGAAGTCTACGGAGGCTAAAGAAGTGAAATGAATAAAAGTATATGTATGATAACAGACAAGGAGAAACATTAACAAGAATTAACAAAATTAATCAGAGTAGTAATCATTAAAATAAATGTACAAAGTTGTAATCATTTGAAATAGTAGAAGCAATGGAAATTGTAAATATCATTTAATAAAATAAATTGTAAATTATAAACGCCAGATGAGATCTTTAAAGTAAGTAATTATTCTAAAGTACATAAAAGTAGAATAGAGTAAGGTCTCTCTTTATGCGGATTATTTTTAAGCGATTTTAAAGTTGTGTGATTTGTATTTTGACCTATACCCATACGTTAGATAAAATCTAACACACGAGTCATGGCGTAATTTTTTGAGGTGCGAGTGGTGGAGAGTTAAGGGATGTATTATTAGAAAAAACAGAAAGAGCCATCGCAATTTGGATTAAGGAACTAATTTAAAGAAGAATTCCTGTAAGTGGTTATTTAATCTAGGAAAAAAGCATTTCAGTTTTATGAGTTAATGAAACAGTCAGCGCCACCAATGCAATGCAAAGCAAATCATCAAAAGCATTTGCGGAAATACAAAAACCTCAATTCAGGTTATATTGTAAACAATAAAACAATAACATATATCATACTATTTAAATATCTAACAATAAAAAACTGTTTTGTTCGAAACATAAAAAAGTCACGGTTATTACCTTGATTCTCTTTATCGGTTTTAGAAGTTATTGAAATGTTACTGTGCGTTTTTAAATCCTCGGCAGTTGCAGGAACCAACATCTGCTTATCACCAGCCGGCAGCACTCTTACTAAAACGGGTTTGCCTGTAATCGGACGAAGAAGAGCGAAGGGAGTTTGTTTCGATTCTATAGCCAGTCTCATTGCTTCAGTCTTAATGGGTTCGACGATTATTGCGTCTTTGAAACTGAAAAATTCAATAATTAAGTATACGTTGTGTCATTAATTTAAAAAAATGGGATGTGGCAATTCTCTGTGGGAGAGTGACCGAGGAGGGGAAGCCTAGCGTTCTTGTCGTCTAAGCACAGATCTGTGGCCTTTCATTTAATTTATTTATTTTATTTTGTTTCATTTTATTTATAAACACGCATGGGACTACGTTTACTACTCCACGTAGTGTATTGTCGCACGATATGTCATTACAGTATGTTTTATTTTTTCACACCATCCACTGCTCCGTCCGTAGCTCACGATAAAAAACCTATACTTTCAATATAAAGACTATATACAAGGTTAATGCTTAAAACAAGTGAGATACTCATTCAAAACCCTACCAGCGACTTGACAGTACCAACAGAGTCATATAAAACAATCTAATATAAACAGAATGGAGAAGTAATATTGGTAGTTATTCCATATAGGTATATAGGTATATACCAGTAGGTATATAAGTATTGATCTATTGCAGAAATTATAACCTTTTAAAAAATACGTTCACTATTTCATGGAATAGGATACTGATGATGGCTGTTTAAGATTCAATACATACATGAAAATTGTTGTTTAATGCATATTCAGGATATACCTGCGATAAGGCTTTACAATATATAGACAATGATACAAACTTCTTAATTAAAAATGGGTTCTTAATTAACAACCTATAGTATCCAGATGACATTATAGCTGACAACCTCGAAGCTTTTCAACAACTTTTCTAGTACTTTCCAAAAAAATTTAAAACAAGTAATTCAGGAAGAAAATTCATTGGAACTTAAAATAAAAACTACCAAAACGACGATAATGGCTACTAGAAAAATAATTCATTACACGACATAAGAATGTACAAGTAACACATAGAAATTAAAAGTTTAAATAGCTGGATTCCTGGCTAAAATCGGACTTAAATTACGATTTTAATGTTGGATCTTGAATAGAACAGCCAAGATCAGCATTTAACAAAATGAGAAATCTATTATGTTACCAGTCACTCAACATCAGAGATGGACTGATCAAGATGAGTCTTGAATAAAGGTATTTGTATATACAGTGAACGGCTAAATTATGGAATATTATCATTATTTCGAGAACCGTCGAGTTTTGAGGGAAACCCCGAAACAGGTCGATTTTTGTTATAAAATACCAACGTACATGGAGTAGGAATGATGTCACCGGTGTAGGTGTAGTGACGTAATCGTTAATTTTTTTAAATAGAAATCGGTATAATGCGACACCTCATTTAAACAAGAATTTAATTCTGTATTTAAAGACATTATATTCTTAACTAAAATATTTTTTTAAGGGTACAAAAACATTTTTTTTTTAATTTAAATTCGACTTTTCGACGAAATTTTATACAAGACGGTTTTTATCCAATTATTTTTTATTGTAGGATTCTATTCAACTATTTATTAATCTTTTAACAATACATAAAAGGCGTATTTATGACTAGAATAAAATCGAGGGTCAGATACCCATTCCCAAGCGGCCCAGACTTCACTGTGAATGATCTAGTGAATTTATTGTTCAAAACCTGACCAGAAAACAAAAAGTATTAAGACTAAATAGTCTGCTACCTGGCCTAGATTATTCTGGTGTATCGGATATACCTATGGATAAGCAGTGCTACAAAAAATAGGAGTTTGCGGCTTAGTGTTACTCACTCCACATGCCATCCAAGTGTTTACGCTTAAAAAACCAGAATATAAAAAGTTATAAATAAAAAATAGTTATAAAATAAATGTGTCAAATCAATTCAATTTCAACACAAGGCTTTTAAGATGTCTTTATGAAACGCCACTGATAAAGGGTAAATAATTACGAATTCGCATAAATGGTGCTGACCAACGTATCGTGAATTCGTTTGTTGTTACAACTGATTCATTGAAAAAGACCGCATATTACCCATTAAAATGTACGGAGAGCTATCAAAATATTGTGATCCGATATTATTTTGATTTTATTATTAGTAAACAGCGTATTTGATTTACACCTCGTGAACCGCTAGTAGTAGTAATATAAATTAGTTAGCTGAAGTTTGAAGTTGTTGCCAATCTTCGGCGAAGATGGTGTCATGAGAAGAAGAAGAATGGAATGAAAAGGAATGTGAAAATTTGTTTTTTTTTATTGTCAAAAATTTTGATTTAAGTATTCAAAAGCCTGAACGAAAAAATGTACCTAGTTTAAATGAATCACTTGGTTTAATATCGTAAGAAAGTTAACATGCATATACTTCATCTAATTTACTTACCGTAGCACGTCATCGCGTCATACCCCGTGAGGTCACATGATACCAACACGAAGTATTTAGGCGGTAGGTGTGTTCTTTTTTAGAATCACTTTGCCGAGTACACTGGCATTACAGCCACTAGACATATTTTATTATATACGCGTAGAAATAATATTTAAAGATTTCTATTAATGTTAACTTAAAGAAATACACAATAATATGTTTCATTTAATTTGTATAAATGCATTATAAAGCGTTTTTATGAAGAACGTTTGTCCGAAACACACTGTAACTATAATCGAACGAAGGTGATATTTTGGAATAAATTGGTAACACTTATTTGACAGTTGCAGAGTTGACACTTTTTGTACTTTATTATTTTGAATTTTAAAGTGAATACCTCTTGTTTTATATTTTTACCTATTCAATAAAATCTGTTCTTTTTAGAACAAAATTAGTGTTTTCTTTTTAAATATCACGTAAGAATTTAAATAGTTGTAAAGAGATGGTAGGAGATGTGGAGATGGAAAATGGATTCAGAATTTTTTTATACTTTGGCAACTATGTCAACTTCGATCTCTGTCAATGATAATGACGTGCAACGGTAAGTAAATTAGATGGACTGTATGTTTATAATGATGGAAGATATTATCAATTATTATAAACATTATAAAGATTCTTCATTATTGAAGAAAAAAAATTAAAGTGTTTAAATTTTAAACAGTCTACTTACTCAGGTGTCTTTTGAATTGGATTTGGGTATTCCAATTCCAACGAATCGACAGGAGATATAATTTTGTGTGTATATTGTTCGTGTTGTCTTAAACTTATGCGTTTGGGAAAACATTTCTCGCAAATTTTGCACGTGTATTTGGGTTTTTCAGTTCTTTGATGGGCCTAAAATAATTTTAAAATATTAAAAATGCATACAATATTTACAACACAAGTGCCACAAGAAGTTAATGTTTGGGCTGGAATTGTTGAAAATCGGATGGTGGGTCCATATTTTTTCGATGACAATACTTCATATTCAGCTCACACTTTTATTGAAGGAATTAACACTTACCTTTAATTTATGGCACATCAGATTAGACATCTGGTTAAATCCTTTTTCGCAAATGTCACATTTATAAGGCCTAGCGTTTGTGTGAGTAAATATATGGTTGCGCAAGTTTCCTAAAAGTAAATGATTTAATTAAACGAGATTTTAAACAGTAAAAAAAGCTGTGGATTTAATAAAATGGGAATACAACATGCCTAGAAATAAATAAGTTGTAACCCAACTTCAAAAAATTCCAAATATTCATAATTCACAAATAACAAGTGAACACAATTTTTGTTAACTAATTAACTAAAAATAAAATAAAAATAAGGATGTTTTAAGAGGTGAAGAACTTTGAGTTGACAATACTTTTTTTATGGCAAAGGACGATTGCGCCGATGGTACCCTATGATCCGGTCTCGATAGAGTCCTTTAAGCTGTGAGCACGATTGCGCCACAACAGATTTGATCCTTACAGCACGATAAAGATTAGGTGCTTACTTACAGCTTTAATTTAATTAATTAGGTGTAACGGTGTAATATACACTTACTTACGGACATATTTCAAGTCCGTAAGTAAGTGTATATTCTTGGAATACATTCTTATATTTTAGTTCCATTTTTAATTATATATCTAACCTATTTCGTATAATAATGCATTTAGGTGCGGCAGTAATATCACACAAGGAAGGCATTAAGATATTACATTATCACGGAAGGTGGTGCAATTATACCCAGGGATTAGTGACCATAGTTCGTGTCCTCAGCATTTTTTTGATGGCAGCGATTTTGACAGCTCTCAAGTAATTTATAGTTTTATTTGCTGTTTCAACATGGCTTATCAACACGATTTAACGATGTAACGCTTTAGCTCCAAGTTTACTCTAAATGATAATAAGCATCCACAGAGAGCTATCCGTTACTTGCAAGATCACAGGTGGTGGAAAGTGGACGGGTTAGCTGTAAAGATATTGAATAAGCAGTCTCCGACCAATCAGCGGCGATACTGGACGGTGTGCTGATTATGTCTTGCTGCCAAATGCTGTCTAACGAACGTATCGTTACGTGGCGGATATTGCCGCCATTAAATAAGCATAGTCAAATCAAATCCGGGCACCAATTTGAAAAAAACTCAAATTTGACAACCTAAATCGTTGAACCGCATAGAATGCGAAAGTCAAGTGGAAAACCATCGCATTATTTTCCAAGCAAATCAGACTAGCAATACAATTAAAATTTTCAATGATCAGGGTATGCTAAGAATCTCCGGGTAAAAAATTAAAATATCTACATGGAACGCAAAATACTATACAAGGCAGGCAAATCAGCCAATGCAGAGAACGAGCTAAAAAGGATTAACTGGGACATACTAAGCATGAGTGAGGTAAGATGGAAACAAGAAGGATCAATATTGTTGCTGAAAAAATGGAACTAGCTTTATCTACTCATGAGACACACCTCAAAATGATGTTGGAATTCTAGTCTCAACGGCAATTGCAAAATATGTTAAGAACTTTTTACCAATTACTCATCGAGTAATACTGCTCAAACTAAATGGGCAGTCATTTGATATAGACCTAGTACAAGTATATAAACCAACTACGCATAACACTGAGGAAGAACTTAAAAAAGAGCTAAGAAATATATGAAAAATGACGACATAAAAATCTTCATGTGAGGCTGTAATGCAAAAGTGGGATCAGATGGGACATTTAGAATAGTGGGTTCTCATAAAATTAGTTCTGAGAATGACATAGGCACTAGATTTCTCCAATTCTGGCAAGAAAGCAACATTGTAATAAATAACACCGAGTTTAAACTCCCTTAACTCCCCCGACTACATATATGGAGATCTCCTCAAGATTAAGATGATCATATTATTAGAAACCAATCAATGCAAGATACAAAAATAGCATCGTTAATGCTAAAACCTACTCTGGATATGACTTAGAAACGGATCACAATTGAGTATGAGAGTGAGACTTAAAAAGATCCAAAACCCAAAGTAGAGAAGAGAATCAATTTCAGATTAGAGCATCTGAAGATCACATGAACCAGTACCAGCAACATATGAACACAACTTTAAACACAAACGAGAAATAAACAACCAAAGTTGTTCAAAGAACGGTAAAATAGAAGATACATGAACAATTCTACAAAACGCTATCATTATAGCGGAGGAAACACAATATATAAAGTAGGTCAAAGAAATAGGTAACCCTGGATGAAACCCTGAGGCAGAAGAAATGAGATATGTTTAGGGGATAGATGTAAAGAACTAGAACTCCAGGCTCAACATAAAGTCAAAAAAATTAAAAAAAAATGTCAAAAATAACGATGATGAAAAAACGAAATTTAGATGATGATAAAAAAACATATTTGGGAAAAATAACTTACATAGCACAGGCCATAACTAAAACAAAGCACAGAAGACATCCGGGAAGAAGAAACGGAGGCTACATAATTCAAAAACTTAACTTCTGCTGCAACCAAATATCTGCAACACGCTTTTTTAAACGTGTATGTGACACTGAGAGCCTACCTTAAGATTAGCTCACAAGAAAAGTGGCTCTATTCAAGAAGCATGAGGCAAGAAAATGTGATGATCACAGAACAATATCTCTGATGAATCACGCAATAAAAAATTTCATGAGGATCATCTTTAATCGCATTTACAATAAATGTTAGTTGCTCAATTGTACACGTTCAAAAGTTCTACATCACTAAAATAAAACACCCCTTTATATAGTATTTTTCACATTAAAATTATTGCATGTCGCGATTTATTTAAACTGACGTCACTTGGATTTCAAAATTCCATAACATCAACCTTAAAGTTAAAATTTCTGTAACACAGCTAATAACACGATACCCATGAGGAACTGTTCGATCTTTCATAGGCGTCAACATGGTATAATAATAAGAAAAATGTAATCGTGATTATATTGAGTATTTTAGAATTATATTGATTAAATAAACAAAAACATTTTTTATTATTAATATTATAAATTTTATGAAATAACTGTTTAAGGTTAATACTACACAAAATAATAATTTTAATTAAATAGATTAGAGCGGGTAGCGGGTAGGAACTCTTTAAACTCTTGAAGATAGTCCTATCAGGGAAATTGAATCAATCTCTGTCCTCCGCAGATTCCGGGAGTTTCCTGAAACTAGTACCTGTTTAGGGTCCCTTGTCCAGGGGTACGGATGAAGTCCACAACGGCAGCCACGGCGGAAAAGAGGAGCTTCGGTAAGGTACGGATGGCGGAAGTGGCAACCCTCGATTTTAGGGTTATAGAATCAAACCAAACATGCAGCGTCTGATCCAGAATGGGCGGCTGCAAACAGCGACAGACCCAGATTGGACGGCTGATTTAGAAACTCACCAACACGCAAGGTAAGCGCGGTGTTTTAATTGCCAAATTTACCCCCGTCATGGCGAATTTCAAACGAATCGTGAATAGTGAACCCCAGGTAGGTTCCCCCCACACTTCATAAGATCTGCCTCAAGGATTCTGGGGGAGGCAAAAATTCGCAAACGACAAAATCCAAAAAACAAACAAGATCTTTAAAATTAAATCTTTTTGAAATGTATTAGCAGCAATTTTATTAACCAAACTAATTTTATTTGGTGAGTTAACAAAAAATTTTTTCTTTCTAGTTCAACTTTGTAAGATATTTTGTCTTTTTTAGCAGCTCTTGATAATAATTGTAAACACAATTGAAACATCGAGATAATAAATAGTTAACCAATAGCCCCTTTTATTGACTCCAACCCATCCAAAACATTTATATATATATATATATATATATATATATATATATATATATATATATATATTGTTATGATATGTAAAATCAAGAAAATATTGGTTTGTTTAAAATATTTCAAAGTTCAACAAAAAATTAAAATAATTCAGAAAGTATAACCAACAAACATTTCTAAGAAGGAAAGTTATTAAATTCTTGGATTATCTGTACTAAACAAAAAGTAAGCTTTACATAAATTATTTCTTTGTAATACTTCAGTTGACCCGCATAAGTTTAAGTGAAACAAAAGACAAATTGAAACGGGTTTTTACAAATACATTAGCGCAGTGATTAAAGACAATAGAAGATATTTTAGAAAGAGGTTTTTGTTAGTTTTAAGAATTATAGAAAATAATATTTGTAAATAAGTTTTAGGAAATTTTATAATTATAGGTAAAAATTTGTTTGTTATCGAAATGAAAAAATGGGGAATTGTGACGAGTTTTGATTGGCGGAGATTGAAAAAGGTGGGATAAGGAAAGTTTAGCTAGATTGAGGAGAGAGAAAATATAGGCAGTTGGTTTCCAAGTCTTTGAGAAGAACATTGTTTGTTCTCTGGCGATTCCGAAGAAGTAGCAAGCAGTAGTGTTGAATGTTAGTGAGTTTTTGTGGAGTTAGTGTATCTGACAGAAGCTATAGCAGCCAAATATTGTAAGTCATATTTTTCTACTTATATTTCAAGAGTCACTGTTCAGGCCAACGAGAGATTCAGTTTATCGTAAAGAGAAGATATTCCAAGAGTCATTTTATCACTCGGGCCAACGAGAGATTCAGTGTATCGAGAGGAGAAAGGCTATCATAATTTGAATGATTTGTGCTTTTGAAGGAGATCATTAAGGACGATATACTTGCAACAATCTGTTGTAAGATTGCTGATTACATAGGGAGCGGTTGAGAGGAGATAATACAGTCAACAAGGAACAAGGATTTGGACCACTCATCATCAGAGAGAGATATTTTTGTTTTCTGCAGTTTTTTCTTTTATTGATAACACAATTTTTACACGTAATTTAGAAAGGATATAAATATTTGGATTAGGAGAGTTAGAATAGTTTGGGATTTTGAGATTTCAATTAATATTGTTTGTACCATTAATTTTTGATTGTTCACGTACGGAGAACAAAATTTTGAGAATCCTTATATGAGATTTGTTTATTGAAAACTTTTGAGTGTAAATTATTTCATTATTTTTATTTCAATATATAGTGTTAGATCATATGTGTTTTTTATTATTCCGGTATTCTCTGGACCTTATCTTTCACATGTAATAGCATAGATATTGAAGCACGAATTTAACCCTGAGATAAAAGAATTAAAATTGTGATAGAGTAATAATCATATCATTTAAATAATTCTAATTAATCAAAAAAAATTAATTAGCTAATTATTGCTTGGCGCACCAAGACTTGAAATATCACAATAACTGGCTTCCAAAACGTGGGGCTTAAAAATATCGCAGCTTTACATTTGAAGGAAGGGAAAGAGATCTGGAATAAGTACAGGTGATCCAGAGATAAAAACATATAACATTGAGGGAATTTGAATTTGAAAGTATTTTGACAATTTTTCCAGGGAATATAAATTTGATTTATTGATTGATCGTAGTTAGTGGATATTTACTGCTATTGAATTATTTGATTTTATTTTATTTACCAATCGTACATTTGATATTTATTTTGAATTATTTGAATTTTACTGATTGCATATTTGATATTTGTCGTGAAAATTTAATACATTTGGGGAGAAATATTGTCGTGTTCTGAAACATATAGGGTGTTGTAAAATTTCACATTTGGCGGGGACAAAAACATTAACAAAAAGAAACAACATGTCGACCACAAGGAGTCAAAGCAAAATGCAAGAAAGGAAGGAGGATAACAGAGAAGAGGAAACAATTGTTGAAGAAGGATCGGATAATGAAGGAAATGTTATAATAGTTGAGGAGAAAAAAGAATTATCAGGAATAGAGAAAATATTACAACTAATGCAAATACAGACACAAACAATAGAGAAAAACCAAAATGAAACATCAAAGAAAATGGATAAAATGGATAGAAATCAACAAGAAAACCAACGGGAAACAAGACAAGCAATAGAACTAAATAACAGGAATATAGAGCAGCGTTTGGAAAACTATGAACAAGAAATTAAAGGATGTGTTGAGGGGATAAAGAAAGAACTGATACAACAGATAGAAGAAATAACCATAAAGAATGCAAAACAAGAGACAGAGATAAAAGATATCCAAAATACGATGAAGGAAATAAAGATTGTCCAGAAAAAGGAATTAGAACAGTTAGAAGAAAAATTTGAAATGGCGCTACAAGAAGACAGGAAGGACGTAGAAAGAAGATTAAAGCAAAATGAAAAACAAATGGCAGAAATTGAACTAAGAGGGGTAGAGAGAAAAGAAGTTATCATCCATGGAACAAGCGAGGCGAAAATACAATTTGGCGGGGATATTCGGAAAACACACCCAGTACCGTTTGTTAAAAATCTGAAAACCAAATTACAACATATTAGATATTTTGACGATTGCAAAGAAACAATTAGAAACCATTTGAAAGAAGGAGCAGCGTTATGGTATGAAAGCAAGGAAGATGAGTTTGAAAATTGGACAGATTTTGAAAATAAATTTCTCAACTATTTCTGGGGGAAAAATAAACAGAGAGAAATCAACCAAGAGCTACAGAATGGAAAATATCACGAAAAAATGGGAATATCTGAAGAAAGATATGCTTTGCAGATATATAACAATTCAAAATATCTAGAATACAAATATTCTACCGAACAGCTGGTAGAAATGATCAGCAGACATTTTGAGGAAACGTTGGAAGATCACGTGATTTTGAGAAATTATCAAGATATTGATAGTTTGTGCCAATTCCTTCAATTAAAAGAAGCAAAAAGAAAAGAAATGAGAAATAGAAGACAACATGACCAATATAATGGACCGGAAAGAAGGTATTCATCAAATTATGACCAGAGAAACCGACATCCCAGATCAACAAACGAATATAGGCCGAGAAATTACAATAATTACAATAGACAACAAAATTACGATAACCGGAATGATACACAAAATAGAACAAATGAAAATCACAACAGGAATAGAGATGCACAAAATCCTCCGAATAGGAATACGAACGAACAAAGGGACGATAGAAATAATCAGAGATTCCAACGACAAAACAGAAGAGAGATGAATCATGTGGCAATAGAAAAGGAGGAAGAAGAAGTATTCAATGAATCCAGACAGGATTTTCAATAAGGCATCCACTAAACAAAAGTAAAAAACTCTCCGGTATATTTTGTCACCCGAGAGAGTTTATACAGTTGGCGGGAAACGAAAAACAAAATTCTAATTCCAGTCTAATTTTTTTAGATGCATTTATAAAACATAAAGCGATTAAAATTCTGATTGATTCTGGATCGGAAATTTCGTTAATCAATAAAAAACTAGTAAAAGAATTAAATATGGACAGATTTGTGTATAAGATTCCGAGGGTTGCTTTAGTGGGTGCAAATAATAAAAAATTGACGACAGTAAACGAAGGTTTAGGAGTACGGATCAGAGTGGGAGACAAATTCTATATTATGCAATGTGTGGTAATCGAAGATCTAAATCATGATATGATAGCGGGAATTGATGAATTGAGTGAAAAACATATCACCATCAATTTTTCGGAAAATCAACTGGAAATCAGAGCAGAACCAGACAACATAGAAGAAGAAAAGGAAACAGATAGGAGAAAATTTTCTGAAAGGATAAATTGACAAGAAAAACATAGAGAAATCAATATGACGGTAGAGGATAAATCGAAAGCTCAAGAAAAAAATCAATCCGAAGAGGAAAAGAGAATAAAAAAAAAGAAGAAGAGTTCGAAAAGAAAGCAGGAAAAGAAGGAAGTTATAAGCAGAAAAATGGAAGGAGCCGAAACATGGTGCTCGGAATACCAGATAGAAATTAAAGATAAAGAAAAAATAGAAGAAGAAATAACGGAAGAGGACAGAGAAGAAATGGCAATTATGGACGAGAATCCAGAATTTTGTGAAGAAGTAATACGGACAGTGAACACATGTGAACAAACTGAGGATGAAAGAAAAATAATATGTGGAGAAAACATGGAGAAGGAAATAGAGAAGATTTTAGAAAATTATGGAGATCTTATTAATGAAGAAAGCCGAGTGGCTAAAAATTATGAACATTCTTTTAAAGTTAAAAACTTAGAAAATTTTAAATCGAAAACATATCCAATCCCGTATAAATACAGGCAAAGCGTCGGACAGGAAATTGAAAATATGATCAAAGACAAGGTGATCGAAAGATGTGACTCTCCATATATCAACCCGATAGTATGCGTAAAAAAATCAAATGGTGATTTGCGATTATGTTTAGATGCAAGAAACATTAATTCGCACACAATCGCGCAATACGAAGCGCCTTTGAACATAGAAGCTATTTTTGGACGAATCACAGGATCACACATTTTCTCCAAAATCGATTTGAAACACAGTTTTTGGTTAATACCTTTGGCAGAAAAGTGTCGAAATTATACCGCTTTTTCTATCGACGGAGTGGTGTACCGATTTAGGGTAGTACCATTTGGACTACAAAGTGCATGCGCTGCTTTGGTTCGCGCATTACACACAATTTTAAATAGGCATGGAGAATTTGTTGTACATTACATAGATGATTTATTAATTTTCTCACCGGATATAACAAGCCATCTACGACATATTCATACTGTTCTCGAAGAACTTGATCAAGCCGGATTAAAATTAAATATTCAAAAGTGTCAGTTTTTCCAAAAAGAGGTATTGTATTTAGGATTCAAATTAGACACAAAAGGGATTAGTCTTGCAGAAGATAGAGTCGAAGTCATAAACAACTACCCTAGGCCAACCAATTTAAAAACTTTACGGGGATTTTTAGGAATGGTAAACTATTTCAAAAAGCTGATACCAGACCTCAGTACAAAAGAAATACCGCTAATAGCATTACTTAAGAAAAATGTCAGATGGAAATGGGGAACGGAACAAGAAATCGCTTTCAAAAATTTAAAAGGAGCTTTTTCCACAGCTGTAAGAGTGCACCACCCAAGATATGAGCAACCTTTCATTCTCAGGACCGATGCTTCCATAAAAAAATTTGCAGGGGTGTTATCACAGATACAAGACGATATAGAGGTGCCAATATGTTTTGTTTCCCGTGTAACCAAAACGTATGAGAGAAAATACAGCGTTACTGAATTAGAGTTTGCCAGTGTGTTATTTTGTGTAAACAAATTACGTTTTTACCTACTTGGGGCAAGATTCACCATTGAAACGGACCATGCAGCGTTGGTACACATAATGAAAAATAGGTTGGTAAATAATAGAATTCATAGGGGCATTCTTTTACTCCAAGAATATGATTTTGAATTTAAATATATCAAAGGAACGGACAATATTTTGGCTGATGCATTGACGAGAGATGAACAATTCCGCAAAGAGGATCACAAAACTCTCCACGTAGGCATGAACATAATGAGAGAAGAAGCAGGCTTATTTTCTTTGGCCAAAATCAGGGAAAATCAGGAAGAATTGAATGAAAGAGAAAAGCAAAGGGCTGAACAAGAAAATAACCTATATTTTAAGAGGGTCGATGGTAAAGAACTCTATGTAATCACGGAGCAAATGGCAAAAGAAGTTTTTTTAAAGTTACACTGTGACAACGGACATATTGGAAGTAGAAAGGTGTGGCTTATGTTCAGGGAGAACTACATTTGTCGACAGGACTATACAATAGCCAAAGAGGTGACTCGAAATTGTGTGACATGCCAAAAGTGTAAAAGTAGGAACTTTAAAAATGAAAACGTCACAAAAAACGTCGTAGCTCGGAGGAAACTGGATATTGTTGCTATTGATATGTTGAGCGATTTGATACCAACAACTCAACGGAATAAACACATATTAGTTATGGTGGATCTTTTCTCAAAATATGTTAAATTGTACGCATGCAGAACCACAAAAGGAATTGAAATACTTAGGAAAATAGACAATTTTGTAGAAACGGTGGGAAGACCAGACAATATTTTATTGGACAATGCGACATATTTTAGGAACGAACGTTTTAAAAGGGAATTAAGAGAGAGGGGCATCGATACAAAATTTATAAGCATCCGTCATCCACAGAGCAACCCATCGGAGCGTTTTATACAAGAAGTCACAAAATTTCTACGAATTGCCGCGGAAGAACATCATCGACATTGGGACAGAAAAGTGTTTGAGATCGAGACCTACTTGAATTGTGCTCCAAATACGGTTACCAAAGAGACGCCTTTATATATAATGAAAGGAACAATGCCTACAAGACCGTGGGAAGACACCGCCCCCAGACAATACGAAGAAGTGATCGAGTTGGTTCAAAGAAGATTGAGACGAAGTGGAGAGAAATATCTCCAAAGACAAGAGAGAACCCGAAGAAGAAGGCCGATCAAATTCCAGAAAGGAGATAAAGTCTTAGTGAAGGCACTGAGGGTGTCGAATTTACAAAATGGTGTTTGTGCTAAATTGATGCCGATATTTGAAGGTCCATATAGGGTCAATACGGAAAATGGGGTGAATAGTTATGAATTAGCGCACATAGAGACCGGAAATATACGGGGTATTTTTAACATTCACGACATCTATCAATATCATGAATAGATTTTAATAACATAGTGAAATGATTTGATCCTGGAAAACTTTTGTCATTTTAAAATTTAACAAAGAGTTTTCGGCAGATCAAATGGCGGGGATTTGTTATGATATGTAAAATCAAGAAAATATTGGTTTGTTTAAAATATTTCAAAGTTCAACAAAAAATTAAAATAATTCAGAAAGTATAACCAACAAACATTTCTAAGAAGGAAAGTTATTAAATTCTTGGATTATCTGTACTAAACAAAAAGTAAGCTTTACATAAATTATTTCTTTGTAATACTTCAGTTGACCCGCATAAGTTTAAGTGAAACAAAAGACAAATTGAAACGGGTTTTTACAAATACATTAGCGCAGTGATTAAAGACAATAGAAGATATTTTAGAAAGAGGTTTTTGTTAGTTTTAAGAATTATAGAAAATAATATTTGTAAATAAGTTTTAGGAAATTTTATAATTATAGGTAAAAATTTGTTTGTTATCGAAATGAAAAAATGGGGAATTGTGACGAGTTTTGATTGGCGGAGATTGAAAAAGGTGGGATAAGGAAAGTTTAGCTAGATTGAGGAGAGAGAAAATATAGGCAGTTGGTTTCCAAGTCTTTGAGAAGAACATTGTTTGTTCTCTGGCGATTCCGAAGAAGTAGCAAGCAGTAGTGTTGAATGTTAGTGAGTTTTTGTGGAGTTAGTGTATCTGACAGAAGCTATAGCAGCCAAATATTGTAAGTCATATTTTTCTACTTATATTTCAAGAGTCACTGTTCAGGCCAACGAGAGATTCAGTTTATCGTAAAGAGAAGATATTCCAAGAGTCATTTTATCACTCGGGCCAACGAGAGATTCAGTGTATCGAGAGGAGAAAGGCTATCATAATTTGAATGATTTGTGCTTTTGAAGGAGATCATTAAGGACGATATACTTGCAACAATCTGTTGTAAGATTGCTGATTACATAGGGAGCGGTTGAGAGGAGATAATACAGTCAACAAGGAACAAGGATTTGGACCACTCATCATCAGAGAGAGATATTTTTGTTTTCTGCAGTTTTTTCTTTTATTGATAACACAATTTTTACACGTAATTTAGAAAGGATATAAATATTTGGATTAGGAGAGTTAGAATAGTTTGGGATTTTGAGATTTCAATTAATATTGTTTGTACCATTAATTTTTGATTGTTCACGTACGGAGAACAAAATTTTGAGAATCCTTATATGAGATTTGTTTATTGAAAACTTTTGAGTGTAAATTATTTCATTATTTTTATTTCAATATATAGTGTTAGATCATATGTGTTTTTTATTATTCCGGTATTCTCTGGACCTTATCTTTCACATGTAATAGCATAGATATTGAAGCACGAATTTAACCCTGAGATAAAAGAATTAAAATTGTGATAGAGTAATAATCATATCATTTAAATAATTTTAATTAATCAAAAAAAATTAATTAGCTAATTATTGCTTGGCGCACCAAGACTTGAAATATCACAATAATATATATATATATATATATATCCTCTAAAATAACAGCTGAACTGGTAGATGAAAAAGGGGGGTTGAGGTTAATTGGGTATACAGCTGATTAAAAGCCAAGTGTACTCTGTTTAACAATTCATTATATTTCGCCAATTTTCATTGGCATCATCAGATGAGAGCTACAATTATTTAAAACATGGTAAAATACAATTTAATAATAGTTTGTTGTTTATATACTTACTTAATTGAGGTTAATGGTTGAGGTTACCTCAACCCCCCTTTTATATATATATATATATATATATATATATATATATATATATATATATATATATATATATATATATATATATATATATATGTATATCAATACATTGTTATAAATAGTTTCATAGCTGTAATTTTGTTAAACGTTCTCCAATGAACAGAATGATTGTAAATGGTAGTAAAATAGACCTTAATTTATTTAAATGTGCTTGGAAAATATTTGTAAACAAAGCGTAAAGAGACTATTAAATTTTTTTCAACTTGAATTTTGCTATTTACGACCCACTTGGAAAAATTAAAAAAAAATAAATTTGAACTTAACTTTATATACAAAATCAAATAAAAAAGGTTTATGCTCCGCTAATAGGAGTACATCGCCCGCCTGTGCGATTCTGACGTCGTAAATTTTGAATGACGTGCATTGATTTTAATATGAAAATTTCTATATCAAACAAAATAATAATGCATAATTAATATTAAATCAATAAGTAAAAAAAAACGAATGATTCTGACAACAAAAAAAAAATAGAATAAAAAAATACTACTAAACGTTGAATAATGTAATTACAGAATATCCAGAGTAATTTCCAAACTTACCTTTCTGATGAAAAGCTTTAGTACATAGGTGGCATCTATGGGGTTTAAGACCTGTATGAGTTTTTCTATGGGAAATTAGGGTAGAGACTCGGTTAAAGGTTTTCTGACAAACTTCGCATATATATGGTCTTTCGGTGGAGTGGATAGCTCTATGTTGTGAAAGAGTCGACATCTGACGAAAGGCTAAATGGATTTGGAAAGGGGAGATAAATATTGGTTAGGTGAAAGGCTTATAATAGCTAATAATTTCGATTCATACAAATGTAGGCGATTTTTTCATACTGTCTAAGCACACATTGTGAAATGTCGTACAAGACTGTATTTAACTTTACGACAATATCTTGTGCCGACATATTTTTTACAGTTGTCTGTTTTAAAATTTAAATTATTTCAAATATACCAATCCTGAAAAATAAATAAGAATTGATGTTAACTGTGCTCAAGTATGTTAAAACTTCGATGTGGTACTATTGCAGGAAACGCATGCCGACTCAGAAAAGGAGCTATAAAGAGGAGGTGGTGTTCAACAAATAGACGCAACCTACCATCACGTTTATGGCACTGCCACGTATATTGAACAAGCGCACTTACACTCCGCCAATGCAAAAAAAAAACAACACCAACGGTATAGAGATAAAAGTAGATATAAGACTTGTCTACAAACTACAAAATCAAAATTGTTCAAGTACAGTACTTTCCGTATATGAACACCCAACGATATATGTTGCAGACTTTAATAGCCATCACGAGATATAGCGTTATGCTCAGAACAACGAACATGAAGAAACGCTTTCTGAATGGGCCGATGAGAAAAATCTGCACCTTATTTGTGATGCGAAGGTAAAAGGCACTGTGCTATCCAGACGTCTGCTTTGTAACCATCAATAACGAGAGAAAACCACTGCTTACACACAGAAAGGTTGCTACAGACTTCTCACACAGCCAGCATAGAACTGTCATCTAAGAAATTGGTGTAACTATACCTACAGTACGGTCCTTTCCACGACCTAGCAGGAATTTCCAAAGAGCTGATTGGGAAAAATATATAACAGACTTAGATAAATGAATCAGATTTATAACACCCCTAAAAAGTTAAAAAAAAAACTACAATTACTACTAAAATGAACAATGTGAATAGCTTTACGAGTACTTTATTAGTAGTAACGGCCAAAAAATAGCTGATGACCTTCTCTTGATAATAAGCTAGATGTCGCTAAAAGACAATGTTGGATCGAAGCTACTGAAATAACGAATTTCAGCAAACTAAGTACGAAGGCATAGAACCTGCTACGCAAACTCGGTGCAAAATTGCAAACAACATTGTCATAATGTCAAGAGCCCCGAGAAGCAAACCGTACACCAAATCACTTAAAGAAAACACTCCAGCTTTGTTAGAATTATCCATACTGAGGATGACGTTAGCACTGCCCTAAGTAACATGAAACCGGGCAAAGCTCTAGGTTTTGACAGCAGACACCCAGAGTTTGCCATTCATGTTGTTAAAAACGTAATTAGCTTGATATCAAAAGTCTTCTCGAACGTATTAATAGCCCACCACCACCCTCAAGAGTTCAAAAAATCAAAAATAATAGCTCTAATAAAGCCAGGAAACCAGCAGACCAACTGCAAAACTACAGACCACTGGCACTCCTTAGCTGCACATACAAACTTCTTGAACGAATTGTTCGTAACAAAATTAGTTATTATTACTAAAAATTTACCAATAAGACAGGACTTTAGATGTGGCCGTAGCTGCTATGAACTGACATTAACATCCTATATAGAGAGTGGTTTTTAACAAAACTTAAATTGGCATTGTTTCTTGCCAAACAATGGTACGCTTAGTACAAAATATGTTAAATATCAAAATTTTTCAAGTACCTCTCAACGGAGAGATAATCAAACAAAAACTCACCAATAATGGGCTCCTAAGGTCCGAAACTGACTGTTCTACTGTTCAACTTTAATAAATCCGATTTCCCAGACACAGAGTCAAAAAAACTTTGCTATGGATGACATAGCGCTGGCCATCAGAGACAAGCATCTCTCTAATACAGAAGAAGTCCTTAATAACGACCTTGTGATACTATAATATTAGTTCAAGAAATAAGAGACAAGCCGAATCTGAACAAAATTGAATCGGCGACCTTCCATCTTAATAACAAAGTGGCAAATGAAAATATAAACATACAACTCGGAAATACCAACCTTAAACAGAACAAGTATCCAAAATACTTGGAACATTTGATAGTACCCTCTAGTATCGAAAACACCTAGAAAATACCACTGAGTAAAACCAGAACTCGCAAAAATATAATCCAAAAATTCATCGGGATTATTTGGGGTGCCACAATAATATTATGCACTTCATCTATATTCTATTGCCTTAGTGTTGTAGATTTTTTTTGTCCACTCTCTATATCATATAAAGTTCACAAGGTTTTTATATACTGCTTCGACAATTACGTCTTAAAATCTTCGTAGCATTCGAAGAGAATAAGAACAATCTAAATGTTTATTTGTACTGTTCGATTTCTCTAACGAGATAGGTACTGTTCTGCTTTTATGTCACTTTTCCCTCTCAATCCAGCATGGATTTTAAAATAATATCTGAATACCAACTAGGCGAGAGAAAGTCGAAAATCAAGGGATATTACGTTTCATTTAAATTGTAAAAGGAAAAAGCGTGTTCCGTGTCGCCTCGTGGACTTTGAGAGGATCATTTTGATTTTGGCGGTGTGGGTGGCAAGTTGGGTAGCGCCGAGAAGACGTATCACCTGCAAGAACACAGCTTTGCTAACATAGGTGTTTCTTTGGCAGTGTTTGTGCTTTTATTTTTGATGGAAGTCATCTCGAGCTAGAGATTTTGGACCTCTACAATAATTTTGTTCGCCCGCCAGAAGTAAAAGCAGAGTGATTAAAAGTTTTTGTGTAAATTATTATAATTTTCTTAATTTGTGGTTTATCTCTTGTTCAATCTCTTTGTTTGTTTTATCAAGATGATAAAACATGTCGAGCTAATTCAATGTCCTCAATTCCATGGTTTCCTATGACAACTTTAATTAAAACCTCTGAAAAGTAGTTCATTCAGTTATTCGTCATTAAATGAACTCGAGGACTAGAGTCAAAGTGTATGGTGGAACAATCATAATTAATTGTAAGTTTTTTTATTCTATTTATGGTGTTTCTGCTAAAGAAAATTAACAAAAGCTGAAATTTTTTTAATGCAACCTTTAAAGTATCCTTTAGTGACGTGTTAAAAAAGATCTATCAGTGTATTTGGGTGGGGTATGTTTTCTTTATTTTTTTAGTATGTCTAGTAATTTAATAATCAAAGCACAACCATTGTTTTTTATCGTTAGCAAGGGGTGTGACTACGTAAGATAACGTAAGAATGGCTTTCGAAGCAAACAGACTGGCAGGATGCCTTAATAACACTACATTAACAGATACATTAACACTGAGATAAAGTCAAGAATTTATATGGCCAGTTTAAGAACAATAATGACATATGTCTCAGAAACTCATTCTTGACTATGAGTTCTGTGTTCAAGAGCCATGACCTCACCCTAGACACAAAAATAAGGCTCCTTAAATGTTATTTGTACTCAGTGCTTCTGTACGGAGTAGAAACGTGGACATTGAAGGTGGAAACTCTATTAAAACTTCGGGCTTTTGAGCTATGGTCATACAGAAGGATCCTGAAGATACCATGGACATACAAAGTCACCAATGAAGAAGTACTACGGAAGATGAGCACAACCGCGGATTTGCTCCACATCGTGAAGAGCCGTAAGCCGCAGTACTTGGGACCTATAATGAGAAATCAAGGCAGATACGAGCTACTTCAATGCATTTTGCAAGGTAACATTGAAGGAAAAAGGGCCCCAGGACGAAGAAGAATATCCTGGCTTGCTAACCTGGGAGCATGGTTTAGAAAGACCTCAACACAGCTGTTTCGTATAGCAGCCAACAAAGTCATCATAGCCAAGATGATCGCCAACGTTCGGAACGGACAGGCACCCTAAGAAGAAGAAGTCTCAGAAACAAGACCCGATACAGCCACAACGCAAAGGCTACTAGAAAAGGCAGAGATGAGAGTACTGAGAAGAATTACAGAAAATACGCTGAGAGATCGAAAGAGAAGTGAAGACAGAAGAAAATGTAACGTACAGTGATTAAACGAACGGACACAAAATTGAAAAAAAAGAATGGAATAACCACATATGCAGAATGGAGGAGACCCTTGTAGAAGTAGAAGAAGTATCGGGCGACCGCGCAAAAGATGGAGTGACAACCTTTCATAGAGGTATTAATCCGCAATGAACAAGCAGAATTGTTTATAAAGAGGAAGAAGAATACCAAGAATAATTTTTTTTATATATCTTCGAATGGATAACCACCAGAAATGCCTTGAGAGATCATCAAACTGATTATACTGTAGTCTTCAGAAGATTTGGGAACTGTTTTCTTTAGTAGGGCGATAAAAGTCGATTTATATCGACCTTTTATAAAATTTCTACGTAAAATTCATTATGACCTAGACTTTTTCCGCTTTTCAATTGTCTTACTGCATGTATAACGTCAAATTAAAAGAATTTTTGACCACTTATTTTTTTCGTATTATTTGTATAATTATTTATTATTTTAGTTGATCAATAAAAAGGTTCTCCGCGTAATTTTTCCAAGTTACCCTCAGTTCTTCTGTGTCCAATATCGGGCACGCAAAATATAATAAAGGAAATAAAACAAAAGTATGCATATTTTTGTTGTTTCATAAAAAAATTAATTAACCTTCATCTGATATTTAAAAATAAGCTTCGTATGTGAAATTGTATAGGAATGTATTATAGGAGTTGTACCTGTAATTAAATTTAAATTGTACTTTTCCTTACCTTTACCGCAAGTGACACATCGAAATTTTCTTTCATCGGTATGAGTTGGTACGTGCCTCATTAATGTATATTGGTGGGTAAACTCCTTCTGACCTTAAATTAAGATGTGTATTAGAATATAAAGAAAAAAGAAAAAAAGGTTCGTTTTGCCCGTAGCTTCATTGCCGGATCTTGGTCTTCGATATTCATGATCATTACATGTTTTATTCGTCATTATTTTATAGCTATGGTACTTGACAAGAGATATCCATAGGAATATAGTGGTTGATGCTTGCCTGCCACGTCTTTATGCGTTGGCTGGTTTCTGGTTCATCCTTCAGGGCCAATTTCGTAACCCAAGATCAAAAGAGTCTCTACTCTTGTTAGTTCGTCCTCCTGTGATTGCACTGAGTTTACTTTTCTAGTTTGAACTATGCCACATGAAAATAGCTTCAGAATAATATTCTTTTTGCCATTTGCGGACATTTAAAGGATACGGCGAATCAAACAAGCCTCCTAGACGAATTCTTCTGTCACAACCAGTGGAAAGTAAATGAAGAAGTAGACCAAAACTTGATGAAAAGATAGTGTAGATGATGATGCTAGAAAAATAAATGCAGCAAATTGGCAATGGTTGGCAATTGATTGACCGGCGAAATAGTCGTGGAAAAATTAATTCAATAAGGCAAACACTCTTACAAAACGGCTACCACAAAACGCAAATCAATAAGAGCATTCAAAAACATCTAAACCCCATTCCATCCAAAAATGAAAACTTTGGCACCAGATCAACCCAAAATCTTTCTACCTTTAATTAAAGGTGTCACTGACAAGATTAGTAGAACTCTTCTTCCTCTAAATATCAAAACCATCTTCACTAATCACTCCAAGTTGTCCAATCTTGTCAGATCCGTAAAAGACCAAATCCCTAATGAAGACCATGGTGTCTACGAGATACCTTGTATATATATATATATATATATATATATATATATATATATATATATATATATATATATATATATATATATATATATATATTATATTCGTTAAAAATACTTATTGTTAACATATTTAATTAAAATACATTCAGTTACTTACATATGCCACACTCCCATATCTTCACATGCTTACCATCTTGGATTTTGTACCTGACGAAATGGGAAATATGGTTTCCATGAAGTGGATCTGGCAAAAACGATTTATTTTGTACATCTTCGATTTCAGTTGACTCTGTTCGGTTTTCGGGCAATCTGATAGGTATACACATAGGATTAGCCATGGTCGTATCACTGATACTAGCTGTTAAATTGTTGGTAATATTGTCTAATTGGGCAAACAAAGTCACATCGTCATATTCCGTTTTGAAGTCTTCGGTTTTAATACTAAAAATATTGATCAGCTACATTTTCAGCTAAAGTACAAGAGTGAGGTAAATATAGTTCGTCCTAAACCCTTCTTTCAGTGCGTCATAGTTGATCGAATTCTCTCTAACACATTAAGCTAGAAGTGACAGAAAAAAACGTGAGTCTGTGATTATTATACATAGAAGTTAGAAAATTATTTATCGTAAGCTAATTCTACTTACGGATGTATAATTGGTTGGAGTTTAGAATACGCTAAATAGGTATCCAATCAATGATGCGCATAAATATAATTTGATGCAGATTGTCTCGATCGTGACAGTACTTTCACAATGTCAACTGATAAAATGATAATTGTCATTTCAGGTTAGTATTTTCAGACATTTTACAGTGAAAATTTAATTTTGTTTTTATTTATTGTATAATAAAAATATTTTAAATATGTCGAGATATATCGAGAAAGAACAAAAATGAATATTAAAATTATTAAATTATTTTCAATTAGAAAAAGACAGATTACGATCCTACAACTGTCAAATTTAACTAAAATGTCCTGCAATAATTCTCGACATTCTTAAAATCCTATATGACGTCAAAATTAGTGACGCACTGAAAGAAGGGTTTGGGACAGACTGTAAATACAACTATTTATTATTTCAATTAAACCAATTATAACAGATTTGAAATTTGATGTTTGTAATTTTGCCAGATATACCATTTTTCTGATATCATTAGTCACTTTGGTATACGAACACCCTGTATATTGTACTTTTACTGAAATCTCCACTTCAATTACGTGGCGGATCTTGAATTTACTTTGTGGGGAGAGGGAACTTCCAATGAAACACCAACCAAAAGATATAACAAAGATTAGCACAAAATACATAAAAGACAATAACTTCCCATAATTTTCCTAATTAGCGGGTTTGTTGAGTTGAGTTTGTCTGTTTGTGGTTTAAGTTCCATGTCATCTAATATATTTTTATGTTTTTAGACCTTGTTTGGGGGGGGGGTGGGCGAACTCCCTATTCACTCGTTTATCCGCAACTGCTTCAATACCAGTTCAACCGTATACAATACTTCCGATTTTATGTGGAACTACTTCAGAAACAATTTTCCGAAAGAGCTAAAACCAAATCCTGTAAACGCCTAATCGTCTTAATAAATTTTTTGATTTAAACTATGTACAACTAAATTTCAAAATAATATTTAAAAGTTTACTACATTGCTAACTTAATATCTACATATTCAAGTGTTCAAAATATCCTCCGTTGTTAATTTGACAGTATCCTAAATGATGGTAGAATAAATTTATTACGATTCGACAGATTCACCGCTAATTCTTTGCCTTAGCTCTGCGGCACTTGCTGATTTAGTTTTATAAATTCGACTTTTTAAGTATCTCCAATAAAAATATTCTTAAGGATTCAAATCGGGTGAACGAGGAGGCCATTCAATACTACCTTTATTATATAGACAATATTTACCCCCAACAAAAACTTTCATCTCTTGTCCGATCACGGAGTTTATGAAATTCCTTGTGCAAACTGTCCCCGATCCTATATAGGCCAAACAAATAGTAGAATCCAAAATAGGATTTATGAACATTCCGTTTCTGTTCGTAATTTTGTTCCAGCTCTAGGTCAACACCACCTTTATACAGGTGACAAATTTGATTTTAAAAACTGCAGAACCATAGCTCCTATCCGCTTCTATAAACCAAGAATTATCCGAGAAGCAATAGAAATTGAAAAAAGGCCAAATTGTCTCAATAAAAGAGATGACGGCATACGGTTACCTTCGACATGAAGACCTCTCAAAGAAAATATCATCTGCTCCACCCGCCAATCAAAATCCTGTCAGAAATGTTCACGCCAACCCCCGCGCCAATCTCTGCGTCAATCCCGCCTATAATCCCCGCGCCAATCCCCACGTCAACTTCCACCCAAATCACGACACCGTCGACGGCATAAATGAACCGTCCTGTGTTCCAGTAGCAGTAATGCATTGGTTAGTGATCAGTGTAATAGTGTTTGGGGACTCGGGACACCTCGAAAACCTTGAAAAAGACATCAAAGGGGATATCGAAAGTTCGGCACAATAATAATAGACGCGGTTCAACCCGGAAGACTGTAATATAGTTCTTGTAATAGTATTAATCTTGGCTCTAGGTTCAATATAATATATATATATATATATATATATATATATATATATATATACAAATATATATATATATATATATATATATATAAATAAGAAAAAAGAAGTACTTGTGACTCGTTTGGAACAAATATATAACTGTTTTGGATGGGTTGGAGTCAATAATAGGGCTATTGGTTAACTATTTTTTTATTCTCGAGCTTTCAATTGTGTTTACAATTATTTTTAAGTTAACAAAAATTGTTTTTTCTTTTTAGTTCAACCTTGTAAGTATTTTGTCTTTTTTAGCTCTTGATAATAATTGTAAACACAATTGAAAGCTCGAGAATAAAAAAATAGTTAACCAATAGCCCTATTATTGACTCCAACCCATCCAAAACAGTTATATATATATAAATATATATATATATATATATATATATATATATATATATATAAATATATATATATATATACAAATATATATATATATATATATATATATATATATATATATATATATATATATATATATATATATATATATATATAATATCAAACAGATTATTTGTGAAAAGATTCCCCAGATTGGTCAATTTTTATTTTCAATTTGAATTTTTTTTGTTAAAAAAAATGAACAGAGTCCACTTCTTTTAAGTTAACCCTGTCTGTTTTATGACAATAAAAAAAGAACAACTTATTTTCCAAACAGTGTGAATGAGTTTTTAACTAGATTTGTGCCAATAAAAAATATATATAGCATTGGAGTATAGCATAGCTGAGAATAGTCATTATAAATATTGGTGGGTGTTTTTTATATAAGTAATAAATAAAATAATCTTTATTGTGTATACCTAAAATATAATACTTGTACATAAAAATATGAGAAACACAGCTAAGCATATTTTGGTATCCATTACAAGATAATCAAATATTTTCAGGTAACTGAGATTGAAAAAAATATTTATATACCAAAAAAACTTAATTTTTTTCCTTTATCAGGTTCTAACATTCTAAAATTACCAATTTATGTACAGTTTAGGTATATGTGTACATTACAGGTTAATTTATTGTCAACTTAGTGTGCACTCTACAATACAAGAATTATTACTGCATCCTGTGGCTAATATGGATTAAGTCTGAAGCCCAACTCTTTCCTACACAGACACATAACCTAACAATACCTATAAATATACAGTTTCTTAGACAATTCTTCATCAAAAGCAACACGATTAATACTATAAAACAAAATGAACAATAAATTAAACATTTAGCATGGAAGTTGACAGACTTAAAAGTAAAAAATAAAAAAATAATAATAGAACCAGACAACATCTAATATTCTACTAAGAATTATTTATCACAAGCATAACTTCACATTATAAACTAAGTCAATAGAAAATACAGAAAAAATTCAAAAGACTGTAAGTAATTATAAGTATATTAGGCTAAATAATTATAGCTCTAACTAGATGTAGAGATGAGAATGTAGAGAGAACAAAATGTAGAGATGAGACTGATGATTATAATAAAACACCTATAAAAATAAATCAAATAAAAACAGTATATGTTAAATAAGAAACAAATAGTGATTTGTTTAACTATCTAAATAAGATAGTTTACCTATCTTATTTGATTAGTATTTATGTAATATTCAACTCTCTCAATCTTATCTTGAGTTAACAGCATAAATATCATAAAAATAAAAAAGCATGCATCACATATACCTACAAACTTTGGCAGGTAAAACACATACAGTAATTTTTCTAACTGAAAAAGCTTCATGTTCAACAAAGTTACATATGAATAAATACAAAAATGAATAACTGCTGTTCACTGTTGTACTATTACAATAAAAATATTTAGGGAGCCATTCTACCTACATCAACATAGAGAACAATGACTGCAACTATACCAATAAAGAAATAAAGATTAGTAAAGAAATAAACTTTGTATAAAAATAATTGAAAAACTAAAATGTTAGTTACTTCTGAGGAACAATTATTACATATAAAAAAGGTACATAAAATAATATAAAAGGACCTGCAATTATATCTAAAACTTACAGCATACAGGATGTATTCATCATAAACTTAATAGCAGAAAGCCAAGAATATACAAGATGATAGTGAATCCCCAATATCTATAACAAAACTAAAATTAGTTACATAATTACAATGCCAAAGTAAAAAATAATTAATTAATTAGATGTACTTAGAAAGAGAAATGTAAAGAATTAAGTATATCACTGGAATAACAGAAGTCAAATTGGTAAAGATTGTAATAAATAAAAAGCCTATAAAAACAAGCAACTGAAAAAAGGTGATCTCTTGGTCCCTGTACATTTATTGTTGTGAAAATAAAAATATGTTGCATGATATTAAAAAAATGTAGGTACCTACTTAGCAGCAGAATAACTCAAAATTTCACAATAATTAGAGTTGTAACAATAATGAATGAATGGGTTTATGAGTTACATGTACATAGTAAAAAAATATGGTAGAGCTTCATCTTGATTGTTAAGATTTGAATAAGATGCTTTATGTACTTTTGCCACCTATTTTTTTATACACTCAATCCTTACAACTCACCTATTGGAAATTTCATTAAAAGATGAAAAGTTTATTTCATCAGGAAACTGGTACTCTTGTTTTTCCATTAAAGGAGAGATAATATAAATCTAATTTATATTCTTTTCAATAGTCTAGGATCTCTTACAAAATTTTTGTCTTAGTAATATGTAATTTTCACTTTTAGTTTGTTTTTGTAATAAAACAAAAACTCCATCAAACATTGATTATTTGTATGGAATAATTCAGCAATCTTTTTAGTTTTTGTTTAAATTAAGAAAATTGAATGAGAGAATACTGGGAATTGCTACCCTTCAAATAGAATTTTTAAAACTGTCAAACATACTAGCAACTTGATTAATTTAGTAGTAATAAAGTAGTAATAAAGTACATGGACTGAGTTAGACGTAGATTATTTATTTAAAAACTATAAATTGTAATATAATTAGTTGAAAATTAAAATGTTCAAAGTAAAACTTACTTTTTAATATCACAGAATAATTAAGTTATTATTCCGATATGTCCACTTATTATTATATGCCTGCAACAGTATTGATTGCTATGTATATTAATTAAAAGATGAGAAAACAATTTACTTTTTATTAAATGAAAACACTACTACTAATACGCAAAATTTCACATGTATAATAATAACTCAAAACGAAAATTTTAAACCCATTACAAAAATTTACTTGTTGACAATCTGATTGTAGCGCCTCTATTAAGAACATCCGAAAGACATCTTATAGATTCCGTTTGATTATACTTTATATATCGGTGTACAGATGTCGCAGCAATCTATGTTTAAAAACGTTGAAAATATTAACCATTTAAAGTATTTTTCATTTGTGGTTAAAACTAGATATACAGATTTTTGTAATACAAAATTAATATTCACAATAAAAAAAGTAGGTGTGTATTTCGATTTAGTTAAAATTACGTTCTAAATTCACACAGTTCAATTTGTCAGACAGACAAGATGTTTTTAAATTTTTTTTTTCGGTAAATTCGATAGAAAGGTTTATATCTATTTATTTCTTACAACTAAATATATTTGTAATTAAATTTATTGAATAAATTATTCTTCAGATTTTTCTAATTTATTCTTCCATCGTTTGTTTAGATCGTATTTTTTTGATGATTAACAATAGGTACTTATGCAACAAAATATTGATATTTACGTATATATGGATAACACATTTGTTCAAGTCATGATATATGTATTGAACAATTTATTGACTGCGAAATATGTTTATTAACTGTTTCAATATTCAATATGTTTCTGCGAACAAGATTACTATATAAGTGGATACTAAGAACCTCATTCCATTGAGTAGTATACACTCTCGAACTCCTTCGAGAAATAGTATTACCCACCTTCCAGGAGCAAAGGGTAAAGCCAAAGGTCTTACTGACGAAATAAATATTTTTAATCTTTTTGTAACAGATGAGATGATTGAACTGATTGTTCAATATACTAATGAAGAAATTAAAAGAAAATCATCGTCATATAATTCAAAACAGTCTTATATATCTTCAACAGATGTTACAGAAATAAAGTCCTTTATTGGCTTGCTATATTTGCTTGGTGCACTAAAAAATTCAGGCTTGATATTACTGGATGTGTTTTCTCCAGTTTTTGGTCCCAGTTTATTTCGTTTCGTCATGAGCAAAAACCGTTTTGAGTTTTTGTTGAGAGTGCTCCGCTTCGATTCTAAGATCACGAGGGAACAACGAAGGAGAACAGATAAATTTGCTCCATTCAGAGAATTCTGGAGTTTATTCGAGAGTAATTGCAGAAAAAATTACACTCCATCGAAGTATATAACCGTGGATGGGACTTTGTTAAGCTTTAGGGGAAGATGCCTGTTTAAAATGTATATAGGTACCAGGTAATCCAGATAAGTATGGACTTAAAATTATTTCTCTTTGTGATGCAAGAAAATTCTATTTCTGTGGAGGAATTACATTTGGCAAAGAGAACAGACCATAAAGTGACCTGCTGTTACCCACTCAATATGTTCTCAAGTTCTAAAGCTGGTAGAACCCATCAAGAACTCAAACAGAAACGTTACCACCGACAACTGGTTTTCGTCTTGTCAACTGTCTGAGGAATTTAGGAAGAATAATCTAACTTTAGTAAGCATCCTTAAAAAAAATAAGAGCGAGATTCCTAAATCCTTTATTGGCACCAAAGGGATTCCTACTGAGTTATCACGATTTTTGTACAGTCCAGATAAAATGTTGGTATCCTATGTACCTAACAAAAATAAAAATGTAGTTCTGATCTCGTGAATGCATTCTACTGGAGACATAAATCAAATTTCCAATAAACCTGATATAGTATAATTCTACAATATGACGAAGGGGGGATTCGACGTCTTTGATCAGCTCTGTCATTCAAAGACCACCAAAAGAAAATCCAACCAATGGCCTATGAGGTACTTTTTTGGATTTCTTGACGTTGATGCTGTGAATGCTTTTGTAATTTACAAACTGAATGTAGATACACCTGTTTCAAGATCTCAATTTTAAAAAACTTATTGTTCGTCTTATCGGCTACTCACATGGAGCGAAGAATTCAAAATTCGAGAATTCCAGTTGCCCTAACGACGCAAATATCTATATTGCTGGATAAAGATGTCCCTTCTGCTACAAATATAGCTGCTGAAGCTCAACAAGGAAGCTCCGAAAGACCAGAATTGTGTGCCTTCTGTGATCGGAGAAAGAGAAGGAGAGGAAATTACAGTTGTGACCATTGTAATAAGAGTGTGTGTGGTGAGCACAAACGAATTGTTTGCCCCCAGCATTATAATTAATTAATAAAAATTTTGTAATTTTTTATTTCGTTTAACCGTTTTTGTTGCTTTTTTGGTCTATTTTATAACTTGGAATATGAAGAATTGTATTACTTTTGTTTAATCGTTTATCTACTTCTAACGTATTTTATAAATTTTTTTATACATCAAATAAACGTATTTTTCACTAAAAATCTATTATGAGTTTGGTTATTTAGTTTACAATAATTGTCTGTTTTGTACATTAAATTAAGTTTTCGATATAAAATAGCCGTAAAATTAGAATGATGTCGTATCCGACGTCACGGTACTAGATAATTCCCAATCATGGACGTATAGACACAGACGTATAAACATATGTGTTTATACGTCCATGGTCCCAATCATCACCGTTTGGTTCTAGGGTTAAAACTAAACTAAAGTAGGTACACTTTTCGACGTCATTTAGGTTGAGACACTCATCTTAACTCCATTATTGTCATGTAGCAAAATGTTAATACAAATTACGAAATTACTATAAAACCGTGCCACTTACTCTTGGTATTGCCAATAATTTATTTTTAATTCTTAATATTATGTCTAGAAGTTATTATCTTACATGTCAAGTATAATATTATAATAATTAGTAATAACTACTTGGGGACTTTCGAAGTGATTCAGTTTATTGTTTACTATATACTTGGATTTTACTGTTTACGCAAACACATAGAATATATTACAGATTTACTATTTAAACATAAACGTTCACTAAGTTTAATTTTAAGGGAAAATATATATTTTTGTTCAGTTATTGTACACGACTCCTTCAACTTCCATAAAAAAAATTAAAAAAAAGCAAACTTTTTAAGGAAAACAAAGATTTCAAAAACAACAAAAATGACAGCATTGTACTGGACCAACAGAAACTATCTGAAATGGGGCAAAAGTATCTACCTACTAGATCTTTAAAGAACATAGAATCAAACTATTATAACAACATACACAACACTGGTCAACTACAGACAGATTGGTTAAAATTAACTGTCGTGGCAATATCAAAGAAACTAGTTAGTCGCTGCGAAGAACACCGTTTAATTAAATTAATGAGCAACGTATTAAAGACGTTCTTAAAAATAATATATCAATGGCCTATACACAGAAGAAATGGAGATAACGAAAGGTGTAAGAGAAGGTTGTATTCTCTTCCCATTACTGATAAACATTTATGCAGAAAAGATCTTTCAGCTTGCACAACAGAACGAAAAAGGCATTAAAATTAATGGTCTTCCTATTAATAACATCAGTGGAGTATGGATTTAGCAGCAACACAACAAAAACTAAATATATGGTAATCAGCAGGCAACGTCATATATGTAATCTCAGTTGAATATAAGTAATAGGGCTATTTAACGGGTTAAATGATTTAAATACATTGAAACTATTTTAAACAACAAGTGAGACTGTAACCTGGAAGTGAAGATATGAATAGCAATGGCTAGAAATGCCCTCGTTAAATTTGAAAAATACTTCATTCGCTGCGAAGTTCGTTTAACTCTCAGAATCCAGGTTATATTTCCATTATATTTTCCTTAAAAAAATCAGCTCCCTTCCCAACTCTAAAAATTCGTTTAGACCAATCTCCCTAACATGTACCTACCCTTTGCAAATTATTGGAAAAAATGATCAACAAGCGATTAATCTGGTATTTGGAAAAAAACAGTATCCTTAACCCCGCTTAATCAGTTTTTAGACCTAATCGAAGCACCACTGATAATTTAGTGATTCTGCAAACAGATATAGTAAATGCTATGGCCTCCAAGCAAGACGTAATCGCAATAATTTTTGATATAAAAAGTGCTTTCGATACAACATGTAAATCAGTTATCCTTAAAAACTGGTAGAAAATAATATTACGGGCAATATATTATGCTTTATAAACAACTTTTTAAATAATAGAAATTTCAGAATCACAATTAACGGAGTATTATTTAACAACTATGTCACTGAAAATGGTGTACCTCAAGGTTATACTTTGATTTCTACCCCCTTTCTACTTGCCATCAATGAGATATGCTCTCATATAAAATCTCCCGTTAAATTTGCCCCATACGCAAACGACCTTATTGTATACTGCCAAGGAAAATCCACAGCTGCAATCTCCTCTTTATTATTATACAAAATTCTGTCTAGTACCTTATTACATGGTCCGAGAGAACTGGCTTCAGGTTCGCTTTCAATAAATTCAAAATAATTAAATTCGCCAGGGGATACAACAGCGCAAAAATACACAAATAACACGCAACGGAGTAAATTTAGAGGTAATTGATCATTTACACAAGTCACAAGTTTTTAGGACTAATTGTCGATAACAAATTCGACTATGGTTGTATAGTTTACTTGTCCGCATCCAATAATTAATTATAATCGTTAGATCATGAATGTGTTGCTTGTGTGAGTCCATTTTAAAAGAGGTAAAAGAAATAAATTAGACTTACAATCAATTTAATTTTACTACCCAAGACGACCGGTTTCGCTTTCTAAAATTTGCAAAGCATCATCGGGTCAGTGGTACAAAGTAAATTAAATGATTCCGGTACAAGAGTTTTTATATAGTGATTGGTGATACATAGTTCAAACTATCCCGTATTGCTGATAATGGGTGATCTTCGGTCAATGTTGTAACTGTCTGACAACTTAGGAGGATGTTTCTTGAGGGGATTGATGTTAACAGATGATATAGGAGTAAGGTATATGTTATTGTTTGTTGAAAGAAAAGTAATGTTTTATATTATTTAAATTATTAAAGTTATTTATATTTATTAAAGAGATATATTTTGAAATGTGTGTTAAATTATTGAAAATTTTTATACAGAAAGAGGACAGTTATATGACAATGAATGAAAGTACTTGTACTATTTTGTGGGTGTGCAATTTCTTTGACTTGTAATTATCAACTTTTGAATAAAAGCATATAATTTCTGCTAGGCAGAGAATTGTGATGTCAAATGTTAAAATAATAAAACTAAAACACAATTAAGGACAAACAGAACACAATTAACAGGACAAAACAGACATAAAACTTTAAAAAATGGGGCTTATAGGCACTACATTACTTGGTAGGAGAGAAATTTGGTTTTTTTGTTGTCTACTAGTATTTTTTTGTAAAAATACTAGTAGAAATACTCCGTACTGTTGTACGGAGTTAAGTCGTGGACTCTCACGGACGCTATCTGCAAGGAAACTGAGGCTTTCGAAATGTGGCTTTATCGTTTTATTAAGAATAAAAAAAGGAAAAGAGTTGTTAACCACAACAGAAACAGCCAAAATCGAATACCTCGGTCACATCATGAGGAACAGCGAAAGATATGGGTTACTGCAATTATTTCTACAAGAAAAAGTATAAGGAAAACGTGGACCAGGAAGGCGAAGAATTTCCTGGCTGAAAAATCTACGTACGTGGTTCAACACAACAACCACAAATCTTTTTAGAGGCGCAAAATACAGATTGCCATGATGGTGGCCAACATCCGGAAGGGATAGGCATTACAAGAAGAGAAGAAGAACTCATTTCAACGTACATTTTATGACGTATCATAAAAAAAAAATATGTAAAGTTTAATATTGAATGTAACGCTGTGCTACAAGAGATTAACATTCAAAATCGATTTTCTCAAAAAGTACAGTAAAACCTCGATATAACGGACTACTTGGGGGGAGGAGGTGTCCGTTAAAGCCGAAAGTCCGTTATATAAAAATATGGTTAAAATAAATCAAAATACTTTTTTTGAAAGTATATATGTACACTGTAATTATATATATATATATATATATATATATATATATATATATATATATATATATATATAAAATACAAAATACAAACAAAATTCTATTTAAGTAATTGTCTTCGGACATTCGTCGTGAAGTGACGTTGTTGTGGATATCGACGTGCTTGCTATCGGTAAACCCGTTTTGAACAAGTTTCGTTTGCTCTTTCCATGTTTGCTGTTTTTCTATGATCAACTCCCTAAATACTGTTTAATTTAATAATCAATAAATGTTGTTAGATCATCGAGATGCGATCTTACCTCCGATAACTTCATTTTTAACAGTCTTGTTTTGTCGTCTTGTTTGCTATCTTTACTTCCGTCCTCATTTTTAAGGTTCATAACTTCATCTGCTATTTCACTCTCAGTCATGATATTATACACTTTCATCTACTTCGAGCGATTGTAAAACATCTTCCTCGGCACCATGTTCTCTGGCATTATTACGTATTGTCCTACAGAAATTAGTAACTTTCAACCCTTCTAAACCTATGTCTGCATCTTGGCCATCAAACAAATTCTTCCAACCATTTTTTAATGTTTGCTCTTTCATCTCCTCCCACGCTGCAACAAAATTAAAAATTGTTGATTTTAAATTGTAAGACCTTAAGTTTTGCAAGGTACGTTGCGCTCTTGTATCTTCTGCATTATCTCCATCGTACAATACAACCATTACTTGGTCTAAAAACTTTCTGCGATATATTCGTTTGGCTGCCAAAATTATTCCCTAATCCATGGGTTAAATAAGCAATGTTGTATTTTTTGGCAAAAACATACACCTGAAGTTTCCATCTTCTGGACGTAGAATATTTTCAGAGGCGTGAGCAGGAGCGTTGTCTAAAAGCAATAAACATTTCACCTCATCTGACGGTATTCCCAATTTCTCCTCTTGAAATTTTCTCACTGCAATTTCGTTGAAAAACCAATTTTTGAAAATATCTGAGGTGAACCATGCCTTCTTAGAGCTATAATATGAAAGGGGCATATGATGCATTATGTCTTTTAAAACTCTAGGTTTACGAGATTTGCCAACCAGGTATCAATCTATGCGATCCATCAGCGTTAGCACAAAGCAGTGCCAAGATCCTGTCCTTGCTGATTTTTCTTCCATTATCCGATTTTTAATATTTGGAGGCTTTTTGCCTATTTTTGCCTAAAAGGCTCTGTTTCTTCTTTAGGTGCAGTTGAAGCTTCGCCGTAAATTCTTTTATTCATGATTCCGTACCTTTTACGAAAGCGCCAGAGCCATCCATCACTTGCTCTGGTATGTCCATATGATTTTAAAATTTCAATTCGACTGCTCGGACCAGGATCCCACTAGAACGTTGTTGGCCATACCATTTTAAGATTGCTTTTTCCAGTGAAGTTTCACGAGCCAATTTCATTCGTTTTCCAAGATTGCTATGCTGTCCTACATCACACATGAATACAAATTTATTTATTTTGTTTTTGTTTTTTTTATGTCCGAAAGTTTGCTTTAATATGCCATATTGATTACATATATGAGACGCATGTGTGATATTAACAGTATGTTTTTATTTTTTTACATTTGACCGGATTTTTTGTCCGTTATATCCGAAGTCCGTTAAATAGAGGTCCGTTATATCGAGGTTTTACTGTACATGCACGGACATACAAGTGTGCTTTAAGCCATCGAGTTCATGACCCAGATCTGTTAAATTGGATCCACATAAATTAAGTTATCAAAAAACTGTCTTTTTGAAGCAACAAGAAGTTCGGTAAAAAACGTTACTAAGAAGTATAAAGTGAATCATGGGATAATAAATTTTATATATAAAAAAATTCCTGATTAGGCAAAAACGATTATGTACGAGTATAACGTAATAAATCACATTAAATGTGTTTAACCAAACTCTGGGAATTTCGAGATTGGTTAACCACATTTATTTAACAATTAAGAGGTCAACTATTTAAACGTTAACTGTAAATAAACAAACTTTAATACGGTAAAATAAATTATGAAAAAATTGAAATTCCGAGTGTTGTTAGTTTACCAATAGCAAGTTTTCCCGTATTTGACGCCACTGATGTTGTCTTTTAATTTATTCTACGAATATTAAGATCAAGATCTGGTGCTTATTGACATTGTTTACATATTATATCTTCGCATCTTAAATATTTAGTCGCATATTGAACGTTGTTTGTGAATATGAAGATTTTATTTGTGGTCGTCATTTGTTTTACTTTTACTTTCGTCAAAGCTCAGTATGAGGTGCCTGATGCGGTAGTGGAAGTGTACGAGCCTAAAGGCTTCACAGTTTCAATACCAGGTAAATGAATTAGTTTTATACGTGATTAATTTTATTGATATATACATTTCGATAAAGATAAGTTTCCTGAAAGATCCTCGAATATATTCTTTCACTTCAGCATTTAATAACTTGTCAAATTAACAAATTAAATGCTGATCAAGGAGAAGGATAGGTCAGGTACTTCGCCACAGTATAGGGCTCAATGTCAACTAGGTGTTGAAAAACCTTTCTTTTAAAAGCTCTATAGTGTGTTTCCTGTTGAATGTCAGATGGTAGACTATTATAAAATTTAACACACGCATACAAAGCACTTCTGTCTGTTATATACAATCTGTGAAGTGGCAAATTCAAATTAAGGCTTCTTGTATTATATTCATGATTGGGAAGCAGGTGACAAAACAAAGAAAAGTTTTTAAAAAGGAACATAATACATTTAAATATATAGATGGCTGAGAAAGTGAGTATATTGAGTGATTTGAATCGGCTTCTACAGAATTCTCCCGCCTTCAATCCTAAGATCACATAGACTGCCTTTTTTTGGACTATAAAGACAGTTGAACTATCTACTGCAGCACCCCAGAAGATTACTCTATATCGCATAACAGAATAAAAGTTTGCATAATATACTGATAGTAAAATCCCCTGGTCTAGATAGATCTTTAACACTCTTAATGAGTAGCAGGCTCTATTCAGTTTTTTTTTTGTTGTATTTTGTATTTGTTTTCCCCAATTCAGATTCTGGTCAATATGAATACCAATAAATTTAACTTATCTAGCAGGTTCCGTGTTTTGTGATAGAAAACTAATTGTATTTGTAAACTGTTTTCGTGACTGGCTGGTTCTAAAGTAGACAAAAACTGTCTTCTCGGTATTAGGCAACAACCGATTTCTACTGAACCACTGCTCAGCCTTGCTTAGAATTTGCTCTGCCACTGTGAGGAGGAGTGTTTCTAAAGTTTTTTCCCAGAAAAGCACATTTGAGTCATCAGCGAAATTTACAAGGTTTGAGGAACTACTAACCACCGCATTTGGAAGGTCGTTTATGTAGACCAAAAAGGGAAAAGGCCCCAGGACACTCCTCTGTGATATGCCTAATTTTAAATTGATAGGATAAGAGTAAACCTTATATTCCTTTTTCTCCAGGCATACCTTTTCGACCTATCTGTGAGAAATGATTTTATCTATTTTATTGCCGGTCCCTGTATTCCATAAAGATGTAATTTTTGTAATAAAAGAACATGATCTAGGCTATCGATGGCCTCAGATAGGTCCAAAAAAGCACCTAGTGTTTTCATCTTTGCCTCCAGTTTTTCTAAAATTTTTGATATAAAATCATAGGTAGCTGTCTCAACAGATCTCCCTGCGAGAAAACCATGCTGTGAACTACTAAATAAGTTGTTTGTAGTAAAAAAATTTTGTAGTCTGAAATATATTGCTTTTTCGAATATTTTTGAGAATGATGGAAGAAGGCTTATTGATCTATAGTTCTCCATCTTAGTAACATCACCTTTTCACCTTTTTTATGTAGTGGCTTCACAATTGCCAGTTTTAAACTTTGAGGAAATTTACCTTGCCTGAAAGAAGCATTAACTATAAAAGACAGAGGAAGAGAAATCTCTGATGAAACATATTCAATTAAGTTTTTTTGATATTTCATCATAACCAGAGCTATGCTTGTTTTTTAAGCTATTTATTATGTGATTTATTTCTTTCTCTGAAACGGGAGTTAAAAACATGCAATGATTAGTTTGTTTGATATTAATTTGAAAATGTTTTACGTGCTTTATTTGTTTTACAGCTTCACAAGCTGAAGCTGTTTTACAGCTTCATACAATATGAAGAGATCAGTTTAAAATTCCGCATATTGTAGTCCCGCAGTTGTTCTTCTGTTTTCCAGTGCTCAGTTAAACAAAGAGCAAAGCATTCATCATGATATTCTAGGATAAAATTAATGGCATCAATACTTGTTTTATGTAATTGATTGCGTATTTAAGTGGATTACTGATAATTTCTTTTGGTGTGTGCCGTAGACTGTCTTTTGATACTGGGGTGTCTCTGTACATTCTAAAAATGGTTAAAAATTACACCATTCGGCCATAATTCTTGTTGCATTAAATGGGGTATTTTAATATTTGATATAATATAATATATATGAACGATTTCCGAAGTGGAAATTGAAACGTCAATAAACGTATTTTAACCTTTAATTGTAGCTTATTCCCATTTAAATAGTAATTGAGGTATTTTTAGGTCTGGAACGGTAATTTTAAATGAACTTTTGTACTGATCTGTCCTGGTTTTCATTTTTTCGCAGATAAAATTTATTTATTTTTTTCCCATTTATCATTTTCATCTTCAATCAGCGGACGGTTGATATCTTTAACAGGTATCACGGGTGCCATTGAACTGCTTGATATTCTTGGTTTAGGTGGTAGCTCAGACAAATCAATAGAACAAAGTGGCTGTTCTGTGACTGCTTCAACTGACCTTGTAGTCTCTTTCAAATCATTTTGTTGTCTTAAAATTAATGGATTGTTATTGTTATCCTTAGTTTTTGCAGCATTTTTTACCTCCATGGAATTTTTTGTTAACTTTTTCTCTATGCTTTCTATTTTTGCCCATAGCAGCTTATTATTTTCCTCTAGGATTTGATTTTTATTTCTTAACTCACAAATTAGTTCATTTAGCAGCTGAATGATCGTATTTTCCATGCCATCCCCACTATTTAAGGTTATGTCAGAATCACAACAAATCACACGCGTTTCATCTAAAATTTGAAGTTTTCCGGCTCAATCCCGTGCCGTGCATGATTTATGGAAGGCTTTTCCACACTTTACACATATTATTGTGCTTATTTTCTTAGTTTTGCAACAAGTAAACTTGGTTTTTTCGCTCTCACTGTCGCGATCATCCTTATCGGACGCCATCTTCATAGTATTAACTGTTCTTTCAACATTTTTCGTAATTTTCTTCATTCATATTGTCATGACTATTTCACTAGAATATTTTTAACTGGTAAAATGTCACAGCAACGCCACGTTTCCTACTGACAAAACTCCTTTCTACCCGCGATTTCTCAGCGACAAAATTATGACAAATCTGTCACGAAGGTGTCTGGTAATTCTATTGTTGTCAGTTTGACAAACGTCATTGAGGCGTAATCAATTTTGCGCAGATTTAATAAATACAGACGAAAAATCAAGATTTGGATGCCAGTCAGATGAAGAAATCAAAAAATTGGTTTCGGAAAATGTCCCAGAACACGCAGAGGTCCAGAAGCTCTATTTGGACCAAATTTTCGAAGTTCCTACGGTTAAGAAATTTTACGCTTGGAAGATGTACTACCATAACAGAACTAGCAAAAAATCTCGGGAATTATTCTTTTAATATGAAAAAAGGCAATGGCGAAGATTATAAAGACTCAACTGTAAAGTCAATGTGGAATACTACAGCAAAAATGGTACAAGAACAATATTTTACGGAGTACGGCATAAAAATCGACCCATTCAGAAGATATATCTTTCAAATGTGCAAGATTGGCCAAAGATATCAAGCGGAGGCAGCTTCAAAGTGTTCAAGTAAAAAGAAGACTCAGTTCAAAAGCAATATCCACCGAATAACTATTGAAAATCATACAAAGCTACGACGAGGAAACCCGCGAAGGAGCACAAAAAGTTTTTTCACTTTTGTTCATTTGAACTTGCTTGGAGAGGCAATGAGGCCGTAAACTGCAAGATTTACTTTTTCCAGAAGGAATTTGATGTTATGGGAGAATTTACAGGCCGAATTGAATACAACAGCATTTTTGCCAAAACAAATTACTTAAGGCGATTCGAAAAGTTTGGCAAGCAGCAAATGGCTGGTAGGAAATTCATCAAACGAAAAGGTATGCCCAGATTATTTTTAAAATAAATGAAAAAACAGGGCCAAAAATTTTATTACACAGACTCTTTCTTACCGTTCACACCAACTGGAAGGATGGATCTTGGTTCAAAAACTGTCCACTTGGAATCAACACCGTATCTAAGTGGATAAAAATATTGTCGACAAAATTTTCTCTCATCTCCGTTCGCCGTATCTTTGCACATCATAGTTGTACGAATTAAATCAAAGCGTTTAAATCAAACGTAAGTCTTTTCTAGATTCATGAAATAATTAGGAAATGTTTAATATCCCGTTAAACGTATTTATAGTGATTGTTTTTGTTTATTTATTGTACTGGATGTTAAAAACTCATAGAATTGTTTTGAACTTAATTTTGAGTTTTCTACATATTCAACGTTATTATGATTATTGGAAGAAATGCTCTATTTGAAATACTGTAGTCGAGAAAGATGGACCCAAGATTAAACAGCTTAAATTCTCATATTTATTTATTTATTTATTTATACACCAAAGCATCCAACAGCCGAAGCCAGTTACTGGATGAAAAAAAAGTTTTCATTCAAAATACAATATTAAACATTTACATCGTATACATATGACATTCAATTTTTAAGCTTAAGGATAAGAAAATGCCCTAAAAGATCAAAAAACTCTTGTGCATGCTTTTTGAACTAAGTTACTAACACAAAAAAATTAATTAAACTTTACAAAACAAAACAATAAAAACAACGGAAAAAGAAAATTTTCGAAAATACATTAATTTGTTGAAAACTTAAAGGGTGTTACAAATTAGTGCTCAATCTGTTAGGTTAAAATAATACGACTTTCCTTATGTCGCATACCTAGAGACTTAGTATTTATTTTTTATACTAGCTGGTTTTTATCAATTTTTTTTACTTGTGTATCGAACTTCTCTGTAGTTTCCAAAATAAAGTGTGGAAAGTTATGTCTAAAAGGTTTCATTGTTTTAGCCTAAAGATTGGATCAATTACTGTTACTAAAATTATTAAAATAAATTGAAAAAAAAACAAAATATCAAAATTATATATTTGCTTCACTTTCAGAATCCGAGCTATCTCCAGGATTTATTATGATGGGTTGAATATCAATATCAACTATATTTTGCTCTCGGACAAACCACTTTTGGATAATTTCATGAGTATGTCTTACACATTTTCCCCAAAGGTCTCCATTACATTGGTTAAGCGCCTCTTTCCACATATTTATAACAGCACTATCAGAATAGCGGTCCTTACAAATATGCTTATTGTAATATGACTTGCAATTTGCCCAAATTAATTCAATAGCGTTGAATTCGCAATGATAAGGAGGTAGTCTCAACACTTCATGACCATGCTCTCTTAGTAACTCATCAATAACCTACACATTTTCTTTTTTATTCATTTTTGCAACTTGTAATAATAATTCAGGTGTTGTAAATTTTGGGTCAAATTGGATGTTATTTGTTGTCAGCCAGGTAACAATTTCATCTTTCTTTGAAGCAGTGGTAGGTTGCTTTTCTAAAAGAACACTTTTAGTAAAAAAAATAAAAACTAGTAATAATAGTGAAACTTTATTTTAGAAGTGTTAATTTTGATGTGAAAAATTCTGCATATCTTATAAAATGAACCACTTAAGTAGTTTATATAAAAATACCACGATAAAACATTTTGTTAGGTTATCCTATTGTTTCATTATACAAATAAAAATTATACGTGATCTTTAATATTTCAGATGAGGAAGGCATAAAGCTATTTGCGTTCCATGGAAAGATAAATGAAGACTTTGATGGTTTAGAAGCTGGGACATTCGCAAAGGACATCTTAAAACCAAGGAATGGTTCTTGGGTATTTAGGGACAAAGAGACTAGACTAAAAAAGGGCGATATTATATACTATTGGTTGTATGTTGATTATAATGATGGAAGAAATACTTTAGGTTATCGTTTAACAGATCAACAATACGAAGTTAGAGGTAAGAGGCCGTTACAGACATAAAAGTTGCATGATGTAATTATTATTTATAATTTTTGGATGTTTATTATAAGAACTCAAGTTCCGTTAATAAATGTTCGTTTACACCAAATTTATGTAAAACATTTCTTAAAATTATTGTGTCATTTTTGAAGATTGTTTTTTCATTGCGTAAAAGTTTTAGCGTATTTTTTAAAAAATTAACGCCAGTAACTGGCATTGTCAGACCCAAGTCCGGATAAAGGATGACAGTTGGACGACAAGCTAGTAAATTATCCCCGGAAAAAATCATAACTACGATAATTTAAAGAACGAACAATGTCAGAGAATGGAGAAGAGGTCACAAGAAAGATCTGAATGTGAAGAAATTGCCAACCTTGCAAATATCCATAAAGGTTGTAAAGTTAAAAGAAGAAGAAAAAGATAGATATAGCTAACAAAAGAGTTCGAGACTGGTTGTTGTACTTCTGTAATCCTGTACATACAGTTTTTGTCATTCCTGTAAAATATAATGCAATAATTAACGGTGATGAAGTAATGAATTGAAAATATAACTAGATTTTTAAAAGTGCGCACTTTAATCGAACGGAAAAATGATCATTATAAACCAGTCTTCTTCTTCGGCCTTAAGTAATCCAAATTTGAACATAGGCCTCCCCCAAATCAATCCAGTGTTTTCTATTTTGCGCCATTTTCTTCTAGTTGTGTCCTCCGATCTTCTTAATGTCATCAGCCCATCTCATTTGTGTTCTTTCTCTGCTTCTCTTTTCTATCCATGGTCTCGTTGTTGTATTTCGTGGTTCCATCTTTTATTCTTCAGTCGGGCATTGTGTCCTACGAAGCTCCAACTGGTCAGAAGGAAGTAAATAAGTTTTTACAGCAAGTTTTTATTGCTACACATTTACTGATTAAAGTGGTAAGGTTTATAATTCTAACGTTTTCTTTCAGAATTTTCCCATAATCCCGATGTACCTGTAATTAGAGGAAAGCCAACGACAAAGCCCGTAAATAATAATAGAGTCATATTATTTGATGACTTTTCAAGTAAAACCGATTTTTGGACAGTGGAACGGCGATATGCAGATGCACCGGTATGTTATTTCTATAAAGAATATTCACTAATGCTAGGGGAAGTTCAGTTTTTATTGTCAATGGACACATAGAGAATTGGAGCATTTATATTGCTGTAATTCTGTTATCTATTTATACTAAAAAAACATTTTTCTTCTCTTATGACACTTCCTCAATATTAAATACATGTATTTAATATACATTATTAAATACATGTATTTAGTAATGTATTTTTATGTTTTCTTTGTGTCTTTCTTAGATATAAAGCTCCGGGAGAAGATAATATCGTTATAGTAGCGCCAAAGGTGGAATGAGACAGACGTTTAGAAGAAATGAAGGAACTGCTTAACTTATGTCTGCACTAAAGTGAAACACTTACAAGATGGCACTGTACACTTACCATTTTATTAAATAAAAAGTGCGATCCAACAGACCTCAAAAATTACTGACCTATAAACCTGTTAACTACCTCTAGCAGTTATTCACAAGAATAATAATAAATAGACGTGAAAGAAAATTAGGATTTTTACCAACCTAGGGAACAGGCAAATTTTAGAAAAAATTTTGGCACTAACGATCACCTCCACTGCATAAAATGGATTATAGAAAAATCCATTAAATACAAACGACCATTGGTCCTGGCTTTTGTAGACTTTTACGAAGCATTTAATAGGATAGAAATTAACAGCGTAATGAGAGCGTCGGAGGAAAGTTGTATAGATTATCGGTTCTCCAAACTGATCGAAAACATATAAAATAATGCAACCAGGACTGTAATATTACACAAAGTTAAAAGACACGTTATCTCATAAACTCATTATGGCAGTTCTGGAACATGATATCAAATAATTGGAGTGAACGGAAAAGGAATCAATGTCGACGGCCAAATGCTCTCCCACCTACGATTTGCTGACGACCTAGTTCTGATAACAGATAGCTTAAAAGAGACTGTAACTATGCTTACTCAGTTAGATGCCGCCTGTAAGAAAGTTGGTTTGAACACAAATTTTGGAAAGACACAATGCATGACAAAACTGGTACCAAGAGAAAATCCAAAAGTCGGCTGCAACGGAATAGAATAGAAATATGCTTTATTGTCACTGAAAATTGAACAATTTTATGGACAAAGCTTACAAAAAGTCAAAAAAATAACAATAGCAATTAAAATTTACTAAAATTACATTACTCGTCAATATCACAAAATACAACATATAAAATATACAACCCATTGCAAAATTTCAATAAATTTCAAATTGCATAATAAAACCTTACAAACTAGTTTACGAATAAATTTAAGTTGCTGCATGTGATACCCAAATATACAGTGTGTCCGTAAAGTATGGAATAAATTCGATATTTCCTAAATGAAAAGCCTTTTTAAAAAATCTAAAATACGTCGATTTTTAAATTTAATGTTTTACATTGTACAATAAAATTTCATTATACAAGGTGATACACATTACAGTGATAACGTCATCGGCTCTTTTTTTAAATGTAACACCCTTTATTTTAAGACATTTTTAGATCGATAAAAATGAGCTGATTTCAAAAAAGTATAATACTTGGGTCTAATGGATATAATTTGAAAGATATGCGCTTAGAAAATAAATTATTTATTATTATTATCAATTGCAAAAAAGTAGCCTACTTCTAGTTTTTGGTAAACTGTAATTATTTTTAGTAACGTTCAATAACAATTAAGTAGTACAATAATTGTATTAATTCGTGAATGTTCTGTATTATTGCTTAGAATTAATTTTAAGTAGAAATGAATTTGAGTGTAGAGCAAAGAATTGAAATACTCATGATGATTGGGTATGGAGACAAATCGCGAACTCAGATGGAAATGTGTAATTTATTTAATGATAAATATCCAGAAATACCCATAACGCAGTCAACAGTACGTAAGATTGAAAAGAAATTTCGAGAAACTGGTACGGTTGAAAATGCACGCAAATCAGTTCGTCCCCCTGTAAATTATGTTACAATATTAGATGTTCTACTTGGTTTTGAAGAAGATGCGCACACTTCTGTTCGTAAGGTTAGTAGTGATCTGTAGTGATCTCGATGTTTGCAAAACAACGGTACACAAAGTACATAAAAGTAAGTAAAGTAAGTAAAATGCACAGTTGTAGAGGAGTTAAACGAAGATGATCCAGATAAAAGAATACAATTTTGCGAAATATTGATGGATATCAGCCACCGAAACCCTCTCTTGGTTCAAAATAGTTTTTTTTCTGATGAGGCTACATTCAAATTAAATGGCGAGGTCAACCATCAGAATTGTAGATACTGGGCAAAAGAAAACTCCAACTGGATGCGGGAACATTACACACAATACACGCAAAAGGTAAACGTATGGGCTGGCATTGTAAGAAATAAAATCATTGGACCCTACTATTTCGAAGGTAATTTAAACGGACCAGCATACCTTCAGTTTTTAAGTGGGTATCTCGTACCTACTTTAGTTAATTTATTCCCCATTACAATTAATCTTGGAGGTTTTGATAAAAGTTTATGGTTTCAACAGGATGGTGCGCATCCGCATTATGCTTTAGATGTTCGAAGGTACCCAAACGAAATTTTTCCGAACAGGTGGATTGGAAGACGTGGACATATTGAATGACCAGCGAGGTCACCAGACCTCAATCCTTTGGATTATTTTATGTGGGGTCATTTAAAGAATGTTGTTTATAAAACGAAACCTGCAAATATTGAAGACTTAAAAACAAGAATTCGTAAAGAAATAAACAATATTTCTCAAGAAAGCATAAACAAGGTTCTACAAGAACTTGTACAACGTTTGGGTTACTGTCAAATATAACAAGGGCTACAATTTAAGAATTTAAGATTAAGGCATGTATTAATTACTGGATTACTTTCAAGTTATTTATTATAATTTATTTATAATTTATTAATATTATAAATCAATAAAAATTAATTTTCTAAGAGCATATCTTTCAAATTCTATCCGTTAGATCCCCAGTATTATACTTTCTTGGAATCACCTCATTTTTATCGATCTAAAAATGTCCTAAAATACAGGGTGTTACATTTAAAAAAAGAGCCGATGACATCATCACTGTAATGTGTTTCACCTTGTATAATGAAATTTTATTGTAAAATGTAGAACATTAAATTTAAACATCGACGTGTTTTAGATTTTTTTTAAAAGGGCTTTTCATTTAGGAAATATCGAATATATTCCATACTTTACGGACACACTGTATATAAAAATACTTTGTTGCTTGTACCTAAAGGTCTGTAATTTTTTAGTTATTCGTTAAGAAACTCTACCACTGAATAATATGGTCTTTCAGGTATATAGCCTGAAAGCATATAGCCTCTTCAGCCTATAATAAATATAGGCTTTTGTCAATTTATCGAACTTAAGGAAAGAAGTTGTAGATTAAAGTTACAAAGGGAGATGGTTGTATAATTTCTTTTGACGAATATAATATAGATTTCTTTACTAACTCAGTGGACAGAATCGGTAAATACACATTAAAGCTTGAATTTCTGGTGGAGTAGTCATGATTAGGTTTTACTGGAAAAACATGTAGGTGTTTACGAATTAAGCAAACACTTGCTAAAATATACAAAGAGTGAAGAGTTTAAATCCGGTGATTTTGGAAGTAGCTTCTGCAATATGTTATTCTACTGAGGCCAAAAATATACCGTATTGCTCTTTTTTGTAATTTAAAAATAGCATCAGATTGGGCAGCTGTACTAGAACCCCAAAAAGGAAGGTCATATCGAAGATGAGGCTCGAAAAAAGAAAAGTATGTTATTTTCTAAGATGCTAAATTGATTTCCTTCTAAACAGATCTTATGGCATAGCAGGCTGAGGCTACTTTCTTTCTAGTAACAAATTGATATAAAGGGACCATTTATGGTTGCTGTCTATAAAAATACCAAGAAATTTACAGAACCAATAACACTGATCTGGCTGTTATTAAGAAGCGATGGTTAAAGAGCTCCTTTAGAGGATAATGCAACTGTCTTATCCACGTTAAAAGAGATTAAATTAGAGTCGGACCAGGTTTTTATTTTAAGTTGATTAGAAGTTACAATTGCATGAATTGTTGCAATATTACAGTTCCTCCAGGTAATACTGGTATCATCAGCAAAAAGAAAATTTTTTCCATCGATTTTTAAGTTACTGATGTCATTTATAAAGATTAGGGACCCAGTACTGAACCTTGTAGTACTCCACATACAATGCTTTTGTGACTATAGTCAGTATTATTTGCTCTAACTAGTTGTTTCCTATTTCTCAATACAGGGTTTGTGATGTTTTGACTTAATTGTAATTAAAGAAAATGCCTTATTGCAAATACAGACAAGCTTATCTGAAAAATCACTGAAATTATAGTCCACGTCCACAGAGGGAAAGTGCCACGAAGTCAAGCACAAATTTTGGAATTTATGAAAGTTCTGAGCGGAAAAAATCCTACCTAAACGTCGGGTTTTCGAGGATTGTTTGTTAAGAGCGTTAAATTTGGTGTATACTGCTTCATGATTAGAGAGTCATGCATAAATAATTTTGTAGAACGTACATCAACGGGTGAGAAATCTGAGACAATATAATCAAATATGGTGGATGTTGTTTTAGTAATTCTTGTAGTAGAATTAACGTGCATTGTGAAACCATACGATTCGAATATATTGACCAAGGATAATTGGATAGTACAAGCAACAGCGTAATTAATATTCAAGCCACCGCATATAATCTTTCTGCTATTATTGGGCAGGTCGTCTAACAAATAGATTCTTGTTATAAATCAACGAAAACTCAAAAAAAAGATTCATTCAACAGAAAGTCATATTTTGTTCTAGGAGTCAAATCAATATTTGTAGAAAGAATTAGGGTGCCACTGTGAGCTGAACTTGGACGATCATACCTAGCAATTGTGGTATATTTTTCTACAAAAAAAGGCTCCTTAACTTCAAGCTAGTGCTCGGTAACCGCAGTTATCGGGGGAAATCCAAATTCCTCTAGAAACAAAAATAATTCATCTGTTTTATATCTTATCGAACGAATATTAATCAGAACCATGCTAAAGTTGTCATCACTATAATAATTTGAGGTTTCTAATCCCACAGAACGCGTCATATTATTTTAAAATTTCGTTTTGGAGAGCCAACGGAAGAGTAGTTCCGGTGACTTTCCCTTGATTTTTGTAGGTGAATAAGTCTTTCTGAAGTCAGAAAGGACCTAAAAGCAGGAAGATCAGCTTCCACCTCAGTTGGATCAATTCCATAGGCATCGTTAAATTCTAGAAGGATTTTTCATAGATCTTCAGTCTCAGTGAGAAGTCCTTCGGAAGCTTTTCTTTTTTTTAAAAAGAGTTTAAAAACCTGTGTAAATAGCTTTAGTTCCTAAATATAAATACTCACGTCATGAAATCTAAACTGCCAGAAACAACCAAACCGTTGAAGTCCAAAGAAGAACCACTTTAATATGGCCCTCATGTGGTGCTCTATCAGACATCTTCAAGAGCAACATGTCAAATTATTGTAAAAAGAAGACATTTGACCAATGGATGCTTTCATTCATGACATACGGCGTCAAAACACTTTCATTAACTAAGGCCACAGCAACCTAACTCAGAGTCGCCCCAAGGAAGAATGGAATGGTCGTTACTTGGACTGACCCTCAGAGGCAGGGTTAAAAACAAGAAAATAAGAAGGACATGCGTCACAGATGCCATAGCGCACATAGCATGCTTGAAGTTGAACTGCGTAGACCATATAGCCAGAGTGAATGACGGGCGGTGGGCTCAAAAAAATTACAGTGAAGAGATTACGAGACCAAAAACCAGACATAAGAATCAGAAGTAGACCACCTACACGATGGACAGATAACGTCAAAATAATCGCTAGAAACTGGCTGCAGGAAGCTCAAGAACGACAGAATTGGAAGAAATCAGGGGAGAATTATGTTCAATTTTGGATACAGTAGGCTGGATGATGATGATGATGATCTTCGACATTATCGATTGCTGTCTATAGTGCATATTTTCTTCATTTTGTAATTGCTTATCTTTGTAATTTGTCCATTCTGAAAGTCTCCTCTTATCAGTTGACTAACTTATGATTTACTACAAGAACGTTACCTACCCTTTGTGTGCAAAGATTTTTAAGACATTGTGGTTATAAATTGATGAGATATTAACTTTTATCTAGCACCTTACGTAGAATCTAACCAAATGTAGCATGGCTGTTAAAATAAATGGAAATCTCCATAAACACATTTTTATAAATATCGTGTAAGCACTTTCCGATACATAGATAGTGTAAGCTGGTCGTGACACACCCTGTATGCTCCTATAGGTATAATATTTTTAAATTCTAGGATTACGAGTTTGTGTTATATGTCAACAATCCAGAAATTTTCCAAATAAAAGGCAATAACTTACAAATAAGGCCAGTTCCATCCGAAGATATCTTTGGTAATGGATTTTTAACATCCGCATTCGATTTTGGAAACAGGTGAGTAGAATCCTACGCATATTTCACATAGTGTGCTGAAAATTCAATCTTGTAGTTAAAGAAATATAGGAGATAACATATAATGACGGTATTGGAGTACCAGAAACTGAATTCACTACAAATTTTGACCATGATGAACGGCATGTGGAATGCAATTTTAGATTCCCTTGCCGAGTAATTTATCAAGCTGTTTGCTTTGCAAGTTTTAGAAAGCACAGTGGTAAAAATTTGAATTCGGTTTCGCCAGGTAGAAATTGTTTGATTTCTTTTTTTGTTAAATATAGGCTATTTTCTAAGAAATATTTAAGCAATACATATATTTAAAATAACATATTTTTAAATAATATAATAAAAGAAATATAAATATTATAGCCCGAACTTAGTAGTTATTCTCATGAATTTTTTGGTTTTACAAGAAAATTATAACGATGGATAAAAATATGTGTATTGACATTAATTAAATAATATAAAAACACATTACTTTCTGCAAGGTAGCGGTACATATTTTAACGGTTTGATCAATAAATCATAGAGGCGTCACAATAGTAGCTGTAGATGCTTTGTTGCCATAGGTATGATACATAATGTTCCAAAATCGATTCGCTTCGCGCATGACGAACTAAACACAAAATCAAAATAAATAATGATAAAGTTAACTTTATTTAGATTGGATAAGCTAGCTGGCCATCGAATATAAGTGTAGTGAGGTCACACAATATTGCACAATGTTTTAGATGACATCTTTTGTAATTTTCACACATAAAATTATCTTCTTCTTTAAGTGCCATCTCCGCGACGAAGGTTGGGAATTCTAGATGGAATCATTCTCTGCACATGGCCCAACCATCTAAGTCTTTGAATCTTAATTACCGCTAATATGTTACCACCAGATTTTGTGCTCTCAAACTAATAAAAACTCCTGGTGTTTTTTTGTTGTTACCCATTTTTCAGAAGCATACATCACTATTAGCCTTATTACGGTCTTGTATGTCCTTAGTTTTGCTCTTCGAGATATATTTTTGCTTCTTAACAACCAGAGCATATACAGCGCGGTTGCCAGACATAATTCTTTTCTGTATTTCTTCCTCACAGTTAGGTTCTCTTGTGAAGACATTTCCTAAGTCCTCAAATCTTTTAACTTCTTCAAATTTATATTGTGTTACCTTTGCTGTTATCATTCTTATGTACTGCCCCTGAACGAATTTCTTATTTATACATTCCATAAACTTCGTTTTTGCTTCATTTGTATACATTCCTTTTGTTTTTACCCTCTCTTTCAGTTTCATGATTGTTTCCATCAGCTCTATTTTCTTTCTAGGCAAGATTACCAAGTCGTTTCCAAATGCTAGGCAGTGATGTTTTTTTGGTAGATCAGACCTGTTCTATGAATGTTTGCTTCCTGTATAACCTTTTCTAATATTATTCTAAACATTTAAAATGATAATGGACCTCAAAGATTTTTGTTATACTATTGTTTATCTTGACTTTATTCGGTGTCCTTTGAAGAGTTAATGGTGTTGTAATATGTTAATAGGAATAAAGTGAAAAATTTAAAAAGTGTAAGATAGATTTATTCATGTAAATTTTTACATTATTACATTCGTCAAACATAAAAAAAATACAATACAATACATGAGACAGAAAATCATCATTAGAATAGAAACTGTGGTAAATCAAGAGTTCTTCAACACTATGTTTAAAACTTGGATAATACTTGGAGACTTGGAAGATAGCTGTTTATATCGCATGGGTATAGAATAGAATAATCTAGGAATATGCTTTATTTTCACAGAAAATTGTACAATTTTATGGACAAACTTACAAAAAGTCAGAAAATAACAATAATTAAAATTTACTGAAATTACAAAAATCGCCAATATCACAAAATAAAAGATAATAAAATAAACAACTAATTGCAAATTTAAATAATTAAGATTATAAGATAATAAGTTGAAGTTGTATGATACCCAAATATATATAAAAATACTTAAGTTACTTGTACATAAAGGTACTGTAATTTCTTAGTTATTCATTAAGAAACTCTTCTACCGAATATGGTCTTTCAGAGGATAGCAGCATTTTCAGAATGATCACTTGTATATGACGAATTCTTACTACCAGGCAAAGAATATGATTTATTTGCAATTGGGACAAAGCTCACCTTCATGCCTAACTTTAATATTATTATAGGCTCTTTTAGGAGTTAGATTTGAATCTGTTAACATCTCTGGAATGGAACCGGCTCTAGTTGTATTCATTGTGTTCATTGTCCCATGGGTTCGAGCGTTCTTGACTACGTCACACACCTCGGTCAGCTGCCAAATGTCATGCGCAATAATATATCATACCTTGTGTTCATTGTACCATGGTTTGTTACAATATATTATTGTTTGTTTAATTTGATCACCATATCTTACAACAATTAAATTTAAAAAGCGAAACGATAAAAATATTGTAATATTTTTAATTATAAGTGTAAATACCGAGATAGAAAAATTAAGATGGCACAACTGTAGTTAAAAACAAATTTATCCTTTACAAAAAAAAACATTCTTATTCACAAGAATCTTTTTTTTTTTTGTTTAGCTGCACCGCTCCTATAGGTACCACAGACTGTAAAAGAAAATATGATGCAGGGTTTATTTTACCACCTATCGCGTCAGCACAATTAACAACGAAAAACAAAGTTGCATTTAAATATGGAAAAGTCGATGTCCGTGCTAAACTTCCTAAAGGAGACTGGATTTATCCAGGTATGTATAAATAAACATATTCTCAAAATTAATAAATTATTAATAATTAACCCGTAACCGGTGAGGTGCAATTTCAGTTACATTGAGCGTCATGTGGAGTGCCACGGACTTCTTTTTAAAAAATAAAAAAAAAATTTAGGTATGTGAAAAAATTTCACTGAGATAAGTTACAACTGGATAAACTTTATTTGCCCATAGGTATATAAGTATTATACAGTATGATGCAAATGTACGGAATAAATTCATTATTTCAGAAACAGACGGCTTTAAAAAAAATCTTAAAACACGTCAATTTTAATTTTTGAATGACCATCAACTCATATATATGTATTGGACATTACGTCATTAGTGTCGGCGTAATGACGTAATCGACGATTTTTTTAACTACAAACCGAGGTCACGTGACAGCACATTTGAAAGTTCTCCTTATTGCCTTTGCAACGATGTAATCACTTGAATATTTATTTCTACAGGGTTGACCAAAATTATGAACTTTTTTATTTAATATGGAATTACAATAAATATTCATTTATTGAACTAAAATATACTAAGAAACTCCACTGGGAAGAAAAAAAATAGTGTTTTTAGCTGGTTCCGAAAAAGAAAATTCATTGATAACAAACAATGCTACATTATAATCTGAAACGAATTATTGTAGTAAGTATTCCAAGTTATTTTTCAAAAATATTTAAATTAATATTGTCATTGACTCGTCTTTATTTGTCAATGATCTGTGAGTCTGTCAAATAATAGACGTCAAATTTTTAGTCTGGAGTCAAAGTTTCACTTATTGGATTTTTGTTTTGGTTTTCTACCAATCTCCCTTCTTTCATTTTGTCAATATGATTTTTGTAAAATTGCTTACTTGCTTTACTCACATTTTCTATTTCCAGTTCTTCTGTCATAATCTGACATCATCTTTTATTCCAAGGGTTAGTTGGTCAAGCCTTGACAGTTCTTCTTATTTTGATTCTCATTATCCTTTAATTGTTGATGTTTCGGCTTTATATTTTGTTGTGTACGTAAGTTTAGATCTTGCGCATGTTTTAGAGAAGCTAATCTCCCTTTAAAGATAAACATTGATTGTGTCTTTTAATTGAGATCCATGTATTGTCTTAATGTATTCTTGTTTTTATATTATGTAGTGGTTGTTTTAGTGGTCCTCGTTTTCTGCTATGTGCAGGGGCGGAGTAAGGCTAAAGCGGGCCCGACTAAGGCTAAAGCGGGCCCTAGACCCTTGTAATTCCGGACCTGTTTTTCAGCCATGACACATACTTTGCGTTTGGTATTTTTATTTTTCAAAGCATATAATATTTACTTCTATTTAATTATCGGATTCCAAGAAAAATAAGGAAAAAATAATATAGGTACTAGTAAAAAAAATAAATAAACATAATTTATTAAAACAAACAATAATACTTAAATAAATATACCCAGATTAATTAGTTATATTGCCTTTTTTCTCACTTTTAATAGAGTTATTTAATAATTCTTAAGACTTAAGAATAGTCGAATTTTATTGGCCTTTATTAAGTGTGTTTTTATCATGGACGGGTACAAATTTCGGTGATGGATGCCCGCGATCGGTTAAGAGAATGGTAGGTATGAATAACTATAAAAGAACTGAGATTTCCATTGCTACTGATCGGGAATTCAGAATCGGTTATTATACTCAGGTGGTTACTTTATAGCAGTGGTTGCTTACAGAGCCTTTACTGTGTAATTCATCATCATATACTATTACCAAAATCCTTCAGTGCACCAAAGGATTAATAAATAATACAAAACATATCACGTAAATAATAATATTAATAAATATTATATTATATATACATATATATATATATATACATATATACCTATATATATTATATATATATATATATATATATATATATATTATATTATATTATATATATATATATATATATATATATATATTATATTATATTATATATATTATATATATATATATTATTTAAATAATATATAATATTAAATATATATACAAAATGAACATTTTTATTCTCGAGAGAGGAAGAGAGAGAAAATATATCTTCCGTCTCTCTCGTACTCATTATCTTACATATGTAATGATTTCACCGATTCACTCCTGTACAAATTTCCAATGTGGAGCGCGCGTATAGAAGTATAACTTCAAAAACAAAAAAAGATTTTTTTGTTGCTGGTACCTTTTTTAAATTCAACATTTTTGTTTCAGAAATTCACTTGACTCCGGTTAATGAAAAGTATGGATTAAAAAGTCAATCAGGTCAAATAAGAATAGCATTTGCGCCTGGGAACAGTGACTTAAATCATGTTCTTCACGGTGGACTCACTATTGGTCGTAGCGTTGCAGCTACAAACTACTTCGATAAAACAATAGAAAGTAAGATGTCGTCATGGTCAGATGACTTTCATACATTTAGTGTAGACTGGAAACCAAGTAAGGAATGTTATTTTATTATAGTCTATTTACATTAATAAAACTCTTAAATCTAAGAAAATTTTAACAAACTAGTCCAAGTTGACTAATAAGTTTTAATTGTTGTCAATTTTGCCGAGGAGATCCTTTTACGTAACAACAGAAAATATTAAATTTAAGCGAAAGAAAAAATTAAATGTCACTTAAAACATCTATCTATTCAATGAAACCATAGTCGTGTCTTGGTCTGCTTTAGTAAGCTTCTCCAAAGATCACCACGAATGAATTTTTGGCATGTTTATCTTCTTCGTTCTCTCATCTCTTCTTTGACCTCCCAACAGCTCTTTTTTCCTTGCATTCTTGAGTTTAGTAATTATCTGCGGATTCCATCTTCATGCATCCGAACTACGTGTCCTGCAATCGCCGCAAACTAGTATTTTGTGGTAGTATTGATTTTCTGTTTCATTTCTAATTCGCCTATTGTTATTTTTAGTGATTGGGCCCAGTATTCATCGTAATATATATTTTTTAAACACGTCTAATGCATTGACAGATTTCTGTAGTATAAACCATGTTTCACATCCATAACTTACTATCGGCTTAATTATTGTTTTACAGACTCAGAGTTCTATATCTATCTTATAAAGAATAATATCTTTCATTGCTTAATTAAAACTATAAATTGTTTTTACTTTTTTTTAGATGAAATAAGTTTCAGTGTAGATGGTACAGTCTATGGAAACATATATCCCCCGGCTAAAGGTTTTGCATCACTAGGATCAACATTAAATTTAAATACCGATAAATGGAAAGAAGGAACCCTAATGGCACCTTTCGACCAAGAAGTAAGACTCATTATTTATTTGTTTTTAAAATATCGCCTAAGAATTCAGTAAGTATTTCAATTTTCCATTTAATCATTGAAAGAAAATTAGTTCCTTCTTCTTCTTCTTCTTCTTCTTCTTCTTCTTCTTCTTCTTCTTGTTAATGTTAAAGTTAATGTCTAGCTGTCAAACTATCTCTTCGGGAGTCTTCTTAGTAGTCTTTTTTATTGGGTTTATGTGTTTTTACCCCTTTCTTCCTGGATCCATTCTGTTGACATGATCCTTCAATTTGTGGTGTCACGCTTGTATCTATCTCGTCACATTCTGGACTCTAGTTTCTCTTAGTGTATCTACATTCCTACTAATGGTCTTACACATGTATGTATCAGGATTTTGCTCTCTACTACGGTCATATATTTGTTCTTTTATATGGTACCTCTCAAATATCCCCTACTTTGGCTGTCTTCTAAATATATGAAACAAGATTATATAGTTACGTATTTCCAGTCAAAAACAATCCATAGTTCGGCAAACGTCTTTAATCATCCTCAATCCACCTTGGTTATCCATAAGTCTGCCTCGGTCCTGTTTAGCCGTCCTTAAGTATAGGTAAGTTCTCTATAAGTCATTCATACGTCCTCTCAACTCTGTCAGAAGGAATAACAACTAGGAGTGACTGCCTATTTTTATTCTAAAAGGGACAAAACAATAAAATTGGAAGACCAATAGGACTAAAGACGAACAGAGTAGTAATATTCCCATATGTGCAAGGAAAGATTATTATTTTTCCTTCTGTAAAAAATTGAGATAAGAAACTGGTAATATCCTATTTACACTATACTGGTAGATCATGACTTATATAAAAATAATTACGGTTACCTAACGGACATTACCTAACGGAAAGAACAACACAAGTAGAAAAAAATGTAGCATTAGAAAATATCGGCATGATAGTCTATCTTTTGCTTCGGGTCTCTAAAAATAAATACGCTTTTTCTATTTTACTCTTTTTTTGAGAATAGACCAAGCAAATGAGCTCAATTTTAATTAACAAAATGTTCTAAAGTTTTATGATAGACAGTGGTAGGTGGGAGCACAAAATAAAATTAAATGTGTGATTTGAAGGTATGAATGTAAAAAGGGGGTAAAAACTTGTTCCAATTTCCTGCGAAATTTGAAATCGTATCAAAAAATTTCCAATACAAAAGCTGTAGATAATTATAAATTACCGAGAAAATAAAGAAAATCGAATTTTTTTTGTAACATTAAGGTATTTAATTTTAATTTAAACTTGGTTAAAAAATAGACATTTTTTTAAGAAAAATTCCATGGTGAAATTTTTTTTGCTTTATCTAGGGCTCAATATTTTCTTCGTTAAAACATAAATACTTTTTAATGAAATCACAAAACATAGTGGTTCCTATTTAAAAATAGATAACACTTAAGAAACGCAAATTGCATTATTAGGCCACTAAAAGTGTAAGAAATTGTATTTAATAGTTTAACAATTTTTATTTTCACACTGTACACTAATAAAAATTAATTAAAGCAGTATATAAAAAATCAGTAATATTAAAGATACCTCTTTCTTTTTCTCAAATTTTTATCGTGTTCATAGTCGAATTGAATATTTTTTAGTTCTTTTTGAAGTATATTTAATGCCTCGTATAATTACTTGGCATGAAATGCGGTTGAGCAGAGATAATCAGAAATGTGAGCTCCCACGTCGCATAGGATTAGCCTGGGCAGCGTTTGGTAAATTAAATTATGTATTTAAAACGGACCTACCCATATACCTCAAAAGAAAAATCTTTGACCAGTGTGTGTTACCTAGACTCACTTATGGAGCGGAAACATTAACACTTACAAAAAAGCTAGTGAACAACATTCGTGTTACTCAGAGGGGTATGGAGAGCCAGATGTTGTATGTCTCTCTGAGAGACCGAATCTCAAATGAAGAAATACGTCGTAGAACAAAAAATACAGACGCTATTGAAAAAATCCCATCGCTAAAAATCCCGAAGAACGGACGAAGACGAAGCAGAGGACGCCCACCAATAAGATACACTGATGACCTGAAGCATGTTAGCAGTAACTGGATACAAGCCGCACAAGATAGATACGTATGGAAACACTTGAGGAAACCTATGTCTAGCAGTGGACGCGTACAGGTTGATCATGATGATTTAAAGTACATCATCCTGATCACTTGATCCTGATCACTTGATTCATCAAATAAATACTCCGAGTTCGGTGCTACACTGATCTCTTCTTCCTTAAGTGTTGCGTCTTCTAAATCATTTTCATTTTTCAAACTGAACATTTGAACAGTTTCCTAAATGACTACATTTCAAACATAGATCGGTAAATTGAAGTCCGTGTTTTCTGCAGCCACATCTATAACTTTCACGAGTGGTTTCACAGCTGCAACTAATTGATTTTAATAAATCCTTTGAGATGATTGAATCATCTGTATAATATGGAATAAGTACTTTTCTGTCATTGGTAATGATTTATTTCTAGCCCCACCTAAACATGGGTAGACTACTTTTGATCCCTATTTACTAAAAGTGACTATAATGAACCACCAACACCAGAGGTGACGACAAACCAAGGATTAAATATTGAGGAGGAAGAGGTAAAGGAAGCCCTAAGGAAATTAAAAAATAGAAAATCACCAGGAGAGGACAGAATACCGAACGAACTCCTAAAGTATGGAGGACCAGATCTGACCAAACAACTATTAAAACTAATCCAAAAAATAATAGAACAAACCAGAATTCCTCAAGAATGGAGATCATGCATCCTAATACTTCTCTAAAAAAAGGAAAGGAAACAAATCAGATCCGGAAATTTACAGAGGAATTCATTTATTAAACACAACACGAATATTAACAACCAAAGTGATAACAAATAGACTGAATGAAATTATAACACTAGCAGAAAAACAACAAGGTTTTAGGTCGGGAAGATCATACACCGACGCTATATTTATAACCAGGCCACTGCAAGAGGAATCATTAAAATACAACAAACCGGCATATATATGTTTCGTTGACCTTAAGAAGGCATTTGACTGAGTCAAATTAAAGAAGGTTATCCACTTATTGTACGCAAGAGAGATACCTCTAGGAATAATCAAAACGATCGAAAATACCTACCAAAGCAACACAATAAAAGTAAAAGTAAAATAAGAACTAACCGACCCTATTGCAGCTGGAAATTAGACAGGGAGTAAAAACAACTTAAAATAATCTGCTATGCAGACGACGCAATACTACTCTCTCAAAGTGAAGACGATTTACAACGTATGCTACACCAATTTAATATAACCGCCAGAAAATTAAAAATGTTAATTTCACCAAAAAAGACAAAATGCATGGTTATAACAGCAAATTTACTAAGATGTAAATTGGAACTGGAGGGTCAGATAATACAAGTGATGGAGTTTAAATATCCAGGCATCATATTATCTAGCTAGGGAAAGCTCCAAACTGAAGTGGAAGATTAAGTGAATAGAGCAAAGAGAGCCGCAGGCTTCCTGAATAAAACAATATGGAGAAATAAAAATATCGGGAAAGAAGCAGAACTTACAAAACAGTCATCAGACCAATATTGACGTACGCGGCAGAAACACGATCGAAAACGATGGAACCACAACTTACTGGAGGCACATTGAAAAACAGACGGTCATGTCTACATAAAAAGAAAAAGAAGAAGAATTTTTAATCCAAGAACCGCAAAATCGAATGGTCTAATTAGTTTCTTTAATCTTCTTATAATTTGATTCTAATATTACGGAAACTTTTGGGGATTTTTGTTCTAAGAAAAATTTTGATAATTAAGAACATATTAAAGTATATTTTCACTATGTTTTAACAAAATTGATCAACTTTTACAAGCATGAAAAATAAAAAAAGATTTCTTCATTTGTCTCGGTAATTTTGAGATTGTAATAAAAATAATATATAACAAGAGTTGTATGTTTTTATATTATGTATCTACAGCTTTCGCGTTTAAAATGTTTTGATAGAATATCAAATTTAGCCGGAAATAAATAAAAACTTTTTCGCTTCATTTACTTTCACTGTCCATCATAAAACTGTTGTATTTTTTAGATGTACCTAACGCTAGGGGTTGGTGTGGGAGGATTTGTATTTCAAGATAGTCCGTCAAAGCCTTGGCGAAATGGAGAGAGGAATAGTTTTAAGGTATTTAATTCTGCTCGAAATAATTGGCAGCGAACATGGTCAGATAGCAGTAAATTAGAAGTTGATTACGTTCAAATTACTTCTTCTTAAGTTTAACTTCATACTTCATAAAACCAGTGCTAGAAAATGTATAGAAAGAACAAACATAATTAGATATGTTTTTGTTTTCTCCAAAATAAAATGAACCGAAATCTGCATCATTAAATATTGGCAAAATTAGGTTACAGTGTTGAAATTTGCCTTAAAACTTCACTTGCTTCATACGTTACTCTAGTGTCTAGTTAAACAAAAAATCGATCAAATAGTAAGGACACACTTTTATTTATGTGAGCTTTTTGTATTATACGTTTATAATAAAATTTAAAAAATAATTATTGTTTTTTATTTCGTTCCTTTGCAGTGATCCATTTTTTATTATCCTATATTTAAATTTATGTATACATATTGTGTTCTGTGTGTCTATTGTTTTTGCCCATAGACATACAGTGTGTAAAAGCCAAATGGAATAAATTCATTATTTAGAAGACAGTTTTATTTGAGATTAGGATGTTGCCAAGACGTTCGCGGTGAACATTTTGAACATCTACTTCATTAACATTCATAGTTCTTTTTCGTGTGCTACATTTTATTACGTTTTGCATTACATTTTAGTTTTTGATTGTATTGTAGCGAATTTCGGTAACCACATGATTTTAATTTATTTTATCTTAATTAATCTTAATAAACTTGAAAGCGACATTTTTGAATGGAGAATGAAAAGACCTTTCAAACGATATATCACAAGCCTATACTTCCTATTTTAAAAATTGGAGATTGTACCTGTCATTCTAAGGGGGTTGAAGGTAGGGGTTGCATTTTCACGTTAAAGAATGTCAAGTTATAATTTAAATTTGACGTGTTTCGGGATTTTTCATAAATATGTACAGTAACCAAAAATAATGAATTTATTCCATTTGGCTTTTACACATTGTATAATACAAATACACTGAGTGCTGCCATAGTCGCCGGTTTTATTCACCTCGTTATCTAAATGACCAATGAGCAGGTCACGTGGTCGATAAACGCGTCCCATTAGAAGGGGACAGCTTTACGTCAGTCTTTTCTGTCGCACTGGTTGAATGCTAGTTACTGCATAAGTCAGTCTATTTGTATTAATGTCTATGGTTTTTCCCATTTTAACCTAACCTAACTTAACCTAGGCAACCTGTACTTATTAAAATTTTCTGGATTTTTGTTAGGCGGCAACTTAGCCACATAGATATCTGTAGAAGTCATTAACATTTGCCAAGAACATAACATTAAATTTGTTTGTTTACCGAGCAATTCTACACATTTTACACAACCTCTTGACGCGAATTTTTTTTTACTTACTTAAACAGTCTTGAAGGCTTATCCTTCTAAAATGGAAACAAGGCCCAGGAAGGAGTGAAGCATCTTTGCCAAATATCGATCTCCAACTCTTCCTAAACACCTATAAGAAATTAATGTTATTTCTGGTTTCACAAAATGTGGCATTATTCCACTAGGTGGGAATAAATTTCTAGGCATGCTGCTTTCACAACATGTGTGAGAGAAGTGTTTGTTTTCACAACTCTAGGAGGAAACAGGTAGTCAGGGTCTTAGAATTAATGAAGAGAAGACAAAATACAGGCTAGTAACCAAAAATCCAAGACAAAGATTTAGGCAGAACATAACCATTAATGACCACAACTTCGAAGTAATAAGAGTTTAAATATCTGGGGACAGTAATCACAGATGACAATCACATAAAAAAAAAGACGTCTCGGCAAGGATAGCTGCGGCGAATAAAGCATTATACTCTCTATCATTATTATTAAGATCTAAGCTAGTAAATAGAAAATCTAAATTAAGAGTGTAAGTAAGACTGTAAGTCAATTAATTGCTCAGTTGTTGCGTATGGAAGTGAAACACAGACAACGGGAAATAAATAAGCTGCTGGTATTTAAAAAGAAGGTTCTCAGAATGCTATTTAGACCTCAAAGATTCTGAATTGACAGAAGAGTAGAGAACCAGATAAGACGGGCAGGTCATCTGGTAAGATCAGAGAAAGACGAAGTGTTAAAGACAGTGTTTTTGAGAGACAAGGGCAAATCAGTAGGCCGCCCAGAAAAAGTAAGAAGGATGAAGTTGAAGCCGATTTATCTAGCATTGGCGTACAACAATGAGAAATGAAAGCGCAATATCGTAGAAGATCGAGGGCTATAATTAATGCGGCGAAGACTCACTCCGAGATGTAAAGCTAGTCAAGAAGAAACTGAAGCATGGTGCCTTTCTTCAAAGGTTCTAAAGTTGACAATAAAACAATTCACCTTTAAAGCCCATTTCAATTTTTGTCGAGAGGACACTTTGATCAAAAGATATTTAATTTTTATTGTCGAATTGATATAAATTTTATTTAAAATAATTGATTTAGCGCGCGTAACTGACATTTTAAATCGCCGGTCATTTCAAGCATTGTTTCTGAGAGAACGGTTCATTCTACACAAAAGGTGCTAATAAAAATTTTTGTTCAAAATTATCTCAGCTACATTTTTTACTTGAATCGATTTTTTCTACGGCGTACAGATTCTCAGTAAATCGATTTTCTCCGTTTTTCGCCCCCTATGAGAGGGTTGCTAGGGGGATGCCGCGAGGTAGGAGTGGTTAACTTTTTTGAATATTTTTTTGGGACCCAAAATATTTTAACAATAAGAGGTTATGACCAATTATGGTTTAGCAAAAATATTGCAAACATAATGCAAAATTAAAATCACAAACAACGAAAAATGGAATCTATGTGTATCTATGAATATGTATGGTCCATATTGTTATACGGCTTGGAAACATGGACGTTAAAAGAACCTTTCATTAATAAGTTGGAGGCCTTCGAAATTTGGACGTTGCGAAGAATGTTCCGCATACCATGGACAGATAGGGTGAGAAACAAGGAAGTCTTAAGAAAGGCAAATACCGAGAGAGAACTACTTAATTTGATCAAGGTACGAAAAATTGGATATCTTGGCCATATTCTGAAAAAAAGCAATCCCTCAACTAATCATCCAGGGAAAGATTGAAGGCAAGAGTGGAGTAGGTCGCAAACAAATATCGTCGCTATCATGACTACGGAACATAATGAACTGGACAGGCATAAATAACACTGGCGATCTTTTGCATGCAGCATGTAAGAAAGCATGTCACGCTGATCATATATATCTAGTCTTTAATTTAGTTACATGGGAAATTCAAATATTTTTAATTATTATTGTTTGTTTATTAAAGAAACTATTGTAGAAATGATAAGTTTCTACAAACACTATTGCGACTTTAAAGCAAATACGTACGTCACTGATCTTTTTCATTAAAGTAAAAGCAATTAAATGTTTTTCCTTTCTACACCGTCGCTGGTATTTTATCTAATGACAGGTTCAATGTCGTTAAATAATTGGAGTTTAATGTCCCAAATTATTGAATTTTTGTATGTGTACAAATTTATCAGAAGAAAATCAAAGCTTGTTTCAAAAATATATAACAATATAGTAAAATAAAATGTGGCTAAAATGGATTGTGTTTTGTGGAACTATATTTTTGTCTGTTATTGCACAAAGAACATCTTGGAGGAAATACAATTATCCCCAAACAAGTAAGTGAGGAGATGTAAGAACTCAAACTCTGTAAACTCACTTTATATATTGTCTTAAAAAGCATTTTGTTTTATACAGTTTACTATTTTTATTGGGAATGCGCCACAATTTTACATCAAAATAAGATTATTTTGACGCTTCGATTTCTTCTTCGGAAATCGTTCTTCAAATATGTAATTATTTTGAGAAATTTTAAATAATAATATAATAATAATAATGTTTATTTACTTCCCATTATACAATATAAAACAATGTTACAATATAATAGTTCAATATAATAGAATTACAAATTAATTATAAGTTAAATATTTTGTACAAACAAATAGTTGTTAGTAAATAAACAAAGAAGAAATTCCCTGACGAACCAGAGGTTGATCTCAGGGATTACACTCATTTACCCTATTCAAATATTTTTGTTCTACAGTACCATCAGGTTGATAATATAAAATAATATTACAAAGTATATAATATAGTATTAGTTATATATGATGAATTTAATTAAAGAAGATCGCATCCAAAATTTCTGATCCAGTGTTCTTAAGAAATTTTATAAAAATGGATTTAATCATGTTTAATGAGTTGATTTTTCTCATGTAGGTTTTATAGATCTCGGGTAAATAGTTAATTATTCTAGGAATAAAGTATGTGAAAGTGTGTTTTCTAATTGATTTGTAAGCACTAGTAATTTGGACATAGTCATGAACTTTATTTCTAGTACTGTAAGTATGATCTGTTCTATTGATTTTAATACATGTTTATTTTTGTATAAGCAAAATTATGTTTAACAAATATAACTGTCTAATATTAAAAATACCTGTTTGCCGATACAGAAGTTCTGATGAATATAACGGAGATTATTTTAGCATCATTTTTAAAAACCTCCTTTGTAGTATTTAGAGTTTATTCAAATGAGAAGCATATGTTTCACTCCATGCTAAAATGGCATATCTACGAGACTCTATCAAATAATAATTGTATACTATCTTTAAGTAAGACAAATTAAGGATATTACTGAGATATCATAATCTGTATAGTAACATTGTCAGAGTTTTATATACCATATAAATATGTACATCCCATGTACCGTTGTTGAGCAACCACCATTACCCAAATTTAAACATAATAAAAAAAATTTTAACTTCAATTTCATTGGATTTCAACTTAATCTTTTTATATATACTTATTTTTTATATCATTTCTTACACTATTATGTGGATAGTACCACATCAATTTCTTTCATTTTCTACATCAATCAATTTTCATACTACTTATGATGTCATAGATTCAGCCTCAAACATTAATTCCACTAATTTAATAACTCACTTGTTGTTTTTTCAATAATAGAGATTTGCAGATTTAAGGCGAACATTTTATCATTTAAACAAATTTAATTTTGACTAAAGGTTCATTAAAAAGATATTAGGTATTATTACAAGAAAATAAAATTTTATAATTTTTAAAAATTACATTAGTCGCGGAACACACCCATACCTCGTCATGTTTAGCTGTCTTCTTAAATTATATTTCTGTCACCTCAGCCAGTTGGTCTGTGTCGTTTTAACTGACAAGAACCACGTGTTAAAAACCGAGCAGGGAGACATGTAGCTCCTCAAGTATTAAATTTTATCCAATGTCATCGACCTAGAGTCACCATATAATTTAATTTTGGAAAGATGTAAACCCATATATGGATGTCATAGCCACAGATTCAATGTTAGCTTCAACTACATAAGGCCACTGAAAATGATCTGATTAGATCGAAAACGTTATGCTACTGTATAAATATTGACGACACTTGTAAAAGTTTTAACTATATATTTTTATATATCTAAATACAATGGTGATCCGACACCCTGTTAGGGTAAAAGGAAGGGGAGAAAGAAAGAAAAAAATACAATGGTGAAGTGTTTTAACTTCTGTATGTTTTATTATATTTAATCTTCTGGTAAATGTCGCTCGTAGGTATTGGAATCTTTCTACTTCTTCGAATTTATATGTTATCCCTTCTGAGATTATAGTCAGGTATTGTCCTTTTATGTATTTTTGTTCTATCTATTCCATATATTTGGTCTTCTCTTCTTTTATGTGTATCCCTTTCTTTCTCGCTTTAGCTTCTAGTCATTTTAGTATTACTTTTAGTTCTTGTTTACTTCTGGCTATCAGTACTATCATCAACGAATGCTAGCCATTAGTGTTTCCATTGATACACAAGTTCTGTCGTGTTAATTCCGGCTTCTTTTACGACAATTTCTAGAAGGATACTAAACAACAATGATAGCAGTATTTCTTCTTGTCGTACCCCCTCGCTGACTTCAAACATCTGTTTTGTTTTCATTTATTTTAACCCAATTCTCTCGTTTTCTGAGTATCACTTTTATCATACTTACTTATTTTTCACTAATTCTCATTTCATATAGTGCCTTGTATATTTCTTTTCCTTCTACTCTGTAAAATGCTTGTTTAAAGTCGATGAATAGGGTATTTCTCGTATTCGTAACTTTCCGCTTGTATTTCAAGCAGCAAAAAAATTGATATACTGTGCTGCGCACTCTTCTGAATCTACATTGATATTTTCCTCTGTCATTATCTATTGCTTGTGATATCTTATCTTTTATATGTACTGCAGGTATTTTATAGGCAACATTTATAAAGCGCTATTTTCCTGTAAGTATGGCATAAACTTTTGACACAATTTTTGTGAATTGGGCGCAGTGTGGCTTCAGTCCATTCTTTCTGTATGCGTTCTTGTTTTTCCAAATGTCCAATTAGTATTACTCCTTCATATTTGAACATTTCAGCTGTTACTTTATCCTGTACTGGGCTCTTATTGTTCTTTAGTTTCTCTATTATTTAATTTACATTATGCTGTCTTCCCTCTGTTCGTTCCTGAGCAGTATTTTGCTTCAGTTCTTCTTCTTCATATTCTGTTACAGGTATTTCATTTAGAAGCTCTTCGAAGTATTATTTCCGTCTATTCAGTATTTCCTCATCACTTACTAAGTTCCTTCCATTTTTGCTTTTGTAGTGTACAGGTTTTCTTGGTACTTCGTCTTTTTTCTCATTTTTCACTTCTTAATATAAGTTTCTAATTTCTTTATTTTTAAAGCTCTCTTTTATACATTTTAATTTATCTTCATTGTATTTTCTTTTTTGCTATCTTATGGTTCTTTTGGCTCGTTTTCTTTGTTCTTTGTAACTTTTTTCTTTCTGTGTTGTTTTTTCTTACATCTTAATTTATTTCGTTTATCTAATTCTGATTTACATTTCTCATTAAATCATTCTTTCTACTTATCTTTTATATTTCTATTACTGGCTTGAGCTGCTTTGTTCATACATACTTATTTCCATCCATGTTTGTTCAATATTTCCATTTTCTTCAATATTATCTAATTCACTAGTGACTAATCTTTCATATTTATTTTGTTCTTATTCTGACACTAGGTTTGGTTGTTTTATAATTTTTTCCCGCTGGTTTCTAAGGTAAGGAAAATAGAATTTAATTCCAAGATTTGATCTAAATTCATCAGTTTTGATGAAAATCGGAAATTATACCACATTTTTACCATGTACAATATATTTATTACCTTAATTTATAGGAACCTCGCCAGAACGAGCACAGGAGCTATATAGAAATTATTATAGATCTAATGGACAGCGTGCGGATGGACAGAAGTATAATGGTAATCCAGTTACCTTCTTCGGAACTGGTAAGTAGTCACTTCACGCAATTTGTTTCTGTATTTTATTTTCTAGTTTTGGATATTTTATGTATGTACACTGTGTCCGTAAAGTATGGAACAAATTCTTTTTTAGCTAAACAGACTATCTTAAGAAATAATCCTAAAACACGTTGATTTTTGATTTTAATTTACCGTATTTTAAAATAATATTCTATTATACAGGGTGAATTACTTTCGAGTAATGACGTCACCGTAATTTTTTTTTAAATGGAAAACTCCCATTTTGTCTCAATTTTCGGATTACTCTAGCTGAGCTGATTCCAAAAATGTATCACATGTTGATTCAAATTGGTACAGGGTGGACAAAAATACAATAGTTTTGTGTGTGCTCATAAAGTAACGCGTTAGTTAAATTAACAATATCAAAAATACTTATTGTCTAGCGGACAGAATATGAAAGAAATTATTTCTTATCAATTTAAAAGAAACATAGTAGGCTATGTTTTTGTTAAATGTCATTTGTTTAGTAATTTATTGATGTTCAGTGACAGTTTAGTACTACAATGTTTTTGGTATTTGTGAATGTTTTAATTATTGCTTAGATTTAATTTGAAGTAGAAATGGAGTTAAGTGTAAAGCAAAGAATTGAAATACTTATGATGATTGGGTATGGAGACAGATCGCGAACTCAGATGGAAGTGTGCAATTTGTTTAATGATAAATATCCAGAAAGACCTATAACGCGTTGAACAGTCAGTAAGATTGAAAAGAAATTTTGAGAAACAGGTAGGGTTGAAAATTCACGGAAATCAGGTCGTGCCTCTGCAAATGCTGATACAGCATTAGATGTTTTACTTAGTTTTGAAGAAGATGCGCACACTTCTATGCGTAAAGTTAGTCGCGATATCGGTGTTAGCAAAATATCGGTACACAAACTATTAAAGCTTGAAAAATGGCATCCTTATAAAATCAAACTTGTGCAGGAATTAAACGAAGATAATCCCGAGAGAAGAATGCAATTTTGCAAAGCAATGATGGATAACTGCCACCGAGACCCTCTCTTGGTACAAAACATTATTTTTTCTAATGAGGCCATTTTCACGTTAAATGGCGAGGTTAACCGTCAGAATTGTAGATACTGGGCAAAAGAAAATCCCCACTGAATGCGTGAGCAAAATACACAATACTCGGGAAAGGTAAATGTATGGGCTGCAATTATACGAAATCGAATCATCGGACCCTACTTTTTCGAAGGTAATTTAAACGGGACAACGTACCTTAAGTTTTTAAGGGGGTATCTCGTATCTACTTTACGTAATTTGTTTCCCAGCAGACATAATCCTGGAGGTTTTGATGAAAGTTTATGGTTTCAACAGGATGGTGCACCTCCACATTATGCTGTAGATGTTAGAAGGTACCCAGATGAAATTTTTCCGAACAGGTGGATTGGTAGACGTGGACCTATTGAATGGCCAGCGAGGTCACCAGATTTCAATCCTTTGGATTATTTTATGTGGGGACATCTGAAGAATGTTGTGTATCAAACGAAACCAGCAAATATTCAAGAATTACAACAGAGAATTCAGACAGCAATAAACAATATTTCTGAAGACACAATAAACAAGGTTCAACAAGAATTTGTACAACGTTTGGGTTACTGTCAAATACAACAAGGGCTGCAGTTCGAATATTTATTAAGTCATGTATTTCATCATATTCTGTCCGCTAGACAATAAGTATTTTTGATAATATTGTTAATTTAACTAACGCGTTACTTTATGAACACACACAAAACTATTGTATTTTTGTCCATCCTGTACCAATTTAAATCAACATGTGATATATTTTTGGAATCAGATCGGCTAGAGTAATCCGAAAATTGAGACAAAATGGGGGTGTTCCATTTAAAAAAAAAATGACGGTGACGTCATTACTCGAAAGTAATTCACCCTGTATATTAGAATATTATTTTAAAATACGGTAAATTAAAATAAAAAATCGACGTGTTTCAGGATTATTTCTTAAAATGCTTTGTTTGGCTAAAAAAGAATTTGTTCCATACTTTACGGACACAGTGTATATTTTTTAATCTTAAAAATTTATGTTTTATATTAAAAGTATTTATATTTTATAAAATTGTACCTTAACAATCATAAAAAATTGTACATTATTTCGATTAAGTTCTATTCTTAGTAACAAACGGAATATTATCTTGAACTTAAGTGCAACACAGAATATTTAAGAGTATCTTGGCCAAAAATAAAATATTGTAAATTATTTTGCAATTTCCGAAGCAACAAATGATCTGACCAAAATTTAAAAACTGCCAGTTTAAACCTTTACCCACCTTCTAAATGATAAATACTCTAAATAATATATTTAATTACCCTACTTTAACATGTAGCGATTTAAACGAAAAAACTGCCATTTTTGACCCTTATTTCTTAATAACTATTATATGCCTCTGAACTGTGACGGACATTTTTGTATTTATAATGTATTAGGTATATGGTACCCAAAAAACCTATTTGCAACCTGGCTGGATTAGTGTCCAGACAAAATATTTATTTCGCTGAACTATTATTGTAATAATATATCATAATCACAGAGTGCCACATGAGCTTTTTTTAAACGATTCCTTTTTGTTATATATTTGTCAGTTGTCATGACCCTGGATTATCCAATATGCTTACTAAGTATAGAAAGACTATATATACCGGTGTTTTATTTTATTAAGAGATTTAAGTTTATAGTTGTTAGTATACTCGAAATTTTACTTTCCGAATGAACAAATTTTATTACAAAATAATTTTTTAACAACACGTTTTTGACTGTGAGTTTTATAATTGTCGCAGTCAGTGGGATTTTTGGAAATTGTACAGTTTGTCGTGTCAAACTTGCCGAATTTCGCGTACAGTTTTTTATTTCAACGATTTACGGAAAATTCCAAATTTACGGTACGTTAACAGCCAAACATCCAATATTATACACAACCGATTCGAGAAGCCAAGATTCTTGCTGTATTTAAAGTTCTAAATAAATAAATAATTACGAAACAATTTTTAAAAATCCGTTTTCGGCTGTGAATTTTGTAGTTATGTAATTTCCATACTTGAAACTTTGTAAGTTAAATGTTTTCGTATTGTATTTTAAATTAGTGTAGAAACTTACCTAGTCTTCTATTTTTATAAAAAAAAATAATGCATACTTTTTTCAGACAGGGAACAAGCACAGCGGTTATTTAAGCAGTTTCAGAATAGCATATCAGAATACCAACAAAAAAATGGAGGAAACGGAGAAATAAAAGTTCTGAATCCATCTAATATTGTAGATCTAGGTAAATATTTTTTTAATAAGAATATGTGTGCTGTTCTTAATCGAAGATATTTTTTCATGCAGAATACTACTTCAAAAATTCCTGACACTGAAGGAAGCCGTCGGTTATACTTTTTTTAAGGACGAGGAAATTATAATCTATAAAGATAAGATCGGTATTACCGAACTGGCAGACCCTGCTGGAACCACAGCATTAGAGTTTTATTTGCTCATTTATATTCAACTTCAAAAGATGACTCTGCAATAAAACAGTAAAAAGTTCTTATTTTGTTAAATTGCAGAATACTAGCAATTTACACGTCTTGTATTTTAGCATGTCTTTTGTCTACAAATTTTGTAACATCTTATAATTGTGACATTGTGAGAGAACCAAATAACCAGTTTCAAGACTGTAACTTTTTTCTCAAGATCTGCTGCAAAAATTGACAAAGAAACCTTTTGACAGAAGTACAGACAGTGACACAATTTTAAAAAGGAGTTGTAGCCATAAACATATAATAATATGTTAATATATTCGTCTATGTTTGTTGTGTCTTTAATAACACGGACAATGATTAAACCAAATTTTTAAAATCACCGAGTACAATTCTACTAAAACAAATACTTTTTAGCAAATATATTTACCAAAAATGTCGAGACTCAAAATCCGAACAGCAATTTTTTACCAATTGTCAAAGTTCGATATGAAGATGGTTCAGAAGATCCAGAAAATATTATAGGTAAGTTCGTTTTATATTTTTGTCCAATTTAACGTTTTATCATCATCATTCAGCCTTTATTTATTATGCCCACTGCTAAACATAGGTCTGCGGTCACTCCCAGCATCGACCGTTCCATTCGTCTCTATGCCACTCTCAATTTCGAAGCTGTAGTCTTGGTCATCAAAGATCATAGATCACAAAGGTAATACGCATTGGTCAAATACTTTTCTTTTGGGGCTAATTGGTATGTTGGCCCTAAGCGTGTCTCGCAGTTTTCCAAAGGCTGCGCACGCTAAACTAATTCGTCTTTGGATTTTGCATGTTTGTTTATTCCTGCTGATTCTTATTTCATGACACAAATACGTATATTTCTCCATCACTTTGTCTTGACTAGTAAAATGGTTATTGGGGACCATATTTTTCATAAACATACCTACACATATATATATATATATATATATATATATATATATATATATATATATATATATATATATATAAATATACTACGAAACTTGGCCACTAAAGAAAGAGAGAATATCAAAACTCAAAGTCACTCAAAGGTCAATGAAGCAATACATGCTAGATATAACAAAGAGAGATCGAAAAAGTATAGAATATATCAGACAATAACCAAGGTTACTGGTGTAATTCATAGAATTAAATCCCTTAAATGGCAGTGGGCTGGACATTCAGCGAGAAGAACTGACAATAGGTGGTCCACTAGAATTACACTGTGGTATCCAAGAGGCATCAAGAGACAAAGAACACGTCCAAATTTAAGATGGGACTATGACATAAGGAAACAAGCCGGTACAACATGACAAAGAAAAGCGAATTTTAGACAATCGTGGACAGATATGAAGAATGAATATGTAAGGGAGGCTACACCATAATTGGTAGAATACGGTGAGAATGATGATGATGATGATGAGGTTATTTCAGACATTTCGTCAAAATCACATTTGACATTCTCGATGCCTTTTGTTCCAAAGTAGGACCATCATTCCTTTGGAACAAGAAGCATCGAGATGAAGGTATTTAATTTTAAACGTTTTAAATAATTGGTTGATTTTTTTAGAAATTATTCCAAACACGCGAAATTCTGCAGATATAAATAAGGCTTTAGCCAATTTGTGGAATATTACGGAGCCAAATAATACAAATACTCCTCTGCCCACTTCAGAGTCTACAGGCAACGATGAAAGTAGTGAAGACGATTCTACTATAACATCTACAACTACATCCGAAAAACCATTATCAAAGCCTAAACCGGCATGGAAACCTAAGCCGAATAAAAACAACAAAGATTGTCCGAAGTCCAAAACGTATGTAGAAGGAGAAAAACAATGTAAAGGAAAATTAATATTTTCTGAAGATTTTTCATCATTAAAAAGACACGTGTGGAATGTTGAACATATATTTGCTGCAGCACCGGTAAGTATCAAATAAATAAAAAGTGTGTGTGTAAAGGCAGAAATGCATATGTCAGTACATTGTATTACACTGAAATACAAGTAACTAGCAAGCGCTAGCTACTGGCAAGTGTATACATTAACTGGTATGTAAGTAGCTGGCTTGCTACTAGAATGCAATATTTTTATTTTCTGAGCAAGTAGAATACTTGAAGATACAATAATGCGCATGAGTGAGTTTGTAACAGGCATATTTGTCTTTTCACAAGGACGCATGCAAGCTGCTTGTCGTTCTCCTCGGTACTTTATCCTACGTAAGGATATGATGACATCATAATGTGTGATTTACTGTGATTGTCCATTCAACTCTATTTTGAGCTTTGTGAGTTGCTTTCGGAAAGAAGAGTCCTGTAATTTTTTTATTTTTCATTTTATTTTAATTGTATTCATTCGAAATAAATTCATAAAATATGCAATATATGCATTTTGCATATTTGCCCAAATCTACTTATCAGTCATACCGTTCTTTGGAAAATATAATCAAATGATTTTCAGTTTTCCTGCCTGATCACAGTGTCTCAGCCGGTTAAATTAATATCTATTTTCCGCCTGGAAAAATTCGGTGTCGACTCTGTATGAGGGATTTTACATTAGCCTCATTGTAAAATTGACAAAATTCCTGCAATTTGCTATGTCCAAGATTCGATACAAGCTCCAAAAACCAGGGGGATGCCAGTTCCTCCCTCGACACCGTTGTGAAGATCCATTTCTCCACCATGGGTGCCGTTGTTGACTTCATCTTCATCCGTGACCCTCGCAAGGTACCCTTAGCAGGTACTAGTTTTCCGAATAAGAAAACATCTGGAATTTGCAAATGGCTGGTATTCATTCACTTCTCCTAATAACCGGAATGAGTTCCTACCCGCTACCAATCTTGCCAATGTATTTTAAGTCAACTATTTTATATAAATATTTTATATTAATTCCACAAATACAACAATATATTAATCCAATAAATTTATAATAAACATGTAAAGAACACATTCCTTTTCTCTGCTTTCAGGATTACGAATTTACGATATACGTTAATCGTCCAGATGTATATTCAATCACAAATAACTATATGCAACTTGCACCGGCAAGAACAGAAGATATTTTTGGCCCAACTGTTTTAGGTGATGATGGTAGCCTAGACTTGGATAGAGAGTAAGGTTCATTTTTTAAGGATACTGTGTGCCATATCTAAATTTCCTCCATTAGATTAATTATTAATAATATCATAGTTTGTCGCTTTATTTATTGTACTAATTATTGTGATTTCTGCAACATCCATTCCAAAAGGGATTTACGGAGGAGTAATATAGAGCCTTAAGCCCTCATCTTTTGCAGCACTGCTCATCTATAGGTCAATTTCATACCAGGGATTTCTACTCTAAGTAGCAGATTTATTTAGCATTTTAAATTACTAAGTTTGCCTATTTGTTTTTTTGGCCATGACCAGAGGTAAACATTTCACAGTGACAATTTTTGAATATATTTCAACGGGTTATTTTAATTTATTGTAGGTTTTTACCAACTGTCCTTTATTATTATAGTTCACGTGTAATATGTTCACGTTCTTTTGCGGTTAGCTGAATCGTGTTATTATCACTAAGTAGTTTCTCTATATACTTGGTCCACTATACTTGTTTTTCCTCTTGATTAGTTTGTAAGTTGTCATCATTATACAGTGCCATATATAGGTGTGTTCTCGACTCCCTTTTACTCCACTGCTTTAGCCTACCCCACTTTATTCCGATTTCTTAATATGACCATAATTTATCAGTATAACATCAAATATAATTTCATCATTTGTTTATTCATTGTTTTTGACAATTAACTTACACTTGAATAGATGAGTTGATATAACAATAAATTTCATCAATAGGACTTTTCATCGCAACATATTGTCAGCCATTTTTTCGTACAGTATTTTGTAAACAAACATGTTAGGTTAGGTTAGTAAAATAAATAACAATAAACTGCATGTGAACACATAATTAAGCTAAAATAACCAAAGAAAGCCTATTTATATAAAAAAGAAATACGAAAACAAAGAAAAAATTGCTACAATTAGCAAATGAATTTTTTTAATCAATTGTTATTATAATACCTGTACGAAAAGAAACAACAAAGCAGAGTTGGTATATAGTATATAAGAGTGATACACGCTCTAAATCATCAAATCATTTAAAGACAATACATATTATTTTATTAATTTCCCAAAGCCTTTTTTATTTTAGAGACAATGTTATTTCTTTATTAAATAAAGCAAGTTTATTTAACCAGTGACGTATGACGTATATTACTTATACGTCGTTGATCAAAACTGTACGAAAAATATTGGCGCCTGATAAAAAGGCCTATTGTTTTAGGCAAAACATGCTATAAGGACACACAATTCATTTATAAACCTTTTCTTCTTCTTCTTCCTCTTCCTTTTATGTAGATATAACTCTATCTGTTTTTAATGTGCCTTCAGTAAGTTGTCGGATCATGGTTTTCGTGGTCTGCCACTGACAATCTTCCTATTGGAGACGTCTTTCACCGTTTTTACTAACCTATTTGTTTTAATTCGGCTTATTTGTTCGTTTCATTGTAATCTTCTACTTTCTACATATTACTTGATGTTCTTCACCTTGCATCTCTGTTGTATATCTGTACTTCTAGTCTCTTTGTGAGATTAGTATTGCATCGTCTGCATAGCAGATTATTTTAACCCTTTCAGTACCGCTTTTTTTGCAGCAAACGAAAAATATTTTTTGCCTAAAATGTAATTAAAACAGTTCATATTACACTTTTTGGACATTAAAAAAATGTAACTTGTATATATAAAAATAATTTATTATGGGTTCATTTGTAGCCGAAAATACTTAACAAATCTAAAAAACTAGCGCATATGAAACATAAGGAAGCAATTTCTTTCCTTTTGGGGACATAAAGGGACATTGCACTTTTGACATTTCCATCTTGATTTTCCTGTACAACCAGGGTTTTTGCATCTTAAAGGTAAAGGTAGCTGTGGGTGCCCCGGAAAATGTCCAACATTATTAAATTCCACCTCAGTAAGAGGTCTAATTTCAATGTTTTGGTGATTTGCAGCTACTACTAGACTAGATGTATCGGTCTAGTTGGAGGTCTTTCCCGTTTTCGGTTATTGAAAGAGTTGACTTTTATGAGGGCTTCACCAACTTTCATTATAAAGTGTAGAAGGTCCATGATATCTTTTTGTGGAATTCCTAAAGTCTGCATGTCTCATTTATACTCTCCAGTCTGAGTGTCCGACTGATTAGTCGGACACTCCACTTTCTGCAAGTTATTTTTATAATCTATATTATAATGAAAGCTTACTAAATAAACATTATTATTATTTTCGCCAATTTAGTATCCTTTATTAGATCTAACTTTTTTTTTTATTATTGCATCAGGTTGAATAATAGAGGACCCAAGGAATCCCCCTGGTACACATTTTCTCGATCAGTTTGACTATTGCTAGAGGTATCTTTCTTGCGTACGATAAGTGGGTAATGTCCTTTAACTTGATCCTGTCAAATGCCTTCTTCGGGTTCACGAAATATAAATATGTCGATTTTTTGTATTTTAATGATTCCTCCTATATTTGTTCGACCTAAAACCTTGTTGTTCTACTGCTAGTGTTAGAATTTTATTCAGTTTATTTGTTATTAATTTTATTGTTAATTTTAACTGTTTAAATGTAGTTTTTCAGGTCCGATTATAAATAATATGTTTAATTTAGATTTAAGTTTAAGTTCTATATTTTCCTTATAATTGCTGTTTCTTATTTTAGGTGTACTGGAAGAGCTGGTCCTCCAGATTGTAAAATGACAAACGCAGGCGGATTTATAGTACCGCTTTATTCATCATTCAGAATAAATACAAAAAATAAATTTTCTTTTAAGTATGGAATTGTCGAAATAAGAGCTAAATTACCAGAAGGTGATTGGCTTTATCCAAGTAGGTACTTTGTATAAAAACTTTGGATTAATTATTAACTTTTAGAATATGACCATTACTACGCCTTATATTATACAGGGTAAGTTTTTAGTGCGACATCGGTACAAGAAATTTAAAAATTTCCTCCTTCCATAGAAATATTCCAACAGGAGATCAAAATCAGAATAGAAAATGCTAGAGCAAATTTCAACAAAATAAAAAGAGTGCTATGTACAAGGGATTTAAAATTGAAACTAAGAGTTAGGTTGACGAGGTGCTATATTTTTTCAACTTTGTTTTATGGAATGGAATCTTGGACCTTGAATGCGACATCAATGAAAAAACTGGAATCATTCGAGCTGTGGGTGTATGAAGAATTCTAAAAATATCGTTAATAGAACACGTCACAAACAAAGAGGTTCTGAGAAGGACGAATAAAGAAATAGAAAGTTTCAATACAGTTAAAACACGAAAATTTGAATATCTACGACATACTACACGTGAAGAGAAATACACCTTGCACCAATTGATTATACAGGGAAAGATCCAAGGAAAGACGTAGAATGTCATGGCTGCGTAGGCTGAGAAAGTGGTACGGATGTACATCAAATGAACTTTTCAGAGCAACCGTCTCAAAAGTCCGAATAGCATAACATACGTCATGTACTTCCTTTGATCTTCTCTATTTCAGGCTGGTGTGAGAAAAAGAAAATTCACTTTTATGTTTGGTGTTTTTATATACTTTTATATACTTTTTACCTTTTTTTTTTTTTCAGTTTTGTATCTCAACCCATCAGCGGGAACTTATGGAAAACATTACGCATCTGGACAAATGCGTATAGCTTATATTGAAGGCAATGATGATGCTAATAACATACTTAAAGGAGGAGTTATATTAGGAGATAGTGAACCAGCAAGAAATTACTATATGATGAATATTACTAAGGAAAGCAGCTGGGCAGATACTTTTCACAAATACCGATTAGAATGGAGACCTGGTGCGTTTAATTTATATTTTTGCTAGTAGTCGTATTAACAGTAGTAGTTTATTTATGTTTTAGATAGTATCACTTTAAGTGTTGATAACAAGGTCTATGGAAAAATAGAACCACCAGAAGGCGGTTTTCTGTCAAAGGCGTCAGAATTACAAATACGAAATTCAGAAGACTGGCGCCAGGGAGCTAAGTTGGCTCCTTTTGATAAAGAGGTAATTATTTCATTTTATACCGGTTGAGCAAAAAGAAGCGGGACGGTCGAATATTTCACGAAATATATGTAGGATAAAAATATAGATTTCCTATAATCGGAAAATCACGGTTTATCCTGATACCTATATAATTTCTCGAGAAATATGAAAAATGAAAAACCAAGAAATATGTTTTTAATAGTTTTTAAAAATCTATCGAATGACGAATGACCTCTACCCTATGGGGTTGAGGCAAGGGACAACTGTGAGATATCATAAATAGAAACCCCCATTTTTCATTGAAGATTTCGATTTTTGTAAAAAATTCGTAAAAAATTCTCTTCAGTATCATTAAAATTAGTTTGCAGACTTCTGATCTGTATTTGTTTTTCTCTGAATACAGCGCCATCTATCGCGAATCGAAAAAAATTTTGATAAAACTTCAGATAAATTACATTTAACTCCTTCCGCCCCAGGCCATTTTTTGAGGTAGGAAACTGTATACTAGCAAAAGTTTTTTAATGAGATACATTTTACGATAGTTATTATGTATAATAGAAGTATAATCACCTATGGGGGACAAAAAATATTTGAAGCAATTTAAATTTATATGACAATTTATAGTGTTTACCAGAATATCCACATAAAGGATATTTGAGTGTACCAAAATATCCACATCTGGATATCATTAAAATGTATCTATGTATTTAATTTATAAAGTCACGCCAAATATTAAAAATAAAACATATATAAAAAAACAGGGAACAATTTAATTATATTCAGAACAAAACAAAAAATTAAAAAACATTATTTTTATTACTAATGAAAACTTTAAAAATGTTCCGCTGAGCAAAGTCTAGGTTTGTCCGGGCAAGCAATGCTACATTTTCTCGTTAGTTTACGCACTCCACATCTTTTACAAATTACACAAACTTCGTAGAGCCCTCTTTTTTCCAATTTCTTTTGGAAAATCGGTCATTGCAAGCAAAGGTTTCCCAGATGTAGTAGGTTGATTTTTTTTATCATTCCTTTCTTGATATCCTTTTCTATATTTCAGAAGTATCCTTCGGCAGCAGCATTTTGTATATTTATAGATTGGAACTTGTTTTTGATGGGCTTGGCTGTAAATACTCTGGAGTTCAATAGCATAAGATGTAAAAGGTGCAAGCCTATTTAGTTCAGACGCACTGGACATAAGGAAAATATTTTGATACCAAATCGACTTCTTTTGCTTTTTATGTATGTACTGTCGAAAATGGGGTCGACCTTTATACAACATAAGTTACTTATCTATTGCGAAAACTGGTCCTGGGTCCACTAAGTTTTGACAATTATCCCTAATAAGAGCCATAAAAATGCCTAGTCTGCTAAGCGGTGCATTACTTTTGACAAGTTCTGGTGGTGAAAATCTAAGGAATTTAAGAATTGCCAAATAGTGATTTCGGCTCATAACAAATTTATGAAAAACTGGAGGACCAGTGCATATATTATCTGTTCTCCAATAATCTGAAATTAGCGGACACTTGGTCAATCCACTGAGAAAATATAGCTATATAAATACAAACATTTCTTCTGTTGTCACTGGTTTATAAGTAAGACAAAAGCTTTCATGGATTCTATACACTCTTGAAAGTCAATAGCTGGGTAAAAGTTATAGTCAAAGCGAAATTCAGGTATATCTCTTGGAAGCTTATCACCAAACGGATCCGTAACGGCTGTCCAACCTCTCATTTGTATCCCATTAATGACTTCTTCCTCGTACTTTGATGAATAATTGCTGTCTGAATCGCTCTCGAAGTCACTATTAGACATTTTATAACTCAAATCACTTTCACTCTCGAGATCCGAATCCATTTTTACTAGTATGAAACACAATTACGTACCTAATAGGCAAGAAAAAGAACGCGTGCTTTCTCAGCAAACTCTAAACGTGCACAAATAAATATCTTGCAGCTGCGTTGGCTTGCCACCAGACCGAACGTCGACCTTGAGCTGTTTACATTATTCTGGGAATTTAAAAAAAAAATGACTATCAATGATATCGCCGTATGGATATCCATGTCCTATTGCGATCCAAATTAATCTACAGAGCCCTTCACCACTTTTACAGAGTACATTAATATCCCCTATATGAATATTCGTATGTAGATATCGTGGTAAAGTTCGCCTTACCTAAAAATATCCATACGTGGATACGATGGAGCGGAAGGGGTTAAGATTTTAAAGTTGTCCCCCGTTCCATCAACAGGGGGGAGGGGTGGGGGTCGTGTTTGATATCATTCGACAGATTTGTAAAAAATCTTAAACACTTTTTTTCAGTTTTTTGATCCGATGTTAATTTCGCGAAATATTCCACCGTTCCGCTTCTTTTGGCACACCCGGTATAACAATAATTGTGTTAAGAACATTTTATGTTATGAACTGTAGACTTATATTTTTACAATCAATATTATTTAATTTTTTTATAAATAAATAATTATATTAAAGTTCGCTTAAAATATCATAATGTGCATATATAACCCAGACAGTCAAAATCCAAATATTATAAAAACTGGAACCGATAAATGAGTCTGTTAAAGATAGAGGTGGGAGCTAACGTCTCTTTTTCGCACCTCTCCAACGTTTATAATTTTAAAGCGATACCGTAACAATTCTATTGAATTTAGACTTATAGATAGGTACACTGACTTATAGATACAAGGACTTATAGATAGTAATATATGTACAAAAGATGGGTCCATAGGTCAGTAGTTTTGAAACAATTATCTTTGTTTAGCTCATTTGAGAAAAAAGGTCATTTTTAAATGGCTGTACAGGTGCTTTGTTAATACTTAGGCTACGGCTCCACGAGCGACAGATTGTCGCTAGAAGTTGCAGTAAAATTACGGCGGCAATAAAGCAGTAAAATCATGGCTCCACGAGCGACAGTTTACAGCGCGCATATCGCCGCGTTTTGGTCTTGTTGTGGCTCTATGAGCGTTAATATGACGCAGCTACAATCAGTGGTATCTTGTCCGTTTATATAATGTCCGTGTATATAGCAGATAAAATAAATAAATAAATAAGTAAAATAAATTCACACCGATAATACAATAATATAGTATGGATAATCTATCATTTCAACAAACAGTTGCTTTAATATTGGCATTGTGCCGTCGACGTAGGGTTAAAAAACAACGGAAATGGTAGATTCACCCTGTTCTACTGCCTAGACAGACAGAGGGAAAATTTTTCCTTTAACACAACAAATTAAAAGAATATCCTGACAAGTTTTTTGAATATTACAGGATGTCAGTGTCTTCTTTTAATTTTTTATTATGTGAAATAGACGATGTCATACGAAAACAGGATACATCAATGTGTGATAGCCTAAGCCCAGAAGAAAAATTAGCAATTACCTACCTTAAAGTATACATGTATCTAACTAAAAACAGCCATTTCGAATCGCCAGTTCGAAGAAGGAAATCCAAAAAATAGATTTTCGGGAAATCAATAAAAACTGTTTATTCTTTCTATTCAACTTTTTCTTGTTTAATAATCTGTTATTAAGTATAGTTTGATACGGTTAATTGGGATTGAAAAAAAAACATCCATTGATTTTTGTTATCTAGAATATCGATAACAAAAATATTGGATTTATTTCTTTCTTAGAACTTATCATTTTTTTTACGATTGAGACACAAAATTGTATGAAAAAACTTTAAAGTAATTTATAAAAACAAAGAAACAACTTAACAAACACAGAGAAATAAACAAACAAGAACAAAAATATCCGATTAAATGGCAATTACCGCTACAAGCGACAAATTACTGCTAGTGGAGCCACTCAGTATCACTGTTGTTGTTTTCATTTATCAAGCTACATTTTACTGAAACTGCTAGCGACAATCTGTCGCTCGTGGAGCCGTAGCCTTAGAAGAGTTTTTTAACCAGACCCAAAGATATTTTTTTTTATTCACAGTGTAATTGATTAAACATTAAGAACTGAAATTTGTGCAGTTTGTCAATAAAGTTTCAGTTTTTCATTTAAACTTTAATTAAGATTAATATATGCATAATTATAAATATGATCTTTTCTCAAATACTAAGTAATTATAATGATTTTTGTCTTTCAGATGTATCTACAAGTCGGTGTAGGAATAGGAGGTCTTAATTTTCCCGATAGGTCAGATAGGCATAAGCCTTGGAGAAATCGGGAAAGGCTTATGGTAAAAAAGTTTTATGAAGCCCACAACGAATGGTTACCTACCTGGGATGAAGGAAAAAGTGCTTTAAAAATTGATTACATTAAAGTATGGGCATTATGATGTTTTAAATATTTTGTAGACCTCTGTAGACAGTATTTTGTATAAAAAATAAACGAAATATAATATATGAATGTTGTTTTAACTTGACGAATAAAAAGAATATTAATAGAATTATTTTTATTTGCAAAAAAGGTACATATATTTGAGTGTAAGAGTTTGTATTTGCAATTAACGTTCTTCGACTGCTTCTAATTCAGACAGACATATTCTACAACAGTTATTACATTCAATATAAATATACAGGATTAATAAAAATAATATAATACTATAGTAATAATATAATAAAAATAATATAATTATATATGCTTATATTTTGTGTAAATATACATTAAATGTGCAAGTAATAAGAAAACGGGTGTGGCAGTCAATTTGTTTACTTTAGCTACATCAAATGCGATGCGTCTTACAGCTACAGAGGTTGTGCCGTACGCCATTACTGCAAGTTTTGATGTAGTTACAACACCGAATAATTTGGTTTGCATAATGATTGGTAAATTTTCAGGATTATTTCTTTTCTTCTGCACATATCTCTGAAGGGTTTGAAATTTGACATAAAATTGTTATGCGACTTGTCTTAATGAACATATTCCATCCATGATAGCATTAATAGCATTGGACATCTGTTGAGCAGACGTCTTGGCAATTTTGTGTTGAACATTCAGTTTTCTAGGCATCTGCAATAAAAACGATATGATTATATTCAGATAATTGTATTAATATTCATTTATGGTACACAGTCTCACTGTGTACTGTTGGACGTTATTTTGAAATCTACCATTCTGAAAAATTAACAACAAGTTATAAGCTATAAACAACAACGTACCTTGTTCACAACACCTGATGCGCCAATATTCAGCTGAGATCACTCAATAACTGCGTATAGTTTCAGCAAAATATTCCTCTGAATATTGATTTATCTGTAGCTTTATACTATCGAAAACACGTTTTAGTTAAACACATTTACTTTATACGCCATATTGCAAAAATAACAATAGCAGTGACATCAGTGATGTAATAGCCCTCCTTAAGTAGATTGGCGAAGCAAATGGAAGAAAACTTTTGAATTTAAATTGTTTGTCTTACTGTGTACCGCGTATTACTGTACCACCTTCCCCTATTTATATTATATTTATATCTGGTGGATCTGGATCTGGTGAACACGGCGCTATCAAATTTGTATTCAAAAGAGACGCTACCACTGCAGGGTTAAATTATTTAATTTGATAAAATAAGCCTTTCTCTTCAATTCGGTGTTTTCAAAATTCATGTAGACCTAATAATTTATGCCCAATAACGTTGTAGATGAAAGCTTTCTGGGATAAACAATTTCAATTTTGTAATAACTGTTGGTGAAACTTCTTGAAATTTTTATAGCCGAATACATGTGATATTGTTCCTACTATCAAGCGAAATTACATTTTTTGTGAATTTTTAGAAAAGGTATTAATAATTTTCAAAAAATCGACTTTTGAAGCTATTTTTGCAATAATTATCTATCTATATATCTATATAAGGATTTTTACAGCTGTCGCCGCCTTCCTTCTTTCAGCCAACGTCTCCAGTCCTTTCTGTACTGCCATTCTCCATCTCTGAGGTCTCGTCTTTTCATAGCCTCGTCCACTTCATCCCTCCATGATCTTCGGGGTCTATCTCTTTCCTCCTTCATATTGGGCTCCAATCCGAAATCTTTGCTATCCACATTGTATGATCTGTTCTTCTCACATGTCAATACCAAATTAAACGTTTTTCTTCGATGTAGCTAAGTATGTCTTGTTCTACTGCCATTCTTCGTTTTATCTCCTCATTTCTGATGCGATCTATTTTTGTCACTCTACAGCTTCTTCTCATGAACTTCATTTCAGTTGCTGTGATTTTGGACCTGTTTCGTTTATTTATTACCCAATTCTCTGCTCCATAGGTCATTATACTGCGTACCAAGGTGTTATAAATTCTCTTATTTGTATTTCTGGTAATCTGTCTATCCCACAGTACCCTGTTCATTTGTTTAATGCATGTTCTTGTCTGTGCTAATCTGCTGGTTATCTCTTGCTCCGTGGTTCCATTTTTTTAAAGTATGAATCCTAAATATTTGAATTTCCAAGTTTCTCACTGGTTCTTGCGTATTTTTTGTGTATTCCTTTTCTAATTTTCGGAGCATATAGCACAGATCTTCTTTATCTTGAGCCGTTACCACTTGGTCATCTGCAAAGCTTAATGTGTACAAGTAGTTGTCCCGGATTGGTATTCCCATCCCTTCACATTTCCTTTTCCATGGTTTTAATATTTGTTCGAGGAATATCTTGAACAGTGTCGGAGATGGACAGCATCCCTGCAATAAGCCTTTTGTGGTCTTAAATTCGTTGGAGTATTTATTGCCGGTATTAACTCTTACCTTGTTGTTGTTGTAAAGGTTTTTTACGGCTTCTATTAACCTCTGAGTTATTCCGATTTCCTTCATCGTGTTCCATAGTTGTTTTCTGGGGACCGTGTCATACGCCTTTTTTAAATCTATGAATGCCATGTGTACTGGTCTATTTTTTGCCATTTTTTTTTTAATTAATTGTTGGAGTGTATATATGTGGTCTATGCAAGATCTTCCTACCGTGAACCCCGCCTGATCTTCTCCGATTTTATTTGAGATAGATTTTCCAGTTTTTCTTTCAGTATTTTTCCATATAACCTGCCCATACATGCTATCACACTGATGCCTCTGTAGTTCCCGCATTTCCTCTTATCTCCCTTTTTATGTTTCGAGGTTATATATGCTTTGGACCATTCATCTGGTATTTCGTTCAGGTTTATAGCGTTACTGAACATTTCGTGCATAATTATGTGTAGTTTGTCCCTTCCGTACTTAATTAGTTCATTAACGATTCCTCCTGGTTCCCCTGATTTTTTGTTCTTTAAAGTCTTTATGGCATTCTTTACTTCGATTAACGTTATCTCAAGCTGTTCTTCATTCTGATTTTGTTGTTGTTCCTGTTTTGAGTCTGTCTCTATGAAATCTGGGCTGTTTTCTGTGAGTAGTTCTTTATAGTAGTCTTCCCACTCTTTTTCTGATATGTATTCTATTTGGACCTTTTCGTTGTTATTCTTCATAATTCTTCGCAATAATGAAGGAACATATAAACAAAAATAACTTTACAAACTCTCATGTTAAAGGATTTTTATGCTTGTTCAGCAAAATTGTGTCACTTTTTCATATAATGTCCATATCTTCACCTTTAAAATTTAAAATCAAATGGCAATCTTACATTGTTTATATATATATATATATATATATATATATATATATATATATATATATATATATATATATATATATTGTTTATAAGTAAAAATGACGTTTAATCTTTTGCATATTTTGTTTATTACGTATTGTTATCACCAAATTTATCAACAGCAGTCTTTAAACACCTGTATCAAAAAGTGTCACGAAAAATCCTTTTGATTTGCTAATTTCTCTGGTTTATACAAATTTTTATCAATATACAATTTTAATTTAAAGAATTTCCAACTTATTAGCTATTTTAAACTTATCGCTTCGTTAATTATAAAACTCATTTACGATGACGACAAATTGTTGAAATTTTGATACTTAACTATCAATTGAAACTTGTTTCGATATTAAATTTGTAATTAAACGGTTTTACCGTCCGAATCCAAACCAGTTTCGCATTCTTTGTCAGGTAGAAGAAAATTATTATATCTTGAACATCTCTTAACTGTGATCAGTCTGTGTTTCGGTTTGTGATATTTATTTAATGTAGTTACTTAGTCTCAAAATAATAAATAATGTATTATTTTATTTTAATTTTTTGCCACGCTGCTTTTGTATTTGCCCAATATGAAGTGCCAGAAGCTACAGTGGAAGCATATCACCCTAAGGGATTTTCAGTATCAATTCCAGGTAAATAAAAAGTTAATTTACAATACTAGAAAAATGTTTAGTACTAGTCTTTATTGAATATTTATGTAATTTAATTATTTTAGTTTTATTTTTACCTATCCACTTTCATTAAACCCGGTTCTCTGTAAGATGCTTGTTTGTTTTTAACATAAAGATTAGTTTAATTTTAACTTTACGTCATATCGACTATTTATTAGTGTGCACGGCTCATTAGGAATAAACCAATTTAATGTATTATTAATACAAAAAATAATCTCATTTCTCAATCAGTTTATGATTCAATCACGAACGGTATCAGTATAAATCTGTCTCTAGCAAAAGGTGTAAACTACTAAAGCCAGGATGTGACAGAACGTTGAGCGGCGTTCGTCATCGGCGAAGAGGAATAGAAAATATATAATAGAAAAAGACAAAATTTAAAGACGGGAACCAATGGAACGTGAAATACCGAATTTGCCCTCAATATTTGTGGTTTACGATTCCTGGGATAAGGCAAAACTGTGTATTTACGGTGAGCGCGTACTGTCTCTTCGTTTGTCTGTAAATCAACATGGTTCAAAGGAAGTTGGAAGATGATGTATAGTATACGCCCATCGCTAATAAACCCCAGTGACACTTTAAGCATTGATTTATTAATTACTGAAACTGGCCTCACACTGTTTTCTTAATCTGTTCATTACTGATTTCATTGCAGCTAAATAAAACTGTTTAAAATGACTTTATTGATATTCGTTGATACCTAGAGACCTACCAAAGCGATTTTTTTTACTTTGTTGAGTATTCTTGTATGTAGTGTTGAATGATGGGATAAATAAATCAGTAAAGAATCAGTAAATAATCAGTAAAGAAACAAACATATTCAAAATAAATTAAAATTTCATATTTTGGTTCTCTCATCACGTGACGTTTTTCTATCTTGTATTAATTATCTATACATTGCTTTACAGTCATATTAGCATATTATATGTATAATTCTACATTACAGATGAAGACGGGATCAAACTGTTCGCTTTTCATGGTAGGATTAATCAGGAAATGAACTTCAGAGAAGCAGGATTTTTTTCGAGAGATATCCTTCGACCTGTTAATGGTATGTGGACATTTAGTGACAGATCAACAAGGTTAAGAGTAGGCGATAAGATATATTATTGGACATACGTGGAATATTTTGACGGATATGAAAAAATAGGTTATCCTAAAGACGACCAAGTGTTTACAGTTACAAGTAAGTAGATTTCTTTTAGTCTATATATACAGGATAAGTTTTTAGTACGACATTGTTGGATCCATTCTTCTGGACTCCATTCTCATTTTCCTGGATATCGGCAGTATCTGCTAATGGAGTATGAGATAAGGTTTCAATATCAAATAATTCTTTCAATTGTTTAGGTGAAATATTGTTCGGTTCCCGTTGCAAATCTTTCGATAACATATTGTTGTTTGTTGCTATAGAATCAAATGGAATGCTTGCTGTATCGTCAGCACTTTTTATTTCCTCCTGTGAGGCATCATCAGGAAAGAGTGATGTAGAACAGCTTGGTTGATTTAAAACATTCCGCGTACACAATTTCCTTGAAATGATTTTAGTTGGTTGCAATTTGTGTTTGATATTTGCTTTATACAATGCCGTTTTCAAAGAAAACATGTTTGAAGATGCTTCTATGTCTAAGAAATGTGAACTAGATAATATTTCTTCATCACTGGTTGGCAAAAACATGGGATTAAGATCGGAATCAAGCGAACTAAAGGGGTCAGATTTGGCACCTGAAATAATAAAAAATACGAAATATAGTGATCTATCTCTATCTATACAGCCCTTGCTGTCCAATTTTGGACATAGGCCTCCTCTTCCTTCTTCCACGTCTCTTTATTGTAGGCAGTTTGTATCCACTTCGGGCCTGCGTGTTTCTTCAAGTCGTCTGACCATCGCATTTGTCGCCTTCTTCTTTTTCATTTGTAACTATATGGTCTCCAGTGTATAATCATCTTATTCCATCTGTCGTCTTTCTGTCTTATGGTATGTCCAGCGAACTTCCACTTAATTTTGCTATCTGCGTTAATACATCGGTCACTTTTGTTTTGTTGCGGATCCAAGTATTTCTTTTCTTGTCTGATAGCCTGATGTTCAGCATTTGCCTTTCCATGGCTCTTTGGGTCTTTGCTATTTTTCATGTTTTCCTTTGTAAACGTCCAAGTTTGAGAACCGTAGGTGAGAACAGAAAGTATACATTGGTTGAAGACTCTTGTTTTTAAATATTGAAGGTATTTTCTATTTTTTAGTATATAGGAAAGTTTTCCGAAGGATACCCAACCCAACCGTATCCTTCTTTTTATTTCTCCGGTCTGATTTTCTTTATTTAATTTAATTAGTTGTCCCAAATATACATATTCTTTTACTTGTTCTATAGTTGTTTGTGCAATTCTAATTATTAATTCTTCTGGTTGGTTGGTCATAATTTTCGTTTTATTATAATTCATTTCTAGAGCTATTTTTGTTGATTCGCTATTTAATTAATCCATCATATTTTGCAATTCTTCCCTTTTATCTGTTATTAATACAATGTCATCTGCATATCTTAAGTGATTCAAGTATTGTCCATTTATGTTAATACCCCGTTTTTCCAATTGTAATGTCCTCATAACGTCTTCCAAATCTTGATTAAATAGTTTGAGTGATATAGTGTCACCCTGTCTGACTTCTCGCCGTATCTTAATGGGCTCCGTTTGTTCAACTATTTTGATGGATGTTGTTGCTTGATCATATATATTGGAAATTAAATCCGTATATCTATAGTCTATTCTCCCATTTTGTAAAGACTTCTTTACTGTCCAATGTTTCACCTTATCGAATGCTTTTTCAAAGTCTACAAATGCCATATACATTGGGATTTGATATTCGTTGGCCTTTTCAATTAATATTTTTATCGTAAGCAGATGGTCGCTTGTACTTAATCCTTTTCTAAAACCGGCTTGCTCTGTTTTTTGACAATTTTTCTGTTTCGATTACTCATTGTTGCTGTCAACTGTCATTTATAGTATCATGGCTGGCACGACTGGCATAAATATGCCGTCTGTGCTTGCTTGGGCGCAGATGGCCGCTAACGGTTTTTTTTTAATTTCACTATTCTGATTTTTTTTTATTAAAATATAGAGTAATTATTTTAGAAAGGCATGTTTGTAATTAATACATGATTGACGTTTGGGTTTGGTAACAGTCAACCTGTTAAAATACAAGAATTTTGCAAATTATTGCTTGTACTAATATTGTTATTATTTAACTTATAAACATGTAAGAGGTTTATAAACAACAGGTAGCAGATTTTATGACTATACGCTAAAAGCTGTTAATAATTAAAAATTTGGTTAAACATAAAATAAAATTTGTTCATGAATATTTAAAAGTCGTAAAATGTAAAAAGAGTAGAGTAGAGTAAAAGAGTAGCGCAGAGAGTGGCCAAGTAAAGTCCGAGACATTTTTCATTTTTCGCGAGCCGTAATTAGATACGTATTAAAAAAATATTCAAAAAAAGGCATTAAAAATATTTTGACAAAAATTATATTTATTGAAAACAAATCAAATTTTCTTTCTTATATTTTCTATTTTATTTTTGTTCTCTGTTGTCATATTTTTAAAATAACTGGAAATAAAGAAATTAGAAGGTATCATATTTTCTTTTTTCAAATAAAAAATATTAATTTCTTTAATTTTTAATTGATTAAATGGTTCATCTATTGCCAAAAGCCGCATCTAACTTTATCAATAAATAAAGCAAAAAATCAAATTTTTCACGTATGTTCACTCTAAAGCACGTAAACTCTATTAGATCGTGATGCGAGTTATAGTTGAGGCTGAAAAAAATGTACTATTGACGTAGAACAACAAAATGTTTACAACCGAGAGCAAAACACAGCTGTTAAATAAATAAATGTTGCGCGATTTTTGCAGTTTCTTACGGTTCTCATCAGATCAATAAAATTGATCAATTCCGATGACCGCTCGCTATGGAATTTCCATTTTTAGAGCCTAATCTTTAAAAACAATAAAGGAGAAAGTACAAATATGGGCTACCATTTGGTTTATTACTGATATCTTGACTATTTTTGGACCGAAAAAGTTCAAAATACATAATTTTTATGTATAATTGTTTTGCTCTTTTGTGCTAGTCGTTTTTCTGCCTAAAATATTTTTTTCTGTAATGTCATACAAATACTCACGGTGTCGTTTAAGTAAGAAACGGAAAGGTGATATAAATATGGGCTTTATAGTAAAAATATTTTTATTTTTATTTTATAATTTTTTATGTACAATATTCACACACATATTCGTCTCTTTCTGCCCCAGAACAATCTATATATGCCCACAAGTTGCACATAAGGCACTGAATCCATTTTTCACCTCGATAATCCTCACAAAATTTTCCGTCACAGAAAATACAATCTCTTCCAAATCCATATCTTCATCAGCTGGTTGAAATTTCTGCTCACTATCGTTGTCAGAAGAACTTTTGATTTTCTTTTTATGTTGCCTTTCTGACTTTATTTTTAATTTTTTTCTTAGTCACCTCCCTTGTGGACTCAGCCGTAATGTGTCGTTTTACTTCTTGTACATTTAATTTCTTTTAGCTGTTTTGCTGGTTTAATGCTTCCTTGTAAGGTGAAGAAGTTATTACCGTTGATTTCGATGATTTTCTATCACGATTTGTAGATTTTTTCCTGATCGACAGCACTGGCGATATTTCAAATGGACTTACAAACTTCTGCAAACCAGAAGGACCTGGTTCACTGATATTGCTGGCTTCTGGTATTTTTGGTAGGATAGCAGGTTCAATAGCTTGCGGTTCTACATTGCTGTGGTTGTTACTCTCAATTTCTGCTGCAATAAAATCTGCATCTGAGAACACAGTCTTATTCAATGGATAAATTCCAGTCGCGCGGAATCCATTTACAGCAATTTTTCTAGTTTGGCTTTTAAGGTATGCTTTGCCAAAAAGTTCTCCAATATCGTACTGAGAGAAAGCGCGGTTATTATGACATAACTATTGACTGATTTGTTCGCTATAGTATGCCTTGAGCGTTCCCATTAAAGTTTTGTCTAGCGGTTGCAGTTTGTGTGTTGAATGTGGAGGTAATGAAATTATAACTAACTATGTTATTCTCCCTTGCCAGATTGATCACATTTAAATTGCGAGTATAGCTGTAGTGTCCATCTAATATAAGAAGTACAGGAAACTCTTTAGAGGGTTTAACGGTATCTATGAAGTGTTTAAACCACTGTGTAAATAAATTAGACTGCACCCAACCACTAGGATGAACGGCTGATATTGATCCAGGAGGAGTACCTTTCATGAGTTGCACATTCCTATTCTTTCTTGGGAAGATTAACATGGGTGGGATAAAATTCCCTCCAGCACTCATACATGCAATTAAAGTGATCAATAATCCTCTCTCACCCCGAAGTCAGCAATGCGATTTGTCTCTTTCCTTTGCGCCCCACTATTGCTTCAATTTTATTTTGCACAATGGTTAAGCCTGTTTTATCTACGTTGTAAATCTGTTTACTGGAAAAATTGTATTTATTATCTGCTTTTTCCAGATGATCAAAAAATATTTAAACATTCTCTTTGTTAAAGCTAGCTGCCCGTCCAAAAGACGTTCCAGTTGGTCTCCTTAAAGCCAATGTATTTTTATGACGCGCCAAGAACAAATCTAACCAACCTCTACCAGCTTTTTTAACTGAATAAAGGGATGATTTAATCCATTTGATTCAGCCAGAAAAAATGCCATTCGTTTGATATCAGTTTGCGTTAAGACTTTAAGTCCATAGACCACCAAACATTCTTCTAAATCTCGGCCAAGAATAGTTCCTCTTCCCAGTTTCTTAAGTACTGCTTCATCTGGACTTAGTTAAGTCATTTTTGCTAACGGTTGTATTGTCGATCTCGAGACATTATAAGTTTTAGCTGCTTTTAATGTACCCATCGTTTTATCTCTCACAGCTTGAATAGCAGATTTCATTTCATCTGGATCCCAGGACTTTCGTTGTTTTGGACTTACAATACTTTTTCTAGGCATTCTGAAAAGAAAAAACCCTGTAGACTAAACTGATACAAATATGGGCTAGGTCATATTTGTAGCACCACGCTAACCCATATTGCAACATAACCAAACATATATTCAAATATTAATAACTCAAATGCACAAATTAAAAGAAAAAGTCGAAAATATTATAAAATTATCAGCCTTTCGCTTACGATGTGTGATAAAATATTAAATTTATTCTTAGTTTTCACCGAAGAAAAAAAAAATTGAAATAAAAACATACCTGAAAAATTTCTTGAACGGCGTTAACACTAACATGTAATTGTTCCAACGGTCACTGGACCTAGGTCACTGTAAGCTTTATTAGTTATTATTTTAGACTAAAGAGTATCTAGTCAAGCTATTGACGTGAAGATGGTGGTGTGTATTTCACATTAATTGCGATAGCCCATATTAGTAGCATAGCCCATATTTGTACCTTCTCCTCTAACATCAAATTTCAATTTCAAGTTGTGTCGTTTAAAAAAACGTACTTGTGAAATCGAAAAGATAAAAATAATTTAGATTGTTTGTTATGTTAAATTTTAAATTCTGCGTTTTCTAGTCATATTTCAAATGCCTCATATTTGTTGAATTTTCATTGAAGATATTGTCTAGCAATGGTAATTTTACAGTGGCCAGTGTCATAAAACATGGCAGGAAGTGCGCAACGTTTATTTATTTAAAAGTTTTATATAAACTGACTTCATTTGTGAACAAATTCAAACTACATACAAAAGCTGCACCATTTACCTTTAAAACGTATTCTATTTTATTTTATCGATGGAAAACAATGATAAAAGATATGAATTTTGCCAGCAAATTGATATAAATTTTATTTACAAAATAGATTTCGCGCGCGTAACTGACATTTAAAATCGCCGGTCTCTTCAAGCATTGATTCTGAGAGAACGGGTCATTTAACACAAAAAGTGGTAATAAATATTTTTGTTCAAAATGACCTCAGCTACATTTCTTTTTTGAACATTTTTTTCTACGCGGCGTACAGATTCTTTGGTAAATCGTCGCCCTGCCTACGAAGGGGATTGTAGGGAAAAGTCCACGTGTAGGAGTAGCAAACTTTTTGCATCTTTTTGGGGTCCCAGAAATGACGTTTTCAGCAAAATTCAGCTTGTTTGTATGATTTCTAGAGGTGCAGTGACATTTTCGTCTCTAACGACTAAAACAATAACAATAAATTCAATATGTTTTATTCCACTTTTGTAATATGTAATAAATAAAATACTGTGCATTGGTTATATTTTAGACTTGATTAAAAAACCACCAGGTAAAGATAAAAATAAAGACACCGGCGAAAGCAAACCTAGCGTCATCACTGAACCTACGACAACAACGACTACAACGACTACAACGACAACTACTACGACACCCAGTCCAACACCAGTTTCTACTGCCAATATTTGCGATCCAACTATAACTGTTATTAATAATGGACAAACCACATGCAAAGGAAAACTAATATTTTCTGAATCATTTAATACAAAAATAAAAAGCACATCTTGGACTTTCGAGAATAAATTTGCTGGACTGCCAGTAAGTATATATTTGAAACTTTTTATAAAAACATTAAAGTATCTTCTTCTTCCGTCTCCTACCGAAAGTTGGATACCAAACAACATTTTCACTGTATTTTTGGTTGCTCTGACATTTTCACTAAACATCTCTAATTTTCAACATCTCTTTGAATTCAAATATCTTTTCTTACAATAATGAGTTTTAGGATTACGAATTCGTATTATACACTCCCAGATCCGATGTAGCCTTTATACAAGACAAAGCCTTAGTTATTAAACCAGCACTGATGGACAATATTTATGGGCCTAATTTTGTCGAAGAGCCCTTAGATTTAGGAACCAGGTAAGTAAATAAACAGGGACACTAAATTTGAGAAAAGAATTAATATTTTATACAATGCCAAATATTATTTTGTATGATAAAAACACTTCCGACTACTTTAGAGTTTTGCCATAATTACAATCTAATCAATAAAATTAGGGCCAATTACATACGCAGCCGTTTGACCGAAGCTTTTGTCGATGCGTTTATCTACACCAGTGACACATGTAACGATTTAACCGAAAATGTTTTTTATTTGGTTTAACCAGTTTGTTTAATCAAGACGGGAGTTTTCAGTTATTTTAGAAAGAAATGGAAAGATTTCACTTTCAAAATTATTGTGATTTATTGAAATGAGTGATGAAGAAGAAGTATTGATATTGACTCTTCTGTAATACCGCTGGAAAAGAAGAAGGAAAACTCGGAGGATGTAAATACACTCAATTATTTAAGGAAGAAAAAATAAAGTGTACTTCAGTTATTTGTTCTTTGAGTTTAGGAGTCATGAGGAGCAATTTTTTAATTTTACTGCTGTTGTCATTCCTTCAGAAGCAAACATGTCGCAAAATTCCATCAAGCATTGGTCTTTAATAATTTTATCTCTGTATTTTAATGTTCTCATGTCCCACAAAGTGGGACGCTTTTCTACCTCTCTGATCAATTTATAAACATCTATTTTTGGCATTTTCCGACAAAAATATTGAATAGAAAACAAAGAAAAATCCAATAATTGTTAACAAACCACTTTCAGAAAACGGATAGAAGATGCACTGGTGATGCAATAAAACGCAACTACTACTAATCAGGCTGTGTTGAAAAACGAGCCGGGGAGTCGTCCCAACAATCAACCGACTCGGTTTCAAAACCGCCAGGCGGCGCGCACCGCTCAGTCTGTCACTACCCATTTTGTCAACATAGACAACCTCCCGATTCGATTTTACTTTCGGTAAACGCTTTGGTCAAAACCGCCGCGTGTGTCATGGCACTAATAAGCAATTTTAACGCATATACAATTCTGATATATATTTTTTAGTTTTCTTTTACTTTTTTGTTTATTTTATATTTACTCTATATTAAAGCAAGCAATAAGCTATTGTTCTACAGTCTACCCGTCGGAAGTTCTAAAACTTCACAAATCAATGAGCGAGAAAAAAATTTAACACGTCTCAGTCCGGTTCTGTAAATTTATGAGCCTGCCTATTATAGCAATTATTATCATATTTATTATAGGCCAGACAAATAAAGGCCTAGCTTCTAGTCAAGAAGATATGCAAACACTACTTGATAGTGTCGTTGAGAGTTGTAGGGAGGCAGGTCTGGATCTGAACATACGGAAAACCAAAATACTCGTAATAAGTAAACAACAGCATATAAAACCGTCTATATATGTAAATAATACCAAACTTAAGTAAGTTGATAAAATCGTTTACCTTGGACAACAATTAAATTGTAACGCTGAAAGTCACGGCGAAATAAGATCTAGGATAGAGCAGGCTAGAGCGGCTCTTAGAAGGATGTTCAAGGTAACATAGACCTAAAATTGGCATTGAAGATTCGCATACTATGCTGCTACGTGTTCTCGGTCTTACTTTATGGTGTCGAGTCCTGGACTGTGAATATAATCGATCTAAATCGCCTTGAGGCTTTCGAAATGTGGTGCTATAGAAGAATTTTAAAAGTTTTCTGGGTGGAGAAGATTCGAAACTCTACAATACTAGAACGTCTCAACAAGACTACTGAGATCGTAAAAGGCATCGAGCTGAAGTATTTCGGACATGTAACGAGAGGTCCCAAATATAGGTTGCTACAAAATATCATGCAAGGAAAAATAGTAGGCAAACGCAGTCCAGGACGAAGAAGAACCTCATGGTTGAAGAACTTGCGAGACTGGTATGGTCTTGATACAAGCATGCTATTTAAGGTGGCAGTGAATAAAATTAAGATAGCTATGATGGTAACCAATGTTGTGAAAGGACATGGTACATGAAGAAAAAGAAGTCAAATAAAATTGCAATACATGTAAAAAGTAAAGTAATTCGTTACAGAACGAATGCTTAAAAAAATTTAAGTTTCGGTATGAAAATTTGGATTTATGTCAAAAGTGTCAGTTTAAAATACCGGCGTCATTGTTTAAACATTGATTTTATAGCAAAAATCACCGAAAATAACTATTTTTAATTTTTTTCAATACTTTTCTCCTAATTAAGTAGAAGTTTTAATTTTTGTTTTTTTTTTTGAAAGATTATGAAAAAACGATTTATTTAAAGCCTTCTAAATTCAATTTGGTTGATAATTTATTTAAACAATTGCGATAAACTGCAAAAATTTGTAGGAGCCATAAACATAAAAAAATAGGAATAAATAAAAACAAAATGGTAATATTTATTTTTTTTTATTTAAACACAAAACCACATCAACCGCGCAGGGTTACTAGTGGATATAACAAATACATGAAATATTACATTAAATAAAATTGAATAACTTGATCTCTTTTAAATAGCTTAACACTGTCGAAATTTTTTTGGTGAGAACTGTCTTGAGATCATCATCTGTGAATCCGTGGGATCTTCTTTTTTCCTTGAATTGAGGACAATCAAGCAGGATGTGTTTCACAGTCAGTGGGTTAGAGTATGAAGATAGCTACTCCGCCACTGGCCTGTTGTACTACTCTGTTTTTTGGAAAACATTGATAATTTCGAAGATTTATATTAACTTGTTTAAAATGAGTTTCTTGAAGAAATAAGATCTTTGGGCATAATTCGTTACTACCATAAACTGATTTTTTAAGTTCCTTTACAAAAATATGTACACAACGGCAAATCATTTGTATTATTTTTCTTGCCTGAATAAGGAATAACATCGATCATATATTTTGAAGAGCTGTCACAGATCATAACGATTTTGAGACCATACGAATAACGTTTATCAGGTAAATACATTCGAAAAGAGCAACATCCTCGAAATCCTACTAACTGTTCATCCATAGTCAGATAGGATGAACGCTGGCCACTCATTCAGGCCTAATAAAATTTTTCTGATCTTACTATCAAACTGATATTACTATCAAACATATATTTCATGGATAAATGACTGTCTTTATTTGCTGCAGACATTATAAAAATTGCCAAGTAAGATTTTAGCTTCTTTTTACTCATGTAAGAAATATTAGCAGGACTGGCATATTTTTTAGATTGTCTTGTAATTTCAGTATTTGAGTGTAACAGAGTACGACATATTATATCATCTGAAAACAAATCTAAGAAATATTCTTTAACTTCTGTGTAGTTTTTGGCATATTCTTTGGGACCAGCTATAAAATGAATAATATTTCTAGCTGCTGTTTTTATAACAACGAAGGTATTTTGTTTGACCACTTATGCCAGTTTTTACCTTTTAGAGCCCGGATGTACAATAAACTGAAAAACAGTGGCGTTTCCACCTGATGTTTCAGGTACTTCTTCTGTATGTTTTTCGTTTTCCCCAATATTGCTTTTATATCTGGATCCATTAAATTTATAGATGAACTGTTTACACTGGATGGACGAAAAATTTCTGAATTACCACTATTTTTTAAATCAACTACTTCATCTAAATCGTTCTATTCAAACTTCAAAGCATCTTCTTCTAACTACCAGTCACTTCCACTATCTTCAAAAGGTTCCTGCTAACTATTTTCACCATTCATTATACGATGTATTTCATCGTTTATTTCGTTTACGGTTTAAGGTTTTTTTGATGACATAGTGCTACAATTAAATAAAATAATATTTACTACAAATATAAAAAAGAATTAGATAATGACTTACCAAAAACGTCACCGGCGTTCAAATAAACTCGAGAGAGAAAAACTAATGTAGAAAGTGGACTTTTGTAAAATTGACGACGTGCCCTCAAAAAATTTAATACATCATTACATTAGTAATAAAACATACCCACCATCTGTTAAATCAAGACTAAAGAAACAACTACTAATAAGTGTATGGGCATAGGTTACGCGATTGCCCCCGAATTGCGACGAAAACCGAGAAGCGTCGTCAATTTTACGATAGTCCAACTTTCTAGGGTTAAATTAAAAGATAGGTGGATTAAACCAATACAATTTCTATTGCAGTATTTTGGACCCATGAGATTTGACTAATACTAGATTTAAATTATTTTGTTACATGACATATTATTTGTTACATGATACACTAAATCTAAAATGGACCTGATATAGCTCTTAACTGTATTATTTTTCTGAATTTTTATGTAATGTATTGTAATAAGTCTAATTAATAAATATTTTATTTATTGGTTTAAGTTGTACTGGAGTATTAGGTACCCTAGATTGTCATGTAAGACCCGACGCTGGATTTATTTTACCACCAGTAATTACGGCTAAGATAACAACAAAAGAGAAATTTTCCTTTAAGTATGGCAAAATTGAGATCAGAGCTAAATTGCCCAAAGGAGATTGGTTATATCCAAGTAGGTAGATTTAAGTTTTTATTAATTCCTGTACATAATGTTTATGTTTTTATTTAAAAAGGTCTTCCACGCAGAACCAAATTTTTGTAATTGGCTGCTGTTTAAATTCCTTTAATTCATTAGATATTTCGGTTTCTATACCTACAAGGTTCAGTTGTAGTGGTCACCATTTTCTGCGATTAAAAATATATGGAACTTATATATCCAGGTATTATGACATTATTTTAATTTGCCTTTTGATGTCAGGTAGTTCTTGTATTTCTATTCATTCATCACTTTGTGTCATTTCTTAGTTACTGCTATGTTGTTTTGTGTTCTCTCTGTATGGATTTGTATTTCTAAACATTTTTATTTTTCTAGCCTTCGAATGGCCTTCTTTATTCAATTGGCTGTAGTATTTCAAATGCCACCCACTGTGTTTTAGTATCTTAATCAGGTTTTATTTGTATACAAAGACTCTTCATTTGGAATCATTTTTATAACTCTAAAAGTTTCCCATTTTGTATTACTATTGTAGCGAGATTAAATAAAACTAGCGGTTCGAATTTATATACATATATTTATTTATAACTTTACAGTTCGGTAGTATCTTAACAACTAAACTCTACTTCTAACATTGTTACCTATATATACCAAAAGTATTATGTTCGAGAATATTCTGGCGTAGTCCCACCTCTAATTCGCCTACGTGACCGGTTATTCTCTCTCGCACTCGATACACCGAGAAGGTTCTGGAAGAGTATTAGAGATGCAATGCAACCGTTACCTGGGCCATGCCGAGAGCATGTTCGTAACACTATCGTCATTTGAGGGGAGTAATTTTTTTACTTCTTCTTTAATTCTCAACTTCAATTCTTGTTTTATTGTTGGGTGTTTCATAGATAACTGATTTTTTGTAGATTTTTTAAGCTTTTAACCAATTTTGGCCTTTAACTTTATATAGACTCATTAATTTATTAATTCTTGCTAAAATTCTTGAAAAGTAAAGGATAAAGAAATTTTATTTTTTCCTAAAAGAAAACTATTTAATTCTTGACTACTACTTTGTTTTTTGACTAAAACAGTCATTAAAACCATTAAAAGACTAAAATATTATAAATCAGGGTCTGAAAGAAAAGCGCTGATATACTGAACTTTTGGTCAGCACAGAAGTTCTGATTAAGTGTGGTATACTGTATTGACTGTATGAAATTAAACAGCAACTACCATCTGAATACTAAAGGATATTCAAATCCTACATAACAACCAGACTTTTTAGATAAAACACGGTAGGCTAATAACAGCATTGAGACTTAACTCCAGCGTACCTCAAGGTAGTATGCTTCGTCCACTCGTGTACCTATTATACACGGCTGACCTACCTTCTTTTGACCAGTGCTCTTAAGCAACATTTACTGATCACATCGTTATCTTGTTTTTAAATAAAAATCACTTGGAAGCATCTAGAAGGTTACAAGACATTTATTTTTAAAACGATTTCTCTGCAGGCTCTCTTCAGTTATTCTAACATGGTGTTAATTTTGCATAGGTCATCTCTTAAATCCATGTCATCAGCGTAATTCAGGGGATGCAGTCTTTTCCCGTCAACACTCATCCTTTTATGATACCAATTAAGGGTTTTAAAAATACGTTCGATGACAGTTATAAAAAACTTTAGCGATAGTGTGTAACTTTATTACATATGTCGCATTTCATAAAATGCCTATGTGTTCTATAAATAATAATTATGTTTTAGTATTAACTCTAAATCCCGTGAAAGACGAATACGGTCCTGGATATGACTCTGGTCAAATCACAATAGCTTTTAGTCCAGGAAACGCTGTCTTAAGTCACGACGTATATGGTGGAATAGTCATAAGTGGTTCTCCTGTAGGTAGAAAATATGGACTCAAATCTGTATCCAGAAGTTCTTCATGGTATAGTTCGTATTACAGATATGCAGTCACCTGGAATGAAGGTATACAATATTTACTTAACTATTGATTAAATTTTGAATGGGTTGGTAGAAATGTGAGTCCATTTAATTTAGGTAAAAAGATATAAATAAAAGACTTACTCATAATCAATTTATTTACCCTGGCCTAACCGGTTTCGCATATAACAATTTGATATGCATCTTCAGGCCTCCGGTAAAGTAACTAAATGCTGAAATCACAATTTGCCAGTATTAAGGTACTGTGTCTGGTGAAGAAAATATGTAAATTATGCCAATATTACATTATTTGTCCACAGTTTTAAAAGTGCAATTTTAAAAATATATATGAATGTTACTTACATGCAGATATAACGAATGTTGTTATATTCACGTGAAAATATAAGGTTTAGTTATGGTTTAGCTATACCTTAGCCGATCGGTTTCAGTTTTAAGCCCCTCGAAACTCGCCTTTCATCCTTTCGTCCTAACATTAGGTCCAATGTTATGTTTGCTGAAACTAGTCGGTTTAAAAAAAGTTTTTTTTTTAAACCGACTAGTTTAAACCGACTAAAAAAGTTTAATAGTACCACTATTTTTTAGATGGCATAAGTTTATCGGTTAATGACAGGATATATGGAACAGTTTTTCCTCCATCCGGTGGATTCTCAACGTTAGCAAAGGCTTTAAATATCAAAAATGCTGATCGATGGAAGACTGGATCGTTATTTGCTCCTTTCGATAAAGAAGTAAGCAAATAATTTTATATTTACGTCGACGCAGACATATATATTTTAGTAGAATTTCTTGGGTTATGCTCTTAAAAAAGATTCTTTATTATACTAAGACATTTTTATTCACTTTTTCGACATTTCGGCAGGATATCCAAGCCTTTTTCAAGAAATAATATTGACTAACAAACATTTTATCAAAAGACATAGGTTTAATATGAGAAACTTTTGACTAACCAAGCATGTAAAAATTGATTGCTAACAAGTATACAATTAAACATCACTATTAAAATAATAAAAGCTTAGGACAGACCCACTGAGTCACTTCATATAAAATGTATTTTAAAACACGTTTATGCATTTATGTATTTTAAATTAAATTAAAATATATCTTGTTTAAATTTTTGACATCTTTTCTTGACACTATTATTTTTTATTTCTGTAGACTCTTTTTCCTGTTATGTTCACTTTTTAGAATCTTAGTTTTGTCAAAATCAAATTTATGTTAATTTTCGTTTTTATGTATTATGGGGGCGGTTGAGTTTTGTTGTCATATTTGTGAGAACGTATTCTCGATTTAAGTATTTGACTGGTTTGTCCAATATATACCCCATCGTAATTCGAGCAGGGAATTTCATTTACAACATGCGATTTTTTTAATTGACAGTTTTTTTTGTTTTATACAATTCTTTTTCAAAAGATTGTGGTCTTTATGAGCAACTGTTATATTATTTATACACAGAAGATTTGCAAGTTGTTAAACCTTACAGGGGGAGACATCTAGTTTTTCTTTACAGTAAAATGTATGCAGTCATGAGTTGTATTATATCGACATCCTCTCTGATGTCTTCTTCGAGGTTTTTGAGATCTCGGTCTCTTTACCCTCCAGACACTACTATACTGTTCACTAGTCACTGCTTTACTGCTGCTACTGTAGATAGCAGACGGATCATTTGTATTGTCGATGATGGGGGTGGGGGTTGGCGCAAACATTTATGACGGCGGGATTTTAACTGGAAGGTGGAACGAACGATATTTTCTTCGCAAGTCATATCTGTGCATCTTTGGAATAATATATGTAGACTTAACAGTGCATATCTCGTAACTACGCCTTATATGAATCCAAACCGTGTGTCTTGTATTCTCTCTTCGCATAGCTTGCGATGTATAATTTTAAGAAAAAGTTTTAGTGTATGGCTCATTAGACTTATTAGTCTATATTCTCCGCACTTTTTCGCTCTCTGTTTCTTTGGTAACGTAATAAATTCTGAAACTAGCCAGTCTTTTGGAAAATTGAAGATTTTACATAGTATTCTTAAAGATTCATTATCAAGAAGTTTAAGAAATTCAGACTGTACCTACTCCGTCTGGTCCTGGAGCTCTCCCTTCTTTTAGTGATATCATGGCTGCTCTTATTTCTGCCACTAGTAAAGGTGGTCCGTAGGTATTGGGGACTGGTTCTCCCTCTTATCAAAAAGTAAATTTCGTATGTAATTTTTCCAGGTATTATCAATACTCTCTTTGTCCACAATTACCTCTCCGTTGTCATTACCAAGTTTACCTATTCTTCTGTTTAAACATTTGCCTGTAATTTTTTCTTGCCTTTTTATGCACGTTGAAGTCGTCGTATTTACTTTGTAGAATTTAGATTTCTTGGCATTTCTTTGTATTTCTCGTTGTAATGTTTTATGCACAAGTATGCATTAGAAGTTTTTAACTTCATTGCAAGTTTTACAAGCTAACCACTGTAATTTTCCCATTTATTATTTTATTAAATATATTAAATATATGTATATTAAACAAAATAATGATTGTAATTTTTAGATGTATATATCAGTGGGTGTTGGAGCAGGTGGATTAAATTTTGAAGATAGAACCGACGGATCTAAACCGTGGAGAAATTATGAACGTTTAAGTTTCAAGAAATTCTATCAGGCACAACAAAACTGGAGTAGTACATGGGATGAAGACAGTCGACTATCCGTTACATCTATTAAAGTATGGGCATTATAATCGGCTAACTTTGGAACCACAAATTGGAAAAAATTTGATGCTTGAGGAAAAAATTTTTTCCGATATTTTTTACGCCTATAATAAAAAACGATTTTGATAAGCAACTTATTCGCAATTAGTAAATTGCCGTGCTTGTATGCTTTTATGATAGATACATATGCTAATAAAACAAGAAAATAAATAGTTGTATAATGAAACTATTAGTCGTCTATACAGAGATTGTATTATATTAAATATAAAACGTTTTGTGATAATAGAAAAAAAAAACAAATAAACATCTTGTTTTGAAGTTTTGTTGTTTAATATTATAGCTTTTACTTGTTTAATATTTGCTAGATATTACGAGAGATTAAAATTTATTTATTTAATTAAATCAATTGTGCATCGACTTCTTATCGTGCTTGGCTCCGGCTCGGGCCGGAATTGCAAAAGTAAATTCTAATTATATCGTTTTATGTACTGATTTGCAACAAGTTCTTTTTTGCCCTAATCTGACTCACTCATCAATCTTCTACCAGCGACAACTTTCTTCGTTTAACTACGCTGTTCATAATATGGGGAGTAATACTGCTACAATGATACTGTGGAACGAAATAATGGCGCATCGAGGCCCTATTGAGATAGCATCAGCATTGCAGCTTTATATAACTGAAAACTTCAATCGTCTTGGTCCAGACCAAGAAAGAAATCTTGTTATTTGGTCAGATATATGTCTCTGCCAAAATAACAATTGGAAAGTCATAACATTACTTCGACTACTGATGTTAGAAAAATACTTCATCCAAATTAAGCAAAAGTTTCGAACTAGTGGGCACAGCTTTCTGCCCTGTGATAGAGACTTTGACCTCATAGAACGCATCAAAAAACTTTCATGGGTTTATATCCCGTTTCAGTGGACAGATCTAATTGCAAAAGCTAGAGTTAAAATCGATTTAAAGTTATCTACATACATCAAACATTTTTTTAAAATTTTATCAACGTAGAAAATGTAGTATGGAAAGATCTAAAGTGCAAAATAACTCAGACAGTGTGGATACAAATTAGCTCAGATGATCCAAATACTAGACAGTTAAGAAAATCCCACAACACTATTCAACCATGGTTACCTTATTCTTTAAAGTCAACTAAAACGCCTATTCGCTCCGTGCGTGACCATGGTAGGGGTACTTTGAAACGATGCCAGCGTGCGTAGCGGCGAAATATGACAAAATTGGCCCTACCTTTTTACGCATAAATTTTATCAAAAATGTGTGCAAATACATATTGCGTATTTAATTGTGCTAATAATAGCAAAAATAGTAAATGTAGTTTTTATAGGTTCTCAAAGATTACATATAAATTAGAGAAAAGAAAAAGATGGATCCGTACTATTAATATGAAAAAGTTAATATCACATAACTTCATTTTTATGCAATTGAAATAGGAAAAATTTAAATAATTTACCTTAAATGATATTTTATAAGGCTTCAAGCTAACTGCAGAGTGCCTGATGACTTTAGCTTTTATATTATAACTTTTACTATTACTGCTTTTAAATATATGCTCTTTCACGTGAAAAACTTGATTTGCCAGTACTAGATTTTTCCCTTTCTTTTCCGTTTGTGGTTAAAAAGATATACTATGATGAATTTTGGGAATCCCAGTTTATAATACTACATTTATTTTGTACATAAACTAAAAAAATATAATTAAAAAGTTAATTATTAATAATTGTCATTTTCGCATGTATTTAACAATGTCAAACATATGTCATATGTTTAACCTGAAAATTGGTAGGTCCAAAATTGTCAGATGAAGGCGGTAGGTCTCGTGTCAGTCACGCACGTAGCAAATAACTAAAGTCACTCTTGCTGAACTTGCACAAGCCTATGAAGGACTACTACCAATTAAAAAAGAAAAACATGTCAATTTATTAAATATTGCCGAATATATTTCACTACAGTATGTAAGCTAGTATCAAAATCTTAAGTGAATAATATTATTTTAATATGTACGTGATATAAAACAAGTAATTTGTTAATAATATGTACGTTTCTTAATTTCATGTGTACTTCATTTTTTATTTATAAAACAACGTTTTAACCGCCTTAATTTCACACAACAACGTTTTTTTTAACGTTTTGAGGTTTGTATTTTGAGAACGATATCCGAAGTGGAAATTGAAACGTCAATAAACTTACTTTAACCTTTAATTGTGGCTTATTCCCATTTAAATAGTAATTACTTTAAAATGCCACAAGAAAATTGCTTCAGAACAATATTAAGAAACCGTTATGGGCCCAGCGTTATTCAAAATTTTCGGAGATTGGAAATTCTTTGCAAGAAAGTGGCAGATTGTCAAAATTCAATAAAATTTTTATGCTTGTATTTTGAGAAAGATTTGAGAAAGAAAGAAGAAGTGGAAATTGAAACGTCGATAAACTTACGTTAACCTTTGATTGTGGCTTATTCCCATTTAAATAGTAATAACGTTTGAACCGACCGACGGGGATTTAACACGTTGTTTTATTAATATTAATCTGAAGCTATTTTCTTGTGGCATTTTAAAGTAGATACTATTTTATTGGGAATAAGCCAAAATTGAAGGTTAAAATAAGTTTATTGACGTTTCTTTTTCCACTTCGGAAATCGTTCTCAAAATATAAACATTAATAAATACAATTTATTAATTGTTATATAAAGAGCATGACAAGCTTTAAACTAAATTTAAAGGAATTTTTGATTGCACACATTTTCTATTCAATTGAAGAATTTCTTCAATTTTAAATATTTTTTTTGTTGTTAGTTTGTTTACTTGTTTTTTTTTATTTAATCTACTGACCAATTCCTCTCTTGAAGAAAAAAATATCACTAATATCTGCATTAGTGAATACTGTATAGTTTAAATATAACGTATAAATAATCATTTTAGTTTTAGTTATTGTTTTAAATAAATTATTTAATAATTAAATACTCTAAATCGTCGTTATTTTATTGTTCCCAAATTGTCCTGAATACGTACCTGTCACACATTTGCTAGCCTTTGCGCATCTGTTTGTTGCCTGAATGTAATATCTTTCGTTTCAATAATCTAAGGATATGCCTATCCTTGCTGACTGTACTCATTTTAGTTTCGCGGATAAGTTACATGAGGATAACAGGAAAAAAGCGACTGATGCTGTCCTGAAGTTGAGGTTAGGGAACCATGTTGGAGTTCTATTACCCAGGACTTCCACATGAAGAGCATTTGGGTGATAGTTGTGCCCCTATCGCGCATCAGAGTCCTATATGGGGGAAAGGGATGTTCTGGAGCATTGAAGCGCGGTGGAGTGACTCCTGAGTTAATACCCCTCGCTCTAATGAATTGTTACACCCAAACGTAATTCTTAGGGGTGAATATGTTTCACAGGCTGGGTTTAGTTAAATTGCTTGCTAGCTTGCAGTACTTAAGAATTTTGGCAAATTTTCACCAATAGTGACTTTTCATTGTGGTTTACCTTTTACTCATTGTTTGTCACATATATCTACATACCTAGTAATGTCTTTACAAGCTTAAAAGCGAAAGCACAAAACTCTGGCAATTAAAGAAAAAGAATGATATTTTGGACCGCTTAAATCGCAATCAATTCTATAGTAATTTATTAAAGAATACGCCGTATGGCAATCTACAATTTATGACATTACAAAGACTAACGAGAAGATTCAAACCTTCGTGTCAACTACTAACTGTGGTCCAGGTAAGAGACAGGCATTCAATTAAGTCGAACATCCGGAAGTGGAAGAAGTTTTATTCATTGGGTTTTTCAATAAAGCAACGCGCATGCGTCCTATCTGCGATCCATTTAAGCTAAGTTTTTTTACAAGGAAATAATAAAAAAAGACGACTTTGTGGTTAGCAAGAGATGGTAAGAACGTTTTAAAAAGTCATCATGGCATATGTTGAATGACTCTAATGGGAGAGAAACTTTCTAATCATGCAACCTGTCTAAAGCAATTTACATTAAGATTGTTACAAAAAGTAAGATTTAGATCGTAGTCTGTCACAGGGATACAATCAGATGAATCAGGGCTTTTCTTACGTATGATATATAACAAAATGTTTGTTTCATGTAACAAAAATTCTGCACTTGGACGTGCTAAACATGGTAGTCGTTGAAAAATCTAATAAATCAAGTGCAAATTAATAAATCAAAAAACACAAAACATAAATTATTACGGACAAAAAATGCGTAGATGATAAAAGAACGTTCTCAAAAAGCGGTTCGATGAATGTTTCGTGCCAGAAGTTAAAACATTCTTAAAATATAATAATTTTTCTCAAAATGTGTTATTGCTTTTAACGGTATAAACGTCAAATGTTTGTTGTTTTTATTCAAATAATTATTTTATTCCAGATTTGTTTGATTATAATTATTTTTTAGCCTTTTGTTTTGTTTTACCATTTGTCTGGTAAAAATAGTTGCTGCTCAACTTTTCTATCAAGTAAGTAAATAGTCTGGCATATGTTATGACTGTTGGGCCGATGTTATTCCTGTCCATCTTTACTTTATGTGTGCTGCTTTTTCTATTTGACATAGGTTTCACCTTCGTAATATTTCATGTCCACTCATTACGTTTTCTGTCTTCCAACCCTCGATCTTATCATTATTCATGTTTGGCATCCGTATGTCATCACTGATAAGATGCATTGGTCGAAGAGTCTTGTTGCCAAAAAAAAACAAAACGTTTTTAATTATTAACTATAAATAAAAAATTAGAAAATGTTACAGTTTGAATTGACTTAGCTTATTAAATTTTTTAATTAGAACTAAAATTAAATGAGTTATTAGTTAACGATTTACTGGAGCTAAGAAAAGCTAACAAATAATTTAAAGAAAACTCTTTCTTCACAGTGCCCACACCTTCACATAATCAACTTTTAAATGGGAGTCACTGGTTTCCATTTTCCAAGTTGGTAACCAATCATTTCGTGCATTCCAAAATGTAGTTGGAGCATATGGTGATAAATTATTCCAAGGTTTCCTTGCCGGTATGTTGATAGCGTTGTCGGGAAAATAACTTAGACCACCCACAGCCAAATTGATCAGAAAGTGAAATTCTTGATCATAAGGAGCCATTTTAGTACCATTTATCCAAGGATTTTTAAGACCTGTTGAATTTAATGCTCCCAATTGCCAAAATCCTCCTGAAGACGGAATAACTGCATTGACTTCATTATCGTCAACTAAAATTAACAAAATAACTTTAAATAAACAAATATTTTAAGTAAATATTGTAAATATCTAAATATCAAAGGTCAAAGGCCAATGAAAAGTAATAAAGAACACTGAAATCTTTACAACCAGAAGTTACAAATACTATTGTTGGAGAGGATAAATTAATTACCAAACTTTCCACATTTTGGACAGGCGTAGTTGAACACGTGATTGCTACAAAATATTTTAGAACCACTGAAGCAATAAAACACTTTTTTTCAATTTATCAATAGCGAACTTAAGGGCTGATTCAACACATTGAAAATTATCGCAATTCTGATGATGACAAAAATTGTTATACAAATATCATTAGCTTTACAGTGCTTAGGGTAAGTAACAAAAGATACAGGGAAGTCAGCAAAACAAAACTGGTATACAATTTAACACCCAAGCGCCAAAACACCCAGGTGTTCACTTGCTGGCGTCAAATTCACACTGTTGTCTATAACAAGCAACGGGCAGGGAAAATAAAGCTGGACCGGTCATAGATACATTAACACGAGAGCTGAGCACGTGAAAAACACGTCAACAAGTAGAAGACAAAAAAATATCCTCAAAAATAGGCCGTCTTGAGAGCCACTACCTAATCGCTCTGCTCTTTTAAGATAGAGTACGCTCGCTTTGCCTGGTCCTAATCAACCAACGCTATAGAAGTGAATGGGATTCTGAACGGAACATACAAAATAATAAACTTTATAAAGTAAACTCCAATGAAAACTCTATAGAGCCATTGATTTTGCTAGTCGCAATTGCCGCAGAAAAACAGACGAATTCATAAAATAAGCCAGACTATTGATGATCACCATTCTTTTTTCGAAGCCGCGTGCATGTCTAAAAGTCTAATATTTCACAGCAGATTCCTGGGTGTAGTCTTGCACGGCACACCAGCTAATTACCTACTTCTCGAGGAGATGCCCAGTGGCGCAAACTCTAGGGGGTTGGAACTGAACTGAATAAGAACTGGCGTAGCAGCAGTGAAAACAAACCATATAAAGAGGGGTTCTAGATACGAAACAGATAATAAATGCCAATGTGGTGTCATTTAGAATATGTGCTATTTACTGATCTGTCCAGTACCTGCCCTTGTCCTTCCAAGGCAAAAAAGTTAAGTAAGTATGGTAATTAAGTAGTGAAAAAATAAGAAAAAAAGATCAGTATTTCAATGTAAAGATCAATCTACACATAAGTGAAATATGTAATTGATAAATGTTAACTAGTATAGAAAATTTCTAAAAGAAATTAATAACTTACTTGAAAATTTAATGTAATCTGGAGTCCATTCTAACTGATACTTGTGAAATTTTTGATCATATCCCACATCCAAAAATGAATCGAAATGAGTTTTATAGAATTGGTTGTAATCTGGGTTTGGACCTCAATTTAGAGTGCATCCAACGGTTTGCACACCAATTTTATGACCGCTGTCTGATATCAGCTGTCGATTCCCTCTACTTTCCATCATATCGATTTCTCCAGATGTCGGCCAGCCACCATATTTCCAATCGGTTGGTAGCAACCAAATAGCTAAAAATATGCTTCTTAAATTTAAACGTGAAGAGTAAATATTATTTAGTTATTTTAAGTTTTTTTTTATTACTATACACTAGAAATAAACAACTGAAAAATTCGAAATTTTTATTTTACATTTCATTCTTCAGATTAAAAAACTTTTGGAACAGACGCTTTATGGAAGTCATAAAAACCGTAAGTGACAGTACTAGAATCTATAAAACTAGATATTAAGCTGGATATTAAATATCTAGAAAAGATCGGACAAAATGGCTACTCTCCAAGATACTGCAGCGATCACTAAAAAATTTCAACCGCAATATATTTTGTTCTGTGTTTTGTATATTGTAAATGTTTCATATGAAATTGGCGAAATCATAGCAAAATATGACGTTTATTTTCAAAATAACGAAGACCATACAAGAAAATCTAAGATTGGCCAAATAATGAAGAGAAGCTTGGTCAGGTTAGGTTGTTACATTAGATGGCCACTCGAGAGATTTAACGCACTCCCTGTAATTGTATGTAGTTTAGTATATAATATATCAGCAAAAAAACTGTGTACTTGACCATTATGAAAAATCAGCCCATGAGCCAGAACATACCACCACTTAAAAGAACCACCGAACTTTATTCGAAGACACACATAATATGCCTAATAGTCTAGTCGTCAAAAACTTGACTTTTAAAAATCATGGGAACAAACTGAATTTTAATGAGAAATTCAATTTTGGAACCCCAAAAAGATGCATAAAAGTTAACCGCTAATTAAGCGCTGGAAAACCAGCACAAAAGTATTGTTTACCGAACTCAACGTTCTCAAAAAGTTAACGTCTGGACTGGCATTTTAGGAGACCACACAATAGGTTTATTTTTTATTGAGGTTAACTTGAATAGTAGAGTATATCTCGATTTGTTACAGAATCATGTTCCCGATATTCTTAATCTTCCTGATCTAAATCTGGAGAATGTTTGGTTCCATCAAGACGGTTGTTCAGTTCATAACGCTCGATCAATTAGGGAGTATTTAAACAATACTTTCTCGAATCGAGTTATAAGTGGAACAAGCGATATTAAGTGGCCTGCGCGATCTCCAGATCTTACACCCATGGACTTATTTTTTTGGGAACATTTAAAAAGCATCATCTACGATCATCCTGAGGCTAGAGCCCTCTGCTATCCGTCCGCAGAAGTTTTTATGACAGGTTGGGATAATGTTCAGTCGTAAAAGATCAAATATTTGAATCATATATGTAGGGCATAAAGAATTATTTCTTTTTTTAATTAGAAATTATTATTTTTTTAAATTAAATAGAATTATTTTTTATTTTCAATAAGGGTATATTTTTTGTTTTATCTTTTTAAAGAAATGTGCTTTTATTTTTAATTCGACTACAAAAAATTGTTCACATTATTAAAAACCGATACAAATCATCGCCTTATAAAGGTCAGTGTATTTGTATAGAGTTTATGTACTCTGAAGCTGCGGCCACAACGGCGCACCGCACATCACATAGTACAACGCACAGCACCATACCTCGCACCTAGCTTAGCCTTTGCTTTGCACATTAGTGGCCGTATTGACGCACCGTGCACCGCACATTTATTTGGTAATGATAATGAAAATATACAGGTTTCCCCTGGAAAGCTCAATAATGAAGCAAAATGGATACGAGAAAACTTTAAAACTTATTTCTGTAGTCATTAAAATACAATTTATTATATATTTTTATTGTTTTATTTAAATGTTGTTTCACATTCATCTGCCACTTCTTTCCACAGTTTTGATAAAACCAAACTATTGTGGTGGCTTTTGCTTTTTTGTTTCAAATTGGTTCACACCAAACACACAACTAATAATTAATTTGTCTTTATCCATTTCTAGAATAATCACTGTGCGAAGTGCGAAGATCAGAAAATACTAGGCTCAATTTACGTAGGCGAGGCGTTGGTACCCAGCCATGTGCGAAAGAAGGAGCGGTGCGTCGTTGTGGCCACGCGCATTTACGGCAATGCTTGTATTTACTTTGCTTCAGCGAGGCTATGGTCAAGGCTAGGTTCGGTGCGATGTGCTGTGCGCCGTTGTAGCCGCTACTTAAGAAATGAACCGGTTATATATAACGAAAACTAACATCGAAGGAGGGAGATGTACATCCCATGCTTTGTTAGTTATTACTAAATGATTTTCTGTCATGGTGTCGGAGGGATTCGGAGAATTACAATTACCTTGTACGAGGCAATATTGCCTATTTTAGCGCTTTATGTAGTGGGCAATATCTAATCCAAAACTTAACGTACTTTATATATAATATTTAAATATATTTATATATTTAAAGTTGCAAATTAAAAACAGTAGCATCATTAATAGACTGTTTGTCAAAACATCCTTGTTAAATCCTTTTCCATTTGGTCTAGAATCATCTTACATTACATCTTCTTCTTCTACGGCACTACAGCCCAAATTGAGTCTTGGCCTTCTTTATTTTTTGCCTTTGCCTATACTTGTCTGTGGCTGATCTTCTCCATACACGGACTCCTAAAAGGGCTAATGCGTCGCTGTTTACTGTATCTTCCCAGCGCTTTTTTGGCTTTCCAACCGGTCTCTTTCCCTGCATTCTAGTATTCAGTGCTCTTTTTGGTAGCCTATCCTCTCCCATTCTTATCACATGTCCGGCCCATTGCAATCTTTGTATTCTAATGAAGTCTAACAGTGGTGCTTCCTTATAAAGTTTATAAAGCTCGGTATTGTATCGACTTCTGAAGATTCCGTTTTCCCTCACAGGTCCTAGTATTCTCCTCAGTACTTTTCTTTCGAATATGTCGAGTTTGCTTTTGGATGTTTCTTTCAGGACCCATGCTTCACTGCCATAGCATGCTATTGGCCGAATTAAGGTTTTATAGATTCTCATCTTTGTATTTTGTTGGACATTTTTAGACCGACATATATAGGAGAGGGCAAAACAAGCTCTGCTTGCTTGCGTTATTCTCTTCAATATTTCTCCATCTTCTGATCCGCTGGCATATATTTCTACTCCCAAGTATGTAAACTTTCCAACTGTTTCAATGTCATCTTCATGTATAATGTTTTGTGGGACTATATTTCTTTTCGTCTGTATATTTTTGTTTTTTCTGTGGAAATTTCCAGACCTAGTCTTTTTGTTGCGTTTTTAACTCTGCGTATTTTTCCTGTGCTTCTGTTGATGTTCTACTCATAATATTAATATCATCGGCATAAGCGGCCAGTTGAACCGTTCGGTTGGTTAGTAGGTTTCCTCGTCCAGTTTGCATTTGCCTAACCGCGTACTCCAGTGCCAGGTTAGACAAAGTTTACATTACATACCTAAATCAATCAATCAAATCAATTTAAGAAAATGAAACTAAGTACATACCTGGCCATAACCAATCACCTGCTGGATTCTTGGCACGAACTTCAACTTTTCCGTATTTGAACGAAAAGGAATACGCTGTACGAATTCGAGCACTCTTTATGGGGTTTAATATCTGCGTTTTCGTTCCAACTCTAAGACATCCAAACCACGCACTATTTGTACATCTGAAAAATATTTTATTTTAAATAATTAAATATTGCACTGAAATAAAATTATATTATAACGTTAAAATAGATGTCTTTTTGGTATCTAAAATTGTGTCTAAAATTTTATTTGTAACAGCCAAAATTTTTTCACATTTAACACGTACTAAGATGTCAATAAAAATAAAGTTAATTCAGTTAAATATTAGTCTTTTAGTGTTCGTTTTTCATTTATATTATTCATATTGACACCTAAACGAAATGCTTAAGTAGGTGGAGGAAAGTTCACTGAGAATTTGCGTTTTTTCTTTGAGAAAATACCGTATAATAGCTTTCTCAAAATTATATCGTTCGAAGTGCAAAAAACCGGAATATTTGAAGAACAACAGAGCTTTCGACGAAATAGCTCAATGGTTGATGCGATATTCATTACCCACCAGATAGTAAAGTTGTCAGAGATTTGGTTTCTAAAAATCATACAAATATGCTCAATTTTGCTGAGAATGTCAATTTTGGGACTCAAAAAAAAACAGGTTACCACTTTTACCCGAAGGCTTCCTCTCAAACCCCTCCCCCTCAGCCGTGGGGGAAAAACGTCAAAATCGATTTACCAAGAAACTGTACGCTGTAGAAAAAATGTTTTAAATAAAAAATATTTTTTGATAAGATTGTTCCATAGACAAAAATCAAAATACGTTTTAAAGGTGAGAAGTGCAGATTTCTTATAAATTTACCACAATAGACAAAAGTCAGTTTCCGTAAGATGTTAAGTAAATAAACGTTAACCGACTTTTACCATTTTTTACGATTCAATAATATTTATCAGTTTCATTTGTAAGCAGTTTTAAACGTTTTTTAGATCGTTTGTAATGTGTAAGTTTAAATTTAGCGTTTTTTAAACATACTTTAAATGCCTCACATTTGTTGCTAAAACTTAAAACCGAAATTTTAGGCTACATGTTTTGAAGATTGGCATCTAGTCATGAAAATTTCATTACTAGATCGGTGATCGGTCATTAAATTTATTTAACACCTTTATAGAAGCTGACTTTATTTGTGGCAAAATTAAAAAAATTGCACACTAAAACTGCTCTCTTCACCTTTAAAACGGATTTTGATTTATGTCGATAGGACCCTCTGATCGAAAGATATCAAATTTTTATCGTCGAGCTGGTGAAATTTGATTTAAAATTGATTAACATAATAAACATTTTTGATCAAAATTATCTCAGCTACAGTTTTTATTTAAAATAATTTCATCTACGGTGTACAGATTCTTGGTAAAACGATGGTTTCCGTTTTTTCTCCCTTATGGTATAGGATTTTAGGGTTAAGCCGGATAGTAAAAGTAATCAAATTTTGTGCATCTTTTTGGGATCTCAAAATTGACATTCTCAGCAAAATTGAGCTTGTTCGTATGATTTTTAGAGGTAAGTGGCATTTCGTCTCTGACGAGTGGAGTAAGATAGTGGAATAGGCAATTGAATTTAACAAAACTGCTTATTTATGCTTCGAGGGCCGTACGAAGGAGTTTGATAGATCCTTAGAAAGATAGTTTGAAAGACCTACCCTTAGATGTCCTTAAACTATTTAGATCTGGAACTATAGATCCTGGAATTCAAGCACTCATCAAAGAAACGAACATCAACAACAGTACCTGAGCAAGGAAAAGAAGAGACAAAAATGAGAAAAGAGAAAAAAGAACAAGAGCAAGAGTGCAATAGCAAGAGTGGAAAACTGGCTAAGAAAATATCTATACAGATAAGGCTAAGACAAAATGAAGTTAAATGTGTCGATAGCAATTAAAGTAAATTGTATACTCACGCTTAATCAAGCCATTAAGAGCGATGCTGGGAATATTTATATTCCACTATGCATCAACAATTTACCCATATAAATTACCATCTTTCTTGTACTCATTGCGTCGAGTAAGAACGATAAATATACGAAAATGGTAGACAAAATCCTCAGACAAATTCTCTTCAAGTTAGTGATTGATGAAATCATAAAAGAAGTTAAAATAGCAGAAAAAGAGGCTGATGGCGTATTATATCAAATTTCCGAACAGCAGAAATCTTAAATCAAAGCACAGACTAACAAAGCAGCAATGATATTTGAATACCTACGTGACATTACGTGAAGAAACAAACGGATGAGTATTTCTATAAGATTTAAACTGAGAACATATTAAGAACTGCGCAAGACCTATGCAATCGAGACCAGAGCAAAAACAGCTGCAACCATGTTCTTAGTCATTATCGTTGTTTCTGGTACGTATAATAATAGTGGTCTAATTATTGTATTATAAATGTTCATCTTGGTTTAATTAGTCACTATTTTGCTTTCCAAATAAGTAGTCCAGAGCGAAAAGAGCTGCAACCATCTTTTTTAGTCCTTGTCGTTGTTTCTGCTAGGTATAATAATAGTGATCTTATTATTGCGTTATAAATGTTCATCTTATTTTTATTAGTCAGTATTTTGCTTTCAAAATGAAGTAACCTTCAAATAAGCTTTATTCGCGGCAAATATTTTTTCTTTTATTTCTGAAATTCTTATTCTCTATTTCTCAAATTCTGAACACCCTATTTCGATTTTGTCTTTTATTAGTTTTTTTCCTAATCGTAATATTTTTGTTCTTTCTTCATTTAATCTGAGTCCCACTGTCTCCCCTTTCTCTTTTATTTCTTCCAGCATTCAATTTTTTATTTGAGATGCGTCAATCCCGAGAATTAATGTGGGCGCCCTCTAGGAAACAATTTATTCATAGAAACTAAAAAATTTTTTGTTTAATTCACAGATAAAATAATATTTAAAAATCATGTTTGATTCTAATATTTCATGTTCGTATCTAATAAAGGAGCTAAGAAATTGTTTTTAAAATATGCACTTTAGGCTTCTAACCTGTTATTTTAATGGGAATAAGCCACAATTGAAGTTTAAAATAAGTTTATTGACGTTTCAATTTCCACTTCGAAAATCGTTCTCAACATACAAAACATTAATAAATTAAACAAATTTTATTTTTTGTTACTTCGTAAAAAATTTTTCTAATATTTTAATTTTATCTGACTCATTTATATTGTTAATTCAGACATATATTATACATTTTAAAGTAAAACGACTTTAAACTGATATTGCCAATATTGCTGAGTTGTGTTAGTGCAACAACTTTATTGTAACATACTTCATTCGATTATATGAAATCAACTTTAACTTAAGAATATCCGTCAGAAAACATTTAAACTTCAATTGTGGCTTATTTCCATTAAAATAGTAATTAATTTAAGATGCCACAAGAAAACAGCTTCAGAACTGTACTTTGTATCCAGTACTAGTAGTAGTAATACCATATATATATATATATATATATATATATATATATATATATATATATATATATATATATATATATATATATATATATATACAGGGTGGTCCTTAAGTAATTGTACAAACAGAAACCGTAGATTCTGCTCTTTAAAATATTACGATTTCAGCCAACTTGCTTTAATAAAATGTTGATATTAAGAAAGATACAGGGTGTTAAAGTGGAAATTTAAAATTTTATTTTTCGCTATAACTTTTACGTTTGTAAACCTTTTTGGACAAAAATTTACAGTTGAATGCTTTTGAGTAGGATAAATTATAATTTTATACTTACTTTAATGTAACTAATAGAGGGCGCCACATATGCCACATGTGTGACATAAATTTGCTATTAACCTTTTTACTCTTTAAGCTAGGTCTATTTGTGTTAAAAAATATTAAAGATACATTATTTTTACAAAGAAAAGGTATACTTGTTAGCAACCTGAAAATTCAACCGTTTTCGAGATAAATGCACTTTATAAGTCAGCTGCACAATAACTCTTAGTTTGATATTTTTGCAGTAAAGCACTGAATACCTGTAGATAAGCATAATGCATAGTTTATTCTTATTAAAACAACTCAAAGATGATAATGTAATATCACAAAATGCTTTGGTATGGGTGCTAAATGTCTTATTGGAGAAAAGATATTTCATCTTCTTCTTTGGGTGCCGTGTCCGTATTCAGACGTTGGCCATCATCATGTTTACAATTTCCCTTTGCTATCGCTTCTTAAGTTTCTATAATGGCGTTGTATTACTTTTTCTCTATTGTAAAATGCTAAAAATCCAAAATATGTGGTTTATGCAAAATGGTACACCACCACATTCTAGAGAGAAGGCAGTTAGAACATACTTAAATACAACTTTTCTGAACGTTGGATTGGTCGTGGTAGTCATATTTCTTGGCAATGTGGTGAGATCTTGATATAATTATTTAATTCATAAAAAATCCGAAAAGAATACTTATTGTTCATTACGTAAATTGTTTACCGATTTTTATTAGGACAAATAGAAACTAGAGCACAGGTACTGAATAACACATATGTGTCCTGTTTCATAATACTTTTGCTACAAATCTAACCTGAACGACTCAGCATTTTTACAAAAACATCATCGTTGTCCTAACAACCGATATTGTTATAAATATAGTAAACACACAGGCAATTTAGGTTAGAATAATATTAGTTCGTTAGTAAATCATAATAGTCCATTTGTTCGAGATGTAATATATTACATATTTAATTTATATATGTAATAGATGTAATGTTTAGATGTAATGTAATAGATGTAATAGTTACTCGTAAGCTGTAACGTTTTCATATAAATAAGTAATGTCATCGATAGGTTATTCCGTATGTATATAAGTAACTATTGAACGAGATACATCACAGTTTAATACATTATTTAACTTCTGCGACAAATAAGATTTAGTTTCATAATATACCATAAGATTTGGATATGTATCTAAAATAATATATTCATCCATTATACATTATAGCCACCATGTAGCGCCGAATTCAATCCGCTTGATTTTGGTGTATGGAACGCATTACACGTGTATAGTATATACACTGTGCATAGAACGTGTCTATAAGAATCCCATAAATATTCGCAACCAACTATGGGAAGAAATAAATACTTCAGCAGTTTCTTTAGAACCAATGATGCTATTTAATATGAGACGATCTTTTATGGAATAATTGACAAATGAATTAAAGAAAATGGTGGACATATCGAACACTTACTTTGACAAAAAGTTATGTTATTTAGTTTAACTATTTCTTAATTTGGTTTGTAAACAAAATGTTTTGATTATGACTTGAATTTAACATAATACGTAAAATGTTTGATGTAAAATCCTATTATTCTGTTATTTTGTCAAATCCTATTATTAATTATCCTGCTGATATATTTATTTTATTTAATATTTCGTTAACTACTAACTTTAGCTAAAGGTATGTTATACCAAAATTCAGAAGTATTAATGTTCTTGTCCATTTTTTTTTCGTTGCCTGGAGTAATTGCCTTAGATCAGAATTATGCAGCTGATTTTTAAAATGCGATTATCTCGAAAACTGTTAAGTTTTGAAGTTATTAACAAGTATAGCTTTTTTTTTGTTAAAATAATGTATCTTTAATATTTTTCAACCCAAATACAGATAACTTAAAGAACAAAAAAGTTAAGTGCAAATTTATACCACATATGTAGCATTAGTGGCGCCCTCTATCAGTTACATCAAATTATAATTTTTCATATTTAAAAGTACCTAGTTGTAAATTTTTATACACAAATGTTTACAAACATGAAAGTTATAGCGAAAAATAAAATTTTAAATTTACACTTTAACACCCTGTATCTTTCTTAATATCAACATTTTATTAAAGCAATTTCTTTTTATATATATATATATATATATATATATATATATATATATATATATATATATATATATATTACATATATATATATATATATATATATATATTTCATTTTATAACAAAATATTATATACTCACTCTTTGCCTAGATCGATAGTACCATTATACAGAAAATCTTTGCCATATTCATCAGCCACAAGGGTCGGTCTGATATGAAGCGTTCCATTTTCCACGTAACTGTTGTTTCTGTTGTTGGTATACCATTGGAATTCCCAATTCTAAAGAGTTTAAATACGTTTAATATAATATTATAAATAACAACAATCTTATTTATATTTAGCGGTTTGTGATTTCAAATTAATTTATTGTAGATAAAACCGCAATCAAGTTAAGTTCAATGGAAACTGAAGTTAATAGTTCGCATAAACTTTTGAAAACTAGAAGATTACGGTTCGAGAAATAATTGGATGTAGTTCTGCATAAAGGAACCAACCCACATTTTAGCAGTTTTGAGATAATGAAGCTTTCGATTATAAAAATTAGTATTCTATAAAATGCAAAACAGAACCAACCCATTTATGTGCATAGTCACGTCATATGTGGAATAGTACCCTTATGTATACTCTAAAACGCGGTTACAGAATTTTGAATAAAGGTCCAAACGGGTTGGTTTCTTTATACAAATTTCATACCTACTTATTCTATTGATGCTTCCGGTTGTGTTTGTATAAACCGTTATCTTTCAGTTTTAGGTGTTAACGAGTGATATAATTATGTCTGTGTCCAGAGGACAATATATGGTGTAGCTAGCACAAAAATACAACAAAGATGAGATATGTACTATGTATCAAATGCATATGATCTTAGCCGAAAACATTGAAGATCTTCAGAGACTGGTGACCAGAATAGCAGAGTATGGAAAAGAGTATGGTCTAACAATGAATGTTAAGAAGACGAAATTTATGAGAATATCGAAAACTCAAAGAAATAACGAGAATCTTCTAATAAACGAAACCAACGTCGAACAAGTGGACAAATATGCATACCTGGGAACAATGATTAACTCCACAAATGATTACAATCAGGAGATAAAAATAAGAATAGAAAAAGCTAGAGCAAATTTCAAAAATAAGAAGAGTTCTATGTACCAGGGGTTTAAAACTTGAACTAAGAGTTAGGTTGGCGAGGTGCTATGTTTTTTCGACTTTATTTTATGGAATGGAATCTTGGACATTGAATGCGACATCAATGAAAAAACTGGAATCATTTGAGCTGTGGGTGTACAGAAGAATTCTGAAAATATTATGGACAGAACACGTCACAAACAAAGAGGTTCTGGGAAGGATGAACAAAGAAATGGAAATTTTAAATTCAATAAAAACAAGAAAATTAGAATATCTCGGACATATTACACGTGGAGAGAAACCTGCAAACATACACCTTGCTCCAACTGATTATGCAGGGAAAGATCCAAGGAAGAAGAGAGAGTGGTACGGATGTACATCAAATGAACTTTTCAGAGCAGCCGTCTCAAAAGTCCGAATAGCTATGATGATTGCCGACCTCCGCCACAGAGATGGCACTTAAAGAAGAAGAAGATCAAATGCATGCAAAAATTAGTTTGTTTAGATTTAGTAAAAATATTTGAGACCTAGCCTCAATACTTTTTATAAAACTGCTACTGACGGTGATAATCTGTTACAAGATTTGGGTGATTTTTCAGAAGACACCAATAATAGCATTGCTGATGCGAATTATGTACCCTCCTCACCAGATACGGACTATGAAAATGCCCCGTTGGGAGATGTAGTTAACAATCAAACTACTTCTACAGGCAGGCTGCCAAAGGGTCGAAAACGTAAATAAAACAATCAAACACGTGATAGCAGAAAAAAGTTTAAGAACGCGGACAAACCTTACTTAAATTATAGAGAAATTCATGTTGATTTAAAAGAATTTGAAAACTATGTGTGCAAGTGTAAAAATAGGTGCAGTGAGATAATGTCCGTGCAAAAACGAGAAAAACTGTTTAAGAAAAACTGAGAATTAGGATCATATGATAGTCAAACAGCTTATTTAGGTACACTAATCAACGAGGAACCAGTCAAGCGTTATTCTGTTAGTGGAGTTAGTTCTGGTGATCGGACGAAACAATTTACTCGAGTATATAAAATAAGTAGTATTAAGGTTTACCGGTACATGTTTGTTAAAACGCTCCAAATATCAACAAAACGTGTTAACTTTGATTAAATGAAAGGCAGATATCGAGCACAGTTTATTAATTAAATCTTGCCCAAGTACTTTCGCTTCCTAAAGCATCTTCAGGGGCATTTCGCCAATTTTGGCCTTTATTTTCAATAAACTTGAAACGGGAAGAAATGCCTGATGCTGAGTATTTAGATGGCCACCTAACTATTGAGAAAATGCATTCTTTGTATTCAGAAGAAGTGGAAAATCCAGTAAGCTATCAAAAGTATAAAAAAATGTTTTATTCAAATTTGAATCTACGACGTAAGCCGTTAAAAAAAGACACCTGTAATCTATGTGAAAAACTAAATGTAAACTGCTGTAAACTGCTGTTTTACTGCTGTAAAATGTGCTAAAAGTAACGATGACAAAGAAAAGTTTTTGCAGGAGCCTAAAATACATTTAACTAATCAAAAAGAAGCAAGAAACATAATGAACAAAGACATTTAACAGGCAACAATAGATGACAGTTTGGAAGTCCTTACGTTCGACATGGAAAAAACATTACCGTTGCCAAAAATTCCGACAAATATATTCTTCTATAAAAGACAAATATGGTTTTATAATACCGGTATCCATTCATGCAAATTTAATAAAGGATTTTGTTATACATGCTTAGAAGGCAAGGCTGGTAGGGGAGCTAAGGAGGTAGGCTCTTGGTTGCTCAAGCATACTGCCCTACATGTTATTGAATCCACGAAACATCTTATACTTTGGTCAGATTCTTGTGGTGGCCAAAACCGAAATATAAAAATTGTACTTATGTTAAAGGCTGCATTGAACATTTTGAACAATGAAAAGAGTCCAAAAATGTAATAATATACAGGGTGTTCCATAAAAAAAAATAAGTTTGTTCCACCCTCTCAATATGGATCTCCTTATACATTATTTGAAAATATTTATAGCGTATGATCCTATCTATGCTCCAATTTTTACCTAAATAATTTTGTTCGTGTCTCCTACGATAAATGAGTAATTGGACTTCTTGGTACTAATACCGCACTCTGTATATATGTATAATATTAATAATTAAAATTTAAAAACAAATGTTTTACTTACGCCTCCACCACCAAGCGTCTGCTCATGGTTCCACTTCCTCAAATCTAAATCATCAAAATTGTCTTGAAATATTATCTTCCCAGAGCATACTTCTTTCGGTGCATGAGTACCACTAACAGTTGTAACTGATTTTTTACATGTATGCACATTTTTTAATAAAAATATTACTGTAAATACAAGTAAAACTCTTCTATCCATTGTAAGAACTTATTGCGATTGATGATTCTTGCTTTAAAAATTTTAATAATCAATTAAATGCGATTAAAAATAAATTAAAATTGTTGCCTCAAAATATCAATTTAAAGTAATAAATCTTTCCGAAAGTAATAACAACATTAAGTATATCTTAATATTGGTTATTTTTATTATAACGTTTACGATAAGGGTGATTAAAGTTGAAAATAATATTTTCGACATAATATTGATGTGAATATATCGTCGGCTGTATGCAATAGTGGCACAATACAAAATCTGGTAATTTTTCAAAACATGGGTATAAGTTTGTGTGCCAATAATTTTGTCTTATTTGTTTTACTACATGGATTGGGATTTTTGAACAAAAATAAATTTTGGTTTATTTGGGAAAACGTTAGGTAGCCTTTAATGACTTGTAACATAGACTTTTAAATTCAACCCTTATTTTGAGTTTTGCTATTATTGCATATCAACATTTTGTCTATCAAGACTAATTAAGGCAAAGACAGGACTGGATTTTTTTTGTATTCCTATTAACTGAAATAAAGTTTTAATAAAGAATACTACAAGTTACTTGAATAAGATAATGTGTTTATTAATAACTATAAGAAGAGCGAAAAATATATATTAATAATAATAGGAAAAGTTGTGATTAACCATGCTTTAAATGTCGGTAGAAATTAGCTGAATTGGTGGAACACTCGGGTCTTCACAAAGGCTAGTAAGGTCTTTTTTTCTTCTTTTCATTTCATGGCAGGCTTTCAATGCAAGCCTTTTCTAGTTCTATAATATCCATGCTTTCTAAACCTTTTCTTGGTGGTATCAACTGATCTGTACTTCTCTTGTGCCAATAAAGTTTTAAAATAGTAGTGTAGTACTACTAGTAGTGAACTAGTGAGTGAATTAGAAGTGACTAGTGAGTGTAGTAGTGTCTGGGGGCTCGGGAGACTGAGACCTCGGAAGCCCTGAAGAAGACATCAGAGAGGATGTCGAAAGCTCGGCAAAATGGATATCGACGCGGTTCAACCCGGAAGACTGGTGAGTTTAATATTAATTTTTATAATAGTATTAATCTTAGCTCTAAGTTTAATATATATATATATATATATATATATATATATATATATATATATATATATATATATATATATATATATTCTCAGTTATAGATACAATGATTTATTTTTTTTTCTTTTTCGAATGAAGGTATCTGCAGCAAACATTTTTAGAGAACAAGGCTTAACTATCCAATTAGTATCATTTCTTATTAAACCGTAACATTTTATAGTGTAGCTCTTAGCTATATTTCTTTTATATACAAGCAAACTTAATTTGTGTTTTCATTTACTGCTACATATTTACTCTCTCAAATCAACAATTTCTTCTTCTTGTTTCCTTCTTAAGATTCTCTTAAATATCGATACCCTGCTTATTCATTCTTCTTCTTCTTTTCGTGTTACAAGTTTTTATCAATACTTTCTTTTCCTGCCATTCCTACTAGTTATCCTTCTTCTTATTCTCATTTACAATTATTCTTCTTTTTTTTTAATTTTTTCTCATGTTGACGTTTCAATCAACCAATTGAACGTGACACCAAGCTCCGCTTGGTACTTGTCCCCCATACTATATTATTCTAAAGCGACGTCACTAAATTATAAATACACACAACGCAAAAGTCTAGGGATATTTTTATAAATAGACGTATTTTGTTTATCTGTTATCAACTTAAAAAAAAGAAATACAAAATTTGTAGTTTAAATTGTTGTTTAATATGTCAAAAACCATAAATTGCAAAAAACAGAAAATTGGAGCAAAAAATAATATATTGCAAATCACCCATCTTTCACATACCACCATAAAATGTCAAAAATACGAAATATAAACTTAAAATAAAGTATGGCCACGACGTTAGTTTATCACAGCTCTACATCTACTGTTCATGCTCCGAATCACATTGTTAATGTCTGCTGGAAGTAGTTGTGTCCATTGTTCTCTCAGAAGCTCTTTTAATTGAAATTCATTGTAGATATTGCCTATATGTGGAGTAATTCTTCGTTGGAGCATGTCCCATACATGCTCAATGGGATTCAAGTCCGGTGATTGTGCTGGCCACGGCAATACATCAATACCCTCGTTATCCAACCAGTTTGTTACAATATGCGCAACAAGTGGCCGAGCGTTACCATGCATAAAGTAAAAATTTTCTCCAACAGCAGCAGCAAACGGGCGCACAACAGGTTCAAGAATAGTGTCCAAATATTGCTGACTTGTGAGAAAGCCACGTGGGAACATGAGGTCAGTTCTTCCGTCAATCATGATTCCGCCCCATACCATTAATGTACTACCTCTGTATGTATACACTTCTTGAAGATGTCATAATCGTTCTCTATTTCCAAGTCATCTTCATACTCTTGTCCGACGAGAATCTGGATGAAATCCATATCTAGACTCGTCACTAAACAAAACTGTGGCCCAGTCATTGTCAGTCCAATTCTGAAACTCTTGAAATCAGGTTAATCTTGCAGCGCGATTGCCTCTAGATAGAGGTGGACATCTCAGTAGTCGCCGACTACGAAGATTGGCTTCATGGAGACGATTCCTCACAGTACTGCTGCTAATTGTTACATTATGTGTAAGATGTAAATCATTAACCAACTCGGTTGCTGTGATTTTTGGCTGCCTTCTGGCATTTATAATTAAATATTGGTCTTGAGCAACGGTTGTAGAGCGACCACGTCCTGGATGTTACTCGGCTGGACTCCCAGTGTCTATAAACCGACGTCACAAACGGCTTACGACGCTTTGGGAGACACCCAGCTGGTCAGTAACTTGAGTTTGTCGCATACCAGCTTGAGGGAGGCTCACGGCTCTATTCATCTCGTCCAACGTTAAATGTTGTCGTTGCACGGTAAAAAGACAATATCTTTAACTCACCTATTAAGCAAGAATGGTATAAAGTGACTAAAATTAAAAACAAACAAAACATAAAAATGTCGATTTTTTTGTCCCTTATAAAAAACATTCTAAAACACGTATTGCTATCAGTTTTACAATTTTTTGTTGATAAGAAGTGAGTGTCTGTATCAACAATTATAGTACAAGCAAATTTATATGGTCATGAAATTTCTGTCATTGGTATTGTCAAATTATTAAAATATCCTTAGACTTTTGCGTTGTGTGTATTTTTAGTAGCCGTTCCATCCTATATAAGCCGATACAAATTTTTATTCGCTTTTTTTTCTATCATATCTACTACAATCATTCTACAATGAAACTTAAGTCACACAAATTGGTTACTGTCTTAACCGCATACACGGTTAAGTATCTTTTTCTAGATTTAGGCCTCTGTTTTTTACTTGTTTTCATTTGCATAGCAGATGAACTTTCTTTATTAAAATAAAGTTGTAAACATTTTATCTTTTATTTTTTTTATATGTACCTATATTACCTTATTTTCTTTAATATCTTATTAATAAAATCTTTTCCTATAAATTTATTTTTATTAATGCCACGCTATGATCAGAGATTTTGCTGAGATCGTTTTTCTCTGAGTACTCAGCTTTATTTCTGATCGGGTTTTTCTTTTGGGTGAAAACTAATCTTTGTATGAATTTTCTAGCCACTACCGTGGGGAGCAAGCAATAGCCAACCACACTACCTTGAGAAGCATACAACAGCCAATCACACTACCTTGGGGAAACAATCAGCAACCACCCATACTACCTTAAATCCACTGATGCGTCAGAATATAATTTGAAACCCATTTACCAACATGGGGACAAAAATGATTGCTATAATCTAGACCAACAACCCCACTTAGCCCAACCAACAACCACCGAGAGCGGCTAACTTCCACAAAGATCGGTACCCTTCCTGGAGAACTGAACGACTCCTTCAGAACGAACTTAAAGCTGAGTACTTTTTTATACTTAAATTATTTTATACCGGCAACCGGCAGAATCTTTGAGTCTCAGTTTAAAAATTTAATTTTGTTTCACATTCATAATAATTTGAATTCTGTTCATTATTATTTAATTAACCTTTACTATGACTTTATAAGTTTTTTTTTTATTTCCTGTACCTTTCTGGGATTGGTGTGGGGAGAGAATGAACAGGAAACGAACACAGCTTTTAGCCAGTTTTTATGATTAAACTAAACTTTCATATAACATCTACGGTGTACAAACACATCTTATTGTAAGTACAAATAATGTTACGAGGTCATTTTAACATAATATGACTATCACCATGTTTTATTACACCCTGGTGATGGAAACGATTTAATAAAGTTTGCGAAAGCTTGGATGAAGTAAACAGTGTTTTCCTTCACTTACAGTTGCTGTTATTCCCAAAACTTCCATTTCGTTTCCTACGTTGTGCGCAAAGACCTCTCTTTTGGTTCTTTTTTTAGACAGCTATGAGCTTTTATGAGGTCATTGGGACTAGAAATCAAAACAGAAATTTGATGCTTTCGATTTTGAAGGCTTTAACAATGGAAATTTCATAGTAATGGAAAAATCTCATGAGAATCGCAAAAAATAGTTAAAATCGCGAAACGTTTATTTATTTTACACTTTTATAGAAACGGACTTTAATTGTGGAAAAATACAAATATTTCATAAGAAAGCTGCGCTTTTAACTATTAAAACCCTTTTTGATTTTTGTCGATAGGACAATCTGATCAAGAGATATCGAATTTTTACCGTCGAATTGATACAAAATTTCATTTCAAATTGTCAGGAAGTGACAATAAATTTAAAATGAAAAACATAATAATAACAACAGTCTTACTTACCAATTATAGAATTATTCTTACCGGAATATTACATTTGTATCTTCTGGCTTCCATTTTTAGGTGTTTACAACACATATACGCAAATCATAAAAAGTCCAGATACGTATAAACATACTGCGATAACGGGAAATACATTACAGGCGTGTCAAATTAATGACGTCTACCATAAACCGTAGTCCTTTAAGGTGTACACGATATTTTATTATTAAATCTACCTGATTGTTGTAAAAATATTTTATAATATATTAATATGGTAATAAACGATTTCGTCATTTGTTTTGCGAATAATTTTAGCGAAGGTTTTTTATATATTTTAAAATGTGCATTTATTAGTTAATAAATAATGTGCCTTGTAAAGTAGAAAATCAATACAACGACAGCGGAAGAGGGATGGCCAGAAACAAATGTAAATATAAATAACTAAACCAAAACTAAGAATAAAGAAATATCTGACCTGAAAAAGGGTAATCGAAAAGATCCTAACTGGTACAGAGGATTAAGTGTCCTACCTACATTCGGGAGATTTTTTGGGAAGATAATAAATGGAAAAATACAAGATGATGTAGGACATCTAATTAGCTAAGACCAAAGTGGATTTACGCCTAGTAGATCTTACACTGATGAATTTGTTTATACTCCAAAAATTAATAGAAAAAATAATAGCGGTTGGTGCCGAAGTACATCTAGCCTTCATCGACCAAGAAAAGGATAACACTACTTAACCTAAAAATCGGAAATAGACTATCAGAGCGAATAAAAGTACCTAAAGGACTAAAATAAGGATGCAGTATGTCACCCATACTGTTTAATTTATATATTGAGACAGTCCTCCAAAATTGGAAAAACCACTACCAGGGAATGGGAATCCCCATAGGAAATGACGTACTGTTCTCCCTAAACTTTGCGAATGACCAAATCATTCTCGCCCCACCTTTAATATTCTTATGTTCTAAAATTTAAGATAAAGCGTCTACACAGAGAATATGTAAAATGGGGGTTACAAGTCACCATAAAGAAAACAGAATATTTAGTTATCAATTCAGATGAAAGGTTGAAGTGTTAATAGACAAGGACGAAAAATTTAAATATTTAGGTGCACTCATTGATAAGAACGGCTTGGGAGAAACCGAAATTAAACACCGAATTAATCAGGGACGTAAAATTGTAGGATGTCTGAACTCCTTATGGTAGATTGTTGGCAGTTGAAATAGAATATTTGAGAAGAAGTGCTAGAACATCAAGGCTGGAAAGGAAGACCAACGAATCTATAAGAAATAACATGAATGCTACAGTCACGGTCATTGACAGAATAGAAAGAAGAGGTTTAAACTGGTTTGGACACCTTTTGAGAATGGCTGACAAACGTTTGTCCCAAAAACTTTACAGATAGAAGCCCCCTGGAAGAAGAAAAAGAGGTAGGTCTCGACGCTTATGGAATTAAGGAATTAGAAGAGCGATGGAATCGAGAGGTTTGTAGGATGAGCATGCCTTCGACCAAGAAGATTGCCGGAGGAGAACGGGTCTCCAAAATGTATTGTATTTACAAGTTGGATCCTATAATATATATATATATATATATATATATATATATATATATATATATATATATGTATTTATAGCGTAACAGGAATTATTGACATCCAAACATTTAAAAATGGACAATGTATGCCAGCTATAATTAAAGTAGTAAATTTTATCAAGAGCAGAGGACTAAATCATCCACAGTTCAGACAGTTTTTAATTTCATCAATTGATTGAAGTCTTGCTAAAGAGAAACATAAAATTCAAATTTTATTTATTGCTGTTGCATATAAGATCAATGCAAATTGACTAACGCCTTCGCAAATATCTTCATCTAAAAATTTGTCAACTTAAATTGGGTTCTGCATGTACGACCTACAAAGGTTTCTAGATGGTAATTTTTTGATACCAACTTTTAAAAGCCAAAAAAAACTGTATCTTAACCAACCAAGTGGTTATTTAAGATCAAATGTGTAAAAATTATAAAACGGTTTATTTTTAAGGATTTGAGGTAATTAGTAAAGAACACGATTGTATGTTTTAGTTTATTTTATTATATAACTTATTTTATTTTTAAATATTTACAGTGCCCAAACTCTTACGTAGTCAACCTTAAGATGAGAGTCGTCTGAGTTCAAATTCCAAGTAGGTTTCCATTGTTGATTAGCTTGCCAGAAGGTTGTCATACCCTCACGGTAAGGCTGAGAACTGGACCATGGTTTTCTACCGGACTTATTATCTACATCATCGGGGAAATAGGCTCCTCCAATAGCCAAATTAATCAATATATGAAACTCGGCGTCAAATGGAGCCATCTTACTACCTTGAGCCCATGGATTTGGTAGTCCACTTGGTTGAAGATCGCCGTATTGCCAGAAACCGCCATCAGGGGGTGTAACTGTACCAACTTCTTGATCATCGACAGAAAATTTGATATGTTCAGGAGTCCATTCCACTTGATATCTGTGGTAAGCATTATCCCATCCGCCGTTCCATGAGGTCTTTTCCCAGTGAGTTTTCATGAATTTATTGTTTTGTGGATTGGGTCCCCAATGTAGAGTACTAGCTTCTAATGGAGTTCCAACGTTTTGTCCACTGGTTGAATAATACTGACGATTTCCTCTGCTTTCCATTATGTCGATTTCTCCAGATGTTGGCCAACTTCCATAAACCCATTTACTTGGTAACATCCAGATTGCTAAAAAATATATAAATAATGTTAAACAAAACTTTAAAAATATTTTAAATATTATAAATTTATTTTTCTATTTATTCACGAATCTAAGAAGAACCATCAAAATTATACTAATTGTCTTGAAAAATTATCTGAAGTACTAAAAAGTAAAACATAATGAGAAAGTATACAAAAATGAATAAACGAAATAAAAAAATGGATAATCAAAAATTGCGAAGAAACCGAATTACTACTTGGAAAAAGTAAGAAAAAGCAAAAGAAAACAACATCGTAACAGATTTCAACGAACCATGCAAACTCTGGCAAACATATACTGGACCTTTTCTCTGACGATCGTAATTTAGAAACCGCCAATGAAAATACAGACTTAACTGGACCACCAATACTAGAATTCAAATTGAAAAATGTGATCTCAGGTTTGAAAAAATAATAAATATCTAGGACCCGATAACTTACATGCGGAAATAATTAAATTCTTCAATTTTAAGCATCTATGCAAGCTCTATAACAATATGCACAAAAATGGACATACCGCCTGAATACTTGATTGGTTGAAGTGAATTTTCGTAATAATTCCAAAGAAGCACAACGTCAGTCGCTGCGAAGATCATCGCCTAATCAGCTTAATAAGTCACCTACTCAAAGCGTTCTTAAAAGTTATTTACAAGCGAATTGTGAATTATTCTTCACTCCGTTTGATTTGAATAACAGCTTGGGAACACCCAGGCTAAGACCAGAGAATGGATGTCTTTATTTTCTTTATCGATTACCAAAAGAAAATAGAAATTTACAGACGAAAGAAAAGCAAAAACTTCTATTAACTGTAAAAAAACGTCAGTAAGAAAGTAAATTGTGTCACGAGAAAAGTAAAGTTTGATGATAGTTTTTCAAGCGCTTCATTCCACGATGAAATGGAAATTTGCAACTATCATAGTTTGGATGATCCCAACAGCGACATAGAAGAATAGTGTTTGTTTTATGGTAAATATGGTTAATCAGAAATGTGGTACAAATGCGGAGTTTGCCATAGATGAGCACATAAAGCATGTAGTGGTTATGATAATCACAACAGTTTTATATGCGATTATTGCAGATAGAGTGTACTTTGAAATGTTTTTATATTAGTTTTTTTACTTAAGTTTTTCTTTAAATATGTTTTTTTATATAAAAAAATATATAGATATTGTTTGTGAGTTTATAATTATTTTGTGTTTTATTTTCATGTAATGTAACCCTTGGGCGGTATTATATCATCACTGGGTGCAATTACCCGCATGGTCTGATAATTCCGCCCGAGTGTAAGTTTGTGAAAATAAATGTAATACTTCGCAAAATAGTATTTTACTCCGAATTTTGATAGTTGACGTTTTGTTTCAAGACTTACAGTTTTTGTTTAATTCAATAAATTGCTTAAGTGGGTGGCAATACCTGCACTTCCCCTAAATTCTCCCACCATAATTGCTAACTTCCAATAATAAAATCAATACTTGACGAAAAAGATAATATCTGAAAAGCTACACAGAAATGTAACGAACCAAAAAAAACGGAATTTACTTTCATCCCTAAGCATTTATGTGATTCAAAAGTTTAACTTTTGATTTCATCAACTGTATTTGCCTGTTATATAACATATATCGTTACCACCTTACTTTTACTTTTTTTAAAACATACCTGGCCATAACCAGTCTCCAGCAGGAACTTTAGCGCTAACTTCAACTCTACCATATTTAAATGAAAATGAGTTTAAGGTCCTCATACGAGCGCTTTTTACGGGATTTACGATAGCATTTTGTGAACCTGTTCTTCTACATCCTTCGTTGTCGCTACCTGTACAGCTAAAATACAAAAGATATTATGTAATCGCGTTTATTAAGGTCGTTTGTTTTAAAAACTAAAATAATTAAAAACACAATTTAATTATCTCAAGTAATATTATATGAATATAGATACGTAAGATTAGATCTAGATAAATCAAGTTTTTATCATGAAGAGCGTTTGAATGGATTTTAGTTCCACAATCATGCTTCAAACTAAACTTCCTAAAAAAACTAAAGAACTATTTACAAAATATTTTTAATAGACGAGCAAACAGCGTTCAGTTTTTGTCAATATAGTGTTGAATGAGGATTCAATACTATATTGACCATATAGCCGTTAAAAATGCTCTGATTTCAGGAGACTTATGAGAGATAATAGCCGGGCATGAAAAAGGATTAGTAATCCAACCGTCACTGGAAAACTTTCGGCCAAAAACTTTCGGCCAATCTGACACAAGTCCTTAATTTGATGTACGCTCTCTCGTACATATCCTTCACGAGCCTTCCGTACTTCTCAGGACCCCATTTCTCTTTCATACATTTCCATAGCTTTTGTTTGGGAACTGTGTCGTACGTTTTCTCAAGATCTATAAATACCAGATGTAACTTTCTTTTCTTCTCGCCGTATTTCTCTATTAACTGTCTCAAAGCCAACAAGGTATCCGTTGTTCTCCTTCCTGGCATAAACCGAAACTGCTCTTTTCCTATAGATGTCTCTCTCCTTAATCTTTTATCTGCAGTTTTCTAATAACTTTTTATTGTATGCGACATTAACTTTATCCCTCTATACTGTTTGCAGTCCCGAATGTTCCCTTTATTTTTATGAAATGCTATCATCACTCTGTCTCTTCATGCATTGGGCATCGTTTCTTCCTCATATCCTACTCATCATTTTCCACAAAATATCCCTTCCTCTCCTAGAGCCCTCCAAACTTCCACAGGTATTCCATTAGGTCTACTGGCTTACTTCATCCTATTTAACGACTCGACAACCTCACCTCTCTGAATGATATTTGGACCTCAAAGAGATGAATTAACCTGCAAGTGGAGAAGGGTACTCTATGGTACTGAAAACATCGTCAGACATATAAAAGCTAAACGGATACGATGGACAGGTCATGTGGTAAGATCAGAGAAATAGAGAAAGACAGAGTGCTAAAAACAGTGTTTTTTGAGAGATCAGACGATAGAAGATCAGTAGGCCGTCTCAGAAAAAGATAAAAGAATGATGTTAAAGCTAATTTGTCTAGGATTGGGAAACAACAATGGAACATGGAAGCGAAATATCGTAGAAGATAGAAAGCTATAGGGAATGTCGGAAAGACACCCCGAGTTGTAAAGCCACTCAAGAAGAACCTCATTTCTCACTATCCCGGGTATTAAATTCTCATTAGGGATCTAACATCCTCTGTCGGTCCTCTGGTGCTCTTCATTTAGTAACTTTCTAAAGTAGTCATGCCATCTTTGCTTTATTTCAACATCGTTTCTTAACACTCTTCAATCCGTACTCCTAAATATATCGCATGTTGATCAAGTCGTTTGATGACTTGTCCCTTGCTTTAGCAATGCTGTATAACCTTTTCATCCTCTTGGATGTTTCCAACTCTTCATACAGCTGTGCAGATTATCTTTCCTTGGCAGTAGCTATAGCGCGCGCTCTTTTATTCTTTTCATACCTGTTTCTAGCCTCTTTCTTCTCTCAAACCATCTGTTGCACTTCATCGTTCCACCACCAAGCTTCTTTGCCTTTACTAGATGTTTTTCCTAGCACTTTCTCTCTCATTCGCACCACAACTTTACTGTTGGCTTCTCACCAGCCATTTAACGGATTAGGACATGTTTAATGTAGAACTTATATTCACCCAATACTAAAAATTGCTGATTTTGGATGGAATAGGAAATGGAGAATAAATTCCTAGTGAACGATGCATGGAAAGAAATGTATAAATAAAGAAATTCAATAGGATTGTTCTTTGCACCAAGAGAAACCTATATATCAAATATCTAAAAGGTTTTCTTTAAGAACAAGAAAGAACAAAAAATATTAGAAAAAATGTAAAAAGAATATGATCTAATGTTTAAGCAAGGCCCTTCCTTACTCTAAGAGGAATCTATATACTAAGTTTCAAGATTATAGAATTTTTCCTTTAGGAGTACATAGGCGGACAGACCAACAAACGAACAGACAGATAGGCACACAGACTGAGAACTTTCATTAAGGACCGGTTGGATTCATAAAAACATGTATCTGACTAATTATTTGCATACGGACACAATGTTTTAGTTGTCTATATTATTAATGAACCAAACAGAATAATAAAATAAGTAAAAAAATATGTTTTTAATACCAGAAAAAATAAATTATATTGAACTGGGTCTATAACAGTTGAAAAAGAATTGGAAATTTTTTTTTGTCGCAATTTCCTAGAGCAAATCAAAACAGCATAGACGACAAATTTAAGACATTCGGTCTATTCGTTTATCATTAGTTGACTATTTATAGGTAGCTAAAGTATTTTGTATTGTTAATATATATTTATATATATATATATATATATATATATATATATATATATATATATATATATATATATATATATATATATAATTCATAAAACTACTAACCTAGCTCCAATGTCAATGGTACCAGAATATAAGAAATCTTCTCCATATTCATCTGCAACAAAAGTGGGTTTGATATGTAACTGGCCGTTTTGAGTAAAGCTGTTACGTCTGTCATCTGTATACCATTCAAATTCATTATTCTAGAAAGTAAAAATTATTGTTAAAATTATTAAAAGCAAGCTTCCTTGATATCCACCGGTTATGTAAGAGTATGCAATAATACACTTTTAAATTTCATTCCAACAACTACTTTAATTTCACGTTTAATTCCAATGGGAATTGTTGAATATCTAACACATTTCTTTCTTTGGAATCGGAGCAATGCGAAAGGATCCTGCTGGCAAAAATGCCATACGACATTATTATCATCTTTATCTTTACAGTTTGTATGTTGTATTAACAGTGTTATATGACTTTCCAATTGTACCTAATCCATAGCATCGCTTAATTGATCGTTGCAATAGAACTCACCATTGGCCTACCATATTGTACTATTGGCACTTAACGCTCAATTAATAAAAATGTTAAAAATGAATAAAAACAAAATACTTTTTGATAAAAGACTAGAATAAGAGATCTTCAGGCCATCAACCTAATAAATAGCAAAATATTTAGACATTTAGCATTTTTTTGATAAATAATAACCTTATTGAAGTTTAGAAAGAATAGGAAATAATGAAAGAGTTATGTAATTAATTATTTATTCATAATAATACCAACATTTAGACTAGTTAATAACAGTGGCGGTTGGTGAGAGAGGGTCTACGGGTCACCGCTCTCCCAAGAAAAAAGATGTACAAACAATTAATATTATTTTAGATTTTTATATTTTATATTTATATGTAGAATACTTCCAATATTAGAAGACATAAATTAAACATGAAATGGAATACAAAACATTGAGTGGAAAAATAGTGTTTGCGTACAAACATTGGATGTCAGCGGAAAGTTAAGCTACATCATACCACAAAAACAGGAACCAACACTCAATAAATATCACAGAAAAGCAGGAAAATAAAATGTATGTGAACCAGAGATAAAAACAACCACATAAACAACATATGTAAAGAATTGGTGCAACATGCAAGCCGCCATGAAAATCATGAACTATTTAAAAAAGTTAAATTTTTTTAATTTAACAACAATGAATTTAACAACTCATTCTTCAGGGCAACAACTTCAGAATTAGTGATGAAAATAACCTTTATTCCCATTTACAAAAAAAGGTTAATTAACCGTATTCAGTAATTACAGAACCATTGTTCTTATTCCATATCTAAGCAAAATCCTGCTACATATAATCAATAAACGGCTAAAGAACTTTCAAGTTCCAGAGATAGCGAAAGAAAAATGCGAATTCGTGCCAGGAAAAGGAACACATGAGCAGATAATGAACACCAGACAGATAATAGAAAATATTTGGGCTCCCTGATAGCCAATAATGGCGATAACTCCTCAGAAATCAAGAGTAGACTAGCAATCACCCGAATCGTAGCAGCTAAATTAATTAAAATATGGAAAGACCGAACAATAATAAGCAATACATACTAAGCTCAGGTTAGACATGTCCTTATTTTTCTGATTACTACAAACGCAGCTGAAGCATGAACTCTCAAAAAAATCGATTAAAGTAAGAGTAAAACAAAGATTTAATGAAATTCATGTCAACGCAAATGAAGAACTCATTGCTAATCTCTGTGCTTTTAACGATAAGAGGAAACAGTAATACATTTTTCGACCATAAACTCAAGTATAAATATACATTTGAAAACTCCGGGGGACAGAAATCTATGATTGATTTTATAGTCACTAATAGACAAATCCACCCAAAGCAAATTCTAGATATCCGAACTTTAAACTGAGCAGACGCAGGGAGTGAACACAAACTAGTACTAGCAAAAATAAGAATGAACATAACACCAAAACATTTTCTACAGGAAATCACAGAGGAAAAATTCAATGTAGAATTATGTGGAACGACTCTACAAGAGAAATGTATCAAACGAGGCAAGCACAGAAGCGACATCGAACATATAAACGAGAGCTGGGAGAAAATTAAAAACAACATTGAAAAAACAGCAACAGAAGCTCTAGAAAAACGCAAAGTCATAGTGAACAAAAAAAAAACAACAAAACACCATGGTTCCGAAAAGAAGTAAAAGAGAAATGTAAAGAGAAACGAGAGGCCTACACGAAGTACAAAACATCAAATATCCCAGAATCCCGAAACACCTATAGAAGAAGATGAAATGAAACAAAGCAGTTGGTAAAAAGAACAAAAAATGAACACTGGGAACAGTTTACAAAAAGGATGGAAAGCGACTTCTACGGTACACAAAAACAAATATGAAGATTCATAAGAAACCAACGGAAAAAAGTGGCAGAATTGAAGGAATACAATAACATACCAGCAAACGAATGGGAAAGATACCTAACGGAACTGTTTAAAGGTAAGGAAAATAATAATCAACACAATAACGTACCTAAATTACTAACGAAAATACTTCGAAGAATATCAGGGAAAAGTCTGTTGGATAGGGAGAAAAGGGAAAACATAAAAAGAGCATGCAATATAGAAGACATCAATGGATGGGTGACAAAACGGAAACAGGAGTGGAACGAACACATTAGTAGAACGGCAGAGGATAGAATAGTACCAATAGCACGAGATAAGTCACATTTAAACAATTTAGAAGGCTAATATTGAAGAAGAAACAGGCTTTAGAGCCTATATACAAAAAGGAAGAAGAAGAAGTGAGATCGAAGCCTTCGAAATGTTGGTCTACAAATAATTCTACGCGTGTCCTGGACATCACACAGGACTAACTTATCAATTCTGGAAGGGCTTGATATTAAAGACAAGCTCTTAAAAAACTAAACTGTGAATACCTAAATTACTTTGGCAACATAGCTAAAAGAATGTAAACCATGGAATTACTGGTAATAAAATAAAGGTAAAGGGGCAAAGACCGAGTGAAATATGTCCAACACGATAAGCACACCAAGTGAAAACTATGGTTGGAGAATTCCTTCATGAAGCTGTCCATCTGGTACAAGATCGCAGCCAATGAAGACAGCAATATTTAGAGTGTAATCACGCCCTGAAAAGGACTTAAGGAATAAAGACGAAGAGGGATTTTATATTCACACTTTTCTGTTGAATTTCCAGTCACCATTCAACATTTTGTCAAATTAGTACAGTATTGATGATTGGTTATTTTAGTAATGATGCCAACGATGAAAACTGCAGACTGAAATATGGTTCTCAAACTACTTTGAAATTGATCAATACGTTTCTACGGAATATAATTTTGAAAGAACGATTGATGGAGCATGTCATACTGTCCATCTAATACACTTTAATTCTAGAAATTTCTGACTTTAACGAAAATATTATGGAAAGGTTCCTCTTCGATAAACACGTAATAATTATATTTTATTTTAAAAAATAGGCTTTTGTGAAGTACCTATTATATTTTTGTATTGTCGAATTTGCAACCCCATGAACAAAATTGTCACCAGCCGGCACTGGTTAATTATAATAAGTATAAAAATAGATACTCATTCTAAAATTTTTTTTTTTTAATTTTTTTAAATAAATTAAAGATTTAATCCTAAATTCTACCAAAAAATTTAAATTTATAAATTCTTAATAAATTAATTTAAATTTCAAATATTAATAAAATAACAATTTAAAAATTAAATAAAATAATAGCAATAAAATCAAATAATAATAAAAATAGCAAAATTAAATAATATAATTAATACTTACTCCACCACCAGTTAAGGTTTGTTCATGGTCCCATTTTGATGCGTCCAACCAGTCAAAGTTGTCCTCAAAGATCAGTTGACCAGAACATAAACTGCCGTTTTTGGGTGCATGTAAACCACTTGCGGTTGTTATCGAATTTTTAAGACATAGGGAATTAACGTCGTTAAATAGTATCACGGAAAACACAAACAGTATCAGAATCATCTTATCTAAGTTTTTGTATACTGTGCAAAACATCTTATTACCTAACGCTTATATACAAAACGACAACGCTGATATCTTGATTGATTGGAAATTTTGGAGAGGGGACTAGATAATCAAATTTGTATCCAAAGTATAGTATCCTAGACGCCGGTAAAAATTTGATCAGATTTAAATTATATGAACTGTAGCAGTATCATTTAAATTAATTAATAATATACATCCATCAAAATGTATATTCCTCTTTTGGAAGAATCAACTATATTGATTTGAAAGAGCTGATGATTTGTGATCTCAAATTATTTCCAAAATTTTAAAATCGTTAAACAAAGAATTATTTTAAAATTTGTTTGCACTATCAAGACGCAGAAAAAATCATTCACATCCAAACTAAATAAAGACTAAACACCGAGTACTAACTGGATACTATAGAATAAAATAAAAATATGCTTTATTGTCACTGATAATTATTCGACTGTTCTAACAACCATTCAAATTTCGTCATTTTGTGTCATGTGGAACAATTTCACCCAATCATGTCAACATTAGACTGATAATTGCATTCAGTGCAATTTTCAATCCCTATGACAACACGATCGAGTTTGACAACTTCATCCAAATAAATTTCAAAATGAATTAGCAAAAAGTGGTGTAGAAGAACAACAATTGCTAAAAATTACTGGTCATGGCAATCAGAATTCTATAAAACCATACTTGAATCTCGATCAAGAACACCACAACAAGATTATAAATATTATGCGTGGTAATAGATCTTCTATAGTAGAGAACAGCAACCAATCTAATGTTAACTTAAATTTTAATAATTGTACTTTCACTAATTGTACTTTTAATAAATAAATGTTTCGTTATGTTGAGTTATGATTTTTTTTTCGAAAAATTATCCGCCGAATATCCCTCGGACATTGATGAATGCCTCATAATTTCATGACAAATTTCTCAAGCTCGTTGCTTGGTAACAGCACTCAGCCTTCGGCTTCGTGCTGTTACCAAGGAACGAGCTTTCGATTGTCATGAAATTATCTCGTCTGTTATCAATGTCATAGGGATATACTACTGAAAATTGCACAATTTTATGGACAAAGTTTACAAAAAGTCAGAAAATCACAATAACACCTACAATTTACTCAAATTAATTGCAAAATTTAAATAAATTGCAAATTGCATAATAAAACCTTACGAACTAATTAGTTGAAGTTGCTGTTTATCATACCCAAATATAGATAAAAATACTTTAGTTACTTATACATAAAGGTACCATAATTCTTAGTTATTTATTAAAAAACTCTTCCTCCGAATAATATGGTCTTTGAGATATATAGGCTTTTGTCATTTTGCGGAAACATCTAAGGTTGAACTTTTGGTGGAGTAGTCATGATTAGGTATTGCTGTAAAAACATGTAGGTGTTTGCGGATTAAGCAAACAGTTTCTAAAATATGTAAACAGGGAAGCGTTAAAATTCCCTGATTTTTGAAATAGCGTGTGCAATGTGTTGTTCTTCTGAGACCAAACCGTATTGCTCTTTTTTGGAGTTTGAAAATAACAGCAGATTGGGCAGCTGTACTAGAACTCCAAAAAGAAAATACATATCGAAGATGAGACACGAACAAAGAAAAATATGTTATTTTGAAAGATGCTAAATTGATTTCCTTCGAAACAGATCTTATTGCATAGCAGGCTGACGCTAGTTTCTTACTTAAAAAATCGATATGAAGGGACCATTTAAGGTTGCTGTGTATCCAAGAAATTTTACAGAATCAGCGATACTGATCTGGCTGTTATTAAAAAGTAAGGGCTGAAGAGCTTCTCTATAGGATAATGCTACTGTCTTATTTATTTTTATTGTAAGTAGATAAGAAGTTATAGTTGCACAAAGAGTTGTAGTATTAGATTACTCCACGTGATACTAGTATCATCAGCAAAACGAAAAATGTTTCCATTGATTTTTAAATTAGTGATGTCATTTATAAAGATAAAGAAAAGTAGATTACCCAATACTGAATCTTGTGTTACTCTACACATAATCGTTTTGTGAGTAGAGTCAAAATCATTTGCTCTAATCAGTTGTTTCCTATTTTCCAAGTAGGATTCAAAGAAGTACCTCGAATTTCGTAGAAATTTAGATTTTTTCTATCAAAATGTTGAGATTTATACAATCAAAAGCTTTGGCTTATTCCCAAAAAAACAGTGACAGTGTTAAGATTATTGTTTAGTGCTTGGTAAACCTTACGTAGTACAGAAAACATAACATTACTGGTACACTTTTTAGGTAACAAGCCGAACTTATTTTGTGCTAAAATGTTGTTTTCAACGAGAGAGGACATCAGTCGGGCTTTTATAATTTTGGATAGTACTGGTAGTAAAGCAATAGGTCTATAGTTGCAGGCATTAGATTCTTCTCCACACTTATGAAGAGAAATAATAATGAGTGTCTGTAGGCACTTTGGAAATGTAACTTTTTCAAATAAAGCATTCATTATTAGGACTTTTTTGGGAGGTTTGAGAACATTTTTGTGGATAGTTCGTCAGTACTATAAGAAGATTTGCTTTTGATACTATTGATTGTTTGGATCAGTTCATCAACTGGTTTTATACAGAATGAATTCGAGACCTTTTTTAATTAAGGAGATAGGAAATGGCATATTGTGGCAAAATAGTTGATTATTACTCACATATGTACTCATAAACATTTTCAAGGTTTGGAAGGGAAAATGTTAGAACTGTGTTAGTTTTATTTAGAAGATCGTTTATTATGGACCAAATTTCTTTTGCCATGACGATGACCTTTTTCTAAACCAGGACTTACGATTCTAGGGAAAACTGGTGTGTGGCAAAAGAAGTGGTAAACTAGAACAAAATCAAAAGGACAATTAACTCATTTGAGCTATTTAAATCACCGAGTCGGGACGGGATTTATCGAATACATATAGAGAAGAGAAATGACCTATTACTAAAAATAATGTATGATACTGCAGGCCAGCTTAGGACTGGGGTACATACCAAAAGCATGGAGGCTAATAAGGGTGGCTTCTATACTCAAACCTTACAAAACCGGACAAAAAAAGATAAGTTCCTACGACCAATAAGACTAATATCATTCGTACTAAATATTCGATAGAAAAACTGATCGATGGGCATATTAGAGATGGTATCTTGATTGAAAGTCCGATTAATCAGGGACAGTACGCATATCGAGAAGGAAACTTCAAAGAAACAGCACGCCTCCATCTTCTAGGATGGAGTACGCGACAAACTTTATTCACTAGCAAATTTTATTCACAGTCAAAGATATAATGATATAAACCCTTAGAAGTCCAAAATTATCAAATTAAAATAATTTAGAGAGATTGGGTACTCTAAGCCTAAATGGTACACATTTAAATCTGATGAGTGAAATAAAGTGTCTTAGAACCTTAAATAGACCGTTTGCGGACACCTTGTTGTAATCTCAGGCACATAAGATGGATTGAACTAATTGTTTATGAATTGGAAAAACATAGTATCTTAAATGTTTAATAAGCAGCAGATGTAAAATTCAAACTCACAAATATTTTATCATCTAGCCTGGCCTGCCGAGCGTCTGTCTTCTCCATCCCCTTACTCCAATCTAATCTCTCTTAAATCGTCCATACAGCTACTTCAAAAATCACGGGATTTTAACTCTTCCCTTTTTATATACTTTAGAAACTGTTTGCTTAATTCGTAAACACCTACACGATGTTCCAGCAAGACCTAATCATAACTACTCCACCAGAAATTCAACGTTCGATGTGTACTTACCGATCCCGGCCACTGAGAGAGTAAAGAAATTTATATTATATCCGGCAAAAAAATTATATAACCATCTCCCTTTGTAACTTAAATCTACAACTTCTTTCCTTAAGTTCCGTAAAATGTCAAAAATCTGTCTATCTGATAGACCATATTATTCAGTGGAAGAGTTTCGTAACGAATAACTAAGAAATTACAGTACTTTTATACAGGGTGACTCATAACTATTGGAACATAGACTAAGGACAGGTTATTTGGGCCAAAATATAGCTATTGGGCCAAATATGCCTTAATAAAATGTTGCTGAGAAAAAAGATAGAGGGTGTTAAAGTTAATTTTTGTTTTTCGTGTTTTGCTAATAGTTTCCCTGTATATTTATAAATTTGCATGAGAGTGAATCTGTGAAACCATTACATATGTAAGATAATGAGTAATAGAAAGACAGAAGATATATTTTCTCTCTCTCTTCCTCTCTCGAGAATACAAATGTTCCTTTTGTATATATATTTTATATTATATAATATATATATATATATATATATATATATATATATATATATATATATATATATATTGTATATATATAATATTATATATAATATAATATGTATTAATATTATTATTTTTGTGATATGTTTTGTCTTCTTCTTCTTATGGTGCCGTGCACCTATAGTGCGTTGGCGAATTATCTTAAGGTCAGACGTCTGTCTTTTGCGACATGCAAAAGTTCGCCAGTGTTAGTTACGCCTGTCCAGTTCTTTATATTTCGCAGCCACGACATTTGTTTGCGACCTACTCCTCTCTTGCCCTCAATCTTTCCTTGGATAATTAGTTGAGGGATTGCGTATTTTTCCCCTCTCAGGATGTGGCCCAGGTATCCAATCTTTCGTGCCTTGATCAAGCTGAGCAATTCTCTCTCAGTATTTGCTCTTCTTAGGACTTCCTCGTTTCTCACCCTATCTGTCCATGGTATGCGGAACATTCTTCGCAAGGTCCACATTTCGAAGGCTTCCAACTTGTTAATGGAAGATATTTTCAACGTCCATGTCTCCATGCCGTATAACAATATGGACCATACATAGCACTTAACCATTCTGTAACGGAGATTGAAGGAAAGATTGCGGTTACAAAATAGCGGTTTAAATTTAAGAAAAGCTTGTCTTGCTTGTTTTCGGTACGGCATTTTATTTCTTGTTGAGGATCCCATTGGTCATTCACTATCATTCCCAAGTATTTGAATGTTTTCACTTGCTCGATTGGAGCATTATCTACGTGCAGTTGTACTCTGAAAAATGCGCCCTTTCTTATTGTCATGCATTTTGTTTTTCCAGCATTTATCTTCAGGCCATATGTTTTTCCTATGGTGTTTATTATATTTAGTATCAACTGCATATCATGTTCGTTATCTGTGATTATTGCGGTGTCGTCAGCGTAACGAATGTTATTTATTGGGTACCCGTTGACCTTTATACCACAATCAGTGCCTTCAAGTGCCTCTGCAAAAACATTCTCCACATAGAGGTTGAACAGCATAGGAGACAAAATACACCCCTGTCGCACCCCTCGTAAAATTTCGAATTCCTCTGTGTTTGTTGATTTGTTCAGCCTCACACGTGCCTTTTGATTCCAATAGAGATTCTGGATAACTCTTATATCTTTCTCATCAATATCAGCATTGTGTAGCATTTTTATTATTTCATCGTGTTTTACGGCGCCAAAAGCTTTTTCGTAGTCGAGGAATGTGATGACTATATCTTTTCGTTGGTCCATACAGTTTTGTACCAGGGTATTCAAGCAGAATGATGCTTCGCGCGTCCCGAGTTATGTTTTGTATTATTTAAAATTAAACGTTTGTAATTATTTTAGGCTTTTGTATTTCAAAATAATCACTGTTTTACCGAGAACTGTCAATTTTGAAATCCGTTAGTGTCATGTCTAATTGACAAATCCTTTACGTGTTTGGTTTATACGCTGGTGGTTGTGAGTTCGAATCCCAATTATGGATTTCCTTTTTTATTTTTGAAATATTTGAAAACCTCACGTAAATCTTATTAAATATATGTAATATACGCAAAAAACATAAGTTTTAAAATAAAATGAAAATTTACAACATAATCCGAGTTGTTGGTTTTTTATTTTTATCTTCGTAAAGTAAGTTATATTGGCAGTTTTAAATACCTATGAATATTACATTTTAATTTATATTGTATTATTATATTGAATTATGTTGCAGTGTATTTATTGTATTGTAATTTTTATACTAATAACAAAATAAACAATGAATTTTACTGCAGAGTATGTGTACATTTTTTTTTGCATTCAACTCCTTTTTTACATATATAAAAATAAAAATATATATGTTCATTAAAATATTGATACAATCCTTCATTTACTATACTCCTATTACAGGTCAAATATTTATATACTGCAAACGATGCACCATATACCTATATAACTAATTCTTTTTCTCTTTCTGCTCTCTCTTACCTATAGCATTACATATGTAATAATTGTGCAGATTGACTCGTATATAAATTTTTAACGGCGAACGCGTGTATAGAAGTATAACTTCTTCCGGCAGTCCCACTGGACTGCCACACCCGTTTTTTAGTTTGTAAGGTTTTATTACGCAATTTGCAATTTATTTAAATTTTGCAATGGATTGTGTATTTTATTATCTTTTATTTTGTGATATTGAAGATTTATGTAATTTCAGTAAATTTTAAATTGTTATTTTTCTGACTTTTTGTAAGCTTTGTATATAAAATTGTACAATTTTCAGTAACAATAAAGAATATTTCTATTCTATTCTATACAATGGTATAGAATACAGTTCACCTTATAAAAATGGATAATAACAGAACACCTAGTAGAACGTTTGAGAGTGGATAGACGAAGAGATGAGCGATGCTAAAGAGATATTAAGGGTAGATAATTAAGGTAGAGCTGTCTGGGAAAGGGATGCTTGCGACGGATGCTGGGGAACTTTAGTGCCATTGGGGGAAGAGAGAGCGATAAAGAAAAATTCATATAAGACCAAAAAAATTCCACATATTGTAAAATATTCGGCATCTGATTTAACTAGAAGTAGTTTTATAGCCCAAATTTATAATAATTTTAACCATCAAATACTCTTGATCATAATATCTACAGGAGAAGGTAAAATTAATAAAGTAACCACTTCATTACTAAATCAAATTCTGGTAAATAATAGCATCAAAATATATTTTTTTAACCAGTTGAATATAAAATATTTATTATCTAAAAGCTCAACAGAAAAATATAATCAAGTTATAAAATCAACACTTAATAATCATGAAAGTATAATTTAAATACTAGAGTAGATAATATAATTAAACCATTTGCAAAATTTAAATACCTTAGTAAAACTCTCAAGGCTACTAATTTATGTTATAAAAACCCATTGTAATTTTATTTTAAAATATAGCACAAAAAAACTTCCATCAATTATTAAATAAAAAAACACGCAATTAACTGCTAATGATTTGTTTGTATTAACCCATTAATACCCAAATTATTTTTTTTTCAAATTTCCAAATTTTTTTTTATACATAATTACCCTAGTCATCAGAGACGAAAATGCCGGTAGCCCTATAAAAATCCCACGAACAAGCTGAATTTTGCTAAGAATGTCAATTTGGGGACCTTAAAAAAGTTACAAAAAAGTTTGCCACTCCTACCCCCAGTTTTCTCCCTAAAACACACTTTCTCAATATATATGGTCCAAAAGTCTGGAAACAACCAATCATCTCGTAAATTCCTAGTCATAATTGTACAAAATTTAAGGTGCAAATATGATATTTGCAATGTTGCCGGATTTGCCGTTTCTCTTGTCATTATTGTAATTTTCCATTCAATACGAGTTCAACCATATGTAACACTTATGATTTTATGTGGTCTGAAAGGTCTTATGCGTAAAATGCTCTGTAACCCCAAGCTATCACTCTTAATAAGACTGAGCACACTAAAGTGTTATGTATGGTCTCTATTACTATATGGCTGTGAGACCTGGACATTAAAACAGTATGACGTCAACATATTAAATTCATTTGAAATGTGAATGTATCGCCGAATGCTAAGAATAACTTGGACCAACAGAACTACGAACGAAGAAGTACTGAGAGCAATGAACACACGCCCTCATCTGGTCAATACTATCAAAATTAGAAAGACGTCATATCTAGGACACATAATGCGCCATAGGGAATTTGAGCAGCTCCAGCTAATATTAGAAGTCAAGATTGAAGGTAAAAGGGGCATAGGACGAAAGAAAAAATCTTGGCTATGAAACATCAGAGATTGGACACACACAAAAGGAAATGAATTAATTCATTAAGCCCAGAATAGAGAGAAATTTGCCATATTGATCGCCAACCTCAACAGAGAAGGCACTTAGGAGGAGGAGGAAAGGTCTTAAATACATAAAACAGAAGTCTTGCAACGCCTAATTGTCTCAATAAATTTTTTAAACTAACTATTTTCAACTGCATTAAAACGTAACAACTGATAGATTACCACATTTTTTAACATAATGGTTACTTTATCAAGTGTTCAAAATGTGCTCCATTTATGAGTTGACAGTACCCTAATCGATGGTAGAATGCGCCTACCACATTTCTCCATGATTGTCTAGAAATTATTCGAGATTTATCGATAATTCGTTGCGTTAGCTCTGCAAGACTTGCTGGTTTAGTTTTGTAAACTGGATTTTTCAAGTATCCGCAATAAAAATAATCTTTAGGATTAAAATCAGGTGGACGTGAAGGACATTCAATTCTACCTCGTCTACTAATCCATAAATATCTCATCCAAATAACGCCGAACATTTACACCAAAATGAGCTAGAGCTCCAATGGCCCAATAAACTGAGTACCTACTATATCTGACCAAACATTTAATTCTTGTGGTCTTTGAGCATGGTTTTTACGCATACAGTGTGGATTTACGTCACTCCAGTACATTAAATTTTGTCGATTTACACTTTCACACAGTGTAAAGGTTGCTTCATTGAAAGAACATATTCTGTTAACGAAATTTTCATCATTTTCAATTTTATCCATCATTACCTCAGTCATCTGCGATCGAAGTCATCTTCACTTAATTCTTGTAATAAGTTAATTTTGTATGGTTTAAATTTATTCTTACGTAATACACGTAAGACTGAAGAACGACCTACATCATGTACTTGTGCAGCCCTGCTTGAGGATGTATTTGGATCTTCAACAAAACTATCTACAGTTTGGTTGTCATTTATAACTCTTTTCGGTCTACCGGATCGGTATCTATCTTTTACTTCTCCAGATTCCTCAAATCGTGAAAACAACAACTGGCGAATTGGGTATAATAGAGAAATATACGAGCAATATAGCGAACCAACTCTAGCACAATACACTAAACTGCAGAGATTAGGGTGGGCAGGACACGTGGTCCGCATGCATGAGAATAGAATCCCCAGAAAATTACTAAATGCAAGAATTCGGGGGAAAAGACCTGTTAGAAGACCTAAAAAGAGATGGGAAAACGAAGTCGATGAGGATGCCAGGAACTGCCTGGGAACGTGTTCATGGAAAAGAAGAGCGGTAAATCGAAATAATTGGAGAAGCCTGTTGAAGCAGGCCAAGGCCCGATTTGGGCTGTAGTGCCATTGGATGGAGATTCCTCAAATAGCTTTACAGTTTTTTGTACCGTCGCCTTATGAATAGGAGAACGGTTTGGGAAAGTATCATTGAACAAGTTGGCTACTTCAAGTTGACAAGTTGACATAATTTTTAATTTGTATAAATAAGAAAATCAGGATAGTGTTTCTTTTTCTTCCTATAAACGCATATTTTATAACAGTTTTAATTTGCAAAGGAAACGACTTAAAAAGGACACATGTAATAAATGCGATAACTTTGTAGTTAAAATCCATAGCTCTACATCTAAGCAAGAGAAAAAAGAATTTGAGAGACTAAGAGATACCCATCAAGATGAAAAGCAGCTAGAAATCTTATAAATTCAGATATTCAAAAAGCTAAAAATGAAGAAACTCTGGAGGTATTGACTTTTGATTTGGAAAAAACCCTACCTCTACCACGCATTACAACTAACATTGTATTTTACAAAAGGCAGCTGTGGCTTTATCACTGCAGTGTATATCTATTCAGGAAAAAGAAACAGCAGAAAAAGGAGCACAAGAGGTAGATTCTGTTTTATTAAAATATTTGCAAGAGAACCTAACACCTTAAGTAACTGAATTGATATTATGGTCTGACAGTTGCGAAGGACAAAACCGCAATATTAAAGTTGTGATGCTTTTAAAATCTGCGCTTGAGCTTATACCCATTTAAAAAAAACAACGATGCTCTTTCTAGTATCAGGACACAGTTTTATACCCAATGACTCCGAATTTGGGGACATAAAGTCAGCATTAAAGCTCCAAAATCGGTTGTATACTCCAGATGATTATATAAACGGTATCAAAAATTGCAGAAAACGAAACAAATTAATGGTTCAAATGGTAAAAAAAGAATAGTTCAAAGGAGTTTGTGATATTTTAAAACATATTGTAAATAGAAAGAAAGACATAGATTGGAATTCCATTAACTGGCTTTAAACTAAAAAAATACTCCTCATAGAAGAAAATCCGTTAAAATATATTTCAGCAAAAATCACGGCGGAAATTTGCAAGAAGTAGACATAAGTAAAAGAGTCAGAAGAAATGCAACCAGGACTAAAAAATTTTTACTTCCTCCAAACTGCAAATTTTGTGGTATAATGGGAAACCTGTCTCTATTTTTCCATTTTTCTCAAAACTACATTTTGGCACTTAATCCGCTATTACATAACGCGGTCCAATTGATATAGAAAACTAGAAGTGATTCTGAGAGGTAAAATAGAAGACCGTAGAGATATAGAAAGAAAACAGGTTTCTTTTTTAAAAAATATTCGTAAATGAACTCATATATCAAATGCAGGACAATTATTTTATGTGGCAGAAGAGAAGCTTTCGCAATGGTGATCGCCAACATCGGACAATTCTAATATGGCACGTGAAGAAAAAGGGGTAATAATAGTCGATTGAAACGTAGCACTACCCCTGTTAACTTCTTGTATACCATAGGCCCAAGAAGTATTAGATTACCTTGCTATACTCCTATGCTGATCAAGCGGTGTAAAGGAGATTATTAGAGTATTTCCATTACATATTAGAGTATTATTAGAGGTAATACTAATATATATTATAATATAAATTATATTATACTCGCAAGGTAAACACTTAACTTAAACAATTCGATTATATGTATAATTAGATATTCTTAGCATATATAAAACTTGACACTTGTGCAAATATAATAAACACTCTAGCACAAACAATTAGATAAAATAATAATACGATTGTGTCAAAAATAATTTGCTAAAATACACAATTAGATAAGTTCTTAAAAGTAATAATACCAAAATTAGAGTACAATCACATAAAGAAAAAAAAAACTTTTTCGCATGTTCTCAAAAACGAAAAATTGATGTGTCCTTGATCGACTTTGGCGATAAAATCTGAAAGTTATTATGCGTTATCAATTGCAACCAAAAATTATATATTTTAATAGTATACTTAATAAGTTTCACTTAGTTGTTCTTAAATGAAAATTAAAATTTGTTTTTAGAAAAATGAAAGACGTTCGTTAAGAAATATTCGGAAAATTAGATATGTTGTCTATTTTTCTACAGAAACTAAAACTGAAATCGTCAACATCCTGCGGTATGTATTTGATAACAAAAAATATATTACCAAAGAATATTATTGATTGTTACAAAAAGTAAATATTTTGCCTTTTTTTAGGGTAGCATTTATAAATATTTGTGCAAAACCAACTTTTTTTTGTTAAAAGTTTGCCTTTTTGTATAAAAAGGTAAATAGTTTATTGAATAAAATTTAAAAATTAGCATTTTGTCAATTTTTTTTGTTTTTTTTTTTCTAGTGACCCTCATCATGGTTAATTATCAGAAACATATTTTATTCAAGATAGGCAATAATTTACACTAAACTCAATACATTTACGAATGACATTTTACCATACATTCTATATAATTATATAATCCGACATTACATTTGATGCGTTGTTTTCTTACATTAATCTTACATATTGCCCATTTTCTCTGTTTTCCTTCGTTGGTCATTTCTAAAAAATGACCTATAGGATCGTTCCTAACTGGCTGTGGGACACGTTTTTAAGATACCTTTTGCAATGAAAGTCGACCAAGATGTTCTGGATTGGAAATTGACTTTACTTGAAGATAAGCCCTTACTATTGCCTTCTAAATTTCAAGAGCGGTATAGTCTTATTAGCGTGATAATTTTTCGACTGTTCTAACAACCATTCAAATTTCGTCATTTTGTGTCATGTGAAACAATTTCACCCAATCATGTCAACATTAGACTGATAATTGCATTCAGTGCAATTTTCAATCCCTATGACAACACGATCAAGTTTGACAACTTCATCCAAATAAATTTCAAAATGTCACGTTTCGGCAATGAGAATGTTCAAAGTATAAATAATGGCAATCAGAATTCTATAAAACCATACTTGAATCTCGATCAAGAACACGACAACAAGATTATAAATATTATGCGTGGTAATAGATCTTCTATAGTAGAGAACAGCAACCAATCTAATGTTAACTTAAATTTTAATAATTTTACTTTCACTAACTGTACTTTTAATAAATAAATGTTTCGTTATGTTGAGTTATGATTTTATTTTTTTGAAAAATTATCCGCCGAATATCCCTCGGACATTGATGAATGCCTCATAATTTTCGTGAAAAATGTCTCAAGCTCGTTGCTTAGTAACAGCACTCAGCCTTCGGCTTCGTGCTGTTACCAAGGAACGAGCATTTGATTGTCATGAAATTATCTCGTCTGTTATCAATGTCCCAGGGATATTACTACTGATAATATAGTACATATACATTTACAACTGTCACATCAATAACATTTGTCAAAATGGAGAAATACCATTTGTTGCCCCGTATTTATATTTTATTAATGTAATAATCCAGTTTATTCCCGCCACCCATGAGTGTATTGTAATTATGTATACTTTGTGTAATGTTGATCTGTTTTTTTTTTTCAGTCCGTGACCATCGATTTACTTTGTTTTAATGGACTTATCCCCCAATAATTTGACAAAATTCTGACACATTTATTGTCTTTCCATATGACACCAAACACTTTGTTTTTAATATCAAATCTATAATTTATGGCACCTCAGTCTCTCGTCTTCATGTCGGTTTCTGACTTTAGCGGACAATTGTTCATTCTGTTAGATCTCACTTTACCGGTATCTGCTATTTTTTTATCTATTAAAATCTTCATCAAGTCAAAACTTGTGAAAAAATTGTCAAAATGGAAGACGTGGTTTGAGGGTTTTTCAAGAACAGATATATTATTTAGTATCACAGATGCTCCTAAACCTTGGACTTCATGCTCATCATTTCTTTTTTCCAGTGTATAATTCGGTATGAAACAATTCCCACTTTCGGCGCAACACATTGTCCACTGTTTGAAGCCAAACGGAATTGTTTAAAATAACGACGATGCCCATAGTATCGGACCATCTGTTCATCAATACTTATATTTTTTGAAAATATGCCAAATTTCAAATATTATTGATTAATTTTAGAAATCAACGGACTAATTTTAAAATCTGGTTTACATGACTTTTTACTTAGACAAGCATTAATCATTGAAATTTTATATTTTTTTAATCTCTAAATATTTGTTTCTTGATAAACATTTTTTTACACTGTCTATACATAAATCTTAATCTTCACATCAATACATTTGTTCTTGCGGTAACGAATGATAGCCGGTAAACATAAAAAATCCCAGAAACTTTCTGATACAATCCACCGAGAACTTAAAGTCATGTTTGTTATTCTGTCCAGCATATGTGACAGATTGTTTTACTATTATCACACATACTGTAGTCATCAAATATCTCGAACACCTTTACAGGAGTTTTTCCCTTTAGCGACTGCCTTATTTGTTCTTTAGTTTGTACAATATCCGTATTATCCTCAAGGGTTTTTATAAAGTCTGACCTACATTTCTGCCAATCTGAATTTGGTTTTAGTTCCCGAGCTTCAGGTTTCTTTTGGCGCTTCTGTGCGATTTCGTTTTGAGTGTTATTATAAGGAGTCTCATTAGTCTCAGTATTTATAGCAGCTGAAGAATGTATTTCCAATTTGCCATGAATATCTTTAGAACACGTGTCTTCTAGTATGTCGTTATCTATTTCTTCAACATCAGATACACCATCGATGTTATTGGGTGGCAATTTAACAATATCAATTCCATCATCTTCATCGTCATCCAAGAAATGAGGGTTATTTATAATATCCTTTAATTCAGCCAAAGTATAAAATCGCCTGGTACCCATTTCTAAGAAAAATAAATAAACTTCTGCAAAAACTGTTCATTAAAACCTATTATTATATTATTTATAGTCAACATTATTAGAGCATAAAGATACTAAAATCAAAATATTATTACAGAAATATTTAAAGCTTACAAGAAGGGATTTAAAGATGACAACAATACCATATGTAAAGTGCTTATCAGAAAAATTTAGGAGAATAGAAAATAAGTACAACTTCACAACATTATTCAAAATAACCAATGCACAGAGATCTATTTTTCCAAACTCAAATCTAACAATCGACAAGAGAGATTAAAGAACTGCATCTATAAAATACCCTGTGAATGCCACAATTTTTATGTTGGAGAAACTAAAAGACCATTAAGTACCAGGAAAAACGATCATGAAACATACATCAAAAACAAAGACTTCGACGAAGCCCAGATATGCAAACATGCCTGGGAGAATGAGCACTTAAGATTCATTGCACTTGAATTTTAACTACCATCTTTCTGTTAAGCAGTATACATGATGTCGAAATATATGCCATCTATCACTCATATTAACTCCAGTAATATATCCAACGCTTTAGAATTACCGATTTCCTCAGTCCCACCAAAACTATTAAGCAACTTTACACAGCACATGAAACTGCTCTCCTAATTGATAAAGAACTAGCTACTATACACAACAGCAACCATACTGTACAATTAATATGGGCTTTAAGGAAATGAACCAGCGGATCTCACAATCCAACAAGCAAGAACCAGTGAAATCGCAAGTAAAGTGATCAAAGTAGTGCTAAACTCAATGATTTGGGGATTATTGTCACATAAAGTGACGTAAGTAAGTCGAATTTTGAAACAAATTTTTGGCCTTCACTTTAACAAATGATTTTGTTTAAGTTTTTTGTTTGATCACTTCACTTGCCATTGCCAGGTTGGTGTCGGTTGGTTTTCTGTAAACTTTGGTTGCATATCCGGTGTCTTCTTTTGTGATTAACGCATCCAGAAAAAGAAGTGAATTCTTGTTGTCCTTTTCCATGGTAAATTTGATTGATTCTTCTTTACTATTACTGTCCATCAGAAATTCACCAGATAACAATGCATCTACATATCTCCACCATACTGTGTATTGTTTTGAAGCTATTTTCGTGTGGCATCATAATGCAATTACTAGTTTCATTGAGAATAAGCCACAATTTAAGTTTAAAATAATTTTATTTTTGATAAATTTCCGAAGTGGAAATTGAAACTTAATTATAATAAAAATAAAATTATTTTAAACATATATTGTGGCTTATTCCCAATAAAAATAGTAATTCCATCATATTGTGGATTGTTGGTCACGTTTATCACAATGTTTTGTTTAAATTCCTCCATGAAAATATCTGCTAATAATGGAGATAATAATGAGCTTGTGGCTAATCCAAAATCTTGTTTGCAAAAATCATTATCAAGGTAAAAATAAGCGTTGTCTGTGCAAAGTGCTATAGCTTCACTATAACTGATACATTTATATTGGTTTTTATTGTCAATGTATAATCCCTCGCAAACCTTCAGAATCTTTCTGTTAGCATTTCATATTCTGTTAATATCGGTCCTAAATATTGTTAATATTCGTATCGTCACCATTTTCTTTAGTTCTAGACATGTATTCAGTTTTCTTAAAATGAATTACCCCATGAATCAGTCCCCATATATCACACTGTTCTACTAAATTTATTAGCCTTCTACTTTTACTAAACTAATTATATTATCAGTATAAAGCAGGTAATTTAATAACACACTTCCAGTTTTAAGTCAATTACGTAAGTATTTTGTTATATCGATGTTTGTTTGTTATATTTTATTTCTACATTAATATGAAAAAAACAACTTGAACAAAAGTTCTTCAGTCTTATCTTCCAATAATCCAAAGGCTACACATTACTAAAGATAAAGTATCTGGAGTACCTATACTCAAGAATATAATCCAATTTATTATTAGCCATGATACAAAATTTGCGTATAAAATTTCGTATTTAAAGTGTGGCTAAAACTGTCTAGAACAATATTAAATAAAACGATAATGGGATTATAACAAAATTTGAAGTTTCTATTGAAATCAATGTTTTGAATATACAAATAGATAAGGTTTTGGAAGAAATAAAACCCAATTAGACTAAAATCACTTAATAAAGAAAGCTTTTGTTAATAGCCTTAGCAACAGAAAATCGATGTGTCATTCATCAAGTGCCGATTGACCTTAATGACAAAATCTGAATATCAAAAAGCCAAAAACCAATAATTAGACTACAATCACCCAATAAAGAAGGCTTTAATAAATATCCCTAGCAACAAAAAACTGATGTCTCATTTACTAAGGGCCGACTGACCTTAGTGAAAAATCAGAATATAAAAAGGTCAAGAACCAATTAGAATACAATCACTTAAAAAAGATATAAATATCCTTAGCAACAAAAAACCGATGTGTCATTCATCAAGGACTGATTGACTTTAGCGACAAAATCTGAAAGTCATAAGTCAAGAACCAATTAAACTATAATCACTTAATAGAAAAGGCTTTTCTAAATATCCTTAGTAACAAAAAACATTTGTGTCATTTATTAAGGGTCGATTGACCTTTGTGGTAAAATCTGAAAGTCCTTCCAGTTCTGTCGGTGTTGAGCATCCTGCAGCTAATTCCCGCAGATTCTTTTGCTTCTCGCTTGTTCGATTCTTGATAGAATTTCTTTTTTTTTTTTGGGTTACACTGGCTGTTGATTTGCTCCCAAATATTTTATGAAAGTTACCTGTTTTTTGTCCCCTTTCACACAATTGTACGTTTATTACCTTTGAAGATACTAGAATGTTAATTTTAGAAACATTTAGATGTAAACCGAACATTTCGCATTTATGACGAACTACCGCATTTATTGCTATTTCCGTTAATTTTGATTCCACCTTGAACCTCGTCTAATGCTTTTCTGAGTATAGATTCCGAATACAGATTAAATAATAGCGGTGATAAGACGCAACCTTGTCGCACTCCTCGTCGGATTCGTATATCTACGGATTACGGGTATTGTGTGCTCTATTTCAATTGTTGCCGTTTGGTGCCAATATAGTTCTGAGAGAATTCGCAAGTCTTGTTCGTCAATTCCAGCTATTCTCAGAATTTTGATCATCTTTTGATGGTTAACGCAGTCAACTGTTTTTCGATAATCAATAAAACATGCATATACATCTACATTCATAGCTCTGCATCGTTGTGTTCCCTCTCGTGTTCCCAATCCATTTCATAGTCATAGTCATAGTCATCTTTATTGATCCTTTAAGACATTCAAAATAAATGTATAGAATACGTCACTACAGAATTTAGTATAAAAAACATTAATGTGTATAATACAATATTTACAGTGTAAAAAAATTGACAAAACATAAAATATATAAAATAACATTTTTACAAGTAAAATATGAAGCTACTGCAGTTTGTCTTCAAGATATTCATTTATAGAATAATACGCTTTTCTTAAGAGTAAATCTTTAACATTTTTCTTAAATTTAGAGATAAGTGGTATTTCTTTCACAGTTTTTGGCAAATGATTGTATAAGGTCAGTCCCATATATCTGAAGCAATTTTGAAATTTGGATGTTCTGTGTTTAGGAACTCGTAAAAATTCAGCACTTCTTGTATTGTAATAGTGATTGTCTGAATTTACTGGAAATGTATTGATTTTCTCTTTGACATAAAGTAAACATTTATAGATATATAGGCAGTAGAAAGTTAAAATTTGATGTTTAATAAAAACTGGTTTACAAGACTGTTGATAATCCAAATTAAAAATTTTACGGATAATTTTTTTTTGGTTAATGAACACTTTGTTACTATCTACTGAGTTCCCCCACAAAATTACATTATAGCACATGTGGCTGTAAGCAAAGCTATAATAAACGTTCATTAATGCCGAGAGGGTAGTGTGTTTTTAATTCTAGATATAGCATAAAAAGCTTTATTCAATTTCATGTTCACTGAATTCACTTGCTCTGACCATTTGAGATTACAATCAATGAATACACCCAAAAACTTTGTAGAGTGAGTGGAAGATAACATATTGTTTCTATCATGGATGGTTAAGATATAGTCATATTTAGATGAGTTGTATGAATGAAAATAAATAATTTGCGTCTTGTCAATGTTTAATATTAGTCTGTCGGTATTACACCAGCGTATAAAGCAGTCAACAACAGTCTTCATTGTCATTTTTAATTCGAAATTAATTTAATTCGAATTAAGTTCGAAATCCAAATTGAGTGTCACTCATCTGAAACCCACACTTTTTGTAAATTCGTGTATGAATGATTCTGAGAAAAGTTTTAACGGCATGAGACATCATGCTTAATATTCGATAGTCATAACAGTGTGAGGCGTTGGATTTTTTTGATAATGTTACGAATGTTGATTTTAGCCAGTCTGATGGTATTTTACCTGTGTCATATATTTTATTTAATAGTGATGTTATTAAGTCGAAGCTTTTACTTTCGTTGTCTGCAATTAATTTAAATATTTCGCCATTGATATTGTCTGTACCGGTGGCTTTTCCATTTTTCTGAGCTTTTACTGTATAAATAACTTCTTCTTTTGATATTTTTGTACCTTTTTAATTTATTCGATTATCCGCGAATGGTAGAAAACAAGGTCTATAATCGTCAGAAAGTGTCTGAATGTTTTCTTTCCATCTCTTAATTTGTCTTCTGTACCTATAATTATCTCGCTATTATTATTTCATAATATTGTTTATTATTTCTTTCTCTGTCTACCTGTCATTTCTTTTACTTTTTATGGACTGTAAAGGTGTCGTATATTTTCTGAAGTTGTTCAATTTCTAGACATTTGGTTGACATCCAGTTTTCTTTAGCTTTTCTGCACTTTGTCTAATGATTTTATTGAGTCGTTTGTATTCTATTGGGTTTGTTTTATGTTTTCGTCTTATGTTCATGAGGATCATGATGTCTTGTGTCATCCATTCTTGTTTTCTGTCGTTTTTCGTAAACCTGATGTCGTCTTCTTGTATCTTGGTTATTTTCGTTTTAAGAGCAGTCCGTGGTACTTCAGCGTTTGTCTGTACTAAGTTCTCTAGCGTTTCTATTTCTTTCTCAACCTTGATCCTTATTTCATTTTCCTTTTCAGAGTTCTTCAGTTGTGAGATGTCTATTTTTCTTGGCACTTTTTCTCTTTTAACTTCAAGAAACCTTTTTAGTCTAAAATCCATTATAACTGGAATGTGAGCGCTATGAATGTCAGCTCCAGGATATATTTTAGTAGATTTTATGTACTTCTTGAAGTTGTTATCGAGCAAAATAAAGTCAGTTTGATTTCTAACAATTTTATCTTTTTTGTCTGCAGGTGATTGTCCAAGTGTATAGCCTAGAAGGATGTTGTTTAAAGAAGGTGTTGGCTACTAACAAGTTGTTCTCTACTCAGAATTGTACCAATATATCTCCCCTATTGTTTCTGGTACTGAGACCACATGCTCCTACGTTGTCTCCTTTGGCACTACGACCAATTTTGGAATTAAAATCGCCCATAATCATCGTTATCTCGCCTTTTTTTGTCAGTCGCATTATTTCGTCTATATTGTTATGAAAGTTTTCAATTTCTTCCTCTGATTTGTCACTTGTTGGACCATAGATCTGAATAATATTTAGGTTTCTATGGGTTGTTGTTAATTTCAACATTGCTACTCTATCATTTAGAGGGATGAAGTTTATGACTGACTGTGCAATTTTGTCCGATACTAATATAGCCGTTTCATATTGATGTTCTGAGTCAGTTCAATCGTAATTCAAGAAATATCCGCTAGAGAGCGCATTGGTTAGTTTTAAATTAGAAGAATCGTGCATCACTTTCGCCCTAAAACAGTTCGCCCTAAAAAGCTTTTGTTTTCATTAATAGTGTATAATTTCGAATTTATTTAGCTTTGCTCATAATATTTTCAAACATTCTTCTATTTAAAATCATGTAATTTTGAAATTGTATAGTTTTCGTGAAAAAATTTACTGGTATATGATGCAAATTTTATCAGTGTAATAGTATATTTCCGTAATTGTATACTTTTTCAGATAAAGTTGAACAAAAAATTGATTTAAATTCGTAATTGTATTGTTTTAATCACAAACTTTACATCGGACTGTGTTTAATTATGATATTGTATTCTTTTCGACGTATTATTTAACGTTAGTTTTCTGTTATGTTTTATTTTTTAGATTCATCATCAACTGATAGGGATTCTAATTCAACTAATTCTTCAAACGATTGTGACTCAGATGATAGTATAGCAGATCCGGATTTTAATCCAACGACAGAAAAAGCTCCAAACAATTGAGATTCGCAGCCTACTGCAGAAGAGCAATCACTACCGTTGCAGTCTCAAACAAGGCAAACAAATTCACCACCCAAAAAGACACATAAACGCAAAGCTAACCCAAATACATGGAAAATAAATGTCTTAAAACGGTTGTGATATTCAGGTAAAAATTATGCTACAAAAACTAAAGTCATGAATGCTAAATCTGTTAAGCCTACTTGTGGAGATAAATGTAGACAAAAATGCACAACTAAATTTACGGAAGAGCAACGGACACAATTGTTGGTGCATACTATGCTTTACCTGATGCATTGCATAAGAACCTTCATTGCTTATAGCATCAAGAAAATAAAGCCAAAATATGTATACAAATCTAGCAAAAGACCAAGAAAAAACAATTTGAAATTTTTATTTAAAGATTGCAATAACCAAAAAGTTCGTGTATGTCAAAAATTTTTCTTTCTTTCTCAAATACTCTTGATGTATCTCTCTCAATAATACAAACAGTGCGAAATAAGGTATTTGATATGAATAATCCGATGCTTTTACTCGAAGACAGGAGAGGTAAACATGAACATCATCACTTTGGTGCAGAGTCATTAAAAAATATTGCTATAAAGTTTATTCAATCGATTCCTTGTATCGAGAGCCATTATATTCGAGCTAATTCTAGCAGAGAATACATCTCAGGAGGTAGAAATCTTACTGATATTTATAGGGATTATGTTAAAATGTGCACTGACAGTATGACAGTAAAAGTTCGACTCCAGCAGTCGAACACAGCAGACGTGCCGAAGAGACTTGAGTCTGCGTCGACACCCCTCACAATTTAGATTTACATCATTTGCTTTGCGCATGAGCGGCCTCTTTCGCGGTTCGCGATTCAAATCTGACAGCTGGAATGCAGTTTTGGGTCTATGGTTTTGGTAGTGTTAAACAAATGTGATATTTTGTAAACATAACCACAAAATTTACATGTGCGTTGTCGTTGTGTGATTTATGTACATCCTTTAAAATCTAAAATCATAGTTGATTTTATTATATCAGAATCTTGACTGTATTTAATTGTGTGTATTGTGTTGTCTAAAAAAAGTGAAGGATAACAGTTATGGCCGTTACTTGTTCCTTATGCAATAAGAACTTTTCGCGTAAAGATGTGTTAAAATCACATGTTAAAAAGAAACATCCAGAGGAATATGAAAATGTTTATAAACAGAATTACTGTAACATATGTACCTTGTGCAATAAAGGGTTTGCAACACCGTACACTCTCAAGGAACATATTAGAAGTCTTCATCCAGATGATTTTAAGACATTATATCCAGAGATAAAATATGCTTTTCAATGTGCCCATTGCGGTAAAAATTTTAATTATCAACACCATTTGAGATCGCATGTAAAGCTACATACAGGTAACGAAACTGGTATGAGTATTGATAATAATACAATATCTCCAGTCACAATTATTGAAAAAGAAATGAACATTATTTGTGCTATGTGTAAAACATATAAATCAAGTTGTACCAGTGATATGTTAAATCACCTTACCAGTTGTCACAATATAAATATAGAGATGCAAGAATACACTTTTTCATCAGTAGCAGAATTCCAAGAATGGAGAAACAAGGTCGAGGAAGAATGCAACACACGGTTTCGCAAAAGAAAAACAAAGTCCAGTAAACATCATGTCATTATAAAATATATATGTAGTCGTTCTGGGGTATATAAACCAGCTGGTCAGAAAAAAAGACACTTAAAGCTGCAAGGTAGCAAGAAAATTAATGCATTTTGCCCTGCATCTATAAATTTAGTAATAGAGACAAGTGGTAAATATTTTTTTTTTGTTTTCGAGGTATGTATACCAAAATGGGTACAAGAAAGATAGTAATTTATATGAGTAAATTGTTGATGCATAGTGGAATATAAATATTCCCAGCATCGCTCTTAATGGCTTGATTAAGCGTGAGTATACAGTTTACTTTAATTGCTATCGACACATTTTTCATCTTCAAGGTATGTATATAATTTTGATCAATTTTTTTTTAGGGAGTTGTATTGCCAAATTTGTTAAAACCCATGTAGGACACAGATGTGAATTGGCACACATGTCATTGTCAATCCAAGAAAAAGAACAAATTGCAAAAAAGATTGCCCAAAAAATACCATTTAATAATATTTTGGATGAAATTAGAGATTCGGTGGTTAATTCAAATTTGAAAAGAACTCACTTAACTACCAGAAAAGATTTATTTAATATTGAACATGCTTACCAGCTTGCACATCCACCAACATGGCATAAAAATGATGCTATAAGTATAGAAGCTTGGGTAAATTCAATGAGAGAGCAGGGAGAATGTGTTCTTTTTTATAAGCCTCAAGGTGTTTTTTATGAAGACTATCCCCAGTTTAAAAATGAAGATTTTATTTTAATAGTAATGACACCATCGCAAATTGAAATTTTAAAAAAATTTGGGGGTAACATTATATGCTTAGATGGCACACATGGTACAAATAGCTATGATTTCGAACTTCATAGATTATGGTGGTTGATGAAATTCGAGAAGGCTTTCCCTGTGGTTTTCTAATTTCAAATCGTTCAGACCATGAAGTTTTGGTGTTATTTTTTTCTGAAATTCAGAAGCAAGCTGGAGTTATACAGTGTACAGCTTTTATGTCAGATATGGCAGAAACATATTTCAATGCATGGCTCCAAACAATGGGCGCACCAGAGAAGCGGTAAGTAGTTATATTAATAGATGGCATTTTTATCTAAATGTGCTTTTTGTTTGATTATTTTAGGTTATATTGCACATGGCATGTAGATAAAACTTGGAGGAAGAATATTAATTCGAAAATAATATCAAAAGAAGTTCGTGTATGTATTTAAACTTTGACTTATTATGTTTTATTTCATAATTTAACATTGCAGGCTCTTGTATATAAACAACTAAGAGTTCTTCTTCAAGAGAGAGATGAAAAGGCCTTTGAGAGGATGATCATTAAGTTTGTGCAGGATCAAAGCCAAAATTCCGAGATGTTTGAGTTTTTGCAATATTTTAAACAATATTCCAAAAATCCACAAGTTTGGGCATATTGCTATAGGAAACATGTTGGAATAAACACAAACATGCGCTTGGAGAGACTTCACAGAGCTTTAAAATATGAGTACCTTAATGGAAAGAAGGTAAAGAGACTAGATAAGTCTATACTGGCCATTATGAGATTAGTCCGGGATAAATTGTTCCAAAAAATTATTTCTGAGCATAAAGGCAAGCTCTGTACAACCATTTCGAATATCAGAGTAAGACACAATGAGTCAGTTAACATAGATGAAAACTTAATCATCAGAACAGGCAATACTTTCACTGTTCCTTCAATGAGTTCCACAGAACTCTATTATATACAAAGGGATGTTGAAAGTTGTTTGTGCACACTAAAATGTGAAGATTGTGGCATTTGCATTCACGAATTTTATTGTACTTGTATGGACTCAAGTATCAAATTTAATATGTGTAAACACATACATGCAGTTGCACAATCATTAAAAAGAGTAGACGTGTCACAGGAAATTAATCTTAGCCCTGAAGGTAAGGAACTTCATTTTTAAGTTTTTTGAAATATGTAAGATTTATAAAATATGAGAACTATTCACAATTCATAATTTTACAGTTTGGCATTACAAAATGGGGTCGTCAGTAATAACAGTTGTTGTTTATAAGATTTTCTACTGATTTGGGATGAGGGACTTTGATAGTTGTTTGCAGTTTGAATAATTTTAAAATTTGGTTAAAAAAACTGTCATTTTCTATATAATAATAGGCTGTATAACAAGTCATGGATAAAAGTCTTTTTGTAATGCATGCTAAATATTTTGTTGTAATTTTAAGAATTGCGGTAGGTGTTAGAAGAAGGTAAAAAACTACTTTTTGCTTTTAGAGGATAATAATTTGAGTATTGATAGCAATGCAGCTCCTGAAGTTGTCACTATTCTCAATGAAATAAGCAAAAAAAAGGAAGCATCAGAACAGACCAATCTAAAGAAAAGACAAGATGTCTTAATAGAAAAACTCACCACTCTTATTAAAAGTACAGAATCCATTGAAGAAATAGAATCTCTTGAAACAATCGCCTTATCAATGACTCCCACTATGGCAGCTGTCAGAGAGAGTTTAACAAATAATGATAAAACTTTGGTTGTGAAAAGTGTCTCTAAGGGAAACATAGTACCACAAAGAAGACTGTTTTCCACAAAAAAGAAAAGAAGCAAAACAAATAAAATCAATGTTGTAATACCACAACAGAAAGAAAGTGATGAAATTGCTATGAATCTGTTAATCTAATATAGTAACTATAATTAACAAGGATACATCTTCAGTAAGTCATTCCATTGTTTTTGTAGTCTTCCCACTCATAATCTTCCTATTGGGGAACTGTCTATTGAAGTCTTTACTACTCTATTTGTAGTCAGTTGGCTTATGTGGTTGTTCCATTCTTTTCTTATGTCTTTCCCAGTTATTAATGTTGTCCACCTTGCACCTCAGTTGTATATCTGCACTTTTAGCTCTATCCCATAGTATCTTACCATCGATTTTTCATCTTTGCTGTTTCTTTTTGTCCTGTCTGTATCAGGTTGTGATTCTGCCATATATGTCATTATTGGTCTGATGACTGTTTTGTAAATTCTGCCTCTCACTTCTTTTCTGATATTTTTATTTCTCCATATTGTCTCATTCAGGCAATCTGTGGCTCTGTTTGCTTTATTCATTTGACCTTCTGCTTCTGTTTTGAGCTTTCTGTGGCTAGATAATGTGATGATATTTAAATATCATATATATGATTAGTAAATCCTATGAATCACAAAAAAAATGTTTTAACTGTCCCACTAAATATATTAGAACAACTTATTTTGTGATCTATCGGACTTTTTCAAATCAGTGGGTCTAATAAGGGAGGGGAGGGGGTTTAAATGGGGTAGTGATGCGCATTATAAGGTGTTGCCATAACACCTCTAGCCTCTCCTACTCAATTCCTATCCTCACCTCCAAGAAGTGTGATCTTGATCACACGGGTGAACCCCGGTAAACCTGAGCAACCCTACTGGAGATTGGGTAACCAACCCCAATGGAAGGTAGGGTCAGGGCAGACGAGAAAGGGAGAAACGAAAGCTTGTTCAGAAGTTAAAGCCAGCAACCCTGGCATTGGACTTGGGTGCAATAGGCTGATAACCTACTCAGCTATCAATTATGAATGCTACAAACAATGAACAAACTGGAGAACCGTTATAATAAAAAGTTAATGTGTTGTTTATCCTACAAAATGTTCTCAAAAGAATACTATGGTGTGGAAATGGATAAATTTGTGTACATCTGTTTTAATAAAATTTTAAGAAGTCAAAGTGTGTGTTTTTATTTCACCTTAAACAAAAGCTTTATCGTGTTCCTGTACAAAATGGGGTAGGTACTTTGTAAGTTCATGTCATTTTTAAGTTCTGTAGATAGTACCTTCTTTTTTTTTAATGAAATCAGACTCTTTTATTTGAAATATTTTAAGCGTATTTTTCTATTCCCTTTACAGTAACATCATTCTGAGCTATCAGATTGTTCATAGTAAGGACCTTATTTATTTTTTTAACTACTACTCTTTTTGCCCTAATAGGTAGGTATACATATATTTTTTGTTTTCTTTGTTGAATTAAACTTTTAATTTACTTCTAATGAAGTATATAATCAGCAACAGGGAATGCAATTCGAAATTAGAAAATGGACCATATTGTATCACTATTTTGAAAATATGAGTTGAGCAATTGTTGAAAGTATCAACAGTAATTTTGCTGTTTTGTTTGTTAATTTTAAAAGACCAGGTCCGATTTCACCAACAACTAATAAATCAATGAATAGTTGTTATTTGTCGAATAAAATTTATTAGACGTTTATATTTTTATTTTGTTTCAATATAATTTTGATAATTTAAAGTTAAACTGACGAAATTTCTTTGTTATAGATATTTAAAGCGAAATTAACTTGCCAATTTATTTGAAGAGCTAATATTTATTAGATAAATAAGTCATATTTGACGTTAGTAAAATGGAGATATGTCAGTTTATTGGTCGAATAACTTTATTCATAGAATAAACTTTTATTTATCATTGGTGAAACCGGACCCGTGTACCAAACTAATTTAAATATACAGCATATCAAAGAAAATTTAAGTGACTTATTACAAAATTTCTTAAAGATCTGAAAAATATCTTAAAAAAAGATTAATATACAATGTAAATGGTGCTCAATATTAATGTAAACATTTTCAATTTTGGAATAATGTAACGTTCAGTTCTTTTAATTGAAATATTTGTATTTTCTGTTGTTAGTTCAATGTACCTAGTTGAAGTAAAATTACAATTGTAAGTAAATAAACCAATTACTTTGGACTTATGGTTTAATAAAGTATGGACTTTGGTCTTTAACATTAAATCACCTTATTGAGAAAAACCAAAGATATACTTACTGAAGCAAAAAACATCGTATTATTTTGCAAAATCTATTTAATGATGACTATTTCAAACCAAAACGTCCACAAATACCGGAGTTATTGTAATGGTAATAAAATCGCGTTTAAAAAATGCATGCATTTTATAGGAACTATAAAACGATAAAATTTTTGCAACAAACATTTTTGGCAAAAGTCGATTATTTTTAAAATATTGATATAAATAAGGTAATCCAATATCATTTAGAATCTTTCGATTTTCGATATTAATTTTGTGGTTATGTTAATTATGTTTACAACAGTACAATTTAGAACAGTGTTTATAACTAGATGCCAGCTGTCAGATTTGAATCGCGAACCGCGAAAGAGGCCGCACATGCGCAAAGCAAATGATGTAAATCTAAATTGTGAGGGGTGTCGACGCAGACTCAAGTGCCGAAGAGCGACTAGCGACACCGCCGAGGAGCTGCAGCGACCAAGTCCGAGCCGAACTTATCAGTTCGTGCCGTGTATGTAAGCACGGTAGCGGAGACTTGGCGTTAACAGCGCCTAGGCCTGAAAAAGAGAGGCAAAATTCTACGTCACAACTAGGTTAGCCGGGGAGATTTGTTTTTTAAATCAGATCTTCACGGAGGCCAAAATTGAGGCGTAGGAAAGCGAAAAAGCATACGGGCTTGCCCGTCGGGATATTCTCTGTGCCTCCGTTGGGATGACACTGTGGGATATAGTTGTTTAGAACTCTATATCTGGCAGACACGGCCCCAGGGTCAGAGAATTGAGAAACTCAAGAGGATCCCCGCTTTAGTTCTGCCTAAAGCGTGAACTACCGTGAAAGAGGTCACTGGGTGGCACCCAGAAACCGTGCTGGCAACGGGCCAGACGGATGACAAAAAAGCCCTCATCCACATTCAGATATCCGTCCCCCAAAATGGATCGCTCTCGATCCCCGCCAGACAGAAAGGCACCCCCCAGTCCCACCCCATATGGTTACAGTGAGAGGAAACTCCACTGTAACATCTACGACGCACTACCCCCCATGGATGATGACAGCGCAAATTACGAAATATTCAAGGAACTACCGATAGAAGACGAAAAACAAGATAACGAAGGGGAATTCAAACGTCCCAAAAACAAGAAGAAGAGGACAAAAGACAGAGCGGAGGGAAACCGCGAAGAACCACAAACTACCGACGACGATACACCAAAAAGGCTAACGCAAAAAAGGACCAGACAGAGAAGTAGCGAGGACGACAAGTCTGAACTACATGCATTAAGGACACTACTAAAAGAAAAAGATGCAGAAATAGCATCTTTAAGGAAATAGATACAAGAGCTCCAAGACACAATGGTAGCCTCACAAAAGTCCATCATCGAGCACATGGACAAGAAGTTCAACCAACTGAACTCAAAAAATCCCGAGGAAAACCTGGCAAACCAGGCACAGAAAAACAAACAAGAAGACAACCTGAAAAATCAGGTAAAACCGGAGGAAAACCCTAAAACTCAGGGCAAAAAGAAGCAAAAAACCACAGGAGCCATTCCAAAGAATACTCAAGCCGAAGCTACGGGAACAATCCCAAAAAATTCACAAAAAGAAGAAAAAACAACAAAAGGAAGAAAAGAAGATTTCCCACCCCTCACCCCTCCGAAACAACATCAGGAAGGTGAAGCTAAAGCCGATCGGCGTCCTCCGTCTCCGTCACAGATGGACATTGAAGTTACTCCCAAGAAAACTTGGGCAAAAACACCTGTAATCAAATTACAGAGTGTGAGATATACAGGTGCAATACTAAGTATTGCACAAAAACAACAAATCATCACAGCGAACAAGCTGTCGAGAAGTGGAAGAGAAACACTCATCCAAGCAAAGAACCCCGAGGACTATCGCAAAATGGTGAAAATCATTGAGAAATTCAATGAGGAAAATCCAATTCAATGGATTGCATTCCCATTAGAAGAAGATATCAAACCAAGGATGGTTTTGAGAGGGTTACCTCCAACTACGAACACGACTGAGATGTTCGAGGCCATCAGAGATGAGTATGATATAGAAGTCGTGTCGATTAAGAACATGACTTCAAGAAAAAGCGATAGAAGACACTTACCAATGTTTGTCATGACGGTGGAGAGGGAGGACACCGAAAAGCTAAAAGGCATCACTAACCTGATGCACATGAAAATTAAAATAGAGGATTTACGCAAAGCAACAGGGCCCACACAGTGCTTCAACTGCCAGGGCTACCATCACGCGCAGAGAGCGTGCTTTAAAGCACCCCGCTGCGTAAAATGCGGAGAGGAACACTCCAGCAAAAGCTGCCAATTGCCCAAAGATCAAAAGGCAAAATGTGCAAATTGCCAAGGACAGCACCCAGCAAATTTCAGGGGATGCCCAAGATGCCCTACATGGGGACGTCAACAGCAGCCCCAACAAAGACAGAACGCAACGGCGCAAAGAAGGCCACAAATCACTCCCGGCGGCCCATCATACCCCCAGGCAGCAACAACAAAAGCACAAGATAAGGAAAACACCATCCTTACCTCAAAACAACACCAAGACGGCCTAGTTAACTCTGTGAAAGAGTTACTAACTAGAGTAGTCAACGAGGCGATAGCAGATATAAAGCTAGCACTGAACTAGTGCAAGCAAATAGGGGATACTTGAGGATAGGCTCCTGGAATCCAGGAGGCATAAGGACCAACCAGAATATACTGGACGCACTGGTCAATAGATACGAAATGGATGTCGGTGCAATACAAGAAACAAAACTTACAAACAACATAAGTATAAAATTCCCAGGATACGACATATATAGGAACGACAACACAGCAAGATCAGGTGGCACAGCAATCTTAGTGAAAAAAGGCATAGAGCACATCAGAATAATAACACCGCAACTAAATACTATGCAAGCAACAACAGTAAGAATACAAATGAGGCAAGGATAAGTCAACATTACCTCTGCCTACGTGAGACCACAAGATCTACTGATCGACGACGACCTGAACACGTTCTTAAATAACGAACCCTCAATAATAATAGGAGACCTAAACGCAAGATCCCCTAATTGGAACGACAGAGCTACGAACAGAAATGGAAGACTATTAAATACCTACATCGAAAATAATGAAGACATTATGGCAATGGGCCCAACAGACCCTACTCACTATCCAGGAAACGGACTTCCCACACACATAGATATAGTAGTAGCAAAAAACCTAGGACTACAAACAGAATTACAAACATTAAACGAAGGCACAACCGACCACAATCCCATCCTATTAGAACTAGGTACGTGGGAGGAAGAAAGCTCAATCAGAAGAATTAAAAAGAAAACAAAATGGACAAACTTTAAGAGACTCGTGAGCACTGGAATAAATATAGTTCCAGTGATAGAAACCCCACGAGAAATAGAAGACAAAGTCCTAGAGTTGGAAAACATCATCCAACAAGCGCTCAGAAACAGCACTACAGAAGAGGAAGTAGAAATGCATTCTGGAAGATTTAAGGATATACCACAAGCAATAAAAGACTTGATAAGGGAAAAGAACAGAGCAAAGCAAACAGCAAGAAGGACAAGGAATCAGGCAGACAAAAACAGATCAAACAGACTAAACAGAGAGGTCAAAACAGCACTACAACAACACCGTAGTGAAAGTTGGGATAATCACATAAGAGATATGGAAGAACAAGGACCACACATGCAAAACCTCTGGAGACTCCAGAGGATTTTGAGAACCGACAGAAAACCAATCCCCCACTACACGGGGAAAATGGAATCGTATACACCATAGAGGAAAAAGCAGAGGTAATGAGGAGTACTCTCGAGAGAGAGTGTACATTAAATTACCACCCAGACGAAGACATCGACTTCATAGAAGAAGTCGAAAGACAAAGAGAAAGACCTGATAATCCAAACGAAATTATCCCTCATACAACACCAGAGGAGATAAACGAACTGATCAAAAACAGCTCGCCGAAAAAAGCACCCGGACCTGACCAAATCACTAATAGGGCACTAAAATACCTACCAGCGAGAGCTATAGTATACTTAACTAACATCATTAATGCAATGCTAAGATTCAAGAAATTCCCGAACAGATGGAAAGAGGCCCATGTCATAATGTTACCAAAGCCCGGAAAAGACAGCACATTCCCGCAAAATTACAGGCCAATAAGCTTACTACCTGCAATCAGTAATATTGTAGAGAGAATCATACTCAGCAGATTACAAGCGGAAACAGATAGATTAGAAATAATACCTGAAGCCCAATTCGGCTTCAGATCAGAACACTCCAGTGAGCTACAAGTGCTCAGACTAACAGAGTACATAGCAGCTGGATTCAACGATAAACAATACACAGGAGCAGCCTTCCTTGACGTAAGCAAAGCATTCGACAGAGTCTGGCATAAAGGACTAATATACAAAATGAGAAGATACGGGTACAGTGGAGCAATGACAAGGCTGATCTCGTCGTACTTGAGCAACCGACGTTTCAGAGTCCGGATAGGACAAGTCCTATCCGAACTCGGGAACCCGGAGGCTGGAGTGCCACAGGGAGCGGTACTGTCACCCCTACTGTACTCAATATACACAGCAGACATACCTAGAACACCAGGTACACTATTAAGCCTATATGCCGACGACACAGCGATAGCGGCCAAACATAGAAACATAGACACTGCGGTGAATAACCTCCAAACAGCACTAGACGACATAGAAGAATGGAGTTTAAAATGGAAAATAGCAATAAACTCCGATAAGACACAGGCTGTACTTTTCAAAAAGCGGCATCAGCAACCAGAAGAACAGGTAACTGTGCAAGACAATCCCATTGAGTGGAAAAGCGAAGCCAAATACCTCGGAGTAATTATGGATAAAGGACTAACATTCAACAAACACGTAGAAGCCACAGTACAAAAGGCAAACATGGCAAGAGCTTCTGTAAGAGGACTAGCAGGGAGGAAAAGTAAACTCAGACTAAAAACAAAGATAAGACTAATAAACAGCATAATACTGCCCATACTGACATATGCATCCCTCGCCTGGGGACATGTATGCAATACATCAAAAAAGAAAATACAAGCGGCTCACAACAACAGCCTTAGAGAAGCAGTCAACGTACCAAGATGCGTTGCAGAAAGATTCCTCTTCAGAGAATTGCAACAAATCAGAGTGACAGACACGATGAAAGAAAAAGCCAGGACAAAGTTTGCAGACATAGAGAACCACCCCAATCACATACTTAGAGAGATGATGAGGTATGACGCTTTCCACAGATGGAAGCACAAAAGACCAAAACAACAAATAGTAGAATAAAATAAATAAAATACTAGAGAGAAAATAATACCAGAGAGAAAAAATAAAACACTAGAGAGAAAACAAAACCACCAGAGAGAAAACACCTCAAAAATAACAACAACGCACACAGAAGACAGTTCGTAGCTCAAAACACCAAAGACTATCGCAAAGCACAGAGTGGGCCCAGTTGCCTATAGACGATAAAGTCTATATTGTTATATTGTTTATATATATATATATATATATATATATATATATATATATATATATATATATATATATATATATATATATTTTCAATGTTATAGTATGGACTTTACACTAATTCTGATTTTTTTGTTTCAGGGCCACCTACAAAAAAAATCATAAAAAACACAAAAAACCGGCTTCGGCCACCAAAAAAAATTAAAAAATACTAACAAAAACCGGCGTAAGCCACCAAAAAAAAATTACCAAAAACCCCAAAACCCGGGCACGTAGGGCCCAACCCCTTGAGTACCAAGTCGCCGAACTGAGCCTAGGTACGTGGGAGGAAGAAAGCTCAATCAGAAGAATTAAAAAGAAAACAAAATGGACAAACTTTAAGAGACTCGTGAGCACTGGAATAAATATAGTTCCAGTGATAGAAACCCCACGAGAAATAGAAGACAAAGTCCTAGAGTTGGAAAACATCATCCAACAAGCGCTCAGAAACAGCACTACAGAAGAGGAAGTAGAAATGCATTCTGGAAGATTTAAGGATATACCACAAGCAATAAAAGACTTGATAAGGGAAAAGAACAGAGCAAAGCAAACAGCAAGAAGGACAAGGAATCAGGCAGACAAAAACAGATCAAACAGACTAAACAGAGAGGTCAAAACAGCACTACAACAACACCGTAGTGAAAGTTGGGATAATCACATAAGAGATATGGAAGAACAAGGACCACACATGCAAAACCTCTGGAGACTCCAGAGGATTTTGAGAACCGACAGAAAACCAATCCCCCCACTACACGGGGAAAATGGAATCGTATACACCATAGAGGAAAAAGCAGAGGTAATGAGGAGTACTCTCGAGAGAGAGTGTACATTAAATTACCACCCAGACGAAGACATCGACTTCATAGAAGAAGTCGAAAGACAAAGAGAAAGACCTGATAATCCAAACGAAATTATCCCTCATACAACACCAGAGGAGATAAACGAACTGATCAAAAACAGCTCGCCGAAAAAAGCACCCGGACCTGACCAAATCACTAATAGGGCACTAAAATACCTACCAGCGAGAGCTATAGTATACTTAACTAACATCATTAATGCAATGCTAAGATTCAAGAAATTCCCGAACAGATGGAAAGAGGCCCATGTCATAATGTTACCAAAGCCCGGAAAAGACAGCACATTCCCGCAAAATTACAGGCCAATAAGCTTACTACCTGCAATCAGTAAGATTGTAGAGAGAATCATACTCAGCAGATTACAAGCGGAAACAGATAGATTAGAAATAATACCTGAAGCCCAATTCGGCTTCAGATCAGAACACTCCAGTGAGCTACAAGTGCTCAGACTAACAGAGTACATAGCAGCTGGATTCAACGATAAACAATACACAGGAGCAGCCTTCCTTGACGTAAGCAAAGCATTCGACAGAGTCTGGCATAAAGGACTAATATACAAAATGAGAAGATACGGGTACAGTGGAGCAATGACAAGGCTGATCTCGTCGTACTTGAGCAACCGACGTTTCAGAGTCCGGATAGGACAAGTCCTATCCGAACTCGGGAACCCGGAGGCTGGAGTGCCACAGGGAGCGGTACTGTCACCCCTACTGTACTCAATATACACAGCAGACATACCTAGAACACCAGGTACACTATTAAGCCTATATGCCGACGACACAGCGATAGCGGCCAAACATAGAAACATAGACACTGCGGTGAATAACCTCCAAACAGCACTAGACGACATAGAAGAATGGAGTTTAAAATGGAAAATAGCAATAAACTCCGATAAGACACAGGCTGTACTTTTCAAAAAGCGGCATCAGCAACCAGAAGAACAGGTAACTGTGCAAGACAATCCCATTGAGTGGAAAAGCGAAGCCAAATACCTCGGAGTAATTATGGATAAAGGACTAACATTCAACAAACACGTAGAAGCCACAGTACAAAAGGCAAACATGGCAAGAGCTTCTGTAAGAGGACTAGCAGGGAGGAAAAGTAAACTCAGACTAAAAACAAAGATAAGACTAATAAACAGCATAATACTGCCCATACTGACATATGCATCCCTCGCCTGGGGACATGTATGCAATACATCAAAAAAGAAAATACAAGCGGCTCACAACAACAGCCTTAGAGAAGCAGTCAACGTACCAAGATGCGTTGCAGAAAGATTCCTCTTCAGAGAATTGCAACAAATCAGAGTGACAGACACGATGAAAGAAAAAGCCAGGACAAAGTTTGCAGACATAGAGAACCACCCCAATCACATACTTAGAGAGATGATGAGGTATGACGCTTTCCACAGATGGAAGCACAAAAGACCAAAACAACAAATAGTAGAATAAAATAAATAAAATACTAGAGAGAAAATAATACCAGAGAGAAAAAATAAAACACTAGAGAGAAAACAAAACCACCAGAGAGAAAACACCTCAAAAATAACAACAACGCACACAGAAGACAGTTCGTAGCTCAAAACACCAAAGACTATCGCAAAGCACAGAGTGGGCCCAGTTGCCTATAGACGATAAAGTCTATATTGTTATATTGTTTATATATATATATATATATATATATATATATATATATATATATATATATATATATATATATATATATATATATATATATATATATATATTCAATGTTATAGTATGGACTTTACACTAATTCTGATTTTTTTGTTTCAGGGCCACCTACAAAAAAAATCATAAAAAACACAAAAAACCGGCTTCGGCCACCAAAAAAAATTAAAAAATACTAACAAAAACCGGCGTAAGCCACCAAAAAAAAATTAACAAAAACCCCAAAACCCGGGCACGTAGGGCCCAACCCCTTGAGTACCAAGTCGCCGAACTGAGCCTAGGCTCAGAGCGGAGACTTGAGGCCCAAGTAAGCAATTTTAGTTCGCGGATAAGCCACATCATGATAACAGGATCATAGCGACAATGCGCTGTCCTGAGTTTTGCAATCGGTTAGGAAACCATGTTGGGGTTCTATTACCCAGGACCTCCACATGAAGAGCATTTGGCTGATAGTTGTGCCCCTATCGCGCATCAGAGTGCTATAGGGGGGAAAGGGATGGTCTAGAGCATTGGAGCGCGGTGGGGTGACTCCTGTATATACTCGAGTTAACACACCTCGCTCCAATGAATTGTTACACCCGAACGTAATTTTTAGGGGTGAACATGTCTCATAGGCTAAGTTTAATCAAATTGCTTGCTTGCTTGCTGTGCACTGACAAAGAAGAAAAGTATATTAACTATGATATGTTTCATAAAATCTTTAATACGGAATTTAATATTAGTTTTTTTGATTAGTTTCTGATCTTTAAGCATCATGGCTTTGTCCAAAAGGCGAAATTTTAACTTCTTATTACGTCTAGAAATTAAATGCTTACAATTTTACCATCTTCGATTTGAAAACAAAAGATGTTGAGTATTTTTTCTGGCATGAGGGGCAAGGCAACAGAGGAGCTAACGAGCTAGCCACATGCGTTTTTAAGCATATCCAGGAGTTATCTGCAAGTGCAAATGAAGATATAGACATCATTTTTTATAGTAATAACTGCACAGGTCAGCAAAAAAACAAGTTTTTAATAAGTATGTACATTCAAGATGTGGCAGTAATTCCTACCCTTAATTCAATTACCCACAAATTTCTCATTAAAGGGCAGGCATACGCAAAATAAAAATGATTCTACTCATTCCGTAATTGAGAGAAACATCAAAAAAGCCCTTAAATCTGGACCTATATATACTCCTGATCAATACATTTCTTTAATAAGAAATCCGGTAATCTATGGCGTAATGATCTATTACCGGTAATGATCTAGGGCGTAACTTTTCTAAAAACACGGAAAATGAAACTGTTAAAATGAATGATATAAAAATTTTACAAGTTACAAAAGCTAATCGTGGCAGTTTTTTTTATAAGACTTCATACAGCCAAGAACATTTTAAAATGGTAAAAGGTGCATCTGGTAATTCAAACGCTCTAAGAGAAAACTATTTATTTAAATCAATATACCACGTATCTATTAAAATTTCACAGCAGAAGAAAAATAGTTTATGGGGTTTACTGCAAAAAAAAAACATTCCTGGTTATTATCTTGGATTCTATGAAAATCTTTAAAAAACTTTCCCGTTCCTTTTAATTTGTGTTTACTTTAATTGATTGTTTGTATTTAATAGTAAATGTGACTTTGTTAAATAAAGAGTTTTGCCTTCGGTACACTCATTTCTAAGACTAAGTTTCATTGTAAGGTTAAATTTTTTTTGTAGGTACGTTGTAAATTCTTACATTTGTGTCATATTACTCTTTGTAATAATATTTTTGAGAATAAAAATTTGCTTATAATCCTAATTTTTCATTGGACAAACCCTATTTTATCATAATAGTACTTTTTAAACATCTGTATAATAATGGAAATTCATAACATTTTCTCTGAAAAAGTAGCAAAATTCAAAACATCTTATTTTAAAAAAAAATTTTTTATTATTATTATTTATATGTTTAAAATATTTTCATGCTCTTTCGACATAGAAAAGATACAATTAATACAAACTGAAACAAAAACCTGCTAATGTGTATTGTGGAAAATTTTATTTAGCGATAAATCTTAAAAATGCTCTCCTGAAAAGTTTGTAAATTTTGAGATTGTACAGTTTTCATCCGAACGGACGATATGTTTATTTACCTTACGCGAAACCCATGTAAATTCACCTAATAGACTGAATCTGTGGAAAAAATTCCTTCCACTGTCAACAAAAGAATGAATACACAAATTGTGATAGTTCTTTTTTTTGCATATTACAACACTCTAATTGAGGTAATTTTAACAAACACAAAATGCATTTTTTTTACTTTTAAAGATCTCGTAAACGTCTCTGAATCATCATTAACATACATCGTTAGTTTTGTAAGAAGTACGTCTACTATGCTGCATATTTTACAGTTTATAAATTTTACATTTTTCTCTTCAGATAGTTTGAAATTTCCTATGTGTTAATTTTTTACAAACAACAGGAAATTAGTCTCTAATTTTATAAAATTTCAAATTTATCACGTTTGTACAGGTTAACCCAATACTCTAGTTTAGATAACTATTTTATTCACTGGTCTCCCCTATAGAATTCCCAATCAATCAAGATATCATTGATCTCGTTTGTATATAAGCGTTAGCTAGGAAATTATTTTAACACATTACACAAAAGACAAAATGTTAGATAAGATGATTCTAATACCACTCGTGTTTTCCGTAATATTATTTAACGATGTCAATTCCGTATGTCTTAAAAATTCAATAACAACCGCAAGTGGTTTACACGCACCCAAAAATTCGAGTATCTGTTCTGGTCAGCTAATCTTTGAAGATAACTTTAATTGGTTAGACTTATCGAAATGGCATCATGAGCAAACTTTAACTGGTGGTGGAGTAAGTATTGATGATTATAAATTATTCAAATGTGGTTTATAACTTGTTATCTTATACTGTTTATATAGTTATTATATAAGCTATGTTATAGCTTTATTAATTTTAGGATTTGGGAATTAATGATTTAATATTATTATTTTTTACTTTTATTATTACTAACCAAATCACATATTTAAATTAGGCGGGTTAGGTGGAAGGTATTTCCCTTTGTTCTCATTTTTCAAATACCACTATACAAAGTTTAATTTGATGTTGAATCTTTCATTATTACTTCATACTCAACAACCCTTTTTTATACATTCTGATCTATTTCGATCTATATATGTTCGTAAATACAGTTAAGGATTCGTTGGTTTGTCTGTCCTATGTATGTACGAAAGAAACTGTAGTTCCGGAAATAGTTTTAATGTTTAAAGGGTTAAGAGTTCTACTGATCTTGTCAGTGACACCTGTAATAAAAGGTAGAAAGATTTTGGGTTGATCAGGTTGCAAGGTTTCTTTTTGGATGGAATGAGTTTAGATGTTTTTAAATACTCCTATTAATTTGAGTTTTGTGATAGCCGTTTTGTAAGAGTGTTTGTCTTATTGAATAATGTCATTTTTAACGATCTTACAATATGTTTATTTTTTAGAATAACGAATTTGAATGGTATACGGATGATAGACGTAATAGCTATACTTCAAACGGCCAATTACATATCAAACCCACTTTTGTCGCAGATGAATATGGCGAAAAATTTTTATATTCTGGTACTATTGACTTAGGAGCTAGGTTAGTATTTCTATAGCTAATATTTTAATAAGGGTCCCTCATCCAGGGTCACGGATGAAGTTCACAACGGCATCCACGGCAGAAAAGAAAGTCTTCGCAACGGTCTGGAGGGCGGAGGTGGAAGTTTCCTGATTTTAGGGCTCGTATAAAATCAAAAAGAAGGAAAGACTTCTTATATACTGCAGAGTTTAATATACTGCAAACAGTTCTGCGGAATAAATGAAACATTGTTGGTTTAATTTAAACACAATGTGTTCTTGATTGTTTTGGATATATACCGCACAACAAACTCCTAAAATAGATTTTGACCCATCTCTGAAAATCCTATATGGCTTATCAAATTTGTCAACTTGTCTCTAAAGTTAAATGGCGTTGTTATCATCAAGTGGGGAAATAAACTTTGGTTTGGGAATAAAGAATATTGAAATTAGATTGGATCACGTAAAATTCTCATTTTATTTTAGCAAAATATTAAGTTCTTGAATATTTATCTAGTATTCAATTGTGGATCTATTCTAACATGATACAAACATCTAAAGATTGGTCTTCAGTTGATCCTACAAGATCTTCTAACTTATCTTTATGCATTTGTTTTTATACTGCTCTAGGATATCTTTCTATCTTTGTCTTCTGTTACCTCCTGTTCTGGAATATTTTTATACTTTACTCGTATTAGTCGCACTAGTTTTATTAGATCACTGAATCCTAATATGTGGCTAAAATTCTGGTAGTTGTTATAATATTTGGAGATTAAGCATTCAATGGTTTACGGTGCTTGTTCAATAAGTTTAATTGCTGTGTAGTATTTAGAGGTTTCTGTTAAAAAATGTTTTCAATTAATAATATAGCTTCAAAATCTAAGTTTAACAGACAAGACAATATTTTTCATATTTTAATTCTATATTAAAGGGAAATAGCCGATTGGGAAATTCAAGCATGTGTCAATCGAATAATTAATATAACGGTGAACTGTTAATTCTTATTGGTACATTATCATTTATTTTTTAATAAATATTCAAAGAATCAAGTAAAACCACAAAGAATTAAACAAAACCAATTGCTGAGTGATTTTTTTACCACAATTATCTCTATCACGTCTCATTTTGAAGCAAAAATAATTTAACCCGATCCTCAGGAAAGGTGAACTTTTTTATTTCTCGTTAACCAAAAATAATTTGTCAGCGTTTCTTTTATTCCACAGAATAGAAATTGGAAATTCATGTTTTGGAATTTCCTCATCGTCAGTAATAGAAGTAGTTCGACAATATGTTCAAACTAGATATTCAAATGATATGCGTTTGAAGAAGTATTACGTTTGATAATAATTTAATGATATTATATGAAGTTTGAAGAGAATGGTCGAATGAGTTGATCCGGCTCAAAGGACCATAAAGGGAAACGATGGGGTTGTTTTCACCATACCCGTAGCGGGTATGGTTTGGTTTCACCAAACTCTCGTGGTTATCTGTCTTGAATTTTGTTACAGGATTTATTTGGTTGCTGATTCGTTTGTTTCGTCTTGTGGGGGTGAAAATTAGACACTTAAACCTTTTTATTATCGGTTTATTGTACTTCCACAATCTTTTATGTATACACTTTACAACTTAACCACTTACAACACTAAACTAACTTATATGATATGCTCTTGTTGTGTGGCACGGGTGAGAGAGAGAGAGAGAGACGAGGAGAGAGAACAACTTTTTTTGCGACTTGTCAACTTGAAATACTTAATGCGACTGACTGTATATGATTCTAGAGGGGGCAAAAGGACGAGAGGTGTCAAATACGCTGACGATTGTCTGGTCTTTTTTACTGATTTGATATTTGATATTCAAACTACACAGGCGGCGTTAAATTAAATTGAAGTTATAAAAAATTTGTTGATTTTCCAACACTTGTTAAAATAGTATTAAAAAAATAAATAATGGTGACATAGTAAAATTTAAAAAATTTGTATTTTAGCTGTACAGGTAGTGACAATGAAGGTTGTAGAAGAACAGGTTCGGCCAATGCTATCCTAAATCCCGTAAAAAGTGCTCGTATGAGGACCTTAAACTCATTTTCATTCAAGTATGGTAGAGTTGAGGTTAGTGCTAAAGTACCTGCAGGAGACTGGTTATGGCCAGGTATGTTCAATTAATTAAACCAATATACAAAATTATAATCAAACACTTAAACTTCTAACAAATTAGGGTATAAACTTTTAACTATTGAAATAAACATTAATTTAATCATAAACTAATAAAGTCATTAGAAAATAAATTAAATAGCCTTAAGTCAAATTTTGTTGGTAGTACTAGTGAATATATTTGTAATAATTTTAATATAATAAGGACTCTTGGATAAAAAATATCTCCCAAGTTGAAATTCCATCAAACATTATTAAGTTTTTCTCGTTAGGTTCTAAGTTTAGCATTGAACCATGATTAGGTATTGAATCTCCTATGTTACCGTAGTAATGTTAATAGACGATTCTTTTAAACTTTCTCAAGAGATTCTTGATCAGGATTCATCCTACATAACCCTTCCTAGTGATCCAACTAGTAATATTCAAAATAAATCTAATGCCCTAATAAAACGCCTTTGGCAAAAGAAACAAATTGATTCAAACGCTAAAAAGAAACTCTCATCCTATAAAAGTGTTGTCGCTAAATTCTACACCCTCCCTAAAATCCATAAACCTACCTTAACTATAAACCTATAGTTTCCTCCATAGGCTCACCAACTGAACATATTGCAGGCTTTCTTACTAATATTTTAACTGAAGCTTATGATTCGAATAATGATTATTACATCAGAGATTCTTTCCAAGTTGTCGAGTTGTTTAACAGAACTATCTTACCACATAATTATGTTTTCGTCAGTCTAGATGTGGTCTCCCTCTTTAATAATGTTTACTTAAATGCCATTCTACGATCTATTCACAAACACGGATAAAATTTCTGCAGTATGTAGCATATTATGATATGTTTATTGAGTTGAAAGAGTTCTTGTTTAATTCCACTTGTTTTGCTTGTAGGAATAAATAATATAAACAAATTTTTGGCACTCCTATGGGAGCCAGTATCTCTTTAATTCTGGCTAAATATGTAATGTACGATCTGTTGGATATTGTTCTCCAGATTGTTCCTTTTATTAAAGAGTATGTTGATGACAATATTATGTCATGTCCACTAGGTTTAGGGACAGCTCTTAGACATTTCCAATAGCTATGACCCTTACATTAAATTAACTCTTGAAAAAGAGGATCAAAACCAATCTGTTCCATTTCTTGACATAATGTTCACCAGAGAACTGGATAACATAATTACAATTGATTGGTATAGAAAAAATTGTAACTGGGGAAGATACCTCAACTACCATTCTTACCACAAGTCAAGCATGAAAGTTAATCTAGTGAAACAAATGACCAAAAGAGTTTGTAAACCGGCTGACCTTGTTTTTAGAAAGAAGAATCTCAACATTATTTTACAATTCTTCTTTCCCCTAATCCTTACTTAGGAAAATCATCTTCAACACATCCTCTGTTCTACTCAACACACAAGAGAATCCTCCCCAAAATACAGATGCTATGAAAGTTAGCTCTGATTCCCATTCACTGACTAACAATATTCCTAAAATCTCTTTTGTATCACTTCCATTTATTAAGGATGTCACTCAAAATTAACCAGAATTTTTGGTCAATACTTATTAAATGTAAAAATTGCTTATAAAGGCACTGTAGTTGTGGGATCTTTGTACAAGTCATTGAAAGACAAAGTACCAAACTCAGATAAAAGTGATGTTTTATACAAAGTCAATAATATGTTTCATTATATATGTGATATATATTATCTGTTCTACTTCATAAAATATGGCTTTTTGCCTTTTGTTTTTCAGAAGCGCCTATCAGGTAATACCTTTACATGTGTTAACATTTCCAATGTGAAGATCCAACCTTCTGTCGTTTTAAGTTACTAATTATGAATTCACAACCAATTGTTTTGTTTCTGATAAGAATATGTATAACCAAGAATGTTCATAATACGACTACATGTTCTGTAATGATTTTATAACATAATTTTATTGACAAAAGTAACGAGTACCTGCCGAAACGTTAATTTCAGTGGCACAATAAAATCTAGTTCCAAATTTATATTACTTACAATATTACAATATTACAATATACAATATTACTTATTGAACCTAAACTCAATAAATACTAATTTTGTATTATATATAAATATACATATATATATATATATATATATATATATATATATATATATATATATATATATATATATATATATATCTACGGCATTAAGTGAACTCCGCCCATGTTAAAATTCAGGTTCAATTGAGCTCCGTGGTCAAGTGGATACCGATATACGGAGCTCACTTGACAATTCCGTAATATTGGTTCAGTCGATTCATCAACATGTAGAGTTTAATAATTTATAAAAATTTTTTGGAGCCCGTAAATACCCCTGTATCATAAATGTATATCGCTTAGTTCACGTGTATATATTATAGGGGTCGTTCAGATCTTCTTCATTGTATATTTGAACCATACGTTTATCGGTTTAATTAAGCTCTGAGAGTTTGGCAACTGTGCGATTATACCGTATGTTTTCAACATATACCCTGAACGGTTTATATGGGCTCCTTATTTTTATCTACTGTTTGTAGACAGTGGAATGTCATACGCATTACACTGTGTAACAGAGGATATTATATTACCTGGTATAACTAAGTACTAAAATGTAACTGGTTCTTTAGAAAACAGGTATGTAGATACAAAAGGATTTGGGCTTATTATTGAATGGAATGTTCGCTTGCATCGAAAATTTTATTTTTTCTGTATTTTTAAAGATGTTGTTTTTTTATTTAATATAATTTTATTAGTTCAATTAGTTCAAGAAATTTCGTAATATATTTTGTTTACGTGAGTATGTCTTTGTACATTTTATGTAAGCATCTGAATAATAAAAACTACTTTTATTTTATCCAATCTTCTGCGATATATTGTATAAAGCTTTTTTAATATTTTAGTTCTGGTCTTATTTGTGTACTACATATGATATCTTGATAGAAGGTTATCTCAAAATAAATATGGTTAAGTGCTACAATAGATATTTTTGTGTTAAAATTAATAGAAAGAATGGTTAATTTGTCTAACAAGGTATATTCGGCAGCAGAAGCATATAGTACAAGCGTCTATGTTTTAAGGGCGGAAGGACGTGCGCCTCATTTTTAGCTGACAAGCTTGCGAAGAATATTATTTCTGGTCCTTAATTTACCTTTTAGTTTTAAACAATAATCTGTGACTGACCCGGTGTAATACAAACTATTTTCAAGGAATTTATAGGAAGTCTACAGTTCAATGATTTTATGACAAGATTGGATGTTCAGTTTTGTGAAAACGTCTTTGTCGAGGAAATTGAAGGAGCACCCACGAGTTTTTCAGGGGTTTTGAAAAAATATAATAGAAGTCCTAGTATCTACCGGTATGGATCGTTTGTTTGTGTAAATGTTATACAGTGTAGGTGCCTTTATGCTACCCCAAGCGAGACCGTTCTTCATCTGCTATTCTTAACATTGAGTGATACAAAAAATATTCTCTTGTGTAGGCATACGCAAATAATATAAGTGAGTTTGTTATCTAAGGGGATATCGTATAGTTTTTCGAGAAATATTTTGTAATTTAAGGTGTCGTAAGCGGCATTTGGATTGAAAAATACCACCCCTGATACCCGATATTTTTCGTACCCGTCTTTGATGTGTTGGGTAAGATTTAGCATTTGTAATGTACCTGATCTTCCCTATCTATAGCCACTTTTGTCTTTTAATTTGAGCTTTTCTTCAAATATCGGTGAAATCATATTAACGATCTTGTGCAAAAGTATTTTAAATAGCTGACAAAATAAAGATATTGGCCGATAGTTTTTGTGGTCGTTGGAGTTTTTGCCAGGTTTAAGCAAGGTAACAACTTTGGCTTGTCTCTAGATTTTGGGTGTTTCCATAATTTGAATACAGTTGTTCATCATCCGGATAAGCCATTGTGGTGTTTTTGGTCCAGATTTCGTAATAAGCTTTGTGCTCAGATCCTCAATGTCGGTAGTTGTATTATTTTTCATTAAATATGTAGATGGTGGATCCAAGCTCAACATCGTTGAAAGTTTCTCTGAAAGCTGACTGGTTTTGTCCTTTCTTACTTTGAGTTATTCTTTGCTTTTTTTCCGACAGAGATAGCATGTCTATATCTATAATGTGGTTTTCAGCGATAAGCTTTATTCCAAATACCCTACGTTAGGCCCTATATGTGTTTCCTGCACTAGAAATAAGTCAGATTCGTGTTTAGCGCATATGTCTGATCAGTTTAAGTAAAGTAAAATTTCTTGATCTCTAGATATACCCTTAACAGTTATAAACATTATGTTATTAGAATAGTTGGTCCTAAAAAGGACCAATTTGACAAAATCATATTAAAGGGGTGACTGAAGAATTAGCCGATTAATTATTTAATCATTACCCTGGGTATACCCGATTGTGGTGGTTTTCTTAGTACTTAAATTTTCGTAAAGGCTCGTTCTTTGAACCCCATAAGTAATGCCTAATATTTTACTTTTTATTGAAAATTTAAATTTTACATGCCGTGTATTACTTTTTGACGATATTTCGAATCAGATTTGTATAGTAATAATTTAAGGTATTAAAGAGCCTGTTTGTGGAAAATAAATAAGTTTGTGATATCGTTCTCAACTCATATATAGATAATAAAAAAATAAAAACAGTTAAAATAGGTGTAAAAAATTTCAACTTCATACATCGGCGCCATTGTTCAGGTGATGGGTTTATCACAGATATCAAAGGTTACATTTTAATTCAAGGTTCTATTTGCGTATTTTCAATATTAAAAGAGTAGGAAAAGACACGTTTATGCTTTTTTTTTAAATCTATTCTATTTTCTTTCTAGAGTTCCGTCTTTTTTGAACGACCTGTGGTCTTTTTTCAATTGGACACTTGTCCAAGGCTATGACAAATACTTTGTCCTCTGCTATTCTAAATTAATATGACTGATTCATTATTTTCTCTAAACATTCTGTCCTCTGCTATTCTACATTAATATGACTGATTCATTTTCTCTTTCTTGCAGCTATTTTAATGTTTATCCTGTGTATCTTTTTCTACTTCTTCTTCTTCTTCTTCTTCTTTTTATATAGCCATGACTCTGTCTGTTTTTCAATGTGCCTCCAGTAAGTTGCCGTTCCATGGTTTTCGTGGTCTTCCTACTGATCGTCTTCCTATTGGGTAACCGTCTCTTGCCGTGTCTACTACTCTATTTGTTGTCATTTGGCTTATATGATCGTTCCATTCTACTCCTCTATTTCTTAACCAGTTCTTGATGTTCTTCACCTTGCATCTACATCGTATATCTGTACTTCTAGCTCTGTCCCATAATGTCTTACCATCAATTTTTCTAAGTGTTTATATCTCTGTTGTTTCTAACATCCTTTTTGTCCTGTTTATGTCAGGTCTTGTTTCTGCTGCGTTTGTCATTATTGTAAATTTTGTAAATTCTGCCTTTGGTTTCTTTCCCGATATTTTTATTTCTTCATATTGTTTCATTTAGGCAGCCTGCGGCTCTGTTTGCTCTATTCAGTGGATCTTCCACTTAAGTTTCGAGCTTTCCGTAGCTAGATAATGTGATACCTAGATATTTAAACTTCATCACTTGTTCTATTATCTGACCTTCCAGCTCCAATTAACATATTAGTAAACTTGCTGTTGTAACCATGCATTTTGTCTCTTTTGAGGAAATTAACATGTTAAATTTTCTGACGGTTATATGAAATTGGTGTAGCATACGTTGTAAATCATCTTTACTTTGAAAGAATAGTACTGCGTCGTCTGCATAGCAGATTATTTTAATTTGTTTTTCTCCTATTTGGTATCCTCTTTTATTTCTTACTTTTTATTATTTCATCCATAATCCGGTTGAACAATAGAGGACTCAGGAAATCTCCCTGTCTTATCCCATTACCAGCTTCAATAGGGTCGGTTAGTTCTTCTTCTACTTTTACTTTTATTGTGTTGTTTTGGTATATTTTATATTTTCGATTGTTTTGATTATTCAATGAAATTGACATTAATTTGATAGTTTCCATTTTATTAGTACTGATGGTATATAACTAGCATCTGTTGGTACTATATATCAATTTGAACATGTGGAAGTAAGAGCACTCTCTTGTTAGTAATTTCAGTGTAAATTATGACGAAACCAGAAATAACCCATAATATTATCCCACACCTCAAAGGTCTGCCTCGCTGTATCTGGGAGACGCAATAATTCGCTTTTGATAGATATAAACAAAAACCCACTAAGACGAACACAACATAAATCAAAAAAATCCGTCAACCTGTCAATAGGGACATACAATATTAGATCGATGTCTACGGATGAATAAGTACATGAACTGAAAGAAGAATTAACAACCATAAAATGAGATATCATAGGCCTATCAGAAACTCGACGAAAAGAAGAAACCCGAATACAGCCTATGTCATACTTAAAATAAGAAGAACATTAATTAAAATTATCTAGGTATATGCCCCCACGACAGCTTATGATGACGGAAGATATCGAACTATTTTATGAAGATATATTAAAGACTATGGAAGAACATAAAAATCGTCTTATACTAGTAATTGGAGATTTCAATGCCAAACTGGGTAGAAAACTAAACAATGAAGAAACTAAAATAGGAGATTTCGGCTATGGTCAGAGAAATGATAGAGGTGCTACTTTGATGAACTACCTAGAAGAAAAGCATCTATACGCAATGAACTCCTTTTACAATAAGAAGCCCCAACGAAAGTGGACATGGGTCAGCCCTAATGGATCCACAAAAAATGAGATCGACTACATACTGTCCACGGAACGATATATCATTAAAGATGTAACAGTTCTTAACAGATTCACAACAGGTAGCGATCACTGGATGGTCAGAGCAAAAATTAGTGTTGACGATAACTATGAAATGAAAAGAAAAATAATTAAAAACTAGGATCTAGTAGATAGAAACAAACTAGGGCAATATAAAGAGATATACAAAGACCTATTAAAAGAACAACTTACTTAAAAATTAGACAGTGATGACAAAGATATAGATGAAATAGACAACATACTTACAGCACCGATGATTACATCAGGAAAAGAAATAGCAAAAAAGGATCTAAAAAAGAACAATTATATATCAACAGAAACAAAGAAGCTTATGGATAAAAGAAGGAAGCTATAGAATATGTAGAAATCAATAAAACAATAAGCAGAATAATAAGAAAAAATAAGAGAAAAGAACAAGAAATAAAAATAGAAAAAGTAATACAAAACAACAAAAATATGAAATGCTTAAGACCGAAATTAGGTAAGTGTGAAATAAACAAAAAAAAAGATGAAAACGGACTAGAAACAAACGTTAAATATGACATTATAAATATTAATCACCATTTCTACTCAGAACTATATAAAACAAAAAAGGAACCACCAGAAACAATTAAAAACCAACTTAAGGCTAAAGTAAAAAATGTCAACTCAGAGCTACAGCCAGAAATAAGCAAATCAGAAATAAAGAAGGCATTGAAAGAAATGAAAAACAACAAATCGCCAGTAAAAGATGGAATAACTGCAGATATGCTGAAATATGGTGGAAAAGTGGTAATTAACAATCTACATTCCGTTTTTAACAAGATATTATAAGAAAAAAGAATCCCAAACAACTGGAAGGAATCCGTAACCATTATCCTACACAAGAAAGGGGATAAAGCAGATATAAAAAACTACCGTCCTATAACACTCCTCAATGTAATGTATAAACTCCTAACAAAAATTTTAACCAATAGATTGACGACAAAATTCGATGGATACCAGTCAAAAGAACAAGCTGGTTTAGGAAGGGATTCAGCACAAGTGACCATTTACTAAGTATGAAAATACTTATAGAACGAGCAAATGAATAATGAAAAATGAATAAGAAAATGAATTGACCACAGATATACGGAACTAATAGCCAATATATATAAGGAAGCCAAAACAACAATTAAAGTATATGAATAAACAAAATCAATACAAATAAATAGAGGCGTGAGACAGGGTGACACAATATCACCGAAACTTTTCAATCAGGCTCTGGAAGATATTTTTAAAAGATCAGAATGGGAAGAAAAAGGTATAAAAATTTATGGACAACGCTTGAACCATCTAATATACGCTGATGACATCGCATTGATAACAGATAAATGAGAATAATTATTTGAAATGATGAAAGAACTGGACGTAGAAGCTGGAAAGATAGGCCTTAATATGAATTACAGCAAGACCAAAATTATAACAAATACAGATGAAAACATCACAATGAGGATCGGACAAGATGAAGTAGAACAAGTTAAGGATTATATATATCTGGGTCAAACTATAAAACGTAACAAAGAAAACCAAACAGCAGAGATAAAAAGACGAGTTAGACTGGCATGGGCGGCATTTGGCAAACTAAGCTACATTCTTAAAAACAAAAGATATCCACAGCATCTTAAGACCAAAGTATACAATCAATGCGTACTCCCTGTTCTAACTTATGGTTCCCAAACGTGGACATTTACAAAAGTAAACATGGACATAACCATAAAAACCCAAATAAATCGTTGATCAATTATTCACTATTAGGCAGTTAATGAGAAATGTTGGGAATACAAAAAAAAACATTAAACTAGTTATTTATAGATTTTAAACAAACACTGATATAATCATAAGAATAAAACTATGAAATACCATGGCAGAACTAGGCTTACCTAATAAACTAATTTAACAAGGAGTAATCTACAAGTAAAGTATCTTACTGTCGACTTATTTTCAAATGTACTGCAAACGGTTTCGTTAATCTAAGACTGCAAAGAGCTCTAAAAAATGTGAACGAATTATTAACAGCTGTTTTGAAAACTAAATATTATGAGACGAATTGGGGATATTATATTACACAAACTAAACCGCTTGCCTACAAAAAATATTAGGAAAATATGATACGACGGAAAAGACTAATGACTTTACAGTTAATTGCCACATAAGTATCAATGTAACTATAGCTCACAAAATGGGTTCAATTACATTGCAATTTTTAAATTTTTCGTGATAAAATGAAGTGATTCATTGTTGTTTTGAAAAGGTAAGTTGTTTTTTATTTTTGTATTACTATCATCTGATATTGTAATATCAACAACATTTTTCATAATATATTCTGAAATGCGCTTTCTATTACTGATAACGAACAGAAGTTTTTTTAACTTCTCGTTAATATAATTATGTAGGAATTTAGATGTTTATCTTGTTCTTACTATAGTGCTAAAGCACAAATGTAGTTATAGTCTACCGTATTTTTTCATAGTGGTCATAGTTTTTGATTGTAGTATAGCTTATGTGTTTATAATAACTAGCACATAGAAAATAATAAAATTTTGTACCCTGTGCTTTATGTTTATTATCCTTTGTTGTATTGGAACATCTAGAAGTATAGTAATACATTTTAATTGTTGAACAAAAGAGAAAATAAAAACACTTTTTGTGGTGTGCCACTTAACCATACACAAAATCGTACACAAATAGTCAAATGGTAGTAAAAGTTTCCGATATAGGCCGCCAGACGGCAAAGGCATCGCCGCGCTCGATGTCCATACTATGAAATGTTTTTCAGATAGTCTTCGGATCAGATTTTTTCAAAACATTAAATTACATCTTTTTGTCTTTCTTTATTTAGGCTAACCGCTACTGTTTTTTTTCTTCAGCGTTTCTTCTTAAATTACATTAATGTTATATTTACAATTCTTTCTGGAACGAGCTATAATTTTTCTCAAATAACCATTTTGTGTGGTTTAGTCACCTTACGGTTTAGCGTGCTTTGGCTCTTTAAAGTCCCTTTTAATATTAATATCGTTTGAGAAATTTTTCCCAGATGACTAAATAAATTTCTTTAACATACAAGAGAGAGGACGTAGAGTAGGGCATAACGTAACTTAGATGTTGAATGAAAACTGCAAATTGCTGCTTAGATTGACAAATACCACTCCTCATACCTAATATCTTTTGTACCCATCTTTGCTGTGTTGGGCAAGATTTAGTATTGGTGACGTACATGATCTTTCCTGTCTATAGCAACTTTTGTCTTTTAATTTGAGTTTTTCTTCTGTTTTACCTCTTGAGAAGTATTTTGTAAAGCTGACAAAATAAATATATTGACCGATAGCTTTTGTGGTCGTTGGAGTTTTTGCCAGGTTTAAGCAAGGCAACAACTTTGTCTTTGCTTTGTTTATCTGAAGACTTTGGATATCAGTAACTGTTGTATTTTTGGTCCAAATTTTATAATAAGCTTTGTGCTCAGATCTTCAGTCAGTGCCGTACTATTCTTCATTATATACGTAGATAGTGGATCCAAGCTCAACATCGTTAAAAGGTTCCTTCAGCTGACTGGTTTTGTCCTCTCTCATTTTAAGTTTTTCTTTGCTTCTTTGCCGGCAGAGATAGCACTTTTACATTTATTATGTGATTTTCAGCGATCAGCTTAATACCAAATACACTATTTTTTGCCTTCTATGTATTTTCTGCACTAGAAATGCGTCACATTTGTGCTAAGCGCATATGTCTGATAAGGTTAAGTAAAGTAAAGTGTGTTTATCTTTAGATATGCCCTTAATATTTATAGACATTATTAGAATAATTTATCCTAAAAAGGACCGATTTGACACAAATCATATTGACCGGGTGATTCTGATTAGCCGATTAATTAATTATTCATTACCCAGGGTACAACTGATTACGGTGGTCTTATTTGTACTCAAATTTTCGTAAAGGCTTTTCTTTTGAACCCCATAAGAAATGGCTAATTAACTTTTCATTAAAAATAATTTTACACACTGTTACTTTTCGACGATATTTCGAATCAGATTTGTATAGTAATAAGTATAGTTAATATGAAGTCTCTTTGTGAAAAGTAAATGAGTTTGTAATATCGGTCACAACTCATATATGAATGATAAGGACATAAACGGTTAAAATAAGTGCACAGAATTTTAACTAAATATATCGGCGCCATTGTTTAGGAGATGGATTTATCCCAGAGATTAAAGGTTAAATGTATATTCCAGGTTCTATCTACGTATTTTCATTACTAAAAAAGTATATTTAAAATAAAGGCCTTAAGATATATTTAGATTCTATGGAAATTAGAATCTATGGAAATTAGCAAATTAAAAAATACAGACATAATTATTCTGAATGACAAAATTGAGACAAACAGTTGCCTCAAGTATTGTTTATATTGTAAAGGTTATCGTCATAGTATAGTCAGAACGCAACAAGGTTCTATTGGCTTTTCTGCTTTTTGTCTCCTCATTCCTATTGAAAACTTAGCCACGTAAATAACGTTTTAAAAATATGTATCAATATTTCTTTAGTGTCTTTCCTAAGATAACTTTTTTTAAGCCTACTTCGTTTGACTACATGTAATGGATTTGATAGTTCCCAACAGATAAGTATTGATTGTAGGTTGGATAGCAGTTGGTTGTACAGGCATGTGTTGATAAATATGATGGGTCGGTAGGTAGTTCCATTATTCCTAAATCTGACCATATGTTACCTCCCCTGTTGATTCGTGGACGTCCTAAGGGCATTTTTTCTCTCGGGGCATTCTCCCAGTTTAACTTGGAAATGCAGTTATTAGAAAGCCTTTGGATGTAGCCAGCGTAACTTTGGCGTTGAGATTTAGTCTCTTGTATGACGTTGCTATCTTTATATATCTGTTAGACCTTGGCATTAGTTCCGGTTCGGTATTGGTTAGTATTCGGACCTTTGTAAGTTGGAAAATAATTCTGATGGCTTTTCTAGTAATCCTGATCTAATTAATACCTAAGTTTTACTTACATTGTTTTGTCAGCGTTCTCGTCACATTTAAGTCAATAGGGATTTTAGGATTTTAGGGATTTGTATTAGACTTCTGGATTTAAAAGTGTTATGTGGGTTATATTTACATCAGTTAGCTACCTGAATATTCCATTTTATTTCTTATGTGACAGCGTTATCTACGATACCTAAAACGCTGCAATCTTTCAAAATTATATGGGTTTATTGTTACGTTATGCCCTACCCTACGTTCTCTCTCTTGTATGTTAAAGAAATTTATTTAGTTTTCTCATTACTTACTATCAGACCGTTTTTTGCTGCTAATAGCATTATTTTGTAGCAATTTAATATTTAATCTATGAATTAAATCCGGATAGCAAATAGATATTTTTCATTTTCTCGGAGAAATAATATTCTAACATACAAAATCCTATTAAATTGCCAAAACCTTTCTTGCATATTATATTTACTTATGAGGGACAGCAGCAATATCAGTACCATAATAAGGCGTATAGTCCTGGACTGGCTAATCGTTGGATAATTGAAAGCATGAGTGTAGCAGTTATATTGTTTTCGGGACTGCTACCTGGTATCGGGGAGCAGAGATATCAGTACCAAGTTAGTGCATATAGGAATTGTTGCTTGAACTTTATTATTATTAAACAGCACTATATTTCCTAGTAAAATCCTCATGACTTTACAGTAAGACAAATTTTCGAACGTTGGTTATGGAAACATCATGTACATACCACCGGATTCCCTAGATCGACATTCAGCAAAATTCTTTTAATAATGATGCGGGAGTAAAAATATAAATATCTGGGAGCTTACATCAACAAAGAATTAGATTCAGACTAAGAAATCAGGGTACGAATAGAAATGGCAAGGGCAGCGTTCTTAAAATTCAAGCAATTGTTCTGTGACAAAAATCTTAATACTGCGCTGAGACTGAGGTTTGTTGAATGTTACGTCTGGTCTCAACTATTGTACGGAGTAGAAATATGGACGGTAAAAGCGCAAATAGTTAGGAAGCTTCAAGCCTTTGAATTTTAGATATACCGGAGAATGTTGAGAATTCCATGGACTGCCAGGGTCACCAATGAGTAAGTGCTGAGAAGGATGGGTCGAGACAAAAAATTGTTGAGAACAATAAAAGTACGCAGGACTGCATACCTGGAACACATACTAAGGAATATAAAGTCTTCTGCAGACCATCATGCAGGGTAGAGTCGATGGCAAAAAGGAAATAGGTAGAAAGAGGAAGTCATGGCTGCGAAATATTCGTGACTGGACAAAGATGACTGTAGACGAATTATTCCACGTTGCAAAAGACAGAGATACTTTTAGAAATGTGGTCGCCAACCTCCGTTAATGGGGACGGCATAGGAAGAAAAATAATGATACGCTAAACAAAAAAAAAACAGAGATGAAGATAGGCGCCAAGAAACTCTGTGTTATAAACCAGTTGAATAAAATACAGATTCTCGATTCAAATATTCAAAAATTTAATGAAGAGCTTACCAAAATAGAAATAACGTCTATTTAAAATGCAATTCATTAATGGCTCAAGGTACAAAGCAGTCCTAGCATCTGCTAATGATATTAATCTTATAAGAAACTCTCTCCGCAAACGACATCTTCAACAAAGTGAAGAGAGCACGAAAAATGGTTTACTTAAAATCAACAAAATAAAAACCAAATACAAGCGAATCAACAGAAGAAAGCAATTCAATACAGAGCATAATTCACTTAAGACCTATTTTAATACATGAATGCGAATCATGGACAATGACTAAAACAAATAAGGAAGAACTCCGAATATTTGAAAGAAAAATAATAAGAAAACTTTTTTAGCCTCATTATCATATTGCTACAAATCCGTATAGAATAAGAACACATACTAAATAAAGAAAGCTCTTATAAATATATTGTTTAGGAAAATAAATCGCTTAAGGTAGATCGGACACATGCATAGACGCCAAGATGTCAAACTTGGTTAAAAAACGTAAACTAATTTTTGAAACCAAATTCAGTATTTTGCTTTAATCTGTGCCTTCTAAGAATTGCAAGGAAAAACAGACGTTGATAAAACTGTTATTAGAGACATGGGGAATCTAAAAATTGCATTCCACAACATATCTCCTCAACTAAGCAAAAATCCTTAACGAATTGGTTTCTAGTACTCGTACAGAGTATATCGGAATAAAAGGAAAAAGACAGTTAAGCAAGAAGAAAAGTGCAAGCATTTACGTTTTAAGGGTGAAAGGATGTGCGCCCCATTTTTAGCTGACAAGCTTGCGGAGCATACTATTTCTGGTCCTTAGTTTGCCTTTTAGTTTTAAACAAGATTCTGTGATTGACAACGTGCGATATAAACTATCTACAAGGTATTTATAGGAAATTCAGAGTTCAAGGATTTCATCACACTATTGGATGTTCAGTTTTGTGAAAGCGCCTGTGTTGGGAAAATTGAAGGAGCGTTCCTAAGATTTTCGGGGTTTGGCTTAAAATTAAATCGTAGTTCATTTTTATTATATTTAAGGCATCTATTAGATTTTTCTCCACTCCAGCAACAAAAGTTTTTGGTTGTGCAATGTATGGTCTACATGAAAATCCTAGTATCTACTGGTATCTGTTGATCATTTGTGTAAATGTAATACAGTGTAGGTGCCATAACGCTACGCCAAGCGAGACCGTTTGTCTGCGTTCTCCATATTACCATTGAATGATACGAAAAATCTTCTGTTCTGTAGATATACGCGGATAAAACGATGTTTACAGTTTGTCATACAGTATTTGGAGAAATGTCCTCTAATTTAATGTGTCGTAGGCGGCATTTAGATTGACAAATACCACCCCTGATACCTGATATCTTTCGTACCCGTTGTTGCTTTTTGCAACAACGGGTACGTTATTACGTACGTTATAAGTATTACGAATAAAAATAAATAAGTAAAATAAAAATAAATAAATAAAATACTCGTATGCCTGATAACGAAAGATACAAAATTTACAAGCGACAAAGTATTTTTTAAAACAACCGAACATATTATATGTAATAATTGTAATAGATATGTTGGCTATAATCAAATTACCATAAAGTCACCGAAATATTTTATCTGAGTAATGATTCACTATTGATTGCTACGTTACGTTATACGATACATTTATAGTTAAAGCGAAATTAGGTGTTATGCCTACTTATTATTTTAGTATCTGTTACAAGTTACATACTAAAGTATTATAGTAAGATATTGAATTCCCTACATTTAAAAATTGAAATATTGAAACTAGACAGTAAAAAATTGTAATTTTAAGATTGATTTACAAATTATTATAATTTAAATTTTACTACTTTATGAAACAAATATTGTACATCATAAAACGTAGCAATCGAAACATCGGAACGTACATTTATATAATAAATTTTTCAGTGTCAATGCAATAAAAAAATACTAATACATAAAAATTGCCTTTTCCAAGCTTATAACAGACACTAACTTAAGTTTAAAAATAATTAAAGCAAGTAATATAAATTACCACCATAAAATATTTAACTACATTAACCAAGTATTTGTGAAATTTCAGAATGAATAAATTGATTGATATTTAAATAAATTTCAAGTTCCAAAACGTACCTGCTATAAAATTTAAAAATCTACGACTAATCAAATTATTGGCAACATCGGAGGAGTTTAGTTGTGTACGGGGAAGAATACATACGGATCCCAAAAGTGTTTTACCCTATTACGGAGTTCATTTAATCCTACATGTTGGTCGGAGTCTACATAAAGCGCTACCCAGATAATAATATACACGGTGTATATTCTCCTGGAGTTAGTATAATACCGTTTTAGTACGGGGCCCACATTAACCGCTAGATCTATATATATATATATATATATATATATATATATATATATATATATATATATATATATATATAGATCTAGCGGTTAATGTGGGCCCCGTACTAAAACGGTATTATACTAACTCCAGGAGAATATACACCGTGTATATTATTATCTGGGTAGCGCTTTATGTAGACTCCGACCAACATGTAGGATTAAATGAACTCCGTAATAGGGTAAAACACTTTTGGGATCCGTATGTATTCTTCCCCGTACACAACTAAACTCCTCCGATGTTGCCAATAATTTGATTAGTCGTAGATTTTTAAATTTTATAGCAGGTACGTTTTGGAACTTGAAATTTATTTAAATATCAATCAATTTATTCATTCTGAAATTTCACAAATACTTGGTTAATGTAGTTAAATATTTTATGGTGGTAATTTATATTACTTGCTTTAATTATTTTTAAACTTAAGTTAGTGTCTGTTATAAGCTTGGAAAAGGCAATTTTTATGTATTAGTATTTTTTTATTGCATTGACACTGAAAAATTTATTATATAAATGTACGTTCCGATGTTTCGATTGCTACGTTTTATGATGTACAATATTTGTTTCATAAAGTAGTAAAATTTAAATTATAATAATTTGTAAATCAATCTTAAAATTACAATTTTTTACTGTCTAGTTTCAATATTTCAATTTTTAAATGTAGGGAATTCAATATCTTACTATAATACTTTAGTATGTAACTTGTAACAGATACTAAAATAATAAGTAGGCATAACACCTAATTTCGCTTTAACTATAAATGTATCGTATAACGTAACGTAGCAATCAATAGTGAATCATTACTCAGATAAAATATTTCGGTGACTTTATGGTAATTTGATTATAGCCAACATATCTATTACAATTATTACATATAATATGTTCGGTTGTTTTAAAAAATACTTTGTCGCTTGTAAATTTTGTATCTTTCGTTATCAGGCATACGAGTATTTTATTTATTTATTTTTATTTTACTTATTTATTTTTATTCGTAATACTTATAACGTACGTAATAACGTACCCGTTGTTGCAAAAAGCAACAACGGGTACGAAAGATATCAGGTATCAGGGGTGGTATTTGTCAATCTAAATGCCGCCTACGACACATTAAATTAGAGGACATTTCTCCAAATACTGTATGACAAACTGTAAACATCGTTTTATCCGCGTATATCTACAGAACAGAAGATTTTTCGTATCATTCAATGGTAATATGGAGAACGCAGACAAACGGTCTCGCTTGGCGTAGCGTTATGGCACCTACACTGTATTACATTTACACAAATGATCAACAGATACCAGTAGATACTAGGATTTTCATGTAGACCATACATTGCACAACCAAAAACTTTTGTTGCTGGAGTGGAGAAAAATCTAATAGATGCCTTAAATATAATAAAAATGAACTACGATTTAATTTTAAGCCAAACCCCGAAAATCTTAGGAACGCTCCTTCAATTTTCCCAACACAGGCGCTTTCACAAAACTGAACATCCAATAGTGTGATGAAATCCTTGAACTCTGAATTTCCTATAAATACCTTGTAGATAGTTTATATCGCACGTTGTCAATCACAGAATCTTGTTTAAAACTAAAAGGCAAACTAAGGACCAGAAATAGTATGCTCCGCAAGCTTGTCAGCTAAAAATGGGGCGCACATCCTTTCACCCTTAAAACGTAAATGCTTGCACTTTTCTTCTTGCTTAACTGTCTTTTTCCTTTTATTCCGATATACTCTGTACGAGTACTAGAAACCAATTCGTTAAGGATTTTTGCTTAGTTGAGGAGATATGTTGTGGAATGCAATTTTTAGATTCCCCATGTCTCTAATAACAGTTTTATCAACGTCTGTTTTTCCTTGCAATTCTTAGAAGGCACAGATTAAAGCAAAATACTGAATTTGGTTTCAAAAATTAGTTTACGTTTTTTAACCAAGTTTGACATCTTGGCGTCTATGCATGTGTCCGATCTACCTTAAGCGATTTATTTTCCTAAACAATATATTTATAAGAGCTTTCTTTATTTAGTATGTGTTCTTATTCTATACGGATTTGTAGCAATATGATAATGAGGCTAAAAAAGTTTTCTTATTATTTTTCTTTCAAATATTCGGAGTTCTTCCTTATTTGTTTTAGTCATTGTCCATGATTCGCATTCATGTATTAAAATAGGTCTTAAGTGAATTATGCTCTGTATTGAATTGCTTTCTTCTGTTGATTCGCTTGTATTTGGTTTTTATTTTGTTGATTTTAAGTAAACCATTTTTCGTGCTCTCTTCACTTTGTTGAAGATGTCGTTTGCGGAGAGAGTTTCTTATAAGATTAATATCATTAGCAGATGCTAGGACTGCTTTGTACCTTGAGCCATTAATGAATTGCATTTTAAATAGACGTTATTTCTATTTTGGTAAGCTCTTCATTAAATTTTTGAATATTTGAATCGAGAATCTGTATTTTATTCAACTGGTTTATAACACAGAGTTTCTTGGCGCCTATCTTCATCTCTGTTTTTTTTTTGTTTAGCGTATCATTATTTTTCTTCCTATGCCGTCCCCATTAACGGAGGTTGGCGACCACATTTCTAAAAGTATCTCTGTCTTTTGCAACGTGGAATAATTCGTCTACAGTCATCTTTGTCCAGTCACGAATATTTCGCAGCCATGACTTCCTCTTTCTACCTATTTCCTTTTTGCCATCGACTCTACCCTGCATGATGGTCTGCAGAAGACTTTATATTCCTTAGTATGTGTTCCAGGTATGCAGTCCTGCGTACTTTTATTGTTCTCAACAATTTTTTGTCTCGACCCATCCTTCTCAGCACTTACTCATTGGTGACCCTGGCAGTCCATGGAATTCTCAACATTCTCCGGTATATCTAAAATTCAAAGGCTTGAAGCTTCCTAACTATTTGCGCTTTTACCGTCCATATTTCTACTCCGTACAATAGTTGAGACCAGACGTAACATTCAACAAACCTCAGTCTCAGCGCAGTATTAAGATTTTTGTCACAGAACAATTGCTTGAATTTTAAGAACGCTGCCCTTGCCATTTCTATTCGTACCCTGATTTCTTAGTCTGAATCTAATTCTTTGTTGATGTAAGCTCCCAGATATTTATATTTTTACTCCCGCATCATTATTAAAAGAATTTTGCTGAATGTCGATCTAGGGAATCCGGTGGTATGTACATGATGTTTCCATAACCAACGTTCGAAAATTTGTCTTACTGTAAAGTCATGAGGATTTTACTAGGAAATATAGTGCTGTTTAATAATAATAAAGTTCAAGCAACAATTCCTATATGCACTAACTTGGTACTGATATCTCTGCTCCCCGATACCAGGTAGCAGTCCCGAAAACAATATAACTGCTACACTCATGCTTTCAATTATCCAACGATTAGCCAGTCCAGGACTATACGCCTTATTATGGTACTGATATTGCTGCTGTCCCTCATAAGTAAATATAATATGCAAGAAAGGTTTTGGCAATTTAATAGGATTTTGTATGTTAGAATATTATTTCTCCGAGAAAGTGAAAAATATCTATTTGCTATCCGGATTTAATTCATAGATTAAATATTAAATTGCTACAAAATAATGCTATTAGCAGCAAAAAACGGTCTGATAGTAAGTAATGAGAAAACTAAATAAATTTCTTTAACATACAAGAGAGAGAACGTAGGGTAGGGCATAACGTAACAATAAACCCATATAATTTTGAAAGATTGCAGCGTTTTAGGTATCGTAGATAACGCTGTCACATAAGAAATAAAATGGAATATTCAGGTAGCTAACTGATGTAAATATAACCCACATAACACTTTTAAATCCAGAAGTCTAATACAAATCCCTAAAATCCTAAAATCCCTATTGACTTAAATGTGACGAGAACGCTGACAAAACAATGTAAGTAAAACTTAGGTATTAATTAGATCAGGATTACTAGAAAAGCCATCAGAATTATTTTCCAACTTACAAAGGTCCGAATACTAACCAATACCGAACCGGAACTAATGCCAAGGTCTAACAGATATATAAAGATAGCAACGTCATACAAGAGACTAAATCTCAACGCCAAAGTTACGCTGGCTACATCCAAAGGCTTTCTAATAACTGCATTTCCAAGTTAAACTGGGAGAATGCCCCGAGAGAAAAAATGCCCTTAGGACGTCCACGAATCAACAGGGGAGGTAACATATGGTCAGATTTAGGAATAATGGAACTACCTACCGACCCATCATATTTATCAACACATGCCTGTACAACCAACTGCTATCCAACCTACAATCAATACTTATCTGTTGGGAACTATCAAATCCATTACATGTAGTCAAACGAAGTAGGCTTAAAAAAAGTTATCTTAGGAAAGACACTAAAGAAATATTGATACATATTTTTAAAACGTTATTTACGTGGCTAAGTTTTCAATAGGAATGAGGAGACAAAAAGCAGAAAAGCCAATAGAACCTTGTTGCGTTCTGACTATACTATGACGATAACCTTTACAATATAAACAATACTTGAGGCAACTGTTTGTCTCAATTTTGTCATTCAGAATAATTATGTCTGTATTTTTTAATTTGCTAATTTCCATAGATTCTAATTTCCATAGAATCTAAATATATCTTAAGGCCTTTATTTTAAATATACTTTTTTAGTAATGAAAATACGTAGATAGAACCTGGAATATACATTTAACCTTTAATCTCTGGGATAAATCCATCTCCTAAACAATGGCGCCGATATATTTAGTTAAAATTCTGTGCACTTATTTTAACCGTTTATGTCCTTATCATTCATATATGAGTTGTGACCGATATTACAAACTCATTTACTTTTCACAAAGAGACTTCATATTAACTATACTTATTACTATACAAATCTGATTCGAAATATCGTCGAAAAGTAACAGTGTGTAAAATTATTTTTAATGAAAAGTTAATTAGCCATTTCTTATGGGGTTCAAAAGAAAAGCCTTTACGAAAATTTGAGTACAAATAAGACCACCGTAATCAGTTGTACCCTGGGTAATGAATAATTAATTAATCGGCTAATCAGAATCACCCGGTCAATATGATTTGTGTCAAATCGGTCCTTTTTAGGATAAATTATTCTAATAATGTCTATAAATATTAAGGGCATATCTAAAGATAAACACACTTTACTTTACTTAACCTTATCAGACATATGCGCTTAGCACAAATGTGACGCATTTCTAGTGCAGAAAATACATAGAAGGCAAAAAATAGTGTATTTGGTATTAAGCTGATCGCTGAAAATCACATAATAAATGTAAAAGTGCTATCTCTGCCGGCAAAGAAGCAAAGAAAAACTTAAAATGAGAGAGGACAAAACCAGTCAGCTGAAGGAACCTTTTAACGATGTTGAGCTTGGATCCACTATCTACGTATATAATGAAGAATAGTACGGCACTGACTGAAGATCTGAGCACAAAGCTTATTATAAAATTTGGACCAAAAATACAACAGTTACTGATATCCAAAGTCTTCAGATAAACAAAGCAAAGACAAAGTTGTTGCCTTGCTTAAACCTGGCAAAAACTCCAACGACCACAAAAGCTATCGGTCAATATATTTATTTTGTCAGCTTTACAAAATACTTCTCAAGAGGTAAAACAGAAGAAAAACTCAAATTAAAAGACAAAAGTTGCTATAGACAGGAAAGATCATGTACGTCACCAATACTAAATCTTGCCCAACACAGCAAAGATGGGTACAAAAGATATTAGGTATGAGGAGTGGTATTTGTCAATCTAAGCAGCAATTTGCAGTTTTCATTCAACATCTAAGTTACGTTATGCCCTACTCTACGTCCTCTCTCTTGTATGTTAAAGAAATTTATTTAGTCATCTGGGAAAAATTTCTCAAACGATATTAATATTAAAAGGGACTTTAAAGAGCCAAAGCACGCTAAACCGTAAGGTGACTAAACCACACAAAATGGTTATTTGAGAAAAATTATAGCTCGTTCCAGAAAGAATTGTAAATATAACATTAATGTAATTTAAGAAGAAACGCTGAAGAAAAAAAACAGTAGCGGTTAGCCTAAATAAAGAAAGACAAAAAGATGTAATTTAATGTTTTGAAAAAATCTGATCCGAAGACTATCTGAAAAACATTTCATAGTATGGACATCGAGCGCGGCGATGCCTTTGCCGTCTGGCGGCCTATATCGGAAACTTTTACTACCATTTGACTATTTGTGTACGATTTTGTGTATGGTTAAGTGGCACACCACAAAAAGTGTTTTTATTTTCTCTTTTGTTCAACAATTAAAATGTATTACTATACTTCTAGATGTTCCAATACAACAAAGGATAATAAACATAAAGCACAGGGTACAAAATTTTATTATTTTCTATGTGCTAGTTATTATAAACACATAAGCTATACTACAATCAAAAACTATGACCACTATGAAAAAATACGGTAGACTATAACTACATTTGTGCTTTAGCACTATAGTAAGAACAAGATAAACATCTAAATTCCTACATAATTATATTAACGAGAAGTTAAAAAAACTTCTGTTCGTTATCAGTAATAGAAAGCGCATTTCAGAATATATTATGAAAAATGTTGTTGATATTACAATATCAGATGATAGTAATACAAAAATAAAAAACAACTTACCTTTTCAAAACAACAATGAATCACTTCATTTTATCACGAAAAATTTAAAAATTGCAATGTAATTGAACCCATTTTGTGAGCTATAGTTACATTGATACTTATGTGGCAATTAACTGTAAAGTCATTAGTCTTTTCCGTCGTATCATATTTTCCTAATATTTTTTGTAGGCAAGCGGTTTAGTTTGTGTAATATAATATCCCCAATTCGTCTCATAATATTTAGTTTTCAAAACAGCTGTTAATAATTCGTTCACATTTTTTAGAGCTCTTTGCAGTCTTAGATTAACGAAACCGTTTGCAGTACATTTGAAAATAAGTCGACAGTAAGATACTTTACTTGTAGATTACTCCTTGTTAAATTAGTTTATTAGGTAAGCCTAGTTCTGCCATGGTATTTCATAGTTTTATTCTTATGATTATATCAGTGTTTGTTTAAAATCTATAAATAACTAGTTTAATGTTTTTTTTTTGTATTCCCAACATTTCTCATTAACTGCCTAATAGTGAATAATTGATCAACGATTTATTTGGGTTTTTATGGTTATGTCCATGTTTACTTTTGTAAATGTCCACGTTTGGGAACCATAAGTTAGAACAGGGAGTACGCATTGATTGTATACTTTGGTCTTAAGATGCTGTGGATATCTTTTGTTTTTAAGAATGTAGCTTAGTTTGCCAAATGCCGCCCATGCCAGTCTAACTCGTCTTTTTATCTCTGCTGTTTGGTTTTCTTTGTTACGTTTTATAGTTTGACCCAGATATATATAATCCTTAACTTGTTCTACTTCATCTTGTCCGATCCTCATTGTGATGTTTTCATCTGTATTTGTTATAATTTTGGTCTTGCTGTAATTCATATTAAGGCCTATCTTTCCAGCTTCTACGTCCAGTTCTTTCATCATTTCAAATAATTATTCTCATTTATCTGTTATCAATGCGATGTCATCAGCGTATATTAGATGGTTCAAGCGTTGTCCATAAATTTTTATACCTTTTTCTTCCCATTCTGATCTTTTAAAAATATCTTCCAGAGCCTGATTGAAAAGTTTCGGTGATATTGTGTCACCCTGTCTCACGCCTCTATTTATTTGTATTGATTTTGTTTATTCATATACTTTAATTGTTGTTTTGGCTTCCTTATATATATTGGCTATTAGTTCCGTATATCTGTGGTCAATTCATTTTCTTATTCATTTTTCATTATTCATTTGCTCGTTCTATAAGTATTTTCATACTTAGTAAATGGTCACTTGTGCTGAATCCCTTCCTAAACCAGCTTGTTCTTTTGACTGGTATCCATCGAATTTTGTCGTCAATCTATTGGTTAAAATTTTTGTTAGGAGTTTATACATTACATTGAGGAGTGTTATAGGACGGTAGTTTTTTATATCTGCTTTATCCCCTTTCTTGTGTAGGATAATGGTTACGGATTCCTTCCAGTTGTTTGGGATTCTTTTTTCTTATAATATCTTGTTAAAAACGGAATGTAGATTGTTAATTACCACTTTTCCACCATATTTCAGCATATCTGCAGTTATTCCATCTTTTACTGGCGATTTGTTGTTTTTCATTTCTTTCAATGCCTTCTTTATTTCTGATTTGCTTATTTCTGGCTGTAGCTCTGAGTTGACATTTTTTACTTTAGCCTTAAGTTGGTTTTTAATTGTTTCTGGTGGTTCCTTTTTTGTTTTATATAGTTCTGAGTAGAAATGGTGATTAATATTTATAATGTCATATTTAACGTTTGTTTCTAGTCCGTTTTCATCTTTTTTTTTGTTTATTTCACACTTACCTAATTTCGGTCTTAAGCATTTCATATTTTTGTTGTTTTGTATTACTTTTTCTATTTTTATTTCTTGTTCTTTTCTCTTATTTTTTCTTATTATTCTGCTTATTGTTTTATTGATTTCTACATATTCTATAGCTTCCTTCTTTTATCCATAAGCTTCTTTGTTTCTGTTGATATATAATTGTTCTTTTTTAGATCCTTTTTTGCTATTTCTTTTCCTGATGTAATCATCGGTGCTGTAAGTATGTTGTCTATTTCATCTATATCTTTGTCATCACTGTCTAATTTTTAAGTAAGTTGTTCTTTTAATAGGTCTTTGTATATCTCTTTATATTGCCCTAGTTTGTTTCTATCTACTAGATCCTAGTTTTTAATTATTTTTCTTTTCATTTCATAGTTATCGTCAACACTAATTTTTGCTCTGACCATCCAGTGATCGCTACCTGTTGTGAATCTGTTAAGAACTGTTACATCTTTAATGATATATCGTTCCGTGGACAGTATGTAGTCGATCTCATTTTTTGTGGATCCATTAGGGCTGACCCATGTCCACTTTCGTTGGGGCTTCTTATTGTAAAAGGAGTTCATTGCGTATAGATGCTTTTCTTCTAGGTAGTTCATCAAAGTAGCACCTCTATCATTTCTCTGACCATAGCCGAAATCTCCTATTTTAGTTTCTTCATTGTTTAGTTTTCTACCCAGTTTGGCATTGAAATCTCCAATTACTAGTATAAGACGATTTTTATGTTCTTCCATAGTCTTTAATATATCTTCATAAAATAGTTCGATATCTTCCGTCATCATAAGCTGTCGTGGGGGCATATACCTAGATAATTTTAATTAATGTTCTTCTTATTTTAAGTATGACATAGGCTGTATTCGGGTTTCTTCTTTTCGTCGAGTTTCTGATAGGCCTATGATATCTCATTTTATGGTTGTTAATTCTTCTTTCAGTTCATGTACTTATTCATCCGTAGACATCGATCTAATATTGTATGTCCCTATTGACAGGTTGACGGATTTTTTTGATTTATGTTGTGTTCGTCTTAGTGGGTTTTTGTTTATATCTATCAAAAGCGAATTATTGCGTCTCCCAGATACAGCGAGGCAGACCTTTGAGGTGTGGGATAATATTATGGGTTATTTCTGGTTTCGTCATAATTTACACTGAAATTACTAACAAGAGAGTGCTCTTACTTCCACATGTTCAAATTGATATATAGTACCAACAGATGCTAGTTATATACCATCAGTACTAATAAAATGGAAACTATCAAATTAATGTCAATTTCATTGAATAATCAAAACAATCGAAAATATAAAATATACCAAAACAACACAATAAAAGTAAAAGTAGAAGAAGAACTAACCGACCCTATTGAAGCTGGTAATGGGATAAGACAGGGAGATTTCCTGAGTCCTCTATTGTTCAACCGGATTATGGATGAAATAATAAAACGTAAGAAATAAAAGAGGATACCAAATAGGAGAAAAACAAATTAAAATAATCTGCTATGCAGACGACGCAGTACTATTCTTTCAAAGTAAAGATGATTTACAACGTATGCTACACCAATTTCATATAACCGTCAGAAAATTTAACATGTTAATTTCCTCAAAAGAGACAAAATGCATGGTTACAACAGCAAGTTTACTAATATGTTAATTGGAGCTGGAAGGTCAGATAATAGAACAAGTGATGAAGTTTAAATATCTAGGTATCACATTATCTAGCTACGGAAAGCTCGAAACTTAAGTGGAAGATCCACTGAATAGAGCAAACAGAGCCGCAGGCTGCCTAAATGAAACAATATGAAGAAATAAAAATATCGGGAAAGAAACCAAAGGCAGAATTTACAAAATTTACAATAATGACAAACGCAGCAGAAACAAGACCTGACATAAACAGGACAAAAAGGATGTTAGAAACAACAGAGATATAAACACTTAGAAAAATTGATGGTAAGACATTATGGGACAGAGCTAGAAGTACAGATATACGATGTAGATGCAAGGTGAAGAACATCAAGAACTGGTTAAGAAATAGAGGAGTAGAATGGAACGATCATATAAGCCAAATGACAACAAATAGAGTAGTAGACACGGCAAGAGACGGTTACCCAATAGGAAGACGATCAGTAGGAAGACCACGAAAACCATGGAACGGCAACTTACTGGAGGCACATTGAAAAACAGACAGAGTCATGGCTATATAAAAAGAAGAAGAAGAAGAAGAAGAAGTAGAAAAAGATACACAGGATAAACATTAAAATAGCTGCAAGAAAGAGAAAATGAATCAGTCATATTAATGTAGAATAGCAGAGGACAGAATGTTTAGAGAAAATAATGAATCAGTCATATTAATTTAGAATAGCAGAGGACAAAGTATTTGTCATAGCCTTGGACAAGTGTCCAATTGAAAAAAGACCACAGGTCGTTCAAAAAAGACGGAACTCTAGAAAGAAAATAGAATAGATTTAAAAAAAAAGCATAAACGTGTCTTTTCCTACTCTTTTAATATTGAAAATACGCAAATAGAACCTTGAATTAAAATGTAACCTTTGATATCTGTGATAAACCCATCACCTGAACAATGGCGCCGATGTATGAAGTTGAAATTTTTTACACCTATTTTAACTGTTTTTATTTTTTTATTATCTATATATGAGTTGAGAACGATATCACAAACTTATTTATTTTCCACAAACAGGCTCTTTAATACCTTAAATTATTACTATACAAATCTGATTCGAAATATCGTCAAAAAGTAATACACGGCATGTAAAATTTAAATTTTCAATAAAAAGTAAAATATTAGGCATTACTTATGGGGTTCAAAGAACGAGCCTTTACGAAAATTTAAGTACTAAGAAAACCACCACAATCGGGTATACCCAGGGTAATGATTAAATAATTAATCGGCTAATTCTTCAGTCACCCCTTTAATATGATTTTGTCAAATTGGTCCTTTTTAGGACCAACTATTCTAATAACATAATGTTTATAACTGTTAAGGGTATATCTAGAGATCAAGAAATTTTACTTTACTTAAACTGATCAGACATATGCGCTAAACACGAATCTGACTTATTTCTAGTGCAGGAAACACATATAGGGCCTAACGTAGGGTATTTGGAATAAAGCTTATCGCTGAAAACCACATTATAGATATAGACATGCTATCTCTGTCGGAAAAAAAGCAAAGAATAACTCAAAGTAAGAAAGGACAAAACCAGTCAGCTTTCAGAGAAACTTTCAACGATGTTGAGCTTGGATCCACCATCTACATATTTAATGAAAAATAATACAACTACCGACATTGAGGATCTGAGCACAAAGCTTATTACGAAATCTGGACCAAAAACACCACAATGGCTTATCCGGATGATGAACAACTGTATTCAAATTATGGAAACACCCAAAATCTAGAGACAAGCCAAAGTTGTTACCTTGCTTAAACCTGGCAAAAACTCCAACGACCACAAAAACTATCGGCCAATATCTTTATTTTGTCAGCTATTTAAAATACTTTTGCACAAGATCGTTAATATGATTTCACCGATATTTGAAGAAAAGCTCAAATTAAAAGACAAAAGTGGCTATAGATAGGGAAGATCAGGTACATTACAAATGCTAAATCTTACCCAACACATCAAAGACGGGTACGAAAAATATCGGGTATCAGGGGTGGTATTTTTCAATCCAAATGCCGCTTACGACACCTTAAATTACAAAATATTTCTCGAAAAACTATACGATATCCCCTTAGATAACAAACTCACTTATATTATTTGCGTATGCCTACACAAGAGAATATTTTTTGTATCACTCAATGTTAAGAATAGCAGATGAAGAACGGTCTCGCTTGGGGTAGCATAAAGGCACCTACACTGTATAACATTTACACAAACAAACGATCCATACCGGTAGATACTAGGACTTCTATTATATTTTTTCAAAACCCCTGAAAAACTCGTGGGTGCTCCTTCAATTTCCTCGACAAAGACGTTTTCACAAAACTGAACATCCAATCTTGTCATAAAATCATTGAACTGTAGACTTCCTATAAATTCCTTGAAAATAGTTTGTATTACACCGGGTCAGTCACAGATTATTGTTTAAAACTAAAAGGTAAATTAAGGACCAGAAATAATATTCTTCGCAAGCTTGTCAGCTAAAAATGAGGCGCACGTCCTTCCGCCCTTAAAACATAGACGCTTGTACTATATGCTTCTGCTGCCGAATATACCTTGTTAGACAAATTAACCATTCTTTCTATTAATTTTAACACAAAAATATCTATTGTAGCACTTAACCATATTTATTTTGAGATAACCTTCTATCAAGATATCATATGTAGTACACAAATAAGACCAGAACTAAAATATTAAAAAAGCTTTATACAATATATCGCAGAAGATTGGATAAAATAAAAGTAGTTTTTATTATTCAGATGCTTACATAAAATGTACAAAGACATACTCACGTAAACAAAATATATTACGAAATTTCTTGAACTAATTGAACTAATAAAATTATATTAAATAAAAAAACAACATCTTTAAAAATACAGAAAAAATAAAATTTTCGATGCAAGCGAACATTCCATTCAATAATAAGCCCAAATCCTTTTGTATCTACATACCTGTTTTCTAAAGAACCAGTTACATTTTAGTACTTAGTTATACCAGGTAATATAATATCCTCTGTTACACAGTGTAATGCGTATGACATTCCACTGTCTACAAACAGTAGATAAAAATAAGGAGCCCATATAAACCGTTCAGGGTATATGTTGAAAACATACGGTATAATCGCACAGTTGCCAAACTCTCAGAGCTTAATTAAACCGATAAACGTATGGTTCAAATATACAATGAAGAAGATCTGAACGACCCCTATAATATATACACGTGAACTAAGCGATATACATTTATGATACAGGGGTATTTACGGGCTCCAAAAAATTTTTATAAATTATTAAACTCTACATGTTGATGAATCGACTGAACCAATATTACGGAATTGTCAAGTGAGCTCCGTATATCGGTATCCACTTGACCACGGAGCTCAATTGAACCTGAATTTTAACATGGGCGGAGTTCACTTAATGCCGTAGATATATATATATATATATATATATATATATATATATATATATATATATATATATATATATATATATATATATATATATATATATATATATAGATCGAAAAACATCCGAAAAATTTAAACACCAGAGATGATGCCCAAAGACTCCCAAATACGTGGAAAACAATTCTGCAGAAAAACGTAAAAATTAAAATAGCGAAGAAGACCACGCCCACTCTGCGCACAGGACCAATGACAAGAAGCGCAACAAGATATTTAAACTCAGCGTGCAGCGACCGAGAAATCAGTTCGCCTGTAACATCAAGACGAAGCAGAATCTGACTTGACAATGGCAAGTGTGACCTTGCCGAAACGTCGTCAAAACAATGGTTTTTCTAAAAACCAAAAATATTTAACGCGGAGTCAAACCGGAAAACAACTGAAACCATATATATATATATATATATATATATATATATATATATATATATATATATATATATATATATATATATATATATATATATATATATATATATATATATATATATATATATATATATATATATATATATATATATATATATATATATATATATATATATATATATATATATATATATATATATATATATATATATATATATATATATATATATATATATATATATATATATATATATATATATATATATATATATATGGTTTCAGTTGTTTTCTGGTTTGACTCCGCGTTAAATATTTTTGGTTTTTAGAAAAACCATTGTTTTGACGACGTTTCGGCAAGGTCACACTTGCCATTGTCAAGTCAGATTCTGCTTCGTCTTGATGTTACAGGCGAACTGATTTCTCGGTCGCTGCACGCTGAGTTTAAATATCTTGTTGCGCTTCTTGTCATTGGTCCTGTGCGCAGAGTGGGCGTGGTCTTCTTCGCTATTTTAATTTTTACGTTTTTCTGCAGAATTGTTTTCCACGTATTTGGGAGTCTTTGGGCATCATCTCTGGTGTTTAAATTTTTCGGATGTTTTTCGATCTCTATGGCTTCTCTGATTACACGTTTGGCCTTATTTTCGATGTTGGCTAGCATTGTTGTTCCATTTAAGTCTATTTTATGTCCTGTGTTTATGACATGTTGTGCTAGGGATGAAGTTTTTTCTTTTCTTTCGATGGCGTTTCGATGTTCTTCGCGTCTAACCTGTATCCTTCGATTTGTTTGTCCGATGTACGATTTATCGCAGTCTTCACACGGGATCCTGTATACGCCTTGATTTTCTAATGCAACTTTTGTTTTTGCTGATGGTAATATGGTTGCTATTTTTCTGTCGGTGTTAAAAATAGTTTCTATTTGTTTTTTCTTAGAACTCTGCTGATTTTGTCTGTCGTACCCTTTATATAGGGCAGGATAGTTTTACCGACTGGTTTTTCTTCTTTTTCTGGATCTTTGCTGTTGTTTCGGGATTTATGTGCTTTTTCAATCATGAACATGGAGAAACCATTTTTTCTTAGACTTGTTTTGACTTTGTGCATTTCTTCATTCTTATGGTCCTCATCTGCCAGTTTCTCAGATCTTGTTATTAAGGTTTTTATTACCGAATTTAATTGTGCAGGATGATGGTGTGAGTCTGCGTGTAAGTACCTGTCAGTATGGGTTGGTTTTCGGTATACTGTATGTCCTATGCTTCCATCTTCTTTCTTAATAACTAACACATCTAGGAATGGAAGTTGTTGGTTATTCTCCCGTTCCATGGTAAACTGTATTTTTGGATGGATATTGTTAATGTGTTGTAGAAATTTATTAAGTTTCTCTTCTCCGTGCGTCCAGATAATAAATGTGTCGTCAACATACCTAAGCCACAGTTTGGGTTTATGCTCTGCTGTTTCTATTGCTTTTGATTCCATATCTTGCATAAAAAGGTTGGCTATTACGGGGGACAGTGGTGAACCCATCGGTGCTCCTTCGACTTGTTTGTACCTCTGGTCCTTGTAGATGAAGTAGGTGTTGTTTAAGCAATGCCTCGTTAAGTTTAGTGTATCCTGTGGTATTGGATATTTTCTATGTATAATTTCTAATGTTTCTTCTACTGGGACATTGGTGAATAATGAGATTACATCAAAGCTCACTAATAAGTGTTCAGGTTCCAGAATAACGTCCTTGATACGGTCGATAAAGTGGCTTGCGTTCTTGACGTAAGAATCCGCTTCCTCCGCATATGGTTGTAGCTGGTCAGCCAGAAATTTTGCCAGTGATTGTAACGGTGATCCAATAGAGCTGACTATTGGTCGTAATGGTAGCTCTGCCTTATGTACTTTAGGTAAACCGTACAGTTTTGGACATCTTGACGACTTTTCTCGTGGAATAAGCTGGAACTGTTGTTCTTTCTTGATGTTTGACGCTTGTATTTTGGCTTTCGTTGTTTTCTCCAGATACGTTGTTGGGTCTGTTGCGATTTTTTGATATGCACTATCGTTTAGAATGTTTTTTATTTTTGTGTCGTAGTCTTCAATGTTCATTATGACAGTAGCGTTACCCTTGTCAGCTGGAAGAACGATAATGTCTTTGTTTTGTTGTATATTCTTCAAGGCTTTCTTTTCTTCGTAAGTTAGATTCTTTTTCGGAGGCTTGGCTGTTCTTAATATTTGTGATACGTCTTGTCTAATAATCTCGGCTGTTTCTGATGGTAATTTAGTGATAGTCGTTTCCACTTCGCTAATGATGTTTTCGATGGGAATACGTGTCGGTGCAATAGCAAAATTAAACCCTTTGGAAAGGACACTATTTGTAGCTTCATCCAAAGTAAGATTTGAGAAATTGTAGACTAAATTATTGGATTCTGTTGTTGGTAGTTCCTTATTCTTTGGTCGTTGTTGTAGTATCAATTTCTCAAACTTTTTGATTTGTTTTTTCTTGGTGAGATCAGCATCTGTCTCCGATCGAAAGTTTGTGAGTTTGTCGAAGATGTTCCACATAATCGGATGTACTTTGTTACTTAGTGTGAGATATAGCTTTAGCAACTCTGAATTTACTTTATCGATGTCTCGTCTGGAATCTTGAATTGCTTCTCTAGTAAGTGCTAGACTTGCCCTTTTTAAAATATTCTTAGTTTTATGGTTGTTTTTGTGGAAACTTAACTTCATACAAGTGGGTATTATGGCTTCATCGCGGCAGCGTTCTAAAAAGGTTAGGTTACAAAGTAACTTACCTCGCTTTGACCGTAGTTTTTCATATCGTCTAAGGTCTCGTAGAATTTCCTCCCCGTAGAGGTTGATTATATTGAATTTGAAATTTCCGCGGGAGCTATATGTGGTTTCAGTTGTTTTCCGGGTTTGACTCCGCGTTAAATATTTTTGGTTTTTAGAAAAACCATTGTTTTGACGACGTTTCGGCAAGGTCACACTTGCCATTGTCAAGTCAGATTCTGCTTCGTCTTGATGTTACAAATGCCCAAATGCCCAAAGACTCCCAAAGATGCCCAAAGACTCCCAAATACGTGGAAAACAATTCTGCAGAAAAACGTAAAAATTAAAATAGCGAAGAAGACCACGCCCACTCTGCGCACAGGACCAATGACAAGAAGCGCAACAAGATATTTAAACTCAGCGTGCAGCGACCGAGAAATCAGTTCGCCTGTAGCGAAACAGCCAAGCCTCCGAAAAAGAATCTAACTTACGAAGAAAAGAAAGCCTTGAAGAATATACAACAAAACAAAGACATTATCGTTCTTCCAGCTGACAAGGGTAACGCTACTGTCATAATGAACATTGAAGACTACGACACAAAAATAAAAAACATTCTAAACGATAGTGCATATCAAAAAATCGCAACAGACCCAACAACGTATCTGGAGAAAACAACGAAAGCCAAAATACAAGCGTCAAACATCAAGAAAGAACAACAGTTCCAGCTTATTCCACGAGAAAAGTCGTCAAGATGTCCAAAACTGTACGGTTTACCTAAAGTACATAAGGCAGAGCTACCATTACGACCAATAGTCAGCTCTATTGGATCACCGTTACAATCACTGGCAAAATTTCTGGCTGACCAGCTACAACCATATGCGGAGGAAGCGGATTCTTACGTCAAGAACGCAAGCCACTTTATCGACCGTATCAAGGACGTTATTCTGGAACCTGAACACTTATTAGTGAGCTTTGATGTAATCTCATTATTCACCAATGTCCCAGTAGAAGAAACATTAGAAATTATACATAGAAAATATCCAATACCACAGGATACACTAAACTTAACGAGGCATTGCTTAAACAACACCTACTTCATCTACAAGGACCAGAGGTACAAACAAGTCGAAGGAGCACCGATGGGTTCACCACTGTCCCCCGTAATAGCCAACCTTTTTATGCAAGATATGGAATCAAAAGCAATAGAAACAGCAGAGCATAAACCCAAACTGTGGCTTAGGTATGTTGACGACACATTTATTATCTGGACGCACGGAGAAGAGAAACTTAATAAATTTCTACAACACATTAACAATATCCATCCAAAAATACAGTTTACCATGGAACGGGAGAATAACCAACAACTTCCATTCCTAGATGTGTTAGTTATTAAGAAAGAAGATGGAAGCATAGGACATACAGTATACCGAAAACCAACCCATACTGACAGGTACTTACACGCAGACTCACACCATCATCCTGCACAATTAAATTCGGTAATAAAAACCTTAATAACAAGATCTGAGAAACTGGCAGATGAGGACCATAAGAATGAAGAAATGCACAAAGTCAAAACAAGTCTAAGAAAAAATGGTTTCTCCATGTTCATGATTGAAAAAGCACATAAATCCCGAAACAACAGCAAAGATCCAGAAAAAGAAGAAAAACCAGTCGGTAAAACTATCCTGCCCTATATAAAGGGTACGACAGACAAAATCAGCAGAGTTCTAAGAAAAAACAAAATAGAAACTATTTTTAACACCGACAGAAAAATAGCAACCATATTACCATCAGCAAAAACAAAAGTTGCATTAGAAAATCAAGGCGTATACAGGATCCCGTGTGAAGACTGCGATAAATCGTACATCGGACAAACAAATCGAAGGATACAGGTTAGACGCGAAGAACATCGAAACGCCATCGAAAGAAAAGAAAAAACTTCATCCCTAGCACAACATGTCATAAACACAGGACATAAAATAGACTTAAATGGAACAACAATGCTAGCCAACATCGAAAATAAGGCCAAACGTGTAATCAGAGAAGCCATAGAGATCGAAAAACATCCGAAAAATTTAAACACCAGAGATGATGCCCAAAGACTCCCAAATACGTGGAAAACAATTCTGCAGAAAAACGTAAAAATTAAAATAGCGAAGAAGACCACGCCCACTCTGCGCACAGGACCAATGACAAGAAGCGCAACAAGATATTTAAACTCAGCGTGCAGCGACCGAGAAATCAGTTCGCCTGTAACATCAAGACGAAGCAGAATCTGACTTGACAATGGCAAGTGTGACCTTGCCGAAACGTCGTCAAAACAATGGTTTTTCTAAAAACCAAAAATATTTAACGCGGAGTCAAACCCGGAAAACAACTGAAACCACATATAGCTCCCGCGGAAATTTCAAATTCAATATATATATATATATATATATATATATATATATATATATATATATATATATATATATATATATATATATATATAGGATATTAATATTTTTAAAGATAACCTTAATCATATATTTTAGCAATTTGGTTGTTACCAAGTAAATGGGTTTATGGAAGTTGGCCAACATCTGGAGAAATCGACATGATGGAAAGTAGAGGAAATCGACAGTATTATTCACGCAGTGGACAAAACGTTGGAACTCCATTAGAAGCTAGTACTCTACATTGGGGACCTAATCCACAAAACAACAAATTCATGAAAACTCACTGGGAAAAGACCTCATGGAACGGCGGATGGGATAACGCTTATCACAGATATCAATTGGAATGGACGCCTGAACATATCAAATTTTCAGTCGATGATCAAGAGGTTGGAACAGTTACACCCCCAGCTGGAGGCTTCTGGCAATACGGTGATCTTCAACCATCTGGATTGCCAAACCCATGGGCACGTGGAAGTAAGATGGCTCCATTTGATGCCGAGTTTCATATACTGATTAATTTGGCCGTTGGAGGGGCCTATTTCCCTGATGATGTAGATAATAAATCCGGTAAAAAACCTTGGACTAGTACTCAACCTTACCGTGAAGGTATGACAAGGTTCTGGCAGGCTAATCAACAATGGAAACCAACTTGGAATTTGAATTCAGATGACTCGCACCTTAAAGTTGATTATGTGAGAGTTTGGGCATTGTAATTAATGTAAGAAAAAAAAATGAAATTTATAAAAAAAAATAATATAAATTAAAAAAATAAATATCAAATCTGTCGTTTATTTAAATTCGTTTTAATCTCATTAGAATTATAAAATTTAAATCAAAATATTTAATTAGATTATTTTCATTCTTTCAGTATTAATCATCTTTAATTCTAATTAATTATGTGCTACATGTGAATGAAAAACTAGAGAATGAAGTACCAAAAGCTGGAGACATCTAAAAAATATCCGCATGACAACACCAGACGATATTTTAGCCATAATGTCACTTAAGAGGTGGAAAAGTTAAGTTAAAATTTATTCAAGGAGCAGAAAACACAGTTGACATAGAAAAGCACAAAAAACATATGAACAGAAGAGTCCTGAAGATCAGAAAATATATTTGAGAAACTATTAAAACATGTAACAAGCTTCACGTACAACTGGTAATAATATTTCAATCATATCTCAGCAAGAGAGAAATAGCATGTGCATAAAATGAAAGCTACCTTTGACCTATATTCTTAACTTGGGTATACTGACTAATCTATGACAAATAATAGAAGAAAAACTGAAATAAATACAAAACTAATAAAAGATTTTTAAACAATTTATCACACGGCCACAATAACAATCAAACAGGAAAATAAGGTTGGGAAAGTTACATTAGAACAAGATTGGGCTTTCACTTAATGACTGCAGACTGTATACATACGTATAGATAATAATGGAGCAAAATTATGATGCCAGGAGTGTATGACAAGGAAGCTTGTGGAAAAGTACAAGAAATGTGCATTACAAGTAAGCAAAGTATGTGTGTTTAGGTCAGTTTAGGAGGACAATAAAGAATCATTTAATTATTATGTTTCTATATGGTGTTAAGGCACAATAATTGATTGTAATGAAAATTACATTTTTAAATAACTTTTGACGTTTCGATTTCCACTCCAAAACTCGTTTTCAAAAAAGATATTTAAAATGTATCTTTTTTTTTTTCAATTAGAGTCAGCGATGATTTATATGGACGTGGAAAGTTTGCAGACATAATTATGAAAAAATAATACAATCAAAGCAATCCAAATTTTTTAAATAATAATATGTTATGCGATGAGGCCATTTTTTTAATTAATGGTAACGTAAATCGACATAATTGTAGATACTGGTTACGTAATAATAATCGTTATAGATTTTAAACTACAATAACAAAACTAAATATTAAACACTTTTGCAGAATGTCAAGAAAACGAGCGGTCAGAAGATCCACGCTTGGCGCTGCAAGCCATAGCAAACGGAATGATCATCAAAGGTGCTGTCAAGCGTAACAATTCTTCGCTCAACCCTAGGTCTTCGTTAGAGAACACAAAGTCTCGTAAAAAAGCTTTAAAGATCACCGCTGTTGTCTGCAGGACAAGAAAATGATCTTGTCAAAAGAATTCACAGACCAGCTGAGGTAGGAATGCCTATTACAAGAAAGATTCTAATAAAAAGTATATTTTATTACGCTACAATAAATCACATACTAAATCCGTTTTCTTAAGACTCGAATAAAGCTGGTAGAAAACGGCTTAAGTTATTGACTCATCCAGACGTAGCTAGGCGAAAAGCTCGACAAATGAATATGGCTCGAGCCCAAAAAATGAATAAAACAATAATTGTTAATTACTTTCATAGATTGAGAGATACCATATAAAAGCTAAACCTATTTGACAAACCTGGTAGCATGTATAATATATGTCTGAGAAGTGACGTATTGTCAATCCATTAACATCAAACTATTTTTGCTAAAACAGGAGTAAAACGTGTACATTTAACCGCACCCGAGCACGGAGAAAACGTGTCAATTGTAGGCTGCAGAAATGCGCTTGTTAATCTGCACCGCCTTTTGTGCTTTTTAAAGACCAAAGATTTAAACCTGAATGGTCTGATCTTTTGCCCCCTGGCTCAAAACCTATTATCACAAATAAAGGTAGTATGGCATGCAAAGCATTTGTTTCGTGGCTTGACCATTTGTCTTCATTCAGAATCCCTGGTCATACCCTACTAATACTTGATGCAGCTGAAAGTCAACTAATTATTTCTATCGTTGAGTCAGCTAACCGCATGGACATAACAATATTTTGTCTTCCTAGCAGCACATTACATGAGTTGCAACCTATAGATTAACCAGTATTTAAAAGCATTGAGACATTTTGGAACCAGAAAGTCCTACAGTTTTTAAAAACAAACCTTGGCAATGCGATTACTAAAATGAGGTTTGGATACATCTTTACTACAGTTTGGCTAAAAGCAATGACACCATCAAACATTATCTCCGGTTTTGCAACCACTGGTATTTATCCGTTTAGAACAGACGCTATAGAGAAGAAGACGAAGTAAACCATAGAAGCTCGCAAGATTTATCAGATGTCGTTAGAAGTTCTAGAAGTCGATTGAACACGCAGAGAAAAACAAGGCGACTACAAGCGGATATCAAGTGCCAGAGAAAACTAATAACAAAAAGTGAGCATTTAATTACTCTCTCAAGTAGCGAATTATCAGAGAATCATTATTAGAATCTATGAAAAGATCCAAGAAGAGCAGTAGCTCTGAGATGACAGTCCACTAATTAAATTAAAATATAAACAGAAAGGCAATTCGATTGCAAAAGAAACAACAAAATGTAATCCGGGCTCTAATTAATTAACAACTTCTGACTGCAAATTCTTAAACAGTTCTTTTAAAGATACAGGATGGCAGACATGGCTGACTACACCGAAAATTAAATTACCCACCGTGAAAAGGAACCCAGCTTTAAACAGTAAAGTTCAGCAAATTACCAACGATTTGCACCAATACCAAAATTGAATAATCCAATCAAAGTTGTCAAAAAAGCAACGGGCAGTACGGCAAAGAAATCAAGAAAAGAAGAACAGTGGTATTGTTTTCTTTGTAATAGCTGCAATTAATTTCAGGACTTTCTTGTGTAGTTTTTGATTTAAAATTTTATTAAATAAGTGGTCGTTGTACCCATTGTTTACTGCTATTTGCTTAATGATATTTAATTTTGTCTCAAAGTTGTATTTTAACATCGGAATTTTTATTAATCTATGTAACATGCTATCATTAGTTTAAATTGTGGAGGATGGGATGATGAATTGTGTATAGTCGTGTCAGTATGGGTAGGTTTATAAAATACGGAGAACAAATAACAGTGCAGGACTTATAATAGGTAATCCTCTAAGCCCATTGCTATCAGATATTTTTATGGATCATCTAGAGACAAAGATTTCAAAACATCCCTTATTCAAACAGTTTTTATATTGATGGAGATAAGAAGTACTTATACTACTTGGCGTAGACGAAGTACTGGTATGTTTTACGGGAAATAACAGGTAACTTAACCAATTTTTATCGTATATTAATTCACTCCAGAGTCATATTGAATTTACAATAGAAATACAACAAAAATCAATCCATATTTTTTTTTTTAAATTATCAGACTTAAAAACAAACATGAGTTCTCCGTATTTCATAAACCTATCCATACTGACACGACTATACACAATTCATCATCCCATCCTAGACAACATAAACTGGCAGCCTATCATAGCATGTTACATAGATTAATAGAAATTCTCATGTCAAAATACAATTTTGAGACAGAATTAAATATCATTAAGCAAATAGTAGTGAACAATGGGTACAACGAACAAACAATTAATAAAATTTTAAATCCAAAACTACACAAGAAAGCCCTGAAATTAGTATTTACACCACCAGAGAAAAAACTCAGTATCTTCTGCTCGATTACATATACAGGCAAAATATCAACAAAAATAGCCAAACACATAAAAAAGAAAGCAGTAACACCAGCTTTTAAAACATTGCTATGCTTTGTGCCCTCCAAATAAAATTTGGCAGGACCCCGGTCTACCTGGTCTTTAGGCATTCGACCGTTAACGACTCCATTGCCCCTACGAGTCCGACACCAAAATGAAGGTGCCACGCCACGTACGCCAGGCACGTTTCGTGGGGCTTCACCTTCCCCGTAGTGCCTATGTTGCGATGACCTTACCTACCCGTTATCCCCTCCCACAGGCGGATAAGTGACGCAGGCAGATGAATTTCCGCCTCGCACGTAGACAGGTCGCCGCCGAGGATCTCTCCTCTACCACTCTTAAATCTCCTGGCGGGTACGCGCCGGGACACCAACATCACGCTTGACACAAGGTGTGTACGGGTCCAGCTCGTTCAACCTCGCCTGGTTCTCTTGGAATGAGAGTAGAGTGGTCCCACGAGAGTCTCGTCGCGGATACTAGGAGTGTAGACCGGTGACCGTGACGCCTAAGAGTCCATGTGCGTTTCTACAAACCCGACACCTCAAGCGACGGCTCTCCACCTCTCAATGCCTACCCATTAGTCGCCTCTTACGACAGGCAGGGCCTTCTGACCTCGGCCGTATTCTTATCTCCGCGAGCCGAACGGAGAGCTTTTAAAACAAACAACAACTTGGGCAAATATATTAAAAACAACAAGAGCCAAAATAAAAAGCACTTACACAGTGGTGTATACAAACTAATATATGGCGACTGCCCAAAAACTGGTAGAACTTTTAACAAACGTATATCAGAATATAAAAGAGCTTTCATTAATAGCAAAACAGATTCTACATACGCAGTTCACTTTCTATGTCATAATCATTCTTTTAATGACAAATTTCAAATTCTTTACATCCAAAATAAAGGCCTTTAGCTATCTTTGTTAGAATCTATGGAATTTAACAAATAAAAAAACACAGATATAATTCTGAATGAGCAACTTGAGACAAACAGTTCTCCCCTCCTCAACCTATTCCATTAAAGACTATAAAGTGTAAACACATACCAAAAATAGATCACTTTATACAGGCACTCTACCGAAACAGCTGTAGTAATAAGATATTTTAATAAATTTTGTGAAAATTTTGAAAACCAAGTCGGTGTTTTATTGTTTATGACAAATAAAAGTTTACCTGGCCTCAATGTGCTTAAATTATATTTTTCAGAAACGTTTGTTATATTTATGGCAATAAATTGCCCTTCTTTTCCAGAAAAATGTCTTGCTTTTAACTGTAGTTCTGCAGTGCCTAATATTGACAAAGGTTGCAATATTAAGAGAGCTGTAATCCTAATACTGCCGTCCGCAACGTCAATACAAAAATATTCTTTATTTAGTTTCTGTTTAGTTTTTTAATATATAATTAAAATATATTGTTAAAGGCAATACATTTCATTTCTTTACTACTACCTAAATTTGTTTATATATATATATATATATATATATATATATATATATATATATATATATATATATATATATATATATATATATATGTGTGTGTGTGTGTGTGTGTGTGTGTGTGCGTGTGTGTGTGTGTGTGTGTGTATGTGTGTGTGTGTGTGTGTGTGTGTGTGTATGTGTGTGTGTCTGTGAGATTAGAAACCTACGTTATCTGAGTTATCATTTAAAATTTTCCATATAAATACAAAAATTAACCACACAATTCAAAACCTAATTGATTGGGAAAACCAATTGGTTTGCTTCGTTCAGCGTGTAAGAAATTCCGCATATTTTCAAAGATAGCCAGATACTGTTAAACATGCAATATTCTAAAATAATTGGAAATATACACATGTCCAAAAGTTTGGAATACGTACAAATAATGTATCTACGCCTATAGTGGTTTTAAAATTGTTGTTGATATTCATTCTATTAGAACGTTTTTAAATGAAAATGATAAAAAATTTGAATCGCTTTTGTATGATTTTGGTCACATTTAACTGATTAGCGTATTTACGCATTATTTTAGTCTTTGTTTAAATTTTAATTGAGCCGTTTAAGAATGCCCAGAAACGTGATATCTCATTTTGACAGATCTAGAGTAATTGCTTGGTTACAACAGGGCTTGAGTCAAAGTTATATGGCGAATATTTTTGATGTTACTCAGAGTGCTGTATCGAAAATTAAAAAAGAATTCCAAGATACAAATGACGTCAAGGATCGTCCCAGAAGTGGTAGAAGTCGATGTACAACATCATCTCAAGACGGGCAAATAAGATTGATAGCTCCCAGAAATCGTCTGGAATCTACAAGTGATATATCCAGAGAACTTTCTAGGCTTCAAAGACTAAATATTTTACGGCAAACAATAATACGCAGACTAAATGCGGTAAATTTGTATCGTAGAAGACCGCTACGTGTTCCTAAACTAACCTACCAACACAAAATAGTAAGGTTGCAATGAGCTATAGAAATGGTGTATCATGGTCCTAACTGGAATAACGTGATGTTCTCTGATGGGTCAAAAATTGGCTTGCTATCTGATTCGCGAAGAACACTGGTTTGGAGGGCTCCAGAAAGACAAGCCCGACTAGAAACAGTCCAACCGCGTGTTCCATTTGAAGGTGGCAGTATTATGGTTTGGGGTGGTATTATAAGTGGTACACGGACGCCACTGCTGGTTCTGGAGAAAAGAGCCACTGGTGCTGTGTACATCGAGGAAGTTTTAAATCCTGTCGTACGTCTATTTCGAGGGGCAGTAGGTGATGAATTTGTGTTTATGCATGACAACGCACCTCCTCATCGAACAGAAGCAGTACAAAATTTTCTGGAAGAAGAAGGAATATCTACATTACAGTGGCCCTCGAATTTCCCTCGAATTTTTTTCTATACTAATTTATTTTTAAATATAAATTGTACGTTGTAAGTTTTTCACTCCAAGAGAATAAATATTTTTTTTGCTTATCGTTTATCTGGTTTAGAGATTTATTTAGTATTTTTGAGAATTAAAACAAAATGATGTTTAACTATTCAGAAGAATTTATATATAAAAATCGATAAAAAGATGAAATATTCCAAACTTTTGGACATATGTGTAGATGCAAAGCGGAATTGTTAGAGTTCTACTAACAATAATTTTAATAAATATTTTAATTAAGTTTAATTAAAATATAAATATAAATAATCTTATATGCTAATCATTAACATGTACTGATGCACGAAAGAGCTTTCAAATATGCTTAAATGGTAAATTAGCAGAATCCTCCTGAAGTGTGATCGGTCCCACTGAGCTTAATACATACTGGGAATTTGTAAAAACAAAGCGGCAAAAGACAGTAGAAGGTATATCCAATTTGTGAGATATCCAAAGAGGAACGGAAAAAGGATTGATAAGGAATGCAGACGGATTACCTTTGGGAAGAATGATGAGTATCTGACAATGGTCAATAGAAGAACTATGAGCAACTTTAAAGAATGAGTTAAACAGAGAACACGAACATAGAAAATTATTAAAACAAGCTAACATTCTTTTGTCCAAGAGATAGTAAAAGTACTGAAAAGATGACGGGAATGCATTAGAACGCTACTTATTGGGGAATATAAAGGTGAAGAAAGAGATTCCATAGAACTCGAACAAAGAAAAGTAAATACAGGCCATAAAAAAACAAATAAAGCAATCCAGGCTCTATCCAGAAACAAATCACTTGGATTAGACAAACTGCCAGTAGAAATTAAATAAAATGAAATAAAGGTAAATAGAATTAAATAAAATTAAATCAAGTTAAACAGAATTACGTAGAATTAAATATCAATTAAATAAACTTAAGTAAAATTAAATACAATTAAGTAAAAGAAAAACCTGTAAAAACGCTGATATACCGTTTCTGCTTCATTCCCCATGTAAAATTCTGCTCATTTTTTAAGCATTTTGTGATGGGGGATAGAATAGTTCGTCGGACCGTGACGTATGATACATCATTGGAAAGGAGAGGGGGTAGTAGCGAATATGACAGAAAAAATACACATTGCTGCATTGCAAAGAAGGCATTACATCATATCTCCTTTGTTATTGGTCCGATTGGGGCGTGTGATACGTTAAATGAAAGGGAAGGATATCACGAATATATTAAGATAAAAAAACAAACAAGGCGACTACCGAAAGGGCAATACATAGTGTCTTCATTAATAATAAACGTGTAGTTACATACGATATGTCATAGGGCACTATGAATAAAAATATTTTGACTTAAAGAAAGCCTATGGCTCAGTACAAAATAAACAACTAAACGAATCCTAACATGCGAGATAGCAAATGAAAGGGGAGGATATAGCGAATATATTCAGATAGAAAAAATAAACAAGGCGACTACGAAAAGGGCATTACACATTGTCTTATCAAATCGCATACGACATATCATATGACACACATAAATTTGCTTTATTGACCTAAAAAGGGCCTCTGATTACAAAATAAACAACTAGCCTAATACTAGCATATAACATATAACACATTAAATCAAACGAAGTTAGTGTGCGCTCATAACGAGACGCCGACCCTCGCTCGGACCATAGGATGGTACCATATTATCATCACCAAATAAATGCATTATTTTAAAAGTGCCAGCGTTCACTGTTAAAGCGCAGCGCCCGGCCTCGAGCCAGGTATCGGACCATAGACTTGGACCATAGTATTCAAGCTTAGTATTTTTTCGACACTCGACCTAGTACTCTACGATCAACACTACGAGGCGCCGACAACCGAACCTCGCTAGAAGCAATGTGGTTAACTAACCCGGGACAACTTTAGATTTTAAGCTTGCATAAAGAATTTATATTGATAATATCGCAAACAGAATAAGCTATCGAACACATCATTTGTAAATGTATTTAGCTTGGTGCGTTTTGTGAAGGAACCAGTGTAATACAATGGTTTTAAGTGCTAGAGATTTTCGTCTCTTACCTAAGAATAGAATACTAAGAAGAAACTAACAACGTTATAACTTAATGACAAATTTTAAAAAATTTGAAAATTTAATTTTTAAATTTAACGAAATTTAAAAATTTTGGAAAAGTTTTTTTTAATAGCAAAGAAAGCTTGCCATCCTACACAACATAAATTGGCTGCGTACCATTGCATGTAACATACATTAATAGAAATTCCCATGTCAAAAAATAGCTTCGAGATAGAACTGAATATCATTAAGCAAATAGCAGTAAACAATAGGTACAACGAACACACAATAAATAAAATTTTAAATTAAAAACTACATAAGAAAGCCTTAAATGTGGCGACTGCTTAAAAACTTTACATCGGTCAAACTGCTAGAACTTTTATCAAACGTATAGCAGAACATAAAAGGGTTTTCAATAATAGAAAAACAGATTCTACGTACGCACTTCACCTTCTAGACCATAATCATTCTTTTAATGACGAATTTCAAATTCTTTACATTCAAAATAAAGGCCTTAAGCTATCTTTATTCTTCTTCAAGTGCCATCTCCGCGGCGGAGGTCGGCAATCATCACAGCTATTCGAACTTTCGAGACGGTTGCTCTGAAAAGTTCATTCGATGTACATCCGTACCACTCTCTCAGGTTGCGCAGCCATGACATTCTACGCCTCCCTATGCTTCTCTTTCCTTGGATCTTTCCCTGCATAATCAGTTGGAGCAAGGTATATTTCTCTCCACGTGTAATATGTCCGAGATATTCTAATTTTCTTGTTTTTATTGTATTTAAAATTTCCATTTCTTTGTTCATCCTTCCCAGAACCTCTTTGTTTGTGACGTGTTCTGTCCATGATATTTTCAGAATTCTTCTGTACACCCACAGATCAAATGATTCCAGTTTTTTCATTGATGTCGCATTCAAAGTCCAAGATTCCATTCCATAAAATAAAGTCGAAAAAACATAGCACCTCGCCAACCTAACTCCTAGTTCCAGTTTTAAATCCCTGGTACATAGAAATATTTATTAGAATCTATGAAATTCAACAAATTAAAAAATACATACATAATTCTGAATGACCAACTTGAGACAAACTTATTCCCCCGTTCTCCCCTCCTCTTATTCAGTTAAAGACTGTAAAGTATAAACACATACCAAAAATAAATCACTTGAGAAAGGCACTCTGGCTGAAACAGCTGTAGTGATAAAAATTTAAAATAAATTTTGTGGAAGTGTTGAAAACAAAAGTTTTCAGTGTTTTATTGTTAGAAGAAAGTTTTTAAATATCTGTTTTAAATTTAGCAATCCTAGGGAAATTGCTAATAGATATATATAAAATTAACATGCTTATCGGAGATAAATATGCTAGTATATCAATTTATACAGTCAAAAATAAAATGAAATCAGTAATTACAGTGGAATGCCTTATTTAAATTTATTATACACAATATTTTAATCTTGTTTTGTTTGATACTCGTAGTTTATCGGTGTAATTTTTATTTTATCGTGGTATTTTGAATAAGTAAAAGCTATACAAGGTAAAAATTATTAGGGTAAAAAAGTAGTAAGTTGCAATAAGGGTATATTTTGGGATAGACAGTTAATTATAAAAAAATATATACAGAATTCATAAAATATGCCCAAAATTTTAGCAAGAAATTATAAACTTACAAATGAAAAATCAGAGAAATCATGAAATCGTGAAGGAACAACACATAATAGTATATGATATCTAAACCCAACAACTTAAATGATACTACAAACATTTTCAGAGAATGACCCAAGATCAATTTTCAAAGCAGATCATATCGTGAATTCCAAATGGATGAAGAAAAAAGGTGAAGATCTTGTCTGAGCTAGAGAACTTCATGAACAGTGAATAAAATCGATGGATAAATATAATTCGAATGACCTTATGCCCTTAACCCTCTAATGCATCAATTTTTGTTCGAGCTGAAAAATTCAGGAAAGTTAGATTTTGCACTTACGAACACGAATGTACTGAGACAAAAATTTATATTACGGCCAGGTGTACCTCTAAAAGGAAAAAACAGACATCCGCCTTGAGGCGGACTTGTGCAGTAACCATGTAATAAGCCGACCTGTAAAGAAAAAATGACTCCCGGTAAAATTTTAGATAATATCTGTCCAGTACCTTTTACATCAGGTATTTCACAAGTAAGGAAACGCGGTAGACAATTGGCTGCAGTACTTACTAGCCCAGTGAATTTGGCGATACGCAAAGATTTAGATGTTAATCTAAGAAAGAAAAGAATGCTACAAAGAATAAAGGGGCTCTGGAAAAAAAAGTCAAGAAACTCAAGAACAAAAAAAAGATGTTTTGTGAGTCATCTTCTTCCGAAGACTCTGACGATCATATGGAAATTACTAAAGACTCTAGTGATGATCTACAAGATGAAACAAATTGTGAATGTGCCGGCTCTTGGGAAATATATTCAACTACTTCGAAACAAGAAGACTGGGTACAGTGCGTGCATTGCAATTCTTGGTTTCATGAAAACTGCTCAAAATATGTTAATTTATGTGATATATGTGGAAAGGTATTGGCAAAAAAAAACGTGCCAAATAAAGTTTATAGTCGAGCCATATCACCCTTAGTATCCGAGTCATCTCACCCTGACGGGTAACCCTTGGGTGACCAAGTATTTGGCTTAACCAACTCTGTACACTTTCTTCTAATGGTATTTTAATATAAATATATAAATATTTTAGAGCGTAGACTTTTTTGTGCTAAAATACAGACAGTCAAAAAAATGTGAGCCATCTCTCCCGGACTTACCCTATACAATAAAAATGTCGGATTCCCCATTGTAATAGGAAAATAAACTAATAAATAATAAAGTAATAATTTGTTATTGTAAGTTTTAATACAAATAAATCATAATTTGACTGGTTTATTAAAGTTTGTGTGATTAAGGTACAAAAATCAAAAGCAATAAAAACGAAAACAATATGGTTGCTTCTTAATTTATGCGGCGATGATAGGAGGGATCGCAAATTTTAATTTATAGTTTTCTTTTTAGAAAGATATTTAGGAATACTAAATCAGTAAAGGAACGAAGAAAAATATGTTCAAAATGTCTTTAGTACACATTTTTTGTGCCATTTAAATACCTTTATTAAAATTATGGCCCCTAATGACATACACAGCGTAGCAAATATTTGAATATTCAAAAATTCACTCTACCATAGTATATAGTTCGAGAGCCAGACAATTTTGGGTTTGTACCTAAGTAAACACTGGGAAAATTTGTATAGAACTTTAGTATATGTAAACACATAATCTAAAACATTGCTAAAAGATGATGATGCCTTATCAATTTTTAATTTTTTTAGTAGAAGATAGAAGGGCTGAAAACAATATAGATTTCATAGTATACAGTGAAAATTATTAAAAATATTGCTAACTAGAAACTAAAGTTGTAACTTATAGAAGAGATAGCAACAATTTAGAAGAATTCTGCTAGAAAAAGGAATGAAAATTTTGTTGAGTAGTCAATATATATCAACGAAATAAAAAGTAAAAGATGGTAGGTAGTCTAATGATGTTTAAATGCAAGTTAAATTAAAGAAGGCGTCAGAAAATAAATACGGAAACAAAAAATGAACAAGACAATATAATAAAGAATAAAGAAATAAGGCTAAAAAAATTTTCTAGGAAGAATATACATACTTATATGAAAAACGAACTAGAACTTAATCAAGAATATTGAAAAAATAATAGAATATTCTGCAATAAGATCAAATTAATAAGAAGGAAAGTAAGGAAATAAGGGGAAACTATCGAAGAGACTAAAATTCGAAACTATTGAACAAAAAACTAGAAAAAATGAACTAGTGACAATATGGCAAAAAATATGAAAATGAGTATAAACTAATTCATGAGTATCAAAATGAGAGAGAAAACAATATGTTAGTAACAAACCAAGTTGATGAAAAAAATAAAAGCAGAGGGTTTGCGAAAAGAGTTAATACATATTAAAATAAGAAAAGTGGATAGTGTAATAAACGCTGTCACCAATGTAACATCCACGTCTATAATGTTAAGGGATACTTAGCTCTTCGAGCGGAGGAAAGGCTTTCTGGTCCGACTAGTCTGAACGGACGTGAATTCGCCTTCGCGGATTTACAAGAGGGTAGGGAAAATTTGGAAAAGTTAATGAAGGACGTCCTGTTTCCGGCCCTGTAAAGAGTTGAATCTATGGGCTTGCTTTAGAAGCCGGAGAAATGTATACGCGACAGTGTGTTCTCTTCTAGTCTCTACCTGTAAACGGCCGGGAAAGAACAATAAAACCCAATTTCGAACTTACAATATATTAAATAAATTGTATACTACAACTAAGACAAAAAGATATCAGTTATAACTAATTATAGTTTATTCAGTTGCGAAAGGAGACGAGAAGAGACCTTAGCAAGAAATATAAAGGGTGGATAATCTACGATTATTATGTATTTCCCCTGGGTTAGTATTTATGTTTAGTTACCTTAGCGTATTTAGGTCCCAGCTAAAGAATATGCCTTTGCAGTCCAACTGGAACTCAGGAACAGTCTGCTGAGAGTACTGTACGCTATCACGAATTTCCAAGATACGACTTATCCGGTACTTATACGGTACTACCGTATCGACTAGCGCACCCCTAGATCGCCGAGTACCCACTGGCTCCGGTCGCCGAACACTACTGCCCGGTTGACCAACTTTTTTCGATTTTATGTCCCGCGAACGCGTACCCTCAATTACCCGTCACAGTACCGAGGCGTCGCCCGAACTCTTAGAGTTTTCGCTGATTGTGCCATCTGCTCCACGTGTTAAAATGGATCATGCGATGATGTGCTCTGCTAGCTCAGCTCAATTCTTATCGCTGGTGTGTCATTTTGTTGTATTATTTTCCAACAAAGGTCTATGGTTTCGTAATTTTTAAACATTCGGAGATGACCTGATATCGAAACTTGTGTAATACACGTTAAACTAGGTCGAATTGTTATTCTTTGTTTAATTTGAAATGTATACGTTAAACTATGTCGAATTTTTTTATTCTTTATTTAATTTGGAGTATATAATAATTATTTAATTAATTCTTATTATTCTTTTCTAGGCTAACTACCCCTTATTTTGTTTCTTTTATTTTCTTGCTATGTTAACTTGTTACATACCGGGCTAACTGATTAACGATTGCGCTTGGGGGTAGGGTTGTTTCCCTTGGGTATGTGGCTGATACATTACAGAATAATGTGGACCCAGAAACGCTAAAATACATAGGAAAGAAAGGAGAAATATGGTTGCTTACCTTATTTAATAATGTATGGAGAACGCAATACACTGTTAGACAAAAAGACCAACATTGGAACCACCAATACAACATCGAAAGTCTTACAATGGTGGACAGACGGCCAAGAGGAAGACCACAGATGAGATGGGTGGACGATATCAAAAGAATAACCGAAACAAATTGGAAGTACGTTGCTCAGGATAGAGATCGATGGAAGGAGTTGGGAGAGGCCTGTGTCTAAAGATGGACAAGATAAGGCTAAAAATAAGAAGAAGGAGAACGCAAACAATAACTGAAAAGAGAACAAAGCTTCATAATCTCAATAGATAAAACAGAAGAAGGGGGCAACAGTAATAACTATCTAACTATGTGCAGCAGGAGTAGTATTCAAAGTATATACAAGAATTGTACAACAAATACTAAGACAACTCGTAGTACCTAAACTCCACAAAACATAAGCAATCTACAAGAAAAGAGGAGCTATTAAATGTGTACCCCAACCATAGACGTATGTATTAACATAGACTAAGCAGTGTGTAGAGCTAAGTGACGATACCATCTATTTTTCGTTGTACGTTTTGTCTCACGCTTACATATAGTAAATCTATGGCAGTATCTTTTAAGTGGGTAGAAGTAGAAGTGCGTAAGCTTCTCGAGACAATGTGCTAGAAAGAGACAGAATGAACAACCCCAATAGATCTTGTCGTCAGCACGCGCGACTGGTAGGCTCGGTCTATGTTGATAAATACTTGTATGACCCCGACGCGGAGTACTGTGCACCCATGTGTATTAACAGCTTACACACCAACAGTGGTAATGTTCAATCTACAACTACAACACCAAGCACAATCAAGGTCACTCACACTTTCTGGCAACCAAAACTCTGAACCAGACAGCTCCTTCACTTTTCAAGTGGGAAAAAATCTCCCCAAACTCTGACTATGTAAATCTCATACAGTGCGTTAGTTTTGGTAGTGGCAGCATAGTACTATGGGGCGGAATTGCTTGGAAAACATATCGAACTTGTGGAGGTAATTGGGCGAATGACAGCTGACATTACATTAAAAACATTTTAGAAGATCATGTTTTGCCATATGCCGGCCATATTGGATATTATGTCGCTAAAATAGTGAATGCTTACCGTGATGAGGCTCTATTTTAAAGGTTATATTGGCCACCATATACCCTGGATTTAACTCCGGGTAATTTAATTTAATTTAATTTAATTTAAATAAACGTCACTCTGATAAGTTCCTATTTTTTGTATTTGACTGTGAGTAAGTATTGTTACTTAAAAATGGGGTTTTTTGTTAACAATCTGTCCAAAAATATAATCAGCGAACGGTTATTCAATTTTTGCGTGCTGAAGGTTTGCAACTATTGCAAATTCATCTGCGAATGCAAGCAGTGTATGGAAACGCATGCTTTGCGTTAATGAATGGTGTGGAAAATTTAAGAATGAAAGAGAAGAGACGAAGTATAAGCCGCGACCAGATGCATTGACTACTGCATCAACATGTGGCATGGGGGAAAGGCTTCATTAGAATAAATCTTATAATTTTAATCAGAGCAATTTCAGAAAATGTTGGTGTGAGTATTAGATATGTCCATAGTATCGTACACAAGCTGGGTTTAAGCACAATGAGTTTCTCGCCTTTTGTCAGAGGACCAAAAAAGCTTGAGAATAGATTCAACTTTGAAAAATCATACGGAATACAAGCAAAACGGCAATGACTTTCTTTCATCAATCATTTCTAGACGACTCTTGGTATTACTATTTTGAACCATCCAGTAGCTGTCATGGATGAAGTCGAACCACGCAAATTATCCGCCACCAAAGAAGTTTAAGGTTCAATCTTCTGCAAGAAAGGTCATGGTTAACATTTTTTTCTGATTATGAATGACCCTTCCTCAAAGACTTTATAAAAACTAGAGTGCATATCAACGAATATTGGTATAATTAAACTTTGAACCAGCTCCATCAACCAATAGAACGGAAACGTCCAGGAAGACTCAAATGTGGTGTCATTATTTTGCAACTCAATGCTTGACTCCATGTTGCGACTTGTACATCTTTCAGTCACTGAAAAAGGCCTTGAAAGGGTATCGTTTTAGTCGGACAAATAGTAACAGAGTATTAGCTAGTATTATATACATCATACTCTTATTCTATTAAGAACACTTTGTCAAATTATGTCCACTTTGATAAAATATATTTATGTACAAATAACTGTAAACACAAAAATACTTTGTTTTGTTTTTCGTTGCTTATCTGAATGTTTATAATTTAAAAAAAATATATTTAAAATGTTTCTTGTCTAACTATTTTTCCTGTTAAAAAGAAATGATATATTTTGCACAAAATAGTTTACATTGTAAACATTTATAACGTTAATTTTAAATAAATTTAAATAGTATGAATAAATTACTATTTATAAATATAGCATTAACTACTGTCTTCTTAGAACATTAGACATAAGGAAAATACCTAAAATTTTAAAAACTGTTGCGTTTTCATCATTCAAAATTAAATAGTAAGTAATTGTTTGTGAAAGTCTTCACACTGAGTCACATGATTCAAAAATATGCACAAAGTTTACATGACAGAGAAAAAGAAAAAATGACTAAAATTGTTATTTCTACATGTTGAAAAATTAGAGAATGGAATTACATTCATATATGGTTTAATTTGTGTTGGTGAAAATTTAAGTGAAAAAGACTTATTTTCGACGTATGGTGAATTGTGAAATTTAATATATATGTGGAATTAAATGAAAAATATGTATAAATAGAAAGTGTTTCGTTTGAAAATTCAGGGAAAAGCCGTTTGAGGTTGTTTTTACCGAAGGGGATTATAAAACAACGATTAACCGTATTAAAATATTATCTGTCAAATCGGGGAAAGTTTTAGAAAGTTAATTTATGCAAAGTCTTTTATTTGAGGTATATCAAAGACAAAAAAATTATAATTAGATGGATTTCTGAGAAATTGGGAATTCTACTAGTATATTTGAATTACTAAAATATGATTGTACCTTCTTCTGCTTTTGGTGCCTATTCGTTTCGAATATTGGCGATCATTCTGGCTATAATTATTTTATTAACTGATATGCTTTAAATAGATTAGTTATTGTTGTGGAGAAACATTTCCTCAGGTTCATTACTTTGCCTCGAAGGATTATTTTCCGTAATGTGTATTTAGTGCTGTTTCTTATTATATGTCCTAGATATTCTAACTTTCTCCTTTTAATGGTATACATCACCTCTCTTTCTTTCCTCATTCTTCGTAGTACAGTCTCGTTGGTTATCTTGTCCATTCATGATATCCTTAAGATTCTTCTGTATAGCCACATCTCGAAAGCTTCAAGTTTTTTCTCCATTGCTTCAGTGAGTGTCCAGGATTCAACTCCGTAGTACATTATCAAGAAGATATAACAACGTAGGAGCCTTACTTTTATCTCCAGATTAAGGTTGTGGCTTTTAAAGAGTTTAGCCATGTTGTTGAATGCACCCCTAGCCTTATTCATTCTACATTTTACTTGTGAGTGATCCCATTGTTCGTTTACTATTCTTCCAAGATAGGTAAACTGTTTTACTCGGTCCACTGGTGTATTCTTGATGAGCAGTTGGACGTCTCTTATTTTATTTTTGCTGATGTCCATAAATTTAGTTTTTGATATGTTTACTTGTAGTCCAAATGTTTCACTTACTTCATTAACTTTGTTTATTAGTTGATGTAAACTGTTTAAACTGTCTGCAAAAATAACGATGTCATCTGCATGTTGGATGTTGTTTAGGCGTTCTCCATTTAAAATAATTCCATGTTCACAATTTTCCAAGACTTCCAAAGCTAAATATTTTCTTTTGAATATAGGTTGAATAATATAGGTGAAAGTATACATCCTAACGCCTCGCAGAATCTGGATCGCTTGGTTTATCTCCAAGATTTGTTCTTATTGTGGCTGATTGGTTCCAGTATAAATTTTGTATTATACGCCGCCGCCGGTCTTTATCATCTATTTGGGCTTTTTTTAGAACATCCATTATTTTTCGGTGTTGAACTGTGTCAAATACTTTTTGGTAGTCCACAAAGTAGATGTAGATAGTGCAAGTCATATCTCTGCATCTTTGGAATAATACCTGTAGACTAAACAGTGCATCTCTCTTGCCTACGCCTTTTATGAATCCAAACTGTGTGACTTGTATTCTCTCTTCGCATAGCTTGTAATCTTTTAATAGCCAAATCTTTTGGAATATTGCCTGTGTCATAGATATTATTGAAGATTTTACATAGTATTCTTAAAGATTTATCATAGACATCTCAGAAGACATAAAAAAATACAATGAAAGATTGGTAGGAAAAGCAATCGAAAACAGTTAGTAGAACATAGAGTTCAAGAATGCTTTCGATTCTATATATCCCAAGGCAGTAATAAAAGCTTTGACAGCCAAAGCATTGACAACGCGTACATAGAGACTTTAGCAAATATATACAGATAAGCAAAAACTAAGGTAAAAATTTATGAAAACACTCCAGAATTTCCCACTATCAGAGGCGTCCGACAAGGAGAAGCAATATCATCAAGCTCTTCACTGTAACTCGAGAAAATATATTCAACAAAATTAACTAGCAGAACAAAGGCGATTCAATTGATGGAGAATACCTCAGCCATCAAGATTTGCAGATGGCATCGTTCTAATTGTTAATAATCCTGCAGAAGTACAAGAATTTATAAGCGATCTAAATGCAGCTAGCAATGAAGTTGCAGGCCTAAAAATGAACTAAACAAAAACAAAAACCATGTACAACGAGCTAGTGGATGTCCAGGATGTAATAATAAACAACACTGCACTTGAGACAGTAGACGAGTATGTATACCTGGGACAAGTAACATAAATCTGCACGACATCCACTTCATGCATTTGTAACATACTTAGAGCAATGCTCTGTCTAAAATCTGTAATTGATATTTTGGCCATTTTATATATTATAAAAGCGTTTACTACTGCCGAGCCAAGTAATATTTCAAATGCAAGTTTTCTATACCACTTGATCCCTTTACGCAAAGGGGAAGAATATGATTTCAACTGATCGGATAGATCTATGAATGTTAGTGGTTGTGTCAGTATGAATAGTGCTGAGACAAAGAATATCACGTTTATCCTGCCATTTTAAAACAACTACCACTGTATTACTTTCTGTTGCGTAAATTTCTCCTTTATTTAATTTTTGGGTCTCCACATCCTTTGAATTGTTTTTTCTACTTTTCCTTAAAGTACCGACAAGATGCGTTTTACCCTTTTGTAGTTCATGCGCTAATGCGACACTAGTATAGTAATTATCTATATATAAAATGCATCCGTGATCTAAAAGTGGCAACATAAGTGATAAAACAGTCGAAACTGTAGCAGGTTTATCTGAATTTTTATCTTGTCCACAGTATATTTTGATATCGTATATATAGCCGTCTTTACAACAGAATTTATACAGTTTTATTCCGTATTTGAACCTCTTGTTTATGATATATTGTCTGAATGACAATCTCCTTCTGAAGGGTACCAGTGTTTTACCTGTGCAGACAGATTTCTCCGGAATATAGACCTCTTTGAATTTATTGGTCAAGTTTTCTAATAAAGGGCTTAGTTTTCCCAAACGGGTATTTTTATCAACCGTTTTATTATCGTTCAAATGTAGTATTCTGAGAATTAATTCGAATCGGTTTCTTGACATTTTACACGATACATGATTGCTATATAATGGATTCTTAGATCAGTAATCCGTCATTTTTGAAAACCTTACTAGACCCATATGCATTACAATTCCAAAGAATGTGGTAATTGCGTCCCTGTTAGTATCTTTCAATCTGTGTAATCGCGAGAAAACTGCCATAGGTTTGTTTTTGGTTTGTTAAGCATATCTCTTGGTCTCTACTACAATCAAATCCAGAAGTTCATCACTGAGATATATCTTGAAAAAATCATATGGTGCATTTGTAATAAAACTCTCAGCTATCTGTGTTGTAATACCGACATGATCTACATCAAAATTGAAATTTTTTAAATGGAAACCATTCGGAGGATACCAGTGTAGTTCATCTTGTAAAAGCTCTTCATCATTTTTATTTTCAATTTGCATGGGAAAATTGCTGTATTAGTTTTTTTGTTCTCGGATTTATTTCTTCTAAAAAATCATCAGAATCACTACTTGAAGATATATTGGAGTGTAATACATTAGACCTTGCAGTGTTTATAGCTGTTTCGCAGTTAGTAGTGGAAACTGAAGGTATTGAGGTGTTAGGCGGAAGCTCATCAATAGAAATCTTTGCTTTTATAGGGAACCTAAAAGTGATTATGTTTTAGTTCAAAAAATCCTGAAGGTTGAACTATAGTTGTAGAAACATTGAAACGTTTTGTTTAGATTTAAAAATGGTTAACTAGAACTGAACTACATACAAATATTTAATCCTTAAGCCGTAAACAACACAACAAAAAGGAAAATAAGTTAATAAGTTTTTTGGTGATATATTTCACATAATAATTACCTTTTTAATTTTTTCTTCCTTGCTTCTAAAAATCAATCCACTTTCATCAGACTCAATATCTGATGATGAATTACTGGGCAAGTAATCATCTGAAGTATTATCTATGAAGTCTAAAGTCTCTTGTTTTTCGTCTGATAATAACTCATTCCATAATCTCAAAAGTCTCGCTTGTTCCTTTTCGTAACTTTTTTCCATTTTATTACGACACAAAACACAATACAATTTTCTATAATTCACAATCAACCTTATTTCGCGCCGTAATTTCAACAAATGGATTGTAGACTAAATAAAACAACTGCAATTTTAGCACACACAGACTTATTAGAACTCGAAAAAAATTACCACCGATATTCGGGTTTCGCGGCGCTCGGTCGTCAGAGGATCTGAAACCCATAAGTAGGGTGTCATTTTCAAAATACATTTTTAGAGAACTTTTTTAACCTAGCGCTTTATAACAACCAGCATATCATATCCGAGGTAAAACCAAATGATTTACTAGAAAAACTAAGTTGGGCCTGGGGGTGGGATATTTTTCGCTTCATTTGGGCGATTAACGTACTAGGTAACTTATTGATTCCCTGGTTACCCCTACAGAACTCAACTCCCCCATCAACTAATTTATCGGTGTAGTCGTTTGTATTAAAGCGTTGGCTTATATAGAATTTTAGCATAATATACGAAAAACAACAGAAAACATGATTATAATACTGCTCGTTTTTTCAGTGATATTATTCGACAATGTCAATTCCGAATGTAAAAAAAGTGCAACAACTGCAAGTGGTTCACATGCACCCAAAAATATCTGTTCTGGTCACCTAATCTTCGAAGACAATTTTAATTCTTTCGACTTATCGAAATGGGATCATGAGCAAACCTTAGATGGTGGTGGAGTGAGTATTAATTATAATATAATATCCATATCTGCTTTCTACAATTCAGTAAAAATGTCTATTTAAATTTTGGAATATGCAAATTTACTTCATTTGAGGATTTAAATTTTATATTTATTTAAAAATCCCTCATGTGTTCTTAATTATCTATTTGTTAATATATTAAAAACCTACCTACACCATTATAAAGAATAAAGCAATTTATGAGTAAATATAGGTACGTCTAATACTATTATTATTTCCGGTTTTGTTCAAATTCCCTTTAACTAACTATAGCTGTCTTATATTTTAAAACCTTTAATTTAAATGCACATACATAATCGTTCCTCTTCTACTGATGGGTGTCGAGGGAGGTACATCTAGGATGGTCGATGGATGAGATAAGAGGCCAAGGAAAGTCTTGGAATGAGATGAAGGCCTTAGCGCAAAATAGAACCCGATGGCGCGTTTTCGCCAAATATATTAATATTTTCTTTTGTTGGATAGCCTATTTTTCATTTTTTACCATCCTTTTTGCTTTAAGAACAATGAATTCGAATGGTATACGGATGATAAACGTAACAGCTATGCTAAAAACGGAAAATTACATATTAAACCGACTTTTGTAGCCGATGAACATGGAGGAGATGGATTCTTATATTCTGGTACTATTGATTTAGGAAAGAAGTAAGTACTTTTGTAATTTTTTTTATTAAATAATGGCTTTGTATAACTTGATCCATTCAGCCACGATAATGTATTTGACTACTTTAAATTGTTAATTTAACCTATTGCATTTGTAAACAAAATAGTAGTTCGCCTAAAGGTAAATTAAAAATATATTGTAAACATCAGTATCACAAGCATCAGCAGAGTAACAAGAAATCATACTTTCATTCCTTACATTCAGAGCTCTAATCAACTTCTTCTTCTTCTTCTTTTTATATGGAAATGACTCGGTCTGTTTTTTAATGTGCCTCCAGTAAGTTGTCGTTCCATCGTTTTCGTGGTCTTCCTACTGATCGTCTTCCTATTGGGGAACCGTCTCTTGCCGTCTTTACTACTCTATTTGTTGTCATTCGGCATATATGATCGTTCCATTCTACTATCTTATTTCTTACCCAGTTCTTGATGTTCTCCACCTTACATCTACGTCGTATATCTGTACTTCTAGCTCTGTCCCATAGTGTCTTGCCATCAATTTTTTTTAAGTCTTTTCGGACGTTTTTCACATTTGGTCCCAGTGAAGCTAGCTGCAAATTAGCTGTCAATCAAGTTTCACAGAACGAAATATTGCGTTGACAGTGTTGCCATGTCCTTATAATGTATATGTTATATGCTTTAAATACAAAGAGATAAACCTTTTAAAATGTACAATTTTATTATATTATTTTATGGACTAGCAGACCAACTCTACTAAAAAATATTTTAATTATCTAATATGGTTTTTGAGTAAAGTGGTGGACAAGAAAAGGGCTTAGCGTTTTAGTATATAAGATTCTGCAATTTTATACCTTATATAAAATATTAATGAATTAATATTTGTTTTGTTTGATATTAATTGCAATTAATTATTAGAAAATTTTTTTGGAAATTGCCTTTGATAGGTTAGCGGATAGATTTGGCAACAGAGTCAAAACCCTCAAATCACCAGTTGCCAGATTACAACAGATGTCTTTTTAACTTTATTATTTATACTGCCATTTTACTATTTACTTTTAAAAACTGTTTTAATACTAGTTACTTTTTCTTTTTTTGGTAATAATTGTTAAGTATAAGTTTTTAAATATCTTATTGCTTTTGATTGCGTATGTTTCAATTGTAATGTAAATTTCAACACTACCAAACACCAATATTTCATTCTGTCAAACGCATTTGAGGCTATCTTCACTGGGACTAAATGTGCTAAACGTCCATGTTTTCATATTTACTGTTTCTAACGTCCTTTTTGTCCTCTGTGTGTCAGATCTTGTTTCTGCTGCGTATGTCATTATTGGTCTGATGACTGTTTTGTAAATTCTGCCTTTCATTTCTTTCCCGATATTTTTATTTCTCTATATTGTTTCATTCAGGCAGCCTGCAGCACTGTTTGCTCTATTTACTTGATCTTCCACTTCAGTTTTGAGTGTAACGGGATTTAATTAAGCATCAGATTCAAGTAATCTTTTTAATACCGTGACACACATTTGCAAAATATATTATTTGTTTACGACACTGAAAATATCGTTGTAACGAGGACACACTCTGACCTAGTGAAATTTGCAATGTAGTCGAAAGATTATTAAATAACGTGTATCAATTAACAAATAACAAACGTATTATGATAACAAACTAACTTGTGTTAAATAGCTGGAAATCACGGGATTAGGATTATTATCAATATACATAGTTAAGAATGAAGAATCAAGAGAACGGTCTAAGTTAGTCAACGTCAACTGAGTACTATTTAGTATTGTACTTGATTCTAATAAACTAAACTATGAGTATCTAGTGTTTTAAATAAATCTACCATACAAGACGATAAGTGAAGATTATTTATTACATGGCGATCCTACCTTTCGAATAAGGAGTTTTCTGATTCGCAGAAACAAATCAAAAATGCCAACCACATACTGGAAATTTAAATGGAAATTTACATAATAGATAATATATGGAACCCACTGTGGAAAATGCATCAGCAGGTAAGGAAATTCCCGCCAAATTCCGAATTAAACCCGCCAGGAGTCCCGCGACAGAATCCCAGCTCATGATAATGGATAATAAATGGATAAATGAATAAATGAATAAAACGACAAAACTTTATTGTGAAATGTCGAAGTTATTAATAGTGTATATGAACAGTGAAAACAGAACTATTACTTGGTACCAAGAATTAATGCAAGAATTAATGCAAGAATTAATGCAAGAATTAATGCAAGAATTAATGCAAGAATTAATGCAAGAATTAATGCAAGAATTAATGCAAGAATAAATGCAAGAATTAATACAAGAATTAATATAAGATTTTATTATTATAAATTTTTATTTATTATTTAAAATGTAAAGGTTATTGTAAATATTATGTGCACATAATAGGGGGTAAGATATAATATGTAATCAACCACATAATAGGTGGTAATATAAGGTAATATAATCTAAATGATTTAACGTAAGGTAAGAAAAAACGTACGTAAAATTTAAATGGAAATACTGGAAATTTAAATGGAAATTTACATAATAGATGATATATGGAACCCACTGTGGAAAATGCATCAGCAGGTAAGGAAATTCCCGCCAAATTCCGAATTAAACCCGCCAGGAGTCCCGCGACAGAATCCCAGCTCATGATAATGGATAATAAATGGATAAATGAATAAATGAACAAAAAAAAATTTTTTTGGAAATTGCCTTTGATAGGTTAGCGGATAGATTTGGCAACAGAGTCAAAACCCTCAAATCACCAGTTGCCAGATTACAACAGATGTCTTTTTAACTTTATTATTTATACTGCCATTTTACTATTTACTTTTAAAAACTGTTTTAATACTAGTTACTTTTTCTTTTTTTGGTAATAATTGTTAAGTATAAGTTTTTAAATATCTTATTGTAATTTCAATTGTAATGTAAATTTCAACACTACCAAACACCAATATTTCATTCTGTCAAACGCATTTGAGGCTATCTTCACTGGGACTAAATGTGCTAAACGTCCATGTTTTCATATTTACTGTTTCTAACGTCCTTTTTGTCCTCTGTGTGTCAGATCTTGTTTCTGCTGCGTATGTCATTATTGGTCTGATGACTGTTTTGTAAATTCTGCCTTTCATTTCTTTCCCGATATTTTTATTTCTCTATATTGTTTCATTCAGGCAGCCTGCAGCACTGTTTGCTCTATTTACTTGATCTTCCACTTCAGTTTTGAGCTCTCCGTAGCTAGATAATATGATGTTTAGATATTTAAACTCCATCACTTGTTCTATTATCTGACCTTCCAGCTCCAATTTACATCTTAGTAAATTTGCTGTTGTAACCATGTATTCTGTCTCTTTTGGAGAAATTAACATGTTAAATTTTCTGACGGTTATATTAAATTGGTGCAGCATACGTTGTAAATCGTCTTCACTTTGAGAGAGTAATATTGCGTCATCTGCATAGCAGATAATTTTAAGTTGTTTTTCTCCCATTTGGTATCCTTTTTTAGTTCTTACTTTTTTTAATATTTTATCCATAATCAGTTTGAACAATAGAGGACTCAGGGAATCTCCCTGTCTTATCCCATTGCCAGCTTCAATAGGGTAGGTTAGTTCTTCTTTCACTTTTACTTTTATTGTGTTGTTTTGGTAGATATTTTCGATCGTTTTGATTATTTCTAGAGGTATCTCTCTTGCGTACAATGGTGGATAACGTCCTTTAATTTGACCCGGTCAAATGCCTTCTTAAGGTCCACGAAACATAGATATGCCGGTTTTTTGTATTCTAATGATTTCTCTGGCACTTGGCTCATTAAAAATATAGCGTCGGTGTATGATCTCCCCGACCTAAAACCTTGTTGTTTCTCTGCTAGTGTTATAATTTCATTCAGTTTATTTGTTATAACTCTGGTTGTTAATTTTAGTGTTATATTTAATAAATAAATTCCTCTGTAATTTTCTGGGTCTGATTTGTCTACCTTTTTGAAGAGAGGTATTAAGATGCCTAACCAACTTAAATTGAATATTTAGTACCAACAAAGGATAAAATAAGATAGGGATACTTTTCATGCTAAGGTGCCTTTCATAGCGACTTTATTACAACACAAGACAGGTAATGGCTAGGAGGTAAATATATAACATAAGGATAGACAGAGGGAACAAAGCTAGATTTATACATTCACATTATACAATCCACCTAAATTTTTCTTTTAGTCCTTTTTAAATATCCCCAAAAAATTTAGTTAAGCCTAATATTACGACAAGAATTATATAAAATGGAAGATTAACTATGAGGAAGAGGTATTTGTTCTTTTATCAGATTTTTCAATAGATACTCAATAGCAGCATCATTATATATACACACGAACCTCCAATGATTGATATCTTCAGTGTTACTGTTACAGTCGCAGATTTCTGTTTTACTTAAATTAAATCTATGAAGATAGGCTTTCACAGTAGCATGATTAACAAGATCTAACAAACATTGAATATACTCTTCTATTGGGATGACTTCTTGCAGAAAAAGGCGCAGTAGGTAAAACAGTGTGAATTTTTGTATAAAGGTTGTTACTTCTGTTATAGAAAGCATTCCATTCATTTCCCAGTTTTCTTTTAATTCTTGTTTATGCAGCGAGACTTAATCACTTTTATTGAGCCAACTAATTTCTAATTTTTTGAAGCTGCTTCTTTAGCAAAATAATCCGCTTTGGTGTTACCCGAGATACCAACATGTCCCTTTACCCAAATAAAAAAAGACTGAATTATTTCTTTTAAGTAACTAGTTGATTTTCTAAAATTTGGACGATAATTGGACAGGATTACTATTTGTTGATCAGACATTTTCTTCTCAATAGTCCATTCCAGAGTTTGATATATTGCAAAAAGTTCTCCGAAATAAATGAAACATTGTTGGTTTAATTTAAACATAATATGTTCTTGATTGTTTTGGATATATACCGCACAAACAACTCATTAGTCGGAAAAAATTAGTTTCAGCTGCGGTTTCTAAATAGGAAGAAACAAATGCTATAGCTAAAGTTGGAGTTTTGGTATGTCACCATTTGGCAACTGAGTTAGATACAGATATGTCGGATATTTTTTGCAATAGGTAGGTTTGAATATTACCTTGACATTTAAGGATAAACTTTTCAGCTAAAAAATACGTCTTAAATGTAAGGGAGGTTCCATACATTCGGGTAATATATTTTCAGTAGGTGTAGATTTAAGGCTGTTTTAGCAGTTCAAGCACACTGCGATTTGAAATGGGCGTATCACTTACTTTTCTACACTGCTTACGCCAGACCATCTTTACTCAGTGCCGCCGGCCGACGGGTAGTTTAATGACAACAAATACATTATTCTCAATTCAAATTAGTTTTAACACGAACTAACCGACCGTACGTTCATGAGATTTGACGTCACGAAGGCGATAACGATGAAACTAAGCGCCAATGATGAGTAACACGTTTCACTATGAGATTTTAGTATTTTTTAGCAATTTTCTTCAAAGTTGGAACACGCTTTTCTCGATTAGTACTGGACACAGAAAGGTGAAACAAAAATCAACGATTACAGAAAAAAAACTCTTTCAAGTGATGGGCGTAAAAAGTTTGGTTATAATAGAACATTAAACAGTATAATCCAATTTTTCAACAGAAGTTTCAAAAAAAATAAAAAAAAGTAAAACCATCATTTTAAAGGCAACATAATTTCGAATATCGTGTCCAAATTTCGAGACATTTTGTCGGTAAATAACAGAGAAAACACTGTCCCTAGGTTTTGGTGCACCGTAAAACAGCCTTAAGTGCAATTAAAATTAAACGCAGAGCTTTGTACTTGATTCGGTTTAATTTTTTACGTCTAATATTTATCGCAGACCCATATAAAAAGCAACCATAGTCAAGAATTAGCCTGTCATATGCCCTATAAAACATTAGATTAACCTTAGGATCAGCGCCCCATTGGTGACGGTTAACTACCTTTAAAACATTTATTCTTTTTTCGCATTTAATTAAACAGTTTATTATTGCACCTAATGAATACTTGTCTATTAAAAAATAGATTAACCAATACCTGTGCACATCTATCTGGGACTTTTATATGTGTTATTTTCTCGAAAAGTAAGTTTAAAATAACGTTATGATATGCACCCGAAATATTTAGAAATAGTGCTGCAAATAATTATTATTTGAGTAGGACAATTGGATACCAATAGTTAATTGTGACAGACACTCGATGGTTTCTTTATTTCTCCGAAAGCCTAACTGACCTACCGGGAATATGCCTTTTTTTTCACACCACCATTCCAATCTAGTTTTCAGGATCTGTTCAAGTTTTTTAGTGGACATGACATCAGAGAAATAGATCTTAAAGAAGTACGATCATTTATTTTAGGTATAGAAATGACCAGACACTGCTTAATAGAATCACAATTATCTTCTTTTAGTAAAATGTTTTTAAATATTTTGCATAGATAATCTATAGCAATTTCGGAAAGATTTGTAACATGAAGTAGTTTATACCGTCCATACCTGGAGATGTATTTTTTGAAATTTTAATGTTTGCTGTAAGTTCCCTCGGAGTGGTAGGAGTTAGTAAAAAGTAGTCATCGATATGACTACTTTTATTGGTAGACATTATCTGGTATATTTATTGGTAGATAAAAGAGTCGGGAGCAATTTTAGATAAAAGTTGTTTTACTGCTGATTCATCCTTTTCCAAATGTCTGATGAAGAAGTTTGCCTATTAAGAGAAGAGCAACACTGTACCCAGCTAGATTTAGCTTTTAAGCGAAAAGTACCTTTACACATAGCCTCGTTTCTTTTATAGTCATTAAAATTTAAAACAGTAAGATTAGATTTAAACGTTTTAAAATAATTTTTCCTTAAAATTGAAACAACTAGGCACTCTTCCTAAGGAGGATCTTTTACAGGTTTAGTTGACAGTTTAATTGGTGTGCAAGATTTGTTCGCTGTATTTGCAATAGATTCTAATAAGAATAAAATCATCTCGTTAGTATTATTAATAACTGGCTTCAATTTGAACGCTTTTTTTAAGGTAAGCCTGAATTGCTCCCAGTTAGCATTAGACATCGAACACTTCACTATAGATGTAAACCTCGTATTTTCTGCTTAATATTATTGATAGCTATTCGAATAGGAAAGTGATAGGATCCATATGTATCTTGTATAACAGTCCAGTCAAAAGTTGATCGTAAATTGGAAGTTATAATGGTGAGATTTACAACACATTTGGATAATATGGAGGAGTAGCCCTAGTAGCCACTATTTACGATAATTAAGTGAGAAAAAGAATCCAAGGCTTCCACTAATATGTTGCCCTCTGAAGAACACGCATTTGCTCCCCATAATCCGTGGGGCGCATTAAAATCCCCAGACATAATACCGTTAATTTGTGAAAAAAGGTTGACATAATCTTGAACTGATACTTTTGCTTTTACTGGTCGGTATAAACTCAAAATCTTATACTTTTTCTTGTCAATACTATGTTTACGCCACAAACTTCAAACGAACAAACAAAAAACAAACACAAAGTTTTGATTAAAATTATTAACAAATGAAATAAATTTGTAATTGATACTATTTGATATAAGTGTAGCTACTCCGCCATACCCGTTAGCTCTACTTTTACTTTCTATATTAAAATTACTAAAACAAACATTAATCTGCACTACCAACAGATGCTATTTTGGGTTCAATGTTCTCCTTAAATCCACAATTATATCGAGAAATACAATAATAAAACTTTACAAAACAAGAATACTCCCAGTCCTAACATATAGTTTAGAGACCTGGACTCTCACAAAAAATAATAAAAACATGTTGGGATATTTCGAAAGAAAAGTACTAAGACGAATCTATGAAGCAGTGAATGACAATGGAGTGTGGAGAAAACGATACAACTTCGAACTTTGTAGAATATACCAGGAACCTGATATTGTAAAACATATTAGATAGGACGACTGAGGTGGATAGGACATGTAATGCGGATAGCACAAAATGACCCAGCTAGAAAAACGCTCCTTGATAGACTCATTGGTCAGAGAAGAAGGGGAAGACCCATAACAAGGTTCCTTGATAACATCGACGAAGAGAAGAAGAAATTCTCGATTTGAAATTGGAGAGAAATTCTTGAGGAGGCTAGGACCCACGCAGGGTTGTAAAGCCAGAATGATGATAAAACATTATCTGAGGGTTTGGATCAAGTTTAAGATAAAACTGCTATATCAAAATGTTCTTCAAAAAGTAATGGGTGTAAAGAATATTTGTTAGCGTTAAGTGATCGAATATTCCACTGAATAATTGTAATATCTTTGATAGCCATATATTTTAAGTAAAAATTTTATTAACAACTTCTTTAACTTTGTTCTCAAATTCAATTTCATTGAATTTATAAGATTGGAAGCCATATTTGGAGGAGTATTAACAAAGTCTTGAAAGCTTTGTTCAATAAAAATTTTAAGAGCAACACTAAGCTGAGTGATAAATTTACTAAATTCATCTACTGGTTCAGGTTGTCCAAATTGGAATACAGGACCAGCACAGAAACTAGTCTGGAACGCTCTACTAATAGGAGGGAAACTAATAGTAGTGTCGCTGAGCATGACGTCATTAAGTGACTTGTTAATGGCGCCAATTTGAAACAAACGATAACATGAAGACTGAAAGCATTGTGGTAACCATGCGATATTTTTATTATAAAAAAAGAAAAGTACGTTCTAAGCATACCGTAATTTTATTAAATTGCAATACTCATTATTGAAATAACCAAGTAGTTGGCTATTAAAATTCAAAAAATTTGGGAGAGTAGTTTTAGAATGACTTTGCTTTGCTTATGTTAGTTATTTGCCATAGACGGTATTTCAAGAAATCTGAGCTGCGTTGAATGTGTGAAGGCAATTACTGTATACAACAAAGTAGAACACGTGTTAAAATACTTTGTTCGCACAAGAAGAGCTGTCGTAAATTTGGATTTTGCAATATAATATTTGTAAGATATATTTAACTTGATAATCTGTCGAATCTACCCCTATGTATTAATATTATATTTATCGCAGTCAAAAGCGTGTAGATTCTATAATTGTTAAAATAACAGTTCAATTTATTTAATAGCAGTGATGAAATTTATTATTAACATATTGTTGATAATCATATAACAAAAATATTCACAACGATGATATTCTAAATCCAACTAAACTTTATGGTAGAGTGGTCATCGTACTGGCTCTTTGGCACAAAATCACAAAGTGAGAACAGAATACTACTTCGCTAAACATGGCGTATTAAATGGCTGGAAATAATATTCTAGAAAATTAATGATGGAGGCAAATGTGGAACGAAACGAAAATATATAGTTTTTGAGAAACACCTGACATAATCAAAATTGAAGTAGAAGCAGCAATTAAAAGAAAAACAAGCCATAAAAACGATGGTTTAGATAATATATCTATTGAAATGATTTCAGTGTATTTTGACAATAATAAAAGGTGTAGAGAAGTATACAGACAAGCAGAATGTACAAGTAACTACCGATTATACAAGGGAAATTCATATGAACGGGAAATCGCAAAAAAAAAAACAAAAAATAGGTTGTTTCCTTTCTTTACGAGCAGCTTGTACTAGATGTACAGTGTTTTATGAATTATGCCGGCGAGGTCTAATAATTTTTTTAAGCATATCCCACAACAGCTAGAGAGGCAAGCCACTATAGAATAGTGATATCTTCTGATTCAAGGAAGTCTTTAGTGACTCTGCTGGTCTGTGGAGGTGCATTATCATGCATGAAAATTAAATTTTTTCCACTGCTCTTTTTCAGAGTCTAACTACAGGTTCTAGAACGAAATCAACATACCTGGGAGCTATTAAAGGTGGATAAATGAATATTAAAGGAGTTTTTTCACCGACCATATTACTTTCCCAGAACATAACACTTACTTTTTTATATCAATTTCCAATGTTCCAGTTTTGGTATTGAAGACACCAATTTAGGCAATCAAACTTGTGCTGCTGGTTTAACTTGGGAACCGGTAACTGTCTACTGCTGTATAGTCTTTGGACACGAACTCTTCTTCTTATCTTTTTATTTAAAACACTTACACCTGTACCTTCCTAAAGCTGCTTTTAGAGTTGCGGCTGAGAAAGTGTTGGGTCTCTTCTAGCTACTTGGGCAATAAAACGATCGTGGCAAGCCGCTGTTACTTTTTGGAGACTTTATCTTTGTCTATTCTTAAGCGTTCCTAACTCGTGATGCCTAGCATAGGTTTTTAACACAACGACCTGTGTTGCACATACCACTGCAGCTATGTCCCTCTGAGACATTCCTTGCTCCACAAGATCAATAATCTTTCTCCTTTGTACATTGGTTAACCCCACATTGTTTTATTAATTTGTTTATTTTTAATCAAAAACCTTTATATAAGTTTGGTTGTGTGTATGTGTATGTATACATATTTATATATAAATATGCTTACGAATTTAAAATGTTTTATATTTTAGGTGTACAGATAAGGACAATGAAGCTTGCAAAAGAACAGGTTCAGCTAATGCCATAGTCAATCCCGTAAAAAGTGCTCGTATTCGAACTTTAAACTCTTTTTCGTTTAAATACGGTAAAGTTGAAGTTAGAGCTAAAGTTCCTTCTGGGGACTGGTTATGGCCAGGTATGTATAAAAAGAACAAAAACTCTTAAGTGCGATTTTGTATATTATTGTATGGTCAATATCCAGAGGCCCGGTGAAGTTCCTACTAGATCAGCACTCTAGAAGAACTCGACTCTCTCTTGTCGGCCCAATGTTCATTTGGCGGGATAGGGTAAGGATATCTTTATTGCGAAAGGAGTGAACCTTTTTGCACCCGTTTAGGATCCGTTGATCCTCTTCAGGCTTGAGTTTGAATGTATTTGAGTAGAACAGAAGCAATAGCAGAACAAAAGCAAACAGTCCTAGAAACCACTGGGGCATTAGCATTGTTTTCTGGTGGAGCGTCTTGGAGGTTGTCGAGATAGAGTCACTATTCGAACCAGAGGTGAAATGCTTGTCTGAATTTAGATGTTCTTTCCAGAGTGAATGTGTGTGTTTTTTGAGCTAGATGCGACAGAGCTGGGTCTCTAATGACTATTGTTCCTGTGTCATTTTCGAGCTTGTACTCAGCCCCAAAACCAGTATATTGAACTGTAATTTTGTGGTCGAGAGTGCTCGAAAATGGAGGCCCTCAGCTTTCGAGAGTCAACTTGTCGCATTTTGCCCAATCTGAATTTGTGTGTGTGTTTAACCCAACAGTGATAGACTCTCTCTGGTGGCGTACGCTGTCTTATATCGTCGTAGGCCCTAGCCATCTTCTTAGCGCGCGTCGATGGAAGAGGAACTTTTGGTGGGAGTAAGTATGTACGAAGCGGTTACGGGACGGAGACTCTTCACATCATTACAAGTTCTAGATTTTATTATATTTTTATTTAATTCAATGAAAAAGGAGCTTTTAAAATTTAAACAAATTGTACTTAAATTGTGGTACATTATATTATCCCACATAAAATTTGAACAGAATTTCTGTAGTTGATTATTCAAGTCATAACGCCTTGATTTTTTTATCTTTAAAGAATTCGAAATTTATTTTTACCTTTTTGTTATATTTTTTAGGAATCTGGTTGTTACCAACTAAATGGGTATATGGAGGTTGGCCAAGATCTGGAGAAATAGATGTAATGGAGAGCAGAGGAAATCGAGAGCTTATAGCAAGAGGCAGTGGACAAAATCTTGGAAAAAATCTAGCAGCTAGTACTCTGCACTGGGGACCCGATGCAAAAAATAATAAATTTATGAAAACTCACTGGGAAAAGAACCTGGCAGGTGGGTTTGACAAAGCGTATCACAAATATCAATTAGAGTGGACTCCTAAGCATTTAAAATTGTCTTTCGATGATCAACAAATTGGATTCGTTACACCACCTGCTGGAGGCTTTTGGGAACTTGGCGAACTCCAGTCGTCCGGACAACAGAATCCGTGGAGTGGAAAAAAGATGGCTCCATTTGACGCGGAGTTTCATTTATTGATTAATTTGGCCGTTGGAGGAAACTTTTTTCCTGATGACGCTGATAATAAGTCGGGTAAAAAACCATGGACTAACACTCAACCTTATCGTGAGGGTATGACAAGTTTCTGGAAAGCTAATCAACAATGGAAACCTACTTGGCACTTAAACACAGATGATTCACATCTTAAAATTGACTACGTGAAAGTCTGGGCTTTGTAATTGTTTAATAATAAATAAATTCAGAGAGAAAAACTAATTTAGAAATGTATTATCTCCTATAATTGTTATTTCAAAAAAAAATGGTCAATTAATAACTCACGACCATATCTGTTATTTGCTGGTTACCCCAACTATTTTATTTATTTATACTTTTATTAAACTTTATTTCATCATGTGCAGTATGGCTAAAAGTTTTTTCTAGAGTTTCATTTACATAGGTATATCTTACTTTATTACTTTAGAAGTGATTTGGTTTAGTGGTCCGAGATTAATAACACATTATTGTCAAACCTTTCAGTGACTTGCTTTTTCAATAAAAAATTTATCTTTACTATCTTTAATTTAAATTATATATATATATATATATATATATATATATATATATATATATATATATATATGTATATATATATGTATATATATATATATATATATATATATATATATATATATAAATTAAGGAACACTCCAAGAGTGGTGGGTTTTTCGGTCAAAGAGGAGATATAAAAGACAAAGAAGGTGGTTACTTCATCTATTTATATCTATTTATTGAAGACGTTTTGCTTTCTACTCAGATAGCATCATCAGTTTATCTAAAAACAACAATATGAAAAACCAAATATCCATAGAAAAGTTATTACATGTGTGTTACCTTAAAAAGACATGTAGCAGTCAATCATATTAAATGTGTGAAAAAGCTTACGACAATGGACATTTTGAGATCAAGTTGTATAAACAATTAATTGAAACTAGGTACAGTTTACAAATTAACAAACTTAGCACAGCCGAAGAACATGTGATAATCATACATGTATATGATGACTATTGCTATGATTGCTATTTTGACGACACTCCGCCATTTTGCTTATGTGGTTATTCCATTCTTTTTTTCTTTTTTGTGTCCATTCATTTATACACTGTACGTTACATTTTCTTCTAATGTCCTCACTTGTCTTTCGATCTCTCAGCGTATTTCCTGTAGTTCTCTTCAATACTCTCATCTCTTCCGTTTTCAGTAGTCTTTGCGTTGTGGCTCTGTGGGGTCTTGTTTCTGAGGCATATGCCATTATTGGTCTTACCCTGGCTTTATAAATTCTTGATTTTATCTCAGTGTTAATGTGTCCCTTTCGCCATATAGTGTTATTCATCCTGCCAGTCTATTTGCTTTTTGTACTTGATCTCTCACTTCTTTGTCCAGGTCTCCATAGCTGGACAGTGTAATTCCTAGGTATTTCATTTCCATTACTTGTTTAATACTGATGCCATCAATTTCTATTTTACATCTGGTTGGTTCTTTGCTGACTACTATTGTAGTAGTTTTCTAAGATGAGATTGTCATATTAAATTCTTTTGCTCTTATATTAAATCTGTGGACCAGTATTTGCAGACTATCTTCATCTTGGGCTATTAATAGTGCGTCGTCTGCGTAACAGAGTATTTCGATTTCTTTGTTTCCCATTCTGTATCCTCTTCCTTTGTTAACGGTTTTGATTATTTCATACACGATCAAATTGAAGAGCATGGGGCTCAATGAATCCCCTTGTCTATTCTGCTGCCTATTTCTGTAGGTTCTGTAAGTTGTCCATTTGTAGATGTTTTCGATAGTTTTTATAGTATTTAGGGGAACTTCTCTATAATACAGAAGATAGATTACATATTTGAGTTTTACTCTGTCAAACGCTTTCTTTAGGTCAATCAGACACAGAAATGCTGGTGATCTCTTAGTAATTTGCTTTATAACGAATATTGCATCTGTACATGATATTCCACTACGAAAACCCTGTTAAACTTATCCTCTGATTTACTAGCACTTGTAAAATTTTAGTTGTAAGTTTTAGCGTAATATTTAACTCTGTAGTTTTCTGGCTCTTTTTTATCTCCTTTTTTGAATAGTAGAATTAGTTCGCTCGTTTCTCATTCTTCCGGTATTTTACTGTGTTTTATAATTTTATTGTAATAATTTAATTATTGTAATAATGTAATGTAGTGTAATATTGTAATAATGTAATAAAAATGTTGTTAATTATTCTGTTATTGCTGCTCCACAATATTTCAGTAACTCGTTTAGTATCCCGTCTTTACCTGATGTTTTTCTGTTCTTCAGGTTCTCAAGCATTTTCCGAACTTCCTGTACATTTATATTAAGTTCTTTATTTGTGGTAATTTCTGTTGTTTCCGGTTCTAGAGTCGTTTGTTCTTCCTCTGTATGTAGTTTTTTTAGGTAGTCAATCCACGTATCCTTTTCTATGTGTTTTAGTTCTATTAGTTCCTTTATCTCCCTTCTTTGACCTCTTATGAAACGCCATATTTCCTTTTGCAGGCCGGAAAAATCATGCTCCATTTCTTTCGAAAAGCATTTCCAGTGATGATTTTTTATTTTTCTTACAAGTGCATGTGTTTTGTTTCTAATTGTCTTGTAATTATGGTATGTCTCTTGTGTTTTGGTTGACGTATGTATTTCAGGTAAGCTTTTTCTTTTTTTTACATTTTTTCTTCACTTCTGTACAAAATCATGGATTTCTTCGCCTTGGGAACAATTTATTGAAGTTATACTTCTATACGCACGGTCGGCGTTGGAAATTTGCATGGGAGTGAATCTGTGAAACCATTACATATGTAAGATAAAGAGTAAGAGAGAGACAGAAGATATATTTTCTCTCTCTTCCTCTCTCGAGAATAAAAATGTTCCTTTTGTATATTTAATATTATATATATTATATATATATATATATATATATATATATATATATATATATATATATATATATATATATATATATATATATATATATATATATATTATTGTATATATATATATATATATATATATATATACAATATTATATATAATATAATATGTATTAATATTATTATTTATGTGATATGTTTTGTATTATTTAAAATTAAACGTTTATAATTATTTTAGGCTTTTGTATTTCAAAATAATCACTATTTTACCGAGAACTGTCAATTTTGAAATCCGTTAGTGTCATATCTAATTGGCAAATCCTTTACGTGTTTGGTTCATACGCTGGTGGTTGTGAGTTCGAATCCGAATTATGAATTTCCTTTTTTATTTTTGAAATATTTAAAAACCTCACGTTAATCTTATTAAATATATGTAATATACCCAAAAAAACATAAATGTTGCTTGGTTGCTTGTTGGTTTTTTATTTTTATCTTCGTAAAGTAAGTTATGTATAATGGCAGTTTTAAATACTTATGAATATTACATTTTAATTTATATTGTATTATTATATTGAATTATGTTGCAGTGTATTTATTGTATTGTAATTTTTATATTAATAACAAAATAAACAATTACTTTTACTGCAGAGTATGTGTAAATTTTTTTGCATTCAACTCCTTTTATACATGTATAAAAATAAAAATATATATTTTCATTAAAATATTGATATAATCCTTCATTTACTATACTCCTATTACAGGTCAAATGTTTATATACAGCAAACGATGCACCATATACCTATATAACTAATCCTTTTTCTCTTTCTGCTCTCTCTTACCTATAGCATTACATATGTAATGATTGTGCAGATTGACTTCTATATAAATTTTTAACGGCGGACGCGTGTATAGAAGTATAACTTCTACCGGCAGTCCCACTGGACTGCCACACCCGTCTTTTTTATTTATATTTCTTTCACCATGAACTTCCTTGGCCGAGGCTAAGATATTAGACTTAATTTTTGCCCAGACTCCATCACTTTCTGTGATATATGTATTTCTGCTTTTTCGGTTATTATTTTTTGGAATAGGTATCTTGTTGAATCATCCTGTAAACTTTTCGACTTATATCTTTGTGGTGTATTCTGGTGTTTTGTTATCACATATATCTGTTTTCATTAGGATTTTGCACAATACCAGTTTATGATCGCTTCCTATTTCTGCTGATGTTAGTGCTCTTATATCCAAGATTTGAGAGGGCTGTAACTCTCTATTCGACAGATGAATCTAACTTGTTCTTGAGAAACATTTGATTTTGCCAAGCGAAATAGTTTGGTACGGATTGTCCTCTCAAAATATCTTGTATAGCATAGGTTTAAAAAACGAGTCGTCTATAGCTCTCAGGATTATTACCCTTGTTTTTAATACAATATAAACGTAGATCACTTACTATCCAATACTTTGTGCAAAGAACGACGTACAACATGATGAAAGTACTTCTTGTCTTCGTGCTAGTAGGGTTTTGTAAAGTGAACTCTCATTGCGTAAAAAGTGTGACGACGGCTAGTGGACCCTTTGCGCCCACAAATATATTATGTTCAGGTGATCTTATATTTGAAGATACCTTCGACGATTTGAATTTAGATAAATGGAAACACGAAGATACGTTAGCTGGAGGTGGAGTAAGTTATAATATAAAATTGATATATCTTACCTTCTGCAAGGTTTGATACAAATCATAATTATTTTATCTTAGATACAGGGTGTATATATATATATATATATATATATATATATATATATATATATATATATATATATATATAGATAAATATGTACAATTTTTAGTGAGTAGGTTAAAATAAACAATTACTATGACACTATTAGCCATATTATAAAGTGGAAAGATGGAATTAATAGTACAGAATTGAGAAAGAATCAGGAACACGATAAATTGATCTATAAAATGTAATTGATGGTATGTAGTCAGTTATTGCAATACTGATATTTAGGAATGTAATAAAATTATAGGTACGGTTACTAGAGAATTACTAAGTTTGTGTTTAAATGTTAAGATCTATCATATTATATATTGTTTAGTATGTTGCAGTAGATATTACTTAAATGATTGGTGTCTGTCTTATAATTGATAGATTCAGGAGTTTTATTATTGTGTACCATTTCAAGGAAAAGCCGATTTTTATAATTATCAACTTGTTCCAAGATTTTTACATTATTAAAGTCAAAGTTATGTCCTGTCTTCAAGTGGTGGTCCACTAAGGAACAAGAGTTTTTTCGTATGTTACAGTCACTTTTGTGTTGAGTGACACGTTGTTTAAGCCACTGTTGACTTTGACCAATATAACAACTTTGACATTGACTGCAATTTATTCTATAAATTATATTACTCATTAATGAATTTGGAGTTTTAACTTTTATTTTTGAGAATAACCTTGAATTTAGAAGTGGATTGCATTTAATTATTCTAATGTTCGGAAATGTTTTGAAAAGTGGGACAATTTGGTCATATAACATATAAAAGTCGACAAAAGTCGCACATATTTTGTATCGTTCTTGGGTACTCTGTTTCTTCTCACTGTTCTCAAGCTGTATATTCCTTTACTTCGGAGATAGGTAAGCACGCCCAAAGACGTATATAAATTTTCAAAGTATAAAATGTGATTTACGAAATTTGGAATGTGCTTTGATAAGCGAACCACAACATTCGAGGCAGCCCCAAGATCTGGAGTGTCGTCCAAGATTATGAGGTCTCCTGCACCAGTATAAATTTCGAATGAATACGAAAATCCAGAAGTGTCATAAAAGCAAAAAAATTTGAAGGCCCACTTATGTGGCTTGTTGGGCATATATTGTAGGAGGTCACTTCCAGTGATCTTTGTAGCGCACATTTCTTCATCTACGCACAACCTAGAAGGCATAGGGACTGATAGAAACCTGTCATTGAAATGTTTCACTAGCGGACGAACTTGATGCAGAGGATCGTATCCAGGGTTACCCCTTTCCACAGCTACTGCGTTGTCATTATAGTGTAGGTACCTTCGTATGGATTCAAACCGAAGCCAATGCCAACAAATTTTTTAATATCGTCGGACTGGATGCTAAATTTTGTTTGTATATCATTTTGCCGAGCGTACAAGTTTGTTTGCTCCACTAGATGATCAACCATTGTGTCGTCAAGAAAATAAAGAAAACATTCGTATGGAGTGGCTAATTTCTTAATTTTTTCTGGAAACTGCTTTTGGCCTCGAAATACCACCTCATTTACATAAAGTTGAAGGTGTTTACTTTCTTAAACAATAGATTTAAATTCGCTAGAATCATTTTTCATGGCAACATCACCTGTTACAACACGAACTGCTACTACTGGACCACCATCTTCTTCCGTTAATTCTAGCGTTCAAGGACGTTTCTGTCGCCAAAAAGGTTGTAAGGCTCCCTGCACTGGAATTTGCTCAGATACACTTGGTGCTTGCGACACATCTGATACCCCTAGTTGATCTGTACTGGATTGCTCCTGAATTATCTGGGCAACTGTTGAAGCTTCACTATCCGATTCCATTTCATCAGCGCTTAAATCAGCAGCATCCTCAGCAACAGGATCAGCTAAACTATCGTTACCTTTAGAATCATAATCACTCTCAATATCTGTTGCTTCAGCGTCAGCAGCAGGTATATGATCCAACATCTCCCAGATTTCTGCATCAGTCATTTCAGACAGTCTGAAACCCCGTTGTGCCATATCTGAAAAGAAAAATGTTCTGTACCACATCTCACAACGCTTTAGTAATAAGCCATCAAATAAATTTTTACTACGCCAGAATGCACAAGTCCGCCTACAGGTGGAGTACGGAAAATGGGGCATAACAATGGGGCATACTGTTGTGAATTGTCTCCTTTCTACAACATAAGTATTGGTTGATAGGATTGATAGTTGATAGTTACACATAAAAGTCGAAAAACATTTGTGCCTCACATTAAACATTAATTTAATTGAGTTATACAAGTCAGCTTTTAGTGAAATTTTCTCAAAGTGTTTATTATCACAAGATACACAACCGTGAGTACCCATTTTTATTGGTCGTCCTTTGTGAATCTCGATATATGCAATAATTGGTTATATTGCCGTTCATATCAGCGACGAAAATAATTGATTATGCTTGTGTGTATAAACTGTAAGCAATCTACCATAAACACTCAAATTATAAAATGTTCGGGATGTATGAATTCTTTGCATACTTCATGCATTGGCTTGCAGGGCGATGATGTCAGTCGGATTACACGAATGCGTAGTAAAAATATCAAAGTACTATGTAATACTTGTAGCAACGGAGAGGACAATTTTGTTCAATTAAAGCAATTTTTACCGAATCTTGTGGAAACTAAAATGCAGAAGCTGAAAAGGAAAATAGCTAATATTAATCCTACAATACAATCCGAACATCAGGAAGAGATAATTGAAGAAGCCATGGACCGTATTAATCGATCGCATAATATCATTTTGTATAACGTCCCAGAAACTAATTCTGCTATGGAAGATAATAATAAAGTAAATGATATTCTAACTACAATACAAGGTGGTAATCCAAATCCGATTTCTGCAAGACATGTACAAAGAATTGGTAAACGATTAAATAAGGCCCGTCTAATGAAAGTGACCTTTTCAACACCCGCGCAGGCTAAGTCTATTTTGGGTATCAAGAATAAATTAGCCACATCTACTTTCAATTCTTGATGATAAAACACCTCGACAGAGACAATACTTAAATGAACTCCGGACCGAACTGAAACGTCGAACAGACAATGGAGAACAAAATCTGATCATTAAGTATGTAAAGGGTAGACCTACCATAGTCAGTAAAACTGAGAGCTCTTTAAACTAAATGTGTCCAGCAATTCCAGATCAAGTAAATCCCAACACGTTGAAATTACATGTTATTACCAAAATGTACGCGGCCTTAATAGCAAAATTTCATTGTTTAATGCTAACGTTAGTGATTGTGAATTCGACATCATAGCATTAAAAGAAACGTGGCTACGCAGTGATGTTTCGAGTATGGAACTTTTTCCGAATAATTATGTCGTATACATAAAAGACCAAAAATTCCATGGGGTGGACAAGGTGAAGGGTGGTGGTGTAGTGCTCGCGTCAAAAGATTTCATAACATCTGAAATATTGGACATTACGGCTCTCGATGCACAATTTCCACTAATTGATCTTATTATTGTCAAGTGCCGGATTGGTTACAAATATTTTTATATAGTTGTTGTTTATTTACCTGATAGGTTAAGTTTGGTAGACTTTTAATATTTTCTCGATTGCTTAGGGCAATTTGATTACTTAAATAATGACTGCATAGTACTAGACGATCAATGTTTCAAGGTTTATAGATAATGATATGTCTGATTTCAAAACTTCTATAGTTTTAAGTTTTGCGGGCTCTACTGGCCTTAGACAATTTAACAATGTTGTTAATCACTTGGGTAGACGGCTAGATTTGGTCTTATCGCATTTCAGTTGTGAAGTGAAGCATGATGACTCACCTTTGGTCTATGAAGACTCTCATCACCCAGCTCTTCTAATAACATTTACGGATATATTTGTAAAAAAGCCTAAATTTAGGTATGGTTTGGAGCAATTAACTTACAACTTTAAAAAAGCAAATTTTCCTGCTTTATATCGAGAACTGTATGAAACGGATTGGAATTCTCTGGATACTTCTAATGACGTTAATGAAACTTTAAATAACTTTTATGATAAGATTTTTTCTGTGTTTAATAAGTATATTCCAGTTTATAAAAACTTTAGCCATAAATACCCACCGTGGTTCGATGCTGATATCATTCACAACATCAAATTAAAAGCAAAGTTTAGAAAAAAGCTTAAACGATTCAAAAATCATTGTGATTTGCTTGAGTTTCAACGGTTAAGACACCTTGTCAAATCAAAAATCAGTTTGGCATACAATGTAAATGTTGAGAATATCCAAATTGCTTTATCCATCAACCCCAAGAAGTTTTGGTCGTACGTAAATTCGAAAAATAATAGTTCAAGAATTCCTGTTGTGATGAAATATAATGGCATTACTACCTCCGACCCACAAAGTTCACTGCAGAGTGAACTGAATCGAGAACGTTTGAATAAAATTAAAGACCTTGGAGTTACATTTGATTATAAACTCACCTTTGTTGAACATGTTAATTTAAAAGTTAAAGAAGCACTTAAATCTTATGGATTCATAATTGGAAATAGTCGAAATCTCACTAATACTAAGGCAATCAAATTACTTTATTACACTTTTGTACGCTGTAAACTGGAATATGCCTCTGTCATTTGGTCACCTTTTTATGATGTACATATCCAAATTATAGAGCAGGTGCAGCGTAAATTTTTAAAAATTTTGTCTTTCAAAATTAACGGCAAATATCCCAAGAGGGGCATCAGCAATAGTGAGTTGTGTAGTGGTTTGGACGTAGTATCATTAGAATCTAGACGAATTAATACCTTCCTAATATTCCTGTACAAGCTACTACACAATCTCATTGACTGCCCTGATATTTTTCGACAAATAAATTTTAACGTTCCATCTTATCCAGTGAGAAATTCAATTACGTTCAGAAATACACAAGCTAGAACTAATCTTATGTTAAATTCTCCTCTATTTTTCATGTGCAACCATTATAATTCCGTAAGTGCTTACTGCGATATAAATCGAAACACGCAAATTATCCGTCACCAAAGAAGTTTAAGGTTCAATCTTCTGCAAGAAAAGTCATGGTTAACATTGTTTTCCAAATATCGAGGACTCTTGCTCAAAGAGTTTATAAAAACTAGAGTGCATATTAATGAATATTGGTATAATTAAACTTTGAACAAGCTCCATCAACCAATAGGACGGAAACGTCCAGGGAAACTCAAACGTGGTGTCATTCTTTTGCAACTCAATGCTTGACTCCATGTTGCTACTTGCACATCTTTCAGTCACTGGAAAAGGCGTTAAAAGGTTATCGTTTTAGTCGGACAAATAGTATCAGAGTATTAGCTAGTATTATATACATCATACTCTTATTCTATTATGAACACTTTGTCAAATTATGTCCACTTTGATAAAATATATTTATGTACAAATAACTGTAAACACAAAAATACTTTGTTTTGTTTTTCGTTGCTTATCTGAATGTTTATAATTAAAAAAAATATACATATGGAAAATGTTTCTTGTCTTAACTATTTTTCCTGTTAAAAAGAAATGATATATTTTGCACAAAATAGTTTACATTGTAAACATTGTAACGTTAATTTTAAATAAATTTAAATAGTATGAATAAATTACTATTTATAAATATAGCATTAACTACTGTCGTCTTAGAAAATTAGACCTAAGGAAAATACCTAAAATTTTGAAAACTGTTGCGTTTTTATCATTCTAAATTAAATAATAAGTAATTGTTTGTGAAAGTCTTCTCACTGAATCACATGATTCAAAAATATGCACAAAGTTTACATGACAGAGAAAAAGGAAAAATGACTAAAATTGTTATTTCTACATGTTGAAAATATGAGAATGGAATTTAATATATTAAGTAGAATTAAATGAAAAATATGTATAAATAGAAAGTGTTTCGTTTGAAAATTCAGGGAAAAGCCGTTTGAGGTTGTTTTTACCGAAGGGGATTATAAAACAACGATTAACCGTATTAAACTATTATCTTTTAAATCGGGGAAAGTTTTAGAAAGTTAATTTATGCAAAGTCTTTTATTTGAGGTATATCGAAGACAAAAAAATTATAGTTAGATGGATTTCTGAGAAATTGGGAATTCTACTAGTATATTTGAAATACTAAAATATGATTGTACGGTCTTCTTCTTTTGGTGCCTATTCGTTTCGAAAATTGGCGATCATTCTGGCTATAATTATTGTATTAACTGATGCGTTAAATAGATTAGTTGTTGTTTTGGAGAACCATTTCCTCAGGTTCATTACTTTGCCTCGAAGGATTATTTTCAGTAATCTGTATTTAGTGCTGTTTCTCATTATATGTCCTAGATATTCTAACTTTCTTCTTTTAATGGTATACATCACCTCTCTGTCTTTCCCCATTCTTCGTAGTACAGTCTCGTTGGTTATCTTGTCCATTTATGATATCCTTAGGATTCTTCTGTATAGCCACATCTCGAAAGCTTCAAGTTTTTTCTCCATTGCTTCAGTGAGTGTCCAGGATTCAACTCCGTAGTATATTATCGAGAAGATATAACATCGTAGGAGCCTTACTTTTACCTCCAGATTAAGGTTGTGGCTTTTAAAGAGTTTAGCCATGTTGTTGAATGCACTCCTAGCCTTCTTCATTCTACATTTTACTTGTGAGTGATCCCATTGTTCGTTTACTATTGTTCCAAGATAGGTAAAATGTTTAACTCTGTCCACTGGTGTATTCTTGATAAGCAGTTGGACGTCTCTAATTTTATTTTTGCTGATGACCATAAATTTAGTTTTTGATATGTTTACTTGTAGTCCAAATGTTTGATTTACTTCATTAACTTTGTTTATTAGTTAATGTAAACTGTTTAAACTCTCTGCAAAAATAACGATGTCATCTGCATGTTGGATGTTGTTTATGCGTTCTTCATTTAAAATAATTCTATGTTCGCAATTTTCCAAGACTTCCAAAGCTAAATATTTTCTTTTGAATATAGGTTGAATAATATAGGCGAAAGTATACATCCTAACGCCTCGCAGAATCTGGATCGCTTCCGTCGGTTTATCTCCAAGATTTGTTCTTATTGTGGCTGATTGATTCCAGTATAAATTTTGTATTATACGCCGCCGGTCTTTATCATCTATTTGGGCTTTTTTTAGAACATCCATTATTTTTCGGTGTTGAACTGTGTCAAATACTTTTTGGTAGTCCACAAAGTAGATGTAGATATCGCAAATCATATCTCTGCATCTTTGGAATAATACCTGTAGACTAAACAGTGCATCTCTCTTAGCTACGCCTTTTATGAATCCAAACTGTGTGACTTATATTATCTCTTCGCATAGCTTGTATATTCTGCGATGTATAATTTTAAGAAAAAGTTTTAGTGTATGGCTCATTAGACTTATTAGCCTATATTCTCCGCACTTTTTCGCTCCCTGTTTCTTTGGTAACGTAATAAATTTTGAAATTAGCCAATCTTTTGGAATATTGCCTGTGTCATATATATTATTGAAGATTTTATATAGTATTCTTAAAGATTTATCATCGACATCTCAGAAAACATTAAAAAATACAATGAAAGATTGGTAGGAAAAGCAATTGAAAACAGTTAGTAGAACATAGAGTTCAAGAATGCTTTCGATTTTATATATCCCAAGGCAGTAATAAAAGCTTTGACAGCCAAAGCATTGACAACGCGTACATAGAGACTTTAGCAAATATATACATATAAGCAAAAACTAAGGTAAAAATTTATGAAAACACTCCAGAATTTCTAACTATCAGAGGCGTCCGACAAGTAGAAGCAATATCACCAAGCTCTTCACTGTAACTCGAGAAAATTATTCAACAAAATTAACTAGCAGAACAAAGGCCTATCAATTGATGGAGAATACCTCAGCCATCTAAGATTTGCAGACGGCATCGTTCTAATTGCTAATAATCCCGCAGAAGTACAAGAATGTATAAGCGATCTAAATACAGCTAGCAATGAAGTTGCAGGCCTAAAAATGAACTTAACAAAAACAAAAACCATGTACAACGAGCTAGTGGATGTCCAGGATGTAATAATAAGCAACACTGTACTTGAGACAGTAGACGAGTATGTAAACCTGGGACAAGTAACATAAATATGGCTCCTTACTCCCAAAAAACAACAGAAGAATGAAACTGGCTTGGCATCTTTTGGTAGAAATGCAGTTATATTTAAATCGAAAATGTCAGTTCACCTGAAGAAAAAAGCATTCGATCAGTGTTTACTACCAATCATGACATAAGGCTGCTAAACTTGGACAGTAAAAAAAGAGATAACAGCGAAACTCAGTCACTCAAAGGACAATGGATCGATGTATATCAAAGAGAGTTCGAAAAAGAATAGAATGCGTCAGACAGACAGCCAAGGTCACTGATGTAATCCACAAAATTAAATCTTTAAAATGTCAGTGTGCGGGACGTTTAGCGAGAAGAACTGACAAAAGATGGTCCACTTGAAATTTTTCGGCAGCCATGTCTAGGTTTAATGTATGCCTTATCGTCCATATAACCCTGCCTAAACAATATTCCAAGTTTGCTTGAAAAGCTTTCCAGTCCGTGTTACAAGGGTAACGATAAGTTTCTAACCAATAAATCTCATCTGACAGATGCTATTTTTTAGTAGTTATGGCCACGTTAGTCTTGGCCACTGCTATATCAATTACCTCCTTACGTTGGGTAGTCATGAAAGTTGGTTTGTTTTCTACATTCATTATGCCTAGATCATATTCCATTCAAACTATGGTAATAACTTACCTCTTTATTGGTATCTTTGCTATCCCTAATCAAATGGTGCACATTCGCATCACAGCTTATGATCAGCTAGAGAACATTTATTCTGTAGTATCTCATCGTTCTTGTTCCATCTCCCTTGGTGGTGCTTCTTTTTGATCATCATATGGAGGATTGCTGATTCGAGTTTTATCTCCATCATACTTTCTCCCTCTGATGCTGTCACTCTTAATAAAGTATTGGGTAAATAAATTTTTTCGTTGCCTGATTTCTAATGCTAATTCACTAGATCAGCGCAGTCTTACCTAACCTCCTTTATTTCTTGCTCTTCATTTGAATTATCCCCGACTCATTTCAGTTATTTTATGACTTCTTGTCGTTAAAATTTGTCAGCTATTATCCGGTCTTCCCCTTCTTTTTTCATCAAGCTGCTACTCGAATGCCTACCTGGCTAAGTTAGTTGGCCCTTTTCTTAGAGTATGCCCTACTTATTCCTTTTTCTGGTAATTGTTATCTTCTCTTGTTTTGTTTTATTTTTTCTCAAATCAGTATATTTTTAGAAAATATATTTTTCTTTTCTTTCTTATATATTAACAATATATCACTATTTTGTTTTGTGGTTATCCCTTGATGTTTCCAAGTATCTGCCATACAGAGGAATACTCGGAATGTAAGTTTTAAATATTTTGATTTCTGTTTATTCTAAATTCTATATAAAATGTTTATAATTCATGATGTTACCATGAAATTTTTAAATTTTTATTCAAGAGCTCTTGGTTAAATAGTTTTTTTAATACTATTACCCGAATTTTAACTCGTATTGAACACTACGTGAATGTACCAAAATAATTTATTTACTCAGGTACTTTCCACTTACACAGTTCAAAGAATTTGAAATTTCTTACATTCGTACTAATTTCTTCGATACCCTAGTACAGGTAACTTATTGATTCCCTGGTTACCCCTACAGAATTCCCCATCAACTAATTTATCGGTGTAGTCGTTTGTATTTAAGCGTTAGCTAATATAGAATTTTAGCATAATATACGGAAAACGACAGAAAACATGATTATAATACTGCTCGTTTTTTCAGTGATATTATTCGACAATGTCAATTCCGAATGTAAAAAAAGTGTAACAACTGCAAGTGGTTCACATGCACCCAAGAATATCTGTTCTGGTGACCTAATCTTCGAAGACAATTTTAATTCTTTCGACTTATCGAAATGGGACCATGAGCAAACCTTAGGTGGTGGTGGAGTGAGTATTAATTAAAATATAATATCCATATTTGCTTTCTACAATTCAGTGACAATGTCTATTTAAATTTTGGAATACGCAAATTTTGTTTATTTGGGAATTTAAATTTTATATTTATTTGAAAATCAGTCATGTGTTCTTAACTATCTATTTGTTAATATATTAAAAACCTATATATACCATTGATTATAAAAAATAAAGCAATTTATGAGTAAATATAGGTAGGTCTTATACTATTATTATTTCCGATTTTGTTCAAATTCCCTTTAACGAACTATAGCTATCTTATATTTTAAAACCTTTAATTTAAATACACACACATAATGGTTCCTCTTCACATAATCGTTCCTCTTCTAGTGATAGGTGTCGAGGGACGTACATCTAGCCTTTGATAAATTTTCTTCATTCTTTTTTGTTCTTAGCAATTTATGTTGCTTCTTGCCAAGATTTGCCCTTATTTTGTAGGACGTGTACGAACCCATCACTATATAGCCCCCCATAAAATTATTAGACCCTCGGAGATATAGTAAACTGATCACTGGCATCCTTTGGAGATTGGTAAACTCATCACCGCAGATAGGTAAACTCATCACCGGGATTTTTGCCTGGTTTCTAATGCGAAAGATCGCCTCTTACCTGTTATACTTCTCGTTTATGTGATAATTTAAGAAATACAGAAATTATTTTAAGCAAATTGCTTTAAAATTTAACTGAGATATTAATATGTCTCACGGTGTGGCCTATAAGACGACTAGACGTATCTGCCAATCTAAATGGTTTTGAGATTAAAAATTTAGTTGCATAGGATTTCGATAGTGAACTTTAAAATGAAAATATTTGTCAAAATGTGCTATTTTTGTTTATATCGGAGGTAGTCCCCAAATTCGTTATTTGATTTTCTTTGTTTTTTTATATTTCTTAATGAATTCTCGAGATAATTTGTTAAGCATACATTCGGTCTATATCTTACCGTTTTGGTGTTATTTGACTATCTTAAAAATAATAACAATTTTGGACATTTAGTAAATATAAAATATCTAAAAAATAGGAAAAGCTGAAAACTTGAGTGTGCTATTAGTGCATAGAAGTCGAAGTAAAATTTAATTTTTGACACGTGCAAACTTTACATTTTATGGCATCATTGGCGGAAATTTTTAAATTTAAAGTAATTAGCAATGCATTTATTTTGACAGAATGCATCAAAATACAGTTTGCTGTACTTTATGTTTAAATAACTTGTACAAAGATCCCACAACTACAGTGCTTGTAAAAGCAATTTTTTTACATTTTTTGGTTAGTTTTCGCCATTATTTGTAGGAGTCAGATGAGTTGTTTAATTCATTTTATAAACATCATGAAAACTAACCTCAATTAGTGTAAGATACAAAATAATTTTTATTCTGTAATTTGTACTAATTTTGTTTATTGTAGAACCCTGATGATGCAAATAAAGATTTGCGAAAGTTTGGTAGACTAAAAAGAGTACTTATTTGTCCTATCTTCGGCTACACACCCAAATAGTCGTGTTTTATAGTCTAACTGATCAGCGTTGACTGCAAGCGTTTATCGCTTTTTCAGTATATATATATATATATATATATATATATATATATATATATATATATATATATATATATATATATATATATATATATAAGGTGTCCAATTCAGTCGGTACCATATGGAAAAATTTTTTATTTTTAGTTTTATGAAAAAAAATTTAATCTCTAGTTCTGAATGATCTAGAACTTCAATCATCAGAATCAGATATTAGTATTCTTCAGTCATTTAGGCGGTTCGGTAAACAACATGAATTTTATTAAGACTTGAGAATATCCACAATTCATTTTTTTTGACAAACCGCGTATACAACTAAAAAAAATTTAATATCTGATCATTGTATTCTAGGTTTTAGATAATTCAAAACTTTTTATGTAACACAATTATTTCAAATTCATAAAACTAAAAATAAAAAGGTTTCACATATGGTGCCGACTTAATTGGATACCCTATATATATTGTTATGATATGTAAAATCGAGAAAAATATTGGGTTGATTAAAATATTTCAAAGTTCAAAAACATTAAAATAATTCAGATAAGTAGGATAATAACCAACAAACATTTCGAAGAAGAAAAGTTATTAAATTCTTGGATTACCTGTACTAAACAAAATGTAAGCTATGCATAAATTATTTCTTTGTTATACTTGAGTGACCCGCATAATTTTAAGTGAAATCCAAAGACAATTGAACCGGGTTTTCCAAATACATTAATGCAGTGATTAAAGACAATAGAAGAGATTTTAGAAAGAGGCTTTTGTTAGTTTTTAAGAATTATAGAAAAATATTATTTGTAAATAAGTTTTAGGAAATTTTATAATTATAGGTAAAAATTTGGTTGTTGTCGAAATGAAAAAATGGGGAATTGTGACGAGTTTTGATTGGCGGAGATTGAAAAAGGTGGGATAGGTATGTAAGAATGAAAGTTTAGCTAGATTTAGGAGAGAGAAAAGATAGTCAGTTGGTTTTCCAAGTCTGTAAGACGAACAGGGATTGTTCTCTGGCGGTTCCCGAGAAGTAGCAAGCAGTAGTGTTGAATGTTAGTGAGTTTTTTGTGGAGTTAGTGTATCTGACAGAAGCTGAAGCAGCAAAATATTGTAAGTCATATTTTTCTACTTATATTCCAAGAGTCACTGTTCAGGCCAACGAGAGATTCAGTTTATCGTAAAGAGAAGATATTCCAAGAGTCATTTTTCACTCGGGCCAACGAGAGATTCAGTTTATCGAGAGGAGAAAGGCTATCATAATTTGAATGATTTGTGCTTTTGAAGGAGATCATTAAGGACGATATACTTGCAACAATCTGTTGTAAGATTGCTGATTACATAGGGAGCGGTTGAGAGGAGATAATATAGTCTACCAGGAACAAGGATTTGGACCACTCATCATCAGAGAGAGATATTTTTGTTTTCTGCAGTTTTTCTTTTATTGATAACACAATTTTTTACACTTAATTTAGAAAGGATATAAATATTTTGATTAGGATAGTTAGAATAGTTTGGGATTTTGAGATTTCAATTAATATTGTTTGTACCATTAATTTTGATTGTTCACGTACGTAGAACAAAATTTTGAGAATCATTATATGAGATTTGTTTATTGAAAACTTTTGAGTGTGAATTATTTCATTATTTTTATTTCAATATATAGTGTTAGATCATATGTGTTTTTTATTATTCCGGTATTCTTTGGACCTTACCTTTCACATGTAATAGCATAGATATTGAAGCACGAATTTAACCCTGAGATAAAAGAATTAAAAATTGTGATAGAGTCATAATCATATCATTTAAATAATTTTAATTAATCAAAAAATTAATTAGCTAATTATTGCTTGGCGCACCAAGACTTTAAATATCACAATAATATATATATATATATATATATATATATATATATATATATATATATATATATATATATATATATATATATATATATATATATAAATGTGATTTTAACAATTTAATCAGAAATCTCAAAATGTAATAAATATCAGAAAAGGCAATTTACAGCAACAAATTAATATTATGCCTTACCTACAAGAAACATCTTCTACAGTTAACTTAAAGAACTTAATTACGCTGATTTTTTTCTGTTTGATCAGGATGATTCGCGAAAACCAGTGCGAAACAACTAAACAAAAACGGTATAAAATTTCTACTCACCAGTTGTATGACATTTAGCCTTACACCCTTTCGTCGCACAAGTCCACAAAAGGCAATTCGATTTTTTTAGTCTTTCGCAATTGAAATTTGAAATTATTCATAACCATCATTTTTTGTCCGCGTTCGCTCAGAACGTAATCAATTAGCAGTTCACTATCCATGTTGAAGAAACAAGGGCAAATGAAGAGAAATTTTTCTTTTCGCGACTCATAAAATAAAAACCAATAAATTGCAGTTGCATTTAAGACATCTGGATTTGGATTATTCTGTGAAATTACCAGAAACTAGCCGTTTGCAAGGATTTTATGATCTATACCTGATCCGGGGTGCAGGTACGCCAGTGATCAGTTTACCGATCTCTTAGGGTCTATTTTGAAAAACCTACTTTTATGGCGGTGATGAGTTTGTACTATGTACGAGGGTACTTATGGCAAATGGTGATGAGTTTACGTGTACCCATTTTGTAATGTCTCTGCTATGTCGCTGTTCCACTCTTTTATTGGTCCGCCCCTTTTGTTTTTCCCATCGATTTAGCTTTCTACACTATTTTCACTTACCTGCTGCTGTCCATTTATGATGCTACTTTTTTCTCCTTTATTGTGTCAAGTATCGGTCTAATTTTAAGTCTGTTTCTTATTTCTTTATTTTTGATTCTGATTCTTCTGATGTATTTCACCTCTGCTGCTTGTATCCTACTCTCGTGTCTTCTATTTATGATCCAGTTTTCTGCTCCGTATGTCAACGTTAGCCTATAAATCTTCGCTCTCGAAGTTTTGTGTTTTACAACATTGGTTTTAAATTTTTTATTTTAAAATTTTAAATGTGATACCTGCTTCGTTGACCACTTGTTAATAATTGTGTTTTAAATAATAAAATAATTGCCAGGCGGCTCTTTTTACGCTTCAGTGTAACATTTAAGGCTATGTTTATATTACAATTACATCTGTTTAAATCTGTTTATATATAGATTATAAAAATGTGTCTATTAATCTTTAAGATACGAGTACACTATGTGAATTTTTGATTTTTCTTAACCAATTTTTTGTAAAACTGGGTTGTTTTGTTTACCATCGGCATTGTAAGATACTCACATGTAAGTTACTTTTTACATTAATTATTTTTTTCGATGTATTAGGAAATGCCATTTTTTATTTTTTGTATTCTCTTTTTAAGTTAAAAGAACCTTTTGTTTCGTCTACGAGCATCTTTGTTCTTATATATAAAGGTGCTCTCAAAATAGTATCAAAGGATTGATACTATTTTGTAAATTCTAAACAAAAACAAAATGTTTCTGCTAATATATGGAATAGTTAATATCTAGCTTGTTTTTCTTTTCTTCTCTTATCTGACTGAGATCTTTAAGAGTTACAGTGTGAAAGGGAGTTCATCCCATTCCATTGTTTAGTTGCTTCCATCAGGTCTTCACTTACTTGTTTCTTTTTCTGGCTCTACCATATAGTTTTCCTACTATATACTTTATACTAGTTAATTGAATCAAATGATTTTTCCATGTCTATAAAACATTTGTATACTTCTTTATTTGTCTATAAGACTTTCTCGATCATCTGTTGTATAGTAAATATATGGTCTTTGTGTGTTATGTCCTTTATATGGATACGCCTCTATAGTTCTGACAGTCTCTTGTGTTTCCCTTATTGTGCACTGGTGCAATTATTTCATTTGACCATTCTCTTGTATTATTAATTTTTTTCTTTAATTAAATTAATACTTTTTTTCCATATTAGATTTAGGATGTATCATAATCTTTGTTTTTTCTCCTATGTGTTTCAATATATTTGGACTAACAGTTTCTCTTTTTCTCTTTTTTTATCATCATTCTGGCTTTAGAACCCTTCGTGGGTCCTAGCCTCCTCAAGAATTTCTCTCCAGTCATCCCTATCCATCGCCTTCCTTCGCCAAGCACGTATCCTCATATTTCTCATATCTTCATCGATGTTTTGACTATTTCTTTAACTTTTATCATATATATTTAGTATATTTTCTATTTGTGTTGCGTTTTTTCTTATACGTTTTATTTGTATAATTTCTGCTTTTCTTTTATTTCGATTTTTACCTCTTTATTCCACCATGGTATTTATCATAGCATTTCTAAATGTTCCCCAATCTTCTACTATTTCTGTCATTTCTCTTTAAGTATTTGTTCATTTGGTTCTCTAACTCCTCCTTATTTATATCAGATTTTCGTTGTTTCTTCCCTTAATTTATCTACTTTAAATATTTCCTTGTATTTCTTAATCTTGTTTTCTGTGCTTTTTATTTCTAGTACATTGCTGTGAAGGTAGTGTCCAGTAGATAGTGATCACTGCATACTTCATAGATTTTTACCCTTACATCTCTTCTCCAGCTCCTCTCTGTTTTTTGCACTATAGTACAGTCAATAATTGATTGTGTATTTCTTGATATGACTTCTCTTGTAATCTGATGTATCTTTTTTTGTTAAAAATGTGTATTCATGATCAATATGTCATTGTTTAAAGAGAATTAAAGTATTAGTTTACCATTATTATTGATTTTGTCCTCCTCGTGTGGTCCCATAACATCGTTGCATTTTTCTACTTTTTTTCCGCCCCGCCTGAGCTCTCTTTTTCTCTTCTACCCCACTATTATTTAAGTTTTCGTTTTCCAATACCGTGGTTCCTCTTCATTTTATTTATGTTTACGTTATAGCTAATACTTTAATCTTCTTATCTTATATTTCTTCTCCCAGTTTTATTTCCTTTCTTTTTATATTCCATATTTCCATTTTTAAAAAGACCCTTTTCTTGTTTTTATTATGTTGTTCTTTAAATGTGGTTTCTTTCGGTCTGTGTTATGTTTATATTTACACATGTCCATATACCGTGCTTCTTCCATTTCCCGTTCCATCCACGTATTTTCTTCCCAGCTAGCAGACTAGGATTCTATTTACATTTTAATGCTTTTATGTGGTTACAACATCTTGGTGGAACCGTTCTCCATGTATATTACTTATAGCACCTAAATTATATTTAAAGAAATTGAGATGAGCATTCAGGTGGTGAATTTTTAGAGACATAGTACATCCTATTTCTAATTGTCAGCTCTAAAATTGCCAATAAAATTAGACAAAACTGTTTTCAATGCTCTTCATGCTCTTGGTTCAAATTTATTCAGCAAGTTGTCAAATTCTCCATCTCTCATTACTTCTCATATTTGTGATCCCAAAAATATACTCTCTCTAAATTTTGCCTCACAAACCCTTGGAAATTTCTGTTTTATAAACGAGAACCTTCGTCCGTTACGATCTAGTGCTTTAACAAAATTCTTCATTAAGCCCAAGTTTGTGTGTAGTGGCGGAAGAAATACTTATTGAGGGTCAACCAATTATCATCATCTACAATTATACATAATACATAAACACACAAAACAATCGGATTTTGATATTATCTGGAAAGTACACCATCCTCAGATTTTTTAACTAAAAACATGGATATTTGCCTAAAAATTCGAGGCCAAGAAAGTCACCCGTCAGTTTTTGACAAACAAAAGCGCCAAAACAAGTATAGGTATAATAACAACATAATCATTTTCAAAACAATTTACAAAAAATGTACTTTTCATTACAATAACTTATGGCATATGTTCATAAAACCATAATAACTATTTAATAAAATGGTCCTGTCTTCTTCACGTATCTCGTTCTCGACCCCATCCATGCCGTATATTAGATTAAAAGTTTGCTGGAATCAATTCCAATTTCGGCTAATCCATGGCTAATCACACTGTGAGTGACGTTGAACATTTGAATCTCTTCTTTCTCAGTGCTATAAGCATGTTGCAATGTCACGACTATGACTTAAAACTTCTGGGGGAAGCATTCGTACAGACATAGACATAGACAGACACTCAGTTTCTTGCTAGAATTGAATAAAATTCGTATGGTAGCAAATTGGTAGTTGATATAAAAAGTGATTAAATCTTTTTTAAAAATATCCAAATAAAACCACATTTTTGCTCATTGCTCCAACAAAAAAAAATAGCCGCCAGTAGACGACAATTAAATTTGGCCAATGCAATATTTTAAATAAAAATTTATTAGGATATATACTCGCATATACTGTATGTATATTTAAATTTTTATAAATATATTAATATTTTCTTTTGTTGTATAGCCTATTTTTCATTTTTTACCATTTTTTTTTCTTTTAGAACAATGAATTTGAATGGTATACGGATGATAAACGTAACAGCTATGTTGAAAACGGAAAATTACATATTAAACCGACTTTTGTAGCTGATGAACATGGAGGAGATGGATTCTTATATTCTGGTACTATTGATTTAGGAAAGAAGTAAGTACTTTTGTAATTTTTTTAATTAATTAATGGCTTTGGATAACTTGATCCATTCAACCACGATAATGGATTTGACTACTCGAATTTGTTAATTATGTATTGACCTATTGCGTTTGTTAACAAAATAGTACTTCGCATAGAGGTAAATTAAAAATATAATGTAAACATCAGTAACACAAGAATCAGCAGAGTGACAAGAAATCATACTTTCATTCGTTACATTCAGAGCCCTAATCAACTTATTCTTTTTCTTCTTCTTTTTATGTAGACATGACTCTGTCTGTTTTTAATGTGCCTCCAGTAAGTTGTGATTCCACCGTTTTCGTGGTCTTCCTACTGATCGTCTTCCTATTGGGGAACCGTCTCCTGCCGTCTTTACTACTCTATTTGTTGTCATTCGGCTTATATGATCGTTCCATTCTACTATTTTATTTCTTACCCAGTTCTTGATGTTCTCCACCTTGCATCTACGTCATATATCTGTACTTCTAGCTCTGTCCCATAGTGTCTTGCCATCCATTTTTTTAAGTGTTTTCATATCTACTGTTTCTAACGTCCTTTTTGTCCTCTCTGTGTCAGGTCGTATTTGTAAATTCTGCCTTTCAATAAAAGTAAAGCCATAATATTATAAACGTTTAGAAAAAAAAATCAAAGCATAAATTTTATCTTCAATAACATCAATTAATATATCTTTCTTAAGTTTAAGCACTATTCATTCACAACAAAGTAGAACACGTGTTAAAATACTTAATTAAAAAAGGTTGTTTGCACAAGAAGAGCTGTCATAAATTTGGAGTTTGCAATATAATATTTATAAGATATATTTAACTTGATAGTCTGTCGAATCTACCCGTATATATTAATTTTATATTTATCTCAGTCAGAAGCGTGTAGATTCTATGATAATTGTTAAAATAACAGGTCAATTTATTTAATAGCAGTGATGAATTTTATTATTAACATATTGTTGATAATCATATAACAATAATATTCACAACGATGATATTCTAAATCCAACTAAATTTTATGGTAGAGTGGTCATAGTACTGGCTCCTTGGCACAAAATCACAACACTATCAAAGGTGAGAACAGCATACTACTCCGCTAAACATGGCGTATTAAACGGCTGGAAATAATATTCTAGAAAATTATTGATGGAGGCAAATGTGGAACAAAACGAAAAGATATAGTTTTTAAGAAACACCTGACATAATCAAAATTGAAGTAGAAGCAGCAATTAAAAGAAAAATATGCCATAAAGCCGATGGTTCAGATAATATATCTATTGAAATGATTTCAGTGTATTTTGACAATAATAAAAGGTGTAGAGAAGTATATAGAGAAACAGAATGTACAAGTAACTACCGATTATACAAGGGAAATTCATATGCACGGGAAATCGCAAAAAAACAAAAAATAGATTGTTTCCTTTCTTCACGGGCAGCTTGTACTAGATCTACACAGTGTTTTCTGAATTATGCCGACGAGGTCTAATTCTTTTTTTAAGCATATCCCACAACAGCTCTATAGAGTTAAGGTCGAGTAGACAAGCAAGCCACTATAGAATAGTGATATCTTCTGATTCAAGGAAGTCTTTAGTGACTCTGCTGGTCTGTGGAGGTGCATTATCATGCATGAAAATTAAATTCTTTTCCACTGCTCTTTTTCAGAGTCTAACTACAGGTTCTAGAATGAAATCAACATACCTGGGAGCTATTAAAGTTGGATAAATAAAAATTAAAGGAGTTTTTTCACCGATCATATTACTTTCCCAGAACATAACACTTCCTTCTTTATATCAGTTTCCAATGTTCCAGTTTTGGTATTGAAGACACCAATTTAGACAATCAAACTTGTGCTGCTTGTTTAACTTGGGAACTGGTAACTGTCTACTGCTGTATGGTCTTTGGACACGAACTCTTCTTCTTATCGTTTTATTTAAAACACTTACACCTGTACCTTCCAAACGCTGCTTTTAGAGTTACGGGTGAGAAAGTGTTGGGTCTCTTCTAGCTACTTGGGCAATAAAACGATCGTGGCAAGCCGTTGTTACTTTTTGGAGACTTTATCTTTGTCTATTCTTAAGCGTGCCTAGCATAGGTTTTTAACACAACGACCTGTGTTACACATACCACTGCAGCTATGTCCCTCTGAGACATTCCTTGCTCCACAAGATCAATAATCTTTCTCCTTTGTACATTCGTTAACCCCACATAAGGCATATTTTCGTTTTTGAAAGCGAAAGTTAGTTTATTTATTTTCATTCAATTCACAATAGAGCTAATATTCTATACCGTACCGGGCTGTGTTATCTTATTGTTTTATTAATTTGTTTATTTTTAATAAAAACCTTTATATAAGTTTGGTTGTGTGTATGTGTATGTAAACATATTTATATATAAATATGCTTACGAATTTAAAATAATTTGTATTTTAGGTGTACAAATAAGGACAATGAAGGTTGCAAAAGAACAGGTTCAGCTAATGCCATAGTCAATCCCGTAAAAAGTGCTCGTATTCGAACTTTAAACTCTTTTTCGTTTAAATATGGTAAAGTTGAAGTTAGTGCTAAAGTTCCTTCTGGAGACTGGTTATGGCCAGGTATGTATAAAAAGAACAAAAACTCTAAGTGCGATTTTTTATATTGTTTTATAAAGCTTATTGTTAGAAGTCATATTTGACTAAACTGTCAATTTTGACACGACTTAAAACTGAGTGATTATCCCTAGGTAATTATAAGATATTCTCAGTGTTAAGTGTATCTTAGGTGCTTCTACAGTTTAATGTGTAGTTTACACTTAAAATTTTGCACTACTACTTGCATTTCATAATACAGACATTAACGGCGCCGGCGTCTTATACCGAATCTGTCAGTCTGTTCGGATTTACTGCAGTAATTAAAGTGAGAGAAATTAGAAAACCAAATGTTTTTATGTCCGGTTCCAAGACCTAGAAAGACATAACTCGTAAACTATAATATTTTTATATTAGTATATATAAATATATGTGCATAGATATGTTTATGATAAAACACTATGGGAGGTGGAGAACATCAAGGACTGGGTAAGAAATAGAAGAGTAGAATGGAACGATCATATAAGCCGAATGACAACAAATAGAGTAGTAAAGGCTGCAAGAGACGGTTCTCCAATGGAAAGACGATCAGTGGGAAGACCACGAAAACGATAAAACGACAACTTATTTTATGTAGACACGACAAAGTCATATCTACATAAAAGAAGAAGAAAAAGAAGGAATATCAATTTGGGCTGACACCCTCGGAACCCAGGAATCACGGAGGAAAGTCGCATCAGTATATCGTCTAAGCGCTTTAAGGTTGCCAGCGCATTCTGCACAATATGTGAGGACGCAATAGTTGTCATAGCCGGGAATTGGAGTGCTAGCTGAAGAAAGGAAGACCCTTTATCAGCAAAGAGAGTCAATTATAACTACACTGTTCCCAGATGAACTTGGAAGAAGAGAATGGCAAAATAGCATGCGTCTGCGTTGATGGCAATTCCGCAAGAACGGGCAGGTGGACACATTGTCTTATACCACAGGTGAATGTTTGGCCGAACCGCAAACATAGAGAGGTTACACATTGTCTCGGTGTCAGTGAGGACGCGGAACACGTGTTCTTCGTGTGTCCTCGTTTCAACTTACAGCGCAATACTTTGGAAAACTGGACCAAAAACGATAATAGGAAAAATTCTTTCATCGAAGGTAGCATGGGATGTAATCAGCACATTCGCGATGAAAGTCCTCCAAGATCTTCGCCGCATTGAAAGGAGGCGAGCTGAAAATATAGACGGTTAGAAGGAGAGGAGCAAAAATTTCAACAACATGAAGGAAGAACAATATCCAGATCCTCCTTCTGTGAAGTAGTGCCTTACGGTAGTTCCGGGAGGAAAACATAGCCAGAAGAAGGGGACGGGTTTTAGTCGGTACTGTAATATACGAGTCTGACATACCAAGCCTACATACCAGCATATTTTTTCCAGCCTGCTTTTACTGCTGGATTAACACTGATAATTTTTCTTTTGCTTAAAAGAGGTAGAAAAGAAATAAATTAGACTTACTCACAATCAGTTTAATTTTACTACCTAAGACGACCGGTTTCGCTTTCTAAAATTTGCAAGGCATCATCAGGTCAGTGGTACAAAGTAAATTAAATGCTGAAATTATAAAAAGCCCATACTAGGGTGCTGTCTTATAAGGATAAAGATGAAAAAAGTTATAGATCAAAAAAGGTTTTAGTAATTATGCCAATATTACATGTCTGTGTTAATTAATATGCATAAATTGCATTAGCCGACAGAGTAACAACCCACAAATTAGTAAGAGAAAAAATCTGTTGAATTGTAATAAATTAGTGTGATCTTCCGAAGATCACTCATTATCAGTAATAAGGGATAGTTTGAACTATGAATCACTAATCACTATATAATAACTCTTGTGCCGGAATGTAAGTAGTATTTTGTTTATTTCTAATTTATTACAATTCAACAGATTTTTTCTCTTGCCAATTTGTGGGTTATTACTCTGTCGGCTAATGCAATTTATGCATATTAATTAACACAGACATGTAATATTGGCATAATTACTAAAACCTTTTTTTGATCTATAACTTTTTTGATCTTTATCCTTATAAGACAGCACCCTAATATGGGCTTTTTATAATTTCAGCATTTAATTTACTTTGTACCACTGACCTGATGATGCTTTGCAAAGTTTAGAAAGCGAAACCGGTCGTCTTAGGTAGTAAAATTAAACTGATTGTGAGTAAGTCTAATTTATTTCTTTTTTACCTCTTTTAAAATGGACTCACACAAGCAACACATTCATGATTTTCTTTTGCTTGTTTACATTCTTCATCAAACCTAAGCTCGTTTCTTTGATTTTTTTTATTCTTATTGCTCTTTTAACAGTTTCTCGGGGTAACATCTTAATCTTATGTCGTTCTTGTTGTACTGTTTACTTCTTCTCTTCTAGAAGTTTTCTATTCAATTTTTGCTTGCAATCGCTTTTCTTTTTCTCGATTTTTTAGGTTGTTTCAACAGGCTCAAAAAAACACAGGTTTAATTTAAATAAAAATATATTTGAAATAAATAAATAACAAAATATAATTAGATTATACGTAATTATACGTATTTTGTACAACAAAAACTAAAACATCAATGCTGGCGACGACGGTATCGACGGCGCTATGACTGACTGTTTATACCTGCAAAAATTATATACAATTAATGTCATAAAATCTAAACGGCGATTACGGTGTGTTAATACATACTCCGCGAAGACGGGAAGAGACGGGTGAAAGGAGAAAAGAAGGAACGGACCAATCAACAGTCGGTCCGGCGAGGAGCGGACAGCGACTAATTAGTACTTAGTCACAGAAGAGAATAGGTCTGTCTCAGATAAATACTTCACTGCAAGTAGATCGATACTCTAGCATAAGCGGTTGGCCTTCAGTCAATACCCAGAGGCTCGGTGGAGTTCCCGTTAGATCATTACTCTAGCGGAAGTCAACTCTCTCTTGTGGCGTACACTGTTTTATATCGTCGAAGGCCTTCCATCTCCTCTAGCGAGCGTCGATGCAGGAATAACTTTTGGTGGGAGTACGAAGTACGAGTACGAGTTGCGTGTGTACGAAGCGGTGACCGGATGGAGGCGATGCACATTATTACAAGTTCTAGATTTTATTCAATTCAATGAAAAAGGAGCTTTTAAAATTTAAACAAATTGTACTTAAATTGTGGTATCTTTATTACCCCACATAAAAATTGAACAGAATTTCTGTAGTTGATCATTTAAGTCATAATGCTTGATTGCTAAATATATTGCAAATTAAAAGGAATTTTTTTATCTTTAAAGAATTTGAAATTTTATTTTACTTTATTGTTATATTTTTTAGCAATCTGGTTGTTACCAACTAAATGGGTATATGGAGGTTGGCCAAGATCTGGAGAAATAGATATAATGGAGAGCAGAGGAAATCGAGAGCTTATAGCAAGAGGCAGTGGACAAAATCTTGGGAAAGATCTAGCAGCTAGTACTCTGCACTGGGGACCCGATGCAAAAAATAATAAATTCATGAAAACTCACTGGGAAAAGAACCTGGCAGGTGGGTTTGACAAAGCCTATCACAAATATCAATTAGAGTGGACTCCTGAGCATTTAAAATTGTCTTTCGATGATCAACAAATTGGAATCGTTACACCACCTGCTGGAGGCTTTTGGGAACTTGGCGAACTCCAGTCGTCAGGACAACAGAATCCGTGGAGTGGAAACAAGATGGCTCCATTTGACGCGGAGTTTCATTTATTGATTAATTTGGCCGTTGGAGGAAACTTTTTTCCTGATGACGCTGATAATAAGTCGGGTAAAAAACCATGGACTAACACTCAACCTTATCGTGAGGGTATGACAAGTTTCTGGAAAGCTAATCAACAATGGAAACCTACTTGGCACTTAAACACAGATGATTCACATCTTAAAATTGACTACGTGAAAGTCTGGGCTTTGTAATTGTTTAATAATAAATAAATTCATAGAGAAAAACTAATTTAGAAATTTATTATTTCCTATAATTGATACAATTTCAAAAAAAACATGGTCAATTAATAACTCACGACCACATCTGTTATTTGCTGGTTACCCCAACTATTTTATTTATTTATAATCTTATTAAACTTTATTTCATCATGTGCAGTATGGCAAAAAGTTTTTTCTGGAGTTTCATTTCCATAGAACTAAAATAATTCAAGAAAACAAAAGTTTAAGAGTTTTAAGGAATAGCATAGGCAACGAGAATATGTACAAAATAAAAACAAAAATGAAAACATTACTACTGATAGAGCCAAATTCCTTGAGGTTGTCGAATCCTTTTATCGCAAATGTATAAGAGCACCGGCGAAAGGCAAGATCAGCCCCTGCCCAAAATCACAAACTAGGGACTAGAATGAATGCCAGAAATAACTCCATACGAAATCAAAACGGCACTTTTAGAAACGAAAAATAACGAATCCCATGGCTATGACGGAGTAACGATCGAAGTGATCAGACTAGGTTAAAAATACAATTATCCAGGCTTTGGCCAGGTTTTTTGACCGAATGCATCTACCAAGGAAAAACTCCTACTCAATGGAAAAATGCAGTTATTGTTTTATTACACAAGCAAGGAGACATAACAGATCTAAAAAACTACCGTCCTATCAGTTTGTTTTTACACGTATATAAACTTTTTACAAAAATTATCAAAAAAAGATTTATGAATTTACTAGTTTTTCCATTAGAAAATATTTGGAAAAATCTGTCAGTTAACATTTGGTTTATCAGATTGTTGAATGAACGGCGTAGTACCGTCTTGTATATTTTAAATAAAGGACTCTCCTTTCTCACTGTGTCGTAGGTGCAGGTATCTGCACATACGACACAGTGTGAAAGGAGAGTCTATGAAAGTTACTACTATTTTACGTTTCTTTTGAAATATATTCTCAACAAATATTTTTAGGGAGAGAATTTGATGGCTAAAGCTTCTTTCAGGCATGAATCTTGTTCTTGAAAAATATTTGATTTTGCAAAGTAAAATAGTTTGGTACGGGTTGTCCTCTCAAATATCTTGTATAGCAGACGCTTAAAATAACGAGTCGTCGATAGCTCTTAAGACTTGTTTACACGAGTAGAGTTGTGAGGAGAGTAGAGTAGACTACCAAAAATGGCTTGATACCGTTCACACGAGGAGAGTTACAAGTATAGTACTTATGCTAGTATACTGTGAAGTAGGTGTTTGTTTAGTACAAAATGAATTCAAGAAAAAGAAAATTGATTCAAAATTGTTTAGCTACTGTTGCAAATGCATTTGTAACTGAGGTCGGTTTGTAACAAAGAAAAGAGTGGATGAGAGAGTGGCTTAAAAGAAGGAATGCACACGGGGCCTCAGCTCTTTTATCTTGATAAGAATACATTTTTTATTTCTTATTGTATTTTTTATTAACAAGTAATAAAAACCTGTAACTTGTCCGTGAGACTTGTTTTCTTGTTTCTTTTTGCACCTTTCATGATTGCTTCCATAGGAGTGAACCATTTCACGTTCGGAACGTATACATCGGCTGAACCTGAACCCCATTTTTTTGATTTTTGTATTTTTGAACACTCTTGATTATAAGTGCACCTTATATTCTTAATTTTTTGCTTGAGTTCGTTTACTCCAAAGCCCCCTTTTGCCATTCTTTCGACGATTTTATCCTCCGCAGCTTGCCTCATACTTTTATTTCTGTAGTGTACACTACCTAAATTCCATAAACACTGGTATTCGCCATACATCTACAAGTTTTAAAGGGAAAGTGAAATGAAGTTCATCTTCGGTGAACTTCATTTTCACTATTTACACAAAACACAACTCCAGACGGAATGACAGTGTCGCTATGCACTCTCCTACCTACTCTACTCTACCAGAATTGATCGCGTTCCATGGGTAGAGTGCGCAGGCGAGTGGATATTTTGGCGGTGGTGGTGGTAGTAGAGTAGAGTTACTTTGCCACATGTTGCTAGTCACTCTACACTACCACGTACTATGCACTCTACTTGCTACTCTACTGAGCTGAGCGTTTTTACGGGTAGAGTTACCCTGCTCTACCAAGTACTTGCCTCATTACTCTACCCGTGTAAACGGGTCTTTAGGTATCTAGCTCTCAGGCTTATTATATTCTTGATTGTTAAATTCAAAAAGCAACCATGACGGATACTTGGATTTAGGTGTTCTTAATGCAATAATAATTTAGTTAAATATATTAGATTTATAAAAATCAATACATTCTTAAATATAAAGCTATTGATTCAAATTTTATTTGATGAGTAAAATGTTTATTAAGGCAAATAATCTCGAAAAACAACTTTTTATAGTTCAATAAGTCAACTATACATTTATTTATGTGGTACTTAATTAATAATACTTAATTCGACCATATTAGTAAACATTAAATTGATAATATTTGGTGCAGCGAGGTATATAAACGTAGATCACTTACTATCCAATACTTTGTGCAAAGAATGACGCCGACGTACAACATGATGAAAGTCCTTCTTGTCTTCGTGCTAGTAGGGTTTTGTAAAGTGAACTCTCATTGTGTAAAAAGTGTGACGAGGGCTAGTGGACCCTTTGCGCCCAGAAATATATGTTCAGGTGATCTTATATTTGAAGATAACTTCGACGATTTGAATTTAGATAAATGGAAACACGAAGATACGTTAGCCGGAGGTGGAGTAAGTAATAATATAATATTGATATATCTTACCTTCTTTAAGGTTGGATATCATAATTATTATTTTATCTTAGATACAGGGTATATATATATATATATATATATATATATATATATATATATATATATTTACACCCCTATATATATATATATATATATATATATATATATATATATATATATATATATATATATATATATATATATATATATATATAGTATATATTCAATTATTTGTAAGTTACCTAAAAAAACATGAAAATTTGAGAGGTTAATGATAGATTTGATGTGCTTGGAAGGTCCCGAAGGCGCAGAGTGTATCTGAGAGAGATTCAAATTGCTAGGACAATAACTTTAATTAAAGAAGGTTACTTAAGACGCCGTACAGCAGAAATTTAAATGTTACTCGTGCTGTTATATGTTAGCCTGGACCAGGCATGAACTGTATGGAGTTATTAGAAGACAACCAGAAAAAGAAATCGTCGAAGTACTGCTCGAACTCTACAACTGAGTTGGTAGAAGCTACGGGTACAAGAATAAATACTCAAACTATACGTAACCGGCTTCACGAACATGGGTTGAATAAAAGAAGGTCAGCTAGAGTAAGTCTTTTGACCCTTGCAAACCTTAAATCCAGTCGCTTGTTTGCAAAAGAATACATGAATTGGGCCAGGGTACAATGGAGTAACATATAGGTCCAGAATTTATTCTTCAGCAAGATAATGCGAGACCGCACGTGACCAGGATAGTTCAAATTATTTGACTATCCACAATATTCAGGTTATAGAGTGGCCAGCGAGGAATCCAGATTTAAATCCTATTGAAAATATTTGGGATACACTTTTAAAGCGTTTTAAGGATCGTCAATCACTAAGACGAAACCTACAAAGTGTCAAGGAAGTTCTCGTAGAAGAATAGGAACAACATCTAGATCAACAAACTATTCGAAATGTGATTGAAAGCAAGAACATTTGCCCTTATCAAGATCAGTTCTGCTTTTTCCTAATATACGAGGAGAACTTTCTTAAGTAGAAAACTTAAATTAAATATTAAATTTTGTTAACATTTTTACCATCTTGCTCCTTTATGTTTACAGAACAACCAATTTCAATGGTACACAAACAGCAGAAACAACAGCTATACTTTAAATGGAATTTTACATATAAAACCAACTTTTGTAGCCGACGAGTTAGGAGAACAATTTTTACAATCAGCTACCGTAGATTTAGGGAACAAGTAAGCATTATTCTTATATATATTCAGTATACCCATGTTGCCAGAGTCACAGATGAAAGGAGAACATTGTAGGATGGAGACCTAGACACGATGCCTATCTTAATTGAAGAGATCCTCCAACAAGGTGGTCGGACGATATCAAGCGCATATAGCACAACTGAATTTAAGGTGCTCAAGATCAGATGCAATGAAAATATTTACGAGCGGTCTATGTTCTACAGTGGACTCAAAACGGCTAATTATGATGGAAATATATAGCTATATATAGTTCATTATTAGTCATTGGCACATGACGTGTTGGGGATGAAATATTTTCCACACAGTCTATCCAACGTGGATTAGTCTCTGACCGATGCGGTGTAGTGAGTGTCACGTATTTAAATTCACGTTAACTCTACTCGTTTCGTCTGTATGTAGTAATTAAAGCGAATATTATAGAAATACGACAGAAAAGTCAATTTATTTGAGTAACGTTTTCGTTATAGGACGAAGGCCATATTTGTTTGATTCCTTTGGTCATATATATATTAAACAAGAGGTTCATACAGAATCTTTATTATATCAATATGATGTTACAAGTTACATGACCCTAGCCGGAATGGCGGTACCGGATGACATCTGTCTGTCATCGGTCTTCTTCTCTTTTACCTTTAACATAATATATTACACGTTCCCCTTTTTTTTTTTTTTTTAGATAGTACAAAACTAAAATACAAATTCAACTAAAATACAAATACAAACAAGTAAAAACAAATACAAACAATTTCAATTTAACACATAGTCCTTTAAATATGTAGGAGGCTTGTGAGATCTCTTATTTGTTTTAATGATAGTGTTACCTTCCTCCTCATCTCTTACATTCAGTAGGTTATCTGAAATGCAAGTGTTATTTTTAAATCTAGGTAAATCAACGATAACGTCATTATTTAAATTAACATTTTCAAACATCTCAATCTCAATATCAGTAAGACCTTCATGGTCACTATGATTTTCACAGATATCACTATCATTCTGACTCACAATTTTAATATCAGATTCAGTTGGGATATCATATCTACCATGACCAGTTGGGGTACTAACATTGTGTACTTCGTTATTGTCAAGCAAGATATTTTCATTTTTAAATAAATTCAAATGAAGATCATATAATAAAAAGTCTTTGTTACACGATAAATTTGTTTTATTTAGAAACTTTCTATTCCGTCTACATTCTGTACCTTTTGAATCCTGAACAATATAAGACCTATCATTAACTATGTCTCTTATTACTCCCCTTTCCCATACTTTTCCTTTCTGAATTAAAATGTTATCCCCTTTATTAAGTTTATCTAATTCTTTTGCATTTCGGTCAAAATATTTTTTTTTAACATTTTGATTATGTTTTAATTTTTCCTGTATAATACTGGAATCTAAAACTTTTGGAATTAGATTTTCATTAGACATAGGTATCCAAGTTTTTAACATTCTGTGCAAAAATAGTTGGGATGGAGAATAGTCTAGATTTGTTAATGGGGTGTTACGGTATTCCATAAGTAGAATAGGCAAATCTTTAGTAGATTCAGACTTTTGTAACATTTGTTTAGTTATTCCTACATATTTTTCAGCAAGTCCATTTGATTAGGAATGGAACGGACTGCTAAAAATAACTTCAAAATCCCAATCTTGAGCAAACTTTTTAAAATTCTCAGAATTATATGGCATATTATCGGCATAAAATTTTTCCGGGATACCGAATTGAACAAATTTTTCTTTGCAAAAATTAATTAGGTACCTCTTGAGATGTTTTACCTTTAGTTTCAGTTACTTCCAACTACTTCGAGTAGGAATCCACAATCAGTAAATAGTTCTTATTATCGTATTGAAAGAAATCTGAAAACAAATATTGCCACGGTCTACAAGGTATTAAATGATTAATTAATGGCTCTTTTTGATTAGATCTTTGAAATATTTGACATTTTTCACACTTTGAACTCATATCCTCTATATCTCTACTTAAATAGGGCCAATATAGTAATTGTCTAGCTTTGGCTTTAGTTTTTGAAATACCAAAATGTGCTTTATGAACCAATTCCAACATTTCTTTCCTTAGTGAATTTGGAACAATAACTTTATATTCCAAAAATAATAAATTATTAGATAAATAAATCTTATCTCTTAATTTATAGTAAAACTTTAATTCCTTGTTCAAATTTTTATCACTAACAGGACAAGATTCAATACAGTATCCTTTTATTTTTCTTAATGTTTCATCATTATCAATTTCCCTTTGAAATATTATTTTCTTATTCTCACTCATAGGAATATCCTTAGATATGGCATGAATGGCATATTCCATTTCTGGATCATCCTCAACTTCTGTTTTTAAATATGACCTAGATAATATGTCTGCAATTACCATGTCCCTACCTGGCAAATAAACAAGGTTGATATCATACTTTAATAATTTAAGTAACATTCTTTGCAATCTAGCACTGACTTTATTAAGATCTTTCTCAATAATTGATATCAAAGGTTTGTGATCACTCTGAACCACTGTTTTATACCCATAAATAAAATAATGAAATTTTTCTACTGCAAAAACAACTGCAAGTAATTCCTTTTCTATCTGTGCATACCTTTTCTCAGCATGAGTAAGACACCGGGATGCAAAAGAAACTGGATGCCCTTCTTGAATAAGACAACACCCTAGCCCTTCCCCAGATGCATCACACTGTATTATTATTTCTTTTGTATGGTCAAATATCCTCAAAGTTGGTGAATTAGTTATAAGAAACTTCAATTGATTTAATTCAGATTCATGATCACTACTCCAAGAAAAATGTACATCTTTCCTGGTTAAATTTCTTAAATTTGAAGTTATAGCTGATAAATTAGGAATAAATTTTGAAAAAAACTTGACCATACCAAGTATTCTAAGAACTTCTGACCTATTTTTAGGTGATTCTAAAGACATTACTGCTTCTATATTTTTAAAATCTGGTTTAACACCTTTTCCTGATAAGATATGTCCCATAAATGATACCTCAACTAATTTGTATTAAAATGTTTCCCAGTTAAATTTTATATTGTATCAATAGCAGTTTGAAATACTTTTTTAAGAGCAATGTCATGTTCAAGTTCATCTCTACCCGATATAATAATATCATCAAAATATATATCAACATTATCAATGACACCAAACATTTCAAAGTTCTTCCGTTGGAAAATCTCTGGCGCAGAGCAAATTCCAAATAGAAGGCGATTGAATTTGTACCTTCCAAAAGGTGTGCTAAAAGTACATAAATCTGAGCTTTTTTTATTTAACTCAATTTGCCAAAACCCGTTTTTCATATCTATAACACTAAATATGTTTTTTCCTGAAAGTCTACTTACTATATCATTACATGTTGGTATAGCAAAATGTTCTCTACGAATAAATTTATTAAGTGGCTTGGGATTTATACATAACCTTAGTTTATTTGAAGGTTTTTTCTCTACTATCAACAAATTGTTTACCCATTCAGTTGGATACTCTACTTTCTCAATAACTTTGTCTTCCTCCAAACTATCTAGTGTCTCCTTTAATTTATCATGCATTGACAATGGAATTTTTCTACTATACTGAATAACTGGCTTAGCATCATCCGAAAGTTCAATATTACAATATCCTGGCATTCTACCTAACCCTTGAAATATCGTTTTAAACATTATCAAAATATCTTCTTTTTTAGTTGGCAAGGTGGTTTCTATGGCATTTACTCTTTTTATTAAGTCAAATTTAATACAATCGCTAAGGCCTAATATTGGTTCAGCATTAAAATCAATAATCAGAAATTTTAATTTACAGGAGCTATTTTTATACTGACATTCCAAAAAAACTTCACCTACTGGTTTAAATTTAAAATTACCATAAGCAACTAGGGTTGTTAATGTTTTATTAAGTAGCAACTTACTTGACAAAGAATCAAAAATATACTTAGCTAGAATGCTGATATCAGCACCTGAATCTAATTTAAATTTTACCTATTTTCCAGTTAACATCAATGTTTCATACCATGAATTTTTACTCTTGGAATGACACTCATATACATATATTAAATTGTCTTTATTTTCTTCCTTCTGGACTGTATTAACAGTTCTTTCTCCTCTAGGTGGATCAGTGTTCTTCTTACTACTAGGTTCACATGTTTCTTCACTTCTATTAGGACAAGCTTTTGCAAAATGACCTTTAACTTTACAACTAGCACAAGTCCTGTTAAAAGCAGGACATCTGTTAGGAAAATGTTCATAACAGCACTTCTTACACAATAATTTTTTCAATGGTTTGTACTGCTTGACAAAGTTAACATCTTCTTCTTTGGTAAGAACTTTAATATGCTCTTTTCTTAACTCAATACTTTTACAATATTCAAGGATTTTTTCAGTAGTAACAGCCTGTTCTCTAAGGAGTCTGAGTTGACTTTCATTACATTTTAGCCTAATGATTAGCTGATCACGTATCATTCTATCTTCATAGGACTCACCACAGGTTGCTTTAGTACATTTAAATTCGCATAATCTTGCTTGTTTCTTTAAGTCAGTCAGGTACTGGTCTATAGATTGTTCATTACCTTAAACAAGATTATGAAACTTAAAGGTTTCCATTGGAACTATCTTTTTTGGCAAAAAATAATCATCAAACGCACCTATTAATTTATCGAGAGTAGCCTGTTGGTCTTCTGTAAATGTATTATAAATATCAACACCCTCATCTCCTATGAAATTTAAAAGATTTGCAATTTTTACTTCTTCTGTTTAAGCACTCTTCTCACTTGCGGTAAGGTAAATTCTAAACTTCTGTTTCCATAAAAGCCAATAACTAGCTGGACTTTGATGCTCAAATAATGGACTAGGCGGTTTAAATTCCATTATTATTGTTAAAATCTCTAACAACCAGAAATCTTTGGATTGGCGGGCTTCTAACCTCACTCTTTCCTCGCGGTTTCAAACTTAATTAACATTAACACTTCTACGTACTCAAAATTCGGGCAAACTAGCAGCCTTCACACCTGACACCATGTTTGATTCCTTTGGTCATATATATATTAAACAAGAGGTTTATACAGAATCTTTATTATATCAATATGATGTTACAAGTTACATGACCCTAGCCGGAATGGCGGTACCGGATGACATCTGTCTGTCATCGGTCTTCTTTTCTTTTACCTTTAACATAATATATTACAATATTAACAGTATATAGTGAGCTTAGATCAATATGGCAGAAACTTTCTAACTGTTGTGCTTGAGAGGTAAAGTATAATATAACCACTGATAAAGATCCTAAACACATTAAGCAAATTAGCATAATGATCATTAGGAATGCCGATTGTAATTTAATTATGTTTGATAAAAAGTTTAGAAATGGTTGGAAACCCTAAAAAGTTAAATATATTTAGCAAAATCCTAACTTTAACCCGTAATCGCAGACGTCTCAAAAATGGTACACTCTACCAGACATATGGTCAATCTAACCACCACTATTTAATTGACAAAATATTCTAGTTTACTCCGAAGTATTTTTTAACAAAAATTAAAAGTAATATTTTAGTATTTTGTATATCTACTTTGAATATAAATTATTCTTAGCACGGTAGTATTTGTCTCAGAACAAAATTATTAAACAAGTAGGTGAAAGAAATTTACGTTAAATAACATTATGCAAGAATATTATTTATTAAAAAACATGTAAAAAAATATGCAAAACTATGAACAACGGGTTAATGACACCTTTATTTATTTTATACCTAAAATTTAGCAAAGTTTTAAACATTAGGGAGAACACCAGTGCAGTTTACCGTGCCTGTTACTACAACGAAAGGTTTTCTGCGAATTCCGTTAATCGTTTATGGTATAATTTCACTATTTGAGAGAGTGAGTCATCGTTTTAAAGGCCCAGAAATGCGGAAAGCTGTTTGGAAATCCAGTGACGTACACTTACTTTTATTTTAACGTTAATTATATTTTATTTTTCAAATATTAATGTTCGAAATAGGCCACAATATATTTATTTACAAGTTTTTACTGACGTTTCGATCTCTATATCCAAAGACCGCTATCAAAGATATAAATGATAGTTATATTTATTTTATTTGTTTTTTATTATATATTTTTATAATCTTATATTGTTTATTTTCTTTTTTTTTCTACCTCTAAAAACGGAATAGAGATCGAAACGTCAATGTATTAAACATGTAAATAGATATATTGTGGCTTATGTCCAACCTTCTCCCTAAAAATACAGAATGCCACAAACAAGCAGCTATAGAAAAATAAATATATCTGCATTTGTATGTTTGAAAACGGTCTCTTTATAAAGATAGAAACGTCCGTAAATTAAACATTTGAATAAATATATTGTGGCTTATTCCCAACATTATTTCTAAAAATACAGAACGACAAGCGAAAAGCCATAGAAAATAAATAGTACTATCATTTGTATAATTGAAAACGGTCTCTGGATATAGAGATCGAAACGTCAATAAATATATATATATTTAGGGATTCTACAGTATTCACTGCCTTCCCTCGCTCAACCGTTTCCATCTCTCTGTGTTGTTCCATTCTCCATCGTTTAGTCCTCTCTTACTCATGGCGTCGTCTACTTCGTTCCTCCAGGATTTTCGGGGTCGTCCTCTTTTCCTCCTTCCTATGGGGCTCCATTCGGTTATTCTCTTTATCCATCTGCTGTCGCTAGTTCTTCTTACATGTCCATACCACTTTAGTCTTTTTTGTTCTATATATGTTAGTATGTCTGTTTCTATTGATGTTCTTTGCTTTATTTCGTCATTACTTCTCCTATCCATTCTTGTTACTCTGCAGCATCTTCGCATGCATTCCATCTCTGTTGCTACTATCTTACTGCTGTTTTTCCTGTTTATGATCCAATTTTCAGCTCCATATGTCATAATACTTCGCACTAATATTTTATAAATCTGTGTATTTGTCTTCATATTTAGGTGTCTATCCCACCATACTGAGTTAAGTTGTCGGATGGCTGTTCTTGTTTGTCCTAATCTTTGTGTAATTTCTTCCTCTGTTGTTGCCTTTTTCGTGATTATAAACCCCAGGTATTTGAATTTATCCTTTCCTTTGATTGTTACGTTGTCATCAATCTGTAGATCTTCTATGTCTTCTTCACTTGTAGATAGGTACTCTGTTTTCGCGAGGTTAATATCTAGGCCAGCCTTGGTATATTCTTCTTGTAGTTTCTTCATCATGTAGCTGAGGTCGTCTTGGTCTTGTGCAATCACTACTTGATCGTCTGCAAAACTTAATGTATATAGGTATTCGTTCCGTACCGGTACTCCCATGCCTTAGCATTTTCTTTTCCATGTAGTCAAGGCTTTCTCTAAGTATATTTTGAATAGGGTTGGAGATGTGGAACAACCCTGCAGGAGCCCTTTTGTTGTGGTGAAGTCTCCTATGATTCTTGTCCCATTTTAATGGACACTTTATTTTCTTTATACAGAGCTTTTGTAGCTTCTATGAGTTCCGTCTGTATTTCTAATTTGTACATTGCCTCCCATAGTTCTGACCTTGGTACAGAGTCATACGCCTTTCTCAGGTCCACACATGCCAAGTGTATATCTCTATTTTTTGCTTTTTTCTTTTCCAACAGTTGTTCCAGTGTGTATATGTGGTCTATGCATGATCTTAATATGATCATAATCATAAAATATAACTAAAAATTTACTATAAAACGACAAACTATAACACTCGTATTATCAATAACACGTTTTATCAATAACACAAACTTATCGCATAAAATACCCTACCCTCAGAAACGCCAATGTAAATAACCTATTGTTGATGGGCACTCGCTCGACAAAAACTAGTTTGACGGCTTTCTGTGGATCTGAATTGAAACGGAGTTCCCTCGCTAATTCCAAAGTTGCCAAACGATTGAAAAATATTGTTTTAAAATATCGATTTTTATTTAATAAATTTAAATATGTAACGAAACAAAACATATAAATAAAATTTATTTCATTACAATTTTGTGCTTAATTTTTACTATTGAAAAAATCAAGTTTTTTTTGTATTTTTATGACGGTAATAATCGCTGCGTGGAAGAATACAGGTTTTGTATGACCATAATTACTACTTGTGAACAAGAATTGGCTACACTGTACGACAACTTCTGGTCAAGTCTACTATAGAGAAGCACAAATAAATATACTACTTTATATATTCTGTAATTTCTTATAAGGAAACGCAAATTTCAATCGAGAAAACAGGCAGTTTTCGAGGGCCGCTGTGTACATTTAAATTTGAGGATATTCGGCGTTTAAACTATGATATCACTCTTCTAAATTGAGGGTTTCTACTTTAGAGGTGTATTTGTTGAATGTACTGTAGTTATTATTCTTTTGTTTATTCTTTTAAACTCTAACTTTAATCTAACTTTATTTAATTACATATAGATTTCTTTTGTTTATTTGATATTTTAGGTGTACTAATCCTCACAATTTTGGTTGTAAAAGGACAGGCTCACCAGCTGAAATACTAAATCCAGTAAAAAGTGCTCGTCTTAGAACATTGGATACCTTTTCATTTAAATATGGTAAAGTTGAAGTTAGGGCTAAAGTTTCAACAGGTGATTGGTTATGGCCAGGTAGGTATATTATTATTTTTATGGAATATTTTCAGCTTAGTAGATGACCCTTACTTTAACATCAAAATGCTGTTTTCGAACGCGATTGTTTCTTTTTAATGTTTTAGAGATAAAAAAGTGCCTTATCATTTAGAATGATTAAGATTTTCTTCTGATATTCTCATTTAAGTCGGCTGATCCATTATAATCGAAATGTTAAATCCAAAATAACAGTTAAATTGCTCGAAATCTTAAAAAAATTTCACTGCTGCTTCCTGAACGTTTTGGAGAAAAATTTGGTAGGTTTTGTTGGCTTGTGCTATTAATTCTACAAGGAAAAGTAGAAAAAAAAACGAGAACCAGGTAGGCGAAGGATTTCCTGGCTGAAAAATCTACATACGTGATTCAACACAACATCCACAAATCTTTTCAGAACATCAGTTTGCAAAATACAGATTGCCATGATGGTCACCAAGATCCGAAATGGATAGGTACTACAAGAAGAAGAATATATGACTTATACGTTTCTTACTCTATGTGTTAAAAGCTTTACTTTTGGCTGATAGATATAAAAAGCGAAGATTTGCCGTTTTTTTACCTTAATTTGTTAGTAAATAATTAAGTTCAAAAATCGTTTGCAAAAAACATTTAGGTTCTTGTTATAAATGTTCCTACTAGTCAAAACAACTGCCATTTGCCTGGAAGGGCCTGTGTCACAAACAGGTTACTATTTTGCTTATTTCCTTGAACTAATTTAAAAATTGTTTATTTTTGTATTGTAATAATATGAATTTTTTCTGTTTCAGCAATTTGGTTGCTACCTAATAAATGGATAGAAAACGGAGATTGGATTTCTTCTGGAGAAATAGATATAGTGGAAACAAGAGGAAACAAAGAACTGATAAAACCTAATGGACAAAATATTGGTACACCCCTATTAGGTACTACTTTACATTGGGGCGCAAATGCACAAACCAATCGCTATGCTCAAACTCACTACGAAACAACCTTACCTGAAGGTGAAGGTTTTGATCACGCTTATCACAAATATCAAATGGAGTGGACACCCGATTTTATAAAATTTTCTTTAGATGATACAGAAATTGGAAAAGTTATACCACCTTCTGGCGGATTCTGGGAACTTGGAAATTTACAGAAGACTGGATTACCTAATCCATGGAAAGGATCAAGCAAAATGGCGCCTTTCGATGCCGAATTTTACTTAATTCTTAATTTAGCTGTTGGAGGATATTTCTTTCCTGATGCAGCTGATAATAGATCAGGTAAAAAGCCGTGGTCCCGTTCTTCTCCATACCGTATTGGTATGACAGATTTTTGGAGGAACAGGCAGCAGTGGATTCCAACGTGGAATTTGGGCACAGACGATTCTCATTTTAAAGTTGATTATGTCAGAGTCTGGGCAATATAGATATAAGGATATATTATGAAATGATAAATAAAACTTATGAAAAAATGTCGCTTTATTTTTTCTTCCTTATCTAAACATCCTTCATTTTCTTAAAACTACTTGAGAAAACATTCACTTTAAAAATATCGTTCTACTACTTTTGTGCTTTTTGCACTAATCTTGTAGCATTTTATTTTGAAGTCCCCTCGTATATGTGTTAATTGAAATCCCCTTATATATGCATTATCATAACGAAGAATTTTTTCAATGTTTCTTAGTTCGTATCCTTCAATTTATAATCTTTCGTCTTTTTAGGTCGCCGCCGTCGATCATGAATCATTTTATTGTTTATTTATGTCACAGGCGCAAATTCTTCGATATTTCTTTGTTCAAACCGCCCGATATTGCGTTTTTAAATTAATCTACGTCTTAATGTTCGTTGTGTTTTGTTTATGTAGGCGTTTTGCTTATTCTGGTTTATGTCATCAATTTTTTAAGATAATTTCGTCACTCTCGGTAAGGCCGGCCGCTATTAAAGGCGTGTTTATTTTTGTTGGAGTCCGAATTTTCCTTCAAATTCGTAATGTTTTGTGTTTTTCGCCTTTTTTCATGGGAAAATGTATAGTATAGTAGCAGTTGTATGTGAAGTTAAAATGAGGTTGAAAAGATTGGTCATTGAGAGCAGACGTCGGTGTGTGTGGTTTGAAGAAGCCGGCAAATTTGTTGAAAAAAAGATTTGTATCTAAGAGATTTGCGGCGTTTCCAACAAATTTGAAAAATACCCACATGGTTCCAGTTTTTTTAAAGAAGCAGATTTTCGAAGTTTGTGTCCACTGCCAACTTTTAGCCTCAATTTTGTTTGTCCTTGGTCGTCGTTCCGGACTATAGATGCAGTTTTTTTTGGTGGCAGTAAATCTCCAGTGTAAGTGAAGTTCCTAACCCCAGAAGTTTTAGTGAAACACAGGTAATTTTTTTGGTTGAACTTTTAAAGGAAAAATAAACATTTTCTAATAATAATTGCTTTCATAAAAGTTTAAGAAATTGTAATAACTAAAATTGTAGATGTTAGGGCGGGGCCTAGCTTGCTGTCATTTTAATTGTTCTCAGTTTTAAGATTTAGTATTAACATATGACAGTTAGCACTATTTTTAACATTTGGTAAATACCGAAGAAAGAATCAGGAATGAGGAAATACGAAACCGTACGGGAATTAAAGATACTCTTTCAGATAGAATACAAGGAAGGCAATTACAATGGTATGGTCACGTGATGAGAATGGAGGAGGAGCGGTGGCCAAAGAAAGCCTTAATGTATGTTCCGCCAGAAAGAAGGAAAAGGGGAAGACCACCAAATTCCTGGAGAAGAGAAATCACAAAAACAATGCAATCTAGAGGCTTAGAAGAGGGAGATTGGAGAGATAGGAAAAGATGGAGGCTGAAATGCGGGAAGCGGCAATCGCCGTAGGACCCCCGTTATATGATGATGATGATGGTAAATACCGAATCATATTTGAGCTTTTGTTTTTGTTTTTTAAATAAGGTTAATCACTATGCATAGTTTCACTTAAAAAGATATTTTTTTGATTTGTAATAATTTATTTCTGCTACAAATTGTCGCCCATTAACAATTGTAAGTCTTTTTTGTATTTTTGTATTTTGCAGCTATTGTTATAATATTTTGTATTGTCTTTTTTTGAGCATTCTTGTGTTCTCTATGTTTTGTAACTGTTTGTGGTGACACAAAAATAAATGTTAAATTTTGTTTTTCAACATTTTGTTTATTTTTTTTAAATAACCCTTTTTGAGTTTAATTTGAAAAAGATTTTGAATGTTTTGCATTTCTGATAATTATATCTCCAGTTACAACTAGCTGGTTGTAATAGGTATAATTAGGCACCTCAAGTGGCGCCCTATATTAAATTTCTTGAGGTGTTTCCTGTTTCGTTTTGTTTTTGTTTGTCCCAAGAGATTTATGACCCTTTATTTCATTTTTCTGTAGTTGCCCCAATCCAAACCCCCTTGTCTTTTACTTATCCACGACCCCAGCTCTCCTACCAAAGCCTGAGTGCCCGTTCGCACAAGTAGCGTTTATTTTGCTTACCCTATTTTCGCCCCAAGAATTTCTATCCCCCATCTTCTACCCCTAATAGTAATACCCCTATGGTAGGCAAAATATATCGTTACAATCTTTTATCAGTCATTTCCACTTTTTTTATAAATAAATTGCAACTAACACCTCTTTGACTTATAGTACAGTCGTCAGAGATTTGACCCCTAGAAATCAAACGCATAAGCTGAATTTTCCTGATAATATCAATTTTGGGACCCCAAAAAAGATGCAAAAAAGTTTACCACTTCTATCCACGACTCTACTTAAAACTCTACTTACAGGGGAGGGAAAAGGGAACAAATCGATTTACCAAGAATCTGTACGCCGTAAACAAAATATTTTAAATAAAAAAAGCAGCTGAGATAACTTCAATCAAAATTTTAAATAAAATTTATATCAACCCGACTGTCGTCCTCAAATAAAACGCGGTATCTACAGTCAACTTAAAACCGAGAAATCGGCTATTAAAGTTTTTTCTCTGGACTCTCTAGGTATATGTTTTGTAAACTTTTTAACGCAAAACTTGTTCTAATGATAGTTGAACTTTATTTAAAAATGTATTCTTAAAAAAAATCATGTTTTTATCAAACCTGTAAATAAAAAGTCATATACCGCATTTTAATTGAGCAGCGTACATATTAAACTGGAACAGAAATAGTGCCGTATCTGCATTTTATTTATAAATTTATAAATAGGATATTTTACAAGGAAGTACAGTTTCCAAAAAAGAAAAATAAATAGCTTATAATTGTTTATTATGTACGCAAAATAGATAAATGTTCAAAATACAAATGATAGGTGTATTAAAAAAATGAAAAAATAATTAACTTAAAACCAAGCAAACAATTATGATGTATTTCTCTCCCTGTCACTACCGTTATCATTTGTAAAGTCCAGCAAATTTTCCCAAAACAATTTTCGATTTTCTGGAAACAGAGTACTTAATTGTTTAAGAATATTATCTCTGTTTTCTCTGGAGAATCCTCTGGGTTTTTTTAAAGAATGTGTGGGTTTCAGAAGTTCTTTTATTTCGTCATCGCTTTATTCATTAGGAAATCCAAAATATGAAACTGTCCATTAAAACTTTTCTTATATTTTAAAGTGTATTTTCCGCGCTCAGCCATAATCTGGACCATATCTGAAAGGTGTGGTCGGTTTTCTAAATCTCTCTTTAATTTAGTTTGCGACGTCATGTTTTTCCAAATGTAAAACTCAGTAAAATTCATTAATTCATTAAAAAAAAATAAAGAGAAATCAACGGTTTCTACCGGGCGAAACCGAATTAAAATTTTTACCACTGTGCTTTCTATAACTTGCAAAGCAAACAGCTTGATAAATTACTCGGCAAGGTAATCTAAAATTGCATTCCACATGCCGTTCATCATGGTCAAAAACCGTAGTGAATTCAGTTTCTGGTAAGTAATAAAACATAATGACGATATTAGATTTTTGTTTCGATACAGGGCAGCGACGAGCCGCTTATACGTATTTCGATCTCTTTAGGTCTCCTCAGAACGGTATAGCCACTGCTCTGAACCAAAACAAAATTATTGATAAATGAATTATAATAATAATACCGTTATTATGTTTTATTACTTTACTCCGCTTGGAGTAATGCTCGCAATGTTACGGTTCTGCCCTCCGCATTGATCGGAATATAGTATTACATTTTTGTTGTAACAACATTTTTAAAATAATTCAGTAAACACGATCCTATTTCTTGAGGTCCTCGTGATGCTTGTGTCTCGTTCCAAACATACATATGAGCATTATTAGTAGCCAAATTATGGACTACTAAGACGTAAGTCCAATAGGTAGGTACCATGTACCATAGAATAGAGCATCTCCGAGCGCAAAGGGAGGATACGATTAAAAAGAAAGAGACTGCACTACACAGTCTAATTTCCACCTTAACACAAATATCTATTCACTGGAAGGTTAGATTGTGTGATACGTACCCTTGATTAGCAGTTAAAGCCGGTCTATCCTACAAAGAAGATGGTTAGCCCACTCTTGCATTCTTTTACGTTTTTATGTATTGAACCTTTTTTTTCTAATCAACAACTTCGTGGCTTAGCCCATTCTTTTTTTCAAATTTTTGTTATTTTCTATAATGCAAAATCACCTTACTGGAGAGTATTATGTTATAATATACGGAAATGTTGAGTGATTGCAATCTATAACTCAATTATCAGAATAAGATCAGAATTGCCATGTTAATAGCCAACGTTCGCAACGGACAGGGCACTTGAAGAAGAAGAAGAACTCAATTATCAACAAAATGTTCGTTAGCCCACTCTTGCTCTCATAGCCTCAATTTAGAGAAACATTAAAATTAATAATTTTTAGACGTTGCGACCTACGGAACTCATAAACTAACTATATCTTTTTGGTTTTTTGTCAACACATGACCGCAAAGTGACTTTTCTTTTTTTACATTTTGGAAAATTAGCTTTCATTGGCTCAACTTTTAATATTTTGTACCAAAATTTTAGATAATACTCTTGAAATGTTGTACTATAAGGTACTAATGTTATAAATAAATTTCTATTACATTTTTTTAAATAACTCTTAAACATATATTTCAAATACCCCTCCCCTTAATTAATTTTAGAGCTTCTGCTGCTGAACCAATGAGCTTCATCACTGGTTGGCTTGGTTTTTGTTCAGTTTTAACTTCTTTTAACGGATATTAAGCTATTAAAGCTCTTTTATGATTTTTTTAAATTAAATTATTATACAATATATACTATTCTCCAAAATTAACGCACCACCTAAAATGGACCATGATTTTAAAACTATATTTCTTCTGAACCCTTAATTGGATTTCCATGATTTATTTTTCACATTGTAGGTATATTTCTAGTTAATGACTATATTAATGTTTTTTAAGAAATGTCAACGTTTTACTTATATACAGGGTGTAAAAATAAAGTTGTGTTTTTTCATATAATTTTACAACACCCGGTGGAATGTATTAGAAACAAACGCTACATGTTATGAATATTTTAAGATCGCTTCATTCTTTCTTCACATTTTGGTAAAAAAATCATTACGATACGTTTATTATCAAAAAAGAAAAGTATGTTCAAAGCATTGCGTGATTTTTTACTCTCCAAAATTAACGCCCGACATCAACTCTACCATAATTATTAAGCTATTTTTCTTGTTTATCCTTGATTGGATTTCAATAAATTTTTTTGCTCATTGCAGACCTATTTCTAAGTTATTACGGTATTATTATTTTCTGGGAAGTGTCAACATTTCACCTAGATACGGGGTGTAAAAATAAATTTGATTTTTCATCTTATTTTGCAACACCCTGTGGAATTTACATAAAGCAAATGCTACATCTTAATCTTAATACTTTAAAAAAGTTTCATTTTTTTTCAACATTTTCGTAAAAAAATCATCGATACCTTTATTATCAAAAAAGAAAAGTACGTTCAAAGCGTAACGTGACTTTATTGAATTGTAAAAATTCAACATTCAATTTCAAGAAATCTGGGCCAAGATGAATGTGTTCTTAGCTGATGTAGGCTTAAGTTATCGTGTAATAGGCTTGAGGTTAGGGGTATTTCATATTACAATATCACGAGTCATTCAACGTTTTTGAGAAACAAACGACCATACGAAACGGCGTGGATAAGGAAGAGAAAAACTTACAACACCACGACAAGATCAGTTTATCAGGCTTCGTGCCATAAGAGAACGTTTTCTCACAATGAGACATTCACAAATACAAGTGACAAATGTTCATAATATTCAAATTAGTAGAAACACTATATAAAGGCGTCTCGCTGAACAAGATCAGCAAATAAGGATACCAGTCAGAGCTTTAAACGTAAATCATTGTAGAAGTAGCTTACAATTTGCCAGAGAGCACCTTGACTGAAATGTTGATGACTGGAAGTACGTGTTGTACACTGATGAATCGTGGTATTGCTTATATAGCTCAGTGTGAGAGTTAATCGACGACCAAGAGAACGCTATGCACAGTGTAATATACGACCTATTACTTTATTCAATGGTGGATCTGTAATGGTTTGGGGAGGAATATCTCTTACAGCGCAAACGGACCTTGTTGCTTTACGAAGAGATTTCTTAACAGGTGAAAGGTATATTAGACATTTTGTCTAACCATGTAGTTCCATTTGCTCCTTACACAGGAAATAATTTTCTTTTAATGAGAATTTGTGTCTCCTATCTCTCTTGACGACATAGAAGTTATTGTGAGAGAAGTTTGGGATGTAATTGATCAAGACCAAATACGCTGCTTGATTTTAAGTATGCCTCGCCGCTGTGAAGAAGTAATAAGATGTAGAGGTGGAAATACTCATTATTAAGTATTTTTGGGAAAGGGCAATTGTTAAAGAATATTTAGGTTATATTTTCTTAGGCTTTATTTGTATTAAATGTCAATAAAGTTTATGTAAGTAATGTTTTCTTTGCTTTAAATGTTGATAAAAACTTGTTACATTTAAAGTTCTGTATAATCTTTGATAATAGAGATATCGAAATAATTTTTCCACGAAAATCTTAAGAAAGAACAAATTTATCTAAAAATAATAATAATATGTAGCATTTATTTCTAATAAATTCCACAGGGTGTTGCAAAAAACGATGAAAAAACACAACTTTATTTTTACACCCCGTACACGGGTAAAACGTTGATATTTTTTAGAAAACATTAATACATTGATTTACTAGGAATAGACCCATAATATGAAAAAAACATCATTAAAATCTAATCATTCGTTCAGAAGAAAAATTGCTTTAAACTTTTGGTACATTTAAGGTGGTGCGTTAATTTTGGGCATTAGTGTATTTTGCATTTTTTTTTAATTTGTTCTCTAATTCTTTATTTCAATGCATACAGAAACAAAAGCATTTAAATGTCAAACGATATGCTTTTAAAATGTTAATATATATATACATATATATATATATATATATATATATATATATATATATATATATATATATATATATATATTTAAATACAATATATTAGTTGAATATATTTTTAGAAATCAATACATTCTTAAATATAAAGCAAGACTAATAAACAAATTTTATTTGATGAGTAAAATGTTTATTAAGATAAATAATATTGAAAAACAACTTTTTATAGTTCAATAAGTCAAACATACTGTCTATTTTATGTGGTAATTCCAAATACTTAATCCCGACCTCATTATTATGCATTAAATCGATATTATTTAGTGCAGCAAGGTATATAAACGTTGATCACTTACTATCCAATACTTTGTGCAAAGAATGACGCCGACGTACAACAAGATGAAACTCCTTCTTGTCTTCGTGCTAGTGGCGTTTTGTAAAGTGAACTCTCATCGTCATTGTCGAAGAAGTGTGACCACGGCTAGTGGACCCTTTGCACCCAAAAATATATGTTCCGGTGATCTTATATTTGAAGATAACTTCGACGATTTGAATTTAGATAAATGGAAACACGAAGATACGTTAGCTGGAGGTGGAGTAAGTAATGCATTAATATATACTATAGTAACTAATATATATTACGTTCTTCAAGGTTTGATACTAATCATAATTATTTTATCTTACATTCAGCTATAAACATTAATTAAAGGTAGGTATATAAAATATATAAATATAAATCTTATAATAGAACCAAATATCTAAACAACCGGCATTGCCGATGTGTAGATTTCGGATTTAAAAGCATACAGAAACAAAAAAAAGCGCTTAAAAACCATAACGATTTTATGGGAAAAAAGTATTTTATTATACAAAAAAGGATGAATATAAGCATATAAATTTTGACAAACAATTTTTTGCGAAAATTAGCCTAAAACATATTATATAATAATTTCTAAGATTAGATTATGAACTAGTAAGTCCCTTTAATTATAAATTAAAAAAAATAGAATAAAAAAAATAGATAACTAATGGTAAACAAAATAAAATTATTTCGTTTTATTCTGTAAATTTGGTGATATGGAATGTATGGACATCTAATATTAATAAGGTTTAACCTGCTAGCTGTCTCGGCAAAAATTGTATTTGTAGCCATTCTAAGAAAATGTCACTGTTAACGTATGCTGATTTTTCCGACATCCTAATCTTGCAACCCGGTGGCAATATCATAATGCCACTAGTCTGTTTTATTTTTCTCCTTAAAAATTCAATATGGGTGCAAGAAAATCTCTTTTGTACTACAGCAAGCTATTACACTGATCGTTTCACCTTTTTCCCCAGAGCTTACGACAGGAACACATTTTGGACCTTGTTCGGCTAGAACTTGACCGGCTTTAGTATTTAGTTGTAATCCTGTTTCGTCAGTATTAAATATGTGTTCGGGTTTATCATAAAAATTATATTCGGTCATCATTCTTCGAGATCAGAAAAGTAGTTATCGAGTGTTTCTTTGGAAATTCCTAAAGCTCGTGCAATTGCAGGTATTCTCTGTCAAATTGAAATTCTCAAATTGAAATTTCAGGTCTTCTTTAGTTCTAACTAAATTTATTTGGAAGTCTTAGGAATCACCAATCGCTGAGCTAAGCACAGTAATTCCTAAAGAACAATCTGGACCCAATCGATTTATCTTAGTCATATTGTTTGTTTTTAGTCGACGTTTGAAGTCGTTTTGGGTATTTCAAATGCTTTGGCGGCTTCATTAATACCCATATTACCACTCTTCACAGCATCTACGGCATCACTTATATTTCATACATCACATATATTTGTTGGGCATAATCCTAAAACAGAACATACGGGTTTTCTCCTCCTCGTAAGTGGTCCAGCTGTCAACAAATAGAAGGACAGATCGACCAGGCCGTATTGTCTAAAATAAGCAGACTACAGCAGTAATTGTTACACTGTAATACATATTTTAAATATAATTGAATAATAAACTATCAAATAATTATTCAAACTCACCTGTTTTTTTTTGTTTAATTAAATTTAAAAACTTAAATAAAATGATCACACGTGACAGTTTTAATTATCGTAAATAACGCTCCTACAAGTACGCAAGGATACGTTACAATTGGCGTTTTTTAAGTAATTAACTTTAAAAGATAAAACAGGAGGATAGCATTTTGCATGTCAAAATACATCCAAATCCTAATTTTCATCGAAATATCGACATTATTTCAAATATTACTTGCAAAAAACGAAAATAAACATAAAACTTTTTAACACCCTGTACTTCTGAAAAAAACAGGAACATATTTATAGGATTTTTTTAGTAGGAAACTCAACTAAACTTTTTGACATTAGATGTGTCATAATGCAATGAATTATTTGAAGTAGGATTTTTAGAACATGTCTCATTAACCGTATTAACCTGAAATGTTCGCATTTGTTACTTTGTGATTTTTTTGGGTACATAGGAATAATGGCCTATTTCAAACAAACTTGTGGAATTCGACCACATTTATAGATTTTGTTAAACAGTCTCGTTAACATAGGGATGTTTCCTTCGTTCACTAATTTAAATGTTTCTGTGTGTACCTCATCTGTATAATGCTTTACAAGATATGTATATACCCTGACAAGAAATTTGAGACGGTAACTCATAAATGTAACTTGATCTACTAATTTTAGGAGTTTCCAATCAAATACTTCGTTTATATCGGTTCCCAATATTTTAATTTAATCTCCGTACATTTTAATAGGTAGTATGCAGCCCTTTACAGTGATCCAGCTGTAACAATAGACATATTCACGATGCATTTTAGCAAATTAAAATTAGATCAGCACAAATTATGCGAATTGTTAATTCTCTATATTTATCAGTGGCTTTTCGTGATGGCAACTTAAAAGGATTGTCTACATCGAAAATTACTTTCGTTTGAGAAATTTATTTAAAAAAATGAAAATAGGTAGATAACAAAGTTATTTTAAATAATTGGTTTATATAATTAATTGTTAAATAACAAATACGCCTATTGTTAGTAAAAGGATTTATTTTTATTCTACTCATAAACAGTCCGCTTCTGTTTTTTAGAAAGTTTAATAAATAAATGAATAAACAATAAAAAAAAATAAATTTGGATTTAAATTATTTTAATGTATTGAATTGTTAATTATTACTTAATTAATTATTAATCTATTAAATTATTACTCAATCTATGTTTTAATAAACGGCAAAATTCTGAATAGTCTTAGATAAATTAATGCAATTATTGTCCTGCCACATAAAAGACATTTTCTAAAAGTAGAAAATAATTTCGTAATAGTCCGGGTAGTGTTGTCGACGACGCTGGGAAAACTATTCTAATTCGGTTTTTTGTATAACCTATTGTGAACTTTTAGATATTTTTGACCATTCTAAAGAAAAATTTTCTTCTTCACATGACATATCAGAATTATCCGACATTAACGATCATCATTACGAAGGTTTCTCGATGTTCTAACACATCAAATAATTCTCCTGCATTTGATGTGTCCTTTCTGAGTCCATTTACGAATGTTTTTTGTACTACTCCTTAGCCCTGGACGAATCTGTTGATATTACTGACAAAAATCAGCTATTAATTTTTGTTAGATGCATCAGTGAGGATTTTTGTGTAACTGAGGAACTTCTAAAACTGCACCACATAGAATACGGGACCAAAGGTATAAATATATTTGAAGCAGTTAGTGACACTGTGAAAAATATAGGCGGCGTTCAAAAGTGCTCTTGCATTTGCACCGATAGAGCAAAAGCAATGACACGCACGTATTTATAACAAAGCTTAAGAACAAAACATTTCTTCATGAACTGGCATTTCTAGCAGACATCACCTCTCACTTGAACATATTAAACCTACAGCTCCAGGGGAAAAATAAGACAGTATCACAGTTGGTTGGTCAAATGAGACATTTCGCAAAAAACTTTATCTTTTCGAGAACTGCATGAAAATAAACGACCTCACACATTTTCCTGCGTGTTTTGAAATAAATCAAGAAGAAACCATGGTCGATTTCTCGAGGTTTGCAAAAGTTCTTACAGAAATAAAAAGAGAATTCGATGAAAGTTTTTCGGAATTTGATGCATTAAACCCCGATCTTGAGCTTTTTAACAATCCAATGGGAGTCAACATCCAGAACCAATCAGCAGAATACCAATTAAAGCTGTGCGAACTACAGTCTGATTCGTTTTTTCAAGCAAAGAAAAATGAAGACATTAGTACCTTTTGGAAGTTAGTCTCCAAGGATCGTTTTCCTAAACTTGTAACCGTTTCAAAAGATTTAAAAGAAACTCATTATATATTTCGATTATATTTTTTTTTAATAAAACTAATAGCCCCATCTATCTGTCAAGTACCTACCTGTAGCCGACTCAAGGATTCTTCTGTAATTCCCAAATATATCCGGTAGATGAGCATATTTTTCAACTTGTCACTCACGCCCAATTTCCAGATTCAGGCGCCATGATAGCGCTTCGCTCTTTTCTGTTCGGACCGTCCAACCGTTAAGACGTGTTTCCAAAGTGGGTCTCAATTCAGAGACCCTTATTGGAGAGGCTATAATGCTGCTATTATATTTCTAATACTCGTCGCAAGATAGTATTGCTATGGAGTTATTCCAGATCATGGCCCAGTAGCAGTATCTTTTTTTGGAATCCCTAACCCCTCTTATCTATGATGGTGGTGATTTTATATAGTACGTAGCTGAATCAATGGTTTATTTGGTGACTTATTAAACAAGAAGAGAAACAGAGCAGATTAAGGTTGTACCAATTTTTATTATGCCTACTTTCAAGACAACAGAAATGATTATGAACTCAAAAAAAAATGAAAATATAGTGAAGTGTTCTAATTTAATTTAAAGGTTTATTTTCTTCATTGTTGCTAGTTGATAAATAACTATATTATTTTCAATGTAAACAAATTTCGAAATTTGGGGTTAATATATATATATATATACATTCATTTTCTTTATAACCAATTCTTAATTTAATACGATACAAAGATTTTTTGTTTATGATAATGTTAACATAAAATAATTTTTTGGAATCCCTTTGGGATGACGTAACTTTTAATGTTTTCTTTTTGTTCATTACTAAGAAATAATAAAGAATAGTTTTCTTGTAAACTTTCAATAAATCTTAATTTTTTTTTGCTCTTCCCCTCGAGGATAAACCAGGGGTGGCGTCCAATAATAAATAATAATTTCATATTATCTAATTGTGCTTGGATTTAAAATACGATATAGTTTCTATATTTTTATGAAAACCCCGCCCAATTCTCTTCCGACAGTGAGCGATTCAGGCCTTGTATATATTATTGTAGCACGGTAGCGTTACATAAATGGCGCGCCAATCGTGGAGCGTGTATCTTCATTATAAAAACAACGTAATATGTTTATGATTTCTGTTTACATTTCGTATTTTAGACTCAAGTTGTTTGTGTATTTGCTTTTACCCAATTTTTGTTTAATCAGTTTAACTGGTACGATTTTCGTTGTCCTTTAATTTAATCTTCGTAAAATTACGTAGAAATATTTCCGTCTACTTTCTGAGATCAAAATAAAACGTATTTGGAATGATGTGATGTAAACATTCACTGCTTAATTTCTTTTTGTCGGTATTCTTAATGCAAACGATATTAATTTGTGTATTTACAGACTCGTCTAGAATAAACATTCCATGTTAGAGAAATTTTGTTTATGTCCATAAATTAATTCGTATCTAAACGATGGCTTTCTTTGCAGTTCAGTCTTATTTGTTGATAGAACCATAATAATTATATTCCTCAATGTGTTTATTTTAAATAAACGAAATGGCTTTTAGTGTTCGTTATTTGAAAAAACAATTAAGTGAATTTTATTTCTTGACCTTGATTCATGGTTTCTATTTACGGCAATCAGTTGGGAATTATACCTATATACAGTCTGTCCCGACCTACCTAATTCTAAAATATGTTATCTGGATTCGTGTAGAATACTTACGCGAAATATTTTTTTTTGCGAGGATTTGAAGTTGAATTCTTTGATCTTGGATGTTTTTAATGTTTAGTCTGTCATCTGTTAAATTTTCTTTTTAATTTGTCTTTCGTTTATTTTAAAAATTTATTTTTTCATAGTTTAACTTTTTCGTACTTTGAAAAGAAAATTTTATTTCCTGAAAAGGAAAATGCTTTCTATATTTTACAGTCCATGGTTCTTTTGTTTTAAAAGTATAAGGAAATAATGATATAACTTCGTTTCTCTCTGCCTAAGGCGTCTTTGTTGAGAATATAGAGCGGAAATATTGTTATTCTCCTTCTGTTATGTTAATTTTATGTCTTTGTGTGGTCAGATGTAGTAGAAGTATGTTTTTGGTACTGGAATTTATTGTTATTTGTGGTTTTACCTTTCTCTTTTCTCGAGATGTCCTGTAGGACGTACAGGCACGTGACCTGTATTATTGTATCTTGAGTTATTTGTGTGATGTCAGACTGTTGTATATCCAGCAGCTTTCTTTTTTTGTCGTTGACATTTTTGCGGTGTTCTAATAGTTTATTAGACCACATATACCTTTTTGCTTTGAGACTTTTGGCTAAGGCTCAAAAGCTTTCATTTATTATCTTGTGTTCACGATATGGTACAAGTGAGGTTGAAGTAGTTTGCTGTTGTCTATTGTGACTCTTTGTATGTACAGAGGTGAAACAACCCGCTGCCGCCTATTGTGAATTTATCTTTTATCTTTATGTCGACGTTAAGACCACGTTTGTTTAACAATTGAGATAGTTCTGGTACTACCGTTAAATGACCCACTGAGAATTAAAAGTTTATATTATTTTAACTCTGTTAGAGTTCTGTTAAAGAATGGTAAACATTTCTTTGTGATTTGTATGACGACCATATTGGATTCAATTAGGTGTCAAAAATGTTTTACTGTTCAACTTTTTTATTGTTGCGGTGTGTTACATCCAACATCACTTTTTTATTATTGACGATGAACTGTAATATTTTTCTATTTCTTAGGAAGATTGTAATGATTCTTCCGTTCCTTTTAAGTCTTATCGTAAGTTTTTGTTTTGTGGAAGACTCTTACGATTTTTTTTGTTTCTTTTGGAAACATCAGTTTTAGACTACACTGTTTGTGTAGCGATTGTGGCTTGTATGCCATATACCCCATTTTCTTTCTTCTTCTCCAAGATGTGTATTAACGGTTTGGATTTATTTTCTTCTTTTGTCCTTCTGGAAGTCTTCTTGCTTGGAAATTTTCCACTGTGATCAATCCCAGAGGATATTCTTATGGAATTCTTAATTTTTAATTTTTTAGTTGATTCCCTTTACGCCTTTGCGTATTTAATCTTTGCTACCTTCTTCAGCGACTATTCAACCCCTCCGTGGCCCGTGTACAGGAAGAGTTGCGCTAACGCGAACTTTATCCTGGAGAGGATTCGTTTCCTTTCCAAATTTTTTTGGCGTGGGGTCAGTACAGCACTGATACCCTAGTACTTAGTACATTGAATACCACTTTGCTTCGGCAAATCTGTCCCTTAGTGCTTCTTTCCCTTCAGGAAGTTGACACGTTTCAATTTTTTTTTTTGAGCTGTCTCGACAACCCTTGTTTTATGTCGGTGGTGTTGACTATTAGTCAGGGAGCATCCTGCTATAGTCAAGTGGATTAGTGGACCTATCCCTATTCCAATTAATAATTTTGTGTATCTCAGATGTTGTCGCAAAGAGACGAGCCTCTGGAAGTAGTGTAGGAGACTCCGCACGTCGATCTCCAGAGCAACTCAGTTTGGCTCGCACCCCAGTTCGTTGAACTGTTTTACTTTTTATTATTATAATATTGATCATTTATTGTGTTCAATATGTCTATATATATATATATGTATATATGTCGTATTTCTTTTCGACATAAATTTTATTTTTATCTTATCTTATTCTACTTCGGTATTATTCTCTCTCTAGTTTGTATTGATCGAGATCTTAAGTTTATGCTACCCCGACCAAGAACCTATATTGATTTTAAGGGTGTTTGCAAAATTTAATCTCCTTTTATTTTTAGAATGCCTTGGTAGAATGTAATATTTTTATGCTTATGGTAATTTATATTACAATGAATTGTACATACCTTTAGTTGTCTTCAAGTGGATACAAAATTCAATTTATCTTATTTTACGGATTTATAAATCCAAGTAATTTTTTTGGTATCTATACCAAAGATATCAAGATTCCTCTGTCTAGTTACCAATGATAGTTCATTATAGTATCTGTTCATTTGCCTAAGTTTTACTCTTAGTGTGAAGACCTTCGAATTTCGACTCTCTATTCGAAACCCCCCAAAATAATGTTTGAAAAGATTATTGCTGTCTAACATCCTATATTCTGAATGGCCAGACACTGAGGAAGGCTAGGGATGAAGTAAGCGGATTCCCGCTAGTTGACTCGTCGGAATGATAAGCCATTCATAATTGTATTTCAGTAATAAATCTAGAATAACAGCCTCCCGCGTCAGGAAACTTTTTTTAGTTCTCCAATACCTGTTTAGTTATGTAATCTAGAATTATTTAGACCCTACCCGAAGTTGACCTACCAATGTTGTCCCTATTATAGGCGGATGATACACGTTAGTTATCACAAATTCTAGTTGTCATACTAATAACTAAACATCAGCTTTTTTTGTTTCTAAATATAGATGTGTCTTACAGAAATTCTGATGTCTACCTTTCCCAGTAAACTTAATAAGGCTTGTCTTTGTAGAACTTTAATGTACCCAATTTTGAACTATTAGTAACTCTTTCCTTTTATTTGTGTATTTCTAAATGTGTCTATAATGACGCGCTGCGTTATTACCTTATGTTATTCGTGGATTAAGTCATAGATGAAAGACTCTATGCTTCCGAACAAACGATGACACATTTGTATTTTGTATCTTATGGCGTTAATGATACGATTGTATTATTATTCTTATGTTATTCGTGGATTAAGTCATAGATGAAAGACTCTACGCTTCCGAACAAACGATAACATTATTTTTTTTGTGTTTTATTGTGTTAGGTCTCATAACGACTACGCAGTAAATTATCTGTTTTGTATCTTGGTGACAACACTAGTATGTTTTGCTTTATATTACTTATGAAATTTCAAATAATAATATCTTAATTATATTGTTTCGATTGAATGCGAGCATTTGGTCTCAAATAATGATTTGTAGATATGTTTTGTTTTATTCCGCTTTGTTCATGATATTGGTTATAGGTGAAATACCCTATGCATTTTGAGAGTGAGAATGCAATTTTTTTTGTTTACATTTTTATAGTTGAGTCATAAATATTCTATGCGTTCTGTTTCGCTTTGTTCTGAAATCTTTGAGTTGTTCCCACGTGAGTTGTGAAAGGAGGATTCTGTGAGTCCAGATTGTAGCTATATTTGTACATTCTGTTTGTCTTACCTCTCCGTATATCTATTCCCACTTTTGAAAAGGTTAGTATGGTGTGCCACCATGCCTAGTCCGATTCCACGCTGGTACCCAGTTGAAATCGTGGGGAGGGCTGTGTAACCGTTTCAAAAGATTTAAAAGAAACTCATTATATATTTCGATTATATTTTTTTTTAATAAAACTAATAGCCCCATCTATCTGTCAAGTACCTACCTGTAGCCGACTCAAGGATTCTTCTGTAATTCCCAAATATATCCGGTAGATGAGCATATTTTTCAACTTGTCACTCACGCCCAATTTCCAGATTCAGGCGCCATGATAGCGCTTCGCTCTTTTCTGTTCGGACCGTCCAACCGTTAAGACGTGTTTCCAAAGTGGGTCTCAATTCAGAGACCCTTATTGGAGAGGCTATAATGCTGCTATTATATTTCTAATACTCGTCGCAAGATAGTATTGCTATGGAGTTATTCCAGATCATGGCCCAGTAGCAGTATCTTTTTTTGGAATCCCTAACCCCTCTTATCTAGGATGGTGGTGATTTTATATAGTACGTAGCTGAATCAATGGTTTATTTGGTGACTTATTAAACAAGAAGAGAAACAGAGCAGATTAAGGTTGTACCAATTTTTATTATGCCTACTTTCAAGACAACAGAAATGATTATGAACTCAAAAAAAAATGAAAATATAGTGAAGTGTTCTAATTTAATTTAAAGGTTTATTTTCTTCATTGTTGCTAGTTGATAAATAACTATATTATTTTCAATGTAAACAAATTTCGAAATTTGGGGTTAATATATATATATATATACATTCATTTTCTTTATAACCAATTCTTAATTTAATACGATACAAAGATTTTTTGTTTATGATAATGTTAACATAAAATAATTTTTTGGAATCCCTTTGGGATGACGTAACTTTTAATGTTTTCTTTTTGTTCATTACTAAGAAATAATAAAGAATAGTTTTCTTGTAAACTTTCAATAAATCTTAATTTTTTTTTGCTCTTCCCCTCGAGGATAAACCAGGGGTGGCGTCCAATAATAAATAATAATTTCATATTATCTAATTGTGCTTGGATTTAAAATACGATATAGTTTCTATATTTTTATGAAAACCCCGCCCAATTCTCTTCCGACAGTGAGCGATTCAGGCCTTGTATATATTATTGTAGCACGGTAGCGTTACAAACTTCGTAACTTTGCGCTGAAACTATATTCAATGTTTGACAGTACGTAAATATGTGAATACAATATATGTGAATTTACAACAGAATAAGCAAAAAATGCGAGGATAACATTGGAGATTCGCAGTTTGAGTTTCGTAATTCTCTTGGGACAAGAGAAGCACTTTTTAGTCTACAGGTACTCATCCAGCGCTGCAGAGATATGAACAAAGACGTGTACATATGCTTTATAGACTACGCAAAAGCATTCGATAACGTAAAGCACGAAAAGATAATTGAAGTTCTCCATAAGATCGGAGTCGACTACAGAGACATTCGAACAATAGCGAGTCTCTATTGGGGTCAAACAGCTAAAGTGAAAGTAAGATCTACATTGACCAATAAAATTGATATCAAGAAAGGGGTACGAAAGGGCTGTATCTTGTCTCCTATTCTCTTTAATATATACTCAGAAGAAGTATTTAAGACAGCGCTGGAGGTAAGCACAGAAGGCATAAAGATAAATGGAGAAATAATTAATAACATAAGGTATGTTGATGACACTGTGATTCTAGCAAGTAGCATGGAGGAACTGAGTTGCCTAATGAGTAAGATACAAAAACAAGTGCACAATACGGACTCAGACTAAATATCACAAAAACCAAATGGATGTTAGTAGGCAAAACCCAACAAACACCACAGCAACTGATATTAGACTATGAAAGAATTGAACACGTGGATTCGTACATCTACTTGGGAACAACAGTTAACTCAAATTGGGATCAAGCGAAGGAAATACGTATAAGAGTAGGAAAGGCAAGAGCATCGTTCACTAGCATGAAGTAAATTTTCACCTCTAAAAGCCTCACCCTACCTCTCAAAATTCGACTTCTGAAATGTTATGTATTCCCGGTTTTGTTATATGGAATGGAGGCGTGGACAATGACCGCAACATTGATGAAAAAAGTAGAGGCCTTCGAAATGTGGGCTTACCGACGTATATTACGTATATCCTGGACTGAGCACGTGACCAACGAAGAGGTACTAAGCCGGATAGGTAAAGAGAGAGAGGTAGGAATAAGTATAAAGAAAAGAAAGTTGGAATACTTGGGTCGCGTTATGAGACCGCGTTATAATAAATATAGAGTACTACAGCTGATCGTTCAAGGGAAAATAGACAGCAGAAGGAGTCCAGGGAGGAGAAGACACTCGTGGCTCCAAAACTTGCGGCAATAGTTCGGATTGTCATCTGCTGAACTATTCAGATCTGCCGTAAACAAAGTCAGAATAGCCATGTTGATTGCCAACGTTCGGAACGGACAAGGCACATGAAGAAGAAGAATATATGTGACAGTACATTTTTTGCTTTGAAGCATATTAAATCTAAAACATGTAATCGCATGGAAAACGATTCTCTGGAAGCGTGTATTAGACTCACTACGACTAGCATGGATATAGACGTGCAAAAGTTAGTAGAGGATAAACCCTTGCCTCAAATATCCCATTGATTTTTTATTTTATGTTAAATTTTAAACATAACATGTAAAGTGTGCACCATAATAAAATACTTATAAATAATATTTCGTTTTTCTAATACTTTTTTAAAATAAACTTTTTTTGAACGAGTCGAGTTGACTGGCCCTTCATAATAAAAAAGGAACGAAAATGTACATCACTAAGTTATCTATAAGCGCTATAAGATATTTAAAGCAAGAATGTGCAAAAAAACAAATCAGGATATTTTTCCAGTGTGTCGACCACACTATACGGACTATCAAAATAAAATAAAGCATATTTATACATATACGCAAACGAGTTAATTAATTTACAAACCTGCAGCAAACTCGATGGGATTTCCTAAAAAAGATAATCTGGTTCTCTTAATAATCCTTCCAGTTCTAACCTTGAACTGTTATTCACAGAGTATCATCCGAGTTCAAAGCCTTGCAATTTATTTATATTAGTTCTATATAACATACATATTTATACAGTTGAAATAAACCTTATTTATTATTCGTATTTGTCTCTGGCATCTGCGATATATAATTTAATTTGGGATTCACAAGATATTAATTGAAAAAAATGAATAAATATGTCTTAATCATTTTGCTTTTAAATACATTTAAATACATTAAAAAAGTTTTAGATTAGGGGAAAAGCCAAAACTGCTAATTATACCTTTATACTATGCCGCTGCATGGTCAATCGCTATTCGAATTTACCATACAATACATTGACAGATTGAGAATTGGCTAACCAAATATACACTTCTCCAAAAAATTAACGCATCACTTTGAAATATTAAAATATATTAGCGTTAATAAAAATTTCCATTGTAATGTTATATTTTGCAAGCTCCTTGTATATGCTATTCGTACACTCTATATTTATTGACTGTGTTTTATCCCTATAGTTTTTTTTTGCAACAAAACAAAAAGAAGCAAAAAATGTACTAATTTAATAAATATACTAATTTCCAAGTGTTCACGAATTTTGTTCGGCTATTGTTTAATTGTTCATTATTGTTAATTGTGTTTATTATGGAGCGTCAATCACGTAATTTAACCCGAGATGAATGTGCCCAGGCAGCGATACTGTCGGAAGAAGGTTGGAGTTACCGAAGAATTGGTCGTCGGTTTAATGTGTCCCACACATCCGTCTCACGAGTGTTAGAAAGATTCCTCCAAACTGGGAATCATACTCGCAGACCAGGGCAAGTACGAAACCGGGTAAATACCCCTATTCAAGACCGATTGTTAAGAATTTCTGCTCTTCGACAACGTTTTGTAACACATAGAAGTCTACAAATTCAGCTTCGAGACGTGCATTCTATACAAATTAGTGCTGAAACTGTTCGCCAGCGACTTAGGGAATACAACTTAACACCTAGGATTAACTGCAGAGCATCGAAGGGGGAGACTACATTTTGCCAGAGAACACGTTAATTGGTTAGAGGCTGACTTGGAACGAGTGCTATTTACTGATAAATCCCGATTTTGTTTGTACAATAACGACAGACGTATTCGTGTGTTGCGACGACCTAACGAACGATATACTCAGTGTAACTTCTCACTCGCCCCATTTTTTGGGTGGATGATCCGTTATGATGTGGGGTGGTATTTCTTTGACCACACGTACGGACCTAGTGGTCATACAAAATGGAACTGTTACAGCTGAAAGGTACATATTGGAGATCCTGGAGCAACATGTAGTATCATTCGCTCCTTATATCGGTGAAAATTTCTTACTAATGCAAGATAATGCCAGACCTCACGCTGCACAGATCGTCAGAAATTATCTAAAAGAGGTAGAAATTAACACTATGGAATGGCCAGCACATGGTCCGGATTTAAATCCTATGGAAAATCTCTCGGATATCCTTGGTAGGTGATTAAGAGCGACACCGATCCAACCAAACAACTTACAGGAAGTGGGAGAGAGGCTGATCCAGATTTGGAGAGAACTAGACCACAATGAAATACGGCAATTAATTTTAAGTATGGGCCAACGATGTGAGGCTATTATACGTAGTAGAGGTGGAAACACTCGTTATTAAGACTTTTTTCATATTTTAGTTTACTTTTCTTATCATTATTTTTTTGGAATTTTCCGTTTTATTTTTTTTTTCTCCTGTACTTCAACATTTTCTGATGATTAGACAAATTGTTATAATTACTAATAAAATGTAGAATAAATCTGGTGAAGTTTTATTTTTTATTCTTTGCCTGCTTACAAATAAAATTGATGTATTGAAGTGGTGCGTTAATTTCTTGGAGAAGTGTATTATGACTGAAGAAATTTAGTATTTGAAGCTTGCATTTGAGGTTTTAAAACATTCAAAACTTTTTATAAAGAATAACTTTTTTTGATAAAACTATAATTGGACACACGTTAGTGTGTCCAATTATAGTTTTCACTGGTGAATGTCGACACCCACCAATTTGGAACTTTCACAGTAACATATATATTGTATTTACATTGGTACTATCTGACTTCTTTATGTTTACAGAACAACGAATTTGAGTGGTATACAAACAGCAGAAACAACAGCTATACTTCAAATGGAATTTTACATATAAAACCAACTTTTGTAGCCGACGAGCTAGGAGAACAATTTTTACAGTCAGCTACCGTAGATTTAGGGAACAAGTAAGCATTAATCGTATATATAAAAAGTATACTCATATACCCATGTTTTCAAAGTCAGATATGAAAGGTGAACCAAGAAAATTTTAGAATAGAGATTTAGACATGATGCCTGTCGATATCGAGGACGTCCTCCGACAAAATGGTCGGACGACATTCGCATCTAGCACAACTGGATTCAAGGTGCACAAGATCGGATGCAATGGAATTATTTACGAAAGGTCTATGTTCAGCAGTGGACTCAAAACGGCTAATGATGGTGGTCCTATATAGCTATATATAGTTTAATATTAGTCATTGGCACGTGACGTGTTGGGGATGAAATATTTCCCACCCAGTCTATCCTACGTGGAGTAGAGGTTCGGTGGAGACACTCAGTCTCAGACCGATATGGGGTGTAGTGAGTATCACGTATATTCGCCCGTCTGTATGAATAGCCAATAGTAAATGAAGCGAATATTATCGAAATACGACAGAAAGACAATTTATTTGAGTAACGTGTTCGTTATAGGATGAAGGCTATTTGAACGGTTAAAATGATAGTTAATTGCTGTTCAAGTTAATTATTCTTTTAAACTCTTCCTTTTATCCAACTTTATTTAATTACATATGAATTTATTTTCTTTATTTGTTATTTTAGGTGTACTAATCCACACAATTTTGGTTGTAAAAGAACAGGCTCACCAGCTGAAATACTAAATCCAGTAAAAAGTGCTCGTCTTAGAACATTAGATACCTTTTCATTTATATATGGCAAAGTTGAAGTTAGGGCTAAAGTTCCAACAGGAGATTGGTTATGGCCAGGTAGGTATTATTTTTATACGATATTTTCAGCTTAGATGATCCTTACTTTAACATCAAAAAAATGGACTCATAATTTGATTGTTTCTGTTTAATATGAAGAAAAAAAGTGCCTTGCCATTTACAATGATTAAGATTTTCTTCCGATATTTTCCTTTAAATCGACAGATTCATTTAAATCGAAATGTTAAACGCAAAATAACAGCTAAATTGCTCAAAATCTTAAAAAAATGCGGCAGTTTCTGTGTTATGGTTTTATTCAAGTTGTGTTAATTATTTTAGTTAAGATTTGTCTTTAAGATTGCTGCCTTAATGTTTTGGAAAAAAAATTAGTAGAATTTGTTTGCTTGTGCTATGTCATTCTTCCATGTTCTTTGTTTTTGTATGTTTCTATCTTCTTTCTACCTAAGTCCTTTAATGTTGCGTTTAAATGAAGTTTTTATACTGGACAACTCCAGATCTGTATCGTCTATTAGTCTAGAGGCCAGCTAGATCATCGTTGGCTAGAATGAGTCTTAAAATGAGCTACTTCAAAAAGAGTCTTATAAACAATTAAATTGTTTATAACAATTGTTTGACCACTCGGATCGAAATTTATCCTTATCATATCAGAATTAAAAATGCCACGTTGACCTATTTTGGCCCCTAGACTATATTGCACGTTGTGAATATTGCATATTTTCGTATTTTAATATGTGAATATTTTTGTGTTTTAGCAATTTGGTTGCTACCTAATAAATGGATAGAAAACGGAGATTGGATTTCATCTGGAGAAATAGATATTATGGAAACAAGAGGAAACAAAGAACTGATAAAACCTAACGGACAAAATATTGGTACACCCCTATTAAGTACTACTTTACATTGGGGCGCAAATGCACAAACCAATCGCTATGCTCAAACTCACTACGAAACAACCTTACCTGAAGGTTTTGATCACGCTTATCATAAATACCAAGTGGAGTGGACCCCCGATTTTATAAAATTTTCTTTAGATGATATAGAAATTGGAAAAGTTGTACCACCTTCTGGAGGATTCTGGGAGCTCGGAAATTTACAGCAGACTGGATTACCTAATCTATGGAAAGGATCAAGCAAAATGGCGCCTTTCGATGCTGAATTTCACATAATTCTTAATTTGGCTGTTGGGGGATACTTCTTTCCTGATGAAGCTGATAATAGATCAGGTAAAAAGCCGTGGTCTCATACTTCTCCCTACCGTATTGGTATGACAGATTTTTGGAGGAACAGGCAGCAGTGGATACCAACGTGGAATTTGGGCACAGACGATTCTCATCTTAAAGTAGATTACGTCAGAGTATGGGCAATATAGATATAAGGATATATTTATTATGAAATAATAAATAAAACTTTTATTTAAAAATTTCGGTTTATCTTTTCTTCCTTATATAAAAACAGTAAAATGACTTGATAAAACATTCACTTCAAAAATATTGTTCCATTATTGATGCGAAGCTTTTATCATACCGATATTAACCCATTAACGCTTAAGTTTTGTTTGTTTTTTGAAAATCTTTACTTTTATGATTAATTAGATGAAAATGTTAGTAATTTAATAAAAAAAATCTCCAAAGCTACAATACTTCGGACACTTTATGCGAAATTAATCCAGATATGCCCTCCTACAAGCCATCCTGGAGGAAACAATTTTTGGAAGGCGAGGTCTAGGAAGAAGAACAACATCCTAGCTAGAGAACCTCACAACCTGATACACAGATATGAATTTCCATAATGATCGTCAACATTCGTCACGGATAGGTACATCAAGAAGAAGAATTCCTTAGTGTTTATTGTATGCTAACGATGAATGATACCTTCTTCTTCAGTTTTTTTCTATTATAAGTTCTGTTTTTGTCCTACACGGCACTCTATTCTCCCGTCACCTTCTCTGAGGTCTCTATCTGTCATATCATTTCCTATGTACCTACGTTTTCCATCTTATAGCAGGTCTTCCTCTCCGTCTTTTTGCCGGCGGGTCCCAGTCCAATAATTTTTTCGGCCACCTGTGTTCTGGCATTCTTTGTACATACCCATACCACTGCAGGGCTCTGTTTTCCAACTTTTTTGTAATTGAGCATTTTACTTCCATTCTGTTCCACATTTCCACTGTCCAATTCAGCTGTTCTTATCTTATTTTGTATTGTTGTTGTCATTGTACATACTTCCGCTCCATATAGGTTAATATTCAGCACTATGCTCTGAAAGATCCCTTCTTTGTTTTCTTTGGTAAGAGTGTTGTTCCATATCACTCCATGGAGTGTTTTCGTGGCTTGTTTTGCCCGTGAAATTTTCATTTTATATCTTTCTCGGCTTATCATTGACCCTTAATACTTAAAAGTCCTACAATTTTTAATAGTCTAAGGGCCGATTGTTCGAACGCTAATCAAAACTTGATTGTAATCAAATATTTAGTTACAATTAAATATCTTACCATGACACGATGTCAAAGACACAAAATGACCTTCCTCCAAGCCATCAACTATATCTCTCACAATTTTCTGTATAGCTAGTGTAGTGCTACACTTTTTTCTAAAGCCATATTGATTACAGTGAAGTATTTTGTGTTTTTCTAGATATTCTATTAAACGAACATTTAGAATACTCTCGAAAATTTGGCCGAAAATGGAAATGATTGAGATGGGATGATAATTTCCAATTTCATAAACTCCCTTTTTGAACACTGGTAGCACTTTGGTTACTTTTAATACATTTGGAAAAATCCCTTCAGTAAGACAATTATTATAAAGTATAATTAATTTGTCAATAATTATATCGATTGTTTCCACAATTATTTTTTTGTTTAAGAAATAAAAATCCGTGCAGTGTGAATTTTTAAATCTATTCAAAACATTCCTGATTTCAGTATCACTAACAGGTAATAAAAATATATATAGATTTGTTGACCTTAATTTCTTAATAAATCTAAAAAATCCACTGCAAGAAAGATATAGGATCTTGTTATAGAGACCCGTACTATTCAAAACACCTGTCGTTTGCCTGGTCGTGTCAGCGTCACGAGAAAAATCTTATTCCTAGACTAACAATGAAAGTGCATCTCTTGCAGTTCTTTAAATTAATCAAAAGTGTATACAGATAAAATTCGACTACAATAAAAAATTGCATTTGTACAATTTCTATACCACTGATCAAGTTGTGTATAACTATTTCTATCAAAGTTTTAACGATTAATAATTATGCATATCTGAAAAGTTATTCAAATTCGACAATTATTATTAATAAATGATGATTGGACTTTATAAAATACAGCCAGCTTATTGTAATCAACTTAATCTTCATAGCCTTGGAAAAATATTGAAACAAACAGCTTATTTGCGGATTACAAAATGGACATTATCTCACCTATTGAAGTGTGGCTTTTATTATTTTCCCTTTTAAAACTATAATATGAAGTAGCTGTCTATTTTAAATAATATTAGGTAAGTACCTATATTTATTTACTGATACGTATAAAACTCATTCTGTGTTAGATTAAGTTAGTAAGCGATTAGTTTTGTGAAAAGACGGTAATATGATTGTTATTTGCCTAATTGCGGCATTGGTTCAAAATATACACGGTTGTGGGATATCATTAACAACCGTTAGTGGTACTCATGCACCTAATGCCATATGCAGCGGTGAATTAATATTTGAAGATGATTTTAATACATTAGATATGAAAACATGGCAACACGAACAAACTTTAGCTGGAGGCGGGGTACGTAATCACTTAATTTATCTTTTCATTAATATTTGACTTTCTATTGTGGTCCATTTTATTAATTCCTGTGCCTTTCAAGGAACCTGGCAAAAATTAATTTTAATAAGGGAGTCTGGTTTTTTATTGTTGCTAAATTTACTTGTTCTTCTTCTTGATATTTTGGTTGATTCTAGATTTATCTACATATGGCGTAGCATACCCTCCCAGATAACAATATAAACTTGATTCAGACTTGCAATAAGTTCGATATATCAAACAAGAAGGTTTACTTCAAGTTTGTCATGTCAACTGTACACACTTGCAGCACGTTTAAATCAAAATTTCTAGTTACAATGCAACAAACTTGCTTGAAGTTTGTGTTTATAAAGAAGATATATAATGTTAATATAACAAACTTGTATACGATTTGTTTTGACATAATAGCTAGTTTTGTTACGGCAAATTTACCATATTTTTGTTACGTTGATAATCTGATAATTTTCTATAAAACCGTGGATGTAGGAAGTGAAGAAATATGTAAATTTTCACGTGACTTATTCGTGAATTCAACCTGTAAAAAATAATTAAAATACAATATTAATTTATAACTATTATTTACTGTATATACAAGTCACTTAATTTAATCCAAAGTCATAGCTGGAGCTTCTTTGCCTTTACTTTGTCTTCAGCTGTGAAACAAAAAAGTGAAATTTTTATAAATTTATTAGATCAATTTCGATCCGGTTTTAAAACGGAAAAAATTAACCATCAGGATATGGAGGCTCTAAAACGTTAGTAAATATGTTAAATGAGGGTTCAGTTTCCCACCAACTGGGTCCAGTCATAGGGAAGTCATATTGGGGTGGTTTTTAAGGGTGACAAACAATTTTTTATGTATAACGTCGTAACTTGTGGTGTTAGAGAAAAATGTTAAATGCAAAAGTTGTAGAAAATAAAAAAATCTACACCTTTTATATTTTTTACTTAACCTCAAAATTTCAGAGAAAAATGTAAAACCACGTTTTTCACTTTTTTCACTTTTTTTTCTGTAAAGAGTATGAATAAAAATCTACAAATTTTGTAGATTTGTGTAGTTGTGTAGCTAAATATATAAAACCCAGTGAATAACAATAGATATATGGACCACTTTTAAACAGTATGTAAATATACAAGAGAAGCTAGAAAAGTTATACATAAATCTTACCTCAATTCCACCAAAAAGGATACAATAATCAATTTCACAACTAAAATAATTTTGTTAACGCTTCTTTATTTCGTTTCAATGTCAATGAAATGGACGGGGATCTATATGAAGAATGGTTTGAGAAGACGTTAATTACAAACTTTCCGAAAGACAAAGACAACGTTGTTGTTTTGGATAACGCGTCATACTACTACTGCAAATTTGATTTCCCGAAAGAATTGTGAAATAAAAGGATTGGCTAATCGAAAAGAACATTTTCGTCAATGAAGATTAGCTGAAAAGTGAATTACTGGATATTGCGGCCGCATTTAGATACGAATACGACCAGTACAAAATTGAAACAATTGCGGAAAAATATGGCATTAAAATTTTGAAACAGTCGACTTACCATTGAGAGCTGAACCCGATTGGAATGGTGTGGAGTCAAGTGAAAAGGTATGTGGCTTCAAGCAACGTCGATTTTAAAGAAAAAACGGTAGAATTGTTGATAAAAGAAGCTTGCCAACGCGTATCTAAAGAGCAGTGGCATAATTATGTGAACCACGTTAAGAAAGTGGAAAGTGTTGTGGAAAATTCGCAGGAAGATATTAAATCGGTGATAATTAATATAGGAGATGATTCAGAGGATGAGGACGATTTAGATATGGATTGCAATTAGTATTAATTAACGAGAAATATCTTAGATTTAATGCTCATTTGTTTTTTTAGTATATGTAGTTTATATTTAGTAGTATTTACGAGGTATTAGATATTTTATGTATATAGACATTTTTTTAGAATTATTTTTTTCTTTTTTGTTTATTCTCTTATTTAACTCGTTTAAATTAATTAATAAAGATTTTTGAAACGAAGCACGTACGGTCCTGATTGCTCAGTCTATCGCCAAACTACTACACACCTACTACTGTGGCGACATAAGCGGCATCGCTGCGTGCCGTGAGACCAACGCTGCATTCTGACTGTGGCTATAGTACTTTATTATTTTCGGAAATATCCCAAAGCCAAGAGAGAAACGACTAGTTCGATAAAGAGTGAAAAAATAACAGATAAGAAGAACAAGGCATTTACAAACATGCAACAACGAAGAATTAGGAGAACAATAGATTAGTAAAAAAACTTAAGGAGAGAAGAGAAACGCATACACCGAAAAAAGTAATGTGAATCAGAAAGCGATATATTAGAACTGCTTGAAACTCATATGAATCAAGGAGAAACAAGAAAATTCTATCACCAAATAAACATTATCGGAACAGAATTCAAGCCAAGAATCAACATATGTAATGATAAAGGTGGTAACTTGCTTACCAACAAAGAATATATCATGTAAAGACATTTTCGAGAGTTGCTGAAAGGGGAATTTACTAACAACGTATAACTGGAGTACCGAAATAAGGAATTTGTGGAACCTTCATCTATAAAGTAAGTAAAAATATTTATAGCAGCAGAGTTATTTAAACACGGTGGAGAGCAGATCGACAAAGTGATGCAAAAATAGTTTGTAAAATTTGGTCTAAGAAGCAAATGCCTGAGATATGGAGCTTAAACTTAATATGACCGTTGCATAAAAAGGAGAACGAACTTGAATGCGCAGCCACTGGGAGTAAAAAGACTGGGCCGACCAAAGCTGAGGCGGATAAACAGGATGCTGAAAGGATCGGTGGTGCCAACTGGAAAATCCCAGCAAGGGATAAAGCAGAATGGTGCAGAAAGCTTGAGAAGGTTGAAGCCCGTTAAGGGCTGTAGCACCGTGATGATAGTAATAATGGCTTTTTTAGATTTCTATATTTTTCTACTTTCTTTGTTGTTTAATATAATTTTTTCTCTATGTACCGATTCCTTATCCGCAATTCATTCGTTAAAAAATATTTACAATCAACATCATTTAGTACAAAAAATATTAGAATCGATCCATCTCCTCACTTCCCGAGGGACTTCAATAACAATAATATGGGTGCCTTCTCATATCGGCATCCAAGGAAATGAGATTCCTGACAGCGCTGCAAAAGAAGCACCTACATCCAACTTACCTGTCTACAACATACAGCTCCAAGAAGACTTAAAATCAAAATTCAAAAGGAATATCCAAGACAAGTGGCAGAAACTTTGGATCACCAAAAACACAAAGCTCAGAGAAATACAACCTAATGTTTAGAGCTATTTATCCCTAGCATCTCTGAACAGAAAAGAAAAGATAGCAATACGAAGATTGAGAATAGGACACACACGTTTGACACACGGTCATCTTATGTCCTCTACAAACCAACAGTTATGCTCTCACTGCAACGATATTCCTATAACCGTCAAACACATCCTCGCGGAATGTCAGCACTACCAGGCCACCCGCATTGCCAACAATATAACCAGTGGCGGCTTTTGGGGGTAGGCAGGATAGGCCGGGCCTACCCAATAATTTTAAGAGCTTTAAAATTAAAAAACATATATTCAAAAATTATGTTAATGCATATAAATAACTTTTAAATGTACTAAATCAATACATTAGCGTCCGTAAAACAACTATGTTATTATATTACCACATAAAGCATCGAATCGTATTCAGGCATTTTAAATATCATTAATAGGTCCGAGCGGAACTGGCCGACCCAGCTCACATAAGATCCCCGTACAAAAAGCGTTTGAAGTTAAGCAGCTTGCCGGACAACGATTTATATTGTCGTGTTTATGCTTGCTGTTTAGGCACCAGACGATCGGGCCTAAGCCGACCATCATTATCACTTGCAACGTAATTATCGAATTATAATATAAATTTTCTTTTAAATTATGATAAAAAAATATGTAACATAATCTATAATTGTAACATATTTTTAAACAAACAACACAATTGCAAACAAGTGCACGGTTGCCCAAATAAATTTTAAAAAATTCGTAAAATTCGAAAAAAAAAAAGATTCCCACTCTCGCACAAAAAAAATGCATTAGACACACTGGCGGCTACATAAATTTTTTTGGGGAGGTCATGGATCTTGAGGGTGATTACTTTTCTCTGATGTAAGGTCACATTTAGTCTTACCACCAATAGGATAAGTGGGTTTTCAAATATTTTTAAGGGGGAGTCATGACCCACCCCGTGACTCCTCCCTCTGGATCCGCCACTGATTACACATAGCTATATGTAATTTGCTGGCTTGGCCTACCCAAAATTTTACCACACCAGCCGCCACTGAATATAACCCATAGTCTAGAAGAACTTCTGAACTGTTCAAGCCGACTCAAGAGCCTAATAGACTTTTTAAAGACTTCTCAATTGTTTAACAAAATATAATTTATATAATATTTTTATTATTCACAATTGTAAAATTTGTATCATAACTTTGTAAGTACTATTGTAAACCTTTGCTCCCGTGTCAATGACCTAAGATGTTGAGACACGTTAATTCGAAATAAAAAAAAAAAAAAAAAAATTTTGAGAATTTCCATTGCTCGTTAAAGTTTCAATTTTTGTTTTATCTCTTTTTGTTATTACCAATAAAATAATACAGTATTATAAATAGTATTTTCCTATTGGAAAGAACATTGAACTATGTAGTATCTTAACAGTAACCTTGGTGACTAAGAAAAATCACCACAGAGTTTTCAGATACGGTATTAAATAAAAAATGGTTTAACCAAATGGTAGTTTATAAAAATACGTTATTTATAGATAAGAATAAAATACACCAAAATATTAAATACGCATTTCAGTACGAGATTAATTTCGTTAAAGGCGGTAATATGAACTTAATCAAGTTTATGGCACTGGTTTTTCAAAATCTACGGGGTTGTGAAAAAACGATCACTACTGTAAGTGGTACTCACGCACCCCTTTTGCCCTGTAAAGGTGATTTGATTTTTAAAGATGACTTTAATAACCTGGATTTGAAAAAATGGCAACACGAAGTATCGCTTAGTGGAAATGGAGTAAGTACATTACAAACTTATTATTATATTTTCGTACAATAACTAACGAACAGTGGAACAGGAAAACTTATTATCCGTTGTATAATATATCTATTTAGATAACAATGTTTACTTTAATACGTGCTATGATTCCGATACACTGAGGCCAAATTTGTATAGTTTTTATTTAAAAACATCGTGTAGTTTATCATCGTCATCACTGTCTCAATAACCCTTTTTGGGCCTTGGCCTCTTCCAGGATTCTTCTCCATTCAGATGTGTTTTGTGCTTTTTTCTCCAATTTTTTATTTTTAAGGTTTTTAATTCTTTTCTACTTGTTCTATGTATCTCAGTTTCGGTCTTCCTATTGTTTTTTTTCACTGGCGCAGTTTGTTCATTTTGTTTGGTATTTTGCCTTCTTCCATTCTTTCCACATGTTCCATTTAACGCAGTCGTTATATTTTTAAAGATATTATGATATGCGTATCCTGGTATATTTTGTATGAATTTTTTTAGCGTGTGGTGTAAGCTTTTCATAAATAACCTTGGACATTATTTGGTATGCTGTGTTTAACAGCGTGATTCCACGGTAGTTTCAACTGGTTTCCGTTTTTATGCAATGGTACTATAATACCTCTATTCCACTTTCCACTCCACTGGTAACTGCTTATTCAACCGTATATCTATTATTAGCTCATGTATTGTTTTTAGTAATCCGTCTCCTCCTTCCTTCAGTAGCTCTGATGCTATTTAATCCATTCCCGAGGATTTATTATTCTTTAATTTGTCTACTGCTACTCTTGGCTACTGCTGGTGTATTGATGGTATATCAGGGTTCGCCACCCTTCTATCTACCTCCTTAAAATGTTCAGTGCAGCTTCTTAGTATTTCTTACTGTTCTGTCAATATACTACCTTCCTTATCTATAGTAGTTCTTTAAGTTCTTTGTTCATATTTTCTCCCATCTTTCTTGGGTGGATTTTCTGTGACTCTGTTTTATCAGTAAATATGCTCTGTTTTTTCTTTCTGTTATAATCTGACATTTTTCGTCAAGCCAGTCATTCGTTCTTCTTTGTTTAATTAAGATTGTATACTTAAGCTTCAATATATACAGTACGTTAAGTTTTAAATTAGATATACACCCTATAAATGGCAACACTGCGCGCCGTCGACTTTCCGCGAACCTCTGTTGACCCGTCGCCAATAATTTGTCATTATACCGTGGTTGTTTAAAGCAATAAGAGCGTAGATTTTTAATTTATTTTTCTAAACAACATGTCTGTTTATACGCCCGCAGAAAAGGTTCAAATAATAAAATGGTTTTATGGTGGTAATTCGGAACAACAGTGGAGGTTTTTGAGGAGAGACCAATTCGTTGCGTACAGTCAACTCATAACATTGTTAAAAATGTTGAGAATTGTTATTGCCTCAACAATTGCAGAAAATGTCACGCTCAAGAAGTGTCACCAGAAAAATTTGAGGAAAGAGAATACCGGGATACACAAATTTGTGCAACAATCGAGGTAGATTCAACACGTTCAAGTAGAAGCGTTGCTAGAAAATTAGATGTTAGTAATGTTACTGTAACGAAAGTATGAAAAAAGCACGGTTACAAGAATTTTAAATATTCGAAAACGACTACTTTAGAAGAATGGAGTTCTGTGATACTCTAATAACAAAAGCTAATGATGAACCAAATTTTATTAAAAACATTTTATTCACTGATGAATCTTCTGTTTAGTTAGTAGGGAGACACAATCTTTTCATTACGAGGTATTGGGCGCGGGAAAACCAGCACAGATATATTATTTGCCGACTGAACGTCCTCAAAAAGTTAACGTCTGGACTGGCATTTTAGGAGACCACATAATAGGTCCATTTTTTATTGAGGGCAACTTGAATAGTAGAGTATACCTCGATTTGTTTCAGAACCATGTTCTTCCCGTTATTCTCAATCTTCCTTATGTAAATCTGGAGAATGTTTGATTTCATCAAGACGGCTGTTCAGCTCACAACGCTGGAATAATTAGGAAGTAATTAATCAATGCTTTCCCGAATCGAGTTATCAGTGGAACATGCGATATTAAGTGTCCTGTGCGATCTCCAGATCTTACACCTATAGACTTCTTTTTTGAGGACATTTAAAAAGCATCATCTACGATCATCCTGAGGCTAGAGCCCAAAATTTGGATGAATTAAACAACCGAATAAGAGAAGTTTCCAATTCTGTTACAGCAGAAACTCTTTCATCTGTCCGCAGAAGTTTTTATGACAGATTGTGATACTATTCAACCGTATAAGGTCAAATATTTAAATAATTTCTATAGGACATAAATAATTATTTCTTATTATATTAGGAATTATTTTTTATTTTCAATAAGAGTATATTTTTATTTTATCTGTTTAAAGAAATGCACTTTTATTTTAATTTAACCAGAAAAAATTGTTCACAATATTAAAAATCGATACAAATGCACCGCCTTATAAAGGTCAGTGTATTTTTATCGAGTCTATGTTATAAGAAATGAACCGGGTAGACGTATGAAAACAAAAATCGACGGACGGTTTTCCAAAGATAGGGGTACACAAGAACACTGTTTGAATATAATACAAATGATCGAAAAGTCGAGAGAAGACGGTAAAAGTGTTTGACACACTTTTAAATGAATTCCACCCAGAACAATGAACATTGAGAAATGACGGAAAAATAAACAATCTACGCTTTGCCGATGATACAGACCTACTTATCAACAGCCGAGAAGACCTAATTGATCTTATATTTCTAGTTGAAAATGAGAGTAAGAGATTTGGTCCAGAGTTAAATATATCAAAAACAAAATCATGGTGGTGGATAGGCAACACAACAATCATCAATGATCACAAGAACAGGAGGACATAAAAAGGGTAAACTGTAGATATAATGTCCGAATAAAAGGTTATGCCTAGCATCGTCCAATTGCTTCTAGTAAGCTTGGATTCGCAGTTCACCTAGTTCTCCACAGAATAGAGAAGTCTGCTGACTTCTTGTTGCTTCATATAGAAGTCGCTACTAGCGTACACAGGCATGTTATCTTACTATAACGGTCATATAGATACACAGCATTTTATTTCAATTCGAGTTACCTAGCACAAGGCTTCCTCACGAGAGGTGAAACCTCGAAATACCTGTAGGAGAATGGTCGAGCACTTATTAAAAAAAATGCAATCATCTACTTCTACTGAAATATATTTATGTAGGTATAGGTGATTAACTTGTAGATATATAATTTGCTTTTAATACATAACTGTTACTTACTTTATTTCCAATTTCAGGAATTAATGTCAAGGTTTTGCGGTTAACCGAAACCAAAAAACCCTAGAATTTGTACCGAATTTCCGATCGTCAATCTAGAGATTAGGTTCAAAAATCAACACATTACTCAATTTCCTTCAATAAATTACATCATTTACCACACACTGTCTTAAACTAAAAATATTTATATAGTTTTTCAAATATGGTAAATTTTATTTAACGTACTAATAATTGTATAGAAATCAAAGGGTTTGAAGCTAAAGTGATTGTTTTCTTTAGTGCTCCTTTTTCTTGTGGAGGTTAGACTATGTTAGTTAAACTTTTCGATGTAGTTCTTACTAGGATCATATCGATACGATTGGTCTTCAGAATCATGTTGTATCTAATTGCTTCCCATGGCGATTTTCTTATTTTTCGAATTATTTACTTCTCCTCGTCCTTGTTCTCTGAATCCATATACGTTTATTACATTTTCTACTCTATTGATCACATTATTTTATATAGGAAGTAAGGCTATTTTTTGTATTAACAATGATTTCATTGATTTATTTCACATTTCTCTTGCGTATGTTGAGATTCGGTATTTGTTGTTTGTATGTAAACAATTCTTTTGTAATCGTTTATTGTACTTTTTTTATTCCATGTGGTTTAATAATGCAGTTTTTATTTTTATATTTTTAAGTAGGTATGTACATTAACTAGAAAGAAAAAGAATACATGAAAAAAGATACAAATGGACATCTGAAGAAATCAAAAATAGTGAATTTAATAAAAAGATAGCGCATGCATTAAATCAAGTTAGCATGCAGCAGATAAACTCCAATGATATTGATGATTTGAATAACCTTATTACCGAAACAGTGAATAAAAGCCTTCTGCAACTGAAAAAACCAAAAACAACATACAATGAATTAGACAAAGAAATATTACAACAAATAAAAAAAGGAAGATCTTAAATAAATCTAACAAAAGGGGAACCGACGAATATAGAGAACTTAATAGGCAGATTAGAAAAGGAATCAGACAACAAAAAAGAAAAGAAAACGAAAAATTAATAACAACAACTATTGAAAAAAATAAGAGTATGAAATGCCTCAGACCGACACTAGGACGACGTCAGATGATATCATTAATGGGAAAAGACGAAAATGAAATCACAACTAGAGAAAACATACTGACACGAATAGAAGAATTTTACACAGAACTTTACAGAACACATCAACAAGATGATGAGATGAGACCAGCACGGAAATTAATAAAAAATGTTGGATCAGAAATAATGCCAAAAGTAACAATTTCAGAGGTAACTACAGCATTGGAAAATATGAAGAGAAATAAAGCTGCAGGAGAAGATAATATTACCACAGATATGATATTAGAAGGAGGTAAGGAACTAATTGCAATTGTAACTAAGCTTGTGGACAGTTGTTTACATCAGGGCAAAGTCCCTAAGAGCTGGAACAACTCTAAAGTAATCTTATTACACAAGAAAGGTGATAGTCGAAAATTGGAAAACTATAGACCCATCAGCCTACTGTCACAGCTGTTTAAAATACTCACCAAAGTCATAACTACTCGACTAACAAGGAAATTAGACGAATACCAACCATATGAACAGGCAGGTTTTAGAAAAGGCTATTCAACTTCCGATCACCTGTTAACCACAAAAATATTAATAGAAAAATGTAACGAATACAAGTTTCCAGTTTTCCTAGCATTTGTAGACTACGAAAAAGCTTTCGATACCATAGAACACACGGCCGTAATAAAAACGCAATGCAAAATTGTAGAATAGACAGCAGATATATTAACTTAATAAAAGAAACTATGAACCAAGCTACAGCTAGGTACATACTACCTAAATGAAAATGAACACACGAACCCTGTACCATTAAACAGGGGAGTCAAACAGGGAGATACTTTATCACCCAAACTGTTCACCTTAGTTTTGGAGGACGTTTTTAAAAACCTAAATTGGAAATATAAGGGAATAAACATCAATGGCCGCTACCTCAGTAATCTACGATTTGCAGATGACATAATCCTGATAGCTACTGACCTACAAGAAATGCAAACCATGCTTTTAGAACTACATACCGAATCTTCTAAAATAGGACTGAAAATGAATTTAAACAAAACAAAAGTCATGCACTCCGAAGACACCGTGACAATAATAAACGATAAAGTTATAGAAAAAGTTGAAGAATATATATACTTAGGACAAAAAATAATACTAAATAGGGAAATTCAAACTGAAGTAATAAAAAGAAGAAGAAAGTTAGCTTGGGAAGCATTCGGTAAACTGAACTATATACTCAGAAATCAACAAATTCAATTACATCTTAGAACTAAAGTTTTTGATGCATGCATTATTCCGATATTAACTTATGCGGCACAAACATGGACAATCACAAAAAAGAATATGAATATACTTAGAGTCACTCAACACGCGATGGAAAGAGCAATGCTAGGTATATCACTTAAGGACAATAAAACAAACACATGGATAAGACAGAAAACCAAAGTCATCGATGTGGTGCAAAAATCATTAAAGTTGAAATGGGAATACGCTGGACATGTAGCTAGGAGCGATCTAAACAAATGGCACAGATCAATTTTAACCTGGAGACCATACCAACACAAAAGACCCAGAGGCAGACCTCCTATGAGATGGACAGATGATCTGAAAAGGACTGCCGGGAAAAATTGGCTACAAGTAGCGTACAATAAAAAACAATGGAAAGGAAGACTTGAAGAGGCTTATGTTCAGATGTGGACGTGAATGGCTAGACGAAGAAGAAGAAGAAGATGTACATTATAAAACTGGCTTTACTTGGCTTGGCACCATGCTTAACATGATTGCAACTAATGAAAAATCAGTACTAATGCAATCATATATATGTTTGAAAATTTTGTAAATATATCGTTATCAACATTTAAATTCACAAGGAAAACTTAATTTGCTGTAGTAGCTGTATACGATACGATCACTAATTTTTAAAAGAACCCTTTCGGGCTAAACCGCAGAACTTTTTCGGAATAAATATTCCATCATCAGTGCTGCTACTACGGTATACATGTTTAAAGCGACTAAATACATGAATAAAAATTCTTTAAATGTTATTTAGTTGGTATTAGATCACATGGTTGCTGTATATTTACTGAAATTTGATTTTTAGAATTGGGAATTTCAATGGTACACAAATAACCGAAGTAATAGTTATGTTGAAAATGGCATTTTGCACATTCGACCAACCTTCGTAGCTGATGATTATGGTAACGAATTTCTCTACTCTGGAACAATCGATGTGAATGGCGGTTCTCCTGCTGATGAGTAAGAGTTTTTATTGTTTTATCGATAGTATATTTTTTATGAAATAAGGTTCAAGGTTATATTGAGCAGAGAGTATAATATTAAAATGATCAGCAGTTTAACTAAATACTAAATACATAGAAGCCATAACAAATAACAGAAATGAAGAGACGAACATTATAAATCAGAATGTGCTCCTAAACTTTAGATATAAATCTAATATATCTAATACAGATCTAATAAATCGTAGTTATATTCAACTTATTGTGGGTGATTCATTTACAGGTACTTTTCCTATTCTTTACAATTCTTTATAATTACTCCTTAGAGATAATGATTAAAAGAGATAAATAGAGATAAATATTTTTTTAAATATTGGCCGTGACTGCGGTTAAGATGGTCCGTTCTGAATTTGCAATTCTCGATTACGCGTTCGAACATTTCGATTAGTATTTAGCCAATGACTTAAGTAATATTGGCCTCCAATGTCTCAATCGTAGCCGGTTTATTTACGTAGACTTTGGACTTTCCGTAGCCCGTAGACTAATGTCTAGAGGTAGTATGCCACATTATCTAGGAAACTCTTAAAACTATTCGGGTTGCTTATCACCCCAAATGCGGGCATTTTGTTTATTCACGTACCCTATAAGACAAAAATGGGCATCATCAAACAAAATTTTTTTCGAGAACAGTAGATCTTCTGCAAGCTTAGCAAGAGAACATTGAATGAAACAGTGACGACTTGAAAGGTCGATCGGTTTCAGATCTTGCACTAATTGATTTTGTATACTATTAAACCAAGATTCGCACGTAAAATACGTCAAGTTGTTGCTTACGACAAGCCAAGCTGTTGAGAATGGCAAAGAATCGATTCTTCATTATTTTCGCGAACACTCTTCGATACCGCCGCTATATTTTCTCCAGTACGTACTTAATGTGGTCTATTTGATCGCGTATATGTCCAATAATGAAAACTAAGTTCCAAACTTACTGAGGATATAGTGAAGTGTGCGTTCGGTACGCCGATTATATGGACCAAAAGTTGCTCTAAGCCCACGAAACACATTACATGTGGAAAACCCATTTTCGAAATACAGCTAAATAATTTCTAGACGCTGTGACAGTCTAAGTCTTTCAATGATGATATGTCAAACAATACTGAACAAAAACGCAAAGTCAAGTGACACGATTCGTGCATGACCCTCCGTTAAATCTCCACCAAAAAAGTACCTCTAAATGAATGATTTGCTACATATTGTATAAGTAAGAAATAGAGTAAAACGAATGTTTTGATAGTTTTGCTTTAAAATATAGTGCGGCGGCTGGTTGTATATACCGTTAGGTTAGGTATTTACCGTTAAAGTAGGACATATCGTATGTGCTAAAATTAATTTTGACTATTTTTTCTTCAACTTTGATCACTTTGGCGATTCTTTTCTGTCAGTCTTCTTTTTTAAGATGCTTCAATAACAGCACAACTCAGAGGCTTTGAGTTTTTTTAAGAAGCTTCAGAAAGCATGCCTTTACTTTGTACAATATTTTTTATTCTCTTATATCTGTTAGTGTTTTCTGTATTTTCTATTATCATATTTTTTATGCAATCTTATCTCTTTCATATTATGCTCGATCTACCCCTTGGTCTTTTACCTAGTGATATCCAATCTATTATTCAATACATTATCACTCTTATGAGATGTGTCTCCTTTTCCTTAAATGTTTCCATATCATCTTTTATTACTTTGACTACGTTTTCATTCTTCATTTGGTCTTTCATTTCATGGTTCATTCTATGGCCTTGTCCCGTCTTAGCTTGATATCTTTGATAATATATGAAACCATCAAAATTGCAGGATAATCTGGAAATAAGTAAGTAGTTGAGGAAAGGATTAGAAATAAGTATTCCTTATTTGCTCATTGTAGTATCTCAATATAGTCGAAAGTTTCTTCAAAAATTACAGATTTGAACAGATGAAAGGCTATTCATAATTAAATCCCAGAATTATAAAAGGTCGCCAACAGTAACATAGAAATGTGAAGTATGGGTATTCAGAAAATCTGAAATAAATTTGTTGAAACGAATTGAATAGTAATTTTGTAACTTGTAAGATTGTCTAACAATAAAACACTGAAAACTTATGTTTTTAACACTTTCACAAAAAGAACAAGTCGACAGATTGAAAATCCCTTTATTCAGTCATGAGATAATAATATGCAGATGAACTGTACAAAGTTTCAGCAAAATCGGTCAATTTGTTCTTGAGAAATCGTGCCTACCGCATGGAAAAACGAAGTTTTAAAACTGACTACGATCTGCATACGTACCGACCGCTCGCTATTTAAATCTCTATAACTCCGGTAATATTGCTTAAATTTACTTGAAATTTGGTGTAAATACTCTTGAATAAGTACGTGTATAGGTACTATACTTTTATGGAATAAAAAAAAATTAGATTTGTTGAAAATACAAGACCTATGTATCCCCTTAATGTAAAATATGAAGTGGTCAAGTTGCTTGTTAGTTCTTGTAAAGCATACTGGTATATCGCCCAAGTATTTCCTCCGATATAAAAACTGTTTCAATACGGGATGTTTTAAAATCTTTGTTTCTAGACGATCTATAAAAATATCTGATAGCAATGGGCTTAGAGAACTACCCATGATAAATCCTACATGTGCCGAAACAGGTGTAGAGATAATGCATTATAATACATTTTGTGAAAGTGAAACAAAAATTTGCAGGGTTTAATTGTTAGATAAAATCAGCGATGCTCAAAAGGTCGATCGCGATCGACCGGTCGATAGCCAAAGTTTTTGAAGTCGATCGCGATTCACGGAGAAAATACGGGAACTATCCTGACTCACCATACGTGCATGATCGAAATAATTATGATGCTATGTACTTTTCTTTGCAATATAGCAAGTCAACCGATATGACTGATACCGCCCAGTTGTGTATTTTCATTCGGATAGTATTTTCTGATATGTTGGCTAAAGAAGAATTGTTAACAATGCTGCATCTGAAAGAAAAAACTTGCGGAGAAGATGTATACAACGTTTATATAAATTTTGTAAAACAATGCGAGCTACCGATTTACAAACTCGTGTGTATTACAACAGATGGTGCACCATCCATGACTGACGTTAACAATGGATTTGTTGCATTATGTCGAGCTAACGATAACTTTTCATCGTTTTTTTTTATTTCATTGCATCATTTACCAGCAAGTTTTGTGTTTCAAAATTTTAAATATGGACGACATGAAGATGACAACAAAAATTGTGAATTTAATCAGAGCGCGAAGCTTGCAACGACGTCTTTTTAAAGCGCAATTTGAAACTAGTGACTCCGCGGAACACACTGATTTTGTTCTGCATACAGATGTGAGGTGGTTGAGCCTTGGAAAATTTTTAGATAGGTTCTAGGAGCGACTTTAGGAGAAATTATTGATTAAGCAAATTAGCAGAAAGGATTTAAACAACTTTTCATCGTTGAAAAAAAGGGTAACCGCTCATTTGAATTATGTTTATTACGAGACGGAGCTGCAAGCACTTCATAGTGAGTTTGAAAGACGCTTCGCTGATTTTAAAAACTGACAGATATTGTAGCATTCATGTCTAATCCATTTTATTGTCTGAAGACGTGGAAAAAATAGCCACTGAAATATCCGTTACGTTCAATATGGAGATTATTTCCGTCCTTAAATACACCTTAAATCCAGAACGACGGATACGAAATTTTGGTCTTTCATATCGTCTGAGAAATATCCGTCTGTGAGACAAGTAGCTCTGAAGCTCGCAGTATTCTTTGAATCAACATACTTGTGTGAATCTGCATTTTCTCAAATGAAGATAGTGAAATCAAAATATCGTAATCGGCTAACTGACGAACATCTCTCTTCATGCCTGCGTTTGGCCCTCGGTAATTACGTACCATCATATGAAATACTTGTGGATGATATACAGTGCCATGCATCAACATCCAAATAAAATTAATATGAAAACCATGACTTTAATTACAACTCTCTGTAGTTACAACTTTTTATCAACTAGAAATGTGCAATAAAGTTTTTTATTTTCAAAATTGTTTTTTTTACTATGCTTTGTTTTTAAATCAGGAGCAGTAAACTAAAGAGACAGATTCACACCCAAGAAAGTCACAGTAAAGTTACCAAATACATCTTCTTTTTTGGTTGATCATATCGGCCTTCGACGGTAATCCAAAAATATTACATTATATTAATACGTAGCTAAAGAGTTCTAAACACAACTCTCTTTTATATAAAAGCAGACTAAAAATCTAAAAATTAAAAGAATAGCGCAGAAAACAAAAAATCGCCGATAACTTAATTATCCTATAAAATGCCATTAGTGTCAAAATTTCATAACAGTGGAGTAAACTTTTTTAAGGTTGGACCAATTACAAACAAACATTACGGCGGGGTAAATTTGAATTACTCCTCCTGGTTTAAAAACAGGGTATAGCAGTCGATCTCCGGAAGCTTGCAGTTTATGTGGTAGATCTCATGCAGCATAAGTTTGAGCACCACTGGATAAAATGAACTTCCATCAAGTAGCGGTCGTATCCATCACTTATAAAATTGTATTTTATCTTGAAATTTATGTATTTAGTAACGAATACTGAAATTTACGTCATTTTTAACTTGTACTAACTCTATATAAATATCTGTTAAGTAATCCTCACACAGGTTGTTATCCATGCGAGGTGTAAGAGAAGTAAAATCGTTAATCGTACGACGTCAGTTTGCTATGACATTAATAAAAGAACGAGGATCATAGCGTACCAATCACCATGGATGAGAAGCGTAGAAGATTCGTAATTAGCCAATGCACTGTAGTTCTCGATCATAACGATTATGCTTCTTTTTACCTCTTCTATCGATAACCACCCTTGTGTGGACTGCCTTAAGTTTGGATAGACGTGATGTAATTACTTTACACAAAAAATGTTAATTCTTTTATATTTTTACTCTAGGTGTACAAATCCACAATTTTATGGTTGTTCTCGAACTGGAAGTGCGTCAAATATAGTTAATCCCGTTAAGAGTGCTCGTATAAGATCTCTTAATTCCTTCTCGTTTAAATATGGCAAAGTTGAAGTTAGAGCAAAAGTTCCAGCTGGTGATTGGTTATGGCCCGGTAAGTTTTAATATTTTTTTACTATATTTTATATCTTTTTAAGTTTTAAGTGATTTATGTTTTAAAATGGTATTTATACTTCTTCTTCTTAGCTTTCACATACTTCCAGCTATTTTTTGATTATCATCTACCCTTCTTATCTGTGGTCTTCCTCTTGGTCGTCTACCGTTGTAAGGTGTCCAATGTTGTATTGTGCAAAGTTAGTCTTTTTGTCTAGCAGTGTGGCATGCGAAGCTCTATTTAGCATAGCTTATAGTATGGAATATTTTCTCGTTGTCCAAGAAGATCAGTGTCAATAGTTTGTTGTAGGTATTCTGCAAACTTCTTTATCAGTTTTTTATCACTAGTAAATGGTCGTTAGCGCTGCATCCCGATCTAAATTCAGCTTGTTCTCTGGGCTGATAGAAATCTAACTGAGCTTCCAGTGTATTTTTAATATATATTTTTTTAAGTGTATATAAATGTGATAGCAAACCGATAAGATGGTAGTTTTTCAGATCTGTATGTCTCATTTTGTTTCTGGATGATTTTATTTCTACCTAGTTTGATCGTCACGATTACTACTCCATCATCGCCAGTGGATTTGTTATTTTTCATTTCTGAATGTGTCGTTTTGATATCGTATTGTGTTATTTCTGGTATTTCTGCTCATCCCTGGTTTGTGACTTTGGGCAGGAGCTTGGTCTTCCGTTGGTCCTTCCATAGATTTTGCGACAAAATGATTCTCTCGAAGGAATAGGATATGTTATCTCTCTTGTATTGTTTTCTTTTCTGTCTTTTCGGATTAATCGGTGAATATATTTATTTATGTTCTTCATTGTTGTGAAGTAGTTGAAGTCGTATTGTTTGGTCAACTGTCTTCCTTCACTTAGAAGCTCTTGGAATTTGGCTTAGTTTTTTTTTCTGGGTCACTACTCTCGGGGAACATTCCTTTTTTGTATATTTTAGTACCTTTATTATGCTATTATTTACTTGTTTAGTATCTTCTATTTGTCTTTTTATCAAAAAGACTTAATTATGGATAAATTTGCTGGTCTAAGAAGTTGAGTGTTCTTTTCCATTTCTTATTTATTTCGCCATATTCAATTTTGTAAATTGTTACTTCTGGAGTTTGGAGCCCATTTACACATAAAAGTCGCCCACACTTATTGTGTAATATGTTGGTATGGCATATAATGTTGTTTCTAGGTCCTCATAAAAATTATCAATCTTACTTCACCATTCGAAGTGTCTGCTTCTCCTCTAAAATGAATTAGGTGTTCTGATTTAAGAGTAATTTGAGCTTCTCCTCTTCGCCTTATTTAAATAAGATCCATGATGTTCCATTTTATTGTTTTCAGCTCTTCCTCCAGTTATATCACCTTCTGGTCCGTTATATGAGTTCTGACATTGTGTTAAGTAATTTGTATTAAGTAATTTGAAGCCGCCAAAGACTGGGTCGTTTTTTTAGCGATTTTAATAAATAAATAAATTCGGAATTTTAGCATTAAAACGGCGAGTTGGTTTGGATGTGAAGGGAGGAAAGGTGGAAATGAGAATGCTTTGAATCTGCTGGGATTCCATCATATGGAATCGATGATTTGATGATTCTATCATCGTAGCGGGATAGCACCCGCTACCCCATAAGAACAATATATGGGGGCATAAAGCACAATGGATTATGGAGGAAACGCTTTAAATTTGATTTATACCACTTATGCAGGGAGCCAAATAATATCTGATGTTTTTCTATTTACTTGATTTGTTCCATACTCATAATTTTATTTAAAAAACTCGTTAGCCAACTTTTCCTATTTTATTACATTGCGCGTTGTCAGTACTTTCTAGTCCAACTAGTTGACCATCGTAAATTTTATGCTGTCCTTATGCATCGTCATTGTTTATAATTAATTTAAAAAAGTGATTTCACACATATGAAATAATTTTAAATATTTTTTTTTAGCTATCTGGTTACTACCAAGATATAACCAATATTCTGGTTGGCCTGCTTCTGGGGAAATAGACATTATGGAGAGTAGGGGCAACAGGCAACTTACCAATGCTGCCGGATTAAACATCGGCGTTCAACAAGTAGGAAGCACCCTTCATTGGGGACCAAATCCTAATTACAATCAATATTCACGAACACATTTTGAAAAAAATTTGGAAACTGGCTATGACCAAGCTTTCCATAACTACCAGGTAGAATGGACTCCAGACTACATTAAATTTGCAATTGACGATCAGGAGATTGGAAGAGTAACGCCTCCGGCAGGAGGATTTTGGGAGTTGGGTCAATTATCATCATCAGGCTTAGACAACCCTTGGAAACGAGATTCAAAGATGGCTCCTTTTGACCAAGAATTCTACATAATTATTAACTTAGCTGTAGGCGGTGTGAACTATTTTCCAGATAACGCTAACAATCGTCCAGGTGGTAAGCCTTGGTCCAACACATCACCTAATGCTGCCACTAACTTTTGGGAAGGTAGAGAACAGTGGCTTCCTACCTGGAATATTGGAACTGAAGATTCACATTTACAAGTTGATTATGTTAAAGTGTGGGCTATATAATATGATTATTTAATATTAAAAATAAATTTCAAAATATTGTTTTACACCTATTTTATCACGACACTTAATTCTGGATAATTAGTAACTCCAACTCCATGCTATAAGTAGTAAAATTTAGCCTTTACTACAAATCTATGTAATTCTTCGATTATCTTTTTGTATCTGGTTTATATGATTTTGTCTATTTATATAGATTTAAAGACAATGTTTATAACTTTTAACGAAAATTTTTCATGGCAGCTCATTTATTTTTAACGATGCATGGCAGCTCATTTAAGGTATTCGATGGACAGTAACTGTATCCTTAAAAAAACAGATTCCGTGTATTATAACGGAAATGTAACGTGCATCAAAAGTCAACATATAGATGGAGTGGGGTTCATTGTAAACCAGAGAACTAAATCCCTTATTAATCTTAAATCCTATAGCCAAAGAATATGCTACTTGAAATTAAAAGCGAAATTCTTTAATTATTTTTCATTAATGTTTATACTTTGACTGTTTATAAACCAGAAGACGAAAAAGACCAGTTCTTCGAAGACCTAGAAGAAGTATACAGAAACTGTTATAGAAATGATATTAAAATAGTGCGATGTGACATGAATACTCGAATAGGACGAAAGTCGGCTTTCTTCCGTTCGACAGTAGGTAGCGATAATTGATGACAGTTGCAAGCACCTATTTTAAATACAAAATAACCTAGACCTCCCCTGACGAGGAAAAGAACAACCAAGACAGGAAACAGATGTAACTGCACAAGTTATGGAGATACCAACATAGGCACAGATCACTTCTTAGTGATAAGAGCTAGAATATCAAAAGCCAACAAAGAAAAAAAGATGGTACAATAGGCGGTACTGTCGGTATATCATATATAGACGGTATGTCATGGCTTCGCAATACTAGCGCTTGGACGGGCATAAACGTTCAATAAGTCATCCCAGAAGATTGGAAAGTTGGATTCATACTTCCTATGTACAAAGGGGGAGACAAACGACTCTGCAAAAATTATAGGGGCATAACAGTTTTAAATGTTGTCTACAAGATATTATCAGGAATTATATACAGCCGCCTGGAATCGTTTTCGGAGGAGATTATTGGTGAATACCAATGTGGCTTCAGATCAAAGAGGTCAACTATAGACCAAATACATATGTTAAGAGGTATACATGAAAAATGTGTTGAATTTAACATACCTATTTACAACTTGTATATCGATTTCAAACAAGCGTTTGATGGATCGACAAAAGATGTTAAAGCAACTATCTATGTTAGGGATACCCAATAATTTGGTTAAACTTATACGAATGACTCTCGAGGGTTCCAAAGCTATGGTGAGAATAGATGGAGATATGACGCAGGCCTTTGATATTGAAAATGGAGTTAGACAAGGTGATGACTTATCAACAACACTTTTTAATCTAACTTTAGAAGCTGTTGTTAGAAAACTGGATATAAACGGCTGTATTAATACAAGATAAATGCAAATATGCGCATATGCGGATGATGTTGCCATAATAAGCCGCAACAAAAGGGTATTAAGCGAAAAAGTTATAGAACTGAAACGAGAAGCTGCTACGTTTGGTCTATATATAAATCAAATCAAAACAAAATATATGGAGTGCACAAAATCGAATGAACATGAGAATCTAAAGGTAGACAACCATACCACTTTTCACTACCTAGGCTCAATAATAAATGACAACAACATCAGTTAAGAAATACAAGCACGGATTCTTAGCGGTAATAAGTGCTTTTATGCATACAAAGACTTAATGAAAAGTAAGTTACTGAATCGTGAGTATAAGCTGAGAATCTACAAAACAAAAATTAGACCAGTGGTCACATATGGATGTGAAACGTGGACCCTCTCAACCACTTTATGAAAATCAACTGAGAATATTTGAGCGCAAAATACTAAGGAAGATATTTGGACCAACCCAGTGCAGCGATGTTTCGTGGAGAATTAAAATGAACCACGAGCTGTATGAACTAATGCAGAGCGAAGATATTGTCAGATTTGTATAAAGTCACAAAGACTAAACTGGCTTGGTCACCTAGAAAGAATGCCAGATAATCGAGCTGTAAAAGTCGTGCAGAGATGGAAGCCCCAAGGAAACAGAACAAGAGGAAGGCCCCGTAAAAGATGGATAGACGACGTAGAGAGGGATCTTAAAACCATGAACATCAGGCAGTGGCGAAGGAAAGTATCCGACAGGGCAGAGTGGAAGAACATTGTTAAGCAGGCCAAGACTCACAAAGGGTTGTAGCGCCATTAGAAGAAGAAGAAGAGGAGTGGCGCAGAATAAAGAACAGTTTGATGTAGTAATTGCAGAAGAAGAAAATTTTTATTATTTATTAATTATTTATATTTTAAACAAATTATATACCTACTTATGTTATACTAAAATAGTTCAATAAATTATTATGCTTGCTTCTAACGCTACCAGATTTATAAATTTTAAACAAATTATAAATATGTTAAATACTATTTTTATTTGGAATAAGCCATAATTTAAGTTTAAAATAAGTTTATTGACGTTTTAATTTCCACTTCGCAAATCGTTCTCAAAATTCGCGAAGTGGAGATTAAAACGTAAATAAACTTATTTTGAACTTAAATTGTGACTTATTCCCAATAAAAATAGTAATTGCTATCAGATGCTACAAGAAAATAGCTACAGAACAATATAAAAATAATATGTTATATAAAATAATTCAATAAATTATTATGTCTGCTCCTAACGCCACCTGTTAACGTATCAACAAAGTTACGCTGTATATTTCGTCTGCATTGTTGCCAAGCATACAGTGTAACGTTTTTTTAATTACTTGTTATCTATAGAGGACAAATAAGAAAACCTTAAAAACGAAAGAGGTAACTAAGAGGAGTTACCAACGATTCTTGAAGTTAAAGCTGTTAAAAAACTAGCCAGAAACAAACCACCAGGAATAGATAATCCCAACCGAATTATAAAAAGATGCAGCCACGATACATATAATAGCGCTACAACGACTAATAACGACTTATAAAAGATATATGGAGATATAAATCATTCTCTAGTGATTATAATATTCTGAAGAAAGGTGATATCTTTGAATGTTTTAACTACACAGGAATTACGTCTATAAATACAGCGTATACGATCATCATCATTGGCTCCACAACCCATGGTGTGTTTTGGCCTGCTCAAGGATAAGTCTCCATTCTCTCCTATTCTTCGCCTTGGCTTTTCAGTTTCGTACTCCCGACATTCTCAAGTCTTCCTCCACCTGATCCTTAAATCGTGTTCTGGGTCCGCCTCTCCTTCTCACTCCATCTATTCTTTCGTTATAAATATGTTTTGGCGGCTCCATCTCATTCATCCTCTCTATGTGACCTAACCACCGCAGCCGGTTTATTTTGATGGACCTAATAATATCAGGTTTGTCATACAGTTGGTGAAGTTCGAAATTATAGCGTCTACGCCATAATCCGCCCTCCTGTACTCCTCCATAGATATGCCAGAGGATTTTACGTTCAAAGCATCTTAAACGTTATTCATCGCTCTTTGTCATCGTCCATGTTTCCGACGCGTAGGTGAGGATGGGCTTGATAATAGTTCTGTATATCACTAGTTTCGTTCTTTTTGTAACTAGGCTTATTGTTGGTGTACGTAACAGCGTATACGATACTCTCCAATATACTAAGTATGTCACCATATGGCATCAGACAGAAAAAATAATTGGAAAATGTGAGAATTGGTTTACACGTGGTAAATCATCAATTAATCTCATTTTTATTTTCAACAAAATTTAAAAAAAAAACATGGGAGCATAACATAGATACTCACCACATATGTAGGGGGAAGATGTTAGGGGTAATTAGAGACCTAAGAATACCAAATCAGTTGGTAATGTTAGCAAAAATAACCATTAAAAAAGTTAAGTGCATGATACGGATTCAGGATTTGAAGTTTAAAACCCAACAACGATCTACGCCTTGGTGACCATCTCTCATGGAGACTGTTTAAAGAAAGTCATAAACATCACAAATCAGAAACACAGACTCAATATCATTGAAAGATTCGAAAATTATGTACTTACTAGAGGCATATATATATATATATATATATATATATATATATATATATATATATATATATATATATATATATATATATATATATATATACATATATATATATATATATATATATATATATATATATATATATAAATATGTTGGAAATATCGGGTATGTGGTCTATATTAAATAAAAAATCTTTGTTTTTTCTAAAGCTCAATATTTCGCCATTTATTTATAGCTTCATCGAGAGTAACTGTAAAAAACAAACATTTCAAAAACACTGACGTACACTTAGATTTACAATACTTACAGAAATTAAAAGATTATACACATAAATAAAATTGAATACTAAAATAACATTATTGTTGATGAAACTGTACATTTAATAAAATGCATGTTAAAATTTAAAATATCTTTGAGCACGTTCGTTAACAATCAATAAGATGGAAAATCATCATGGAAATTTAAATTTTAACATGCATTTTATTAAATGTACAGTTTCATCAACAATAATGTTATTTTAGTATTCAATTTTATTTATGTGTATAATCTTTTAATTTCTGTAAGTATTGTAAATCTAAGTGTACGTCAGTGTTTTGAAATGTTTGTTTTTTACAGTTACTCCCGATGAAGCCATCAAATAAATGGCGAAATATTGAGCTTTAGAAAAAACAAAGATTTTTTATTTAATATAGACCACATACCCGATATTTCCAACATATTTATAAATTGTTTTTTGGTCGAAATAATCACGCTATATATCGCTAAAAGGAGTAATCAACAAAATGGTTCTTATAACAACCACCAACAAAAATACGCGAAAGAAAACCACGATTCCTACGGCCTCGTTATAAAACCAGTAAATTAATTTATATACCCGGGAGCACTAGCCCATATTGTCAATAGCACTATCAAAGAGATTAGCCGCAAATTTTGCATCGCCAACAGGTTCTATTTTGGTCTTAATTCTCTTTTCAAATTCCCTAATATATCAAGAAACAGAAAATTAAAACTTTACAAAACAATAATCAGCACAGTCCTAATATGTAGCTCAGACATTTTTTTGGAAGCCGTCTGTTGTAAACTGGTCATACAGTCAGTAGGCTTAGTCATCTTCCATCACTCAGGATACACATTCCAGGATTCTGGAAGCCTCTACCAGCTTGCACAAGTCTAGAATATGGGCACAATTTTGCCTGTTCACAGACGATGCTTTTTGGATCTCTCAAGGCCGGCTCTGGACTGAAGTATTTAGTACCTGAAGTTCTCCTTGTACCTGAAAGATTTTCCTCAATGACATGGAACCCATACCACTACCATTCCCACACTAGCCTAGACTCTACCTTAGGGCTTATAAGAGCCCCATAGCTGCTTGACTATAACTTAGAATCTTGGACGCGCCTAAAAAGCAGTGAAGACTGTTTAGTGATGTTTTGAGAGGAAGGTACATAGGAAAATTTACTGAGAGGTAAAGGAAAAGGTAAAACATAGAAGATATGAGAAATATGGGATTCTGTGATTGACAGGGGAGGTTAATGAATAGGAAAGACTGGAGAAAAATTCTTTAAGAGGCTACAACCCACATATAGTTGTAAATCCAGAATAATGATAATAAGTACTAAAAAACAATAAACCACTTTATTTCAAAGTAAATGTATATAATTTTTATATTCAAATCACTAATACAATAGAACCATAAAATAATTTGGTAAGATTCATAACATTGCAGTGTTATTAATATTATTATGATATAATACTACTTTGGTGAACAAGTAAAGTCTCAGTACCAATGAATATCTTTAAAAACAACAACTTTCTACATTGACTTACCTAAGTTTAACAGAAAAAATGGTAAATAACTATTTGAGGGTCTTATTACATTTAAAATCTACAGCTGGGAGAAGGAATGTAAATAAATATATACAACAGCAAATTAAAAGATATTTAGACATTCAATGATGATCTGTTGTTGGCCCAGAATTGGTGAGCTGATACTGCTAATGTTATGAGGTATAGAAGAGCAGCAATCCAACAGTTATAAGCATTCTGAAAACATAAAATGTAATTAAATGTTAATTGTACTCTTTTATATAATAAATGTTAAAAAATTATGATCAAAGAAAGGTTTAAATACCAATCTCAATAAAACTTTTTAAGAGAAACAATGCAATTATGCAAAAGAAAAGTATGGCCCGGCATTCACTAAACAAAAATCTATATTAAATCATTTATGTTTTAACAATTTTAACTAATTAACTTGAGCCAAAACTATTTTGGGACTGCCTATTAAATAAAATAGTAGAAATGTGTCTTTACTGCTTAATTTCACAAGAACTATTAAAAATTAACAAAAATAGAAGGATCAAAAAATAGAAAGAGCATGAATGTCCCAATAATACTTAATTGAATCTATTTTATCTGTTCCGAATGGTAAAATGCTTCAAATAATATATTTGTGATCTTAAAGACACTAAAAAAAGTTGTGGCATGTGGTGATAGAGAAATAGATAAACTTTCTCAGTGGGTAAATAAAACAGATCATGAAAAAACTAAAACCTAAATGCAAATATAATGAGTTAGATCTAATAAGAGATTCCAAATTATTCTTAGTAGTCTAAATAATTATAAATTAATAAATGAAAAATTAATTAAATAGACATCAATGTTAATATAATTGCCTAAAGTAAAACCTATATTAATGTATTGGTATGCTTGACTTATTCATTCCTTGTAGTTAGTAAGTTGGTATCATGGTCATTATCAATATAATTTAAGATTTGTGTGTTCTTGTTTAAAAGTCTCTTGTATTTAAATATATTTTTGTGATCCTGAACTTTAATAAACCTTTTTGCACCAACATTTGTTTTAATAACCTAACAATTAAAACAATATAATATGGTTATCATGTTTATAAAAATAATAACAAGAGGAGCATATTTTTTTCTGTAGTGATAGGTTTAGTTTCAATTATTTGTTATTACCCCAGGATTTATCTTATTCAGATCATCAATATGGGGAATTTTAATGTTTTTAAAATAGCTCAGTTTCGCTATTGCTAGGAATTGAACAGGAAACACACCAATGGTAGTAAAACAACCTACCTAGATGTTACCAGGTTTCCTAATTAATTAAATCAAATAGGTACATACTTCAAAACTTTAAGATTCATATAAAATTTGTTTACATTACAGCTAATACTCTGTAGCTCAATGTCTTTACAAACAATAGTCCTTCATTTCCTTATCACATGGGCGTAGTTATCTAAGGCAACTAATTATAAAAATTTATCTTTTAATTCATATCCATAACAGTCCCTTTAGTACAAAAGTAGCTACAAATGTAAGTAAAGGGTTGGGAGGTGAATATATGTTAAAAACAAAAGGGCATTTCTTTACCTGAGTAAAACCTGTATTGACGTCGCTGTAAAATTTGTCTAAATCGCCCTTAAATTCAACTGCTGGAATATCTTCTGCTAAAGCCACAGCCCCAATGTAATAGAATACACCCATTAGACCCTAAAAATTAACATAAATTAAATATTTACTTTAACACTATATACAAATCACATACCAACTGGATAATACCCCATGCACTGATAATGAGACCGCAAAGGGACAATTTAGGACCACAGAAAGGCATTTTGAACTAAATTGGTATTCGCCTATAATTTAGTTTTCTCAAAATGTCATGTGATAATGTGACAATTTCAGGGCTGAAATATCGTGACTTAATCAAAATGACAGGTTTTCCTAATTTAGATTCTGCGCTATACATCGATAGTTTTCAAAAGACATATGATATACAATCGATACTTTGGAGGAGTTTGCAAAACACAATCACAGTATACCCAATCAATCAAAACGGAAAGATTTTTGTATATTATAATATAATAAGTTTGTGTGGTTTGATTGAAAGATATATAATAGTTTCATATCTGTATCTGGAATAGGTACTAGATTACCTTTGAATTATTAAAAAATCAAGTACGCGTATAAAGTGTTGCCTGACTTTCAATAAATTAATAATTTTACAATCATGATTTCGATTATCATAAGAACTTGTTTCCATTTACATTGTTTTAGGAGTCAGTCTTCTTAAAACCAAGACTATTCCTGGTAGATTATGAAACACAAAATCAGCGGACTGGCTTTATAATATGCTCTAAGCTAAAGAAATGGAGATGGCAATATATTGATGAGAAATATGGGAAAAAGATATTCAAAGGCGCACAACAGATCCCTTCGTTCTTCTCCAGGTCCCAAAGAATTGAATTAGAAAAATCTCTAATGCTAATAGTACCACATAATAAAGAGTTAAAAATCAACCAGTAGAAAACCATTTACCAATAGAATGACGCGAGCGGTTAAATACTGGAAATAAGCATATACATAAATATCATTAATTAAATTAAATTCAGATAGAGCTGAGCCACTGTTCAGGGGGTAAACAGTCTGGGAAAAATATACAACCAATATGAATAGCGAAAGGACGACGTGTCCGGACTAATAAACGGATCACTTACCATCTGGGACCGGAGCAAGATATTATCGATATAAATGGGGCAATGCCCGATGCTTACGAGCAAAGTTACCTCTTTTAAACAAGCAACAAAAAGTTAGAAAGAATTTAAATACCGTAGAAATACAAACAGATGACTGATTAAATGCCAAGAAGTATTCGACTGGTTAAAGCTAGCAATAGATACCATCTAACCATACAAATCCCCAGGAATATAATGGAACTTTCTGAGATTACCGGTGGGTCAAAAAGAAATTCTACCACATACCTACCACAAGAATCGCTCAAATCAGCTTAGAACTGGAATATGTACCTGAAATGTGAAGAAGGACTAGACTTGGTTTTCATCACAAAAAAGGTAAAAAATCACCCATACATTCAAAGTATTTAATACGCTTTTAAAAACGAATGATTATTTTTAAAAATTTTTGACCGAATATCGTCTACAATTTCTGTCTGAAAATAGTGATCAAAATAGTGACAAACTGAAGTGAAGAACATCCTAACGGCAATGAGAAATGGATGAGATTAATACCTACTACATAATTTTAATTCCTCTTTGAAATCGACTGCGCTAGAAATCGATTAAACATATTTTTTCGATACCTTATGCTGTTTAATAAGTCTGCGTTTAGCGCCATCTACACAATCGCCACAGCGCAATCTGTAGAATCGGGCAAATTCCAAAAAAAATTAGAGGTTATTTATTAAGTGATTATCAGCAATTGAAACCACTTGATCGCGGCTAGAGAGGCCCGAGCAGTGGAAAATTAAAATATTTGAATTTTTTTAAAAAAGTTCGTTGTGAATATATTATAATCATGGCCTCCTGTATTCGAATTATAAGTCGAGTGAGTATTTATGATTTATAAAAAAATTACGTCTCGATTAATTATTACATATGAATATATAATATTCTTTATTTCTTGATCTTGGTGTACTTTATTTATTGTCTTTCGTTTATTTATGCAGAACGACTTTTTGAAAAAGATTTTGATTATGTAACTTGTCCATCTATTTAAAATAGGATTTGCACTCAATAGTTCAAATATTAGATAACTTTTGTCGCTCTCAAATTTTTTTAGTTCACTAAAGAAGTTTACAATATATACTCGAGTATAAAATATTAACCATTTAATAATTCGAAATACGATGAAAACGAAGTCAAATAAAATAGACAAGAGTACTAATTTGCGGACTGTTATTTAACTTATTTCTATTGATAGCCTTACTTTTAAAACCTAATTTGCAGTAGTTCAAAAAAAGGAACATCAAACAGTCATGATATTTCAAATAAAAGATGTAGTTGCAATCTGAGCCCACTTTATTTGGCTGAATATTGAAAGAAAATGCAAAGAACTGTCCAGTCACTAAAACATGGGAAATAAATAAATAACAATGTGCAAAAGGCATTTATATAGATGACAGTCATAGGATATTCTCTGGACTATATTTGTTCATACCAAAATGAAAAAATACTGAAGCCAAATTTCAATAGAAGAAAGAAATAGGTACAAAGAATATACCTATTAAATACCAAAACAAGAAACTTATACAAAGTTGATAGATATAAGTATTTGGATATTATAGTACATGAATCAAATGAATTAGTTAATGATTAAAAAAAATGGAAGTATTATGTATCATTCATAGTACCTATCATTCTGAATTAGTAGTAGTAGAACAGTATTATCTGCATTCTTATGCTAAAAATTACTCTATTAATTTTTATTACCATGTGAAATACTACTATACAGCATGAGAAATAATATTTTTATGATCCTGTCTTTGATCCTTTACATAATGTATGCTTCTGGATGTTTGTTCATTGATTCTAATCCTATCATTTTGTTCCAATATACATTTCTTATTCTAACATTTTATGATGATCTACATGATCAAATGCGTTTTGAAGTCAACATATAAAGTAAAACTTCTATTGTCTTACTACAATAGTAATTGGAGAGGAAACAAAGTCTCTCTCATCCCCACTCTATAATCTTTAGTAAAACTTTGAGTGCTTGGTTAACTGTAATAATTTTTAACCTAAAATCTGCACACCTATTTGACTTTTCCTGGTTGGGATAGGAATAAAAATAGATTCTAGCCCAGTAGACACTTCTTTGTTATTGTAAATTGAATTAAATACAATTACTAATAGATCAAGATGATCACTTTCATGGTTTACTTTGTCAAGTTCTAGGCTTCTGTTGATTTTTAATTGTTTAATGGCATTTTTCATCTCAATTTTTAGAATTGGAGAGCTTTAATTAGAAGTATTTATCATAATATCAATTATTTCATCACAGAATATCTCTTTTATGTATCTCTCATTCTTGTATTTTATCTTTAGTATTATAAATTAACTGTCCGTTATCATCTACTTGGGAGTAATGATGTTTTTCGATGATATATGAAAATTTCTTTACTTTTGACTAGACATTTGTACTGTATCTCTATTCTTCTCTTATTTTATATTGTCTTTTTCATATATATACATACAACATGTGATCTTATCCTATCTTTTGCTGCTATTTTTCATATTGGAATTTATTCTTGTCAAGTATTAACCAGATCGTACTTACATCATTTATTTCCATGCTATATTTATGTTTTGAGTTTTTATTTATATCCTGTCTATTGTTGATAGTTTTTTGTTTATATTATGATAGTTTTATCTTGGATTTTTCCTTCTTTTAATCAACTGACATTGGGACTGGTCTTTGTTTTTTTACTACCTTAATTTTTGTGCAACCATTTGCTACAACAGGATTAAAAGACTGTTGACTGTTTTAACATTGGCGCTATTGTTGCACTTGTAATGTAGTTACGGAATCTTTGATTCATTAAAGTCTGTAATCATAAAAATGTTTGTATGCAATAGTTAAGTTTAGATGTACAACGCAGTTTATAAGTATATGCCGTTACCATATTACATTATTGACAAAACTCTTAAAAATCTTTACCCCATTTTGTTGTGTTACTTTTTTCCTCTTTTTCATTTTTTTCTTTACCTCTTTTCCTAATTTAGAATTGAAGTCATCTTTACCCTCTTTTATTGTGTTACTTTTTTCCTCTTTTTCTTTTTTCTTTACATCTATTCCCAATTTAGAATTGAAGTTACATAGAATGATGTTAATGTCTCCTTTTGTTGATAACTATAAGTGGCGAATTTCGAAGTAGTTGACAGATTTGTATACTTGAGCTCTCTGATAACCAACAATGGCGATAGCTCCTGAGAAACCAAGTATAGACTCACAATGGTTCAAACCACAACAGCCAAATTATTTAAAATATGGAAAGACCAAACAATAACAAGGAATACTAAGCTCAAGGATAAAGCTAAAGAATGTGGGTCTGTAGAAGAATTCTAAGCAAGTGGACAGAACACAAAACCAACCTTTCAATTCTGGAGGAGCTTCATGTAAAAGACAGGCTATTAAAAATAAAAAAAAAGTAAACTGAGCATACCTATATTACTTTGATATCCAGATGAATGGGGACTATGTAACTATTGGTAATAGAAGGAAAGATGAAGGTCAAAGACCAAGAGGAAGATCTCCAACACAATAGACAGACAAAAAGACTGGTGGGCAAATCCCTACATGAAGCCATCCATCTAGCACATTTTAAAGTATCGTCATGCACTGACAAGGGCTCAAGGAATGAGGAGGAGGATATTGAACATATCCCTAAATTTTCTTGTACCATTATTAATTACTGTTACAACATCTGTTTTGTTACTTAAAATAAAATCTATTTCATTACATGTTCTTCCATTCGGAGTCATCCATTTTGCATTTTTGTTTGTAGAATGTATTCAGAGCATAGTATTGATTGCTTTCTAGGAAGTTGACGAGTGTTTGTCTTCTTCCATTTCTATTACCCAAGCCACATTCACCTATGATGTTTTCAGAAAGGTATTTTTTTACTAATTTTAGTGTTAAAATCTCCCATTATTATGGTATGTGTGCTGGGATAATTCACATTAGTTTGTGTTACTTCCTTGTAAAACTTGTCTATATCTTCGTCAGAGTGAGTTGGCTTTGGTGGGTGAAATTGCTTACTTCTCGAGATTTTTGTATACAGGGTATGGAAGTATGCATGTTGACAATCGGCTTGGTAAGAAATTTAAAGAACTTTGACATGTGGGTCTTTAGTCTAATGTTTAAAATTCCATGAACAACCCTGTTAGAAATAATAAGTTTTAAGACAGATGAATAATGACTGTGAACTCACACAAAGGATCAAAAAATACAAAATAATTTACCCCAAACACATAATTTATGACTGATATAACTTCCTTCCTTTATTATTTCTATTTTAATAATAAAATGCATTGTTTTTGTTGCAGACGACTAATTCCAAAAGTCTCATGTTCAGTGAGATCCAATCAAGATGTTTTCATGTATCACCCCTGGCGGCTGCTGCAGCTAAGGTTGCAATGAGCAAATTGGATACTGACCCAATTCCATACGAGAAATTAAACAAAACTCTTGGGGTAGTCAAGAAGAGGTTAGGAAGACCATTAACTCTTTCTGAAAAAGTCTTATACTCCCACATTGATCAACCAGAGTCCCAGGTAAGTAAGACGATAATAAAATTAAGAATAGTTTTTCTTTAAATATATTTGGTAATTATATATTGAGCACTTATTTATAATTCTTTTTACAAATTATTTTAAAATTTGTGTAATTTATTGTTTTAACAAAGAAACTCGTTTTTTGAAGTAGTACCTACTACTCATACTTCAAATAGTTTTTGGTAAGTCGATGGAATTAGCATGTTACAGGATTAAAGATCTTAGTTCATAATATGTACTGCTATATAGCTGACCTGGCGAACTTTGTACTGCCTTATAATTAATAAATGTTTTGTTAAATTATTAGCTGAGTTATATTAACTTTTTATATTAAGATCACATTAAGTTGAATAAAATTCAAAAAGCAACATTTCACGTGGCGTTAAAGTAACAATTTGCTGAATGGGTTACACACTGAATTATTTTCATTGAAGGACGTTGTGATATACTTAATTTTTCGGTGTGTTACCAGGCACGAAAATGAACAAATGGATGGTTTAGCTACACGTGAACATACTATGTACAATTGCTCACGAGAGAAACAATTATTTTCCACAATATTCAGATCAATTAATCGGTCCACAAACATTCAATGATTGATCTAGTAAATTGTTTATTGTCATGGTGAATGTAAGACGAATCGGATATTAAATTCGTTTAAATTCTAATCGTGTATCCCTTGGTATCATCGGAATTCTCGGAATGAGAATTTCTTCATCCTTAAATTTTTCTTTGAGTGTCGTCGCGGGTATTATAATTGATTATAAGTATAACGTTAAATGATTTATAATATTTTTAAATAAAGTTTTTAAGCATTAGCCGTGGAATTTTTCCATCACTCTTTATACCTAAAGTAAAATGATGACATTGTTTTGTAAATTTTTGATTCTTTAATATTATCTTTGACTTTTGTACCATTTACTTCAAGTATTTGCAGATATGGTCACTTTTTAAAAACGTTTACCTAACTTCAAGTACACCCGTTGTTTACCATATAATTGAATAACTCACTAACAGTGTAACAAAAACAAAATTTCAAACTTGGAATTTAAACTTTTAACAATAAAAAAGCAATCACGTGTTAGCGTGTAGCTTATCAATTACTAAATATATTACGTTGTATTTTGTTTACCAATAACCAAGATTTTGTGTTATTTATATAATTGATATTATGCTATAAATATCCCTATATAAATTAAAATTATAAATATCACATTTTAATCTAACATGAAAAAAGATTCGTCAACAAATTTCTGTAGACAAAATAGGCCATGGAGAATATTTGGTAAAACTAAGTTATAGTCTATTTGGAAATATGTACATGATAGCTTAGTTTTATGGCAGAATATTACAACAGTCTTTTAGGTTAACTGAACAAGTTTTTCTCCGTACATACATTAGCCAGGTATTTGACGAACTTTTTCATTAATATATACCTAGTATACGCTTTCAAGATATTTTTTATTTACTAAATAACTAATACAAAATATAAACCATAACGATATGCAATGAATGTAACAATTAATGTGATATTAAGAAAATAAGATTAAAGTAAATGTTCAAAATGTCCACCTCCAACATCTGTGCAAGTTTTGTAACCGATATACAAATGACCGAGTCACGTTTCTTAACTTTGTAAGTCAATATTATTAAAAGCTTATCTGATGTTGTTGGAGGCTTCTGGTGCACAAGTTTTTTATACAGCTCCACATGAAAAAATCAATTTTTGACAATTCCGGTGATTGCGATGGCTAAACTGTTGGACCTCCTCTGCCTATCCACCTCGCAGGAAAGTTATCTTTAATTGATTGTGAATAAGAGCAGTATGATTAATCGGAGCACCTTCGCGTAAAAATCACATTCTTTGTCGAATATTAAGTGGAACATTTTGCAATAGTAATGGCAAATGAATATTTAGAAAATCCAGATATATAGCATTATTCACACGGCGTCAAAAAATGTGTGTGCCCCCAACAATATCATCACAAAATAGACCACCTACTTTGACTATGAGTGTTTGTAGTGTAAGTAAGGATTGCTTGATACAGAGCAATGAAAATTATACCGATTGGCTGTTTCATTTTTGTGAAATGTAGCCTCATCTCTAAAAAGCACATAATCCAATAAAAATCGGTTGTTATGAACATGCTGCTGAGACCATTGAGAAAAAGTTATGCTACGGTGATAATAATCGACTGTCAATTCTTGATCTAACTATGCGGTAGAAATGCATTTTATGTTTACGGAGGATTTTTGACACCGAAGTTAGATCAATTCAAGACTACAGACCAATTCCTAATAATCAAACAACCTATCTGTAGAAAACAACAAAATAAATTATCAATAATACCTCACTTCCTGTTGACATAAAACAATCTCTAATTCTTCGTGAGAAGAATTAGAGATCGTGAAAAGTCTTCCAGAACACCTCGAATATATGGCCTACCCAAAATTCACAAACCCGAGATTCCTCTACGTCCCATTTTCAGTGCATACAACTGCCCTACACAACCATTGGCTAAGTACTTGGCCAAAACTCTACAACCTTTCGCCTAAAATGCTTCATCCTTCGTCACAAATTCCTTTCATTTCGTCAAACTTTTTAAACAGTACCCTATCTCACCGTCAGATATTTTAGTAAGTTTCGATATCGTTTCACTCATTATAAACATTCTTATAGACGAAACTCTAAACATTCTGAAAACTAAATACAGTATGTCCAACATTTATTCCATCTTCCAAAATCAATTCTACAAACAAATAAATGGGGCCCCAATGGGCTCCCCACTATCTCCAGTAATTGCCAATATCTTTATGGAGGACTTCGAGATCCGAGCACTATCCACATCAATGCTCAAACCCACATGTTGGCTACGATATATTCAAAGCATCCCTGCCATATGCCACATGGCAGGGATGCTTTGGTGTCTTTTCAAACCCATCTGTATGGTATACATCCTAGTATCCAGTTCACGATGGAGGTAGAAACTGATTCATCCCTACCGTTTCTCGACGTTAACAAAAAGCAAACCAATCACAAGGTTTTCATCACTCTGTTTATCGAAAACTCACCCATACCAATCGTTACTTGCATGCCAACTCTCATCATCCACCTTCACAAATTAATTCAGTAATTAAAATACCCTTTACGTAGTTCTACGTTTAATATATGTATATATATATATATATATATATATATATATATATATATATATATATATATATATGATGGTGCTTATTTGTAGAATAGCTAATGGAAGATATGCAATACGCCAGTTGGACGCTGTGCTATCAGTATAGAAGAGACAGCTTCCAGAGTAAATAAAAAATAAAGCCAAATTCTAGGCCAAGTACATAAACAAAGTGTTTATGTACCGCATACATATCGACAGCAGACACAGTAAACATTTAAAAAAAACTTTTCAATATATTCACTGCGGATTTGGACACGAAAAAGCATTGTACAAATGAATGTCGCATTTGTTTTACATTGGACCAAAAATAGCAACGTGAGGCGATTTGTTTAACTGCAAGAAAGCCAATTGTTTGCGTCAATTCATAGCTATGAATCACTACACGTGGGCGTGTGTCGAAGAAAGCAACAATGGAATGAAGAGACAAATTTAAATAAGACGAAGTCGAAGATTTTTAATAAGTCAAAGACTGTTTCATCATGTCAGAGTTAAAGATGTTTGTGGCTTTCGAAATAATTTTCATTAATTTTAAGAGAACTGGAACAGCGTGTTCCTAAATAATTATAAGAAAACTAAACTAAATTTTGGATATAGGTGCATGAGGGAGTTGTAGCTAAATCACTATCTTAAGTTTGACAGCCATATTTTTCGCATATCTTTCATTAAATAATATTTTGCAAAGTTAATATTTATTGATCCTTATAAGATATCTAACCTATTGTAGATCTTTTGTTTTTGATAGTTAATAGTAACCCTTTCTTTTTAGTCTTATTTTTATAAACGTGTTTCTTTCTTTCTCACTTTTTATTGTGATTCCTTTAACGTGGTCATTTTCCATTCATACATGTTCCCATTTAATTATATTGTTCACTTCTTTCAAATTCTTTACCTCACTCTTAATTTCACGTAGACATTCCAGATGTTTTGTTTCCACCGGCAGCCACACTGCAGTTTCATTTAAGAACGCTTTATTAGGTATTTGGAATCGTGGGATAATCATTGCAATCTTTGGTATTTTTATTCTGTGAAAGAGGTAGAACTAATGACTATCAGAAGAGATATACGAAAAAAAAACTTAAGAGATTTTTCTTAGCTCATGGGCCACTTCTTTGTCCTCGACTTCGCTATGACTAACAGAAGGATAATTAGTATTTCTAAGAAATCGATTAAACAAAAGATCCCCACATATGAACTCAGTTTCTTTATGGCCTTTTGATTATTGATGATTATGCCACCGATTGTCCCCGATATTTCTTATCGATATTGACGTAGTGAGCATGACGCACCTTCCACTAGCTGTAAATTCTATTTGAAAAATATTTGGCTATCTGCCCATAAAACAGCGTAACATTTTTATTGTAAATAAATTTAGATTTTAATACGAGTTTTTTTGCCGGGTGGGATAAAATATGGTATATTAAGTTTAACTGAAAAGATAAAGGTTTTTTTGGAGTTATTATTATCCAGATTTACGAAGTTATACGACACTCACTCCCTCTGGGAGGAAAATTCTCTGATCTGATACCTAGGTGATCGATCCTTATTTTATTATTGAAAATATTTGAATTTAAGGTTTTGTTTTGGGCCCATTTCTGTATCTGATATTTACAGCAGACGTGTTAACCAGCAATGCTACCTTCTTAGCTACTTTTGCCGATGACACGGGAATCTTTGCAGTGGATATCGACTTTAATGTAGCATCATAAAAAGTACAAAATCATTTAATCCAATTACAACACTGGCTTAAGCGATGGAAAATCAGTGTTAATGCTAGCAAATCAGTACAAATTACTTTTACAACAAGAAAATCTACATGTCCACAAGTCTATCTATATAAGGATTTTTAAAGCAGTCGCCGCCTTCCTTCTTTCAGCCAACGTCTTGGGTCCTTTCTGTTCTGCCATTCTCCATCTCTAAGGTCTCGTCTTTCCATGGCCTCGTCCACTTCATCCCTCCATGATCTTCGGGGTCTACCTCTTTTCCTCCTTCCTATTGGGCTCCAATCCGAAATCTTTGCTATCCACCTTGTATGATCTGTTCTTCTCACATGTCCATACCAAATTAAACGTTTTTCTTCGATGTAGCTGAGTATGTCTTGTTCTACTGCCATTCTTCGTTTTATCTCCTCATTTCTGATGCGATCCATTTTGGTTACTCTGCAGCTTCTTCTCATGAACTCCATTTCAGTTGCTGTGATTTTAGACCTGTTTCGTTTATTTATTACCCAATTCTCTGCTCCATAGGTCATTATACTGCGTACCAAGGTGTTCTCTTCTTTGTATTTCTGGTAATCTGTCTATCCCACAGTACCCCGTTCATTTGTTTAATACATATTCTTGTCTGTGCTAATCTGCTGGTTATCTCTTGCGCTGTGGTTCCATTTTTTGAGAGTATGAATCCTAAATATTTGAATTTATCAGTGCCGTTAATTTCCCTATTATCGTCCATTTCCAAGTTTCTCACTGGTTCTTGCTCTGTTGTTAAATATTCGGTCTTTTCTAGATTTATTTCCAGTCCATTTTTTGTGTATTTCTTTTCTAATTTTCGGAGCATATAGCACAGATCTTCTTCATCTTGAGCCGTTACCACTTGGTCATCTGCAAAGCATGTCCACAAATTTATATTAATAATACCCCCATTCCTATAAAACCCGTTGTCAAATACTTGGGATTGCATCTGGATGAAAAACTTACATGGACAACGCACATTAAAGCTAAACGGAAACAACTAATCTTAAACTAAAATATATGAACTGGCTATTTAACAAAGGGTCTCAGTTATATCTTGAAAATAAACTGCTTCTGTACAAAGCTATACTCATACCAATTTGGACATATGGAATAGAACTATGGGGCTCTAGTAAACCTTCAAATACGATACTTCAAACATTCCAGTCCAAAATACTCCGTATGATAAGTAAAGCTCCATGGTATATATATATATATATATATATATATATATATATATATATATATATATATATATATATATATATATATATAGTAAACTCTTAAATATTGGGGAAATCTGCAAGAAAGACTCTAATGTGTATCAATTGTTTCGCCGAACGTTTTCGCCAAAGAGAATTAATTTGGCTTCTTCAGGGCTGAAAGAGAATAAATTATAATTAGCTACCATATATTATCTATTAAAACATTATTGATCTTACCGTAACTTAGAATTGTAGAGTTAGAATATTGCAAGTTAGAAGTTAGAGTCTTTTTTGCAGATTTCCCCAATATTTAAGAGTTTACTATATATATATATATATATATATATATATATATATATATATATATATATATATATATAACCAAACACTTCACAATGATCTGGACATTCCATTACTTAAGGATATAATAAAGAATCACTTAATAAAATATAAAAATCGCACCACTGATCACAACAACGAGCTGATAAATGATTTATTTACCCAACCACTTACCGAAAGAAGATTGAAGAGAGTATGACCAGAAGACCTACCGCAATAATACTTAGAGAACCGTCACTGGACGATACCTAACTCACGTTAATTTACTTACAGACTATTTACTTATTACTCTGTATACAGAGTAGATTGTAAACATGCAATGTAACAATAAAAAAATCTACAGCGCTGGCGAATATCGTGATCTAAAACAAACCATAACCCAATCTACTCTGATTTCTAGCTCTGCAACTCAACAATGTCATTAAACTTTTTCATCCTCGAATCATTAAGTACTATCAGTAGGCCAGTAAATTAACGTAAATACGGCGATACCCTGTAATTTTCTGTGTCACCACCGAATTACATGAAAATTTGGATTTAGGTTGTACTTACCCTCTACTTCTTTTTGGACTTTGCCGTTGGTTGCTTTTTATTTTTTAGGGGCAAAAACGACCCATGTTAGATTAATTGTATGTGAATAATTGTAAATTAAAGCGGGTAATTGATTCAAATCATCTTTTAATGAATTGAATTAATATTAATTAACATTAACTAACATAATTTAAGATTTTATCATAGTTTAACCCCTAAATCTCACCCCCTAGATTAGTTATAATTAAAACAATGTCATTGAATACCTTCTGCGCTGATCTGCATGTAAATTTGGATTTAGGTTATACTTACCCTCCATTTCAAAATTGGACTTGTGCCGTTGGTTGCTTTCTATTTTGTAGGGGTAAAAACGACCTGTATTAGAAAAAGTTTACTACAGCTGGTTAATGAAAGTGATCAATTCGATTGATCTCACGAGAATCGTAAAAAATGGCAAATATAGTGCCACCTTAATTTATTTAACACCTTTATAAAAACTGAGTTTATTCTCGGCAAAATCCTTCTCAATATTTATTTTTTCGTTTGTCGTCACCTTAAGCAAATAGGGATCGAAAGTAGTCTGCCCTTCTGAATGTGTTTCGTTTTTAATAGTTAGTTCATCTCTTTTCTTTGTTCTCTGATCATTCTCCGTATTTCTTTTTGTGTTTCGTAGAAGTTGTGTTCCATCTGGTTTGAGAAGCTCTGCTAGTGTTCCCTTTTTATTTGTTTAACTAAAGTATTCGTTTCATTTCTGATTCGTTTATAGAGGTTGTATGCCTGTTGTGTTTGTTGTGTTTTGTATTGTAAAAAAGCTTTTTTCTTTTCTTCACATTTTGTCTTCACTTCCTCTCGAAACCATGGGGTTTTCTTTATTGATATGTTAGTGTTCCTTACTTTCCTCTCTCCAAGTGATTCTGTAGCTGCGTTAATTATATTATTTTTGAATTTTTTCCAGCTTTCCTCGATGTTATCATTTTCTAATATTTCATTCCCAGCAATAAGTATTCCGTGGATTACTTATACAGAAAAGCGCCGATCTCTTTGGTGCAAAGTATTTCAGGATGATTCTTATTTTATTTTTATTTCTTATAAAGTGACTAATTTACAATTAAAAGACCAAGAAGATTATATTAGTAGCAAATATGAGTAGCAAAATTAGAGGATGAACATTGTCAATAAGTACTCATCAGCTATTTTCTTTTTCAAGACTTATTTTTATCCACATAGTTCTAATAGAACACATTTTAATTTCAGGATATTCAACGAGGAACCTCTTACTTAAGGTTACGTCCTGACCGTGTTGCTATGCAAGATGCTACCGCCCAAATGGCTATGTTGCAATTTATCTCCAGCGGTCTGAAGAGAGTCGCCGTTCCCAGCACCATCCATTGTGACCATCTTATCGAAGCACAAATTGGCGGACCTCAGGATCTTGCGAGAGCGAAAGATATCAACAAAGAAGTATATAACTTTTTGGCCTCGGCTGGAAATAAGTATGGTGTTGGTTTCTGGAAGCCAGGTTCAGGTAATTATGTTTCAATTATATTGATTTTGAAGTATTGCTTTAATATTTTTGAGCTGTATCTTAAAAAAAAAACAAAAAAACTAACCAAAAAAATCACAAATCAAATTTTCAGTACTTAAGATTTAGATTAAATAGATCAATTAAATGTTCACTATTCGTTAGTTTTGTCAAAGTAACCTTGACTTTTTTGATATAATATTATTGTTGAAATTTGAGTTTACATTCTCATTATAGAATTTTAATATCTTAAAAAACATAATTATTACAGAGTAAATAATTTTAGTCTTTTTATCAATTGAATAGGATTTTTTATTTATTTACGTTATTTTAATGTCTTATCTTGAACGTGCCTACCATCATTGATAAAGTATTTTCATATTTTTACATCTGTTCATTTAATTAAATGAGATTAGATAGTGACATGCACATCTTTTTAATTAAAGTTATTTACATGCATTGTTCTGCGCATAGACATAGGCAGTAGCAAAGTTATTAGTAATTATAAAAGTAACTTAAAATATAATGATGATCAAAACTAGAATTGTTTTAGGCACAATTCTTCTTGAACATTTTTGTAATTGAGATCTTTGAAATCGCCAATAATGACTGTATTTTGCGATATTTCACAAGTAGATCTTCGTAGATACGGTCGCGCACAAAATCGACGTTTTCCTGAATGACTGCTGGTTTTGATGCACCTGTTCTTGGATCGTAACTAAGACTAATCCTTGCACGTTTTAATTCCCCGTAAAAACGAGAGATACGTGACTGATTTGGTGCTTCATTGTTGAAAACAGAAATCAACTCGGTGTCGAATTTTTGCTGAAATAACTGACTTGGAAAAACTTTTATAGTTCTTTGTAGATTCAACACGTCACGTACCGTCCTGGAATACTGTGAACCTCAAGGTCTGTTATGGTATAGTCCAGTGCATTTAAACCCTGGGGAAGAGTTTATTAAAAAAATTTTTAGATCTCTCTTAGCTTGCAATGTCGTAATTATGAGATGCTAACATAGCTTCTCAAAAAACCTATAATATTTGAATTCTGAGAACGCATCAGGAGATCATATGCTGTCTCGTCTCTTCCTTTAAACATTTCCTGCACATTTCATCCTCATCTAGCTATGTTTTTGTTGTTACCTCAACGGACATTGTTCAGTGATTAGGTCTATATTAGATCAATATTTTAATAATTAATAACGCACCGATGTTGGTATCTTGGAGACTTGGAGGCGAGCAAAGAAATGTTGAGCACAAGTTGCAGAAGGGCTTTTGAAGAGGGAGGACTTAAGGTTATCAGGTCAGAAATGGAGTATATGTGGTTGGGAGAAACAGGTCATCGAATTGCTTGGGGGAAAAACTAGGACGAGTAGGAGGATTTAAATACCTTGGCTCCCAAATAACGGAAAGAGACAATAGATCGAGAAATTTTCCGTGGAATTACCGTGAAGAGATACTCTCTGAAATATACTTATTCAATAATAGCACTGATTAATAAACTACCAGTTATAAAAGATAAAAATACCTTAATAAGTTTTAAAATAGTGTGTAAACTTAAGTATTAAATTTAAAAATTGAATATCGTAAATAGATAATGTGCACACAACCCTTTACTGCATAAGACCAATCTGTCCAATAATCAATAGTAGTACTTAGGTACTTGATAAAACTAACAAATATAGAAACAGTATTATAAACAGAATGAATAAACACCGGCGACGAAGGAATAACCTCGTGGGCTCCCGATTGCTGGATGAAATGGTTGAGAAAATCCAAAATGGTCCACCCCAATCTCCTTTACCACTTTATGATTATGTTATGGGACATATGTTGAACCATTCTCAAAATAAAATTGAATCCTTGGGGGAGCAATTACAACCAACAGGTAACTTAAATAAAATTCTTCCCCAAAGTTTTACCCCCAGTACTTTCCCCCCAGGCGAAACTAGGGTCTAAAAAATAGACACAAATTCTTCCACAATTTAAAATAAATAAAAAATTAAATTAACTTGAAAATCCTGTTTTATAGATAACCACACATGTACACAGATGTGTTGTGGATTGCCTACTAAACAGGCGAAAAGACATTTGTATCTTTAAGGAAGTAATTAAATTAAGACAAAAACCGAGAACGCCTACCTACCGTTACAAATGCATGACACGAGGAAAATCTCCAACGGATCATAAAAGTAGTAATTTTCCTGGTGATCAACACTTATGCTATTGGTCTAAAGAAAGGTTTTGGAGCTGCGAAACATATAACGAATGAAGAAAGCCAAAAGAAATGGAACACCAGAAAAACATTTATACGCAAGCCTCAAAGAACACCACCAGATATTTCACGCAAAATATACTAGTGAGGGGATTTACAGACCAATAGATTTTTTTTTCTGAGTGGTTTCTCTCATGTTGGTGTAGCGTCACTCCTAGATATTTGACGCATTTCTTTGATGTCAGCCGTGCCCCTGCACATTGGAACTCCATCCATTGTCTTTGACGTTTACCCTTCAGAATGATAGCTTAGGTCTTCTATGTCGCGAGTTCCAGTCCGTGATCTATCCATCCCGCGCTACTCCAGCACAGCGAGATCATCCGCAAAGGTGAAGGGAATACCTTCTCCGTATTCTTTAGATTATTATTATTATTCTTATTACACCAATCTACCTAGTTTCGTATATTGAATATTAACCAACACATTTTACACTTTAGGCAATTATATTTTGCTAAGCATGAAATATTTTAAATATTTCAATGTCAATATTTAATTCAACATGGAGTTGAAAAAAGAAGATAATCTGAAAATCCTTCTTGTTTTTTTTTTCGAAGTGCAAAATAAATGCTCTTACAGAGCCAAAATCAAAAAATCTTGAAGCAAATAAGCTGTGAGACTATATTGTTTCAGTCCCAACTTCAATTACGAAATAAGTAATATAAGAACCACAGAAATTAATTTTCAAAACAGAGCTTCTTAATTAAAAGTGGAATTAATAAGAGGACATCTGCTACAACGTCTACTAAGTTAGTTTAGAATAGACAGTACAAACAATGTTTGAATAAAAATGACGAACTTTCGATAAAGAATAAACATAAAAGAGAAAACTTTGCGATCAGTTGGAGATTAAACTATATCTCCCATCATTCATAGGGAATTTAGAATCAGTACTCAATACAAATCTTAAAATTTTTTTGCTAGTCCATGTTAAATAATTACATTATCTGTTATATTAAGTTCTTATACAAGATATTCTCAATAAAAGTTTTATTTGCTTATATTTTTGTTGTTGTTATAGGTATTATCCATCAAATCATCTTGGAAAACTATGCCTTCCCTGGACTTTTGATGATCGGTACTGACTCCCACACACCAAATGGCGGTGGTCTTGGTGGCCTCTGCATCGGTGTTGGAGGAGCTGATGCTGTTGATGTAATGGCAAACATCCCCTGGGAATTGAAATGTCCAAAAGTTATCGGTGTCAAACTCACTGGTAAGGAATTTTTAAATTTTCTTTGTTATTACTAAAGTCAAAATAAAATCAATGCATATAGTATAAAATATGTATTTAAATATTAAGGCATTTGTATAAGTAAAAAAAGCTAGAGAGACTTGGCAACGATTAAATTTCTGATTTTTGTTTAAGTATGTTTAGCTTTTTTTATCTAAGTAGCATAAATGATAGAGAAGACAATCACCGAACTTTAAATGGTATTTGACTTTGATTTTCCTACATAGGTGACTGGAATATTTCGACGTTTTTTCACTTTTTCTTTTGAGCTCAAGCATATTCAATCCCGTATGTTTTTAAGCCAGGATTAAGCCATTAGTAAAAGACTGATCAGAAAAATTAAACAGGATAATAAATAAATATAACATCACAACATTTAAAATAACCCATACACTGGGACTTTATATGGGGGAAACATCTATTACTTGAACTAAGCCTCTTTATCTGGGACATACAATGCAGCGAAGTCAAAATGCTAATCAAAGTGCTTTAAAAAAATATTAAAAATTAAATTGTATTCATTATTAAATATTTTAATTATGTAAATATATTTCAGGTAAACTTTCTGGTTGGACTTCCCCCAAGGACATCATTTTGAAGGTAGCTGACATTTTAACTGTCAAAGGTGGTACCGGAGCCATCATCGAATATCACGGTCCTGGATGTGAGTCGGTATCTTGTACTGGTATGGCAACTATCTGCAACATGGGTGCTGAAATTGGTGCTACTACATCTCTATTCCCCTTCAACAATAGAATGGCTGATTATCTGACTGCTACTCGAAGAGGAGACATCGCCAAAGAAGCTCAGAAATATAAGGAATCCTTACTATCACCTGACAAAGGTAAATAATAACAAATCCTGTATATCTCGTATTTACATATGCTAAATATCAACATCTTACCGAAAAAACATTAAGTTTCATATGCAAATCACAATTTCCACCGTCGTGATGCATTTTGTGATATTATTTTTCAAGTGAAACAAACAGAATGTGCAAACAGTAACGTTTTTTGTTCTGTTTTAATGCTAGTTTCTAAATAAGTGGATGCCTATAAATCTGGGCCTGGACAAAGGAATAGTTTTGACAGAATTTTGTGTGAATTTATATACTTGCATATTGTAGGTGCTGAATACGACGAACTCATCGAAATCAACCTCGACACCTTGGAACCACACGTCAACGGTCCGTTCACTCCTGATCTAGCCAGTCCAATCAGTAAACTTGGAGCTAACGCCAACAAGAACGGTTGGCCAGTAGACATCAAAGTTGGTTTGATCGGTTCCTGTACCAACAGCTCATACGAGGATATGGGAAGATGTGCCAGCATTGCCAAAGAAGCTATGAAACACGGCATCAAATCCAAAATCCCATTCAATGTCACTCCTGGATCAGAACAGATTCGTGCTACTATCGAAAGAGACGGAATTTCTAAGACCCTTACCGAATTTGGAGGCACTGTAAGTAGTTTAGATTGTTTAGATTAAATATTTATTTATATGTTACATATTTAGATTTTCTAATTTGGATTTGACTTTTAGGTACTAGCTAATGCTTGTGGACCTTGCATTGGTCAATGGGACAGAAGAGATGTTAAGAAAGGAGAGAAAAATACGATCGTAACATCATACAATCGTAACTTCACAGGACGTAATGATGCTAACCCCGCAACTCACTGCTTTGTTACATCGCCAGAACTTGTAACTGCCTTAAGTATTGCTGGAAGACTCGACTTCAACCCATTAACGGACTCACTCAAAGGTATTCATTGTTATTAAAAGGAAGTAAATAACTTACTGTTGCGTGGGGTATGAAACGACACTACCGATGAATTACTAAACAAATATTATACAAGGTGATGCTTTAGAATTATTCAAAACAACTTGTATCTTTTAAAATTCTGGAAATTGACAATATAACAAAAATTGTAAGTGATATTTACAGAATTCGATTAACTGTTCCCATTTTCATTTATTTTGTCGTTCTCGTACGAATTTGTTATTTGTTTCTGTTCAAGCATTAAAGTCGCCAATATTGCTTGAGGATCTTATAATATCAAGTGGTAGGTGATTAAAAATTTTCTTTCCAGTGTAAATAAATGATTTTTTAATTAATGTAGAAGTGGAAATTGGAATAACTTAAGTTAGATGAGTTAGATTTGTAATCTGTCCGAATATCCTCTTTATGTTTTTTAAAAATTAAGCACGCTATTTCAAGGATATATATGTAAGGGTATGATATATAAGTGTCAAGATACTATGTTTCCGGAATAAACGTCTGCACGATGTATCAAATTTGACCTTGTATAAATATCTGAGTGCTCTCTTTTGTAGCATAAAAAGACTGCTGAAATGATGAAGAGAACAGCTACCCCAAAAGGCAAATACCGTATCTCAAGTTAAATTCAATCAAGGTCACATACACTTTTTGCAATCTTGAAATCCAAGTGGTGTGCAACTGATTTGACAGCAAAGCAACCAATCTTTTTGCTTAAATACACAGTATGCTGCTTAAATTTAAGTTTATTATTCAATATAGAGACCTAAAAATTTGTTTACTGTGTCAGATTGACAAGAATTGACTTCAGAAGTAATTCTTAAAAGATGTTAATTGAGTTTTTGAAAAATTAAATGTCAAATGATTAACTTTGCACCACTCCAAGATTTTTAGCAAATCAATACTAATAATCTCATTCAGTACCTTAGAGTTCTTGTTTTGCCATAAAATTGTGGTATCATCTGCAAATATAGTAAACCGACCATTAATGTCGAGGTTAATTATGTCAATAAAATATATCGTTCATTGATTTATACAGGCTGGGATCTCTCTTTCAAGTAAGAATTGAACCACTTTATAGCAGTGCCTCTAAAATCATATATTTCCAATTTATTAAGAAGTATTTTGTGATTGAAAAATATAGTTTTTCCATGAATTCAAAGATGGCATAATATGTACTTTTTATTGACTGGAAACTGAATTGGAAGAAAGAAAGTAAATTGTGTTTTTGTAAGAAAGTCATCATTCTGATTTTTACCAATTTTTCTACAACCTTTGAAAGCTACGGTAACAAAGAGACGGGACTATAATTAGCAGATAAAACCCCCATTATACAGAGGAATAATCTTAGCAAATTTTAAACAATCACCAAAGTGACCTGTTGAAAACACGTGTTAATTGCTTTCGCTAAAACTCTCAGAACATTAGCCGGAAGATAATATAAAACTTTAGATGGGGTACCATCCCAACCTGCAGGCATAGGATTTTTAATGCTTTATATAATATTTTTTATTTCAGCCGAGTTAGTAGGATTCCATTTAAAAAATGCATTGGATCAGAAGAATGAATTTTTCCAGCGAGTTCTGGGCCTACCGAGCAGTAATATTTATTCAACGCACTGTGATCTAAGACTATATCAGTAATTTTGGGAACTTAGCTCTAAGATTATTAACTATAAGCCAATATTCATTTTGTTTGTTATTGGCATTTTCCATTCTAGATTTAAATGATACACATTTAGCTAATTTAGTAACCTTCCTAAATATATTTGGGGAAATAGAGAGAGATTGTAAGTTTTTGAGGAAAATTCTAATTCCCTTAGTATTATTCTTTTTTGAAATGCCAAATTAAAAATGGAGAGCAAAAAATATTATGCCAATCTTCCCGAGTACATAATGTGATAAACCTATCAAAATTACATTTGCTGAAAATCCTACATCGACTGGCTGTATAATGTGGATTCTTTAAGGGGAAATTCACATAGATCGGGATCATGATCTAAAGAAAAATAAGCAATGACTCTGTACCCGCCAGATCCGGATGAAGATTAGTACAAATAGAATCCAATATGCTGTTGTTATCTCTGGTTGGTTCGGTAACAAGCATTCTCATATTAAAACTATTAAGTAAATGTATAATGGTATGACTGTGTGATGAATCAGATAATCAATATTAAAGTCACCTGTCAAGATAATAAAAGCATTTTGTGGAATTTTTTCAAGCAAGTATTCCAATCTATGAAAAAATAACTGAATAATAGACTTACGTGGTCTGTACAAAGTGTTTCTAGAGGATATAAACTGTGCTCAGTTAAAAGTACAAGATCTGGCCAATCATTTTCGCTATGAAACACTTCTAGTTCCTCAACTTTATGACGTATAGAACATTATGTTGTATAAAATAATAAAAAACAATTTATTACTGATATTAGATTTAGTTACACTGGTATCGAGTTTATCACCTACTACACTGACAATATTATTTATGTTATTTTTGTGCCCTATATTGTCAAAGATTATATTTGATCTTGGTTGGGATATGATGATTTTAGAACATTTTAACTTGCTTTTAATGGCACAGGAAATATGATAATTTTTTCCGCACATCACACATACTATCGTTTTATTTGACTAAAGTATCTAACTTTCTAATCCACTATAAATATGTATAAATCCTCCCATGTCTTCGCTGTCTTGTTCTTTTTACTGTTTCGACAAGAACTGCCATATCTGATTTTATTTGTTTTACTTCTACTATGCCTTCGTCGGATTTGGTTCTCCATCCTTGAATGTTCCATGTCGTCGTAACGTATCGTCTATTTTATTGAGAGTATTTTATTAAACCAAATAATATTTTTAAAGGTTCTGATGGCAAGAGCTTCAAACTTAGTCCACCATTCGGGGACGAACTTCCCAGCAAAGGATTCGATCCCGGCCAGGACACATACGCAGCCCCAGTTGCCGATGGTTCCAACGTAAAGGTCGACGTTGATGTAAAATCTCAGAGGCTACAATTGTTGGAACCCTTCGATAAATGGGACGGAAAAGATTTGGATGACATGACCATTCTGATTAAAGTAAAAGGAAAATGCACAACCGATCACATTTCAGCTGCTGGACCTTGGTTGAAATATCGTGGTCATCTTGATAACATCTCAAATAACATGTTCATTACGTAAGTATCTATAATTGTAAAAAATACTCAGGTCTTTCTGTCCTTGATTTTTTGAGAGATCTGTTTCACACGATATTGTACAATAACTATAAGAAGTCATTTGATATCAAAATAATTTTACTGATTTTTTAACTAGTTTTTTGTGTATCCTGTAAAGTTACAACTAACTCCATTAGCGAATTAACACCATAAGCCTATGAGAAGTTAGTTATGTTTTTAATAAACATATATAATGTACGGTTTATAGCATCCTATACCTTCCCGTTCCCAGTCTTCATTCACGTTTATCGACCGTGATCTAATCTCCTGGTAGTAGATCTCTCTGACATTGCCTTTTGGACTCCATCAATCCATGTTTTCCTCGTTTTTTTTCGCTAAGGTGGCTGTCAATTCAATATTATCTTCGGTAGGTGGTGATCTGTCGTTCTCTGTACGTGCCCGTACCAAATAAGCTGTTTTTGCTGTATTTCTTGTATAATGGTGGTTGTTCCGTCTTATATACAAACAGATAAATACTTATGTATTTTTCATTTATTTTTTTCAGAGCTACAAACGCCGAGAACGGTGAACTAAACAAAATCAAGAACCAAACAAACGGCCAATGGGGTGCAGTACCAGACGTAGCGCGTGATTATAAAGCAAAAGGTATTAGATGGGTAACCATTGGAGATGAAAACTACGGAGAGGGTAGCTCCAGGGAGCACGCTGCTTTGGAACCAAGGCACTTGGGTGGACGTGCCATCATTGTTAAATCCTTCGCCCGTATTCACGAAACCAACCTTAAAAAACAGGGTATGTTACCTCTCACTTTTGCCAATGCTAGTGACTATGATAAGATCCAGCCCACAGATAAAATCAGCCTAAAAGATCTTAAAAATCTTACCCCAGGAAAACCAGTAGACTGCGAAATTAAGCATGCCGATGGTTCAGTTGATAAAATTAAACTAAATCACTCCATGAACGACCTTCAAATCAGTTGGTTTAGAGCTGGTAGTGCATTGAATCGTATGAAGGAAATCGCCGCAGGAAAGTGAAAAGTACATCAATAATTTTTAATTGTATTTAATATTATTTATACATGTAGGTAGAAACATCGTCATCGAACGGTTACATGTAAGCTGAAAACTGTGTTTGTTTATTATGTAAAAAGTATTTTTATGTAGATACTAAATATTCCTTCTAATAAATATAGACAATAATTCTTATTTATTCTAGTTTTTTTCTTTGTTACCTATTTCTATCTTCGTTCTGTGACAAACTGAGATCAGATACTATAAGACAGGCAAATCCACTATAAATGCCTCTAGTTGGAAGTATTAGAAAGACAATACTGGCAAAAGAAAGAGCTCCTTGCGCTTTCATTGACTCTAAGAGGGAGCATTCAATAATACCTCATTTGAATCCATAAACAGAGCATCAATAAAGAGGAACATTGGAGCCTCACTAATGCAATGGATTCAGTCAATGCTAAAAACCAGAATCATCACTGCTAATATTAGGGGAGTACTATTGCACCTGCTGTGGACTATGGTCGTCGATGACCTCCTAAGTAACTTGCATGATTCTGGTTTTACAACTCAATGTTACTCAGATGACCTAGTTGTTACAATTAGGGGCAAGCATGACCAGACTATATCTAGTCTCATGCAAACTGCTCTTAACGAAATTAAAAAAGGAGTACTTTGTACTCAGCACTCAGAGTACAGCAAAACGACTTTGATGCTATTCACAAGGAGACGTAAATACAATTTACAGGCTTCAATAATTATGACTGACATCACATTAGACTATTCCAAAGAAGTAAAATATTTGGCGGTAATCCTAGATCAAAAACTCACTTGGAATAGGCAAATTAAAATAAAATTTATCCAGAGCCTTGATGGAAAGTTTAACCTGCCGCAAGACATTTGGAAAGACTTGTGGCCTAACCTGAAAATGGCCCTCTGGCCATATAAAACGATTATTAGGCCCATTATTATATATGCATCAGTCGTGTGGTGGCCAAAAACACCAAACAACAGCTGCATAAAGAGCAGCGGCTAGCTTGTCTGGGAATTACAGGGACAATGTTAACATGCCACACTGCAGCTCTACATAAGGAGGGAGCCAGTGACGGCCACCTTAAAACTGCCACAGACACAAATAATAAAACCTGGAGATCTAGTTGGTCACCTAAAAAATCTTGGAAGAAATTTAATTTTAAGGACAGATGCCATGCCAGTCAAATATAACTTCGAAACACCCTTTGAAGTGGTCATAAAAACCACCAAATAGTTGAACCGAACCTCGAAGAAGGTTCACTCGTATGGTATACGGATGGATCTAAGATAGATTAAACTACTGGGTCCATTTTCAGTAAGGCAAGTATTTATTGTATCAGACAGCCTCACAAAAGAAGGGGCTAATACTCCAGCCTAGGGTCCAGAACCTTTTTGTGGACTATCGAAAAGCCACATCAGAGAAGAACTCTAGACTGGGAACTCAATCAACTATGATAAGCAAAAAGGCTGATAAAAGTGTCGCCTGCTGCAACAAAGCGCCTTCTCGAAATAAGTAAAGGTAAAGATATCAAAATGGTCACCGGCCTGCTCACTGGTCACTGCCCCCTGAGATATCATCTCAAAAAATGGGCAAACTGTCTGAACTTTTTAAAACAAATAACGGGCTGCGCCAGGGAGACTCTCTCGCCTGTATACTGTTCAATTTGACATATCGTAGCCTATTGTGATATCAACATTGTTGGGAGAATGGAAAACGCTGTATGAGAGAAGTATGTAGCACTAAAAGAAGCGTTTACAAAAATGGGTTTAACAATAAACACCAACAAAGCTAAGTTCATGAAAAGAAGCACGCAATCACAAATACTACAGCGACTTGTTTTAGAAAACGTCTTCTTCGAAGCAGTTAACGAATGTTTATATGTACCTGGAAGCTCCTTAAATCTTCAATTATATCCAGAAATAAAAAGGTAGAACGAGGCGAATCTATGGAGCAGCGAATGACAATGGAGTGTGGAAAAGATACAACTTCGAACTTTATACAATCAAAGATCAAAATTGTAGAAAGTGACATGTTTTAATTATTTTTTCATTAAAATTGGACGTTAACCTTTTAGAAAAAAATATTTTTGTTCCGACAAAAGGAGAAAATTGAGTTATTATTTAATAAATTAGAGGATTATTGCAGAATCTGTTTAATTAAAAATTGAAAAATACCTTCTGACTTTTCAAAGAATATGCGTTGATATAGAAATAATCTCATTTTATATGAAATCAATATCAATAATTTGACTGGTTTATTTATAAACAAATATTTTGGCAAAGAATTGGGTTCTAAGAAAAATTTAACGTTGTTAGCGTGTATGATTCAACTTGAAGTTATCTGCAATGTTGTAGTTAATATCTTTCTCCAACGGTAGATAATATCTGCGATCAACATCATCGCAAATTACGGCGATGTAACTGCCAACAACGCCATTCTTCGGGTAGCGATTTTATTGTCTGTTATCTGTACGTCGGTTTCATAAGCGCACTGACAGGGGTTTGATGAAACAAAGAACAGAATTGTTTGTAGTATTATTACTAGTGAAGGAGCTTTTACGTTTACTTTTTGTGAATTGAGTAATTTAGTTTAATTCAATTTGGTGACAAATAATAAATATTACTGATAGTAGTATAGTGAATCGTGTATCAAAAAGAAACTTTTTAAACTGAATAAACTATGGACTTGGAGATTACCATGAGGAGTTGGATGCAGATCATTATGAAAAATGGGTTTCAGATATTCTGTTAAAAATCGAACCAGGATCTGTTATGGTTATGGATAATGCTCCATATCACTGCCGGCGTGTAGAACAGTTATCAACCACTAAATGGAAAAAAGCAGAGATTGCAGATGGGTTTAGTAAAAAACATTAAATTCGATGAAACATTTTTAAAAATAGTTACTAAACTTAGCACGGTGTCATTAAGATAAATATATTAAATATGTAGTAGATGAAATGGCGCGAGAACGAGGCGTAATTGTTCGATTGCTGCCATACCATTGTGAATTAAACCCGATAGAACGTATGTGGGCTCAAATAATAATGAACAAGGAACAATGTTACTTTCAAATTCAATTATATAAAAAATCTGCTTAACAGTGTCTATCCATGTGATCTTTTGGCATCATAACCCTGGATGGGTCTTTGCCTGCCTAGCTATGTCCCATTCAGATCTCTCTTGGGCCCTCCTCCTCCATTGTCTTCCACGTCATCCAACCATCTCGTCCTCTGCCTTCCTTTTTTCCACCTTCCTACCAGCTTTCACTGTAACAACTTTGTCGTTTTCGTGTATTCTTGTCGTTGAACCTGTCCCAGCCATAACAGTCTTGACTTTTTAGAAATCTTACAATGGCACACCCTTCATTCAGTTCATTAACCTCGTCGTTTCTCCTGATTCTCCATGTGCCGTCTTCTTCTTGCACCGGGCCATATACTTTTCTCAGTTATCTTTCTCTCGAATGTCCTGAGTTGGGCTTTCTCTTTTTTCGTCATTACCCAGGTTTTACAACATAGGTTACTACGGGTCTAATCAAAGTTCTGTAGATAGTCATTTTTTAGTAAAAAACACAAAGCAATTAATTAATTCGGAAAACCATAGTTAACAGTGAATAAACTGAATGATCAAGATGATGGAGCCCTGAGGTAGATTTCTATTCAGTTTTTTAATCAATGTATCTATTTGCTTATATGCAATAACACTTTTATTTCCGATTACTACAGTTTGAATATTTATTAACTGTATATGTTATTGGACAACCTGTAGATTTACCAAAATTGGAAAATCAAGTTAATAAATATATCCCTAGTTTTCAAAATCCAAGAAATAAAATAAAAAAAAATATAAAATGTTGTAATGTTATTTCAGGTGTACGAGGAAAACGAGGAAATTTTTGTAAATATTTATTTTATTCTCACACATGAAAATTTCTTAAGAAAATAATAACTGTTACCTTGAAAACTACTATTTTCATAAAAATAAACATACTCCTACAAGTTATTATAAGTATATTGCATCAAAGTGTTTAAATGCTAATCCTTTCCGTTATTAATTTCATTAACCTATCTCAAAATGACAGCAAACAATTTCTTTGAGAGTAAATAATTTAGATCACACTTTCCAGTCAAGTACCCAAATTCAGTATAGATCAGTTTTTGGGTAAACAAAAATTGGAGAAATGAAAGCGATTTAAATACCAACATTAACTGGTTGCCATGACGTTAATACAAAAAGGACATTTAAAAGTTATAAAAAATATCTAAAGGTCTGCAAATATTAAAAAACAGGTGATAAATAATAAATAATAAAAGAAACAAGCTCTTGCTGCTAATATGTATTCCAACTATTGGTCAGCAATCTCACAATATGTAAATAGTAAAACATGGCTAGCTTGCCCATACTTTTAATCCAGAAACTGACCTAACAAAACTCTTAAGTCTTTTAAGTTGAGTTTTGAACTGCGTCGGCTCAACATAAATTGTATTTAACATAAGGAACTTCCACGTCTTCGCCAGTAGAATCGTTGCAACACAGTTCAAATACCAATGCTTTTACGTGAGGTTCAATTTTCTTCTTTGATACCCGTCTGACGACTTCTGACATTGAAAGACCAAAACGCTCTTGGGCTTTAGCTTTTGCCATAAAGAATGAATACAGCATACAAACGCCTTGGGACAACATCGTAATTTCAAGACCATGTTTCTCTTTGAAATATTCCAAAAATTCACTAAGTGTCATTTCTCCTTGAACATCGAAGCGATCCCAGAGTGTCCATTTGTTACCACAATATTCCATTTGTTGGGCTGCTATTGGTTCTGAGCAACTGAAGAAAGGCAGAGCAAGGTTTATGAAATTATTTTTGAATGGAGCTAACGATGTAACACTTCTGGCGAGTTTGTAGAGTTCCAAGCAAACCATTCCAGCGACAACTGAGGTTGTTGTTGCTATCGCGGGAATAATCTTACCTAAAAACAAATTATTATGTAAATCAATTATACTATGATACATTTAAGTGTAAAATACATAAAACCAATTAGCATCTACCAATTTTTTAACTTGTAAGCCATGAAAATTTTCCTAGTGAATGCTTAAGGTACTAGTACAGATTAGAAGACTAAAAGAATGCATATTTTGTTTTTCTCAGCTCCTTTATTAGATACGAACATGAATTTTTTTGAAATATTATCTTTATATATATATATATATATATATATATATATATTTGTTTTTAGTTCCGATGAATAGTCTGTTTTCTAGAGGCTAATGCTAAAATCTGTTTTCTAGAGGCTAAAATGAATTCAACTTAACGACCACTTACGGCCACGACTCCAGAATGGATGAAACAACAAAATAGCAGCTTACCCTGCATCACACAAAAATCACCAGGTTTTGACTTAACACGCAACACTTGGGCTATGCTGAACCGAATCAGAACCCAACACGGCAGATGCGGTTACATGATGCACAAATGGGGTATGACCATCCCCACTCTGTGACTGCGAACAACCACAAACCATCTGTCACATCACAGAAGTGTCCCACAAAATACTATCATGGCAGGTCAGAGGATTTCCTGATGGCGACTCCAGAGTCAATAGACTATATAAATAAGTTAGATCTTTGTTTGTAAACATATGTATTGTTTTATACAAAATATATATACATTTAAATGTCAATGTGTCAAGTTCCATACAATAAATAAATAAATAACCAATGATGTCCCGAACCGCTTCAAACCTTGTTCAGTTGTGAACCATTCTGCGTGACAGCTGGTGGATATAATCTTGTGTTCCGGGTAATATGAGTTACTTTTGCAAGTTCAAAGATGGATATTACTCCTATAAAGCTGGCAAAAGTAATCGCTCTTAATGAACACACGTCTATGACTGTGGGAGATAAGCTACGGCAGTTGGTATGGGAAAATCAAGTGTTTCAAGAATTTTAAGAACATTTCAAGATTCAGGATCATCGTTTCCACAAAGAAAAATAAAATGTGGGTGCAAACGGAAAACAGCTCCAAGAACTGATAAAATTCTAATAAGAAATAACATACTAAATACAAGAAAGACAAGCCCAGACCTTCAAAGGGATTTATTGGATTATGTTGTTGTAGTGAGTACCTCAACTGCACAGAATAAGCTTCTGGTAATTGACCAGAAGGCAAGAAAAGCGACGAAAAAACAATTTCTAACACTGAAAGGTATGAAAAATCGCTTAGCATGGGACAAAAATACTGATTATGACCTGTTGACGACTGAAAAAAAGTGATTTTCAGTGGCGAATCACATTTATTTGTGGAGGGATATAAATCAAGTTTTGTTAGACGAAGTGAAGGTGAATATCTGTGACAAGATCATATCCAACAGACTGTAAAGGAAGCTTAGTTACAACTAGTATAAATCCTGTTAATTGTTTTGAATGCGTTTGTGTTTGACCTTGCGCGTGCTATACATTCATTTCAATTAAAGAGAAGTGTTTATTTGGAGCTCTGTTGAGTTTATAAAGATTGTGTTAGAGCAGCAATTTAGGTAGAGTTAGAGGTATCTAAGGTAACTACTCAGATTCAGATACTAATATTATAGAAAATGAAGTAGATTCAGACTCATCCGAAGATGAGATGCTTCTTGAGGAAATTTTAGAATCGGATGGTTCAGCTGAAAATATAACTATAACAGAAAATGTTGATTTTTGGTAACCATGAGAGGATAATCAACTGAAATTTAAAAGTTTTTTTGTCTGTCTACTTCTGTAGGATGTGCCCAGGATGTAATGCTTAACACCCCGGCAATTCTATTTAAAAACACCATACATTGCAAGACTATAACTGAAAAATAGTTTGTTACTTTTTATAAAGAATATATACACTAGTCTGTAATAAAGTTCAACTTACATTTATGTTTGCATTTAAAATATGCTAATAAAATTTAAAAATAAATTCATCTGTGGCTTGTTTAACATGTTTTGTTCAGTTCTACCAAATACAAATTCTTTAGAGTAAATAGAAAAAAAGTTAGAGCAATTTTAAATAACGTTCTTAGAAATATTGGATTGATTAAACGGCCATGAAGACTTCAGTGTACTTTCATGTGTCAAACAGTGACACATAGTTCAGTAGGCATGTAATACATACCAACAACTTATATGACACTTAACTCGTCATTGTGTTGAACCACAAAGGGTTAAGAATGCTACATCTTCCAAAAATTGTCAATATTATTCTCAAGTATTTTTTACTTCTGACAGTATTCGAAATAATTATTAGATATGTTTAAAATATTAATAATGTCTATTTTTAAACTTATGCATTAAATGTAATTGTTCATATAAATGTAATTGTGTCAACTGCCATACAATAAATAAATAAATAACCAATGAATATGCATTGTACACATTACAACTTTATAGAAAATATAAACTTACCAGCAATAAGTTTTGATTTATGTCTATCAGCAGGTGGTATTTTGTAATTAGCTGCACGTAGATTTGAAGCAGCCACTATGAAGTCCATGTGGAAATTGGTGTCATCATCCTTTTCAAATTCTAAAGGAGTAAGACGTAGTCCACCTAGTTCTGCTACTGAAGGCAGTTCTTCTTTAATTTGGGAAACGCGATCCAAATCCACATTATTACCATTCATTGCCATTTGAGAATCGGTAACTGCTATCTTTACGCCAGATTTAGGGATAAATTCTGGAACCTAAAAAAGTAAAATGAAATCACAAAAAGCTAAACGCGCAAATTTTCAAACTATGAATATATACTCGTACTGTCCACATATTTCACTTTCTATATTTAGTATGTTCTTGCCGGAGGTTTCGAATTATATAAATCAAATCTTTCCTAAAACTGATGGGGATGACTTTAATGAAATGATAGGTTGTGCTACAAAAACTTTCAAGATCAAATGCAAGATACAAGTGTTACCTTGCCTAAGACAAGAATAGATTTTGGGAATATATTATCACAACATAATAAATTATCTTCTTAATATTCTTCTGAAGCTATTTTCATATGGCATCTTAATGCAATTTACTATTTTTGTTGGGAATAAGCCACAATTTTACTTTAAAATTAAGTTTATTTGACATATCGAACTCCATTTCAGTATTTTGAGAATGATTTCTAAAGTGGAAGTAAAAACATCAAATAAAATTAATTTTAAAGTAAAATTGTGGCTTATTCCCAACAAAAATGGAAAATAAATTATCTTCTAGTGTGGTTTACACTAAGCAAATAGATAATGAATTGAACATCTGAGTTTATTCAATTTTGGTTGGATTTATATTAAAAAAAAAAGAAACAAAAATACTTACATTGACTTGCTTAACAACTTCTGCAATTTGTTCTCTATTTCTACTAGTTGGTATACCATAAACTTCAGCCTTCAAATTAGCTGCAGCTATAACATAATCCAAGTGTAGCGGATCATTTACATCAAATGTTAGGGCTTCTGGACATCTCTTTGGTCCAGACCAGAACAACTGGCCTGTACTGGTTAATTGATCAGGTGGGAAGTTGAACAACAACTGCCTGATTTGGTTGGAATACTGTTCTTGCCAATGATTACGTGCCCATGCAATGCAATCATTTAAATCTTTAGGTCTCTCATCAACTAAGGCAGCCTTTACAGATTCCAGTACCTCCAAAGGTTGTACACCAGGTAGTTTAACAGTTCTATCAAGAAAATCGGGATCGGTTATATACAACGAAGCATTTTCAGCATTTTGTTTAAATAATCCTTCAAACATATCTCTCGCCCATTGTAGAGTATGCTCAATAGCATTAGGGAAATTCTTTAAGGTACAGATTGGAATGCTTTTCTCTGGGGGATCTTGAGAAGAACTATATGATTCAGAGAGGAAAGGCGCCACAACTTGAGTGTTTCCCTTAGTTCCTAGAGTTCCAGACTCTAGAAGAGGCTTGCGGTAGTAAACACATCTTCTGTCCATATAAATCCTAGCATCTACATTATCGAGTGCATTAGCAACTCCATCTAACTTTTCAAAGAAATCATCATTGTAGACATTTTCAGTTTCAGGTCCAACACGATTCTCATGTGCAACAACATTGATATCGGGATTCATCTTTTTAATGACCTAAAATAAAAAAAAGTGTTGTTTTATTTTTATCATGAAATATTTTACATGGAATGGTAGTCCTTAAAATGTTTATCTTGATTCCAACAGATATAGAAGTTAAAAAGTCAAGATCTAAGTGGGGCTTCTATCAGGTAAGCTGATTATTAACAGCTAGTGATAGTAAATGAGAGGGCTGTGAAGGTAAATAAATGATTGGTTGTTAGTAAGGATTTAATCATAATCACTGCAAAATTTAAATCACCTTGACATACTATAATACAATGGAGATATTATAAAGAGGAGATAGAAAAACAGAGATGAAGGGATGGGAGAGAAAGACAGAAAATCAACTCATATATTTTATATTGTTTGATGTTTGAATGCACTATTGGCAAAAACCAAGAAACAACTGCTTCTAACTAAAGTAGTATAAGACAATGATAAGAAAGTTGGTATAATGTCACACTAAAAATGATACAAATGTACTAATTGTAACAAACAACCATATGTTTACAAAACCAAATTATCATGCAATCTTTTGAAAATTCAGAATTATCATATTGGAATAAAAATTAGTATTTTTTTGTACTCACCTTTGCAGCTGTGACAGATTTTGGTTGTTGGACGTTATGTGGTCTGAAGAGGAACTGCCTGTTCAAATTAGATTTTTCAATTAAATCCATGTCAGTAACTGTAACTTCTCCTTGAGTTCCTACACCCATCATAGCAAAGTTCTTTAACAATTCACAACCAATAGCTCCAGCACCAACAATAAAATATTTCAATGATGCTAAAAAAGTATGAAAATATTAGATATTAAAAAAATTAATACATACTTTCAATGAAGTTGAAAAAAATTTTGAATGTTCTTTTTAAATAAAAATGATTAGCTAGGTCCATTCAATACACTAACTAAAGAAGAATCAATATTTTGCTTTTCCAAGTCCATTAACTTTTTAAGATATTCCATAATAGAATAATTTAGCCACTACCAAATCCTCCAATGAATTTCTTATAAATAGATAAAAGTTAAAAAAAAGCAAAAACATAAACATGAATTTCTCCCAAAGCATTTTTTTAGTGACTCAGTTTTTTTTTATTTTTAATATGTGGGAAATCCCATTACAAATTCAATATCTAATAATAAACATGACATTACACTTATTTACATTTAGAAATACGTCATTTTTTATATCCCTTGAGAATATAGCTCTTTTTTCTTAATGTTTTAACTTACAAAAAATTTTTGCAATCTGAAATACCTATATATTGTATAATGATTCATCTACAAATGATATCTGGTTTGCTTCCCATCTATATATTTGCAAGGAATATAAGTAACTAACTTGATAACTCCAAAAACTCACATAATTGCAAATATCACAAATTGTAATTACATTAATAATTATCACTTACAATGTGCACTGGTATCACTTACAACAACAATTCACTAATGCTATCAGCTTATATAAACAGAATATAATTTCTGGTGGAAAAAGTGCATTAGAGAAATTAAGCTGGACCACAATCAGAGTATGTGACACAATAATATTATATAAGTGGAATATACCACATTGCATGTCAATGAGTCAAGATTCTTAAAGTTAAATTTAAGATTCAAGTATTTAAGAAGGCCAGATAGTCTTAAGAATAAAACCTTTAATGAATAGGACAGGAGTAAAGAAAAAATGAGTTGTTTAAAGTTGTTATTGACTTTGCTTTCATAGATCTAATGCAAATTGAATTAATTTTTTTTGCAATTTACAGATAAAAATATGATTTTTTACATTATAATGATCACTTGACCTTTGCGTATGCCATTGATTTTTAGATTTATAATTGATGAGTTTAATTTTATTTTTCCACCACCAATTGATAATAAATACAGAAGTGCTTTATAAGAATGACAAGGCTAAGAATAATCAAGAAATGATTCTGACCATATGGATAGAGGAATCCTTGTAACTATAGTTATTATATCTACAATTCTACACACCTATCTTATTTTGGAATTCTTTTCCAAAAACAGCAACTTGGCCATCATATCTACTTCCAGTCGGGGCAGCTAATTCTTCAGTGATTTCCGATTTGTCTTGTGGTAAGCATTCTATGGCATCATAGTAGAACCATTGGAAAATAGGATGGAATTTTCCAGAACATGCCTTCATTACTTCTTGGGCTACAATACCACCAATGGTGGCATTTATGGGATTCAAATCTCCAGCTGATACCTATAACAAGTTCATTTCATTATGATCACAATGATTGTAATATATTTTTATATTTAGTTTTTTCCAATTTTAGAGATTGTGTTATAACCAAGGCCATTGACCCTCTTATGAATTTCAGTTTGCATCATATTGGTCATGATTTTGGTATAACTACTTTAAAAGAACCTGAGTCTAGAAATCTGATATATAACGAGTTTTACTATGATTTTACAAATGGGCAATTATAAGGATTTAAATATTTATTTATTATCTAGTAATTGGGTAAAATGTCTAGGCAATATTAGCATAAATGATGCAGATGGGTTGTTCTATAAGCTGCTATTTACTGGTATTGCCTATTTTATACCTTTAAAAAAATACCACATTTCTTCTTTTCAATTATCTGAAGTTTTCCCAGTTGTGTTCAGAATGTAATACGACTTTCAGATATTTGTTTTTCTAACTACATTAGAGGTCTGGATGCAAGACTAATGGAGAATATTAAGTATTTCTGGAAGTATATAAATGATAAATGATCCAACCATAGTCTACCCAACTTGTTTTATGGCAATTGACAGTCAAGAGATGGCAAAATTGTTTAAAGGTATTTTTTCAATCTGTCTATACTGACAATCAAAACACTTTGTACCCTCTTGAAAATAATGTTATGAATATTAGTAATAAGTGCAGAGAAATTTCAAAGCTAGAAATCTTTTAGGAAATTGCGGCTCTTCCAAATAAGCTTAAAAATGGTCCTGATGATATTCCTAACACGTTGCTAAAAAAAAATGTGTGTGCACTTCAACTTTTGCTAAAATTTGGAAAGAAAGCTGTTGTTCCAATTTTTAAAAACGGACAAAAAAAACATCTACTGCAGCATCTGTATCCATTCTACAATATCAAAATTATTCAATCATATGTAAGGAGCAACATGGCTTCTCCAAAAACAAATTACTTAAATTTGACTAATCTATGAACATTGAAATGAAACAACTTGATATTCTAAACAAAATTGAAAGCAGGAAGTTGACTGTTCAATTTACACAGATTTCTCTAAGGTGTTTGATCATGTTGATCAGGAAATACTGTATACTAAGTTGATTTGGTATGAGTTCGACCCAAACTTTGTTACTTACTAGAGAAGCTCTTTCACAGGTTATTGAAAGAGTTAATAGGTTATTTTTCTGAGGAAATTGTGGTCACATTATCTAGAGTTCCACAGGGGGGCCCTAGTTCTCCTCTCATATTTTATATTTTTGTGAATGATATAGTTACATTTTTTTTGTATAGCAACTTTGCGAAATTTGCTGCTGATCTCAAATTTTGGAGAACTGTTGAAAGTATTTCAGATCAGGAAATATATTTGAATATCAACAAATGCAATATTATAAGTTTCTCTAGGAAAACTACTAAATTTGAGTCAAGTTACTTTATTGATAACCAACCACTAAAATACACATTACAATCTGGGTGTAATTTTCATTTTTTGTAACAAAAATTGTTGGGCTTTTTTACTAGAAATTCTAGTTTTTTCTCTATTATAGCCACAAGAATGGTCTATTGTTCTTTGGTCAGGTCTTCGGCCATATGATCTTCTTATTTTCTAATACATTCTGATTCCTTGACAGAGAGAGATCATAGAGAGATCTATGAACTAGCCTGCTTTAAATGTGAGGAGAGTCTGTTTGGTTTAACTTTGATTTTTAAATTAATAAATAGTAGAATTGACTGTCCCTCTCTTGTTAGTAAGATTGGTCTTAGAGTACCATATTACCATGGTTTACCATGATACTTTTATTTTTGTTCATAACCCTGAATGTAGATGTATTTAATATGTCTCTCAATAAATATATAAATATTTATAGAAAACAGTTACTGATACCTTGGAGTGTGGAAATTTACCTTAATTATAATAATACTTTGTTTTTATTATAAATAGGTAATACTTTTTATATTTTTTTAACTTTAATGTTAATTTCCCATCTTTATAGTGATCTATCTTAGAATCATAGAATTAACTGCTGGCTAATTTTATATAATTTTAATTAATTTAATTTCATTTTATTGAAGTTGTCTTAAATGAATAAAATTTATAATTTTATAATAAAATAAATAAACTAACATAAAGCTTCAAACTATTTTGTGAAATAAATCTTACCTTAAAATTACAGCAACCAAGATTTTTATCAATTTTGCGATAAATCAAAATACATAATCCTTTTATTAATGGTATATATGTATTTAATATGTTTTAATATATTTATTTAATATTATTAGTATTCAATTAAAGGTATTGTTTCAAGATCAAAATATGATTGACTTAACAGGTTGAAATGTCAATTCGTCAGTTGGTAGTTCAAATTTCTTTAGTAGGTGGTGCTGCTAGGAGTTTAAATCTAAACTAACATAAAGCCTTAAATTATTTTCCTTATCCATATCTTACCATAAAATTTTAGTAACCAATATTATTAATTATATTAATATGTAATTAATATTTTTAGTATTATTAATTAAATGTACTGTTTCAAGAACAAAATATGATTGAAATGTCAGATGTTGGTAGTTCAAATTTCTTTCCTAGGTGGCGTAGTTATATTAAAGGGCAAACTGTTGACTTGTCATCCTAGCCTTTTACATAGATAGATACCTATAGTGACCCCTACAGTCATATACCCACAATCCACACCTTATATATTTTACAATCTTTTAATAGTGTTCAAATGTACAGCTGAAAGTTGTAAGCAAAACTTTATAAAACATAGTTTACAGATGTTGCACAAAATGGGTTTATAGAAATTAGGAGTAATTTTTGACATAAAAAAGTATAAACCTATGCAGCTTTAAATTTGTTACATTATTATGACTATAAATATTAAATTATTTTTAAGATAAGAGTGACCTGTGGAACCTGTGCTAAAAATAAAAAAAAATAGATAAGGAATTGGAAATATTTTTTGAATAAATATTAGTGTTGTTATATTCTCACTATGTCCAGTTCAAGCATATTTAATAATTCAGTATCTTCTTTATTAGATGTATTAGGCCTTGACTGTTCAGATTTCCTATATCTCTCTAGAATCTAGAATATTAAATGACTATTTTTTCATATTTTTTTGATTTCCATCCAATAAATACATCTCTTTATATTAAGCTACCTTTTCCAGTTCTAATTACACTCATTTACCTTATAGGAAAACATTCCTTCAGTAAAAGTCCTTGTAATCACATATAATAGAAATAAAACCTTGCAAGACAAACAGTTCTACTTCTCTGTATATCAAGATATTGATCTGGCTATCTTGAAAGTGCAGTTTTTATTTATTACTATCATCTCTACACTAGACTAATTCATTTGAAATAAGCGAATGAAAAACAATAAATTTATAGTATATATGACTAAGTATTCATGAAGCTAATGTATGCACTTCATAAATTTTCATGTTTTGTCTGTGAGCAGCCCAAACACAATTTATTTAGACATATAATGACCACCAATATGTCATAACTATTGAGTCCTATAAAATTTAAACATTAAGTTCCAAAGGATTGTTGTGCGCCTTTCATCTTAAAAAAAACACAATTTCATGTAGGTATGCACAGTCTGTAGTAAAAACATGCTGTGCATCAGTCTGGTGTATATGTTAAAAAGCTGTACAGATTTAATGGTTTAGTAGAACAGAAATCTATCCCAAAAATATCTTTCATCCCATTGCACTTAGTGTACAGAAAGACTTATTTTGCTCAAGGGTTTTCAATATCATATAAATAACAAAATATAACTTTTACTGGATTTATATTTTTCCAGTGCTACTCTATAGAGTGATGCTTAAATACTTGTAAGCCTTTGAGATGTGGTTATATAGATGACTACTACGAATAAGCTGTGTCAACAGAGTTAGAAATGAGGAGGTTGTTAGATGTCTCAACCAAACAACACAACTGGTCAATATAATAAAGAGGCACAAGCTGGAATATTTTGGTCATATTATGAGACACTCTAAAGAATATGAACTTTTACACCTGATCATTCTGGTAAGGTAAACGTTGTCCTAGTAGAACAACATCATGGCTGAAAAATCTAAGACAATAGTATGGAAAATCAACTACATCCTATTTAAAGCTGCTGTCAATACACGAATATGTTAGTCAATATGATAGCCAAAGATCAATAACAGTCATGCAACTAGAAGGATTTATTATAGAAATTCTCACAATCGAGAGAAACTTATTTTTATATAAAATAATAACTGATGAAATTTGAATGCAATTTGCACTTAAATCCCGCTACTGTACAAATAAGTTTAATGCAGCTTTGGAAATAAAAATGACTCCCAACATCTTTACCATTTGAATATATGCACCTTGATATGCTTTTAACCTACTTTTTTAAATATTAAAATTTTCTAGAATTGATACAGCACTAGTGCAGTAGGTATAACTCTTTTAAGCAAGTAATTTCAATAATTACATTACAATTACAAAGAGAAACACAAAATTAGCCAGACCTTATGGATACCCATCTAGAAGAGTTTACAGAAAAAGAATTTATTAATAGATACATTAATACTGATAAGGAATCAATGTGTGGAATAGTCTTACCTTGGCAAATGTTTCTAAGAGGTCTGAATTAACTTCTCCATCAGAATCACCCTTTGCAGCTAATGATTTTGCTAAATTAACAAATTCTGTAGCATCTTCGTTGTTCCATGGTTTAGGTAGCCTTCCAGTCTTCTCTACAAATTTATGTAAGGTGGTGAAAGCTAAATGAAGCTGCCCAGGAAAATCCATTTTTGAAAAATCAGTAATCGGTATTTCAGGATTTTCAAGAGAATCTTTAAATGATTTAAATTCCAGATGTTTAGGCATTTTAACTTGACTTACAATACCACCTCTAGTGTATTTAGAAAATTTGGTAGTATCACCAATACTAAAGGTGTATGGTCCTAATACTTTGATCTTGATTGGTTCACAGTTATTTAATTCAGTCATTCCCTGAACTTCTGAGAAGGTAACATAATCTCCATCCTCCATGCCATGCCTTGTATCATCAATGCAAGTGACTACACTTTCAACATCATTTGAAATATCTGCTATCATTGCAGATACTAAAGGTTCTCCATTTACATCAACAACAGTAAATGACTTTCCAAAATCACAAAATACTTGTGCAAAAAGGCCTTTTGTGTCTGCTATAATTAAAGCAATGTTTTTTTCATGTGTTATCTCGCTAATCCTTAATTGTTCTTCACGACTGCTTGTGGTTAAGACAACAGCACTGAACTTTAAGATGAAATCTTCATCAAGGGGCCCTGTATAAGATTTTGTGGGGACATAAGTGTTAAGTTCAGATAACTGCTTACAGCAAGCTTCTGCGCGGTTTTTGCCAATGTCCGCCTCTGTTAAATAAAATTGAGAGGACAAATCCTGAATAGTGCAAAGAGCCTCATCATGAAGGGTAACAGATTTAACACCACCAAGAATTACATTTTTAGCTACTTCTACTCCCAAACCACCCAAACCTGATATTAGAACATCACTATTTGCCATGCGGCGCATAGCATCGTGCCCTAAAACGTAAAGTTGTCTCGAGTAAAGTCCCTCATCAATATCACCGGTAGAAGATCCTGAAGCTTCATTGTTCGCCATTTCGAGGGTAGCAATCTTTGATTCAAGCTTCCGCTTTTTGGCTGGAGGATCGATGGAGTTGTCTGCTAAACTACCACTAGACATCGGACACAAAAAGACACAATTTTATGAGTCTGCTGTTATATGTAATCACATAAATAAATCATATATCACTTCAATTAACCGGCACTACATGTAAAAATTAATCTGAAAATGAATCAGAATGATGGGACAAAGGAAAGAAATGAACCACGCAAGTTCTCATGCGCACTGGAGTTTCTAAATAGCACCAACCTTATATTCCTAAAGTAACTGAATTGTTTGAATTATTTCAAACAAATTTTTAAAAAACAATGCACAAATTTTACGGTTTTAGTGACAGCATTAAGAATAACATATAATTTTGACAAGTACAAATATTTAATAAACAAAGAATGCTTTCTGAAAAATATTTTTTAAAACTATGTTAGAACATATGAGATGTTGGTGTTACTGATTACTAAAACTTCTCGTCCAATGATTTGAATAGAGGTGTTCTGAAGTCCAATGTATAATTGGGCTGGCTAATATAAACCAATCAAAATGCTAAACGTTTGATTCTAGCTCAAGAATTGGACCAATCAGAACTGTTAGCAATCAAAACATTTAAAATTTGAAGATGACAAATTATAATATTTCAAAATTTAACATAGATACTATTTTTTCCTAAAATACTCATACTGTCCTGAAGCTATTTTCTTGTGGCATCTTAATGAAACTACTATTTTCATTGGGAATAAGCCACAATATAAGTTTAAAATAAGTTTATTTTTGACGTTTCGATTTCCACTTAGGAAATCATTCTTATTTATTTATTATTCTTTTTAGATAAAAATAATACTTAGGTACATGTGGATATAAACAGAGTCTACGTACTTCAAGTTTTAATTTTTTATATCTAGAGCAGGGTTGCGAAACTTATTTGTATCTACTGTGACGCCCTTGGGACTTTGTCATTTTTTTACGACGCTCCCCAACCCAGCCACCAAAAATACTTACCAATTTTAGTACTAACCTAGTAATGGCTTACTACCAAAAAAATATTTAGCCTTTTATAACTTTTATTAGAAAATAAGAACAAAATCAAAACATAGGTAAGCATAAAAATAAACTAGCTGGCTAATGAGAAGGATGTGCTTGCTTGCTGGAAGTTAAGATACTGTCTCATTTATTTCTATACTTACCTCTATTCTTGACCTGGTGTAATTGTTCTTTATTACTGCAACTGCAGAAAAGCCAGTTTCCCACAAGTATGAAAGTCACAAATGGTTCTAAAATCTTAATACTGCAGTCTTTATTGCATGATAATCAAGGGAAACTTAGCTCCAAAATTCAAACTGTTTGTCCTTGTCGTATTAAAGCTTTAGTTTGAAAGAAGAGGACAATTCGACTAGTTGTTCTTCTTCCCCTGTTGAAAGGTTCGATGGTGTGGGCGACTGGAAAGGGTTTCCACTTCAATTTTTCTAGATCAATTAGAATTCTTTCAGTTTATCCGTTATAAAGTGTTTTGCCTCTCTTAGTTTGAACTTTAATCAAATGAAAGGCAGATATCGAGCACAGTTTATTTATTAAATCTTGCCCAATTACTTTCGCTCTTAGAGGATCTTCAGGGGCATTTCGTCAAATTTAAAAATATGTTGGCTCGCTCCAGTGGTGTTGCGTACGATTTTGAAATACTTATATATTGGAAAAATTTCCGCTATTCGAGGATACAATGATATTGGTTCCAGCGGCAATATTGTTGTAACACTCTGTAGAAGCATTCAACAAAACAATCACCTTCTTTATACCGATAATTGGTTTTCTTCATACTTCTTTTGAATGAGCTAGTTCAAAAGAAAATATATTGTCTAGGAACAGTCCGCTCAAACCATCTTTCTAGGTGTCTTTTATTGTCAGACAAAATCCTGAATACAAGAGGACTCGGATCGTTTCTGGAACTAGATTTAAAAACTGATTATGTACCTTGCAGAACTATCAAATGACACGACTTTCGTGCAGTATTGCTCATTTCAGACTTTTCCTCTGCCAAACCTCTTGATACAATTAGAATATAGGTATGGATACTGTAGATGTTCTGTGCTCCACAGCAATAAATTCATGGGCGAAGTAGATCTTATAAATTCACTAATAGGTCTATACAGAATCACAATTAGACCGAAGAAATATTATCATCGTTTTCATTTCATTTTATATAAAAATGGCAATTAAAAATTGTTGGCTTTTATATAGACGTGACTGCAATGATTTTGGTGTTCCAAAGAAAAACGAACTGTCTCTGTTTGAATTCAAGAGTCGCATATCCGAAAGCCTAATGAAGCAAGGCACTGACAAAGACAAAGGCAAAGACACTGACAGTTACCAAAAAATTAGGACGTCCCAGCAGGCCAGCAGTAGCTCTATTGATGATCTTCATGCAGGAAAAAAACACAAAAGTGCAGCTACAAAAATTATTGCTCAAAAGAATATTGGGCTGGATGAAATAGGGCATTGGCCCGTTGTGTACCTAAATGACCAATGAGAAGGTCACGTAGTCGATAAACCCGTCCCATTAGAAAGCGATGCAGGGACTGCTTTTCATCAGTTTTCTCTGTCGCACTGGGGGAACGTGTCTGTAGTGCGACGATCAGTCTATTTGTATTATATGTCTATGATTGATACTGCAGACCCACAATGTGGTTAGGTTATTTAAAAAATAAATTAAACACGAATTTTAAATCCACAAACAATTTATTGAACATCCATTGATGATTAACATGATTCAAATTATTAATGGAATAGATGGACTTCATGTTCACTACACAACTTTTGAAATTTCAGAATAAAATTGGATATGGCGACCCTTTCGAGCGATATTTACTATGCCCAGAGGTTCCTAATCTTTTTCGGTCTTTCTGATTTTCCATATTGTTTACGGGTATAGGGTTTTTAGCGATTAGATGATGTTTTCAAGAAAAAAAATCAAAGTTTCAGATTTTGTAGCACTTCATTTTAAATAATAAAATTGTTTCTGTATATAAAATAATAATAATAATAATAATATTTTCAATAAGTATAATAAAATTGCTAGTCTTAAAGGCGCGTTCCATTTTTTATTGGTTTGCCGTTTTATCAAATAATATTTCAGCTTTACTCACACACCTTCAAAAAACAATACAATTAGCAGCTATTCGTTATTGGTGTGACTAACTACTAACACACAGTCGTATCCAAAATTATTAGTTCACCAATAAAAATGTAAGAACTTAAAACTAGTTTTACTGATAAGACGATTAAAAACCTGTCCCAAATTTATTTGACTAATAGCAAGTTTTGGGTGTTTACTCAATTTATAATTGGTTTTGATTGGGACGAATCATATAGGCAGTTACTTATTTTGAGAATAATTTCATTTTTAACATGAAATCAGAAATTTTATAAATTTAGAGGGTTTTTATTAAGAAAATGTGATATGAAAATAAAACAAAACAATACATTTTTGTTAAAATAGTTAAGACACTCTTTAAATGCATATATTTTTGACAAATGTGTCACTCCTAACTAAATAAACAAATATTATGATCTGTGCTTATTATGGCCATGGCGTTCGTTGCGTCGTGGTTGCATCTACTATTGAACATACGATTCCCTCAAACGTATTTTGCAATTGAAACCGTTCATATTATAAATTGTTTGGATTCAGGTTGTTCTAGTGTTTTCAAATCGTTTATACAGCATTTAAGTGTCAAGTTTTGAGTCACCATTCCAATATATTATTTATGCACTTGCCATTATTCATTCTTGGAACATTGCCAGCTTAGCCGCCATTCTCAGTCCATTTTGTGTTGATCTTTCGTTTACCGATATTTTAGTGATGATGGGAGTCTCGGTTCCATACGCCATAACTAGCTAAAACACACTGGTCAAAAACTTACATTTTTATGAAATTGGGATACTACTTTTTTAACACGTTGGCTGCCGCAATAATTCCATATAAACTACGTGGATTCTAATGGCTTTGGTTGAGTTATTGGTAGTAGGTGTGAGTACTGTACGTTGGCACGGCATGTACTTTGGAAAACAAATAAACTGCCACCTATTGGTGTCAGCAGTTTCCCTCTAAATCGTTGTTAACTTTGACTGTTATTAATAAAGTGTTGTTTTGCTGGCGCAAAAGTAAAATATTTTACAGAATTGTATGTTATCAGAAAAATAAAGGATCCAAGGAAGAAGAAGCATAGGAAGAAGACGCATCTCCTGACTGAAGTACCTTAGAGAATGGTTTAACTGTAGTTCACTACAACTTTTCAGAGCAGCAGCCAACAAAGTGACCATAGCCGTTATGATATCCAACCTCCGATAGGAGATGGAACTTTAAGAAGAAGAAGAAAAATAAAGTATATAGTATTAAATAAGTATTGTTTTGCTGTATATGTCATACATATATTTATATATAAAGTATGAATGTATCATAGTATATATTATACGTCATTCACAAAAATGTGAAATGTATAAAAAAAATTGATAAAAACTTAACCTCGAAATTGTAAATATGATTGTTTTGGAAATGTGTCATATCCTATACCTTTCGACATTGTTATGTACCGTACCTTGGGACTGTCCCGAGGTACGGTACTGAAGTTTAATTTTTATTTTTAGATGATTAGAAGTAAAGAAGGAGTGAAGCTAGTTAGGTCGAGGGTACTGATATTGAAAGAGCAGCAGTTTTGCTTATGGAAAACAACTGGTCAATATGGCACGCTGCTGTGGAGTATAAAGTTTCGAAATTTACATTATCAAGACATCTAAAAATACACCTGAAAGAAGAAGAAGGTACACTGAAAAATATCTTCAACAAACTTCACAAATATACTATGTTTACAAGAAAACAATTTCGTATTTTAGAAAATGATTTTGTTAAGCGCAAAAATAAAGATCCTTAATCCTGGATTGAAAATGGTTTGGTAGGAAAAAAATGGTATTATGAATTCATGAGGATGCTCTTTCTCTGTGCAAACCATAGGCAACTCCCGTTCCACCAGTTTTAATAGGTACAATGTTTCCACCTTTTTTGCCAAACTCAAATGTTTGATGGATAGATAACATTTTACTCCAGAGAGGGTGTATCACATAAACGAAATTGAAATGTCAACTGTCCATAATCCGAGCAATGTCATAGCCATAAAAGAAATGAAAGAAGTAGTGACGCATGACATCAGGAGAAAGAGGCATCAACATAATAATCATCGCAGGCGTAAACAAAATATATTGGCTAAATCGTTTAGGACATAATGCTGCTAAAAAATGCATTCCAGGCATCGAATATCCGCAGATGTTTTCCGAAGTACGTACAAATTGTTGGCATTCAAGACAAAAAGTAAAAAGGGCAAAGAACTCGATGAAGGATACAAATTGTGGTATATAAGAAAATGCTGACATGCGTGTTCCTGTGGTTGAGTCACACTTTAAAGAGAGACTTTTCTGTAAGACAATTGCGAGAACTGAAACATCAGTCCACTGCTTTGGTTTCAAGAGCATCACCTTCTTTCAAGCCTTACTCGCCTTCAACATGGTAGCTCAGCTTGTAGCCAAATGTAAGAAAGCGTACACTGATCTTACCTGCAGTGGGTGATATAATTGATATGATTTGAATCGGTAGCTAAAGAATGTACCCTTTCAGACAATACTATCAGTTGTGTGGGGGAAATGTTCAGGTTTATTTTCCATTCAATTTGATGTAATACGATAGTAATGATGATACCAAATTGATATGGTATGTACGGTATATGAAAGAAACAAATGTATGTGAGGATTTGTCATTTTGCAGAAAAATATGTAAAAGTGAAAATAATATTAACTGGGAAAACTGTGTGCTTGTGTATACGGATGGTGTTCGAGCCATCTCTGGACAGTATAGAGGACTACAGCTCTCCTAAAAACAAGGCTTCCAGTGCTGATTGGACACATTTTCAATGATCATACATAGAGAGGCCTTAATAGCAATAAACATTACACCCGAATTAAGTTTTGTGATGCATAGCATTATATTATTATTAGTGCTAATATAATTAAATATAATTATGTTTTCTTTCCAATTGAAATCTTCGACTTCTTTAACTATAGCAGATCACATGTTATAACATTTCGCTTATCAGTATCTCGATTTTTCTTTGTCTCGTCTTTCGTGGCTCAGAAATGGTGTAGTACTATATTACCGACGAACGATTCCCCTTCATACCCACTCGACAAATATATTCGACACAAGAAATAATTTGTAACGTTTGTGCCCATACACATAATAGAAATAGACTAGGTAAGGCATGATTAGCTTTTATGAATACAGGTGAAACGGCAATATTCACTTTGAGTGGTCTAGCTATCTTTGTCTTCCTGTTGCGTTAAATTTATCAAAAATCAATCAAGAGTTAAACGTAACGCAGTCAAAAGGTTAGAGTAGTTAGTCTTAACACAGAGTATAGAAGCATGTGCGTAATGCGTAAGCGCTGCTAAAGAGAGATAGATAGACCACCGATCGAGTGCTCCGCCTTTCACTATTTGCTCATGATGACTGGTCTATTCTTATAATGTCTATGTTTTTGCCATAGGTCTTGCGTTATTTTTGTAAGACTAAAACTTTTTTGAGGGGGGGATAAATAGGTAGGTAGAGGTAGTTCAGTTTACCCCAATTAGCCTCTTCTACTCAAATCCGACACTTACCTTCACGCTGGTGTCCCCTGTAAACAGAACAACCCAACTGGAGATCCGGCATTCAACCCGGGTGGAAAGTTGGGTCGGGAATGACGAGAGCGGGTGAAATGCTGCTCCGAAAAGAGAATTTGGCATTGGGTTTACTACCCAAGCCTGTAAAAAATCTTTTGTTATGAGAGCTACAGAGAAAGAAACCGGACTGTCTAACGTACGACGAACTCGCAAACGAAATAAGGATAATGATTTTAAAATTTGGGATCCTACCTAAGTTAGTTAAGTTGACCCAACTAGCAGTGCAAAACGTAAGCTCATGCGTTAGAATTGATGGAGAAAACTCTTCGTTCTTTGACATTAATAATTCTCTAAGACAGGGGGACGCGCTGGCGTATCCCCTCTTTAATATTGCCCTGGAAAAGACAATCAGACAATTAAATATTAGAATGAATGGAACTATTTTTAATAGATCCGTGCAAATTCTCGCGTTCGCTGACGATATACTTATAGTGGGCAGAAGTATGAGAGACATGGTGCAGTGTTTTACAAGGCTTGCGGACGCGGCAAGTGAATTAGGGCTTGTGGTAAACGAGGAAAAAACCAAATATAGGGTGGTTTCTAAAAATCCCCAAAATATCCAACAGAGAATTCAAATTAACAACCACACCTTTGAGCAAGTCAAAGAATTCACATATCTTGGATCGCTAGTAAACGCAACAAACACGACAAGCGACGAAATAAAAAGACGCATAGCAATAGCAAACAGAACTGTTCACGGTCTCCAGAAACATTTAAAAAATAAAAATATGAAACGTGCAGTAAAGCTCAATATATACAAGACCTTAATAAGACCGGTTTTAATATATGGGGCTGAAACGTGGACCCTATCTCAAAATGATGAAAGACTTCTTGGTATTTTTGAGAGAAAAATTCTTAGAAAGATTTTTGGGACCGTAAATGAAAATGGGCTATGGCGTCGAGGATACAACTTTGAACTATATCAGTTATACACCGATCCAGATATTGTGAAATTCGTTAAAGTGCAGAGACTTATATGGGCTGGACACATTGCTAGGATTTCAGATCACGAATACACGAAGAGATTAACATCTTCAAAACCACATTGCACAAGAAGCAGAGGACGACCACGAAGGAGATGGATTGATGATGTCGAAGAAGACCTACAGATTCTAAGGGTCAGAAGATGGAGGGAAGTTGCCAGGAATCGACAGGAGTGGCGACTTCTTTGTGAGCAGGCCAAGATCCACAACGGATTGTCAAAACACTTATGATGATGATGAAAACTTTTTGCGACTTGTATCGGTTTTATTCTGAACATACGCCTTCTAACATTGAGGCGTTTTTGAAACAATCGATATAATTGTAAAGAAAGGTAATGGGGATTTGCGTTTATGTTTAGGACCAAGAAATTTAAATCGATAGTCGGGGCTCAAATACGAGGTTCAGCTTAACATTGAGCCAAAATTGGCTTTCATATTTTTCAAACATTGATTTATAACAAAGCTTTACTTTAATACCATTGGTTGAAAATTGTAGAAAATATACAGCACTTTCTATAAATGGTGTTTTACATTAATTTAGAAAACTACCATTGGGAAGCGCTGAGGAACTGTTATACGAGCGCTAATGCCGTTGCGTTGATGACGCGGAAAACAAGGCGCAAGTTATACGTGACTGTAGTTGCATCGCGTTGAGATCACTTTGTCCGCGTCGTCAGCGCTACGTATAACTTGATGCGTGCTATGTGCAACGCGACTGGCAGCGCTAGCAACGCTTGCCGTAGAGATAACATCGCCGACAGCAATGTCATGGCACTACCACGGATTAAATTATACGAACGACATTGCCAAGGTGGGTTCACATATGCGAGCCGAACTGTTTGCGAACTGCTCGTGAGCTGTTCGCGAAGAGTTCGTTGAAAATATGTTTATGTTCAGGCTATCCAATACCCTAAGTATCTAATAACAAACCAAGAATTAATTTACTTCGTTATTCTACATATTTCGGTATTTTGTTTACATTATCTGTTATTAATTTCTCTCGTTACTTTTAAATAAGCCGCGCTCGTTCAGCAATTTTGTTTAACCGAATGATCTCATCGCACACTTAGCAGAAACAATTTATAGTCTCGAACACCGTCCAAATTTAACTGCGAACATTCTTTGTGTTCGTCCCAAAAACCGACAGGCTGTGGTTCCTGACGAGCAACGAACGAACAGCTCGCAAGCGGTTTGTCCCGTCGTACAAATTAACGAATATATCGTTCACAAACGGTTCGCGAACAGTTTTGCTCGCATATGTGTACCCGCCTTTAAGGTGGGTTCACATATGCGAGCCGAACTGTTTGCGAACTGCTCGTGAGCTGTTCGCGAATAGTTCGTTGAAAATATGTTTATGTTCAGGCTATCCAATACCCTAAGTATCTAATAACAAACCGAGAATTAATTTACTTCGTTATTCTAAACATTTCGGTATTTTGTTTACATTATCTGTTATTAATTTCTTTCGTTACTTTTGAATAAGCCGCGCTCGTTCAGCAATTTTGTTTAACCGAATGATCTCATCGCACACTTAGCAGAAACAATTTATAGTCTCGAACACCGTCCAAATTTAACTGCAAACATTCTTTGTGTTCGTCCCAAAAACCGACAGGCTGTGGTTCCTGACGAGCAACGAACGAACAGCTCGCAAGCGGTTCGTCCCGTCGTACAAATTAACGAATATAGAGTTCACAAACGGTTCGCGAACAGTTCTGCTCGCATATGTGTACCCGCCTTTACACGTGTTATTGATATACTGATAGCGTGACAACGTGATCTCAACGCAACGTAACTACAGTCACGTATAACTTGGAAATTATGCAGCCTGTTTTCCGCGACGGCATTATCGCTCATATAACAGCTCCTTTAGACAAACATGCTGGGGTATTAGACCAATAAGTAGATCAGCAGTACCGCAAGAGATAAGGGCTTGTGGCGCAGTGTTACTCATTCATAGATCTCTAGCGGAAGAGCGGGTACACTAAACTGTAGTATCAAAGACCATAAAATAATGAATAAGCATAGTTTCAGAAACCAAAAATGCCGACAGGAACACACATACATGCCTACACACATAAGTAACTGGGAGATAAGGAGAGAATGAAAAAGGTTTCGTTAATATTGTTTACAATTGAATTGCATGATATTAAAAATTAAAAATAAACATTTTTGAATTCTAATCTTTGTATTATCATATATACAAAAATATTTTTACATTCTTTTTATTTGTTGTTTTCTATTCTTTCTGCTATGCTTACAAGTGACTTAAAAGATAGAGAAAAGAAATACAATTTAATTCTCAATTAAACGTATTTCTATATATTCAATTTCGTAGATAAATATAAGCTACACGTAATAAGTGACCTTGTAATTTTTATTTTAACACTATTATAGGTATCTCCCTATGCTGTAAATATTATTGAAAGTTCGTTAATTGGTTAAACGTCAGGCTCATTGTTCATCTTCATCATTGAGTGAAATCATACTGCCAAATATTTCTGAGTTCTTTGGTTTGCTGTCCTGTCGAGCTATGGAAAATCTTCGTTGATAGTCTTTCTTATTTGCGTCATTGGCTTCTTGAGATCTGTAAAAAATAACAAATAAAAATAGTAATTCGAAATCGTAAGCGACGTTTTTCAAGAAAATGTACTATGTATTAGGTTTTTACTTTAGTTGTCGTATGTGATTTGTGCTTAGGATAAAACAAACAGGACTATTGTACTTTTATCGGTATAATTCTACACTCAAATTATATACATACTCGTGGAACAAGATTAAATGTTCATTTCCGTATAAAATGGTCGTGTATGATGTTTTGCCGATAAGATATTAATTTAAGTAAATACTTTAGTGCACTTAAAAGTTTATATATTTATTAAAAAACAAAAATATTTAGAGATGTTCTTTATATAGATTACTCTGAAGGAAATCGAAACCATCAGAGCCATCGATCGCTCCAATCAAAGTCCTGCAGGCGAACTTCTAGCATGGTAAGGCAGATTTGGTAGAATTTAGTGTCACCATGGGAAAGTTCTATGTAGGTTTGATACAAGAGACCTGACTTATAAGAGCAAAATAGGAGGTGTATCGGGCATTGGTGGAGAGCTCATATATAGCTCATCGGCAGAATGTAGCAGGCTTTGGTTGTAAATGCTAAAAGAAGAAGTCAGTAACAAGAATATACAAACAATAGCAAAGTAATAAGAAGTCGGAGACACATCATCAAGAATTATACACAATACATATGCAACACACAATACACAAACATATACCTGCTGTTGCCTACAATATCGAGGTCAGGTAAGTCAAACGTCAACTTTTGAAAAACATAGCCTACTAACAATTTGTTGGATATACATTAATTTGGTAAACGTCAAACATTAGGTAGTTAGTTAAAAATGCAATTTTTATTGCAATGAATTGTAGCTTAATTCCATATAAACCTTTATATTTAATTCCATAAATTATAAATTTTAATTTGTTAGAAAAAAGTTTTACATAATAAAATGATACAATTTAATCACTATCGCTATTACTACAATCTAGTACCTACTTTTCACCGTTTTTTACGTGAGTTTCTTCATCAGAATATCGTGTTTGTACTCGACGGTTTTTAGCACCATTCGTTTTATCTTCCACTGAATTATGTCTGCGATGAGTTTTAGTCTGAACGAAACTATAAAAAAAAAACAAATATGTAGGTAATTTAATCAAGTAAAAACTACAGAAATTCTATAAAACTAAGCGTTACAGCCTGTAAAATATAATAATAAAGCCCTAACATATTTCTTACTATTAGTACAAAGTACGCCTCTGTACTATATTTTTTTACCATATATTATAATATATTAATTTACCAGAAGAAATTCAAGTTTTCGTTAAATGTCTTTTTAAAGTTTCTATTAGGTACTTCATAAATCACTCAAATTTTTATTACATCAGACTTTTTCATAGACAAGAATAAGATTATGGGTACAAAAAAAAATAATTAAATCGACCCTTTTACACACCTACACATAAATCAGACTTTTTTTTATTATACAATACACGAAGTGCAAATTCGAGATGTTAGTAATATAGGTAAAATTTCCTTTTATGGTTATAAGAAATAATTTAAACTATACACGTCTATTTTTTAACATTCTCACTAAAAGGTGTTAAAAAAGCTATTGAATTTACAAACTATAAAGCCATAAAAAGATCGTAAAATCTCCTCTCGTTTTGAAAGTCCCTATGTTATAATAACAATTCGCCATAATACTTCCTCGTCCTAAGTTAGGACAATATCACGCGCTGTGCATATAAACACTCTCTCGTCCTTAGGAAAAGAATCAGTAAGAAACTTGAAAATGCACACATATAGGGAAGTTAAGGGTGCTAAAAAATTTAAGTACTTAGGATTCATAATCTCAAGGAACGGAATAACTAAGCAAGAGATTACCAGCAGATTAGTACAGAAGAGAATATATTGGTACTTGGTGTAATGATTTACGGAGCAGAGAATTGGGTAATGAAACGAAACAGGTCCAAAATTACAGCAACCGAAATGGAATCCATTAGAAGACGCTGTAGAATAACAACACTGGATCATATTAGAAATAAGGAAATAAAAAGAGAATTTGCAGTAAAACAAGAGATACTAAGCTACATTAAAGAAAAACGTTTAATTTGGTACGACCACGTGACAAGAGCAGGTTATACAAGGTGGATATTAAAGACTTCAGATTGCAGCTCAATAGGAAAGAGGTAGACTCCGAAAGTTATGGACGGAGTAAGTAGACGAGGTTATGGAAAGACAAGACCGTAGAGATGGAAAATGGCAGGATAGAAAGGACTGAAGACGTTGGCTGAACACGTTTATGGTGGTAAAATCCAGTTTACTGTGGAACTGAAAGAAAATGAACAACTACCATTTTTAGATGTGTTAATAATAAAAAAGGAGGACGACACATAGGACACACAGTATATCCATATTGCACTTGCCATTGACAATTACAAGTGAGACATTGCCGAAACGTCGCTAAAATAATGGTTTTTCTCAAAACCAAAATTATAAAATTATTCAACGCGGGGTCAAACCCGGAAAACAACAGAAAGCACATAACTCCCGAGGAAATTTCAAGTGTAACATAAAAAATATATTTATAATCAGCTAATAAATTTAAATTTGTAAATTAAGGATGTAAAAATATAGTTTCACATGGCAGCTCTAATTATTAGATACCTAATCTTTATCAAATTCCAACAGTACAATGAAATACATACATTTTAGATAAGAAAATGCAATTAATTGTAGTAACATACCTGTTGCCAATTTGGTGTTTATTTAATTCCTTTATTATAGATTCTGGAATTTTCTAAAAAAAAATAATATTTAATCAGCATATATATAAACTGAATTTTATTATAAAAACATAGTAGTTTTGAGTTTTTCTTGTTTCTTAATTTAACTGAAGTTCTAATTTAGGCTAATGTCTACACAATAGGGATACAACTACTATAAACGAATCAGAAATAAAACAAATACTTTAGTTAGACAAATAAAAAGGGAACACTGGCAGAGCTTCTCAAAACAGATGGAACACGACTTCTACGAAAAAGAAAATTCGTTCATCTCTTTTCTTTGAAGAAAGGAGATGAACGAACTAATAAAAAGAAACACATCCAGAAGAGCAGAGTATTTTCAATCCCTACTTGCTAAAGGTGACGATAATGAACTACCAACACCAGCAATGACGAAAACTAAACGAAGAAATAAACATTGAGGAGGGAGAGGTAAAGGAAGCATTATCATCATCATCTTTGGCTTGACAACTCTCGGTGGAGCCTGGCCGGCTCTAAGGGCATATCACACCTTGAGACCATTCACAGGGCATGGTCTCATTTTGCCAGACGAGAAGTAAACGTTTATGCATTGCTTATACCAAGGATCAGATCAGGATCAAAAATAGAAAATCACTAGAAGGAGACAGAATACCAAATAAACTCCTAAAGTATAGAGGAGCTGATCTGATTAAACAACTATTAAAACTAATCCAAAAAATAATAAAACAAAACAGAATACTACAAGAATGAAGATCAAGCATTCGAACCCGGAAAATTATAGACGAATTAATTTATTAAACACAACACTAAAATTAACAACCAAAGTGATTACAAATAAACTGAATGAAATTATAGCACTATCAGACGAACAACAAGGTAGAAAAGATCACGCACCGACGCTATATTTATAAGGCAAGTGCAAGACGAAATAATAAAAAAGTAAGAACTAAAAAAGGATACCAAAGGCAAAAAAAAAACAACTTAAAATAATCTGCTATGCAGACGATGCCATACTAATGTCTCAAAGTGAAGATTTGCAACGTATGCTGCACCAATTATAATTGCCAGAAAATTTAACATGTTAATTAATATCTAGGCATCACACTAGCTAGCTACATAAAGCTCTAAACAGAAGCTGAAGATCAAGTGAATAGAGTAAACATAGCCGCAAGTTGCCTGAATGAAATAATATGGAGAAATAAAAATTAGGGAAAAAAAAAAGGTAGAATTTACACAACAGTCATCAGAACAATAATGACATATGCAGCAGAGACACGAGCTGAAACAAAGAGAACAAAAATATTGTTAGAAATGGCAGAGATGAAAACTATTAGAAAAATCGATCTATGGGACAGAGCTAGAAGTACAGATATGCGACGTAGATGTAAAGTGGAGAACATCAAGGACTGGGTAAGAAATAGAAGAGTAGAATGAAACGATCATATAAACCAAATGACAATAAATAGAGTAGTAAAAACGACAAGAGACGGTTCCCCAATAGGAAGACGATCAGTAGGAAGACCACAAAAGCAATGGAACTTACTGGAGGCACATTAAAAACAAACAGAATGATGTCTACATAAAAAGAAGAGGAATAAAAAGAAAAAGAAGAAGATGCAGAAGAAGCAAAAGAAGAAGGAGAAGTCTACACAGGGAAAAACTAAATACCTCTTAAAAGCCTAAATTGCGACTGTTGAATGTAGACATCTTACAGTAGTAGATACTCCCAAAATAATTTCGGCAGATAACGACGAGCGTCTAATTGTCGCCCATATACTGGTTTTCTTCAAAATGATGTACTTGATTGTCCGGAAGATATAAGTTCCACATGCTTAGAGCGTGTTGATAGGAACTCTGTTCTGCAATGCATCTTATCACAGAGGCCTTATTAAACTCATTGCAACGATGAGTAATTTCCGAAATTTTTTTTTCGAAAGTCGACACATTTAGAAAATATTGATATTATAAATTTTTTTATAGAAAAAAAAAAAAAATATGGAATTTATGCATTATATGCCAGAGATGCAAAAAATGCATTTTGTACATATTCTGGTTCTAATTATACCAACTACAATTATTGTAGATAATATTTTTATTCCATTAGAAAATATATATTTTAAATATAATTATATTATCCGAAGCCTTACCGAAGACTTTTCAGTTACTGAGTTCGTCCATATATTGGCAATGTCACCAGCAGAATTTAAGACCTCCGCAGAATACGCCGGTCTAGCTGGAATTAAAGGAGATCTGCAACATATTCTAAAATAAATACATGGATTGTCAGGAAAAACGTCCATTAGAAAGTTTCTTTCAAACTGAACTCAGCGCAACAAAAACAAGCGTAATTCGAGAATTTCTAATGGAAGCTTTAACAATTGAAAAAAATTTAATTCAACATATTTGATAGCATGTATTGCGAGAAGCTGTCATAAAAGTCGTGCAAATCAAAATTGAAGGTGTAAGAACCAAAAGGATCTAAGTGCCGTTATGTTCGTTTGGAGATATTCAACGTTAAAGTTAATTGCTTATTGTAAAATCTGTAAAGATATTTTATTTATGATGCTTAAAAAAAAGCGCATAATATATTAAAGTGTTTAATTACGTTTCACATTATATTGTTACATGCTTGATTTAAAAAAAGTCACTTAGACCTCTTTGCTTCTTTTTTTTTTAGATTTTTTTTAGAAAACGATAATTTTCCTAATAAGAAAACTTTATTGCAATAGTAAACATTATAAAAAATATAAATTATCATAGTCAGAGTAGATGTCAAGATCATCATTTTTTTGTTGGACATTTTCCTCCATTTTAGTTTCCGTCGTCGGCTTACTTTCCGTTACATTTTTTTTTCTTTTTGAGTTGATGGGATATTTTGGTAAAATCTATGATGAACTGGGGGAATAAAAGGCAACAGTTGAATAAGATTTTCCCATTTAGCATATGGAATTTCCAAAACGGCTCTATACAGGGGTTGGTTTAAATTTTCCAGAGATAAATTCCAAAGAACACTTTTCAGATTGGAAAGCAAGGCAATTATTGGGATGCCTCGTTGTATGGAACACAAGGAAAAAAAGTTTTCATGTCTGTACTTAAACCACACGATTTCTTGCAATTTTATTGGTCGCTTTTCCATGTCTTTTTTGGATCACACATGAACCTATGAAGGTAATCAAACTCGAGAAAATCATTTTGTTCCATTTAATATACTTGAAACTTTTTGGAAGTTTTTATTATTAAATCTGTAAAATGTTCTGGCATATAAATGTTTAAGGATTTAAGCTTTCTTTTTTTCTCGATTCTAGCAAAAGAACAGTCGCATTCCATATACGAATGTCCTGGCTCAAAAAATTTATGGTGTATTCTTTTCAAAGTAGTACTTTGAACCCAAAACATAAACAATTTAGCAATGTTCTTATTTTTATTTTGACTACCACATTGCTCACTGTAGCAAATCAGTTCTTCGACAGTTGGTGGCAAATCTTTTATGTACTGAAAAAAATATATAATTAATAATAAACAATGACTAAGTAAGGTGTAGCTTTACCTTAATAAGACATGCTCCAATTTCTTGGGATACTCGTTGGCCAATGGTCTCATTCCATACATACATAAAGGATATTCCACTAATAAGATCATGGACACAAAAGTTGTATGTCCATAACTGACGTAGATAGTAAACTTTATTTGTTGAAAGTAGCGGAGTTGGAAGAGTTTTCTGTAGATCAAAACACACTACACTAACTTTTTCTGGATTTGTTTTTCCATGTTTTATGTCTAATTTTTGCCATTTTTTACACCCTCGACTTTCCTTTGATGGAGTTCTAATTCGGCTTTGCTTTTAGCCAACATTTCCAAATCGATAGAATTTTGTATTATAGTATTCAATCGGTCACATGTATGACACGTATCAGAATAAGGCTTGTGGAATTTTAGATTAAACTCTGTACAGAAAATTTTTCTGTAATATGATTACTTAACAGGAATTCTGTTTGTTTCTTTGCACCAATCTATATACATTAAGTGCATTTTTTTGCATGATATGCAGTTGATGTTAAATAACATAAATACCGTAGGAAAAATATATAGCTTGAAGAGAAATGCTGAAAAAACTAAATGCATGGCAATAAAAAAAACGCACTTTTAAGAATACAACTGCAAGTAGATAATGCTCCAATCGATCAAGTGAAAACATTTAAATACTTGGGAATGATGATGAATGACCAATGGGATCCTCAACAAGAAATAAAATGCCGTACCGAGCAAGCAAGACAAGCTTTTATCAAATTTAAACCGCTACTATGTAACCGCAATCTTTTCTTCAATCTCTGCTACAGGATGGTTAAATGCTATGTATGGTCCATATTGTTATACGGCATGGAAACATGGACGTTAAGAGTACCTTCCATTAATAAGTTGGAGGCCTGTGAAATGTGGACGCTGCGAAGAATGTTCCGCATACCATGGACAGATAGGGTGAGAAACGAGGAAGTCTTAAGAAAGGCAAATACTGAGAGTGAACTACTCAATTTGATCAAGGTACGAAAAATTGGATACCTCGGCCATATTCTGAGAAAAAAATACGAAATCCCTCAACTAATCATCCAGGGAAAGATTGAAGGCAAGAGAGGAGTAGGTCGCAAACAAATGTCGTGGCTATCGAACATAAAGAATTGGCCTTAAGATCATTCGCCAACGCACTATAGGTGCGCGGCACTATAAGAAGAAGAGCATTTTTTTTTATATTTAAATCCTCTGGAAGATAACTTAAATTATTATTCTAAGTCCTCGAATAATGGATCTTATAACGAGAAAACATTTTTATGCGATTTATGACATCATTGCGAATATTCGGGCAAATTTTGTTCGAAGGAGTGTGAGATCCTCGTTTGTCAGGTAATATTAATATCTTCAGAAGTTTTTTTTGGCAAACAATTCGGATCTTCTGTTGGATATGTCAAATGTACCAAGTGAATACTCCTTGCATACTCTAAAATTTATAAGACGTAATATTGTGGCAAAATTTTTATGCGAAACTTCCCCACGATTAGGTCGTTTTACATCCGTTTTATTTATACAAGATTTTAAATACTACGTTTGCAAATCATACGTTTGTATTTCATAAAACTTGGCGAAAGATTTATTCTCTGTGGTTCAGATATTTTGTCATATTCATATCTACAACGATCGTCAATATGGCTTTAATACCTTTTTTGTAATCTTTTTTTCTTTACTAGTCACATACTCATTGCCACTTAGTCTGGCCTGCTTTCTTTGCTGCTTTTTCCATTTATCCATATCCTTCTTCATTTTTCTCGTATTTTTGGGATAATTGTAATAAAAAGCAAGCATTATTATTACTGTTTGTCAGCACTATCAAAATAACATACCATGAATACCACTAGTAGAAGGTATATTCTCTGTCCCACCAATTTCCGATGCAACATATTCTGTAGATTAATCGCAATCCTCGGGTGGATAGTATTAATTATTCTCGTCTGCTTCGAAGGGTTGTCTTCACTATTATCCGAATCTAAGTTATAGCTTACTCCCCCTACAATATTTTAGGTTAGGTTTTAATTTGTATTAAAAAAATTATATAAATATATATGATTTAATTAAATATCTCTATTATTTAAAATTACAAATTTACCTGATGCAATTCTCTTTTCTCTAGTCATGCTTAAACACTACAAACTTAATACTTTATTTCGCAAACTACACTAAAACTTGCAAAAGCAACGTGGATAATAATCAACAACAAATACTGGTAAAAATCAGCAGCATAACGATCTAAGCGCACTTGTATCCCTTTGCCACTACTGAAAATAGAACATCTGTAAACCTAATTTTTCTCCCTACCAAGAGATAGCGCAAAACGTTTAAAAATCAATTAGATAGTTTTTCTAGCAAGTAATGTTTAGTTTTAACTTTCGATATCTGCGCTTAACTCATTTTTTTAACAAATGTCACTTAGACCCTTTTGGTTTTTACCCCTTATTATTGGGACATTATTCCACGTAGTACAAAGGTAAAATTACAATTTTTGGTTTTAATTACAAAAACAGTAAAAACTTCTACTGCCATTAAAAACTTGTGATGAGAAAGCTGTCGGCGCGATGAATGCCGCGTTTGCTCACTCCGGGCAAAAAGCTTAACTGTGAGACCACTTCAGAGCAATGTTTGACGCTATTTAAGTGTAATCCGAAGGAGTTTCTACGTCTTTTCGTAACCATTGACGAAACATGAATCGATTGGTATAGTCCAGGGACCAAGAAACAATCGAAACAGTGGCAGCACCAGGCGAACGTGCTCCGAAGGAGGCGAAGACTGTCCTATCGGCTGGAAAGGTGATGGCCACCGTTTTCTGGGATTCACAAGTGGTGATCTACGTCGACTACCTGTAGAATGGTAAAACGGTCACAGGGCTCTTTTTCTTTTTCTTCTAATGGCGCTACAACTCTTTGTGAGTCTTGGCCTGCTTAAAAATGTTCTTCCATTCTGCCCTGTCGGATACTTTCCTTCGCCACTGCCTGATGTTCATGGTTTTAAGATCCCTCTCTACGTCGTCTGTCCATCTTTTACGGGGCCTTCCTCTTGTTCTGTTTTCTTGGGCTTCCATCTCTGGACTATTGGAGATTGGGTAACCAACCCCAATGGTCACATAGCTCTACTACGCCGAATTATTGGGCTGATTCGACGCCGAATTGCAAAAAAATGACCTTATTGAGCGAAGAAAAAAGTTCTGTTCCACCATAACAACGAACCCGCTTATACCGGTGCCGTCGCGATGGCAAAATTGGTCGAATTGGGCTAAGAACTGTTGCCCTATCTACCATATTCTCTAGATTTGGCCCCGTGTGACTTGTTTTTGTTTTTAAACTTGGAAAAGGCGCTCGCCTGACACAAATTTAAGTCGAAACAGCAGGTCATCGCCGCCATGGATGCCTACTTTGCAGAACTCGAGAAAACGTATTTTCCAGACAGGTTAAAGAAGTTGGAGCCACGCTGGGTTAAGTGTGTCGAGCTAAAAGTAGACTATGTAGAGAAATAAATCGCCACTTCTCCAAAATTTTCGTTTTTCTTTTGTAGGTTGAGTACATATCGGACTGCCCTAGTATACATCAGAAACAAGATCGGATACAGCTACAACACAAATCATAAAGAAAACGGTAATGAGAAAATATAAGAAGAAATCGTAATGTACAAGATATACAAAAATGGATACTAAACGAAGAAAAAAGAATGAAATAATCTCATAAGTGAAATAGATGAGACCAAAGTTATCAAAATAGCTACACTCCACATGGTAGCAGAAATATCAGGTGACAACGCAAAGATAGGGTAACGACCTTTCATTGAGGTCCAACATCAAGATATCAATCCTATAATGAACATGCAACATTAATTTTGGCTGGTTTTAACAAGTTGGTTCAAGTTGTAACGATGTGCATCTCCATCTATCGCCACGTCCCGTCAACGCTTTCTACACACACTCCCAGCGCTGAGTTCCATTTCCATCGAAGCGCGCTGGATTAGATGTAAGACCGACAACCGTATAAAAAAGCGTACGCCGCAAGAGAGAATCGAGAAAAGCCAAGAAAGGAAGAAGACCTGAAAGGTACAGACCAATATTCCTACTGGAATGACTTGGAAAAATCTTAGAAAAAATCATCTACAAGAGGCTGATGAAGCATGCATAAAGACGAAGAGTGATCTAGGAAGACCAATTCGGATTCAGATCAGGAAGGAACTGTAAACGACAACTTGTAAGAGTCGTCAGTGATACCAAAATACGTTTCAACAGAAAACAGAAAACAGGAATGGCGATAGTCGACATAGAAAAAGCCTACTACACGATCTGGAAAAAGCCCTTGTCTACAAAATGGACAGAGCTAGATTACCCTACTATTTAGTTAATATTTGTGACTCATATTTAACTAATAGAACTATTCAAGTTTCAGCTGACCAAAAGATGTCCAGGATGCAAGAAGTCTATGAGGGGATGCCTCAAGGCAGTGTACACTATCGCCCATTTTGTATATTTTTGTTTCAGACTTACCTACCGTCGCTAGAACCAGCACAGCTTTATACGCAGAAAAAGGACAATCAAATATAAGGTACTGTTTGATATTTTATAAAGATAACATCGTTGTGTTAATTTATTTAAATCCAAATTTGAAATTTATGAATTTAGCGATTAATTTTCTCAGCACGGTTTCAATTAAAAATATTGTTCTCCGCTTAATTTTTTATACAGCTTTATTCAAAACACTGCACGAAAGATTACTTACGAGTTGACTTCCTCCAGTTTTTTTAGTAGTCTTTCATTTTCTCTACAAACAACTTCATGATCTCTCTGCAGTAAATCTCTTGAAGTGAAAAGCTCAGCATTATCTTTGCGAAGGGCTTCATTTTCTTGCATATATAGCCGTACTAACTCGGCCAATTGAGGTCCTTCCAAATCAGCGAGCTCTTCTAAGTTGACTTGAGGAGGCGTTTGAAGAATTCTTTTTTCGACTATAAGTGATAAGAACAAAATTAACAATTAATGGTGCATCGATAGCTAATTATATAATCCCATTCAAATTGGAAATAAGTTACCTTACTTACGGTGTTCATTATACTTATGCATAGTAAGCGCGTAGAAGTCTACACTTACCTGATGACGCATCGCTTAAAGTTGTCCCAGAATAAGCATTTAGTGCTGACCTTAAATGTTGATTTTCGCTTTGAAGAGTGCTTACTTCTCGTTTTAAACTTAATATTAGAGCTTCTCTAGGGTCCTACAAACAAGTAAACATGATATGAGTGTTTAAATTTTAAATCGAATAAAAATTTAGGGCTTAAAAATAAAAAAAGTAGTTTTCTCTTTTCTTTAAAAATCGACTAATTCCGAGTTTTACGAAAATGGGTTAACTTTTTCAGTAACAGCGTCCTTCTACAAGGAGACGAACTTATTAAGTAGGTATCATATTGCTATAAAGTGCAAACCACCCAAGAACTTTTTATAGAAGATCATTAAAAACGTATGGAATTTTGTGAAACTATGAAATAAATCGAATGAGAACAATAACTTTTTAAAAAAATGTTTTGTTTTCCAATGAATCTTCATTCACAATCCATAAACGCCAGAACCCATCTGCCGCAAGTGAATACTGAAACTAAACTGACCAGTGCCGCATAGCTGTTCTTAACTAAATATAGAACTCGCAAACGAATGCTGTAAACTTGAACTTTGAAAGTAGAGTTCTTTTTTATATAGGAACACCGGCCTTAAGGCGGGTTTTCACGCTACATCTTATTGTACGTTTTGTTGGATAGGATAAATCCTATACATTAAAACGTGGTATGTAAACAGCAAAACGTACGTCTTGTCGAATCGAAAAGAAATTCAAGGCTCCAAGGTCAGATTCCAGAAGTGATGGGAGAAGCATAGTTTTACGAGAACTGATAGGATAAAACGTTACGTGAAAATACATGTTCAGACAAGTCGTCCGATCTTGACTCAGTTGACGATATTCGCGGGGAATTTATTGAATTGTATAAAAGTTTTCCTTGTTTAGACAAGTGAAAAATAAAAACTATAGTGAGCGTAATAAAATCTATCTCTACCTATTTATAACTAATAAACAAATAGTAGTTTAGCCTTAGTTAGTAGTAGTTCTGTTTTAAAACCAAGTAGATTGCATTACAGGTTTCAGGAATTATTTGGCTTAAAGCTGGTTTGGATATTATGGTTGTGAACTCCAAGTCCTTGAGGCTGCGTCCTGTTGCCAGATATCTGAGAGTTGCTGTGAGTCTTTCATGGGGTGTAATGGCTTTTCTCATGCAGTTATCTTGTTTCAATAGGTATGGTGTTACCAACTCTAGCAATTGAGAATAGGCTGAGGTAACTGTTGCGTAACAACAATATCTAATATTTTTATTTTATTTTTGTATCATATCATTATATCACACTGTATATTAGTTTAAGATTTATAAAATTCTCTGTACCATCCAATAATCTGTACGGCTCCGATAACTTGCATTCAAATAACCTTCTAGACATAAGCTTCTAAAATCGCCAAAGAATCATAACAATGAAAGGATTAGTAATTCCAAATTATCGGTTTGTCATTTGAAATTTCCCAATATTAACGAAAGTTACCCTTCTCAGGTAATAATAAAATGAAAGTCGAAGGTATTTTAAATGTAAACATATCCGTTAGATACGTCGAGGGGGTCAGGGGGAGATTTCTTAATGTTAAGAAACGATTACGAGCCGAGTGATTGAAATCAGTTTTGTATCAGTCCGAATCCAGCATCTACTCGCGCCAACCGCACTTCAGAAGGTTTAACACAGTCGGGATATTAATAAGTTTACTCAGTTCGTGTCAATATTGTATCACTGACAAGTTATCTAGTTTTATAGTTTCATAAAGTTTAGTTTCATAAATCAGCTATCGTAAGCAAGTTATCGGCGTCCAAAATTGTTGTAATTGTTTAAATAGACTTGTTAAAACGTTCTTTTCGAAATTTTCATTTGTCCCAGTTTTCTGGGTGGTCCTTCAAAGAAGTAAAGTGAACCTATTTCCCTAAGTACAAAACTTGTTCCCCAAGGGAAACAACCAGCGACCTATGACTGGTGCGCGAAATAAAGACATCAGGACAAGGTGTAAGGACAGAAACACCTGCATCTTCGCTCAGTGTCCATTCGCAAATAATTGCGCCAGTCATCTGGTTCGCCTCTCAGTTCTTTTAGTAACGAGACGTGGGAATACTGGTTTCTTTTCAGAGGCCACTTTCTTGACCATCTTGTCTTTTCCCTCTTTATCCGCTTTTTCCTCAGTCGTGGTATCGTTATAGTTGAAAAAGTAAAAGAAAGCAGCCGTGTTTCCTCCATAATAAAAAAAAATCTCTAAACAAACTTCACACAACTCAAGACTCTGAATTAGAAATGAGGTAGAAAACGGAAGGAAAAACGTAGTGTGTATACATTGGACAAAACGTACATTTTGTCGTACGTTTTATATGACCCACAAAACGTATAAGAAAACCTAGGGTGAAAACCGGCCTTTATATAGGAGACATTTTTTATTGTCTAAGGCGCCAAACAATTTCAGGGCCGATTTTTTTGACCCTATATATATGGACCCTAAGGTTCAGATTAAGATTTTGTATTTTAGTATAAGTGGGTACAATCGGACCTTGTGAATGTAGAAGACTAGAGTGGGAAAATAAGATTTAGATTCGAAGGAGGGCATCGTGAGTAAAGTATCTAATAACAATAATATTCCTTTTTTATTTTAATATTCTGCAGCATATGACATTGTGAAAAAACATTGTGTTTTTTATAGATTAATAATAAAGTAAAAAAATGTATAACTTCACTCACCATTACCACAATGGGTTTCGTTCGAATTTTTTTCGCCCTGGCTGCATATCGGAGCGTGTTGAGCGTTTCATGAATATTTGACTTGGCGGGTGATATGCATGCTATCTATAATAAACAGATCATTAAAAATTAAATTTTTATGTAAACTACATTACATTTGTCTTTTCAGTATTATTGTATATGACTTTAGAGGAAGATTTAACTATTTAAACGCTTTATTTTATTTTAACGGTAATATTAATATAAAGAAAGCGAACTCGAATGTGTCCTTAAAAAGTTCAAATATCGCCGCTATGGACTACTTAAGTCTGACGTCACAATGGGCGGGGATTTTAAAAACATTTCCAAACATTACTAATTTGTGTGTATTTGTCCCATAAGACGTTGGAAATATTGGTTTTTTAATTGTTTGAATAATAAATAAGGACTTTTGGTTAGGAACATTCATTCTGTGCAATTGGTATTATTTATTGTTCGTGAATTTGTGAGGTGAGAATATCAAAGATATTTACTATGAATGTTCATATTTTAAGGTTGTGTTATTGTATGATTAAAACTTTAATTATTTTTTTACTGTATTTCTTAATATTTGTATTTGTAAATAAATGAATAAATCATGGAATTTATTTACGAAGTTGAAAAGTATTTAAATTAATGTTTCATTCTTTTTTTGTTGCCAGTTATTTTATCCTGTTAAATACTAAAGATATTCGTTTTCTCATAGTTTAAGTTGTAATATAACATTATGTGGAAACATTTCTATCAAATTGCCATAATGAGTGTTCAAAAAGATGTTTTTTGAATGTTGTCATAGTTTTTGAGTTTATTTTTTAGATCTGGGCATATAAAGGCTAGTAAATAAGTGCTGAAATATCCAGTATTACTGAATTTTTTAGTAATAACAACAAAACTACTATTAAATATTTAAACTAAGAGAAAACAAATATATTTAGTCTTTTAAGGGAAAAAATCACAAGCACTTAAAAAAGATTAAAACAATAATTAAAATATTTTTTAAATTGGTAAATAAATTCAATGATTTATTAAATAATTTTGTAATAACTGAGATAAAAAACAACAACAAAATAACTTGAAATACGGTAAAAAATAATTAAAGTTTTAATCAAACCATAACATAACCTTAAAATATCAACTATCATAGTAAATATCTTAATCCATTGATATTCTTACCTCACAATTTCACGAACAACAAATATACCAATCGCACAGAGTGAATGTTCATGACCAAAAGTCCTTATTTATTCTTCAACCAATTAAAGAAAAAACCAATATTTCCAACTTTTTATGAGACAAATACACACGAACTAGAAATGTTTGGAAAGGTTTTTAATATCCATGCTCATTGTGACTTAAGAGCTTAGGTAGTCCATTGTCCAAAAAACAAAAACATTACCGATGCTTCAAATTTGTTCTTTGAAACTGGCCTAATACCTTTTATGCAACATAAAAAAATTATCTAGGAAAAAAGGATCTCTTGTATAATGAATTAATAGTTTTTTAAATATGTATATTTCTTTGCTTTGTTATTAACCCTTTCTTTACCAGCAACGTATATATACGATTTGGGGAAAAGTACCACTGTTCCCAGTGACGTATATATACGTTCTCGAGTGAAAACGTTTTTAATACCATGCCGTTTGTATACAGCATCACATTTTTTTTTGCACTTCTACCAGCCCCATTGCCGCATCTATCCGACATTGTTACAGTGCCATCAGCCCCAATCCCGTATTGGTACGTTCGAACATGCATTGTGATGAACCCACTGCTGTATTGATATGGCAGCTTCTGATACACGGCGTTTCGGTAACTGCCGGGTATGGTCGAGTTTTTGGTCTATTTTTAGCATGCGTCTTGTACCGCAAATATCACGTTAGCACGGACTACGCAGTATTCTGCTGTTACTGTTGCAGTACAAATGTATTGTGAAATTTCAAGAAAATGTCTGATTCGAGAAAAAGAAGGCGCTCATGCGATACAGGTGGTTTGTGTGGACTAACGCAAAAAGAATATGATGATATACTGGTTTTTGTAGAAAGTGAAAGCGATTATGTATCAGATAGCGATGATTCAGAAGAAGAGGAGATTGTTAATATTATTTATGGGAATGATGAAGCTATTTCTGAAAATGAGGGTACTGATAAGGACAAAGTCGAAAATGTGGTTGCAAATACATTGAGAAATGAAAGCAAAAGAGCTTTAGCGGATGATTTTAGTATACAGTGGGATAAACAGCAATTTGTTCCTGTCGTGTACGAGTTTGATGACACAAATTCAGATGCCCATTTACACAATATTGAGAATCCTGCCAGGGAAATAGATTGTTTTCTTTCCTTTCTTAATGCAGGTACCGTTAATTTAATTATACATGAAACAAATAATTTTGCTGCAGCGGAAGTTTGCAAAAATAAAAAGATTGCTTAGTCGCCACTTACAGAAAATGAATTTTTTACATTTATCGCTGTGCTATTGCTCGCAGCACGTCATAGAAAAGCCAAACTTACAGAAAATTGGTCGACAAACGATTTGTTATATACACCTATATTTCTAGTGTAATGTCCCGGAATCGCTTTCAGTCTATACTGAGAATGTTACACTTCGATGAAAATGCTGATCAACCTCAAGCGGATTCTTATTACAGGGTGCGAGGCGTTTTTTGCAGGTAAAAGACTTATTTGCTAATAATTTTACGCCATTACAAAATCTGGTAATCGACGAAAGTTTGGTTATATTCAAAGGACGGCTGCAGTTTAAACAGTTTATAAGAACCAAACGCCACCGATTTGGAATAAAATTGTTTTTTCTGTGTGACTGTAAAACGGGTTATGTGTTAGACTTTATCGTTTATGTAGGTAAAAACACCGAAATAAATCATTATGAGGATACCGGCCTCTCAGGATCTGTGGTTGCCACTCTTATGAAACCCTACTTGGGCAAAGATCACTCGCTTTTTACTGATAATTGGTACCCGTCTTCTAGTTTGTCAAGTTACCTATTTGACCATAAAACTAACTCTTGTGGAACATTCAGGGTCAACAGAAAATACATGCCTAATTTAGCAGAAAAACTACAAAAAGGTGCAACTTCCTCAATGTCGAGTTGCAATATGTTGGCCCTAAAATGGAAGGATCGAAGAGAGGTCACTATGCTTATTACAATGCACCAAGACAAAATGGTAGAATTGGCTAAAAAAGACAGAAAGACAAACGAATTCATTAAAAAACCAGCTTGTGTAATAGATTATAATATGAATATGGGAGCAGTGGACAGGACTGACCTGTTACTAAGTTCCACAGAAAGCGTCAGGAAAACCGTCAAATGGTATAAAAAAAGCTCTTCTTTCACATATTGGACCTTTCTATTCTAAATGCACATGCAATATACCTTACACAACAGCCAGAGAAAACACCATTGGCCCAGTTTCACTTGAATCTTATTCGTCAGCTTCTAGACAGGTATGTGGATCTAATCTTGAAATTACCTTGTTACAATGAGATGTTATTTTTAGGTATCATTTACCAAAACATACAGCTGTAGTGCCTGTGCGAAACGTTTTTCGTCTTGTAGGTAGACATTTTCCTGATATTGTCCCCAACAACAAAGTTCGTAGATGCACTGTTTGCTCAACAACAAAGACTCTAGCAAAGAAACGGCGCGAATCAAGGTACATGTGTCGGGAGTGTTACGTGGGTACTGCGCACATCCTTGCTTTGGCATTTACCATACCCAGGAACAATTCTAATGACTAGTTTCGTATTCATTTCATATTTAGTTTATAGTTAGTTATTAAAAATACTTTCGTTTTATATTTTTTTGAACATTAAAGAGTATTTTCTGAGTTTTTCTTTGCATTTAATGAGCAACCGTATATATACGTCGCTGGTACTGCTGGCACTTCAAAAACCCTGGGAACGGTGGCACTGCGTCGCTGATCAGGTCTGGTAAAGAAAGGGTTAATGTACATAAATTTTATAAAATGTAAATATATCTATTTAATAATTCGGGGACATAAGTTAAAGGGTAAGGAAGTGATGAAGAAAATAATACTCAACATATTAAAACAATATTTTTTTATTTGGTCGTACAGTTATAATAAGCAAAGTTCCGCGAAAAGATCACGTGGTTTCGAATTAAATTTCATTTATAAAAAACTAGCAACTATTGTATTATTATGACAACTTCGGAAAAATTCCCGAATTCTTTAAAGAACAGGACAAAATTCTTATAGATCGCTTGTCTAGATATCCTGCGCTATATGAGGCCTCTAGTACAAAGATAATGTGGTGTGAGATAAAATATAACTAGAAATTGTTGTTTCATATTTATGAAAAACATTCATAATCACATTTTTATTTTATGTGTGTTCGATTAATTGATTTCTGTTACCAATGGACATGTCCTTGTCTACTACAGTAGTAGTCCTTAAATTCCTCTCATGTTCTAAAGCGAGTTCCAATACAGAGCGAGTTTCTTAACAAATTATGCAAACAACAACGCGCTATAATTAACAACTCGGGGTTTAATCGCAAAAGGTGTAAACAATGTTCTGAAAGGGATTTTCTACAGTTCTTTGTGCTCTACAACAAAGGATAATTTTAGTGCTAATCACTTTAACGTTTCACAGCCATATAGTAATGCAGCTTTTAGATGTCTGTTTAGGATTTTTATTGCATTTAATTAATCTGTTGATTACCTAAATTAAATTAACCAACAGATTAAATAAATTTATTTACATTAAATTAAAATAAAAATTTAAAAATAGCATCAATACAAATATAATATTTGACATGCGTTTACTGCACAAATCAAAATCTCATAGATAACTATTCTCTAACCACAAATTCAGCTATTTATCACACACCCTAATGAAATGGAATACAAAATAAAAAAATTGTATTTACCATAAGCGTTACACCATTGCCTGCTAAAGAATCTGCCAATAATTTGGTTAATTTGGAATCTCTATAAGGAATATGACCTTTATTTCTTTTGGTATCACTTAGTGATGAAATACAATATCCTAAAATAAAAAATATTTGTCATAAATAATATTTTTAAAATTCTCTATAAAACAATTGTCTATAAAACAATTTATTTTACAATTTCAAATTGTTTTAGATTGAAAAAATATAGGAGTAATCTCTTCTATATTTTTTTTTGAATTTTATTGACCACATCATATCTCTTCATTCTCACACTGCTTTTCAAAGGGTATTTCAAGTATTTTAATAGTAGTATCTTTATTAATACTTAGAAAATATTCAGCTTGGTACAATATTTGTTTTAGATATACAGATATAAAGACTTGCAATGAATTATGCTTTTACCACAAACTCTAAGTTGATCAAGCGCTACTGATCACTTTATTTTTATTTTGCGCTGGCACCTTGTAACTTAGATCTCTTCTTTACGGCTTCTGCATACTTTTACACAAAAATGCTGTTAGACATTTTACTTCAAGCCTTTATCGGCCGGAGTAGAGCGCACAACGCCACTCTAGAACCACGTTCCTCAATCGAAGTTTCCTGCTCGAACTTTTCTTCTTCTTCTTCGCGCGACTAGGATTACTCCTGTTTGTCTGTCTCTTATTCTGTTTCAGTCTTTGTTGACTGTACATTATCTTTCCACCTTTTTGGCGGCCTTTCAACGGGTCTTCTGCTATACGGCTTGTTGTTTTTACAGATGTTCGCTAATCTATCTGGTCCCATTCGGTTTACATGTTCGTTCCAGTTTTTTTTTCTTGTTTTTATCCACCTGTTAATATTTTGAATTTTGCATTGTTCGCGTATAATACTTCTGTTGGTTTGTCTGTCTCTTAATAATATGCCCGCTATTGATCCTAATACTTTCATTTCGATATTGTTGATTTGTTGTTTCGTCTTTCTTGTATCGGTCCTTGTCTCCGCTGCATATATTAGGATTGGTCTTACTGTTGTCTTGTATACTTTCATTTTGCTTTCTCTGTCAGATATTTGTTTCTCCATATGGTTTCTCGGAGGCAACCACTTACTCTTGTTGCTTTTGATGCTTGCCTTGTGGACTCTGTTCTTATATCCCTGTTACTAGTGATCTCTACTCCTAGGTAATTGAATTTCATTACTTGTTCTACAATTTTGCCGCCTATTTCTAGTTTGCATCTTTCCTGTTAGAACTCCAAACTAAAAATGACTTAATTATTTTTCCTGCGACTATGAAAATTTCAGTAACCTTAGTTATTTTTGTGGGAAACCTGGTCTATTTATCTGAGACGTAAAAGTGCTTTTACTTTAATTTAACTTTAAATTAGATGGAAAGAAATTCGTGGGACAAGAAAGATCTTGATCACTTGACGTTGATCTCCTAGGGGCATCTGGCGGTATAATTACTAATAACAATTAGATTGTTTATACTTGGTTAAAAATCTTAAACACGGTTCTAAAGTGTTAAAGCAAAACCTTTTATGATATACAGAGGGAATAAAAAATGCTACAAGGTAACAACATATCACGGCACATTATTGTGATTTTAAGAATAATACAACAAAAAACGAACAGTAAGCATACAAAGAATATAATTTGATATAAAAGAATAATTTTTGAACCGCTACAGTTTTTGTTTGAAAATTTTGATGTGGATATTGCCAAGTAACGATGACTTAATAGGACAGTAATACATATTATATTATAACTACATAATATAACTTTGGATATATTTTTCTACAAACATAAATAAAAACTTACCCGAAATTATACCACCGTTCAATTTATAGAATAAGAGAAATATTCTTTATCATACAACAAATTCAATTCAGAAAATAAAAGCTAATATAAATAAAATAATTAAAATCATTATTGTTTGAAATCTATAAATAATGGATGAAAAATCTGATCAATACAAACATTAAAAACTATAATTATCTAAATTATTTGCTGCAGTTTGATCATTAGGAATTATAATTTTTTATTTATTCTTCTAGAATAGCTAAAACAAATTGTATGTCCACTACTTATGTTCTTGAAAAAAATATTATTAAAACCTAGTAGGTTTTAAGAAGAAAGTATACATTATTGAGAATTCTGTTTAAAATTGAAGTTAGCAATGGAACAACATTATATAATTCTGTATGGAGAAATAATAATTGTTAAAAGTAAAAAAAAACTAACATATTTACGACATTTATGTATGCAGTAAAGTTAGATTAAGATGGATAAAATGGAATGGAATGTTTTCTTTAGAAAATTACAAATAATAAAAGTAAAACAAGCACCGAACAAGGATCTAAGATATCAAATAGATACATCGGAGGTAGTAGAAGAGCCGAAATTTAAAGATATTAAAATCTCTTTATGAAATAATAAAATTCAAGAAACAAGCTAAACATTACTTTAAAATATTACAAAATATAAACTGTAATTTGACCAGTAGGTACTTGTACTTAATCCAAGTGCAAGTAAGTTATGAACAAGTCCATTTTCATACAAACTGCTTAATATTTGCCAAGTACTTGACAAGTATTTCAAGCGCCGTGTAGTCAGTAGCTGACTTTTAGATAAATACTTCTTATAGCGTATTATTACTATATGTAGGTCAATGGATCTATAGGTACTAAGGTACTATATGTAGGTCAATACTTCTACTTATTACGAAATTGTTAATATTTTTTATAACTTAAAATTTAAAATTTTTTTTTCTTTAAACATATGGTTTAACAGGTTCATTCCGTAAGGCGCGGATCCGCGTCCAGGCCGTTCATTCCTCGGTGCTAACGGCGCGGATCCGCGCTTTAAACATGACTTCTATTTATAGTATATTTTATTAGCACGAGAGTTGTACGTTTATTTGCTACATCAGCATCTAAGAGTAGCATCAGGTAACGGAAATTACGTTACAGTTATCAATTTTGTTGTTTCCTTTTGAAACGTCAATAAACGTACTTTAACCTTTAATAGCTTCAGAACAATATTGTTTCCTTTTATTCTGACATGTCTTTGACTATTGCAATGATGGAGAACGCAGAGCCAGGTTGTTCTCATCCAAAACGTAAAAAAATATCCGTAAGAAACCTAAAAAGTTAACAGAAGAAGAACTTGAATACTTTTTAACACAATTAGATACTGAATATGAATATATTGCATCGGAAGACATATATATTCCATCTACAGACGATGAGGATGGGGATGAGTTGGGTAAGTTGGAAACAAGTGAGTTTAAAAAAGTGTTCAATTTGCATTTTTGTAGGTGACGACGATATTTCGTGTATTGTACAGGCCATGGAAAACGAGGAGGAACCGAATTAAAATTTAAATCCAAATGCAGGTTATGGTAAAGAACCCAATGAAAATTTAAATCCAAATGCAGGAAATCCAAATACACACGAATGGCAAAATGATCATGATGGAATGAAACAAATTTGAGTTTATTAGATGTTGCAACTTGTTGGTAGAGCCACCACAAAGTAAGACACCTTTTGATTACTTTCGTCTTCTGGCGGATGAAACTTTTTTTAAGCTGATAGTCACAGAAACAAATCTGTATGCTGAACAGTTATTTCTAACGGGTATTACAGAAATATCTAGAGTAACAAATTGGAAACCACTCATTACAGAAGAATTACATCAATTTTTTGGGCTACTCTTACAGAGGATGACATGGAAAACCAACAGAACGCAAGATTATTAGAAAACTAATAGTCTTTTTAATGTAAATTGTTTCTCAGAAAATATGAGTAGAGGCCGTTTTTTGTTAATTCTTTGGTGTCTGCACTTTGCCAAAAATCCAAAGGTAGGAGAAGTTATAGAGGACAAGCTGTACAAAATTCGTCAATTGTTAAATTATTTTAATCAAAAAATGAATGACATATATCACAAAAATCTTTCCCTTGATGAATCAGTAGTTTTATGGCGTGGTCGCCTCTGTTTTAGAATGTATATTAAAAATAAGCGCCATAAATTTGGTATAAAAATATATGTACTTACTGAACCTAACGGATTAGTTCAAAATATGAAAGTTTATGCTGGTAAATTTGATACTACCGCCGGAATTCTATTTGTAAATACTTATCTATAAATGACTATGGAATTTTTAAAATATACTTTTTCTTATTTTAATTAATTTTATTTGATTTTACTTAATTTTATTTAATTTTATTTAATTATATTAAATTTATTTAATTTTTCCTAATTAATTTATTTTAATAAATTTAAGTTAATATTATTTAAGTTTACCTAATTTTATTTAATTTTATTCAATGTTATTTAATTTTGTATATTTTTATTTAATTTTACCTTATTTTAATAAATTTTATATAGTTTCATTTAATTTTATTTAATTTTTATAATTTTTTATAATTTTTTATAGTTTTTTGTAATTATTTAAATTTTTTTATATAATTTTCTATAATTTTGTGTAATTTTTTATAGATTTTATAATTTTTTTAAATTTTTTTTTATAATTTTAGTTAATTTTATATAATTTTATTTAAATTTATTTATTTTCATTGAATTTATTTCATTTTATTTCCTACAAATATATTTAATTTTTGTAATTTTTTATAATTATTTATAATTTTTTATATTTTTTTATAATTTTTTATAATTTTCTATAATATTTTTGAAGTTTATATAATTTTATTTAATTTTATTCGATTTATTATGCATAATTTCATTTAGTTTTATTTAATTTTTATACTTTTTTATAACTTTTTTATAGTTTTTTTATAATTTTTTGTAATTTTTATAATTTTTTATATATTTTTGAAATTTTTTTATAGTTTTAGGGAATTTTATATAATTTTATTTAAATTTATTTATTTTCTTTTACTTTATTTTATTTTGCTTCAAAGAAATATTTTAAAATAAAAATTAGTCAAATCGAACCAGTCCTTTTCACGTTGTTATATATAAAATGACGTTTATTAAAACGTTATTTTATTTTATTAACCAATTGTATATGTATGTAATTATGTATATTATAGTATACCGCAAGGTTACTATACCCATCTCGATTTTTCGAGTCACGCTAAATAGGGTTTCTCGTCCGTGCAAAACATCCTACTGAGCGATAAGAAGATTTCACTTCAATAATCTACAAAAACTTTACGGCTTCTACGAGAAATCACGATCATCTTAATTGGACGTGGATACGCCGTCTGCGGTACATGTAGAGCCTACTACTAGTCATATGGGATCAGCAGGGACCCACACTAACGTCTAAGACCATACCATCTTACAATTCGAAGCTTAAGATACTTGAAGCCTCACAGAAAGCCATAAGCTTCCGGCATGATGAACGCTGAACCAATATCTTAACATCTCTGTAGGCTAGTTATGAGCCCTGACACATGACATGAGAGGTTTTCTCCTTCTTTTCATATAGGCGATGACTTGGGTTATCAGCAGTCCAAGTAGATGTAGGTGCCGTCTAATAAGTTCATATTAGCCAGTAAGCAACGACACGACAGCTTTCATTTGTATAAAAAACAATAAGAATTTACAGGCAAAAGCAGAATTTACATGCAAAATATATTACAAGACTCTGATGGTAGAATGTTAAGTGATATTAAAGAGCGCTGTACCGAATTGAAAAGTTACATAATAGAATTATATAAAGATGACCAAAGAATCTGCCAAGAAGTAACATCTAACCGAGATACTGGCCCACCGATTCTAATCTCAGAAGTTCAGAAGGCTCTAGACCAAGCTAAATGAAAAGGAAAGCTTCTAGTCCTGACGAAATACCTGCAGAATTGTTACAGCTATTAGATGATAACAGCCTTATGATTATCACCTCCTTATTTAACAAGATATACAGCAGCTGTAAATTAGCAGATAACTGGTTAGAATCAATATTTATAACTATTCCCAAGAAAAGGAATGTCAGACAGTGTAGCGACTATCGACTTATCAGTATAATGAGTCACACGCTCAAATTTTTTATAAAAGTATTGCATTGTCGCATATACAAACTTTTGTGAAGGGATAACCGGTGATGAGCAGTTTGGTTTCCGAAACAGTATGGGTACTCGATAGGCTCTTTTTTGCATGCGAATTCAAGTTAATAAAGCGTACTTAGAGTATTGTAGACAGATAACACAACCAACACAGAGATCTTAGGTTAAATTGGAAAGACAGGTGAGCTAACTACAATACACAATCGCAAAATAAGCTGTCATCCTCATAATGAGCAACTTAAAAAGTTTCTACAACTTCTAATTTAAGGTTTTAAGATTTATAGAAAATATGGGATATAAAACAAAATAAATATCTTGATTCAGAGAAGTGTTACATACAGACAAAAATAGGCAATATTTACATATGTGATCGCTAATATCCGTTAGTGGATAGACAGGGTAAGAACAATATTTAAATAGAAATAACCATTGAAATCCGCCTAAAACTTAAAGATAGTTACTAAACATAAACAACTTATATTAATTTCATTTATACTTTAACTACATCTACGTTAAAAAAAAAATATTGACCGACTTTATTAGCCAAACACGATTTCGTGAAATATTATGCAGGTACGAGATTTCATAGTAGATAGCTACCTTACATTAGTCATTTTCGGAGAAGGTCAAGTCCAGGACATGTTAGAAAAACATTTGTATTCGCTCGATTATTCAAAGTGGCACCTAACATGCACAAACGGACGCGCTTATATATTCCATTTAAGCCGATTTGCGACTGATAGCGAACAGCTAACATATTCAATATCCAATGATTCATCACATACTCCCTTTGCACCCCTCATTCTGACACTTATCCTTCACCATTGTATCGATACAGTGACTTGTGAAAAGGTTCTACATTCATTATGTAGAGAAATCCAATTTAACACTAAATTTCCTTGAAGTTTTTATGAGACTATAGCTATTTATGTACGTCATGGGCTTTCAAAAGGCATTAAAGAACGGGAAAGTTTATAATTTTCCTTTAAAGAAAAAACAAGTACTTTAAAGTAAGTTTAAAAACTTGATTATATTATTTTATAATATATTTTTTTATACGAGAAACAGAAACCTCAAAGCAAGTAAAGACATTTTTGCCTTTTAATAATATACCATACATGCAACACTGTTTTTAATTTTTACAATATTTTGTAAGCAATACTACAAGACAAGGGGTATTAACAAAGACGTTAAGGAAAAAGAAAAATACGCTACCTTGAAAGACGACCGTTATATGTCACAATGTGACAATTTTCAGAAATGGCCATTTTTGGACATCGATAAATTTTAAAAATATCATAAAACTTTTCCTTTAATTGCAAAGGGGCTAATATTTTGGCTTTGGTGTGTACTAGTCTGTAAAAAGCTATAGTCAATCCTATACTTGCTTAATCCTATTTTAGATCATACAATTTTTGAGTTGTGACATTCTTTAAAAAAAATGTATTCGGTGTTTGGAGATAATTCACTTTTTTATTAAAATTGGTTTACTTGTTTTTTTACAAATGTATATGTGTCAAAGAAAAATAAGAATAAAAACGCTACAGTGTAAAAATTAAAAATACTGTCTTTCTGCAGTAAATTATAGTAAAAAATACTTGTCTTTATTTGAAAATTCATTTTTGAACTTTCCATAATACACTCTCTTCATTGTTTTTGACAGAAATCGAGGTTAGCGCATTTATCATATGAAATAGTTCCTGGATTTATTTTTTTTAAGAACGTCATAAGTCGAAATAATTTGTAGATAGTTGGGTACAAAAATTCAAAAGTTATAATAATTTTCTAAAATACTGACATAACTCAAAAGAATACTACAACTCATTTTAAACATAACCTCAACTTCTTTACCAGACTGACATATCTCAAAATAATGCGTTATTCTTCACAGAAAATGTATTACTTATTGTGTTTGAGGGAAAGCATGTCATAGCTCAAAATATAACAATATTGTGCAAAAATGTCGAACCAACGTTTCAAATAACAATAACGACACTTATCTGACGCCCATAGGCATAAACTAACTTTATGCCTATATGACACAAAAATATAGAATACATATTTGAAATCTGTTCACTAACATAATCTATTTTTCACTTTTTTTTTAGATATGACGGTCTTCTTCGAAGGTGGCGAATATATTGGCTGAACAATTTACGGTCATGGTTCAATTTAACGAGTACAGGAATTTTTAGAAGCAGTCAATAAAGTCAGAATAGATAATATATTAAAATATACGAATAAAAGAAATATTTTTTGGAAATTAAAAATAGTATTTTATAAGTAATTGCCAATTATGAAAACTCTTCGCCTTTTGTAATCTTAGGTATTCTGATCCTATACCTATTTTTTATAGTTATTAAATATTTTCATTTTTAGCAGCATATTTTGTATACTAAGTGGGGGTGTTAGCACCACTTTTCCCAATGGAATAATGATGCGCAAGAATTTTCTATTCACCTATTAACCTGTTCAAACAAGTTAATCAAAGTTATCTTAAAATCAACATTTATATGTCTACCATCAAAAATACTTGAATACATTCCAAAGTAGAATTAGTGTGGACACAAGAGAAGCAAGAAGAAGTCATTACAATTCTTAAAGAGTCCAAGGAACTTTCAGAGGACTTATCACAGTGTTATTGATAAAAATAAAAACTGTTTGGAAGCATAAATAATATATTTTTCACCAATAGGCTAAGAACCTTTCAGATTGCCAACAATATTAAACAGCAACGATGAAAATAGACAACAATGTATCATTTTTATTAGAAGATGTATTATTTAAGCCAAAAAAACCAAATTAACAATGTATAGAACACTCATCCTTCCAGTGCTGACATATGGGTCAGAAACATAGACCATCTCCAAAACAGACGCAAATCGCCTGCTAGTTTTCAAAAGGAAAATACTACGCAGAATATTGGGCGCAATCTGTGAAAATGGTATTTGGAGAAGGCGATACAATTTCGAATTGTACGAGAAGTATAAAGAAATCGTTAGTGGTAGAGATGGTAGAGATCTTTCATAAGAATAGGTAGGCTTAGATGGGCTGAACATGTGCCTAATTAAATAAAATTTACCCACCCAGATGAACCCTATTAGCGGCACCACTAGGAAGTATGAGTAGAGGTAGAGCAAGACTGACATGGAAGGATGGTGTGGACGAGGACGCGAGTAAGATCAGCGCAGCAATCTGTAAACGGTTGGCGATGAACAGAAACTGACGAAATAGACTGGGGAAGGTCGAGGCTCAACTACGGCTGTAGCACTACTGATGATGATATATTTTTTCTGATTTATTTTCATCAGTCTAAATGGTAGGCATACTCAAGAAAGTTGGTCTTGATGCAAAAGATCTCCAAGTACTTATGTAGAGGAAACATACCAGACAGCGGTTTAAAATCAATCAGAAGGAGTAAAAATAAATGTAACATACATAAACAACATTCACTATGCTAATGACACTGTCATACTTGCAGATAAGTTGGAGGATTTGCAAGAACTTCTTAATGATGTTCACAAAACCGGAAAAAAATTTGACCAAAACATCAATATTGACAAAACAAAATTCATGGTCAGTTAGTAGACAACAACCAGTAAGTACATTATTAGAAATAATCGATAAATTTAAATATCTTGATTGTACTGTAAATTATAAACTGGATAAAAATAAATAAAAATTAGAACAGCCATGGCAACATCGGCAAGGATTAAATTCAAAGAATTGCAAAAGTTTTATTTTTGCAAAGAATTAAAAGTAAATTCTTTGCAAAGTTAAAATTGCAAAGAATTTCTGCAGGTCCTAGTTCTAACCAAAAGAAGCCTGATACAAGAAGGATAGGTAAGTTATTTAGGAATGCACAATTTCTGTTTGTAGTTTACTTTTTTTGCTTTGTAGAAGAAGCTGAATCTGCAAACGTTAGCCTGGAAGCTGTTATTGACGATATTGTATCAAGAAATAAAATAACATGGAGCGATGTGCCAAATCCAGATGATTTCAATAAGTTCGAACTATCCTTTACTTCAGGAATAAATCAGGAAGAAATTGCAAAACTTACAGACCACAAAAAATAATCTCTGGTATTGTAAATGAATCAATAATGAAATATTCGCTTATGAGTAACTGGAGACCAATTGACAGAGAAGAATTTCTTCGACTTCTGGCTCTCATTATTTGGATGGGGCTAGACAGAAAACTCGAACTCAGAGATTATTGAAGTAACAATTTACTTTACAAGAATAAAGTTTCTAAACGGTGTGAAATAAGTAGAAGTCGATTTGGAATAATATTACACTTTTTTCACATTTCAGATAACGAGAGCTAAAACCCATTTAGTCGGAACATTACGTGCCAATAGGAAACATAATCCAAAAGCAGTAGTCGATGCAAAATTAAAAAGAGGCGACATGAAATATCTACAGGGTAATACAAAAGTTGTTATCGGAAAATGGAAAGATAAACGGGACGTTTTGTTTTTAACGACTACGGATATTCCCTTGATGATAGATGTTCAAACAAAACGTGGACCTGCTTCCAAACCATCGACCATTGTTGACTATAATTTTGCAAAATCTTTTATCGATGTGTGACGGATCAAAAGGCTGCATATAATTCCACTGTTCGACGAAGTATAAAGTGGTATCGTAAATTGGCTGTGGAATTACTAACAAATACCGCAATTGTGAACTCCTTAGCTCTCTACAAATCTGTTACCAGCAAACATCTCTCAATTACTGAGTTCCGTGAACAGATTGTTCAAAGTCTTTTAATGCCACAAACAACTTCTGAAAACACTTTAACAACTCTGCATACCTTGGACGAGAAAGAGAAAACAAAAAGTTCTTTGAAAAAATAAATTGTTTTTGTATTTTTAAACTTAAAATATCTTAGGAAGAAGGTATTTGATTATCTTACTGGTGTGGGCCAATATGGCACACATGGTCCACATTAGAACAAATTACAAAAATAATTATAAATAGACTGTGTGTTGGTACATGCTGTTTTTTACTTAAAAAAAATGTATTTTTTTTTATTTTAGAATAGAAATAAATAGTTATACACTTCTTATTTCAATATTAAAAAACAAATGTTCCGGTCTCACAGAAAACTTATCATGATGGTCCGGGGCTTAACGTGTTAATGATAATAGTAAATAGTAGGACCTGTTTATAAGAGACGTCTACCAAAAACAAAACAAATACGTTGCGAAATGTAATAGATATTTTCCCTGCATATTTATCATAGGATTTTGTTTTATTTTTATTATTATTACCAACACAGGCCAGGTTTAAAATAAATTAAGGGGATAGGAAAATAAACTAAATAATATAGGTAATTTAAAGCACAAAAATGATGTCCTTATAACGTACTGTGTCCGCCTATGTAGATATTTTAAATACTTACCAATTTGATTTGTTAAAGAAACTTGGAAATACTTATTTATTCAAGGATAAAAGGGACATTAATAGATTCATAGGTTTTTGTAAACAATCCGCAAGCTAAAGCAATTCAAATTAGTTAGCATTGTTATCGCTTCTGTGAAAGGAAACTATTTACAACACGCTCGAGAACTTAACGAAATTCAAAGGATCTATTTTAGCACGTAGGTGGAAATCGGGAATTTGAAGTCCTAAATTGAATAAATTTACCCTTGAAACTACAATCTTTCGGTGAAGTAGATATTTAGGGTTATGTAGTGGAATATCTTCACGATATAAGTTTTTAAAATTATTTAGATATAATATTGGGAAAAGCTATTCGTATACTGCTAAATAAAAATTATATTTACTACCAGGTTATTTGACTAGTACTATTCGCATATAAATTATATACAACACTAGGGGAAATTAATAAAATAATAAAAGAATAAAAAGAATAAAATTCTGAGAATAAGAAAATTTTGACTATGAATCTGCAAGCAATAATAATTCAAATTCAGTCGACTTTAAAAACAAACAAAAACAAGTCTCACTGATTGGCCTAAAATATGACCTAGGGAAAATATTCCTAGAACTAAAATAAAGAGACGAATAGAAAATACCTATTCTTTTGATTTTGAAAATGTACAGATTTTGAAAAAACAGCAAAATTACAACAAAAGATGCATATAGCAGATGATTCACAAAAAAGTTCCAAATTCTATCAATAATAAGACTGATATCAAATATCTTTCCAATATGTATTATAAATTAATAAATTTAGTTGCTTTTAAATGCACTATGGCAGATATTTAAGATGAGACCATCGAGTTAGAATCTATGGAGAAGCTATGAGCATATTAACGTGTGTATTAAAAACGGCATAGGTAGGCGTGGCTAACGATGATACCAATATGGCGGTGGGGTCATGGCCGGACTCAATAATATTAAAACTACTATAAAAATATGACTAGTTATTCAGAAGATTTAATCATAATCTAAAAAAGTGCAATACATTTTTAATAAACTATGATTTATTTATCCCGCGGTAAACACTAAAAACACTATATATTATTATACATAAAGATAAATTAATACAGTCAAATACTAATAATTTATTCTCTGGAGTACTGGCCATTACTTTGTTTACATATTTGTATACTAACCTGTAGAACGTTATTCGTGAAGATTTTTTATTAATATTATTACAGTTTCTATAAAAGTATTATAAAACTAAAAATATTCGAAAAACAACAAACGTAAACAAACATATACGATCTGTCAAAAGTGTCAAAACAATCTTAACAATATGGCCGAAGTGAGGTCGTTTTTAGTCACGTGATGCCCTCTCCATAGATTCTAACTCGATGGATGCGACCCTGAACCACTGATACCTCGCAGATGTTATCTGTCAATCTCAGATACCAATTTTTTAATCCATGTAAAACTTTTAAAAAGTGTAAACATGAAATTTAATTGTAAAATGTTTATAAAATAAAATAAAGTGCTTATTGAAAATGGCAAATTTGCCGAAACGTTTAAGCAATAGTTAAATAGTTTTATTTACAACAGACCGACAAACCCAGGAAATACGTTCATTAATAACAAGGATGATGTGCTCTTTTGGTAGTCTATTTGTTTGTATATATTCGTTATATCGTCTTCTTTCATTTGCTATGTCGCATGTTAGGATTCGATCAGTTGTTTATTTTTTTCGCACTCTAAGGCCTTTAAGTCAATAAATTAAAATTTCTCTTATGGTAAATCGTATGTCGCTATACGTTGTTTATTTTATCTATCTTCATATATTCTTTATATATTTCTCTTTCATTTAACACATCAGTTGCTCCAATCGGACCAATAGCAAAGGAGATATGATGTAATGTCCTTTTGGCATTGCCGCAAAAAGGGCCATTTGATTCCATTAGTTTATTTTATACGTCCTTGTTTGCTATATTCTATTTATACCTGTTATACTAATGTACATACATACTAATGATACTAATGAGAAGCTGTAAAATAAAAATGCTAAAAGTAACTACAGAAATAGTAATGTGAGCTTAAACAGACCTGCAGTCAATTACTTAAGATATGAATGTTGAAAAATTCACTAAATTGACAGGAAATTGTAGGATAATTTATAATGAGAAAAAAAATAACATTAAGAAAATACTTTGATTGTCTTTTTTTAACAATGGGCTGTTTTGGTTCAGAAATCACTTCTTCGACCTGTTAATCCTATTTAATATACGTTTTTAATACCAAAAAAATGCAATAAAGGATAATATAAATTTATAAAAAAATCTAATAATTCATTTAAAATTTTTTATGTTTTAGAAATATTTTTTATACATCAGAAATTTCACATTACTTACCTAGTACCATTAGGCTCTTGTTAATATTATTAGCTTCTTCTAAAGTTTTACCCTCGCTTTGGGTTTTTTTGGTCATTTCGCTACCAGCTAAGTCAACGAAATTAATTTTTCCAGATCGAGAAATAAATACACCACCTTCAGTTGGTTGTTCTGAAGTTATATTAACACTTAGAATTGTGTGGCTTCGACTAAAATTTTCAAAAAATATATATTGTATAACAGTGTCTTATTGAGTAAAACTCTTTAAGTCTTTTAATTCAATGATCTTTACACTCTCCTAATTTTATGAAAAAAGTATTATTTTTTGACACATACAAACAGAAACAAACAATGTTAAATTCCAGAATGACTAATATGAATGAATAATATAATTTATAAACATATTGTCCATTCATAACATTTATTTCATAATAATACCAAAAGAAAATCATTAATAATTGCTGCCATCGATCGGTTTAGGCAAATAACAAAAAAATTAATCAATTTACTACCATTGTCTAGACGATTTTAGATTTTAATACAGATGTACGATTCATATAAATAAAAGACAGACCCATATCGTTCCTATTCTACCTCATATACAATAATATTCCACATACTCGTATTTCACAACCTTGGTATTACCACTTAGGTATTTTAAAGTATTAAGTTCAACCTGGTATAATGCTGTTAAAGAAAAATGAGCATCGAAGAAAATATATACATGGTGTAGCAATTAAGTAACAGAACTTCTTCTTCTTATTGCTCCTTCTCCTTTCGAACGTGGGCGATCCAAATGGCAATTGTAGCTTTGGAAACTGCTGCACGAAAGATTTCTGTGCATGAGCAGTCAAACCATCTCCTCAGGTCTTTAAGTAATTTCAAAAATTGTACGGATGATTGTATGTTTATTAAAAAAAATACAGAAAAATTCCTTTGATTGTAAAAACTGTTTGTCTTTAAATTTGTCTGGCCAATTGGCTCGGCCAAGGCCATCAAACTATAAAAAAAAGGTCTTTCATTCAGCCACGAGTTCTGGCGTCTTCCAATTGATCTTTTAAAAGTGAACCATTACTACGTTGAAGTACCTCACCATTAGTAACTTTTTGCATCCATGGAATTCTCAGCATTTGTCTGTATATATACATTTTAAATGCATCTATTCTTTTTTCTGTTTCAGAGTCCATTGTTAAACTTTTACAGCCATACAGCAAAACAAAGAAAACGTAACATCTGATCATTCGAATTCTGAGCTCTATGAATTGCTGGCAAATGAATCTTGGTCTCATGATTTTGTACAATTCTTCGCCGTCAAAGATTTTAAAGTTCTGCAGGAAGAGTTATGTTAATACTTTTTTTTTGGCCATGATGAAGAACCCTTGCTCATATAATTTACAGAACCTAAAGTATAAATAATTATATCAACGCACACCTGTATAATTAAACTTTGAACAAGCTCCATCAAGTAATAAGACCAAAATGTTCAGAGAAGCTTGTGGCGTCACTCGTCTGCACTAAAATGCTAGGCCTCATGTTACCAAATTAATAAAAGAGAATTTACAACGAAAGAAATGGAGGATATAAGAGCATCCACCCTATAACCCTTATTTATTGTCTTGCGACTTTCACAACTTGGGCCACTGAAAAAGGCGTTGAAAGGTAATCTTTTAACGCCCGAAGAAGAAGTTCAAAATACAGTTAAAGAATTCTTCGTCAATAGCCACAAGAATTCTTTAACTTATTGGTAATAAATTGTAGATATATTTTACTCCCGTAGTGATTTATCAGGTTGCCAGCCATGTTGAACGCCATTTAAAACTGGTGGACTAAACATGATCTGTTATTCTATACTGTGGCCTTGTCTAAAATTTATTTATAGAGAAAATTAGTAGAAAGAAGTCTGAAGATTTCTTACTTAGCGAAACTGAATTCAAATATTTGTCTATCGCGCTTTTTACAATATATAATAATAAGACAGATTGATGAATTTATCGACAAGGAAGAATCTATAATTTGCATTCCACAACCTGTCGTTCACCACAGCAAATATTCTTCGTGAGTTAGTTTCTAATACTCCTTACATGAGTAAATGAACAAAGCCGAAAAACTTGAGATTTAATTTCAATCCCGGGCTTCTGCAATCCGCTTATACGTATTTCGACCTTCTTAGATTTCCTCATTCAACATGGCCAAACTGTTTAAAAACCGCAAGCTTAATCTGGAAATAAAAGTTAGGCTCCTACCTTAAGGTTATGTCTTCTCGATATTATACTACGGAGTTGAATCCTTGACACTCACTGAAGCGATGGAGAAAAAACTTGAAGCCTTCGAGATGTGGCTATACAGAAGAATCATAAGGATATCATTTACGGACAATATAATCAACGAGACTGTACTACGAAGAATGGGGAAAGAAAGAGAAGTGATGTATACCATTAAAAGGAGAAAGTTAGAATATCTCGGACACATAATGAGAAACGCGCTACAGATTACTGAAAATAATCCTTCAAGGCAAAGTACTCGAAAAGCGAGGAATTGGAAGAAGAAAAATGTCATGGTTAAAAAACCTGAGGAGATGGTTCTCCACAACAACAAGTAATCTATTTAAAGCATCAGTTAATGAAATAATTATAGCCAGAATGATCGCCAATATTCGAAACGAATAGGCACCAAAAAAAAGAAGAACAAAAGGAAGACAAAGAATGGTTAACTTCTATATTTGGTTATTTTGTATCTATATATCTATATAACCCTTGCTGTCCAATTTTGGACATAGGCCCTCTCTTCCTTCTTCCACGTCTCTCTATTTTAGGCAGTTTGTATCCACTTCAAGCCTGCGTGTTTCTTCAAGTCATCTAACCATCTCATTCGTGGCCTTCCTCTTGTTCGTTCGTAACAATATGGTCTCCAGTTTATAATCATCTTATTCCATCTGTCGTCTTTTTGTCTTATGGTATGTCTAGCGAACTTCCACTTTTTTTCTTTCTTTTGTATATTTTTGTATATATTTGTAAAAGTATCAAGTATGAACAGAATTGACACATTGAAAATGCGCATTCATATAAAGATGCTGAAGATACCTTGGACAACAAGAAAAACTAATGTGGAAGTACTAGGAGGGACAACAAACATAGAGAAGACTGTTAAACACAGGAAAATGTCTTATCTGGGACCTCTGATCCCTAAATAAAAACAAGAGGGCTGTAGATGTATAGAAAGAAAACAGGTTTTTTGGTTAAAAATCATTCGTGAATGCAAATACAGGACAATTATTCCATGTGGCAAAAAATCGAGAAAGCTTCGCAATGATGATCGCCAATGTCGGATAATTCTGATATGTTACGTGAAGAAGAAGAAATAAAAAAAAGTAACACGGAACCAGGTCGGACGAATACGGTGGGCGGTTTAATCATTCTCGGATTCTTTTGTCCATACTTATGCGCAAACTTTGTGGGCTCAATGACTCATGTAAAATTATTAGAGAAACTCCTTTGTTAATTCCTGAGATTTTACCAAGATGTTTAACACTCAGACGACTATTTTACAGATCAATGTACCAATTTTCTGAAGATTGTCGTCTGGTTTTTATATTGGGGGTCGTCCAGGACTCGAACTGCTTTCATCGCTTTTACGTCCCTTTTTACTTCGCTTAAAAATATTTACTTCCGTACAATTCCTTTAACCTGAACACTCTATATACGCATTTTTTGACAAAACTTTTGCGTAAAGACTAGAGCAAGCGATGGTTACAGCAAGACTGACTAAGCGAGTCGCTCAGTCAGTCTAGCTGTAAAACGACGTACAATCCTGCTCATCAAAGCTCAAGGTCAGGTAAGCATAAACAAGTATAGAGTAGTGTTAAACAAGCTATGTGAAATAACGGGATTCACGATGAGCACGCCATGTCTAAGCGTGATTACGACAATTTGTAATTTGATACTCCTTCTTCCATTATATAAGTTGCGGCAGTTTACGTTCCGGTACCCTAATCTCAGTAATCTATTATTAGTCTATTTTATTTATATTTTATATAACCTATTTTCAACTTACGCAACTTTTTAAATGAGGGTTTTGGTAAGACTTTGTTAAACATGATGTGAAAATCATATTAGTATAACAACAATTGACGCGCGAAATGCAATCGTTGATCGGATGATTTATATTTCATTTGAAATTAATATTTACCTGGAATAGTCGTTCATGTTATGTCGCCCAACTGATCTATTTCTCATTCCCTCTTCCAATACTGCCAACAAATCGTCAAACTCCTCACAGTCAACAGAAAAAAGATTTTCTACAAAAAAACCTCTAGCTTTTTTACTCCACCGTACTGCTAAAGACTTTCGGGCACTACCGGGATTTAATAAATCTATAACCTAAAAAATAATTAGCAGTAATCATTTATAATTAGCATCAAACTACATTAGTGGTTTACAAAAAAGTAATGTGATTTTAAGGTTATAAATATAATAACTTAGACACATCAACATGTAGGAAGTTATTTTTTCTTATTTGAAATCGACGGAAGTTGATGTTCTTTTTTTAATTTGAGGTACCTCGTTGTATAGATTATAAAAATGCAATTAGTAAATTTGTAAATTGTTTATTTAACCTACTAATTAGCAAGAATATCCAAGGCATATCAAGTTTTTAACCTTTATAACATTTATTATAAAATATTTTCAATTGCATTTAACTTTTAAAAATAACTTACCTTTTCGTTGTATATTTCTAAAAAGCTAGCTTTAAGTATAAAATGCATCTCTGGTTTCTCTTGAATTAATTGGAATAAGTACATAAAGGATCTAAAAACCAATCCGTGTTGATCGCTATAAGGAGCTGTTTTTAAACCAAACTGTAAACAGAAAAATAAACAAAAAATGAATTTGCCAATGTCAATAAGTCATATTTTATTTTCGTTTAAACGAATTGGCGAGATATTAAATAAAATTTAGAATAATCTTCGTTAATCTGGCAATGTTATAAAAACTATACATATTTCTTAAGTATTACTTACAAGTCCTGGTGGTCCTGTGAGCGTATGCGTTTTTCCGCTTCCAGTCTGGCCATAACAAAAACAAGTACACCTAAAACCTTCTAAGGCCATTTCTATAAGTCTCTTCATACCAGAATATTGAAGTACATCTTCTTGAGTTGCTGCGGGCTCGAAAACTACGTTAAAAGAAAAAAGTTTTGGTTTTTGACCGCCACTTGGACCTCCAGGTATACCGTCCACCTGTAATTAAATATTTAAAACAGGTATAAATACAGAAATATAGTAAATTTATCTGTTTTTAGAATATTTATTTTTTCAATGTGATTACATATTTTTATATGTATTTATAAGATTTGAATAGCGAGTCAAAATAAAAAGTAAGATTAAAGATAAACTGTGGTAAAACTTGTAATAGTTAGAGTGCTCGTCGGCAAAAAGTTGATGATAGATGCCTCTTCAAACTTTGAGTATCGGTTCATTAGGCCAAGTCTGACACGGTTTCCCTATGCAACTTTTTTTGGTTCTGGGGTGTTTTTCCTCTAATTTTCCAAAAAATTTTCAACCGTCAGTCGGAAAATCAGTTCAGTCAGACCGTCAAATTATATTTTTTTAATTAAATAGCTTAAAAATTATAAGGAAAACACGAAATACTATATTGTTTTTATTAGGAGTAAAGATGATACCTTTTGTGGTGTTGCAGTTTCGCAACTGTGTATAAACATTTATAAAATATTAACAGACTTTGTAGTAGTTTTGATTCTCCCCATATATCAAGATTACAGCTTACAGCCCGTACAAAAATACATCTGTGTTAAAAACCAATTTACAAGACCAGCCATCTGGGAAATAACACCATAGGGGATGCATTCCATACACAATAAGAGTCGAGTTTTATCTCTCAAACCATACACATGTGTATGGACGTTTGGGTTAAGAGTACCTGACACTTGGCATCGGTCCTCTGACCGAGAAAGTCGTTTTATGCAGAAAAGTTGCATTATGAATTTTGTGGTTCCTGTTGTTCGTCGGTGAAGACATCTTTTGCGATAGCCGGGGTGCTATCTTTTCATTGGGTTCATACTGTATTCTTATTTTTTTGTATTTTGTCATTACGGATTATACTTTGAATTGAGTTTATTAATATTTGTATTTACTTTTAATATAATTCATATACGTTATGTTTGATTGCATTTTGTGTAACTTTATTAACAAAGTTTGTTCATTTTACCACCGATTAATTATATGTATCAATGTTTTTATTTTACCAGTTCTGAGATTTTAGTCTTTTGAGTGATTGTCGCTTTTCTTATGTAAATTTATTTTTGGCTACAAATAAATATTGATTTTAACATATTTGTCACGTCGCAATTAATTAGTAGCTCGTTATAGTTTTATTATATTTTAACGTATGTATATTTGTCTTTGGCTTTTATTTAATTGCAAATAGAGTTTTATATAGTCCTCTGGCTTTCATTTTTTTCTATTTTAATATACATCCCTAATGCGAAAGGGGGAAACCAGCGAGTTCTGGATTGAACAGAATATCTTCTCTTCCCTTTCTGATGATCCCAATTGTTCAATTGAGGTCATCGTATGTGCAGAACGCAACATGTGGGGAGGCTGTACGTTTGACGTAAGCTGTTGCGAAGCTGTTGTATGCAAATTATTAATTGTACTTTTACAAGGGTTTCTCTAAATATATATATGCCATATAACAGTTGTCATGTTTATATATATAAGTTGCCATATGTGCCATATAAATTTTAAAACTCGCAATAAATGGGTCCATATGTCATGGATCGAATTTTTTGCAGCTGAATGTATTTTAAAGTGTAGAATCTACTGTTTCTTTTTGTACCATTACTTAAGGACCACCCTGTATATTGTATAGCTCGAAATATTATCGACGAAGCTAAGTTACGTAATCATTTATTAGGCTCAATATTTTTCATATATATATATATATATATATATATATATATATATATATATATATATATATATATATATATATATATATATATATATATATATATATATATATATATATATATATATATATATATATATATATATATATATATATATATATATATATATATATATATCACTTTTTTGTGAAGTTTCTTAGGACACAAAACGAAATAAAAAGGGCAGTGTTATCGATTCGTTTAAAAGTTGTGTTTTCTAATTATGGACAATTTAACAGCAAATGTAATTATTTTCATTATTTAAACTGATATAACTTTGAGTTTTTTTATTGTTTGACGTAGTGTAATTAACTATACGTTTTCAAAGTATGAATTATCGATACTACACCAGTTGTTATAGATAAAATAGGCATCCCACGCAGAATAACCGTAGTTGGATTTAAAAGATACGTAAAAATAAATGTTTAGCATTGTGATACGTAAAACTGTTTTGTTTGAATGAATTATAAAAATAATCCAGCTCACCAACAATCGTTTCATTAGAAGACATGCAATTACAAAAAATGTAAAAGAAAACTTGATCCGAGTAATAAATAAAGAAAAAAAATTAGATGCAACTGGTATTCAACCAGTGTACACCATTGTATTTTTGGAGTTAATTAAATCATAATTTACGAATTTTATCTCACAAAAATAACCTAAAATATATTTACTAATTTACTTACCAAAACCTGTCCATTTCCTGGAAATTGGATAACGGATTCTTCTCCACTTTTGATCTCCTTATTACAAAGCGGGCGTACTCTAAAAAAAAAAGGTTACTAAAACTCTTATAGTTCAATCAATGTAGTCTAAAAATTTAATATTCATTACATGCAGTGCAGTATACAGTGTATCTCATAACTAATGAACTATACAATACAATAAAGTTGTCGATTAACATAAACATGCTTTAGTAAAATGTTTATGGTAAACAAACTTCTTTTGTCCGCTGACTCTTCAAAAAGTTGCATCATGTGTCGATAATTATCATATTCTCTGCTCATCGTGTCTAGCTTCTTCAGTATTTGGACTAAGTAGTTCCTCTTCTGATTCTACATATATCAAATAATATGGGTGATAAAATACGTCTTAAGCCAGATTTTGGTTTAAATGGTTTAGGAAGTTTTCCGAAACTGTTTTCATATAGGTTTTTAAGTAGAACAATAAGATATTTTGGACCTCCCATATTCTCCAAGACCAACCAAAGCCTTCTCGACTTCAAGCAATCGAACGCTTAACATGTAATCAACTAAGTATAAATAGGTTTTATTATGAAATTAAATTAAATAAAATCCTGAGGAGAACAATGAACGGACATCATTATTATCCATCAGCCTTCATCCACCAATTGGTCAATATTCCTACAATTCAAAGACGGGTCTGGTCTCTCGCCAAAAGATACTTCCAAAGAATCATCAAAAGCTCAAACATCCGAGTTTAAGAGGTCCTTAAGACGCCTTGCCACAGGCGAGTACATATTCCTGTCCGCTAAGCTTCTTAACTTCACACATAATGATCTTCCTGATACGTACTTTGACACTCCAGAAGACTTTCGCGCTTTAAATACCGCAGGTAATAACCTGTAAAACCAAACAAGCTGATCGCAGAGTCGTTTCCAATGACTTGTATATCTGCTAGCATGTATGTGAACAGTTCTATAAGCCGTGTAAAAATGGGTAATTAACACCTTCCATCCTATTCCTCTAGCACCTTGCCTCACCACATATTAATAAAACGCGTCGGTGACTCGCTATCCAGAATACACATTTTGGGACACAAGTCCAAAATCATGTATAAATTAATTTGAGTCATTCATAGGAAGAAAAGCTCTTCTAGCTACCCATAAAATCAGGTGTCTTAACCACATAACATAAAACAGAGGATGTTCTCTGTTAGGGGAAGCCTCCCCATTCGTTATGTCCTGCGATGGAACAGGTTGGTTGGTTATAACTTGGGGTTCAAATAAGTACCACTTCATTACGGAGTGTTACCGGTACTGTTCCATTGGAATATATATGTCAGTCGGAGCTGGGGTAGCCCAAAAACTGTTGTGTGTGTGTTTGTCGAAATACAGTCGAAAGTAGAAGCTTTAAAAAAGATAATAAAAGAACAAAGAAAACTGTAGATTATGCATATTCAGCGACAGCAAGATAAACGAAAATTTCTCGAATGTAATGAAAATTATACCATCTATATAGTAGAAATATTTATTATAAAAAAAACCCGTATTTACCTAACAACGACATTAATATTATCTTCAATGTCGCTGTATTTCGTAATTATCCTTTGAAAGTTGTTGTCTTCGTCTAGCCTTTCTATACTTCCATTCCTGGAACGAAAAAACAAATCAATTCTCTTTTAATGAAAACTAAAAATCAATAAACAGATATTGTATGCATAGAGAACCTATAATTTAAACTTAATTTAGCTATGAATTAAGAAGTTTATAAATAAAACCAAGCTGTCTGTTGGATATATAATTAAATAGTTGTCAAAGTCGAAACTTCAATAATAAAGCACACCTAGTGAAAAATATATTTAACGAGTAGAGAAGAGCTTTGTGTAAGTGTCAATTAATGTTGTAATATTATTTAACTGTTTGTGGATTTTTTAACAATGAATAATAATGTGGGTGGAGGTTTCTACGGCCAAAGTCAGAACTAACTATTTCTGTCTTTGTCACGTCTACGTTTGAGTAACTAGAACTCACAGTTAATGCCTGTTCAGCATATCAGCATGTGTACCAAGCTGGAAAGTAGACAGAAATTGCATTCACACAACTAGTGAATGAAATAGAAAATCAGCATCACCATCATTAGCTGTACGATCTCTTATCAATACGATACTACTAGAAAACGGAATGTATAAATACAACATTACCAAAATAGGCGTATCTTCTTCTTTAAGTTCCGTCTCCCGATCGGAGGTTGGATATCATCATCACTATCTTTACTCTATCTACTGCTGCTCTGAAGAGTTCTATAGAACTGCATTTAAACCAGTCCCTTAAATTCTTCAACCATGACACTTTCCTTCTTCCTATACTCCTTTCTCCTCTTATCTTTCCCTGCATTATCAACCTTAGCAGTTTATATCGCTGTCCCCTCATTACGTGTCCCAGATATTGTAACTTTCTTATTTTTATTGTGTTTATTATTTCGCATTCTTTGTCCATTTCTCGCAATACTTCCGTGTTAGTTTTCTTCTGTGTCCATGCTATTCTAAGCATCCTAAGCATTCTAAGCATCCTTAGTGCTCTTACTCTCAGTTCTAATCTAAGGTCTTTGTTGCAGAGAATTGTTTTCATTTTTACAAACGAATTTCTTGCCATTTTTATTCTTGCTCTTATTTCGGTTGTTTGATCATTATTGTCTGAAATCCAGGTTCCTAGGTATTTGTATTTATCAACCCTTTCTATCGGTACATTTCCCAAATGTATGTTTTTTGGTTGCTTCAGCGACCTCTGTGCCAACCGATCCCGCTCAGACCGTTTCTGCGCATACCGTTCCCGCGCCTACTGATGGTGTAAAAGCAACTACACAGGGTCATACCGGTCATCATTCGACACTGAGGGGTAAACAGATTGAGACCTTAGTGCCGTTGGACGGTTCTGGTATTTCTGGAAATTAAGATACTGGTACGTCACGAGTGAGAGGCGTATGCAGATTAAGACTCCAAACGGGACCATATCCCTCTTGATAATGGCTCCAAAATAGGTGCCGAAACGTCGAGTTTTAAATTCTCAACGCTGTTCTTCCCGAGAAATCAATTCTAATACGAGGAGCTAAAGAATAAAAGCGGAATTGTCTACAATTTGATGAATCTTTGTATTTTCATACCTCTCTCTCTATATCCGTCTATATATAAGTAAAAGCTAATTTATCTTTTCCTGAAAAATTGTTTGAATAGTGCGCATATTTATAATATATATACATTTAATATAAACTTAACACTTCAAAACGCTAAACACGATACAGCATTTATTTTAAACAAATGTTTGCCGGAAATTGAGAAAGCAATTATACCCTTAAAAGTAGGTAGGCATAGTTTATTTCACGAAAAATGGTTGAGTGCTTAATGATTGCAATAAAACTCGACCGCATGTTTACCAGCTTAGTCAACATTAGTTGAGCAGGTAAGTATTCAGGTAAAATTGAAGCTACTGTAGAGTGTCGTTATCTTGTTTGTATAATAAATTCCTGGTAATATAAAAACGATTAAAAAATCGTATAAAATTATAAAAACGATTAGAATACATTTTATTTCATAAAGTTGTAAACATTTTAACAGTGAGTTTCACTATCAATGGTTGATCTTTTAATGACCACAATAAATGTGTTGATCGTTAAGTATTTCCTGGAATAATTATACAGGTTCCCTCTATTTTGTATAATTTCTAAAAGTATATAAAACCGATGAGAAATTTTTAAATATACATTTTGTTTCATTTAGTTGAAAGTGTTACAAGTGTTACCAGTGTTATATCTATTTATACCTATAAAACAGCATTATGTGTCGTCCGTGGAAAAACATTGATGGTGCTTCTTCCAGTGTTCCAGCAAAGAAAAAGCATTTATCTGCTGACGCTAGAGAAATCGTAAAAACAATATATAGTTCTTTACTTACAAGAGGACTTACTGCTAATACTGCTACCAGTGAAATATCTGATTTATCAAAAATACCTCTAACCACAGTGACAAGAATTACATCAAATCCCATTAAGTCAAGAAGGAAGCCTAAGGATGCCGGTTCTACCAAATATATTGACGAAAGTGATAAGGACTTAATAAGACGAAAAATTTACACGATGTACGAAGAGCAACGGATACCTACATTAGATGCTTTAAAACAACGGCTTACTAATGATGATACACAAATAAACTGTAGCCTCATTAGTCTTTGGAGGATTTTGTCTAAAATGGGCTTCAGATATCGTACAATTCAAGATCGAGACATGGTTTGACACTCATGAAACACCATCCAAAGGATGGTCCGATTCTTCCAACAGGTATCAAACAAAAGCTCCATCAAACAAAGGGAAAAGAATAACAATTTTACATGCAGGATCAGAAAATCGCCTTATGGCTTTCTGCAAAGAACATTAAAGACTCCTGCGTGGACTACCATGAGAATACAACGGCAGAGCTTTTTGAACAATGGTTTAAGAATTGTCTTATACCTAACCTTCCTCAGAATAGTGTGATAGTAATGGACAATGCAAATTACCACAGTCGTCAATTACATAAGTCTCCAAGTGTAAATAACACGAAAATTGAAATTCAAAACTACCTGTTAGAAAACGATATATATTTTGAAGAAAGTTATTTAAAAAAGGAACTGTTAGAAGTGTTAAAATCATTTTCTATTAAAAAAGTATATGTTTGTGATGCATTGGCCGAGGACATGGGACATACAGTGTTACGGCTTCCGCCCTACTATTGTTTATTTAATCCCATAGAGCATATGTGGCACCAACTAAAGTCAAATGTTAGGTCACTAAATGTTTCTCCGACTTTAAGTGGTAGTGTAGTCGAATTAATAAGGAAATGTGTTGATGCTATCTCCCCAGAAAGTTTGAAAAATTCAGTACGCCATGTAATGAACGTAGAAAATTCATATGTTACTTTGAATCACATAATTAAACCAATTGTTATTAATCTTGTAGAGGATAGCGACAGCGAAACAGAATTAGGTATTTAGGAATTCATAAATATATTTTGGTTATTTTGGGTATTTTTTTTTGTAAATATTAACTTGTATATATTTTTCTATATTTTTTTTTCAATTCATCTATTTTTTGTACATTATGTATTCGTTTGTATGTATATACTGTAAATAGAACTATTATTACTGTACATTTTTAACGATATCCGATTAGGAAGAGCAACAACCTGAAAATACCATATGAAATAATTTAATAAATTTTTATAATCGTGTATTACACAGCTACCAATGAAATATATTAAATAACAAACTTTCTGAAGTGCGACCTTGTGTACTTCGGTAGTTTATTGAGAGACTCTTGTATACACAATAGGATCAACTCAGGTAACCGTTAAGCACTCAACCATTTTTCGTGAAACAAACTATACCTACGACTTGCTATCCTAATAAAATAATTTTTTTCTTGAAAAACCCAGAATTAATAAATTCAGGTAGCAATGGGAATATCCAGATAGATAATAAGCGACAAATAATGAGCTCATTCATATCCAAGTTATAAAATTCCAACTTGTAAGAGAGGAAAATTTTAAACTTTAATATAATTAAATTTTCAACATATTTAAATTAATCATGTTTAGTTTAAATTTGCGATCTTGTTTGAAATAAGTAAAAATATGCAATATATATATGCACTTTGCATATACGTATTCCGCTCTCTAGATGTTACTAAATAAAACTGAGGAGCGGGTGCCTAAAAGATGGCGGAAAAAGAAGACGTTAGTAGTTTCAAGGAGAAAAGAATCAGTATAAATAAATGAAATGAAACGAAATGAATAAACAAAGATTGATGTAGACTGTAGACTTAGATTAAAACAAAGAACATTATGCTATAAAACAGCCGGTATATAATAATAATAATAATAATAAAAATAATAATTCATTTTCTGTATCACCATTTTACATTTAATGCATATCATTTTATTTCTATATTCTTTTTTAAAATTAAAAATAATAAACAATTTTAGTATGCTCGTAGCTTCCCCTGCATATTCCTAATTTTCATTCCTACTCATATTGAATATTTGAAATGGTTTTTTTACGATGTGGGCTTTGGTTACGCTTGTGCTATAACGGCAAAACACGCTCGAAATCATTGTAACATGCGACGATCAGATAAAAAAGGATAGGTAATCGTCTGTCTCTATGAAAACCGCAATATACTTGACATATAATAAGGGTGTAATATATGTGGTCAAAGTAAAAGTTGCATCGATTTTCATAAACGCCATAATTACGTGGGACCTTGAAACTACACGGGAACAAATAGTCGATTTTCAGGCAATTTCAATGATAGTTGCTGAAAATATATTTTGGTATTTATTATGTACACATCAAACATAATTATTAAGCTTTTCAAAGTCATTTATTGTATTTGTCTTGTATTTTATTGATATTGACATTCACTTCAACATTATCGACAATATAAATATTCTATTTCTAGATTATTTGGCTTCTATATTTGAGTTTCAGTGGTTATTAAAATAAAAATGTGAATTTAATAAGCAACTACATAATAAGTTTAAGTAAGTAACGTTTAATTATTCATCCTTTGTCTGTGCTGTATATGAATGTGTATGTATATATGTATGCATGTTTATGTATGGAGACCCGCCGTGCCTGAAAGTATTTTGTCCCAACTCGAAGACGAACAGCGAGATGATAAGAAAGAAAATAGCTGACTTTAATAAGTGACTCTTCTAAATTCAGCAACAAAAATTTAACGAGAATTACCAGAGACGTGATTCCGTTCGTGTAGTTTATCTTCGCTCCAAATATTGAGCCATGTGGTACCTCGAGAGGAACAGACTATAAGTGAATTAAAAAACGCTTATCTGGAGCTCATCACAGAAAGATCAGGAAAGGAGCAAAAATAGCTGCTGGGGCATAGACCAAACGAATCCACACAAAACCAAAGCAACGGAACTAGTAACCCGAGCGTAAAAAGATACCTCGAAAAGATAGCATAACCTCCCCGCAATTCGCAATAAAGGATCGCTAAAAACGTAAGAACTATAACGAGCAGGCTAGATCACAGAGTAATGTCATAAAATGATTTAAAATTGCTGCAGAACCTAGATACCATACTAACACTCAACTAGATCAGGCTTAAGCAGAACTAATTATTAACAAACTGGGACCAGCAGAGTATGAGGCTCTTATCAGAAGTAAGAATCAACTTCTACAGTTCCATAAAATAACATTTAGCCCAGGGACCTATGGATAATACGTCCTAACGAATATACCAAGAAATGGATTTTTGATGTGGTGAGGGTCTATGAAGGGCTTATGGAAGGGAGCAGACTTGTTTGTAATAGATCCCAATACCATGCCGAAGACCCCAGAGGTCTTATCTGCATTTCCGAAAATAAAACTGATACAGAAAATATTAGAACCCTCATAAGCAAACAAAATCAAGTTTAGGACTTTGCATGTGCGAAGGTCGAAGATTCGAAGTCAGAATTAACTTGGCCAAAACTAAGTTTATGACAAATATGGTCCCCAACAACCATTTAACTATTCAAGACAAAGTGATAGAACTGGTAGAGAAATATATATATATATATATATATATATATATATATATATATATATATATATATATATATATATATATATATATATATACACTCGCGATCATAAAATGCGGGTCATCTTGAAAATTTCAAGTTTCTTAAATATTTTTGCCTCTGGTGCAGTAATAACCTTTTTTTTGGCTAATGTATTTTTTATTTGTCATCAATGTTTGTTTTGAAAGAAAAAAAAATGGTTTTTTATTGTTTTTATTGAAAAAAACAGAAAACAAATCAAATTGTTGATAAGACAGACATACGAAAAAAAAAATGGAAAATACAGAACGTGGTAAAAAATCAGTGAAATTTCAATGACCAATATCGTGTATTGCCTCCCCTTGCTCTAATAACCTCTTGCAGACGACGGGGCATACTCTCAATTTTTCTCCGGATTACATGTTGTGGTATGTTATTCCACTCTCTCACTAACCGATCCTTAAGCTTCTGTGCGTTGTTAGGAGGAGGTGTATGGGTTTGAATACGTTTTTTCAAATCGTCCCAGAGATGTTCGATGGGATTCAGGTCCGGAGACCTAGCTGGCCAAGGTACCCTCGTAATTCCAACTTCGTTCAAGTATTACATACTGATCCTGGCAACGTGCGGTCGCACGTTGTCTTGCATAAAAACGGCGTTTTCTCCAAGCCCTGTCATGTTGGGCATAACATGTTCTTCCGGAATCTCCGTAATGTACCTTCGTGCAGTTAGGGACCCATTTTCGATGAAGGGTAATTCTGTGTGGAAGTCGGAAGATATACCTCCTCAAGCCATGACCGAGCCTCCACCAAATGGCATTCTTGGAGCAATGCAAGCTTGTGAAAATCGTTCACCGGTTCTCCTCCAAACTCTTACACGTCCATCGGATCCAGTTAGGCAGAAACGGGATTCATCTGAGAATAACACTTTGCTACAATCGTTAATTCCCCAATGCGCGTATTGTCGAACAAAAGCTAGTCGTGCAACTCGAGGCACCCGGCGAAGTGGCGGTCCTCTAGCCATTACCCGAGAAGATAGTCAAGAAGAACGAAGTCTTCTTCTGACTGTTGCAACACTAAAATTGCGATTTCGTACTTCCTCTAGACGATTTTGATGCATAACCGCAGTTGAGGTCCGGTTTCGTAAAGCCTGAAACACAAGGAAACGTCATCTAGTGAATTGGTCGTTCTTCTTCGTCCAGAACCAGGTCGCCTGGTTAGCAAACTTGCCTCCTGAAAGCGTTGAAGCACTCGTTGAACCGTAGAAAGGCTGTCGCCAACAGTTCTTGCGACTTGCCGTTGAGTGTGACCGTCTTCCACAAGTGCAACAATTTGTGCCGTTTCAACAACAGTCAAAGGCATTTTTGTCAAAAAATAAACACTAATAATGGTACTAATAAACACTAATGGTGGCAATAATAAACGTTTGTCCGTTGCATTTGAACAGAAAGTCGAGGTACAAACGAGACATTTAAAACAAGCGGAGTTACAGGTTGCGTTCATTTTGGGAAGTGTGCACTTTACCGCGAAATCGGCACTATTGGAATTCTTTGTTACAAAGGAAACCGCAACAATTCTTAGAAACATGCATTAGTTTGTATTTGTGTTATTATTATTTACGATAAAGCTCGATAAAAATTAAATATCGGTGATTTTCAAGGTGACCCGGATTTTATGATCGCGAGTGTATATATATATATATATATATATATATATATATATATATATATATATATATATATATATAAATTTGGGTCATGAAATAAGAATCAGCATGGATAACAAAATATGCGAAATCCAAAGAATTACTTTAGCGTGGGCAGCCTTTGAAAAACTGAGAGACACACTAGGGCCAACATACCAAGTATTTGACCAATGCGTTTTACCGGTCATGATTTATGGGGCGGAAACTATGACTCTAACCAAGAATACGGTTTCGAAATTGAGAGGGATACAGAGACGAATGGAACGGACGATGCTGGAAGTGACGTTGCGGGACCGAATACTGCTACCGAATATTGCTAATGTTGTGGAACGCATAGTGGAACTGAAATGGAGCTGGACAGGCCATGTAGCGAGAATGCACGATTCACGATGAACGAGCAAAATTACAAATTGGAGACCATGAGCAGACTAACGTAGTAGAAGAAGACCACCTACACGTTGGGCTGACAACATCAGGCATATCACCAAAATTTGGCAACAAAGAGTACAAAATCTTAAAAAATGGAGGAGTTTAAGGGAGGCCTATGTCTGCCTATGATGATGAATACATGGAACGATCTTTGATATGTTTTATTATTGATATATTTGTGATCTTTTTTTATGCGAATCATCTCCAATATGCATCTTTTTAGTTTTGTTCTTTTTCCAAAATATGTATATTTTCAAAATCAAAAGAATGGCGATTTTCTAGAGAATGCTTGGCTAAGACTGTAGTGTTTGCTTTGTTGGTTTATATTCTATGTTTGTATGCCAAAATTCTTCTATGTAGATATTGGTGTGTTTGCCCAATAACAATATACATATATATATATATATATATATATATATATATATATATATATATATATAAAGTAGTTAAGTATTATTGACTGACACGTTATGTAAAATAAAGTTTTATTATGAGGTTGCAGTCATTAATAGGGCAGGAAAGTGAAACTCTTTGTTCTTTATCAAGCTTTCGCAAAATTTATTTGCTTCTTCAGGATATGCTAAAATATGGTATCAGTAAATACAATGAAATTATAATTAAATAGCATTGTATAAAACTAGTATAAAAACTTACAACATGAGGTTAATCCATTAAATTTTCAAATTTACAAAACATTAAAACTTAATAAAATTATATAGTTATGAAGTACAATATTTTAATTTTGTAGAAATTCATTATGACATTGATTATGTTGATGTTTGATTTATGTCAGAAAGACACTTGTTTCTGTTTATTATATTTTTAATAATAATAACAATCAAAAGCTAGTTATCAATAACAAAAAATATAATAAACAGAAACAAGTGTCTTTCTGACATAAATCAAACATCAACATAATCAATGTCATAATGAATTTCTACAAAATTAAATAAAATTAAAATATTGTACTTCATAACTATATAATTTTATTAAGTTAAGTTTTAATGTTTTGTAAATTGCAAAATTTAATGGATTAACCTCATGTTGTAAGTTTTTATACTAGTTTTATACAATGCTATTTAATTATAATTTCATTGTATTTACTGATACCATATTTTAGCATATCCTGAAGAAGCAAATAAATTTTGCGAAAGCTTGATAAAGAAGAAAGAGTTTCACTTTCCTGCCCTATTAATGACTGCAACCTCATAATAAAACTTTATTTTATATTATATATATATATATATATATATATATATATATATATATACATAAATATATATATAATATTCATATATATATATATATATATAGGGGAGAGTGTTGTACCTTGGGTCATTTTTTAGTTTTTATTTTTTTCTAAATCCTAAAATTATATATTTGCAAAGTTTATCCAATGTATTAGTTACTTTGTCTATTTGGCTATATGCTTTCTTTTTATTGACACATTTTAAGCTTAGTAGTTAGTTAAAAACTATATTTTAGCAGGCCCTTGCATGTTGACCCAAGGTACAAACTGGTAATGTACCTTGGACCAGCATATATTGTACCTTGGACCAGCATTATATTGTACCTTGGGTCAGTTATAAAAAAAAATAGAACAAATCTTGAAATGTTTTATTGAATATCTCAAAATAATCAGAACATTATGATTAACTAATGATTAATTTAGTAAATAAAAACTTATTTGACATTATATCCGCTAAATTTAACATTAAATTTCAGGTGCGCATCGTCACGTGCAGTTCCGCTTATTTTGTGCGGTTGTGGAAGTTTACGTACAATATCATTGCGTAAAAAATCATAAGTCTCGGTTGAGTCGTTTATAAACTTATTGGAATCTAGAATTCTACGTAAATATCTAAGTTCATTATTAATTCCACTGTTCAGTATCTCGGCAACATAATAAACAAAAGATTTCTTCCCTGCCACTTTCACTAAAACAAAGTCTCCTTTTTTAATCTCGTTATTTTCAGATAAGTCATATATTTTTTGGTCATTTAATAATTCTTCTTCTCTAGTTACCAAGTCCTCAAATGTACCTCCATCACTTGAACTTGATTCACTATCATACTTAGCAGCTCTCTTTGGCACATTTTGTATATCTTCTGTCGCTATTTGCTTTGTAACTGCCTGCACTTTCTCAAATGATACCGTCTTTCCCTTTTTAAGCGTAGCTATTTCATCTTTCTCTGGAGTATCGGTAAGTATTCGTGACTTTCCTCTTGCTCTTCCTAACTTCTTTTTGCGAACAGGTGCCTTTGGATAGGGTCGCAACATTTCAGGTGTAATAGAACTTCCTGAAGTTCCTGCTTGACGAATATTTGAGGTAGAAGGAGTAGAGACTTCCATTTCATTAACTGTAGTTTTAGTTTTTTCCCCGTCCTGTTCAACATTGACTTGCTCGCGACTGTCAGTAAGCTGGTTTAAAGGACGATCAGTTACATACGAAGACAGAAACTCATTATCTTCAAAAATGTTTTCATTGACGGGATAGAGACCGCTCACCTCAAATCCCTTCTGGATATTAGATGTAGTAAATGCTTTTGGAAATGCCTTACCTGCAAGTTCGGCTATATCGTAAATCGTAATAGGTTGTCCAGGGTGCATAATCATCCACTCACTACAGGCGGTATTATAGTAAGTTTTCATCGGTCCAAAAACTGTTCGATCGAGCGGTTGCATTTTGTGGCTGGTGTGGGGATGAAACGTTATCGGTAGAATTCCATTCTTCTTACAGAAATTAATGACACTTACATTCACGTGGCTATCGTGATTATCCAAAAGTAATATAACTGGATTTTCAACTGTTGGTTTCACATGATTTTTAAAGTGTTGTAGGTATTCCAAAAACAATATTTCGTTTGACCAGCCGGACGAATTTGCACCTCCTATAGTTCCAACTGGACAACCTTTTAGCATGTGAGGCTTAAAATTAACCCTCGGAAATATCATCATTGGCGGAATATGATTTCCGATTGCATTTATTGAGGCTATCAAGGTTACATTTTGACCTCGCTCTCCACTTGTCATTTGACCTAATTGTTTTATTCCCTTAGGTCCTACAATTTTTGGTGGTACATGGACAGTCGTTAACCCTGTCTCGTCACAATTCCAATTTTTTTCTGGGGAAAAATCTCCACGAGACAAAGCTTCTTTGTAGTTCTTAAAAAAGGAAGATATATTTGTTTTATTGAAGGATGTTGATCTCGCCAAACTTGTAGGTTCTGATTTACGAAGTGATAAATCTTCATGTCTTCTAAGAAACTGCCTCAGTCATTCCTTGCCAGCTATCTTTTTTTGGTCCCAAGAAGGCGGATAAGACTTGTTATTTGCAGTTGCATACTGGTATGCTAAAGTACGAACTTCCATTTTCGTCAAACCATAGTGGAGGCGTGCAGCAGTGAGAAGATATATTTTTAACTCAGCTTCCTCTTCTTTATTAAAAACTTGTTTTACATTATTGGCAGCAACATAAGAAAATTCTGAAGCCCCCGACTGCCTGAAGGATTTTACGTGCCTGATCAGCGTGGTTTTTGATATGTTATAGCACTTTGCTGCTTCCCTAATTGATAATTCACCACTTATGCATTTATTTGCGGCTGCAGTTAAATCCTGGGCATTTAAATGTGGTCTTTTGATACCCACTTTACTTCTCGGCATTTTAAAATGACTATCTGAAACAATAATAAAAGGTTTTTTTGGTAACAGACACACCAATTAATTTAAATAAAAGTCAAAATAATGTTAATTCGCAATAAGATTGTACCTTGGTCCGGTCCAAGGTACACGACCTACCGGTGGCCCAAGGTACACAACGTAACAATTTCAGCTGTTTTTTGTTTTCTAATATTAGGTTATGCGTTTAGACAAAAAATACATTCATGATTATCAAGCGTAAATATATATTGTCCATTACAGATAATAATAAAATATATATATTTACATTTGAAGCGGATTTTAACAGATAACAAATAGGTAAATAATTTACTTACGATCAAACAAAACACAAAACGCTCTGCAAGTCACCACTCTGCAATTTTTTGATAAGTGTATTTAGATGCCATCTACCGCTGATATTATTAAACCACTAATTCAACCAAATTGAAGAGAAATCTGCAGTGGGTAAGAAAGAAAGTCAACTGACCCGAGGTACAACCCGGTCCGAGGTACAACACTCTCCCCTACATATATATATATATATATATATATATATATATATATATATATATATATATATATATATATATATATGTATATATTTGTATGTGTGCGTGTGTGTGTGTATGTATGTGTGTGTTACACTTAAAATTTCCGCGGGAGCTATATCTAATTTGTGTGGTTTCCCGGGTTTGACTCCACGTTGAATAATTTTGTTTCCGCTTCTTAATAATGCTTTAAGTAAATTATTTAATTAAAGTTTAATTATTTAAGTGTTACACTAATTTTGTAGCGCACTATAAGATAAATTTTAACATTTTTTTTTTGAAAAATAATGTTACCCGTGTTACGATGATCATCATATAAAATAATGATTCTGGAAAATATAAATATTGAATAAAAATAATTAATTTATTCCAGTTTCTTTACATTTGACCGAAAAACATTATTTTAATTTAGGGTGGCCGACATATTAAAGGGATACAAGGATCTGTAAATGTATTATTAAAAATATTCTTTAAAAATTTGGGTTAAATATTCTTTAATAAATTATTTTATAAAAAATAATATTAAACTAAAGAGAATAGATAACTTGGTAACATGTTTAGCAATTTTTATAAATAGTGTTAGTTTTCTCTTCTCAGCTTTATACAGCAGATATATTTTACTTGCTGCTTATTGAATATTGTTGCTATAATATATTTTCCAACGTTCACAACTCTCATTGATTATTTTTTTGCTTTTACTGTAGTTTTGAAATATGTGCAATATTTGAGGATCTTCGATGAGTTTAAGATTATGCCGAGTTGTTTTGGCACTTTTTCCGTTTTGACATTCGAGATTAACTTTAGTTAACGAGTTTTACTGGATTTCCGTTAATTTTAATGTCATATTCGAATCAGTCATAAGATATTCTGAATACATGTCTAATAGGATTAGCGAAAGCTGACAACATTGAAATTCTCTTTATTTCTATATGTTCAGTTTGCTTTTCTTTTATCTGTAATACTGCTTCTTGGCTGTGGTAGAAATTTAAAATATTGTTCCTTTTACGAGTTCGATCCGATTGTCACAGCGAACTTTATCTAAGGTTTTATTGTAGTCAATAAAGCATTAATACATATTCCCGCTTTTTGTCTATGTAGATAAAACATTAAGTGCGAATAATGCTTCGCAGTTGCCCAGCTCATTTCAAAATTCAAATTGAGTTCCGTTTATATTCTGTTCTAACTTCATCTATATCCTACCATGTATCACTTTTAAAAATACTTTCAACGTTAGTCTATCATGCTCATAGCGTGATAAGTTGAACACTGCTTAGGATTTCTTTTCTTTGGTAGCGTTATAAAACAGTTGAACACTGCTGCCCTCTGAGTATCGATGCTACGAATACCCAGAAAGCATCTCCCATTCGCAGAGAGCCGTGCCTGATATAATAACTGACAAAAACTCCCCCACAATTATTATTATCCAGATTTAGCCATACGGCTCATATTCCCTCTAAGGGGAAAATTCACTCATCCCAGATACCTACGGTATCAAAAGGATTGAGCTCCAGTGGGACTCTTTCCGTGTTATCGAGCCCTAGGTGACTTGGTATGCTGGAGTATCTTCCAAAAATGCATGGCCTTGTAGAGATATTCATTTAGACCTAGCTGTTTTATGTTCTCTAAGAGGTTTTTGGGAATATCGCCAGTAGTAGATAGAATAATAGGTACTGTCTGACTATTTTCCATTCTCCATTATATCCTGATTTGTTTTTCTAGATCTCTGTACTTGGCGATCTTTTTGTTGTATTAAACATTCAAATTATTGGTGTTAGTTATCGACACATCAATAAGTGTTGTTTGCTTAGTAATTTTATTAACCAGTATGAGATCCAGTCCATAGTTTCCGCCAGTTTCTGGTGCCTTAAAACTGGAACATGTTGACTAAGGGAAGAAACTCCAACAGAAAATCCTGGTCCTCTAAGCTTGAAGGTTGGAGCGATGGGCCAGTCCCTTTTCATCTGGAAAAAACTCTTTCGACTAAAAATTCCAACGCCGAGCATTCCAACGCCGAGCCTCGGAATATGGATGGAAACTTACGACGACGACATCTGGCAAAGAAATGGACTTTGAAAATTGGTACTTGGAACACTCAAGGCATAACTCACAAGACAATGGAAATTTTATCTGAAATGACGAAGCAAAAAATTGACATCATAGTGCTCTCTGAAACCAAAAAGAAATGCCAAGGAAATAAACAGATTAAAGACTACATTCATATATGGTCAGGAGTAAAGAAACACGCACATGCTAAATCAGCGGTCTCAATTCTATTAAAAAAATCGTTAAAAAAATATGTAAAAGACTATACGTACATCTCTGAAAGAATTCTGACAATAACTGTCACATTGTACGGCATCGAAACAATAGATGTTGGAGTCTATGCGCCAACAGACGATTCAAATCAACAAGTTAAATATTCCTTTTATGAAGAATTATCAAACATTTATGATAAAATAAAAAGTCACCAAGAAATAATACTGTTAGGAGACCTAAATGCCAGAGTAGGTTCTTAAATAGACGATGACCTAGTGGGACGGCACGGAGAAATAGTTAAAAATGGTTCAAGGGACAGCTTAATTGAGTTCTGTCAACTTTTTGGTTTAAAAATAATGAATACCCAATTCTAACATAAAGATATTCATAAATACACTTGGGAACGACTTTCACTCCAACAGAAGTCGATCATAGACTACATAATAATGAGACTGAGAAATCAAAATTTAAGTGCCAAGACTGCAGAGTAAAAAGAGGATCTAACTGTGGGACAGATCACTACTTTCTTTTAGCTAATCTTTTGTGCCCCCTCAAACAATACTACAAACAGAACACCGAAAGTGAGGGAAACAATACTACACAGTACAAAACGGAGTGTCAGCCACTCAGATTCTTTCAATACTGGTACACGGAGATCAAACAATGAGGGTACTGGAATTATTAAACCACTTGCATTAACTTCTTTTTCAATTAGGTCAATCGGCATCTTCAGACGATGTTTTATACATCTTATATATACATAATATAATGCGAAAAAGCTCATTTGCCCTTTACCCAGCAAGTCGCTGTGGGATGCACTAATGTGAGATTTGAAATACTTCCTACTGGTTACACTTGAGGTCGGTTTGTAGTGATGGACAAAAGAAATCGTAGGACACCTACTTAAATGCTTTTAGTGGAGGCCACAGATCAACGGACGACCTCATAAGAAGTGGTGAAAACTTGCATGATCCTTTATCTAACTGACTTGGCACCATGAGCTTACTTGAGATTTGAACGATAGGGTAGACTGGTTGTAGGAAATCCGGAAAGACAGATTTCAATGCACACCTCCATCCGGCAACAGCAGCATTTGTTCAAGCATTTAATCACTTGCCAGAAATATTGCGATTTACGGATACGAGTGCTATACCATGCCAGATTAGGTTCTGCTAGATCCTGCAAGATTTCTTCAGGCTTTCTATATTCCGCCGAAGCGGAAGCTCCCAATTTGGGAGATTTTAATTACATAGCTTTTTTATTTAAGTAAAAAAAAACATTGGTATGTAACGCGTTATTCGAACCCCTTCCCACCCCTGTAACGCACCGTTTCATAGGACCCCCTCCCCCTAATTGCTTTACGTAATACTTAAACGACCCCAAACCGGATGTGGCATGTCTGTCAAAATATATTCTTTACGTTGTATTGTAATTCATACAAAACAGTTTCCATAAATATCGTTTAAGTAGTTTCCGATATGAAAATAGTGTAAGCTCGACGTTAAATACCCTTTAAACTTAGATAAATCGAGACAGGACAAAAAATTAAGTAAACATGTGTAAAGATTATATTAATATTGTTTTATAGCGATTCAGTAGCCCACGGACTGTAAAGAAAATAAACGAATACTATACTATAATACACTAATCATATAATAGATTCTATGATATAAAGTAGAAATTGGAAGATTTATTATACAGTGTGTCCGTAAAGTATGGAATAAATTCGATATTTCCTAAATGAAAAGCCTTTTTAAAAAAATCTAAAACACGTCGATTTTTAAATTTAATGTTCTACATTTTACAATAAAATTTCATTATACAAGGTGATACACATTACAGTGATGACGTCATCGGCTCTTTTTTTTTTAATGTAACACTGTATTTTAGGAATCGATAAAAATGAGCTGATTTCAAAAAAGTATAATATTCGGGTCTAATGGATATAATTTGAAAGATATGTGCTTAGAAAATAAATTAATTATTATCAATTGCAAAAAAGTAGCCTACTTCTAGTTTTTGGTAAACTGTAATTATTTTTAGTAACGTTCAATAACAATTAAGTAGTACAATAATTGTATTAATTCGTGAATGTTCTGTATTCTCAACAGTAAGTAAGATTGAAAAGAAATTTCGAGAAACTGGTACAGTGCGCAGGAAGATGCGCACATTTCTGTTCGTAAGGTTAGTAGTAATCTCGATGTTTGCAAAACAACGGTACACAAAGTACGTAAAAGTAAGTAAAGTAAGTAAAATGCACAGTTGTACAGGAATTAAACGAGGATGATCCAGATAAAAGAATACAATTTTGCGAAATAATGATGGATAATGGCCACCGAAACCCTCTCTTGGTTCAAAATATTATTTTTTCTGATGAGGCTACATTCAAATTAAATGGCGAGGTCGACCGTCAGAATTGTAGATACTGGGCAAAAGAAAACTCCAACTGGATGCAGGAACATCATACACAATATCCGCAAAAGGTAAACGTATGGGCTGGCATTGTAGGAAATAAAATCATTGGACCCTACTATTTCGAAGGTAATTTAAACGGGCCAGCATACCTTCAGTTTTTAAGTGGGTATCTCGTACCTACTTTAGTTAATTTATTCCCTAGTACAATTAATCTTGGAGGTTTTGATAAAAGTTTATGGTTTCAACAGCATGGTGTGCCTCCGCATTATGCTTTAGATGTTCGAAGGTGCCTAATTGAAATGTTTGTGAACAGGTGGATTGGAAGACGTGAACATATTGAATGGCCAGCGAGGTCGCCAGACCTCAAGCCTTTGGATTATTTTATGTGGGGTCATTTAAAGAATGTTGTTTATAAAACGAAACCTGCCAATATTGGAGACTTAAAAACAAGAATTCGTAAAGAAATAAACAATATTTCTCAAGAAAGCATAAACAAGGTTCTACAAGAATTTGTACAACGCTTGGGTTACTGTCAAATACAACAAGGGTTACAATTCGAACATTTAAGATTAAGTCATGTATTAATTACTGGATTACTTTCAAATTATTTATTATAATTTATTAATATTATAAATCAATAAAAATTAATTTTCTAAGCGCATATCTTTCAAATTATATCCGTTAGACCCCCAGTACTATACTTTTTTAGAATCAGCTCAATTTTATCGATCTAAAAATGTCCCAAAATACAGGGTGTTACTTTTAAAAAAAGAGCCGATGACGTCATCACTGTAATGTGTATCACCTTGTATAATGAAATTCTATTGTAAAATGTAGAACAATAAATTTAAAAATCGACGTGTTTTAGATTTTTTTAAAAAGGCTTTTCATTTAGGAAATATCGAATTTATTCCATACTTTACGGACACACTGTATTAATACGATACCAAAGACTTAAAACCAAGTACGAAATTCTATTGTTTAGCGTTAAGAAGAAACGAATAATATCGCGGTGTGTGTTGAATAAAACTTAAACCTTGTTAAATAAATAACGCAGATCCATTTGATTACATGTCGGTGGTTTGGAGTTGAAAGGAAAATTATCGGTTCAATTATAGGTAATTGGAAACATTTTACTTATTAATGTATTTCAATCCAATGTTAAGGTATTTTTAGAGGTGTGTTTATATTTTCGTAATAATACAACTGATGAAGAGCCGTAAAAATCTACCTACAATGAACACCAATCACCACTCCACTATTGACACGTGCACCTGTTTGTCCTTATACTTGCCATCAATGTCACAATAAATAACTCAATTATATACTAAGTGACATATAAATCCAAACACAGGCACAAACAATTTGGTATATAGGCTTATCTTGGAAAAAAATTAGATGATTAGATTTTCAGCAATATTAGTTTGAGTTTATTTTTATTTTTTATTCATTTTTTTTGCTAACCTAAGTTTCTAACCTAACCAGTGTGCGATTCTTGTTATTTTTTATGCCGTTTACAATGCCTAGAGTATGAAGAAGTGCAAATTTCCATAGAAGTTTTGTAGTGTGTTAAGATGCTATTAAAGCGTCAAAAAGACCGATCACAAAGATCGACAGGCACAGGCTTTAAAAGCTTTAAGAGATCTCTTTTCCATTACCAGGTCTATTGCAAATCAATCGTTTGCTTAAGGAAAACCAATTATGATAAGACGGATGAGAGACGAAATCCACAGTTTTTTGTCGAAGGGCTCAACACATCTCAATCTATTACGGCAGGCAGGTACATCTGCTCTATCAGTAAAATTCCTTGTTTCCATTTTATCAATCACAATTTGTAGATTATATAAATCAATTTTAGAATGCGACAAAGCAAAAATGGGTAAGTATGGTACATTTTTTTAATTTTATTTTTACCTCAGTTTATCTATAAAAATTTTATAACCAAAAGATCATATGAAAAAAAACAAGGACTTCTTTTAACAAAGATATTTTTTTTTAATTTACACAGGAATTGATAGTTGCTGGTTATTATAGTAGAAGAGCTTCTTGCCAATGGTCTCAGCAGCAAGTGTATAGCGACCAATTCTCTTTAGATTGTGTGCTTTTTGGAGATGAGGCTATATTTCACAAAAATGCAACAGTGAATTGGCATAATTTTCATTACTATCCATCAAGAAATCCCTACTTTATTAACAGTTATAGCCACACCAGATAATCTATAAATGTTTGCGGTGGTATTGTTGGGAACTATGTGATTGGCCCACATTTTTTTGTCAGTCGTGTGAATGGTGCTATAGATTTGCATAATCATTTGTCATTACTACTGCAGAATGTTCCACTTAATATTTGACAAAGTAGCTGGCTTTTATGGAAATGATGTCAAAAAAGTCACTACATTTCCTGGGGCAGATATTGGATCTGATCATCAACCACTTGTAGCAGATATTAAACTAAGGTTGAAACGAATTCTTAACAATAGAATAAAAAACATCGGAGAACAACTAGAATATCCAGAAGAACTTCGGAGTGAATTTAAAAACCAACTTAATGAAATCGCCACAAACAATGATTATAAAAGAAACTTAATCAAGAGAAATAAATGAATGACAGACGACATCTTGAAATTAATGGAACAACGTCGACTGATAAAATCTAATGAAACAGAATATAGACACCTGCAGAGAAGAATAAAAAAGAAGATCAAATAAGCCAAAGAAAAATGGATGAGAGAAAGGTGGGACGAAATGGAGGATGTAATATCTAAACACGACTTATTTAATATGCACAAAAACTAAAAGAAATGAGTAACATATTTAAAAAACGTGTTCCCTCTGTACTCGTTGACTATAATAACAAAATTATTTTAAATGAGCACGAAATAAGAAAAGAATGGCAGCTGTATATATCAAAGTTGTTTAAAAAAGACAGGAATAATATTGACGAATTCTACCAAAACTGTACTGACGGCCCAAAAATTATGAAATGCGAGGTAGAACACGCTATAAATAATGCTAAAATTAGAAAATCTTGTGGTCCAGATAATACCTCAACTGAGTTGCTGAAACTACTAGAGGATGATAACATAAAAGTAGTAATAATACTTTTTAATTCAATATATAACACCGGAGTGATTCCCACAGATTGGCTCAAATCTATCTTTGTCGCAATACCTAAAAAACACAATGCAAGAAAATGCTCAGAATATCGATTAATTAGCCTAACGAGCCACACTATTAAAATTTTCCTAAGAATACTTCACAACAGAATTAGACGCAAATGCTAAGAAGATCTCGAAGATACCCAATTTGGTTTTAGAAATGCTATGTGAACCAGGGAGGCACTTTTTGCGCTTAATATCCTATTACAAAAATGGCGTGACCAAAGAAAGATGTATTTGCATGTTTCGAGGACTTCGAAAGACATTCGATAAACTACAGCATGTAAAATTAATGCAAATACTAAAAAATATCGAAATAGATGACAAGGATATTCGTGTCACTAAAAATTTGTACTGGAATCAAACTGCTGTCGTAAAAATTGGAGATAACTATACCGATGAAATCTACATACAACGAGGGGTCAGACAAGGTTGCATTTTGTCGCCAACATTGTTTAGTGTTTACTCGGACCAGTTATTTAAAAAGGCACTTGAGAGACAACCATATGGAATAAAAATCAACGGGGAACTACTTAATGTGATTAGATATGCAGACGATACAGTAATTCTGTCAGATAATATTGAAGGTCTCCCAATTCTGCTTGATCGCATTCACGAGGTAGGAGAGGAAATGGGCATAAAAATAAACTCAAACAAAACCAAATTTTTAGTGTTTAGTCGTGACTCACATCCCGATGCAAAACTTCAATTAAATGGAGTCCAAGTTGAGAAAGTTCACAAAATGACATATTTGGGAACTGTGATAACGGACTAACTAGATCCAGATATAGAAATAAAACGTAGAATGGCAATGACTAAAACTACTTTTATGAAAATGAAGTCATTTCTTTGCAATATTCATCTCAGTTTAGAACTAAGACAAAGAATGGTTAAGTGTTATGTTTGGTCCGTACTTTTGTACAGTGTAGAAGTGTGGACGCTAAAAGTATCGATTATGAACAAAATTGAAGCATTGGAAATGTGGGTTCATAGACGAATGCTGAAGATACCTTGGACAGCAAGGAAAACTAATGAAGAAGTACTAAGGAGCATCAACAAAGATAGAGAACTGCTAAAGACTGTTAAACATCGAAAAATGTCTTATCTGGGACATATAGTAAGGGGGAGTCGATATAAATTTTACAACTGATCCTTGAAGGTAAAATAGACGGCCGGAGAGGTGTAGGAAGAAAACACGTTTCTTGGTTAAAAAACATTCGTGAATGGGCACAGATATCAAATGTAGGACAATTATTTCATATTGCAGAAGATCGAGAAGCCTTCGCAATGGTAATCGCTAAGTACTCCAGTTCATCACACTGCTCTTATTCACAATCATCTAAATATTAACTTTCCTGCGAGGTGGATAGGCAGAGGAGGACCAACTGTTTGGTCACCGCGATCATCATAGTTGTCAAAAATTTATTTGTTCATGGGTGGCTATATAAAAAACTTTGGCTACAACAGAATTCTTCAAAAACGCCAGATGGTATATGAAAAATAGAATAAGGAAAGCTTTTAATAATATTAATTTAATAATGCCAGAGATTAACGACTCCCCGAGTTCCCCGAACTAAGAAGAAGAAAAATAACAATTAGATCAAACTAATGTGACACAATAATCTTTAATAATATCATTTATATAGGTATCAAAAAATAAATCCTAAAAATTATACTTACTCGCTACCACTAGACTTTGGCAGGGGGATAACTCTTGCTGGACTATTTCCTCGAGAAGATTTATTTACAACATTATTTGGCTTTTTTCTCTCAGGGCTCATCCCCTTTTTAAACGAAGACTTTAACGGTGATTTTCTGTCAGTGCTTGATGATCTGTTTTTGTTAAAACTGCCATTTCGGATGGGACTCGATCCGCGGGATGAATCACGTCTCGTCACCATATTACCCGATGTGGAAGATTTCATGAGCAACGATCAATGACGCGTTTCATTCTATAAAACAGAAACAAAGCTGGTTAAGTTTTAAGTTACATTTTATTAATATTATTAATAATATATATATATATATATATATATATATATATATATATATATATATATATATATATTCAAAATTCAATAAATTTGAAATTCTGCCAAGAAAAAAAAATTAATGTTTTTAATTTTAAAAATGTTTAATGAAAAACGTTATTTGGTAGTGTGTGTTACCTCCACGAGCACTATTTACGGCTCTCATTCAATCAGGTATACTTCGGATTATGGCAGCAAATTCTTCCTGAGGGATTAGCTCCCATTCGTCATGAACTACTTGCTCCAAGTAATTAATGATTTAAAACTCAATGTGGTTACATACGTCGATTTCGTCGTCAAAGAATAACCTATGTATTGCCTACTGGATTTAGGTCTCGGCAATGGTCATAAAGGAATCCCAATTTCATCCAAGTAATCCCGTGACATTTTTGCAATGTGTGAACGAGCATTATCTTGCATCAGACGAAAATTTTCTCCAACAAATGAAGCACTACATGATCTTCCAAACATTGTTTAGCAAAATTTTTCAGCGATTAAATTCCCCTTTCGAATTATAACAAGTTTTGTATAAGCCTATAGGTAAATGCCTGGCTACACCATTATACCACCTTGACCAAATTGAACTTTGGGAGTAAAACAAAATTAATAATAACTTTCACCAGCTCTTTTTGAGCATATCACGAGTATCTATTAAATCTTGATTTATTCGTGAGGAGCACCGCACCCTATTCTTCAAAACGCAAATTAAGATGTTCACCAGCGAAATGTAAACGTTGCATCTGATGATCTACTGTTAATAGAGGTCCGGTGGCAGATATTCTAAACCTTAATCCATTCAAGCGTATTCAAACGGTATAAACGAAAACTGTGTTTCTATGGAGATAATTTATTCGTAGAACAAGTACTGTTGCTGAGCATGTACGATCGCTTAAAGCTTGCAATCTAATAAAGCGTGCTTCAAATTGACTTGTGGTTCTTGGTCTATCTTGACCTGGCTTTTTAATTAATTGGCATGTTTTTCGAAATCTTTGTATTGCATCAAACACTGTATACACTACCCATCCTATCAGAAATTCCCAAAGGATTTGCGATCTAACTTATGCTCAGCTAAGACGTTCTTCTGGTGTCACACATTTTTTATTACAATTTTTTAAAAGGAAAACGCAAAAAAAACTAAAATGAAACCTGAAAACACTTAAAATACCAAAATAAACTTAAAATAATACTGTTTAATTTAAGACACTCTTTCGCATTATTAAAAAAAGTTTGTCTAGAACTGCTGTCGTTCGCAAAAATCATTTAAACAGGTTCAAATAGAAAAAAAAACGTTATCGCTAATAAGACATAAAGTAAATTTAAAAAGAATTATATAAGTTTTTACCTAAAAATGAATAATACATAGAAATCTGAGTGTTCAGTTAATTTTGCACTCCAGTATATATATATATATATATATATATATATATATATATATATTATTGTGATATTTAAAGTCTTGGTGCGCCAAGCAATAATTAGCTAATTAATTTTTTTGATTAATTAAAATTATTTAAATGATATGATTATGACTCTATCACAATTTTTAATTCTTTTATCTCAGGGTTAAATTCGTGCTTCAATATCTATGCTATTACATGTGAAAGGTAAGGTCCAGAGAATACCGGAATAATAAAAAACACATATGATCTAACACTATATATTGAAATAAAAATAATGAAATAATTCACACTCAAAAGTGTTCAATAAACAAATCTCATATAATGATTCTCAAAAATTTTGTTCTCCGTACGTGAACAATCAAATTAAATGGTACAAACAATATTAATTGAAATCTCAAAATTCCGAACTATTCTAACTCTCCTAATCAAAATATTTATATCCTTTCTAAATTAAGTGTAAAAATTGTGTTATCAATAAAAGAAAAAAACTGCAGAAAACAAAATATCTCTCTCTGATGATGAGTGGTCCAAATCCTTGTTCCTTATAGACTGTATTATCTCCTCTCAACCGCTCCCTATGTAATCAGCAATCTTACACCGATTGTTGCAAGTATATCGTCCTTAATGATCTCCTTCAAAAGCACAAATCATTCAAATTATGATAGCCTTTTCTCCTCTCGATAAACTGAATCTCTCGTTGGCCCGAGTGAAAAATGACTCCTGGAATATCTTCTCTTTACGATAAACTGAATCTCTCGTTGGCCTGAACAGTGACTCTTGGAATATAAGTAGAGAAATATGACTTACAATATTTTGCTGCTTCAGCTTCCGTCAGATACACTAACTCCACAAAAACTCACTAACATTCAACACTACTGCTTGCTACATTTCAGGAACCGCCAGAGAACAATCCCTGTTCCTCCTCCAGACTTGGAAACCAACTGCCTATATCTTTTCTCTCTCCTCAATCTCGCTAAACTTTCTCCCACACACTTATCCCACCTTTTTCAATCTCCGCCAATCACAACTCGTCACAATTCCCCCATTTTTTTATTTCGATAACAAACAAATTTTTACCTATAATTATAAAATTTCCTAAAACTTATTTACAAATAATATTTTCTATAATTCTTAAAAACTAACAAAAACCTCTATCTAAAATCTCTTCTATTTGTCCCTAATCACTGCATTAATGTATTTTGGAAAACCCCATTCAATTGTCTTTTTGTTTTCACTTAAAATTATGCGGGTCACCCAAGTATAACAAAGAAATAATTTATGCAAAGCTTATACTATGTTTAGTACAGGAAATCCAAGGATTTAATAACTTTCCTTCTCCGAAATGTTTGTTGGATATTATCCTACTTATCTGAATTATTTTAATGTTTTTGAACTTTGAAATATTTTTAAACAAACCAATATTTTTCTCGATTTTACATATCATAACAATATATATATATATATATATATATATATATATATATATATATATATATATATATATATATATATATATATATATATATATATATATATATATATACACGCACGAAACAAATATTATACATTTTTGAAATCAGTATTTCTTTCAAAAGCTTTTAAATGAGGTATCACATGATGTGCTTTCCCATTAAAAAAAATCAAAGTTATGACTGTGACCTGAAGAGGGATCACGTAAAGTTCCAAACATTGATGCTATAATATACTATGATTATTTTAAAAATAGACCTGTCCGAGAGTTTTGCTTACATGCTAAAAATAAATAAGTTAATAAGGGGGGGTTAGTTACATTTATTCCAGCACAAGGTATATAAAAACGCAACTGTGACAGTATAACTAGAAGAGAATACAAATCTCATCCCCATTAAGAGAGAAGGTATTTAGAAAGCTGTTTAATCTAGCCCTAGAAGACGTTTTCACAACTACGAAGTGGTTAATATATGGCATCAACGTTAATGGCAACAAGTCAAACCACCTCATTCGTTGACGACATTGTGATTATAGCGAGCACTTTCGAGGAATTACAAACTATGGTGGAGCAATTCTCAGGCAGCTCCCAACACGTTGGAATAAAAATGAATGTGTCAAAAACAAAAATATTGACAAATACAGACGAAACCAGACATATAACCATTAATGGCAATGAGATAGTACAAAAAATCCAAGAGTATATCTACCTAGGCCAAATTCTGAAACTTGACAAAGATAACTAAAGTGCGAAAATCACTAGAAGAGTAAGACTGGTATGGCAGGATTTGGAAAACTCAGTTGGATACTTAAAAACTAATATTACCTCGATAATTAAGGAGCAGTGTTCAACTAGTTTATCCTTCCTATTACGACATATGGATGTCAAACCTGGGCCATAACTAAGACAAATAGAAATAAACTAGCCACAACAGAAAGGGCAATGGAAAGCGCAATGTTAGGTATACAAAAGTCAAGGATATCACAACAAATAGTGCAATAATCAAATGGAATATTTCACACACTGCTAGACAAAAAGACCAACGTTGGAATGCCACAATACAACATTGGAGACGTTACAAAGGTAGATCGCGACAGCTAGAGCGTAAAATCCAAGTTTACTTGTTGCAAAACTAAGAAAATACGTACATTAATATGTGTAAAGTGTGGAAAAGCGTTCCATAAATCATGCACGCCACATGATCGGGCTGGAAAACTTCAAATTTTAGATAAAACGAGTGTGATTTGTTGTGATTCTACATTACCTTAAATCGTGGGGATGGCATGGAAAATACGATCATTTATCAGCTAAATGAACTAATTTGTGAGTTAAGAAGTAAAAAATCAAATCTTAGAGGAAACTGATAAGCTGGTTTGGGAAAAGATAGCAAGCACAGAGAAAAAGTTACCAAAAAATTCCATGGAGGTAAAAAATGAAACAAAAAGTAAAAATACCAATAAAAATTCATCTATTTTAAAAGAACAAAATGTTCTGATAGAGACTACAAGGTCAGTTAACGCAGTCACAGAACAGCCACTTTGTTCTGTGAATTTGTCTGAGCTGCCACCTAAACCAAGAATATCAAGTAGTTCAATTGCACCCGTGACGTCTGTTAAAGATATCAACCGTCAACTGATTAAAGATGAAAATGGTAAATGGGAAAATCAAGAAAGAGGTTTTTACAAAACAACCCGTACAACACTTATTAAACGACTAGATTCACTTCAGGGAACCAATGAGAATGCTGGAAGTATCCTACGAGTGGCCACAAAACATATGGCGATTTTCCTGCCAGGTTTCGATCCAAAAACGGAAGTTCAGGAAACACTTAACTACCTAAAAGAGAGAAAACTGGATGAAAACGTTATCTGCGAAAAAATGAAAACCAAGACAGATAAGTACAAAAGTTGGTTTAAAATTACTATTCCAGAACTAAAAAAAACCTCATTTAATGCAGCAAGAATTATAACCGAACGGTGTAATTTTTAATTATTTTTAGAATGTTCAGAGGCACCCCAGTGTCAAAAGACAGTCTTCGGCGCACACTAAAAGAAATTATCAGTAATCCACTTAAATACGTAATCAATTAGAATAAGTATTGATACTTGATACTGAACCGATCAATTTAAAATTAGGCATACAACAGGGGAGTGTCTTGGGGCCTTTTCTCTTTTTGGTCTACAAAAAAGACCTTCCAAATGCGGTGGTTAGTAGTTCCTCAAATTTTGTAAATTTCGCTAATGACTCAAATGTGCTTTTGTAGGAAAAATATTAGAAACACTCCTCACAGTGGCAGAGCAACTGAACTCTAAGCACTCTAAACAAGGCTGAACAGTGGTTCAGTGGAAATCGGTTGTTGCTTAATACCGACAAGACAGTTTTTGTTTACTTTAGAACCAGCCAGTCACGAGAACAGTTCCCAGATACAATCAATTTTCTATCACAAAACACAGAACCTGCTAAATTAGTTAAATTTCTTGGTCTTCATATTGACCAGAACTTGAATTGGGTGGAACAAATACAAAATACAAAAAAAATACTAAATAGAGCCTGCTACTCATTAAGAGTGTTAAAAAGCTATCAAGACCAGGGGATGTTACTATCAGTATATTATTCAAACTTTTATTCTGTTATGCGATATGAAGTAATCTTCTGGGATAGATAGCTTAACTGTCTTTATATTTCAAAAAAAGGCAGTCCAGATGATCTTAGGACTAAAGGCGGGAGAATCCTGAAGAAGCCGATTCAAATCACTCAATATACTCACTTTCTCAGCCATCTATGTATTTGAATGTATTATATTACTTTTTAAATATTTTACTTTGTTTTATCACCTGCTTCCCAATCATACAAGAAACCTTAATTTGAATTTGCCACTTCACAGATTGTCTATAACAGAGAGAAGTCCTTTGTATGCGTGTGTTAAATTTTACAATACTTTACCATATACCTGTATTTTACCTATTATATTTATTACCTATATTTTTAATCTGTAAATTCATAATTCAGCAAATAATGTGACGTTATTTGCTGAATTATGTTAAAAAATTTATGCAAATAAAAATTTACTCTACTCTAATCTTAAGAGGAAGGTCACAGATAAGATGGATAGATGACATCAAAAAAATCTTAGCACAAATTGGACGTATGTTGCTCAGGATAGAGATCGATGGAAGGAGTTGAGAAAGGCTTCTTCTTCTTCTTCTTCTTTTTATATAGATATGACTCTGTCTGTTTTTCAATGTGTCTCCAGTAAGTTGTCGTTCCATCGTTTTCGTGGTCTTCCTACTGATCGTCCTTCTATTGGGCAACCGTCTCTTGGCGTCTTTACTACTCTATTTGTTGTCATTCGGCTTATATGATCGTTCCATTCGATATGAGTAGATCCCATACTCTTCTATTTCTTACCCAGTTCTTGATGTTCTCCACCTTGCATCTACGTCGTATACCTGTACTTCTAGTTCTGTTCCATAGAGTCTTGCCATCAATTTTTCCAAGTGTTTTCTTCTCTGCTGTTTCTAATATCTTTTTGTCCTCTCTGTATCAAATCTTATTTCTGCCGCGTATGCCATTATTGGTGTGATGACTCTTTTGTAAATTCTGCCTTTCATTTCTTTCCCGATATTTTTATTTCTCCATATTGTTTCGTGTAGGCAGCCTGCGGCTCTGTTTGCTCTATTCACTTGATCTTCCACTTCGGTTTCGAGCTTTCCGTAGCTAGATAATGTGATGCCTAGGTATTTAAACTCCATCACTTGTTCTATTATCTGACCTTCCAGCTCCAATTTATATCTTAGTAAATTTGCTGTTGTAACCATGCATTTTGTCTATTTTGGGGAAAATATCATTAACGTTAAATTCTCTGGCGGTTATATTAAATTGGTGCAGCATACGTTGTAAATCATCTTCACTTTGAGAGAGTAGTATTGCGCCGTCTGCATAGCAGATTATTTTAAGTTGTTTTTCTCCCATTTGGTATCCTTTTTTAGTTCTTACTTTTTTTATTATTTCGTCCCTAATCAGGTTGAAGAATAGAGGACTCAGGGAATGTCTTATCCCATTACCAGCTTCAATAGGGTCGGTTAGTTCTTCTTCAACTTTTACTTTTATTGTGTTTTTTTGGTAGATATTTTCGATCGTTTTGATTATTCCTAGAGGTATCTCTCTTGCATACAGTAAGTGGATAACGTCTTTTAATTTGACTCGGTCAAATGCCTTTGTGCGCTTTACAAAACATAAATATGCCGGTTTCTTTTATTCTAATAATTTCTCTTGCACTTGCCTCATTATAAATATAGCGTCGGTGCATGATCTACTACTACTACTACTATCGGTTTACAGCGTTCTCCGACGCCTTCCGACTCCTAACCGCCATTCTTCTCTATTCAGCCATAGGCCTGGAGGGATTTCTCTTTCCTCTAGTTCTTTTTCAATTCCCTCTCTCCAGCTTTTTCTCGGCCTTCCTCTTTTCCTTCTCCCTTGTGGTGTCCACGTCAAAATCTGTTTTGGAATCCTGTCATCTGCCATTCTCTGTACATGGCCGTACCATATTAACTGTTTTGTTTTTATGTCATCAACTATTGTATGCTTGACTCCCATCATTTCGCGTATTCTCTCATTTGGTATCCGATCTCTTCTTGATTTTCCTGCTGCTATTCTCCAGAAGTCCATTTCTGTTGCTAGTAACAGTTTCTCTGTTCTTTGTCGGTGCATGATCTTCCCGACCTAAAACTTTGTTGTTCTTCTGCTAGTGTTATGATTTTATTCAATTTATTTGTTATCACTTTGGTTGTTAATTTTAGTGTTGTGTTTAATAAATTAATTCATCTGTAATTTTCCGGGTCCGATTTGTCTCCCTTTTTGGAAAGAGGTATTAGGATGCTTGATCTCCATTCTTGAGGAATTCTGTTTTGTTCTATCATTTTTTGGATTAGTTTTAGTTGTTGTTTGGTCAGATCTGGTCCTCCGTACTTTAGGAGTTCGTTCGGTATTCTGTCCTCTCCTGGTGATTTCCTATTTTTTAATTTCCTTAAAAATGAGAAAGGCCTATGTCAAAAAATAGACTATATAAGTCTGAGAAGAAAAAACAAAAGTGAGAAGTTACAACATCATGACCAGAACTTGTATAATTTATATTTTTTATATTATATTTGAGTAAAATAATACATTCTAGCTCTAGTTTATATTTTTGCTGCTTATTTCATATACGTACTCGTATAATATAATCATTCCATTGAAGATAATATAAGTTTACTTTCTAATAGTGAAATAGTATTATCCAAAACTCGTGTACTTTATGTTAAAAATGACAAATGAAACTAATAGTAATACTTAATCAAACAAATACTGACATGTCTCCTAATCGATAAAAAGTAATAATCATATTTTACATGTTTTATATATGAACAGATTTGGACGTAAGCAAACAGCGCTAATATTTTATATATTTCTGCCGTTAACTAAATAAATGGTATTAATAAAATCGTACACAAAAAAGCTTTTTGTCAACGAATTATTTTCCATTCATAATATTTCGTTTTTCGATCTTTCATTCATGTACTTTCGAAATGTGAAATCAATGTTTTTCAAGTTCAGTTGGCAAGATTATCCCATTGAAATTGTGGGAAATGTTTTAACAAAATATTTACTATAATGGCGTTTTATGTTTTTATTTATGCCCTGTTTCATTGATAACATTAAAAGAATGGCCATTTTCCAGAGAATGCTTAGCTAGATTAGATTAGGTTATGTTAGAGGTCGTTAAGGCAATGCAGCCTCATCGCACTTCGATCTATAAAGATCTTTTGTGCTTACCTGAATCTAGTTGAACTCTAGGATGCCAATATTTCCGATCAAGATGAGTAGCTTCCTAGGTGACTGGTTTCCTATATCAGAGGGCGTAGACTGACCTCTCCTAGGAATTATAGTTGTTAGCAGAACGGTGCTACGTAGTTGCATAGTATATGTTCTGCCGTTTCTTTTTCGTTGCCATAGAAACAACAGTTTTCATTATCTAATTTCTCATTTTATGAGATGATATCTAAGAGGCAATGACCAGTGAAAATGCCAATGACCATTTTGATATCTTTTATACTAATTTAGAGAAAGCAGTTTGTTGAAGTAGGTTATACTTTTATGAATCTTTTTGCTTGCTTTTGTCTTGGTGTGTTAGACCAATATAATCCTAGTTGATTGAGTTCGCAGATCCAGAGATTCTCTCAATAAAAACCTTTCTACCATTTAGTGGTGTAAGGTTTAATTTACTTCTTAACAAATTTCTTCTATTCTTTGCGCTTTAGTATCAACATCTATGTTTGTCCATGTCACTGCTCTTCTTTCCAATATCTTTCTGATTACTTCATCCTATATCTGCGTTGAACTTCTTTTTTTTTTGTTTTAAATATTTTTGCTTCTCACGCATGGATCGAGAGTGTGTGATGATATCATTGTATAAAGATAAAGGGGACATTCAGGCTTGTAAGAACTATAGAAAAATAAAGGTAATGTCGCACACAATGAAAATTTGTGAGAGATCTGTAAAGTAAGGGGTAAGGAGAGAGACATCGATAGGAGAAGAACAGTTTGGGTTTATGCCAGGAAGGAGGACAACGGATGACTTGTTTGCAAGACAATTGATAGAGAAATACAACGAGAAGAACAGGAAGCTACATTTGATATTTGTAGATCTTAAGAAAGCATACGACACAGTTCCTAGACATCACAGTTCCTGGTTTGCATCAAGGCTCTTTACTGAGACCTGTTAAACTTGTTATGGATGTACTGACAGAAAAAGTAAGAAAGAGGGCTCCTTAGTCAATGCTCTTTGCTGATGGTATCGTGTTAGTAGAGGAGAAAAAGAAATGTTGGAAAAAAAGTTGGAGTGTTGAGGAAGGGCTATTGAAGAGGGAGATATTAGGATTACAGGTCGAAAACAAGGTATATGTGGACGGGAGGAAGAGGAATGGTTGGGACATAGAATTACTTGGAGAAAAGCTAGGACGAGTAGGAGAATTTAAATACCTTGGCTCCTACAAAACGGAAAATGGGACACTAGATCGAAAAACTGCCCACATGGTACAGGCTGGTTGGTTTAACTGGAAGCGAATAAACGTGGTACTTTGTGATCGAAAAATCGGAGAGGGCTGAAAGGAAAGTGTAGTGAGACCTGCGTTGGTGAACGGCGGTGAAGTGAGGCCTGTAAAAAATATTCAGGAAAAGAAGATGGAGGTAGCTAAAATAAAAAAGGTTACGGTGAATGTTGGGTAAAACTAAAAGGAACAGGATCAGAAACAATTTGATAAGGGGAAAGAGCCGGGATGCCTACATTTTCAAAAAAGATTCAAGAACAAAGTCTACAATGGGTTGGTCATATCAGATAGAAAGATAAAAACTATGTGGGATAAAGAATAGAGCTGTTAGAAGTTGATGAAAGGAAAACCAAGGAGAAGATGAAAGGACTGTGTGGTAGAAGACTTGAGTGAGAAAGGTTTAGATGGAGAAGACCCAATGGACAGAAATGAGTGACCACGAGGAGTGAGGAATAGCAACCTCCTGAAAAAGGAAAAGCTGAGAAAGAAGAAGAAAGAAGAAGAATTGTAATTTAAAATGACAAATTTGCAAAATCTCAAGAAATATGTACTAGTTAATTTTGCATATGTATCTATTCAAACTTATCGAAATCTTTTTTGAAGCTTTAATGATAAATTAAAACATCTCTTCTTCCTTCTTTATTATACGAGAATCGCTTGTTTAAACTTTATCCACCTACATCAATGTTCAGATTATCGCCCATCTTTTCCGGGGTCGCCCTATACATCTCGATCCCGTTGGCGATTTATCTCAAGCGATTCTGACCACCATTCTTCTTTCTTCTATTCTGATAGTATGTGTGTTCATTCCACTCCTTTTTTCTGTTTAGCACCCAACGGTTAATATTATCTATACCACATGTATTGCTTATGGTTTCACTTAGCCAGCTATGTTTTATCCAAGGTACATACATACAAGGTACCTCCATTTCTGTTGTTCCTAGAAATCTTTTGCTTTTTGTTGTTTCTGGTTTAGTCTCTGCGGTGTATGTCCTTATAGGCCGCACACTGGCTTTGTATATACTTGATTTAGCCTGAATACGAATGTTTTTATTAAGCCATATTGTATTGTTTAGTCAGCCAGATATTTTTGTTGCTCTCGTTGTTTGTTTTCTTAGTTCTGCTTCAACGTCACCATACCCTGATAATTCTATGCGATATATAGTTAAACTTTATCTCTTGATGGGTAATCGATCCATTTATCCCTATTTTACATCTTACAAGTGATTTTGACGTCCTGCGTTTATTTTAACTTAAATTTGATTCTCTTTATATATGTTTTCCACAGCTTTTATTAGGTTATGTGAAATTTGTCTATCATAAAGGGGATGTATAATGTCTTTTATTTGGACTTGGTTGAATTAATTTAATATTATAATAAACAGTGAGAAAACGAAAGTAAGGTTTGATCTCAGAATATTCCAATGCCTATCACATCGAATTGTAAAATCTTGGAAAAAATAAACCAGATGAAGTACATGGGTTGCTGAATAAAAAAACAACCAGACCCAAATCTCAAACGCAAAATTAAACAAGCAAGAGACGCATTTATACAAACAAAAAGAGTACTATGTGACCCACATATCAACTAAGGGCTTAAGACACGACTATTTAAATGCTATGTTTGGGCTTTAAACTATGCTATACGAGATAGAATCATGGACGCTCACAATTACAACCATGAACAAGATAGAGGCAGTTGAGATGTGAACTTATAGGATAATTAAATGAATTATCCTAATTAATTAAAAATTCCCTGGGCTCACCTTATAACAAATAGATAAGTTCTCGATCGCTTAAACAAAGAAAGAGAGCTACTTCACACCATTAAAGTTTGCAAAACCTCATAACTTGGATACCTATTAAAGAATGGGAAATATTTCCACCCACAACTCGTAGGAAAGGCTGAAATCGTGAAGTCATGAGGGAAAAATTGCGACAGGAGCTCGTGGATCCGAAATATGCAACATTAAACGGGATTAAACTATGAAGAACTAAAAAGAATAGCAGAGAATAGAGAGAAATTTGCCAAAGTAATCTTCAAAATTCATTAAATGTATAAGGCATTATAAGAACAGATTAATGATACGATAACAAATGTTTATCGTGCTTTATTTACTGTACTCTGTAAAATATATAACAATAAATAATATAGTTGATTAGGATTAAAATAGACACAAAAACGCAATACCGTAAAGTCAACTTCTGGGCTGGTATTTTACCAATTTTACCATAATTCCAGCAGTTCGAGCATTACCTATTAATATGGATGAAATTTGGTTGCAGCAAGACGGCTGTCCAGCTCACAATCCATGGTAGAAGTTAGATTGTTTAAACATTACGTTTCGAAATAGAGTTATTAGTACAAAAATTACTATAAAAATGCCACCTCGCACTCCTGATCTTGCCTCGTTGGACTTTTTCGTATGGGGTTATGTGAAGCAACGAATTTACCGATATGAGCATGAACTCTCCGGAAATTAATACAAATTACGTCAAAAAATCATTCAAGCCTTTTAAAACTTGTTTAAACCTTAAATAACACCCGAAATGTGGTCGAACACCACTAGAAGGCAGTTATACAATAGATTGGGCTATTACTTGGTTAAAAGTGGTGAACTTTTGAATTTGAAATTATTTATATAGTAAGGAAAGATTAAAGTAAAGTTTCAATAATATATTATATATTAATAATAATATATGAAATTTGCAATTAGATATACTGTGCAGCAAACACTCTAAACGACTTAAGAGAATTTCAGTGTTAAACTAAACAACTTACCTCAAAGCCTAAATAAACCAAATTGGCGTATCGCGAACACGTCTAATGGTAATGTAAAACTAAAATACGGTACTCTCGACAACCCTTCAAATAATACTGGCAACAATTTATTTTTCAAACACCAAACACAACAATTCAGACGCCTGGCGTCGCTACGCGCCAATAGATTAATACAAACCCTACGTCGCGTTGACTACTTGCTTATTATAATAGATAAAACCCTAAAAATTCGTTTAAGGGGGATTCTATATATCTAATCAAAATTCCACTTTTATTCTGTGGCTAGGAGTTTTTAACAGAATAAATATTGTATCAAAAAAATTCTCCTTCTTTTATTTAGGCATTTTTGCCAGTTTTTCTTCAATTTTGTACTCTCCCTTTGTATATCTTTCACATCTAATTCATATTTAGCATAATTGTATTTTTTCCTTTAATATACCTAATGCCCAAAATTAACGCACCACCTTAAATGTACCAAAAGTTTAAAGCTATTTTTCTTCTAAACGAATGATTAGATTTTGATGATGTTTTTTTTCATATTATAGGTCTATTCCTAGTAAATCAATGTATTAATGTTTTCTGAAAAATATCAACGTTTTACCCGTATACGGGGTGTAAAAATAAAGTTGTGTTTTTTCATCGTTTTTTGCAACACCCAGTGGAATTTATTAGAAATAAACGCTAAATTTTATTATTATTTTGAGATAAATTTGTTCTTTCTTAAGATTTTCGTGAAAAAATTATTTCGATATCTCTAAAATCAAAGCGAAAATCAAATTTTTATCGACATTTAAAGCAAAGAAAACATTACTTACATAAACTTTATTGACATTTAATACAAATAAAGCCTAAGAAAATATAACCTAAATATTCTTTAATTATTGCCCTTTCCTAAAAACACGTAATAATGAGTATTTCCACCTCTAAATCTAATTACTTCTTCACAGCGGCGAGGCATATTTAAAATCAAGCAGCGTATTTGGTCTTGATCAATTGCATCCCAAACTTCTCTCACAATAACTTCTATGTCATCAAGCGAGACAAGAGACACAAATTCTCATTAAAAGAAAATTATTTCCTATGTAAGGAGCAAATGGAATTACATGGTTAGACAAAATGTCTAATATACCTTTCACCTGTTAAGAAATCTCTTCGTAAAGCAACAAGGTCCGTTTTGCGCTGTAAGAGATATTCCTCCCCAAACCATTACAGATCCACCATTGAATAAAGTAATAGGTCGTATATTACACTGTGCATAACGTTCTCTTGGCCGTCGATTAACTCTCAAACTGAGCTATATAAGCAATACCACGATTCATCAGTGAACAACACGTACTTCCAGTCATCAACATTTCAGTCAAGGTGCTCTCTGGCAAATTGTAATCTACTTCTACAATGATTTACGTTTAAAGCTCTGACTGGTATCCAAATTTGCAGATCTTGTTCAGCGAGACGCCTTTATATAGTGCTTCTACTAATTTGAATATTATAAACATTTGTTACTTATATTTGTGAATGTCTCATTGTGAGAAGACGTTCTCTTATAGCTGATAAACTGATCTTGTCGTGGTGTTGTAAGTTTTTCTCTTCCTTATCCACGCCGTTTCATATGGTCGTTTGTTTTTCGAAAACGTTGAATAACTCGTGATATTGTACATGAAATACTCCTAACCTCAAGCCTATTTCACGATAACTTAAGCCTACATCAGCTAAAGTAATTGCCTGAACACATTCATCTTGGCTCAGATTTCTTGAAATTGAATGTTGAATTTTTACAATTCAATAAAGTCACGTTACACTTTGAACGTACTTTGATTTTTTGATAATAAAGATATCGATGATTTTTTTACGAAAATGTTGAAAAAAAAATGAAACTTTTTTAAAGTATTAAGATTAAGATGTAGCATTTGCTTTAAGTAAATACAAGATATACAAGATATACAAGAAAAATAGCTTAATAATAATTATGGTAGAGTTGAGGTCGGGCGTAATACATTCCACCGGGTGTTGCAAAATTAGATGAAAAAACACAACTTTTTTTTACACCCTGTATATAAGTAAAACGTTGACATTTAATATAGTCATTAACTAGCAATATACCTACAATAAGAAAAATAAATCATGGAAATCCAATTAAGGGTTCAGAAGAAATATAGTTTTAAAATCATGGTCCATTTTAGGTGGTGTGTTAATTTTGGAGAGTAGTATATATATATATATATATATATATATATATATATATATATATATATATATATTATATATATATATATATATATATATATATATATATATATATATATATATATATATATATATATATATTTATATCCCCGTTTAATTCCCGTTTAATTCCCAACGTATATATGGTATTTAACGGGGAATTAAACGTTGGTATGGGTATCGGAGAAGTTGTTCTTTTGCTGGTAAGGGCAAACCATTAAAATCTCTGGTAAATGCCTAACTGATAATGACGAATGGGTCGCGGCTGATTTAAAAAGTTAGCCAGTTCTGCCAACGAATCCTACCTCCTATATCCACGAAGACATAGGTCGCGCAATCCCCGGTAATATATGGCGTATTGGGTGAGTACGTTATATAGCAGAAGAAGGATACCCTCCTTCTTCTGCGAAAAGACGAGTTTCAACGCCTTATAATTGGAACACACCGGCAATAAGAATCAAATAAAACAACAACGTTATATATAGCAACATATAATTGTCGCTCGCTATTAAATCAATCCAGACTTGTAGAACTGGAAAAAGAAATAGTAAACATAAAATGGGACGTCATAGAAATCAGCGAAGTAAGACGGAAAAATGAAGAGCTATTATATAGACAAAAATTCACGATCTCATATTGGCAGACCGCCGACTAAAGATACGCGGGATAGCTGAGACAGCAGGCATCTCAAAAGACTGAGTATGTTATATTTTGCGTAAAATTTCGGGCATGAGAAAGCTGTCGGCGCGATGATTGCCGCGTTTGCTTAACGTGAGACCACTTCAGAGCAGTGTTTGACGTTATTTAAACATAATCCGGAGTAGTTTCTATATTATTTCGTAACCATTGAGGAAATATGAATCCACTGGTATACACCAGCAGAGTGTGATGGCCACCATTTTTTGAGATTCACAAGCGGTGATCTACATCGACTACCTGGAGAATGGCAAAATGGTCACAGGGCTCTATCTACTACGCCGAATTATTGGACCGATTCGACGCCGAATTGCATAAAAATGATCCCATTTAGCGAAGAAAAAAGTGCTTTTCCACACTGACAACGGACCCACTCATACCTCCGCCGTCGTCACGGCAAAATTGGTCGAATTGAGCTACGAACTGTTGCTGCATCCACAATATTCTCTAGATTTGGCCCCGTGTGACTTCTTTTTGTTGCCACTCTTAAAAAACGCCCCCACTGGGCAAAAATTTAAGTCTAAACACCACCGTCAAGGAAGCCTACTTTGCAGACCTCGAGAAAACCTATTTTTCAGACGAATTAAAGAAGTTGGAGCATCGCTGGGTCCAGTGTATGCAGCTAAAAGTAGACTATGTTGAAAAATGAATCGCCGCTTCCGTAAAATTTTCGTTTTTCTTTTGTGGGCTAAGTACTTATCGGACCGCTCTAGTACGTTTACCAAATATCGTACTGACCAACATTGTATTAGTAAACAAAATATTTTTTAAAAGTCCAACTTAAACTTGGTAGTTAAGTTAACGTCTTTTTTCCTGGTGTGTGAAGAAATCAGTGTAAACTTAAATGTGATGTCGAATAAATATGATCTCAGGAGATTATAATGTCCTGAGTATGTGAAATATTACATTAAATAAAATATTTGGATCTATGTGCATTTTTAACTTTAAGCAACAAAATTTTATTTTTTTATCATCGCGCATGTTTTGACAATAAAAAAGTCATTCTTATAGATTTGCACAGTCATACACCATATGTTTCAATAGCGAAGTTAAGACCAGATTATTTCCGCTTTTTTATAAAACGTCAGATGTTATTCGATTTATTATCATAGATACGTATAAATTATACATGCAATGTAACATAAAAGATATGGAGTTGAGAATGTTTAATAAATAAGAACCATTTTTTATTTCCTTAATAATGATGATAAATCTCATTAATAGTAATGTTTCTTTTAATTTTACATGTGGGGTTATTGGTCTCATAAGATTATGCGGTTCAAATTGAATAATGTAGTTAGTTTTAATCCATGTATACTTTATACAGTGCAATGTCTAGCAATGTAGTAGCATTTGTCATTTAAATGTTATAAATTAAAAATAAAGGAAAAAAGAAAAAAAGGTCTAAGAGGATATTAACCTCATAGATTTTGAATCGTTTTTAATAAATGTTAACGTAACTGTAAAATAGATATAATAAATAAAATAAATATATTAAATATACCTATATTAAAATCATCATCATCATCAATTAGCCTATATTTGTCCACTGCTGAACGTAGGCATTCGGTAAAATTTTCCACCTATTTCTATCTTGAGCTTCTTGCATCCAATTGGTGGTGATGCGCTTGATATCATCCGTCCATCTAGTCGGTGGTTGTCCTCTGCTTCGATATGCCTCTTGCCTTGGTCGCCATTCCAGAATCTTTCTGGTCCATCTATCATCCGTTAATCTGGCAACATGTGCGGCCCAAGCCCATTTAGCCATGGCTATTTTTTCCACTGCATCTGTAACTCCTGTTCTGTTTCTTATTTCTAGGTTTGGTACTTTATCTCTGATGGTAATACCTAATATTGATCTTTCCATAGCGCATTGTGTAACTCTTATTTTATCTATTGTTCTTTTTGTCAGAGTCAGTGTTTCTGCACCATATGTAAGAACCGGTAAAACGTACTGGTTAAAAACCTTTCTTTTTAAACAAACTTTAATAATAGACTTGAAAATGTTATTCAATCTAACAAAGGCAGCTATGTGAGACCCATCCTTCTTTGTATTTCAGTTGTCTGATTATCTCGGCAAGATATTTGTAAGCTATTACTTGGTCGATGCTATGGCTCTCAATCAGAATTTTACCGCTGACTACAAGGTTGGTCATAAATTTTGTCTTTGAGGTGTTAATTTTAAGACCAATTGTTTTTGACACTTTATAGAGCGTGTGCAGCATTTTGTAGCTTTATGAACTCTATCAGATATTAAAATGATGTCATTGGCAAATCTTATGTGGTTCAGATCTTCCCCATTTATATTAATTCCCATGTTATCCTCTCGTTCCATTTGCTTGAACATATATTCAAGAACAGATGTAAACAATTTAGGGGAGATAGTATTACCCTGTCTAATTTCACGTTCTATTCAAAATTTCTTGGTATCTTCATGAAGGCGGACACAGGCTGTACCAGTTTCGTAAATACTTTTAATCAAGGCAATATATCGGTAGTCAATGCGGCAGTCAGCTAATGCTCGAAGCATTTTATGACGATCTATAGTATCAAACGTCTTTTCATATTTTTTTTTTCATTTCTTATATTAAAAACTCATGTGGAAAACCTTGCAAGTTTTTCGAGATGGCCACTCCAACACCTATCTTTATTCCGGTGTTTAAGCGTATTCGTTCCGTATTTTAGTCTAAGTAGCATATCTATTTAGATTTTAAATTCCTACGTTAGCCTTTCTGTTTTCAGGCCAGGGTTTAAACCATCGTTCCACTAGATTATTTACAGCGAAGTGGATGCGATTCGTTTGCCTGCTTCGCCTGGTTATTCATTCGGGTTAGGCATTCGAATCTAAACTACAACTGCACAAAAGGGACTAACAAACTACTAAGCAGAATCATTTAAAATTTTGATGAACTAGACAAGTCTGAGATAAACGAGCTGAAATATTGAATATATTGAAATAGCTAGTTCGAGTTGTAAAAGATTAAAAGGTTAAAAATAACAAAAAAAGGACGAGAAACTAGAAAATCAAGAAGGATAGTTCAAAATAAAAGAACTCGCTGAGGTACAGCTATATTAATAGGTAACAAGTAGATACCTATAAAAATCTGCTCATACATAAATGGACGGATAATATCTAGTAGACGAGGATGAAGTGGCAGGGCACTCTTTTGTCATGGAACCAAGAAAATGGCTCCAAATGGTAATGAATTAAGAGACAGCAACGACATAAAAATGTAGAAGGCAAGGGAAAACCACTACATTAAAATATCCTTAATATATATCCCCCGTTAAAAGTCATACTATAGAACAAGTAAAAGAATATGTATATTTGGGACAACTAGTTAAATTAAATAAAGAAAGACCGGAGAAATAAAGAGAAGGATACGGTTGGCTTTGGTATCATTCGGAAATCTTTCCTATACCTATACTAAAAATTAGAAAATACCCCCAATATTTAAAAACAAGAGTCTTCAAGCAATGTTCTCACCTACGGTTCTCAAACTTGCACGTTTACAAAAGAAAACATGGAAAAAATAGCAAAGACCCAAAGAGCCATGGAGAGGCAAATGCTGAACATCAGGCTATCAGAGAAGAAAGGAAATACTTGGATCCGCAACAAAACAAAAGTGACCGATGTAATAACGCAGATAGCAAAACTTAAGTGGAAGTTCGCTGGACATACCATAAAACAGAAAGACGAAAGATGGAATAAGATGATTATACACTATATATAGTTACAAACGAAAAAGAGGAAGGCCACAAATGAGATGGTTAGATGACTTGAAGAAACACGCAGCCCCAAAGTGGATACAAACTGCCCACAATAGAGAGACGTGGAAGAAGGAAGAGGAGGCCTATGTCCAAAATTGGACAGCAACGGCTGTATAGATAGAAAAGGTCATTATTGTTAGTAGAAGATGATTAAAAGGAATTACTGATTATGTAGTAGTAGTTATAGTGCGTCACTCTTTCTACAGTGGATTGGTTGTCGTAAAGTTGACCTTCTGTTATCCTTTTCTTGATAATTATCATAAGCTTTGTCTTCTTAACGTTTATATTGAGTCCATATTGTTGACTGTAATACGTGATTTTGTTCATAAGAACTTGTAGGTCTTTTAAGTTTTCCGCAAATACTATGGCGTCATCTGCATATCTGATGTTGTTTATCCGGTAACCATTTAGTAGAATACCTTTTTCAGTTTCGTGCAAAGCTTCGATACATATTTTTTCAGAGTACAGATTGAAGATTAGAGGAGACAAAATACAGCCTTGCCTCACTCCATGCATAATTTTCACATAGTCAGTGTGTTCACCTTCAACTCTGAGATTTGCTGTCTGATTCCAGTAAAGATTTCTAATTATTTTCAGATCTTGGTTGTTAATTCCTGTTTCTCTTAGTATTTGCATCATATTGGCGTGCTGTACTCGATCAAATGCTTTCTCGTAATCAACCAGACATGCTTATACGTCGCAGTTGACGTCTCTGCATCTCTGGAATAAGACTTATACTGAGATAAAAGCCTCTCTAGTACCAACAGCAATTATGAAATAAACCACAGTAGTATTCTTCCCGAATATTCTAAACCCGAACTGGTTGAGGGAAATTTGACTTTCACACAGTTTTCTTCCAAAAAAACCAGTTCACTCCTGGTTTTTTTTTTGGAAGTGCAATAAACTCAGATTTCAGCCATTCTGTTGGTATTTCTCCAGAGTTGTATATGTTGTTGAATATCTTTGCGATTATCGCTATTGATTAGTTGTCCATTAGTTTGAGTAGTTCTGCTTGTATATTATCAGGGCCTGCCGCTTTGCCATCCTTTAGCTGTGTTATTGCGGAGTAAACTTCCTGCTGTAATATTCTTCGTCCATCATTTGCCTCTTTTTCTAGCTCAAAGATGTTATCTCTTTGGCCTTGAAATAGTTTTTCTAGATATTCTTTCCACGTTCTTATTTTACTCTCTTTGTCCAAGATGATGTTTCCGTCAGAATCAGTTATATTTCTTTTCTGCCTTCGTCTTAGTTCCCCTGTGAGTTTAGTAGATATCGTTTAGTAGGTACACAAAATTTATTAATAAAAAATCTGCAAAAAAAAATATATAGTTCTTCTCTAAATATGTATAAAACGAAACATGCAACTGATGTAAAACCTAATACCAAAAAAAGGTTGTGATGTTTTCTTTAAAATACAATACTAATATACAGGGTGTTCTATAAAAAAAGAAAAAAATTTGTATTTGAAAATAGTGATAGTGAAATAGTATATTATATAGCTGGATTTCAAAGATATTAAATTATTTAAAAATAACACAACACTAAACAATCTACACTACATTTTTATTACCTTAAACCTAATCCACAGCCCTTTAAATATTACCGTTTTTCTCAAAAAAAGTTTCAATGTATTTTAAAAATTAGTAACTTTAGGCATATGAAACTATACAAACTTCATATTTTTTCCAAATACATTCAAAAATGCTTTCGTAGACTTTAATATACATCAGTTTTGTTACATTTTTTTTTATAATACTTTATAGTTTAGCCGTAATCAAAGGAAGCCAGGGGGGTGGCGCACCCTGTATAAATATTACGTTTTTATTGAATCAATGTTTGTCAAATTGGAGAAAAATTCCCTACATAACGTAGTATTGTTAAGAAAACTCCCTTAATTAAAAGTAGATCTGTTTCAAGAAAGTTCACAAGTCAGGTCACTTCGCCGCCACTGCTTCCAAAAGTTGTTCTTCGAGGGCATCGCAGCCGACTCAACACACCAGACATGGAAGTAACCCACGAAGATGCTCGCTAAACCTGCGGGTCGAGCCGTCTGTTCGTCGATGAGACTTGAGTTTTTAGTTGCGGTGACATTTCGATAGATACACGTGCATGCACACGAAAATACCAAGCGGCACGCGCCCCGGCTTTTACTATTTTTTTTTTCGTTTTATTTGTTTTCCGTAATATTTTCGTATGTAGGAGGAACTGACATTCACGGGGTCTATTGAGAGTACGATTGTGATGAGGAAATACTGTGAAGTGAGTCACCGCGCGTATAGTGTTTGTCACTTTTTATTATTGGATTAATACCTTAGACCTTTTGCTGCCGCTTTTTTTTAAACAGGTTAGTACATATGATTAAGTTTCCTTGTTTGAACACATATAACAATGTATGATAGAACACGGAAATGTTTTTATACGATGCATATTCAAGATAAAAATGTTTATTTCGTTTATAATATATTATATGTGATGTTATTCAGAATTGAGAAATTAGCAAAAAAGAAGCCTTCTTGGAGACACTCTTTGATACAGGTATCTAACAATTGCTTTTGATAAATTTGGTGATAAAAATATGTAACAAAAAATATGCAACAGATTTATCTATATTTTTTACTTATAATATAAACAATGTAAGATCGTTGTTTGATTTTAAATACTACAAGTATTGTATTTGTACTATACAAAAGACCAGTAAATTATATACCTAGAAAAGTGACACAATTTTACTAAAAAAAGAGATTTAAAGACATGGAAAATATTTAAATATGAGAATTTTTTAAGTTATAATTTGTTGCATAATTATTGCAATAATAGCTTCAAAAGACGATGTTTTGAAATGTTTATTAATTTTTCTAAAAATGCACAAAAAACTTTAATATCGCCTGAGAATGGGGACAATATCACAAATATTTGGCTACGAAAATTATAAAAAGTTTCACTTAACAGTTATTGTAAAATTGGAATTTTTTATTGCATTAAAGTGAAGGAAGTTAATTTTTTTATTCAAAATGTTAGTTAGCTACAATGTCCTACACCTACGACCCTTAGAACCCGAGCTAGCCCTTTTTATTCAAAAATTCACCGGTGCTTTGTTTGTAAAGATTAAGAAATTTAAAAAGCACCATTTGAAAGATGGTGTTAGACTGTTGGATAAAGTTCAAGTTTTGCAAAAAAAAATTTTAAAAATGATTTCTTTAAAAATGAGCCGTATATGATGGGCCAAAGATAAGAGTATAAAAGCGAAGCGATTTGCACCCTCTCGATTTTACTATTTCAAAAACTCAATTTATAACTTCAAATTTATAAAAGTCGCAATATCTCTCGTTCTAATCAACGAAAATTTGTTTTTGTTGTTATAAAATTTTTATAATTATAATCAAAAATAATAAAATTTTTGATAATAATACAAAAAGTTTTGTTTAAAATTGAAAACAATTAAGTAATTTGTTTAAAATATATTTGTAATGGTATTGTGTCAAGAAAAGTAAATGTACAAATAATAAGCATCATTCAAGAAAAATTAAGTAAGACCTATGGATTTAATTTTCAAATACAAAATTTTTTTTTTTTGTAAAATTTATTGTTGAAAGATATTTTTATAATTAGGAATTTCAATGCTTTTTCGCAAAATTGTGTCACTTGCCTTAAAAAGACCGTGTCTAAAAGTACCTATCGCAATAAACCAAACATATCTTAAGTTCCCAGAAACTGTAAGGAGAGAGAGTTGCGGTTTCTTTGAGGAAACGAGAAATCCCTGGCGGTTTAATTTAAACATTTCATACAATAATTCTTAAAATAGAATGATTATTTATGTTCTTTCTTCTTTAAATTTTTAATCTCTAGTGCATACATAATTCGGTAGTAGGTAGGAACTTCTTCTGGATAGTCCTATCAGGGGAAGGGAATCAATCCCTTCCGTCCGCAGATTCCAGGTTTTTCCTGACCCGGGAAACTAGTACCTGTTAATTGTTCCTTGTCCAGAGTCACAGATGAAGTCCACAACCGCAACCTTGGCGGAGAAGAACGTCTTCAAAACGGTTTGGAGGGTAGAGTGGCAGTCCCCTGGGTTTAGGGCCAAATCAAATCTGGAAATCGGCAGCTGGTTTTTCAGTATTTTTATTTAGTGGGAGTCATGTAGGCCAGAACGGTCAATACATAACACCATAACAGTACCCCGTGTGATTGCAACCACCCAAAAGCCAAGGGAATGACTATTTTTCTATTTTTGCAGGAGTATCATTATGGTTGATAAACTAAATAATGGCCCCGCGAGGGTCTCTCTTAAATGAGACAGGAGTGAAACGAATTGCCCGCTTGGCCAAATTTATTAACAAAATTAGTTGTAGAATGGGCACATGGAATGTGTGGAATTTATATGAACCTGCAAAAACGCAATATGCAATAAATGAGATATGAAGACTGCTTATATCAATTTGCGGTATTAGTGAAATGAGGTGGCCCGGATCTGGCCAATGCAATGTGGATAATCATGAACTATATTATGCAGGATAAGACAGCAATCATCATTGTAATGGTGTAGGATTTATAGTCTCAAGAGAGTTTAGTAACTGTATTAACGCTAAATGGCAGATATCTGAACGAGTTATACAAATTCAATTTAACTCAAAAACCAGAAACATAAATTTAATACAAGTGTATGCACCGATAGCGGAAAATAAAATAGAACTTAAAAAGTTCTAGGCAAATGTAAAAACTGTTACTGACCAACTCAAGACTAGAGATCTCACCATTCTGGTGGGGGACCTTAATGCTAAGATAGGAAAAGACAGTCAAAGGAACATTATTGGAGATTTTGGACTAGGCGATATAAATGAAAATGGGGACCATTTCGTAAATTTTTGCAAAAAATATGTAGTTTCTAATGAATACCTTTTTCAAACTACCTAAACAAAAATTACGCCTCGTCATATTGTAACGATTATTTTGCCTACCACATTATTAGAGTATTATTATAGGGGGTTCAAAGTTTGGGACAGAAATTATTGGAGAAGAGATAGGGCAAGCAAAATAAACCAAACTTTGGCGAACGGCCACTCAGGGTTTATTTGGAGAACTGGGTCGTGGATAAGTGAATGACAAGAGGACTGAAATGGGGTAACTACAAAAATTAAACAAAAAGGGGTACTAACATGAATCTCTTGGAATGAAACACAATACAAGAAGGTTTTTAAGCTATTTAAAATGGACGCCGCTTTGAAGAATCTTCCTGCTGGATGAAAGAAAAGGTTCTTCCTTCCTAAAAACACAAAAAAAGGGTTAGAGAGTTGGTTAAGAGAAATAAACAAAATGGTTTGGAAAAAAAATTACACATTTATTGGTGTCTCACCACAAACAGTTACAAATATATATAATAACAATAAAATACAAAATATCAAAAACAGACTTACTATGTCCTATCCATTTACAAACTCTAGAAGTTAGAGATACTACAAAACTTATAATTGTTGATGGGCGACAATTTGTAATGGAAATAATTATTACAAATGAAAAAATATCTTTTTAAGTGAAACTATGTATAGAGGTTAACATTCTTTAAAAAAACAAAAACAAAATCTCTATTATGATTGGGTATTTATCAAATGTTAAAAAAAAAATAAAGCTAGCTGTCAGATGTCAATATTAAATTTTAAAACTGACAACAATTAATATGACAGCAAGCTAGGCCACACCCCAGCATCTACAATTTTAATTATTACAATTTCTTAAACTGTTTTGAAAGCAATTATTATTAGAAAATGTTTATTTTTCCTTTAAAAATCAAACACAAAAGTTACCTGAATTTCACTAAAATTTCTGGGGTTAGGACGTGGACTTACACTCTCTGTAACACGAACAAATTCATCTCCAAATTTCGAAAAATGTTCTGAAACGGCTTCTCAGGACAAACAAATTGCGGCTGAAGTTGGCACTGGATGCAAACTTTGGAAACTCGTATCCTTAAAAACTCAACAGTGGAACGTGCGGGTATCTTTCAAATTTGTTAAAAAAAACGCCGTTTTACAAATATCTCAGATGAGAGACGACGTACAAATAAAAAACAGTGATTACTCTTATCAGAACTGATACATTACATTGAGTATAAATCACTTTTTCTAACCAATTCTCCGGTTCTTGACGTCGAAACTCACAGCGTCTTGACTCTTTAAAGATTCTTCCCAACCTCCTAAAAACTGTAACTATTAACTGCTCACTACATAGTTTCCACAACATAAGGCGAAAAAACACAAAACATTACAAATTTGAAAAAAAAATTGGACAATCACTGAAGCCAACTTCCCCTGACAGCGGCTCCAGCGAGAGTGATATTAGGCGGCTTAACGATCAAAGAATACCGAGAAAATATGCATCTGTGATATATAAACATAGACCATAGAACACACGGCTGTAATAAACGCAATGCAAAATTGTAGAATAGACAGCAGATATATTAACTTAATAAAAGAAACTATGAACCAAGCTACAGCTACATACTACCTAAATGAAAATGAACACACGAACCCTGTACCATTCAACAGGGGAGTCAAACAGGGAGATACTTTATCACCCAAACTGTTCACCTTAGTTTTGGAGGACGTTTTTAAAAACCTAAATTGGAAATATAAGGGAATAAACATCAATGGCCGCTACCTCAGTAATCTACGATTTGCAGATGACATAATCCTGATAGCTACTGACCTACAAGAAATGCAAACCATGCTTTTAGAACTACATACCGAATCTTCTAAAATAGGACTGAAAATGAATTTAAACAAAACAAAAGTCATGCACTCCGAAGACACCGTGACAATAATAAACGATAAAGTTATAGAAAAAGTTGAAGAATATATATACTTAGGACAAAAAATAATACTAAATAGGGAAATTCAAACTGAAGAAATAAAAAGAAGAAGAAAGTTAGCTTGGGCAGCATTCGGTAAACTGAGCTATATACTCAGAAATCAACAAATTCAATTACATCTTAGATCTAAAGTTGTTGATGCATGCATTATTCCGATATTAACTTATGCGGCACAAACATGGACAATCACAAAAAAGAATATGAATATACTTAGAGTCACTCAACACGCGATGGAAAGAGCAATGCTAGGTATATCACTTAAGGACAAGAAAACAAACACATGGATAAGACAGAAAACCAAAGTCACCGATGTGGTGCAAAAATCATTAAAGTTGAAATGGGAATACGCTGGACATGTAGCTAGGAGCGATCTAAACAAATGGCACAGATCAATTTTAACCTGGAGACCATACCAACACAAAAGACCCAGAGGCAGACCTCCTATGAGATGGACAGATGATCTGAAAAGGACTGCCGGGAAAAATTGGCTACAAGTAGCGTACAATAAAAAACAATGGAAAGGAAGACTTGAAGAGGCTTATGTTCAGATGTGGACGTGAATGGCTAGACGAAGAAGAAGATATATAAACAAACTTTAAAAATGTGTTTATTATCAACTCGTCGTCGCAAAAAGTGAAAGAATATTTCAGTGTTTTAATACGTACGATAGGAAACAAAAATACATTGAAAATATTCTTCGGTGTTGTAACATATACGAGGGGATTTCAATATATACCAAAGAATTTAAAAATGCTACAATATCGTAAGGAATCAAATTGACTACATAACCATCAGTGAGCATTACAGAAATGCAGTAAAATCTGTGCTTTTCTAAGAAGAAAAAAAAAACACTTTTCTGGTGCCGATGTTTCATCTGACCACAGTCTATTGTTGACCAAATTTAAATAAAAGCTAAAGGTACGTTTTTACTGACGAGTCTGTTGCGATCATCGTTAAGCGATCGTCGCTGAGAAATGATCGCTAAACGATGAATGCAAGCGGAATGTTTTTACTTAAGCGATGATTTAATTAGTGAGTTGTCCTTTGTCTAGTATACAAGTGGCTTTGCTGCAGCGATGAGCGTATGTAAAAAAAACAATTATTGTTAAAATACCTGCTATCAGAAGAAATAGTTTACACAGAAATGTTAAGTGTTCCAAGATTATGCAATATTTAAAAGAAGACATAAGAGGAATACTTCAAAATAAACAATCATTTATTAGGAGATGATGTTAAGGTTTCACATTTTTTCCGTTTTAATGAACTTCAGTTTGATTTTGTGTTAGGCTTAGTAAAACAGGATAAGAAAAAGTCGTCTACAGACTATATTCCATATCCAGTGTCTCCCGAAGAGTATCTCTCAAATAAAAAACTCTCAAAATCACTCTAAAGTCTCTCAGCGTTTGCGACTGTGCTTACTCTCGGACCAGTTGCCAACGATCGACGCTAGCGGCTACAGAAACAGACAATTCAGTCAAAACGACGCCGTAAGAGACCACACAAGCGAGACACCCTAGGTCCTGATTCTAATTGAGATTTCGACTCAAAACATGTCGAAATTAATATGGCGACGTCGAAATGCGACTTTGCGAACCTTGTGGATTTCAGCTGAACTAACCAAACGACGTCACTAGTTTTCGACTTATCGAAATTAATTTCAACCACAAGAAAGTGGTTGAAATTTCATTTCGAGTCGAAATTAATCTGACATGACTGACTGGACTGGGAGAAGTGAACTTAGGTTCAGTTTAAGTAGGCGGTGTTTTTGATCCTTGCAAGGAAAACTGAGGCAAAAAGTATCAATATGGCTGTGTTTTACGGACATTTGCTAGTTTTGGAGGAATTAGAGAGGTTAGATATCCGACGTTCATAACGGAGGATAAGAAGAATGTTACGGAATACTCAAAATTCTTTTTCACTAAGTGATGCTCAATTTAGGCAGAAATTCCGGCTTAATAAACAAGTTGCAAATTATTTAATAAGGGTATTAGAACCATATTTGGAAGAAGGTGTTTATGCCTCTAGGATACCCAAAATGTTTAGGGTTAGTATTACTAAGCTGCAGTAAATTTAAAAATATATTAGAATATAACCACTAAGTCAAATCTTAGTGGTTATAACTTAAGGATCTCCCACATCGCCTTTTCTTTCTTGCCATCTTTTCTTTCAATTCAAAATATAATTGAGAATGGCCAATATTTATGATTTAACAACTCAAACAAGAAAAAAAAGACGTTCACGTAACGTAAACAAAACAAACATTCAACAAGCGTAGTGCAGCCAATAAACAACAGGGCCAACCCAAATTTTCAGCAGTGTCAAAATGATAAAGTAAATATCCCCAGTTTTAACTACAATCGAAATGAATGAGAATCGCTAGCGATTGCAACTATCAAGGCGTAGTCGCTTTTAAATTTCGACATCGAAATGAAATAGAATCAGGGCCCTGGTCATCGCTCAGCAACGATCGCTCAGCGATGATCGTAACAGACGCTTAATAAAAATATACCTTTAAACGGATAAAACAACAGCGATCTGAATAACTGAATACATATGATGTGTACAGGTGATGTATTGTCTCTATTATCACGCAAAATGAAATTTTTTTGTGCATTTTTAGAAATATTTATTATTGAAGCAAGAATAGCATATGCAAGAATAGTTTCAACTTTTGAAGCTAGTATTGCAATAATTAAGCAAGAAATTTACAAAAATAACTTTACAAACTCTCATTTTAAAGGATTTTTTATGCTTTTTCAGTAAAATTGTGTCAGTTTTCCATATAATTTGGCGGTCTTCACCTTTAATAGTTAAAATTAAATAGCGATCTTACATTGTTTATCTACTGTTTATGAGTAAAAAATAACATTTAATCTTTTGCATATTCTGTTTATTACACATATTAATATCACCAAATTTATCAAAAGCAGTTGTTAGGTACCTGTATCAACGAATGTCACGAAAAAGGAGAAAAAAGGCTGGACCATTTCATATTCGACACATGACGATATTTCTGAATAAAAGTTTTTCGTCCACCATATGTTTTATGTCTAAATTACCGATATTTTCAGCTAACATTAATACTCCTCTTTGTCAGAATATGGCTTTTTGTTTCCATCTTATTACTTCTTTTTTGGAACAAATATTGTTGTTCGACTAAATTTTTTTTTGTTGGCAATGAATTCGATTAGTAAGCGTGATCCGAAAAGAACATTGTTGGTAAAATCGCCATGAACTTATCTGTAATGGTGCTCCAGATTAAATTTTTGGCACTGCCACTTAAATTCCACATATCAAATAGCAAAGCTTGGAACTATTGTGATAAGTAAATAGGAATTGTTTCTCTATCTCAGTTTTAAATTTACGAATCGCGATATCGTATTTATATTTACGTTTTGAAATTGATGGCTCACTCGGGATAATTTCGAAAACAATTATTTTAAAAGGGTTAAATCTATTTTAAGAGGAAATAAACTATACCTTATAAGGGAAAAATAAACAAGAGATTTAAAATTTTTGCACAAAAGTTAAAAAATTTTTAAGTCATCCAATCATATTGCAATTAGATATCAATTGCGCCGACGCGACACAACGATGAGTAATGTATCTGAGCAAGATTGTAGCTGCTGCTTTACAGTGCTAGTCAGTGGCGTAGTATAAAAGATAAATTATTACCCAATTTGACGGAAAAATTTAATTTAATTTTCTTTATTTCTCCAATAAGTTCTTGCATACCACTACTAAGACTTAGCGGTGCCACTCTATGGCATGCATGCAGTGGATTGGCCACCCGTGTGTTATATGTTATTGTCTAACTTCTCTGTTTTAATACGAATATAATTTTATTATTTAATATTCTCTTGTTGAGACAATGTGTATATATCTTCTTCTTCTGTTTATGTAGACATGACTCTGTCTGTTTTTCAATGTGCCTCCAGTAAGTTCTCGCTCCATCGTGTATGTGATCCTACTGATCGTTTTTCTTTTGTGGAATTGTCTCTTGCCGTCTTTACTATTCTATTTGTTGTCATTCGGCTTATATGATCGTCATATTCTACTCTTCTATCTCTTACCTAGTCCTTGTTCTCCACCTTACATCTACGTCGTATATCTGTACTTCTGGCTCTCTCCCATAGTGTTTTACCATCAATTTTTCTAAGTGTTTTTATTTTTGCTGTTTCTAACATCCTTTTTGTTATCTCTGTCAGATCGTGTTTCTGCCGAGTATGTAGTTATTGGTCTGATGACTGTTTTGTAAATTCTGTCTTTCATTTCTTTCCTGATCTTTTTATTTCTCCATATTGTTTCATTCAGGCAACCTACCGCTCTGATTGCTCTATTCACTTGATCATCCACTTTTGTTTCGTGCTTTTCGTAGCTAGATAATGTGATGCCTAGATATTTAAACTCCATCACTTGTTCTATTATCTGACCTTCCATCTTACTAAATTTTCTGTTATAACCATGCATTTTGTCTTTTTCGGGGAAATTACCGTGTCAAATTTTTTGACGGTTATATTAAATTGGTGCAGCATACGTTGTAAATCATCTTTACTTTGAGACAGTAGTATTGCGTCGTCTGCATAGCAGAATATTTTAAGTTGTTTTTTCCCATTTGGTATCCTTTTTTAGTTCTTACTTTTTTTATTATTTAATCCATAATCAGGTTGAATAATATAGGACTCAGGGAATCTCCCTGTTTTATCCAATTGCCAGCTTCAATAGGTTCAGTTAGTTCTTCTTCCACTTTTAGGTACTGTTATTGTGTTGTTTTGGTAGGTATTTTCGATCGTTTTGATTATTTCTAGAGGTATCTCTCTTGCGTACAATAAGTGGATAACCTCTTTTAATTTGATCCTATCAAATGCCTTCTTAAGGTCCACGAAACATACATATATATATATATATATATATATATATATATATATATATATATATATATATATATATATATATGCTGGCTTGTTATATTCGAATGATTTCATTTGCAGTTGTTGTGTCATAATTTCATTCAGTTTATTTGTTATCACTATGGTTGTTAATTTTAGTATTGTCTTTAATAAATTAATTCCTCTGTAATTTTCCGGGTTCGATTTGTCTCTTTTCTTGAAGAGAGGTATTAGGATGCTTGATCTCTATTTTTGAGGATATTCTGTTTTGTTCTATTATTTTTTGGATTAGTCTTAATAGTTATTTGGTCATATCTGGACCTCCGTACTTAAGGAGTTTGTTCGGTATTATATCCTTTCCTGGTGATTTTCTATTTTATATTATTAGTAAAAAAAGCATGATTTCCTTAATGCTTCCTCTACCTCTTCCTACTCAATATTTATTTCTTTGTTTGTCGTCACCTCTGGTGTTGGTGGCTCATCATCGTCACCTTTAGCAAATAAGGATCGAAAGTAGTCTGCCCATGTTTCTTTCTGAATGTGTTTTGTTTTTATTATTTTTATTTGTTCATCTCTTTGCTTTGTCCTGTGATAATTCTCCATATTTTTTTTGTGTTCCGGCATGTTCCATCTGCTTTGAGAAGCTCTGCCAGTGTTTAGTAATTCGTTTTGCAGAAAGTGCAAAAAGTTGTAACTCCTGTACAAAGTTTCTCGTTTTAATACTATAGTTAGTTTAGGGTCTAGGTTATTTATGAGACATATATCTTTATGTACTATTTGCCTCTTGCACTTTCATTGAACTTCACCAAAATATCCTGGGCTTTAAATAAAAGCCTTGAACTTTCGTATGAAGATTTGAAGGATTTCTGCTGGCTACGCAGGTTGGAACTGCAAAAATACAGGTTTTAAATTTGAAATCTGGTATATCCCAATTCCCAAATTGGAACTAAGAGTTAGGTTGGCGGGGTGCTATCTTTTTTTGACTTTATTTTATGGAAAGGAATCTTGGACCTTGAATGCGACATCAATGAAAAAACTGGAATCATTCGAGCTGTGGGTGTATAGAAGAATTCTGAAAATATCGTGGACAGAACACGTCACAAACAAAGAGGTTCTGAGAAGGATGAATAAAGAAATAGAAATTTTAAATATAATTAAAACAAGAAAATTTAAATATCTCGGACATATTACACGTGGAGAGAAATACACCTTGCTCCAACTGATTATGCAGGGAAAGATCCAAGGAAAGAGAAGCATAGGGAGGCGTAGAATGTCATGGCTGCACAACCTGAGAGAGTGGTACGGATGTACATCAAATGAACTTTTCAGAGCAGCCGTCTCAAAAGTCCGAATAGCTATGATGATTGCCGACCTCCGCCGCGAGATGGCACTCGAAGAAGAAGAATATCCCAATTACTTCGAACCTCCTAAAATATTATTCTCTGATTTTTTGACTGTTCTGTCACTCACAGAGTGATTGTCACATACTTAGATTCTAGATGCCTGGGTAAATTTCTACTCATCCATCTACATAAAATTTATACGAAAACTTTTCAGTGCAGCCTATTCAATCCAGCGACAGCTGGCTTGAAGCCAAGGATCGCACAGTGTTCCAACCTAATTCCTTTATTGTGTTCATCCAGACGATCCATCGATCCATAAATCTCTATCCTTAAGTTTTGGTAGCTCTTCCTCAGTACGTAGCATCGTTTATGGAAGTAATTTTGTTAGTTTATGTAAATAAAACCTTTTCTAATCCCGGTTTTCTTCTTTTATGCTTATTATGCTTTTATACTTTTAATGTAGACTCAACATTCATTCTTATAAGTATATAAAAAAGTAGTCTAAATTTTTGTCGTGTTTTTTTCAAGTTTTTGTTTCCTTAAACAACCGATGATTTCTCTTAGAAACCTCAAGGACATTGTGGTTGAGGAAATAAAAAAAACCCCAGCTGGTTTTAATTAATCACTTATAGGTAAACCGACAAATGTTACTCCTTATTTATATATATTACTTAATATAACGTCAAGAGATTAACCGCATTCTGAAAAGATTATTTGTAAGGAAATGCGTGTGACTACTATTGATAAAATGTATATTATTTGGTTTGCAAATTAACTAAGGCAGCTGCTGATACGACTATTCGACCCCTAAAGGTTTAGAGACAACCACGGCAAACTATTAAACTAAGGTTAATAATAAGGGTACGGGCCAGGTGCCATGCGGCATCTGGATCTTGCTATTACATGTCATCAAAACAACAACTTAAATTATAAGTAAAGCTTGTTGATTTTCTTAACAGCTACGAGCTTGAAAATGTCTGCGCGTCCGAATATCCAAAATTATTAAAATTTGTAGGTGAAAGTGGGCCACCTTGAGAAGCGTGCACCACGAGACAATCGCCACAGTTTTCAAATTACGCTCTAGAAATGCTCTCAATTGCTCTCTCTAAAACTCCAAGAGAAAATTAACATAGAGTACTTCAGCCGTTGCACTGTCATCATCAAATGACACTGACACTGATTCATTTCTGTCTGATTCCTCTGATGCTAAATCATTCACAAATTTTGAGTTTGGTTGTTATTAAGATTTGCCTGAGATTAATTCTTACGTGCGGGTGAAATTTCGGAATAAAAAAATCAGTTTTTTATGTAGCGAAAATTATTGAAATAAACGACAACGACTTTAAACTCACATTTTTACGTCATAGAGCTAACAGTAAAAACACATGTTTTTCCCGCTGTTGAGGACATATCGCATGTTGATAAAAGTGAAGTTAGATGTGTGCTGTCCAATTCTTAATTGCGGAGGTATAAAACGTCAGAAGTCCTTTATTTTATTTATCGTCAAGTTCGATAATATAAATATTCGTTGAGAATTTTGATTTAATTCGTTTTGTTGAGTTTATGTATATATGTCACTTGATATTTTGAAATATATATACTTTTTTATTGTTACATTGCATGTTTATAATCTACTCTATACACAGAGTAATAAGTAAATAGTCTGTAAGTAAATTAACGTGAGTTAGGTACCGTTCAGTGACGGTTTTCTAAGTATTACTGCGGTAGGTCTTCTGGCCATACTCTCTTCAATCTTCTTTCGGCAAGTGGTTGGCGGAATAAATTATTTATTAGTTCGTTGTTGTGATCAGGGGTGCGATTTTTATATTTTGTTGAGTGATCTTTTATTATGTCCTTAAGTAATGGGAAGTCCAGATCATTCTGAAGTGTTTGGTTAGATACATACCATGGAGCTTTAGTTATTATACGGAGTACTTTGGATTTGAATGTTTGAAGTATATAACAAATGTTTTAAAGAATTTTACTTGTTTTGGATTTCTCTCAAGCTGGCCCACTACTTAGGCCAGGTTGAGACAAAAAAGTATTTTGAAAAATAATTAATAAAAATACATTACTTTGTGATAATAAAAGACTGACAATAAGTGCATTTTGAATTTGAAGTAAAAAATTGGTAATAAGCAGCTTTTATATCAACAAAAATATGAAAAATGTCTCACGTGGGCCACTTTCTCCCATGATCGAACGTAAATTTGTACTTTGCGCACTTATGAGTTCTAGCTGTTTAGATAAGCTCTACCTCTAGTATATATATATATATATATATATATATATATATATATATATATATATATATATATATATATATATATATATATATATTATATTATATTATATTATTGTAGACAATATAGTGGTCCAGATATTTTTAGGCAGATTTTAACTATGTTTTAGAAGAGGATCTATTTCATAATCAATATATATAGTAGCATAAATCAGAAAAAAATTGTTCTGCCTTTTGCCAAAAGATCGAAAATATTTTCGTCGGGCCGTAAACTAATTTTGGTGCTTACCGGTTCTTGGCGCTCGAGAAAAAAGAAGAAAGATTTCAGATCCTTGGTTTAATTTTGTCCTCTGTCCTCCTGCTCTTTCTTCTTCATCACCCCAGAGATCACTTAGTGTACTTGTATTATTTTTCTCCTATCATCATTATGTTTGCCATGTTTCTTTCATCCTGCCTTAAACCCGCCTTAAACTCGATGCTTCATCTCTCATTTGTTGACCTCTGACAGTTAAAATGGTGAGCGGAAGCGTCTGGCACCTCACAAACAGTACAGTTCGCTGAGCCAGATTTGCCTATTATATTTGTGAATGTGCCAAAACTACTATATCCGGTCATAAACTGCGTCAGGAAGTAGTCTAGTTTCCTGAACTTACATTCCCACCACGACGTCAGATCGGGAATAAGCTCATTTGTCCATCTTGCCCTTCCGCTATTATTTGCCCATTTCTTTCTCTGCCACTCTTTCATTTCTGCCACTCTTCAATCTTTTTCTCTCTCTCTCTCTCTCTCTCTCTCTCTCTCTCTCTTCTCTTCCTCATCTATATTTCCACCAATTCTCCTCGTATACACCCACCCTCGCTCTTTGCACAAGACGATCGGTATCACCGCTCCAATGACATACAGAGCTTTATTTGAAGCCGTCCTGTAGGCGCTAGATACCCTACAGATAGATTACTACCGACTATAAAACTCCATTTAGCACCATTCTGATGGGCCCCCTTCACCTGGGCCTCCAATGTTCCGCATTAGCCGTACCAACGACTTCGGTTCGTCTTCTCCACCGTCTTTTGGACGTGTACGCCAAACTTTAGTTCTTCCGACAGTCAGACTCCAAGACACCAAGAGAGGATTTGTCCTGGATCGCTTTGAGAACTACCACCTTAGTTTTCTGAAGTGTTAACTGTACATTGTTCTCTTTGATCCACTTACTAATACGACGCAGGGCTGTGTTAGCCGCATTAGCCTTGTCCGTTTTCTGACTCGCAACTAGTGCGAGATCATCGGTATAAGCTACAAGAGTGCATCCCCTTGGCATCTGTAGCCTCAGCACCTCATCGTACAGGACATTCCACAGGGTGGAACTTAGTACCGAACACTTAGTACTGCGGAATACCGTGCGATAACCTGATGCTGGATCTGTTTCCTTTATATGGATCTGTCAGTATGTCAGTAAAGTATTTGTTAACCACGTTGACCAGATACTCACTAACGCCCAATTCTTTCAGCCTAGACATGCTTTTTCTCGTGATCATCATCATCACGTAGCGCTACAACCCTGGGTGGGTCTTGGCTGACTGTACAACTTTTTTCCAATTTGTTCGGTCTTCCATCAACCTAGGGTCAAATGAAATGTTCATTTTCCGGAGATCTGCTTGGATGTTATCTCTCCATCGAATTCTGGGACGTCCGAGTGGTTTTTGGCTGTGGGAATCTCTTCCCATACCAGTACCAGTTTTTCTCGTGATGCCATGTTAAAATCATTCTTGCCGTAAAGTAGAATTAGATCCACCCATCTCTTTGTATCCTGCGTGACTAAAGAGGTAACTTCTGTGACCTTATCTATGGTGGACCTTTTGACCCTAAAACCATATTGGCGGTCGCTCAGCGCATGCTTTTCTTTCAGCTCTCGCTCAAGGCGGCCTTACATAAGCTGTAAATTTAGCTATCGAACTAAATTTAAAGGCAATTTAATAAAAAAGGCAATTTTGCCTAAAGCGCACCTCTTCCTTGTCCCCTCCCCCTTTCGGGATAAAGACAACCTTAGCATCTGTCAACGGAGTTGGAAATCTTGGTATCTTAGTGCGGCAAGCCTTACTGTCTCCGGCATGACTGCGTCCAATCTTTATCCGTCCAACAACCTCGCCGAGTTCCAACTCAGTAAGTGGTTCCGCTTATTAGTAAATTAATTATTAATTAATTCCAATTCACGCTATTCAGGATGTACTGTGAGTATGCGAACAATTTTTGCAGCCAGAATAATTATATAAATAAAAGACCGATTGTATCATTTATCATCGACTGGAGTCAACATAAAATTTATTTGGGTCAAAGCACATATTGGTCTCAAACACAATGAATATGTAGATCACTTGGCTAAAATGAGTGTAACAACTGGCTCTACGTTGAAATATATGCTTAAAACATCAGATGTTACTACGATTTTCAAAAACAATTAGCAACTTAGATGGAAAGAGCAATGGAAACATTACTGCTCTACAAACCATAACAGGTATACCTCTTTACAACCAACTCTACCTCAAACAACCTGGTTTCAGAATTTCAAAGCTCCTCGTAAATATATTACTACTATAAATCGAATACGCTTTGGACATGCATGCTACCCATGCCATTTTTTTAAAATTAAAGTCATCGATGATGATAGTTGCAAACATTGCGGCAAGCTAGGTGACCTCGATCACATCTTCTTTGAATGTCCTAAATTTATTCAGCATTCAAACTCCCTGTATACAAAATTAACTAAATGCAATACATACGCTCCATATAATATACAGTCCTTGTTAGTCATAGGTTCTGTAACAATATATAATTTAATTATAGAATTTTTGTCAGACACATGCATAGCTTTATAAATCTGGTACTCGTTCATGAAAATTTTCATGAGCGTGTATAGGATTAGACTTGTACCCTTTGTTTATCCTATATGTAACAATACCTTATCCGTGGTCCAGTATTGTTTGTCTGTTAAAATAAATGTCTTGACGGACCCCTAGACGAGAAGCGAGTGTCCTTGTATTTTCCTTCGACGTGTTCTTCTATTAATTATTCGTCTATTTCGTTTTAGGGATATCGCTGTGCATTTGTCTGAGAGAAATAATCTGTACTTATCTGTGTATACTTTTTTAAGGAATATATTATAACCTTTCGAGACTGGCTGAATGACGAAAGTCAATGCCACAAAAAAAAAATAATTATATAAAAACAAAAATTTTATAAAAAAAAAACATATATAGAAACAAAGTAGGTATAGAAGTTTACGTAAAAAAAAAGTAAAGTTCGTGTAATCTTCTGCTCATGTCTAGTGTTGGGTTTTCAGATCGCGCAAGCGCTCCTAACATGTCGATTGACGACTTTCCATCCCTTCCGAAGACGGTGTCAAATCAGTTCGATTAAAAAAATTTTTGGTGTCTTTATCGTGACTCGAATCCGGGCCCGCCGATATTCATATATTGTACAAAATTACAAACAAAAGGAGAGATCATATAATACTTGAATATTTTATAGATTGGGGATAGTTAGAAGCTATCAATATGTGGAACAATGTAAAGAAATAAATCAAATTGGTTATCGAAAGAGTGACAAGCAAATATTTGTCAAAATAACAACGAAATATAAATAAAGGCGAAGGCGATGAAAATATACGCAACTATCTTTTACAAAATAACATGAAGAAAAGTAGGAGAAATTTAGACAAATTTTGAAAATTTTTAGAAAAATACTATATAAAAAAATGTAATTCAAGCTCAATAATTAAAATAAATTAAATTACAAAAAATTATATTTTATATTATAAGAATTAACATAAAAAAATGTAATGTGAAACATTAAAGCAGAATAGTACATTCCAATCAATAAAACTACAATAAAATGGTAACTACGACACTGTTGGAATTTTTTTTTTAAAACTTAGTATTTAGATCTTGTTTTGTTTTGGTATTCATTTCAATGAAAATAAATTCTACGTTTATAACTTTCCATTTCTTACAATTACAATTTCTTATGTAAATGCTTATATAAACTTATACTCACTAGAAAAACCACTTCTGTCTTTTGAATTGATAAACTCAAGGTTTTTCAAGGAAATAAAGTACATACATACGTGGGCATAGATATAATTAAATTTGTTTTTTAAAGTTGGTCATATTCGAGGCAGAACATTTTACATTAATTCATAAATTACAAAATAAACACCAAACAATTCAGTCGCTTTAAACTTAATTTCTTTTAAATTGTCAATGTTAACATTCGAGGAGAAATAAGTCAAGAAGATCTTCTCCTACACCAGCCATTTTGGCAGAATGTGACGAGCCACCTTTACATTTAAGACGTCTATTTCTGGCAGAAAAATGTATTCTTAAATGTCAGTTTAATAATCAAAACAGCTTGTTACAACAAATATCTTGTCTCTCTGTTGAAAATCTAACAAATGTTAAGCAAATAAAAACTCTGCTACTAACTCTAGCTATTGTTTTTCCTAATCTATCACATTATCCATTCAATGGAGAAGGGACTCTATTCTTTGGCTCTAATTATGACATACTATATGTACATACTATTGTAGTAATTCCTTTACATAGTTTAATCATTCACGAAGATCTAGTGGTACAGGATAAGCTTGCTATTTACATAGACAATATTCAGGATTATTTTCAGTTTAAATTAAAATCAGATTGCTCAATATTCACAGCTGAATTGGTAGCCATTGGATTGGATAATTAACAGCGCATTATGTTTTGAACGGTATATAATTTTATCCGACTCACAGTCCGTCCTCCTGGCATTAAGACACTTTTATAAACAGATATATACCAACAGATTAATTATTGTAGATGCGCTTAAAAAGATAAGGGTCCTAAGAATTGTTAGCTTTTTGTGGGTAAAAGATCACTCTAATATTCCAGGCAACGAAAAATTACATCTTTTGGCTAAAGACGCTACTTTAGTGAGTATATAATGCAACAAATTTCCCAAATGGAATTTATTTACAGCTACGAAGAAAGAAATTAGATTAATTGGGAAATTGAGTGGCAATCTTTTACTAACAGTAGCAAAAATACATACTGCAGTATATATCCAACTCTTCCATCTACTCCCCCAAATGAGAGAAGCTACATTTCTCGTAAAATGTATACCATGTCCGTTAGATGCTTTTTTGGACATGCTACAGTGAACGCATACCTCTGCAGAATAAAACTTTCGGAAACAGATACATGTGAATGTGATCACCTTAACCACTGGCTGTTTGGCAGTTTTGATGACCTTAACCACTGAATGTTTTAATGTCGGTACAATTAAGAAGTCATAAAGTTTTTATTTCAATCCATCTTTCAACAAAAAATCATATTGCCGCAGAACGTTGTTTCTCTTCTCTATTTTTTTTTATTAAGTAAACCACCTCATCCATGAAAGGTTATTGGCGGGGAAGAGTTGTGCATAAAATCAGATGTTTGCTTATAACAACTAATTACAATTGAGAACTTAAGTCTATTTTTATATTAGATTGTACAATTTAGTTAGGTTTAGAAACTTAGTCACTTTATCACATTTACTATAGTTCAGAGCACTTTTCAGATCACTTGGTTAATCACTTTGAAGTCGTTCCAGGTGATGGAGTGGGCAACTAACAATAATGCGTTCGATTGTCAGAAGAATATCACAAACTTAGCACAGTTTTTGTTATTCTTTCTTCATTAGGTACTGGTGGGTTAACCTGGTATGTCCTATTGTCAAGCGGTGTTGTATAACTTGATCTCGTCGTTTTTGTGGCATTATCCCTTTTGGTGACAAATTTAGGTTGATGCGTTGTAGTTTGTTGTCGTCATGTTTTTTCCATCTTTCGAGCCATATTCTCATTGAAAATTCTTTGATGATATCTTGAATGTCGGAATGAGGAATTTTTAGGAGCTCTTTATCTGGTCTATTCATACAGCAGGCTTCTTTAGCTTCCTGATCAGCTTTTTCATTACCTATTATGTCTACATGAGATGGAATCCAAACAAATTCTACCCTTTTATTCTTACTGTAAAGTTCTTCTAGATCAATTTTAATTTGGCATAGTATTGGGTGGTTTGGGTAAACCCTTAATATTCCTTGTACTGCGCTTAAAGAATCTGTGAAAATGACTGGTTCCAATTTGGGCTGGTTTGATATACGTTGTAGGGCTTTAGATATGGCATACAATTCGGCGGAATATATGGAGTACTCCTTAGGTAGCTGGAACTGATGTTTAATTGTTTCGTCAACGAAAGCTGCGCCTACCGTTTCCATTTCAGAAGTTTTTGACGCATCTGTATATATTTGGTAATATCTTTTGTACTTGTCTTTAATCGCTTGAAACCGTTGTAGAATTATATGTGATGAAGTATCAGATTTATGATACAATAGAAGATTTGTATTACATTTGGGGAGTTTTATGGTCCAAGGAGAAGGGTAGTTTATTTCATTGGAAATAACTTTTGGAAAATTGAAACCTGTGATTCTTTTACTAAAAAATAATGCAGAAAGAAAGGGATTTTGTTCAAAAATTAAATGAAAATTGTCAGAAAATGTGTAGGAGTAAGCAGGGTTATTAGAGTTTGCTTCAATTTTAGCTGCATATTGTAGGCTTAGTCTGTGTCTTCTAATTGAAAGAGGTGGTTCATCAACTTCTACATATAGACTTTCTACTGGACTGGTCCTGTAGGCTCCAAGTGCAAGCCTTAATGCGGTATTTTGTATGATGTCCAATTGCTTTAATAAACTATCTTTAGCTGAACTGTAGACTATTGATCCATAATCTAGCTCGCTACGAATCTGTGTTTTATATATATTTAGTAATTGTGTGATATCAGCTTCCCAATTATGATTGGCTAATACTTTGAGAATGTTCATATTTTGCATGCAAGATTTTTTAAGTTGAATGTGGGTTTTCCAAGTGAGTTTTGTATCTAATATCATTCCCAAAAATCGATGTTTTTCTACATACTGCAAATTTTGATAGTGTTATTTTGTCCAATTTGTTTGTTTGTTTCTTGAAAAACATATTGCATTTGTTTTGTGTGTAGAAAAACAAAGACCTGTTTTCTCTGACCACTTTTCTAAAGATTTGATGGCCTCTTGTAGAATAGTTGCAGCTATCCGGCTATTTTTATCGTTCACATAAAGAACAAGGTCATCTGCATATAAACCAATTTGGTCTTCTCTATTTAAGTAATCGAAATCACACTATTAGATCGATTTTATGGGAATTTTTCTAACGTACTACCTTTTCCAAGCAGTGGGGTGTGAACGCGAAATGGTAGGACTTTGGTTGTAGTATTGAAGCATGTGTCCTTGTTCAATCCGTTTTGTACAGACACCAATAGTGTTTTTAATGAGAAGGTTAGGAAATTGAATAAATGAACGAAATAGGAGATTGTCTGATATAAATTTGTAGGAAGTAATAGTAAGTTAATTCTTTTCACTTACCCAACCAAATGTCTGGCTAAATAGATCTTAAACCTATGGCCAACAAAAGTCAAAAATAAATATGTAAAGATGAAATAATTAGCATTAGCAAAAATAAATAATGAAGGTTCTTAAACTCTTAAGAGGACCATAGAGCTTCAGTGAAAACGCGATATCGAGTACTATTTTCCGCTAAGACCTTCATCTTGTTTCAAAACTTTCACTGTCCGGTTATCTTGTCTATAATAATTGATCTTGTCCAAGTTTGTGCTGGGCGTCGTCTTCTTCTTTTTCCTTGGTGATTCCACTCTAGGGCATCCTTTGCAATACAGGAGCTTCAATTTTCGTAAAACAATATCACCTGAAAAACGATCAGTTGTAACGTTAATTTAAAAAAATGTATATAAAACTTTTATTTAAATTTCTTTATTCTTCTTCTTCTTCCGTTTTATAAGCAATTCTGCTTGTTCATTGGCGGATTAATACCTCTATGGAAGGTCTTCACTCCATCTTTTGCGCTGTCGCTGTTATCTCTTGCTATTTTGACGACACGGGTCTCCTCCATTCTGCTTATGTGGTTATTCCATTCTTTTTTTTATTTTGTGTCCATTCATTTATACACTGTACGTTAAATTTTCTTCTAATGTCTTCACTTCTCTTTCGATCTCTTAGCGTATTTCCTGTAATTCTTTTCAGTACTTTCATCTCTGCCGTTTCCACTAGCCATTGCGTTGTGGCTGTGTCGGGTCTTGTTTCTGAGGCATATGTCATTATTGGTATTACACTGGTTTTATAAATTCTTGACTTCATCTCAGTGTTAATGTGTCTGTTTCGCCATATAGTGTTATTAAGGCATCCTGTCAGTCTATTTACTTTTTTACATTATCTCTCACTTCTTTGTCTAGGTCTCCATAGCTAGACAGTGTAATACAGAGGTATTTTATATCTATTACTTGTTCAATACTGATGCCATCAATTTCTATTTTACATCTGGATGGTTCTTTGCTGACTACTATTGTTTTAGTTTTCTGAGATGAGATTGTCATATTAAATTCTTTTGCTCTTATGTTAAATCTATGGACCAGTCTTTGCATTCTATCTTTATCTTGGGCTATCAGTATTGCGTCGTCTGCGTAACCGAGTATTTTTATTTCTTTGTTTCCCATTCTGTATCTTCTGCCTTTGTTAAATTTCTTTATTAAAAAAACAAAGAGTACTTATGTATATTAGATCAGTTTGGACGAAAATTCCTGACATAGTCAACAAAGAAAGCTTTATTTGACAATTGTGTAAAAATACTACTCGATGCATGATATTGTTCTTGTCTTGAAATATTAGGTGACATACTATGACTAGTGTACTTAGCTGAATCACTGGAATAATTATGTTGTACTGCAGTAAAAGTAACATTTAGTTCATCTATAAAAATCTAATGTAATTTTACTCTTATCAGTAACTTGCGATTTTCAGTAATAGCTTTTAAATATGGCCGAATGCCATATACAATAGAGTATCAGAATCACTCGCAATTTCTTTAAAACATTTAAGTTTCTCCTCTTTAAGTATTAATAGTTTTGCATCTATTTTATCTGCCTGTTTTTTCACTTTTCTTTTTAATGGAGATTTAAATGCTGTTTCGGTGTGTTCAAAATTTTCTGGTAAAATTTGACTATGAGTGAAGGTAGATAGTTAGAACCTATTTTAGTCCCATTTTCTCCCTCAGAACCAATACCGCTATTCGAAATCACATGTTGATTCCTATGATTATGGGGTTTTGGGTGTGGCATGTTTCCTATAAGATCTCTTCGATACATAGTTCCTCGAAGAAATAGTAAAACCTTGAAATTGGGGCCATTGTGAATGGGATTCTGTATCAGCTGACTGTCCTGATTTTTCTTGGTAACTTTTTTGGTTTTTCTTCCAAAAGTATCTAGTAAACCTCTTTACTTTTTCTTCAGCTCATCAACTGAAAAAGAGCAATTTTTTTAATATATTTATTATTTACATCAAATATGTATTATTTATTGTAAATATGTAGTACCTCTGTTGATTAAATTCAATTATGGTTGTGTATATTAATGGATACATTTCTCCTTCATTTACCCGTCGATTCCTATAGCATCGGTCAAAAACTGGATTTTTGATATATAGAGCAAGGGAGTCGTTAAGATGGACCAGGCGCACCTAGAGATATGACCTACACGCACACATCTACAAATTCGCTTGTTCGTTGTGGTTAAATAGTGTAAAGCACCATTGAAGTTACCGGTAAGTCCAACCCTAGTTTTATCTTAAACGTTTACAATGTTTTGATCGTTTATTGCAACGATTTAAAATTTGATTATTTTACCTTTAAGGATCAGTGGTAATATTTTATACCGACTTCTCCTTACTGTATGTCCCATATAATACATTTTTCGATGTTTAACGGTCTTTAGCAGTTCTCTATCTTTGTTGACGCTCCTTAGTACTTCTTCATTAGTTTTCCTTGTTGTCCAAGGTATCTTCAGCATTCGTCTATGAACCCACATTTCCAATGCTTTAATTTTATTCATGACCGATACTTTTAGCGTCCACACTTCTGCACTATACAAAAGTACGGTCCAAACAAACACTTAACCATTCTTTGTCTTAGCTCTAAACTGAGATGATTATTGCAAAGAAATGACTTCATTTTCATAAAAGTAGTTTTAGTCATTGCTATTCTACATTTTATTTCTATGTCTGGATCTAGTTGGTCCGTTATAGCAGTTCCCAAATATGTCATTTTGTGTACTTTCTCAACTTGGACTCCGTTTAATTGAAGTTTTGCATCGGGATGTGGGTCACGACTAAACACTAAAAGTTTGGTTTTGTTTGAGTTTATTTTGATGCCCATTTCCTCTCCTACCTCGTGAATACGATCAAGCAGAATTTGGAGACCTTCAATATTATCTGACAGAATTACTGTATCGTCTGCATATCTAATCACATTAAGTAGTTCTCCGTTGATTTTTATTCCATATGGTTGTCTCTGAAGTGCCTTTTTAAATAACTGGTCCGAGTAAACATTGAACAATGTTGGCGACCAAATGCAACCTTGTCTGACTCCTCGTTGTATGGAGATTTCATCGGTGTAGTTATCTCCAATTTTTACGATAGCAGTTTGATTCCAGTACAAATTTTTAATGGCACGAATATCCTTGTCATCTATTCCGATATTTTTCAGTATTTGCATTAATTTTACATGCTGTACTTTATCGAGTGCCTTTTCGAAGTCCACAAAACATTAAAAAACCACATATTTTCTTTGGTCACTTCATTTTTGTAATAGGATGTTAAGCGCAAAAAGTACCTCCCTGGTTCCCATAGCATTTCTAAAACCAAATTGGGTATCTTCGAGATCTTCTTTGCATTTGCGTCTAATTCTGTTGTGAAGTATTCTTAGGAAAATTTTAAGGGTGTGGAAGGAAATATAGTCGATATTAACTTAACTATTATTGATTATCCCGTAATAGACCATTGCTTGTTTAATTTTCCACATCTGTTTAAAAATTTTAATTTCTTTTTCTTCTTCTTCTTTCTCTTTATAAGCAGTTCTGCTTGTTCATTGGCGGATTAATACCTCTATGGAAGGTTGTCACTCCATCTTTTGCGCGGTCGTCCGATACTTCTTCTGCCGATTGGTGACTTATCTCTTGCTATTTTGACGACACGGGTCGTTTATAAATTTTAGTTTATATTTATATATTATTAAGTAGGCAGCAACTAGTTCATCTTTCAAAACAATCGGATACTCATTGAGGATTTCAGATCATACTGTTGGTACATGATACTCCGAAATTAATATGAAGTTCCCATTAAATGAAGATATGCCCATTATAGTTAATGATTTTTGTACAAAATAGAGATTTTTTAATTGCTCTGGTAGTATTAATGACAAACAAATGTCAAAAAGGTACCGAAACACTCCGTTTTTAAGGTCTCATATTACTTTATCAAAATATAACAATTATCAGGATCTTTCTGACGTAAAATGTAGGTTTAATGTATAAATTCTCTGTGTAAAGACATTTAGTATATATTTTCATGAACATTAGTTTCAACATTTCTGGGTCACTTATTGGCTTCTTCCTGTTTTATACTGAAAACATGTGCGCAACATTACGCAAAAATTCGATTAAAGTCATGTCACGTAGTACTAACTTTTTCTTAGATCATCTTTAACAAATGATATCTAAAACATTATGGCTCGTTTCTCTGAATCATAGTTTAATTCACACATGAATAAATTAAAAGTGACTATATCTGTACTCATTTACATATATGTAATATAAAAATCGATTTTTTTAATATAGTACATTACTATAAAAATAAGAAAATGAGTTAAAATATAAGCGTGGGCCAGTTTTTATTAACATTAGGTGCTTAAATGACGTGTAGGAGGTTTTCTGTTAAACAACCTTCTACTGTGGATTACTAATCGTTTTATTAAATTAACATTTGTTTTATTAAAATGTCAATACACTCATAGTGTTCTTCTTTTTCTTCTATTTTTAACCAAGTCAGTACGAATATATGTATGTACTCGTATAATTTAGTTACATATTTTTTTTTGTGCCATACGCTTGTGCTCCTCAGTCAGTTGGAAAATGGACTCAGCATCTGCGACATCACATCAATTTCGTCTGTTTCTAAGCCGGGAGTGTAATTTTTTCCTAATCTCCTTCTAGCCTTAATCTTACCGGTGAGTGTAAGTTTTAGGAGGCAAGAGTTTTAAGTTGTCTGACCATTTCAGCTCGTCTCATTGGTAACTCGGTCTATCTACGAAATCTTAAGTAGTCTTTTCAAAATCCACATCTCGCATGCATTAATTCTAATAATTTGTTTTACTTCTAGTGATCATATCTCTGCACCATACAATAATATTGGCCACAAGTAACAACTATCTTAGCCATACCCCTTCTAACTTTAATTTCCTATTCCACAATCTCACTTAAAATAGTCGGCTCAGGATATTATAATTTCTCAACTCTTTTAATTTGTTGGTCTTCCTTGAGCTATTACATCTTACAGGACTTGACACTAAGGACATCCAGATTATAAAAAATCTATATTGGAATCAAACAGCCCAGATGAAGAATGGACATATGGTGAGTGAAAACGTAACCATTTCGAGAGGGGTTAGACAGGGCTGTATTCTTTCGCCACTGCTTTTCAACCTGACTAGAGCTATAAAAAAATTAATACATCCTTTCTTATGCATCGTACTATTTCTATACCACAGGTTGCATGCAAAGTCGTGCCTAATCTGGTGTCTAATCCACCCTTTAAACCAAACTGTACTTCTCTAATATCTTCACACCTTTTATACAGGGTGGTCCTTAAGTAATTGTACAAAAAGAAACAGTAGATTCTACACTTTAAAATATTACGATTTAAGCCAAATTGCTTTTATAAAATGTTGATATTAAAAAAGATACAGGGTGTTAAAATGCAAAATTAAAATTTTATTTTTCGCTATAACTTTGAGGTTTGTAAACATTTATGTATAAAAATTTACAACTGGGTACTTTTAAATATGAAAAATTATAATTTGATGCACACTTTGATGTAACTCATAGAGGGCGCCACTTATGCCACATATGTGGTATAAATTTGCACTTAACTTTTTTGTTCTTTAAGATACCTGTATTTTGGATAAAAAATATTAAAGATACATTATTTAAAAAAAAGGTATACTTATCAATAACTTCAAAACTCAACAGTTTTCGAGATAATCGCATTTTAAAAATTAGCTGCATAATTCTGATCTAAGGCAATTACTCCAGGCAACGAAGAAAAAATAGACAAAAACATTAATACTTCTAAATTTTGGTATAAAATACCTTTAACTAAAGTTAATAGTTAACGAAATATTAAATAAAATAAATATATCAGCAGGATAATTAATAGTAGGATTTGACAAAATGACAGAATAATAGGATTTTACATCAAACATTTTACGTTTTATGTTAAATTAAAGTCATAATCACAACATTTTATTTACAAACCAAATTAAGAAATAGTTAAACTAAATAATATAACTTTTTGTCAAAGTAAGTGTTCGATATGTCCACCATTTTCTATAATTCATTTGTCAATATATTCCATAAAAGATCGTCTCATATTAAATAGCATTATTGGTTCTAAAGAAACTGCTGCAGTATTTATTTCTTCCCATAGTTGGTTGCGAATATTTATGGGATTCTTATAGACACGTTGTTTTAATGCACCCCACCAAAATCAAGCGGATTAAATTCGGGGCTACGTGGTGGCTATAATGTATAATGGAAGAATATATTATTTTGGATACATATTCAAATCTTATGCTATATTATGGAACTACATCTTATTTTTCACAGAAGTTAAATAATGTATTAAACTGTGATGTATCTCGTTCATTGGTTACTTATATACACTCGGAATAACCTATTGATGACATTACTTATTTATATGATTACGTTACAGCTTACGAGTAACTATAATTACATTTCGAACAAATGGACTACTATGATTTACTAACAAACTAATATTATGCTGAACTAAATTACCTGTGTGTTTACTATATTTAAAACAATATCGGTTGTAAAAATGCTGAGTCTTTCAGGTAAGATTTGTAGCAAAAGTATTATGAAACAGAACACATATGTATTATTCAATACCTGTGCTCTAGTTTCTATTTGTCCTAATAAAAATGGGTAAACAATTTACGTAATTAACAATAAGTATTCTTTTCGGATTTTTTATGAATTAAATAATTATATCAATATCTCACCACATTGCCAAGGCATATGACTACCACGACCAAACCAACGTTCAGAAAAGTTGTATTTAAGTAAGTTCTAACTGACCTCTAGAATGTGGTTATGTACCATCTTGCATAAACCACATATTTTAGGTTTTTAGGATTTTACAATAGAGAAAAAGTAATACAACGCCATTATAGAAACTTAAGAAGCGATAGCAAAGGGAAATTGTAAACATGATGACAGCCAACGTCTGAATGCGGACACGGCACCTAAAGAAGAAGTTGAAATATCTTTTTTCGAATAAGACATTAAGCACCCATAACAAATCATTTTGTGATGTTACATTATCATCTTTAAGTTGTTTTAATAAGAATAAACTATGAATTATGCTTATCTACAGGTATTCAGTGCTTTACCGTACAAATATCAAACTAAGAATTATTGTGCAGCTGACTTATAAAATGCATTTATCTCGTAAACGGTTGAATTTTCAGGTTACTAACAAGTATACCTTTTCTTTGTAAAAATAATGTATCTGTAATATTTTTTAACACAAATAGAGCTAACTTAAAGAGCAAAAAAGTTAAGCGCAAATTTATGCCACACATGTGGCATATGTGGCGCCCTCTATTTTTTACATTAAAGTAAGTATAAAATTATAATTTATCCTACTTAAAAGCATTCAACTGTGAATTTTTGTCCAAAAATATTTACAAACGTAAAAGTTATAGCGAAAAATTAAATTTTAAATTTCCACTTTAACACCCTGTATCTTTCTTAATATCAACATTTTATTAAAGCAAGTTGGCTTAAATTGTAATATTTTAAAGTGCAGAATCTACGGTTTCTGTTTGTACAATTACTTAAGGACCGCCCTGTATATTCTTTGATTAATAATTTTAAGAAATGCCCTAAAAACATAAGTGACTGTTGAGACATAAGTCTATGATCTTCGCAACTCTAGTATTTGGTGTATTACGAATTACAAAAAAATGTTGATTTAAACCAGTTCACAGTTCTACATCCAATTCAAGTATGGGAGGGCCTGTAAGAATTGCGGTTATACAAATTTTGTCACTATCTACCGAAAGGTTATCGGTAAACAGATCTTTTATATAATTCTTCCAAGTTTTGCACAGCTCTTGTGGGACCTACGATAATTCTGTTATTTTTACCAATTGAAGTGATCTTTTTTGTTCTTAATATTTATATTTCTTTTACTTCATGTAATTGTTCTGGTTTTTCACATTTATCAGCTATAAATTTATTTTTCGCTTGTAGTTAGAGTTGATTATATATCTTAAACATTTTAATTTAAAAATCATTTATAAAAAGGTATATTTATTTAAAAGAACCCTTTCGGGCTACTTCACAAGACGTTTTCGAAATGACTATTTCGTCATCAGTGCTGCTACTAGGTATACATGTGTTAAGCCCTCAAATATATGCGTCATAACTAGACTTCGGCAAATATGCATATTGCATATTTTGCATATTGTGCATATTTTATGCAAATATTTCATATTTTGGCATATTTGTATAAAAGTTTGCATAAAGTGCACAAAAGTTCAGATTTTTATACTGTATTTGAAAATTTTTAAACATACCAATTTATTTCAATTCTTGTATAAAATTTTGTAGTCATTTTATTCAAGAAATGATCTAAGTACGTAATCTACTGTTCAGTCTGTGGCAAAATTGTAAGTATCTAATATTTTCTATTAAATATCTAATATTTCATACATACAGGGTGTTTCCAAATGACACTTACAACGTTTGACTGTAGATACTTCTCGAAAAATTGAACAAAACGATATAGTTAATGAGGGGTCAAACTTATTTACTTTTCGAGATACAGGGTGTTAAAATTAAAAAAAATTAAATTCTTTTAGTTAATAACAACAATAACTTTAAAACCAATAAACGTATTTACTTGAAATTTAGTACTCGTAGGTTGTTTTTAAATGAAAAATAGCTTCCTTTAGTGAAAAAAAATTGTCCATGGTACAATACAATGGTGTGTATTTAGAAAAATTTTTCACTTTTACGTTTTTTTATGAAGTCAGCTATTCTAAAACACAATTATTTTTATTGTAATTGAATTAACAAAAAAAAAACTTTTGTTGAATTTTAAAATAAGTTATATGATGTACTAATGGTTAGTAACAAAAACTAATTTGTGGATTAATACTGCATTTAAAACACTTAGCGAGTGTTTTTTTTCCAAACCAGTTATTTGATTAACCAAAAACACCATGTATATTTTTATATTTTAAAGGTTGGGTTAAAATAAAAGTTTTTATTTTTATTTATAGATAGCATGTGAGAAGAAATTTCAGATAGACCAACATGTGAGAACTGCTTCACACATTGCAAAAAAAGGAAAAATAGGAGGAAAACATCCAATGGCTAAATGTTTCAAATCTTCTTCAAAAAAATTAGATGAGCAAGAAACTTTTAATGAAGACTTGTGTCGCGCATTAGTGTCTGCAAACATACCGCTTTCAAAATTAGCAAATGTAAATTTTAGTTCGTTTCTAAAAAAATATTGCAAACTTAATGTTCCAAGTGATCGGTCTCTAAGAAGAAATAATGTGAACGGGCTATACTCGTCGGTGTTAATTAATATTAAGGAAGAAATTGCAGATAATTATTTTTACATATCTGTAGACGAAACCACTGATTCCTCAGGAAAGTATATTGCTCATTTATTGATTGGTGTTCTTAAAGAAGATACCTTACCAAAATCCCATCTTATTTCATGCCAGCAACTTGAGAAAACAAATGCTTTAACAATTTCGCGTTTTATACAAGAAACATTAGCAACTTTTTTTCTTCCGACAACTATTCCTTCTAATAAATTACTGCTTATTTTATCGGATGCTGCTCCTTATATGGTGAAAGCAGGACAAAATTTAAAAATATTTTTCCCAGATTTAATACATGTTACTTGTGTAGCGCATGGATTAAACAGAGTTGCAGAGGAAATACGAAAAAAGTTTCCTCTTGTAAATACCATGATATCCAGTGTCAAAAAAGTATTTCTTAAATCTCCTATAAGAATTCAACTTTATAAAGAAATGCTACCTAACATTCCTCTTCCACCACAACCTATTTTAACGCGATGGGGAACATGGTTAGAAGCAGCTAATTTTTATGCAGATCATTTTGTTAAAATAAAGAACATAATTGATACGTTAACAGATGAAAGTTCCCAATCTCTTTTGGATTCTAAACAAACTTTTCAGAGTAACTTGCTTCAACAAGAACTTTCATTTATAAAATCAAATTTTAGTTTTGTTCAAAAAACAATTACTCAGTTAGAATCACCAAAACTGTCATTGTTCGAAAGTACAGCATTAATAAAAGAATTTGCGTCATGTTGTCGGAACGTTAGAGGTAATATTGGAAAAGATATTTTAAAAAAATTTGAAGCTACTATGGAAAAAAATAAAGGTTACCATATTCTTTCTGAAGTAGTCAGTGTTCTAGCTGGAAATATTTCGGAAACAATTAATTTAGAACCAAATGTTTTGGTTAGTTTGAAAAATGCTCCCGTTACATCAGTTGATGTTGAACGAAGTTTTTCCATATATAAATATATGTACTCAGACAGAAGCCACAAGTTTTTGTTAGAAAATTTTGAACACCACTTGGTCATTTATTGTTACCATAATTATAAATAAGTTTATTCATACTTAAAAATGATGTAGTTACTTAAAATAAATGTAAATCTTAATGAATAGTAGGAAATATTTAGTTATGTACACTTTTTTTTTAAATAAAATTGTTACTATTTTACGATTTTTTTATTTATTTGTATGCATATTTTGTAAAATATTTGCATATTTTCGGGTAAACACGTGCATATTTATGCGCATATTTTCTACATTTTTATTTGCATATTTGCCGAAGTCTAGTCATAACCCTTTAAATGTTATGAAATTATGTTTGTATTACATTATTGCTGATTATTTTATTGGATTTTATAATTTTAAATATATTTACTTCATGGCAACCTAAAACTCCCAAACTGAGGTTGCTGGCCCCGAATCGTAGTCTCTATAAGGACCTCGGGCAGCAACTGTTGTCAAATATAGTAAGCTGCTACCTAAGGTCCTTTAGAAACTACGTCTCAGGTCCAGCAACAATGTAATACAAAACCAGTTTCATGGGTTTTTACTCTTATAGTTGGTGGCTTTACACATGTATACTTAGTATAGGCACTGATGATGGAATAGACATTCCGAAAACATTCTGTGATGAAGTCCTAAATGGTGCTTTTATTGCTTTCATTTATGCCTTTTTATAAATGATATTTAATAAATTTTTGTGATTAATGTAACTCATTTCCAAAAATTAAATAAACTGAAACTGTCACCATGTCACCAATAAAAGTTTGACTATTACTCACTAGATTTAACTTTTTACTTGATTTTATCCTATTTACATTCATACTGAGATAAAATCAAGAAATGACAGAAACAAATCTTATACGACCAAAAACAAGAACTATTGGATGAGTGAACTATACTAAGTGAAGACATCAGAAGAAAATGTAATGTAGAGTAGAGACTAAAAATGTGGACATTCAACTTTAATTTTCATATAAGTAGAATACGAAGGCCAGAAGTAGTCAAGATATCAAAGGACAAAACACCAATCGGTAGAAGAAGTATCGGTCAATCATGCGAAATATAGAATGACAACCTTCCATAGAAGAAGAGCCCGTTCCTTCTTTCTATTCTGCCAATAAAAATGAACCAATATAAATATTTATAGTTGTTGGTAACATATTATAATGTGATATATATAAAAAAACAATGAACAGTAATCGTCAATCAACTTCTTTAAAATAAAGATTTGTATATTAAGCTTCTGCTTTTTAGCTTGTTCTACAGCTGATTCCACTTTCTTCTTCAGAAACTTTATAATCTTATTTTCTAAACCTATTCTTTTATTTTTTACTTTACTAGCCATATTTCTCCACGTTATATTAGATGGTATAAAAGTAAAAAGCATAAACATTATATTTACCATAAATCAAAGGAATATTTTTTTCGTTAGCGGAACGAATGACCTTTTCAAATCATTGTCACGTACCGAAAATGATTTCTGTCCACCATTAATATTAAGCTGTTAGCTGTCAAAATAAAGACAAAAAAGTGTCAGTTAAAACACATTTCATTGTTTGTTCAGAAGTAAATAACCTCTTTAGGAATCGATTAGTTATAAAAAACATTTTTATAGTCGTAATTATAAATTGAAAGAAAAATATAAACAAGTACGAGGTGTGTTCAAAAAATACCCGGAATTTTCGTTTTTTGAAAAAAATATTTATTTATTCGTCTACATTAATGTTGTCTCCTTCAAAGTTGTCCCCATCTGATATTGTGCCAACGCTTCTGCCAAACCTCGAAACACTTCTCAAAGCCGAGTTTTTGTATAGCTTTGTTCTATCAGCGATGCGCTTTTAATGTCATCTATGCTTGTAAAACGAAAGCTAGTTTTCTTTATTTTTGGAAATAGGAAAAAGTCACACAGAGCCATTTTTGGCGAATATGGAGGCTGGGGCATCATAACAGTATTATTTTTGGCCAAAAATTCACGAACAAGCAATGAAATGTGAGCTGGTACATCATCGTGATGCAAAAGCCATGAGTTGTTTTTACACAAATCCGGCCTTTTTTTCGGCTTGCTTCACGCAAACGTCGTTGAACTTGTAGGTAAAAGTTCTCTTTATTGACCGTTTAATCTCGTGGCAAAAATTCACAGTGCACAGTTTCAGGAGAAACTATCTCTTAAGGAGGGGCATTGTTACGCCAGCCCTTGCTACGCCCTTGATAGAATATGCTAGGAGTGTTCATGGACAATTTACGGCTTTTCTGATGTAATGAGAATTCCGCTGAATTCTAGAAATATTCCGAATAATGAGGCGGACTTTATATATTATCTAAGGGCAATTAGATTTTACGAGTGAAGTCTAAACCATATATGTGTACCGTTAAATAAATAAACGTTACAATTTCGTCGTGTTAGTGTTAGAAGATTTTAAATAAATTAAAAAAAACTAGAATGCGGTACACAAGGCAAACTAGTATAGAGTTAAAAGGGTTTTTTTTACCACCCAAGCGAACTACCAAGTTCCGCTATCATTTTAAAAGTTTTATTTAATTATGATGGTACATTTTTAGATGTCCAGAATTAGTTGTATACAGGGTGGTCCTTAAGTAATTGTACAAACAGAGACAGTAGATTATACACTTTAAAATATTACGATTTAAGCCAAATTGATTTAATAAAATGTTGATATTAAGAAAGATACAGGGTGTTAAAGTGCAAAATTAAAATTTTATTTTTCACTATAACTTTCATGTTTGTAAACATTTATATATAAAAATTCACAACTGGGTACTTTTAAATATGAGAAATTAAAATTTGCTGCATACTTTGATATAACTGATAGAGGGCGCCACTTATGCCACATATGCGGTATAAATTTGCACTTAACTTTTTTGCTCTTTAAGTTATCTATATTTGGGATAAATAATATTAAAGACATATTATTTTAACAAAAAAATGGTATACTTGTTAATAACTTCAAAACTCAACAGTTTTCGAGAGAATCGTATTTTAAAAATCAGCTGCATAATTCTGATCTAAGGCAATTACTCCAGGCAAAGAAGAAAAAATAGGCAAAAACATTAATACTTCTAACTATTTTGGTATAAAATACCTTTAACTAAAGTTAATATTTAACGAAATAATAAATAAAATAAATATATCAGCAGGATACTTAATAATAGGATTTGACAAAATAACAAAATAATAGGATTTTACATCAAACATTTTACGTTTTATGTTAAATTAAAGTCATAATCAAAACATTTTGTTTACAAACAAAATTAAGAAATAGTTAAACTAAATAACATAACTTTTTGTCAAAGTAAGTGTTCGATATGTCCACCATTTTCTTTAATTCTCATATTAGATCGTCTCATATTAAATAGCATCATTGGTTCTAAAGAAACTGCTGCAGTATTTATTTCTTCCCATAGTTGGTTACGAATGTTTATATGATTCTCTTAGACACGTTGTTTTAATACGCCTTATACCCCAAAATCAAGCGAATTAAATTCGGGGCTACTTGGTGGATATAATGTATAATGGATAAATATATTATTTTGGATACATATCCAAATCTGATGGTATATTATGGAACTACATCTTATTTGCCCCAGAAGTTAAATAATGTATTAAACTGTGGTGTATCTTGTTCATTGGTTACTTATATACACAAGGAATAACCTATCGATGACATTATATGATTATGTTACAGCTTACGAGTAACTATAATTACATCTCGAACAAATGGACTATTATGATTTACTAACGAACTAATATTATGCTGATCTAAATTGCCTGTGTCTTTACTATATTTATAACAATATCGGTTTTTAAGACAACGATGATGTTTTTGTAAAAATGCTGAGTCTTTCAGGTTAGATTTGTAGAAAAAGTATGAAACAGGACACATATCTGTTATTTAATACCTGTGCTCCAATTTCTATTTGTCCTAAAAAAATGGGGTAAACAATTTACGTAATGAACAATAAGTATTCTTTTCGGATTTTTTAGGAATTAAATAATTATATCAATATCTCACCACATTGCCAAGGAATATGACTAGCACGACCAATCCAACGTTCAGAAAAGTTGTATTTAAGTATGTTCTAACTGCCTTCTTTCTAGAATGTGGTGGTGTACCATCTTGCATAAACCACATATTTTGGGTTTTTAGCATTTTACAGTAGAAAAAAAGTAATACCACGCCATTATAGAAACTTAAGAAGCGATAGCGAAGGGAAATTGTAAACATAATGACGGCCAACGTCTGAATACGTACATGGCACCTAAAGAAGAAGATGAAATATTATTTCTCCAATAAGACATTTAGTACCCATAACAAAGCATTTGTTAATGTAACATTATCATCTTTCAGTTGTTTTAATAAGAATAAACTATGAATTATGCTTATCTACAGGTATTCAGTGCTTTACCGCACAAATATCAAACTAAGAATTATTGTGCAGCTGACTTATAAAATGCATTTATCTCGAAAACGGTTGAATTTTCTGATTACTAACAAGTATACCTTTTCTTTGTAAAAATAATGTATCTTTAATATTTTTTAACACAACTAGAGCTAACTTAAAGAGCAAAAAAGTGAAGCGCAAATTTATGCCACACATGTGGCATATGTGGCGCCCTCTATTGGTTACATTAAAGTAAGTATAAAATTATAATTTATCCTACTCAAAAGCATCTAACTGTAAATTTTTGTCCAAAAATATTTACAAACGTAAAAGTTATAGAGAAAAATAAAATTTTAAATTTCCACTTTAACACCCTGTATCTTTCTTAATATCAACATTTTATTAAAGCAAGTTGGCTTGAATCGTAATATTTTAAAGTGCAGAATCTACGGTTTATGTTTGTACAATTACTTAAGGACCACCCTGTATATATCATAAAGTTTTTCTCCAGTGCAATCTCAAAATATATAAAACACTTACATATCGTATATAAACATCATGACATTTATATGCTTTCTATATATGCTCGCTATGTTTCTCATAGGGTATATGAATTTACCCTATAAAAATTGTAGATTTTAGTCCTCGTTGTATTACATCGCATGTAAAAATGTAAAACTACACATTATTTAAAAAAAATCCGTAAAGATTACAGTTTCTATTCACTAACATTCTTTTGTTTAATATTTTCTCATCCCAGTTTATACCGTATTTTCATATCCATTTGACTTGCAAAACTCCTATTGAAATTGGTCACGATTTAGACACCACGGTTTTGTTCGCATCCATCATAGAAGACTTTCATTTTTTCACGTATAACTAATTATATTACCAGATTTTGATTTAATTCAATAACTAGATATTATTCTTCGATTTACACTACCTAATAACATACATACTTTAATAATTACATGTAGTATGTCTGTAAAACTATAAGAGATACAATTAATTACTTATTGTATTATTGTATTGTATTGTATAATTACCTTATTATGTTAACTGTAGTATTTTAGTCTGAATAGACCATTGATGTAGATACTGAAGAGAATTGGTCCTAAGACTATTCCCTGCGGGACTACATAGGATATAATTCTTCCCTTACTAATTCCTCCATCTATATAAACGTGCGCGTGCGGTTGCCTGTTTAGAAGATAACTTTCTAGGATATTATATGCCAGCCCTCAAATACCATATTTTTTAATTTTTTTTAGCAATATTTTATGTGAAACGGTGTCAAATGCATTTAATAAATCTACAAATATATAAAGAGTTGGTCTTGCATTATCAGGAGCCTTGTAGATGTTAGCTGTTAGAGCGCAGATTGCATCTTTAGTGGATTTTCCTTTTTGAAATCCATACTGACATTCAGATAGTAGGTACATTGAATTTTTTTAAAAAAAGTCTTGTCTTCATTATTTTTTCTAATATTTTGCCTATGTTTGAGATTAGGATATAATCCTATAATTCTAAATTTCTTCGCCAGATTTGAATAGTGGTTTCAATATTATCATATCCTGGTGACTTTTTATTTTTTAAAGATCTTATTATTTCTTCAACGACATTTTCAGTCGTTGGAAATAGGTACATAGTATTATTTATTTCCAATATATTTTCTCGAAAATCAATTGGTTCAGGAATCATTTCTGCATATCGTTTATTCGCGCAATACTCCAGCGAACTACAAGTCCTGAAACTAACAGAGTACATAGCAGCTGAATTCAACAACAACCAGCATACAGAAGCAGCCTTTCTGTAGCTAAGCAAAGGCTTTGATAGAGTATAACATAGAGTATGGCATTAAAAATTAAGAAATACAGATACAGCGGGGCCATGATGAAACTCATCTCCTTGTACTTAATCGACCGGAGGTTCAGGGTTCAGATAGGAAAAGTCTTGTCACCTTTTCTGTATAGCATATACACAGCAGATGTTTCAAGAATACCTGGAAGCCTACCAAGTCTTTATACAGGTGATACTTCAATAGCGGAAAAGCACAAAAATTTGGATGAAGCCGTAGGAAATCTACAGATGATATTGAATACAGTAACAGACTGGAGGATCCAGTGGAAACTAGTCATAAATTTGGAGAAGACACAGGTAGTTACCTTCAAAAATAGACGAGATAACCCAAAAGAATAGCTAACACTGCAACAAATACCCATCGAATGAAAAAGTGACACTAAATATCTAGGAGTAATAGTGGATGAATGCTTAACGTTTACAGCATTGGTAAACGCAACAATCGTTCGCTTGAACGCTTTCTATTGAGAGATTTGATGAAATTTACCGGAAATAATAAAATAAATAGACAGAATAAAATTCGCTGAGCTAGAAGACCACCCAAACCAGATCCTACAAGATATATTAGGGTAGGTGGTGTGTTTCATAGATGGAACCACAAAAATCAAAACAACAAATGTTATCAAATATTTAAAGAAGATTAGATAATTTCATACCTCTATCCGAAGAAAACAATAGGTACAAATCACTGAAATACGACAACCAACTAATGGACATAAATGTAAATAAAAAAAGGGTCGGAGGGCCCATACACTCAATCGCCGAGCCGCCGAACTTGGTCAAGCCCAAAGCGGGGACCCGGCATCCGAGCAAGCAACACAGGAATACGAAGGTAGTCAGGTAAGATGATAGCTGGATTAAAGCGCCACACGATGTCCCGCATTACTCAGTCAAAATATCACATGAGGGTCCTTTTTCCGGGAACTCTCATATGACAAGCATAATTACGATAGTAGCTCCCATAGCACATCAGCGTGCTATGTGGAAAGGAGAAGAACCTGGAGAGCACCTGGCTCGGATTAGTCCCTAATTTACTTGGACTAATTCTCCTAACCCCAATGAATTTATGCCCGAATGTCCATATATATGGGTATACAAGTCTACATGTTGAGACTACTACTTGCCCTGACTTGCTTGAACCCCTTATTCAATTGAGAAGCTGTCGTAAACAATCAGGAATTACGTAAAGTAAATGGCAACTTCCTCTTGTGGTAGGTTACCGCTTCCATTATCGTATATGAATGAGGAGGGTATTGATAAACTAAGATTTTAAAGAGCTTAATAGTGTTGTTGATATTTCCCTTATAAGTTTGTCCCTACCAATTACAAGTCAAAGCCCTATATAATGAAAGTCGAAATCATTTACATACCTGAATATTATATATGCTTTTTTTAAATTGTGACTACATTTTATAGATTTAAATATGCTTCGTATGTACTTAAGTCGAAGGAATTTCAGGTATTTTGCCATACAGCTGTTGTTATTACGCCACGCAGCTGCCATATAAATTTAATTTTTTTTTAGTACTTACTTTATATAATATTCTCATATAAATATATTTTATTTTATCAACTAAATCGTAGTCTGAGATTTGCAATATTATTAAACCTTACTAACCGCAAGTGTTAGATTTCCTTAATGTCGACCCAAACGGAACCGAGGTTAACAAGATTAGGAAGCTACGTAACGTGAGGGATTAAATTATAGTTCATTGCTTAATTGATGGATTTAAATCCTTTTTTTTTTTCCTTGAGAATAGTAGAAAATAGTTACGATAAGCTGATACCACGAAAATATTAAATAAAAAACTCAATCTTATCTTTTAAGCTTAGTAGTCAATGTATACTAAATATAAAAAATGTTTAAAATTTTAATGGCATATTTATCAGAAACTTAATTATTATACTGGATCTTTTTACTCAACTTCTTAAGATTTTAACGCTATTCCAAGAATAAATACTTCCAAGAATAGATAATGAGTCAATTTAAGTAAGGTTTTGGTTAAGTTGCACTTCTGTTAGATTATAAATCTCTCACGAATTGCCAATATTCCACCCCTTAGATGAACTTTTCATTAGCTGTCATTAAGTCAAGGAGAGTGCATTCCGGCCTTAAGAACGTACAAACAAATTCTGTGCTTGGGGTTCTGTATTTCACCACAGTCATATTTGTTATCCTCTGAATATTTCCACTACTTAAAATTTGATTTGCATCGTGACGTGATGGTCCTGGGTCTATAAAGGCATCTTCATATGGTGTAAGGTAATTGGTAACCTGTAGCCAGTTTCCCTTGGATTTAGAGCATCAACCGATAAAGTTTTCACAACTCCACAACTGAAGGCGACGCTATTTATTAGTGGTTTTAATGAAAGTTATGAAATTTCTACGAGATTTTATTCTTGTTGGATGCCTTGTTTAGCTAAACTTAGAATGGCACGGGTGACTTTCTTGTTTCTTTTTTCCAATTTTAGAAACCACGATTTTTCTGTTAGCAGGAGATAGACTTTATCTTAGAGACTTGAGTTAGTTGTAAATAACCGTTATTGTTAGTCGAATCGACTAGTCTCATTAACAGCGTTATCAACGTGGCGAGTGTGGGCAGAGCGCAACTAAATTGGAGCAAAGTGGCCGTAACAACACATATAAACCACAAAAGAGACAATAAATTTCAACGAATCATATTTCATACGAAAAAGCGTTGCTATTGTTCTTAAAAAAATTTAAATTTGATTGAATTCGATTTGAGTACTCAAAAAAAACTAATCAATGAAAATTTAACGAAATGGTGAAACATCACAAACAAATTTAGACACATTGTAGCAGTTCCTTGGGAAATGTAAAAATGAGTAAAAATACATTTTGTTGCGCCACAATAACTACCACATAATACTGTAATATCTAGAAATGATAATCTGCCTTGAAACTCATTATGATAATTCTATTGTTTGTGGTATATCCACCCATAGCATATATGTACAAATTGATTTATTATATTCAGTGGCTGAAGCCGTAAATAGGCAAATTACAGCAGACCTGTTAAAAATTAGTTATTTGTTACATAATTTGCATTAAAAGTATAATTTTTAAAAATAGCTGCATATTTTAAACCAAAATAATCTAAAAAAGAAAATATTTTAATACTCTCTCTCTCTCTCTCTCTCTCCCTCTCTCTCTCTCTCCCTCTCTCTCTCTCTCTTCCTCTCTCTCTCTCTCTCTCTCTCTCTCTCTCTCTCTCTCTCTCTCTCTCTCTCTCCAGTGGCACTGCAGTCCAAATCGGGCCCTAAGCTCCCTCCTCATCATCCGTCTTTAAGCATCCCTTTACTTGACTGCTTTCCTCTAGTTATCCACCCTCAATATCTCTTTAACATCACTTCCCACTTCGTTTATCCACCTCTTCCTGGGTCTACTTACTGACCAATATCCCACCATAGTTCCACTAAGCGTTCTACTATAAAGATTTTTTGTTGTGATCCATTTTTAAAAGATGATCTGCCCAGCGCAATGTGTTTTTACATTTCCGAGCCTATTGACCGTATGATGGTTTTATATATTTTGAACATTACTTCCCTATGAATATCTTTCGATCTAAGCACTTGCGACAGAGAGAAGTATATTTTGGTAGCAAGCATTATCATTTTCCATATTTTCTCTTCCTCGTTGTCATTCTTAGTAATCTGTACGCCCAGGTATATCAGCTGTTTATGTAACAACTCCAATATTTATACGCAAAAGACTTCAACTCTAGGAACTAATACAGAATTGGAAAAGTATACGATATCTATCCAAAATAAAATAAGCTATGCTTATAAAAAATCCTGTTTAATAAGGATGGACAAGAAAGGTCGCAAAACCAACTCTTGGTGGTGCACTGAACTGTATCACCTTAAAAAGACAGCAAGAATACCTTCTAATAGATCAAAACTCACCAAACTCAAAGACGATTGGACTTCTGATAAATCACACCTCAGAGAGTTTAAAAAAATCTGCAGACAAAGACAAAGAGCAGCTTGGAGAACTCTCTATGAGGAAATCGAAGATTTTCCGCAGGCTTCTAGGCTACAAAAAGCACTCTCAAAGGACTCCCATCGGCATATCGGCATATTAACGAAGGAAGATGGCAGCAAAACTTCCAACCTTTGCGAAAGTGCTGAGATCCTGATGAAAACACACTTCTCCGGTTCTAGCGCCTCAACAGCACCAAATTGGACCAAAAAAACAATCATACCCTCACTGACTGACTGGCATCTCGCCAGAACAATGATTAATGAGGAAAAGGTAAGATGGGCCATATTGTACTTCACCCCATTAAAGTCACCAGGGCCTAAAGGCATATATCCAGCTATACCACGGTGGAAACTGAATATCCTTCGGCCTCACCTTGTGAGAATGTGCAGAGTCTCTTTGACTCTGAGATATATTTCTAGGAAGTAGAGAGAGGTACGTTTGGTCTTCATACTAAAGCCAAGTAGGATGAACTACACGCAAACAAAGGCCTCCGACCAATTAGCCTAACATCGTTTCTCTTGAAAACAATGGAAAGGCTATGCGAGTGGTACATAAGGGATGAAGTTCTGGTTCATAATCCACTTCAACCAAATCAGCATGCATATACTTCTGGAAGATCTACTGATTCTGCATCAAGTAGTGGGAAGAATTTAAAGATCGCTGGATAATGAAAAATTCACCCAAGGTATATTCATAGACATTGATTAAGCGTTTGATAAAACTACATTCCCAAACATTAACCAACAGCTCAATGTCAGGAATATTCTCCTGGCCGTAAATGAATAAATATTCAGTATGCTCTCTAATTAATCAATAAGCATAAATCTAGAAGACGTTTCTGTTAGAGGCATGGTTACGAGGGGTTGTTCACAGGGAGGGGTGCTATCAACAATCCTCTGGAACATAGTTCTAGACACCCTGGTTGACCAACTCAGCAGTAACGGGTTCTACACAATAGCTTATGCAAACACTATTGCTGTCCTGCAAAGCGGTAAGTTTGAGAACACACTTTGTGAGAGATTACAAGATTACACATGGTGCAAGGAACACTCACTATCTATAAATCCTAAAATTGGTCCTGTTTACCAGAAAAAGAAGAATCACGGGCTTAATACCCCCAAGGATTTTAAACTATAGTCTAAACTTTTCTGACGAGGTGAAATACCCTACTTCGCTGCTACGTGTTCTTCGTCTTACTCTATGGTGTCAGTCTTGGACTGTGCATATAAGTGATCTAAATTGCCTTGATGCTTTCCAAATGTGGTGCTATAGAAGAATTTTAGAAGAAGTTTCTTTAGCGAAAAAGGTACATGAAGAAGAAGAAAACTCATTTATTATCAAATTATTTATTATCAAATTATTTATTATTAGGCTAATAATGATGAACAGGGTAGGACAAACAGCAGGAGGTAGTCCCCAGTGGGAAGATTATCATGGCACGACAACGAAAACGCTGATAATATACTGTATACATATTATTTTATACTGTCTCTCTCTCTCTCTCTCTCTCTATATATATATATATATATATATATATATATATATATATATATACATATATATATATATATATACATACATATATATATATATATATATATATATATATATATAATAATTCAACGTATAATATATGCCGATAATATATGAATTAAGAAAATAATAATTAAATTTCTTAGATTGAAATATGTAGATGAAAATGTACATAACATGACCATTAAGAACTGCATCTAAGATCAGAAATAGCAATACTAATTACCAAAATTTTGAAAGAAGAGAATCTGTAGGAACTTAAATTAATTTGAGAGTTTATTATGTAGTTAGTATGTCTAGTATTTGATGATTCACCAATTTACTTTCATTATACAGCGACATAATTTCTTTAGCAAGGTATTGATGGATTAAAAGCACTTAAAATAATTTTCTTGTTTTCAGGTGAGGATGAAAAACAGATGTTTTACAGAAAAACAAGAATCCATAAATAGTATTTGTACTTTCAAATGGCTTTGAACAAAGTTAATGGTATTTTTCAAGGTAAAAGAGAATCAATGAAAAGGAGGAATCATTTGAAATGTGAGTCATTTTACCATTGTGTTTTTATTGGTATTTTAACTAGAAATCTAAGAAAAACAATATATACCTTTACTGACTCATTTCTTTAATATAAGTTTAAATACACTTCTCCAAGAAATTAACGCACCACTTTGAAATATTAGAATATTTTATTAGCGTTAATAAAAATTTCCATTGTAATGTTATATTTTGCAAGCCCCTTGTGTATGCTATTCGTACACTCTATATTTATTGACTGTGTTTTATCGCTATAGTTTTTTTGCAACAAAACAAAAAGAAGCAAAAAATGTACTAATTCTATAAATATACTAATTTCCAAGTGTTCAACGAATTTTATTCGGCTACTGTTTAATTGTTGATTATTGTTAATTGTGTTTATTAGGGAGCGTCAATCACGTAATTTAACCCAAGATGAATGTGCCCAGGCAGTGATACTGTCGGAAGAAGGTTGGAGTTACCGGAGAATTGGTTGTCGGTTTAATGTGTCCCACATATCCGTCTCACGGGTGTTAGAAAGATTCCTCGAAACAGAGGATCCTACCCTCAGACCAGGGCAAGGACGAAACCGGGTAACTACCCCTATTCAAGATCGATTTTTAAGAATTTCTGCTCTTCGACAACGTTTTGTAACACATCGAAGTCTACAAATTCAGCTTCGAGACGTGCATGCTATACAAATTAGTACTGAAACTGTTCGCCAGCCACTTAGGGAATACAAATTAACACCTAGGATTGCCGTCCGGGGTCCTCTATTAACCGCAGAGCATCGAAGGAGGAGACTACATTTTGCCAGAGAACACGTTAATTGGTTAGAGGCTGACTGGGAACGAGTGCTGTTTACTGATGAATCCCGATTTTGTTTGTACAATAACAACAGACGTGTTCGTGTGTTGCGACCACCCATCGAACGATATGCTCAGTGTAACTTCTCACACACCAGATTTTTGGTGGAAGATCCGTTATGGTGTGGGGTGGTATTTTTTTGACCGCACCTACGGACCTAGGGGTCATAGAAAATGAAACTGTTACAGCTGAAACGTACATATTGGAGATCCTGAAGCAATATGTATTACCATTCGCTCCCTATGTCGGTGAAAATTTCTCACTAATGCAAGATAATGCCAGACCTCACGCTGCACATATCGTCAGAAATTATATAGAAGAGGTAGAAATTAATACTATGGAATGGCCAGCACATAGTCCGGATTTAAATCCGATTTAAAATCTCTGGGATATCCTTGGTAGGCGATTAAGAGCGACACCGATCCAACCAAACAACTTACAGGAAGTGGGAGAGAGGCTGATCCAGATTTGGAGAGACTAGACCAAAATGAAATACGGCAATTAATTTTAAGTATGGGCCAACGCTGTGAGGCTGTTATATGTACTAGAGGTGGAAACACTCGTTATTAAGACTTTTTTCATATTTTAGTTTACTTTTGTTATCATTATTTTTTTAGAATTTTCCTTTTTATTTTTTTTTCTCCTGTACTTCAACATGTTCTGATGATTAGACAAATTGTTATAATTACTAATAAAATGTAGAGTAAATCTGGTGAAGTTTTATTTTTTATTCTTTGCCTATTTACAAATAAAATTGAATTATTGAAGTGGTGCGTTAATTTCTTGGAGAAGTGTAATAAGTAACTTATTCCTACTTAACTTATTATATTTATATTAAATTTTACATTGTGTAGTAAAATGCATATGTTATTGTTCATTGGAGGCAGTTTATTATAAAACAATTTGACAGAATATGAATAGCAGTTTGTTGCAAAATTATATAGTGTGGTTGACTAGTATGATATAGCTCTGTGAACATTTTAAAATAAAAGACGCCAAATCATTTACAAAAATATTTACCATACTTTACATTTTAAAACTGGTTACAATCTTACATCGTGTTTTTAGAAAGCAAGTTCTAATATTGTATTGAAATACCACGGATTTTCTTTCTTCTTGTTCGTCTTCTGGTTCATAGGTTGTCTTTGCTCTTTGTTTATTGGGAAATATTTAGTCTTATTTATGATTCCGAAAACCAACTGTTTTGCTATGTCATTGGTGGTCTTCCTGGAAGGCTACTTTCATCTTACAATATTTGCAATTATATTGTCTCCCTTTCTCGTTACAAGCTGATTCCGATTTCTTATTCGTTATCTTTACTATCTTTCTAAATTTGGACAACACATTTTTGCTTGATATCTTCGTTTCGTACCTGCAGTGGCTGCTGTAAGTGGTATGTATAAAAATCAGGTGTTATCTATAAAAAAGTCAACCAAGTCAGAAAAGTTAGATGATTCTAGGCTGTAGTGAATGAAAACATTTAAAGACTACCCGTGAACGCCATGAAAATAAGAAAGAACATAGAACAAGTATGATTCTGTGGATAGCATTTGAAAAAAGTATTAAGCATGAAAATAAAATGAGAGATTGATTCAAGAAAGTCATACATGGGTATGATTTATTTAAAAGATCAATAAATATCATAAATTTTTTAGATTTCCATTATTCAATTTTGATACAGAATCTCTTGATTCGAGTCACATTTGAATAGCGACCAGTTCATTGATCTCTAAACTATTATCTAAATAAGATTGGACTCCTCGTGACCACTTAGGTCATATCAAGGGAAAATATCTATTAAGGTCCTTAAATTAAAAATGAGCATATTTAATTGATGTTTTACCATTTCATTACCGCCTACCGATTTTTTATATTCCCGGTCTATATACAGACTCAAATTGCAAGCATGTATTTCGATAGCGCCTTTAATCATAGTTAATCAAGTGCTTATATAACACTTATATATCAGGTAGCTGTAGCTTCCTCGTGGGCTGTATTGCAGGGTCACCAGGCTGGAATGCAGGGACTTCTAACAGTAATCGCAATTGATCGCATAGCTCTTGTAGATTCTTTCCCAAGTTAATTTTCTTCTTTTCTAACTTGGCTGCACCGTTCTAATAACGACGAAATAGCCAGAAATACGTATTTACGGTTCTTTTCCACCTTTATCCATTTTCTTTTGTATTTAAGTTGCGAGTTTTGCCAATAATTTTTCCTTGTTTATATTAAACTAGTTCTCCCATTAATTGACATCCTTTTTTATGTTTAAAACATTTTGGCGTTTCTTTCCTCAGACAGCTTCCTCCGTGGCTGTGTTCACTCCACAATTGGTCCCATTGCGCCTGAGTGATCCTTTCCTCAGGTAGCTGTAGCTTCCTCCGTGTCTGTGTTGCAGGGTCACCAGGCTTGAAAGCAGAGAATTTCTGACAGTACTGCTACAATTGGTCACATGGCTCCTATAGGTCCTTTCCCAAGTTAATTTGCTCCTTTTCTAACTTGGCTGCACCGTACTGATGACGACCAAATAGTCAGAAATACGTATTTGGTGTTACAGACGCAGTTAAAAGAATTACAACACTAAAATGGAACTGGGCAGGATATGTTGCCAGAGTCAGAGATGGACCAAGAAAATTTTAGAATGGAGACCTAGACACGAGACTTATCGTAATCGAGGACGTTCTCCAATAAGGTGGTCAGACGACATCAAGCACATCCAGCACAACTGGATTCAAGGTGCTTAAGATTGGATGCAATGGAATTATTTACGGAAGACCTATATCCAGCAGTGGACTTAAAACGGCTGACGATGATAACGATTTTACATAAAAGTAAAAAAACTTATTTCAACAAAATGAGAAGAGTGATCTGCACAAGAGATTTAAAGTTGGAGCTAAGAATTAGGTTGGCGAGGTTCTATATTTTATCGACATTGTTTTATGGAATGGAAGCTTGGACTTTAAATGCGACATCAATGAAAAATTGAAATCATTCGAGTTGTGGGTGTTATGATTTAATGAAATTACCTGTTAGTGAAAATGTAGTCATACCAAAAACAGGGAAGAAAGTAAAAGAACTGAAGAAATAAAAGAAAGAACCTGAAGATATACATTATCGTAGGAACAGACAACACATATTAAAGCCTGCCAGTAAAATTGGTAGACATAATACTGAAGTGCTAGTTAAGCATGAAAATAGTACAGCAGCTGGTTTCACTTTGCATGAGGCTCCAAATATGAACAACAATACACCAATTTCGTTTCAAACTAATAACAACTAGCAATTTTGCACTAGGAGTGGTCGAATAGTAAATAGGCCAAAAAGGTTTTCATTTTCATAAGATTAATGTGGCAATGTAATATTGCAAGTATATTTAATTTGTTTGTATAGTTTAATTTTTTTTGTTTAAAAAAAAAACAAAAAAAAGGGGCATGTTATGTTGTGTTAAGTTTTAAATCTACATAAATATTTGTAAACCTATCTTAACATTAGTGACATGTCAAATAGAAGAAGAAACCCGGATGTGAAAGAGAAGGACAAACATTGACGGTCGACAGACTGGTCTTATGGTTCTTTATAGATAATTATGTATTGGTATTAGTTTGTCTTGTAATAAATTAAATGTACAGAAGTGAGTCGTCTATTATAACGAAAGGCCCCACAGAGTAGAACAAACAGTGGGTGTGTGGAGGAATTCTGAAAATATCGTGTACAGGACATACAGAAAAAAAAAAGAATCTGGGAAGAATTCAATTAAGAAATGGAAATTTTAAATACGATCAAAATAAGGGCGTTGAATACCTCGGATACATTACACGTGGAAAGAGATACATCTTACTCCAACTGATTCCGCTGGGAAAGATCCAACGAAAGAGAAGCATTAGTAAAGGTAGCATAATATCCTGCGCAACCTGAGAGACTGGTACGGATGTACAACAAATGAATTTCAGGGCCAACCCAGATTACCAGAAAAAGCAAAGATATAGAATTCTATATGCTTTACTAAGAACTACAACTTTTAAAGCCTAATATAACAGACTTTATTCAAGACTCCATCATCTGATTCAATATATTATTAAAAATGAATTGTAACACATTTATTGTAATTTTTACATTGCTATTCGGATTATATTGACTATGCATGTAAGTAGAAGTACAGTTACCGTAGAAAAAAAATTTTTTTAAGTTAATAATTATTAGACAAGGGCATTGTTTTCGTACAATTTTAGGTAAAGCAAGTTACAAAATAAACAATTTTTTCAAATCAGCATGTTTTTCAATATTCTCCATTCGCACACTTAAATTTTTTTCACTATCATGGGTCGGTTTTGATTTGATAGTAAAATTGAGTGGGTAGATTTTTGGAACTTGTACTGAAAGAAAAGTGCCTCGCTGATGCAACTTGACTCACGTCGAGATTAGTCCATGCTACGCCACTGTTTGCAGCGAATATATAATCATAAAACTTGTTATAATGCACATCGTTAATATATGCATTACACAAATTAATAAAACATATTAAATACTTATATTCGATACTGTTTACTTTATCGAATACGATATTTATGTTAGAAATGTAAAGTAAATATCTCAGATACCAAATCGAACTATTTCGATCATGTGTTCAAATCCATCTACTTACCATTTCTTAATTATTGAGTTATTTAAAAATGTACATTACATAAATTGTTACACAAAACCTTTTTATATTTAAGTACGGCATTTCTAATAATTAATTCAACATGCCACGAACGTTCCATTCCGCAAGTTAAATAACACTTCTATCGTGACAACAGATTAGAAGTCCTCATATAGAATGCGAGGAAATATATTTACATACAACAAATTATGTTGGCATAAAAGGGCATGTGCCCCGGAAATAGCAGATACTTAAAAGAGACAATGACTTCCTCAAACATTTACACCTTTTGCTACGTAAAGTATATTTGTTTAACAAAAGTGAAAAGCATGTAAGCGTTTTCGTTTACTTTGTGATAGGTTTTATTTAGAAATATTGCTAATAGTTTTACTGCTTTCTATGACACTTACGAAAAAATAAATAGAGTATAAAGCATAAAAATGAAATAGTTTTATACATATATACATTACAGGATCCAACTTGTAAATACAATACATTTTGGAGACGGCTATCGCCGTATTCCCGTTCTCGTCTACCAATCTTCCCGCTTCAAGGCATGCTTCTCCTCCAAACCTTTCGATTCCATTGCTCTTCTAAATCCTTCATTCCATTAGCGTCGAGGTCTATCTTATTTTCTTCTTTCAGGGGGCTTTCATCTGTGAAGTTTTTGGGGCCAACGTTCGTCAGGCATTCTCAATAGTTGTCCAAACCATTTTAAACCTCTTCTTTCTATTCTGTCAATGACCGTTTCTGTAGCATTCATGTTATTTCTTATAGATTTGTTGGTCTTCCTTTCCAGCCTTGAGGTTCTAGCACTTCTCAAATAATCCATTTCAACTGCCAAAAATCTTCTCTTCAGGTCTGCATTAATTGTCCATACATCAGAGCCATAACAAAGAACTGATTCAACCATGGTTTACCCTATTCTTTTTTTGTTCCTTTTGGAAATGTAGCGATCCCACCATAAGGAGTTCAGACATCCTACAATTTTACGTCCCTGACTAAATCGGTGTTTAATTTCGGTTTCTCCGAAGCTGTTCTTATCAATGAGTGCACCTAAATATGTAAATGTTTCTACTTGTTTGATTTCCACATCCTCGTCTATCAACACTTCAAACCTTGCATCTGAATTGATAACTAAATATTCTGTTTTCTTCATGCTGACTTGTAACCCCCATTTTACATATTCTCTGTATAGACGCTTTATCATAAATTCTAGATCATAAGAATCTTGAGCTAGGACGACTTGGTCATCCGCAAAGTTCAGGGAGAACAGTACGTCATTTCCTATGGGGATTCCCATTCTCTGGCAGTGGTTTTTCCAATTTTGGAGGGGTGCCTCAATATATAAATTAAACAGTAAGGGTGACATACTGCATTCTTGTCTTAGTCCTTTAGTCACTTTTATTGGCTCTAATAGTCTATTTCGGATTTGTAGGTAAGTAGTGTTATCCCTGTATACTTCTGTGATTATTCCTAAAAGGTATGGACTAATGCCGAGTTTTTGTAAAGCTTGCCATAATTTAAGTATTGGAACTGTATCATACGCCTTTTCTAGGTCGATGAAGGCTAGATGTACTTCGGTACCAACCACTATTCTTTTTTCTATTAATTGTTGGGGTATAAACAAGTTATCAGTGCAACATTTACCAGGCGTAAATCCACTTTGGTCTTCGCTAATTAGATGTCCTACATCATCTTGTATTTTACATTTATTATCTTTCCAAACAATCTCCCGAAAGTAGGTAGGAACTTAACCCTCTGTAGCAGTTAGGATCTTTTCGATTACCCTTTTTAAAGATGGACACTTGGTGAGCGGTTTTCCATTCAGATGGTACTTTAATTTGTTGGCAGCATTGATTCATTAGAAAAGTTATTCGTTCTATTAGGAGTGGACCTCCTGCAAGTAACTCTACAGCTATATTTCCAGGTCCTGGAGATCGCACGTTTTTCATTTTAATTAACGCAGTACGTGAAATAGTTTTAAAATATCAATTAATTTGAATATACATGGTTGGAGGTCCAAGAAATGAAGATAGAGCAAATACATTTTGCACATGCAACAACAAATGTTGTATACTTTATAATAATATACCATAGTTTATAGGCTGAGAGCTGGTGAACAATTTATTAAAAATATTTTAATGTATAAAAATATATTTGTACCCAGATATAATTAAGATTTTGACAGAATAATATTTATTAATACAGAACAGTATCAGTATTTTTTAAAATATATTGCTATTTTTAAAACTACATATATATATATATATATATATATATATATATATATATATATACAGTAGACTCCCTCTATAACGAGAACTGAAATGGCAGACTAATTACCTCGTTATAAGCGGATCTCGTTATATCCAACAACAATAATATTGTTCATACATATGAATATGTAGTTTTCTAAAACATTGACTTTCTATAGTGAAGCCATTCGGAGCAATATAAGATGCTAATAAATATTGTTTGAATGGCGTTTTTAAAACAAATTTGTTTACTTTTATTGTCAATGAAATGCATTAAAACAAAAAAGAGTTGTTTACTTTTACTGTCAATGATATATGTTAAAACAAAAAATCTGTATTCTGTAAATATCTATAAAGCGTATAAAGTTATTTTGTCATTTTTGACTGCTTTAAATTGTCCAGTATTCTATCTATCATATTTATTTTCTAAAGATGTGAAACAGTTTTATGCTTCTTCATTTGCGTTTTGTCCTTGGATAAAGTTTCTGACAACCTTTAAAACACTTTCCACATCTTGTCTATTAGGACCCATATTATTAGGTGTGAATGGTCAACCCAATACAATGACACTTGTGAATCATAAATTTTACATTTCCGACTAAGAATCATAAATTGTAAGAAGTTTATTGCGGGCGGCCCGCAGTTAAAAAGGGTATTTATTTATAGCTACGGCCGGGCCAAAACGTAAAAAACACGTTTTGCAATTTTATTTTCTCTCGTTATAAGCAAATTTACCTCGCTATAAAGGGGTATCGTTTAATAGAAATTTCACGGGACATCTAATGTACCTCGTTATAAGCGAAACCTCGTAATAACCGTGTTCGTTATAAAGGGAGTATACTGTATATATATATATATATATATATATATATATATATATATATATATATATATATATATATATATATATATAGTATACTACAGTCGTCAGAGACGAAAATGTCACTGGACCTCTAAAAATCATACGAACAATCTGAATTTTGCTAAGAATATCAATTCACATCACCATCCTGATTACATTTAGTTATAATAAGAAAATGCAGAATGTAAAAACAGCGCTAAGAAAAAACGGCTTTTCAACATATACCATTGAAAATGCTCATAATGCTCAAAAAAGAATTATGGATCCAACAGAAGAAGAAAAACCGATTGTAAAAGCCATTCTACCATATATGTAAAGGGTACAACAGAGAAAATAGGGAGAGTGCTAAGAAAACACAAACTAGAAACGATTTTCAATACCGACAGAAAAATTTCAACTATTTTTCCATTCGCCAAAACAAAAATATCGTTAGAAAATCAAGGAGTAGACGAGATTCCATGTGGGAACTGTGACAAATCGTACATCGGACAGACCAACCGAAGAATCAATGTTAGACGAGAAGAACATCCAAACGCCATCGAAAAGAGAGAAAAAACGTCGTCCCTTGCCCAACATGTCTCAAACACAGGACATACAATAAACCTGAACCAAACTACGATGCTAGCTAACATTGAAATTAAAAGAAAACGCGAAATCAGAGAATCAATAGAAGTAGAAAAAAATTCCAACAGCCTAAACCAAAGAGATGATGCTCAAAGGCTTCCAACAACATGGAAAACGGAAGATATTTAACCCTGTCGTCGATATTTAACCCTTTTCAATGTATCTCGCTAATATGGTGAGTTATTGATGATTTCATTGGGCAATCGTTACTTTACCGAAAAAATAAGTCATGACATTTTAACTACTTTTTTTCTATCTTCTCTAGTTTTTGGAAAAACTTGCAAAACTGTGCAATTTTTATAATGCAATAGGCTAGATCGTGACGAATTATTAGAAATTTATCACGAACTTAGAACTTACCGATATCACCAATATTCCTTACTTTACCCTGTGTATCACAATTTAATAAATTTTTGAAATGTTTTTTAAATGCACCATTGGCATATATTTAAATTACAACCCTGAACCACTCGCATTTTGAAGTACCTGCCATATTCTGTTTCTTCACAATTAAAAGTTTGTCCTTTATAAATACTCAACAACAAATATATTTGCATGTATTATGTACTAGGTACATATTATATTTACAAAAATGACTAATTAGTGAAGGAAATTGATACACCCGCATGTTTAAAACAAGTTGGGTTTTAGATAATACGTGAATTAACCTCAAGGTCTAACCATAAGTACTTGAAACAGTTTAAATATCGTCTAACTGATTATAAAAAAAAACAGTGTTTTGTAATTGACAGAAAAATCATATAAAATATGTGACAATTACACGTCCTTTAAATTAAATTCATACTTTATTGTTTCATATTGATAAAGTGTACGATTATTTTATTGTGATAAATGAATAAAAGGGACGAGCAGGTTTCATTATTTATGAATTTAAGCGGAAATAAGCTCCGCAGCAAGTTGATATTTTGTAGCTTTAACACAGACAAAAAATATAATATTATAGGTAAGGGCGCTTTTAATATTAGGCCTCATAGTCACGCAGAACCTGGTAAAATGTATTGAAAAATATTTTTTATTTATAAATTTGCAACATATTATTAATTAATCATGTCATGCAATGAAATTTCTCCTTAACCCTGCGGTGGTAGCGCCTCTTTTGAATACAAATTTGATAGCGCCGGGTTGACTAGACCCGATATACAAATATATGATATAAATATATATTTTTGTATATTTTTAAATATTTTCTTTGCCTTTATTAATTAACTATCTTCTTATAAATACTTATATGTGAATATGATATTGAATAATATATTATTTTAATATTTTTTGACATTTCTTTACAACCCTACATTTTGATACAAAAAAAAACGTTTATTAATAAAAAAAAATTATTTAACCACTTATGAAACATGAGATATTTATTTAAAAAAAACTGATGAAACTGATGAAAAATGATAAAATAAACGATAATTTGAACATTCATCACAATAAATATCGACATGGTTGAGGCATAAAAATGCATGGCACTTTTTACAATAGTATTTTGAGTTATTGTCATTTTTACACTTCTTCTTCTTCTGCTAGTGCCTATCCGCTATGGATGTTGGCTACCACAATAGCCCATCGTATTTTATTAGCAGCTGTTCGAAGTAGGTCTGTGGTGGTCATACCTGTCCACTGTCTCAAATTCTTAAGCCAGGATATTCGGCGGCGTCCTGGTCCTCTATTTCCTTCTATTTTCCCTTCTAATATCAATAGTAGGATTCTGTATTTATTTTCATTTCTTACTATATGTCCGAAGTATGCTAATTTTCTTTCTTTAATGGATTTCAAGATTTCAGGTTCTTTTTGTAAACGTTGCATTACTGTGTCGTTAGTTATATGATGTACATATGACATTCTGAGCATGCAATGATAGCACCACATCTCGAAAGACTGCAACCGTCTGCAAGACGCATCATTGAGTGTCCATGCCTCTGCTGCATGCATAAGAACAGAAAACACATAACAATTAAAGATTTTTACACTTAACGCACCTTTTCTTTGTCCCAGTAGGCATATCTGGCAAATTTTCTTGAATTCTAGTATTTGCAACTTCTTGACGTCTATATCTTACTTGCGGTGGTACATTTTGAGCTGATGTGTTACGCCTGCTATATTCATAGTTGAATAAAATATTACCATGGGCCACCTATTCGTATTACGTGCGACATTGTACAATGATTAAAGTTGGTCCAGAGTATCAACTCCACCTTTTGTCTTATTATAAAATGGGACAATTTCTGGTTTATATTGATTCCCGGAATCTTCATCAATTATGTCGTTGTGATGTAGACTAGAGACTAACAACACATTTTTATTTTATTTTGGAGTATAAGACACAAGGGTCATACCTATTTGAAAACCAAACATACTTGATAGAAGAGGTCTAGACTTTATATTCTTAAACTCCAAAGGAATGCCACGTCTATTTTTCCTGATTGTACCTACATAAGTTAATGTATGTGTGTTCAAAAGATAATTTATAAGGTAACGTTGTAAACCAGTTGTCACAAGTAATATTTCTCGACATTCCGGAAATTGGTGTTATCAGACGCTCCACAATACTTTTTTAATCATTTTTTACTCTAAATGGCCGATTTGGTTTCTCACCGACGTAAACCTCTAGGTTTTCAGTGTAACACATCTTCGAGTCTACTAGCGCAAATATGTTAAGCCCGTATTTGTTAGATTTTTTTGGTAAGTATCCAAAGTGGAAATTGAAACGTAAATAAAATTAATTTAACCTTTAATTGTGGCTTATTTCCATTTAAATAGTAATTACTTTAACATGCCACAAGAAAATAGCTTCAAAACAATATTAAGAAAAAGATGATACGATAAACTAAACAATTTAGGAGGCTAATATTGAAGAAGAAACAGTTAAAGTCTACATACAAGAAGGAAAAAGAAGTTAATGATACATGTTGGAAAATGGGGGACTCTTTAATAAAAAGTTCGTAGGGCAAATATTTTTTCGACTAACATGGAAAATTATTTTGAAAATTAACAAAAAAAAAACTTAAAAAAAAAATAATAAATTTTAGAATCGTCGAATCAACATATTTCATCCCTGCTACCCCTGTTAGCTACCAAAAATGCAAATTGTTGTAAGGGCAAAAGTTGGGTGTCTTTTCAAACTGAAACTACTCTCGCAACATTAGCTTGTTAGTAATAAAAGGTGAAAACTGTCCCGGGATCCCGGACTATGCCTATATACTATGTCGATGAGGTGGCACGGTCTCGAACTCAATATTCTTGGATGCGTTGATAACCATTACTTAAAGTGAAATGAAAAAGGCTCTTTCTAAAATTTCCTTCTCTACAACTACAAAAGTCTCAAAAGAAGAAGTGTTAAGACGAGTTGGACATGACTGAAAGCTTATAAACACAATTAAAATAAGAAAAACATCGTATTTGGGCCACATACTTTGGAACGATAAATATTCTCTTGTTTACGTTATCATTCAAGGAAGAGTAGAGGGAAGAAAAGGCTTGGGAAGAAAGAAGTCTTGGCTGAGGAATATCATAGATTGGACTAACCTCAGTGTTGAACAGATATTTCACCTTGCAAAAGATAGGAAAGCGCTTACAGAAGAAGAAGAAGAAGAACGAAAAGCACTAACTGGATACTAATTTTGAGGATGAATACGAATACGAAAACGAATGAATTGAGCCAAGAACGTTCAAGATAGTCAGGTGGACGTTTTTCGAAGGCATGGGAAACAAGCTTCGATTATCCGCCCAAAAATATCGCAGCAATTCATTTGTTGTCAGTTAGTGAAAGATATCGTAGTTTAATTTAATCGTGTTTTACAGTAAACGGTATTTGACACATTCTAAGTAAAGAGAATAAGTTCTTGTATCGCTATCTAGTATTCCATTCCTCAAAAGCCACTTTATGCTCCGGCATGGCATGCATTGCAATACCGGGCAATACTCTCAATGCATATGCACGCAACTATTCCAGAAAGTGTTGCAATTCGATTCCATCGCGGGAATTAAAACATATTATAAAATTCCTTGCAATGTTTTTCTTAAATGATAAGTTCCTTGGTTTTTTATTTCTTATAGGCCATAATTATTTTGACGTTTAATATTTAATTTGGATTTGTTTACATTCATATTTTCGATTTTTCGTTTTCCTTTAAACGCAATATACCTACGCTATCGCCAAACATGCAATTTATGTAATAATTGATTACTTTTATTATAAATAGTTTAAAAAGATAGTTTGTTTTTAATTATTTTCAAAGTAAACTAAGTGCCTGTTATTATTGGAGTGTTATTGTAACTTTTATGAAAAGGGACAATGGCATTTATACTGCTGCAGGTTATATTAACTTGCATCAATATTAAGTGACTGGTAAGACGGCATTAAATATTCCTTAAGAATTTTATTGCATCGCGACTATTATTGCCAGTGAATATATTGATAGATTTGCTTATTGTAGATTTTCCATTTACTATTATACAAGTTCTCAAGATTTAAAAAATGTACGAATTTCACATCATGGTCGACTCTCTGCTTGTTTCCTCTACATTTTTATTTATGAATTCAGAAGAATCACTTGTTTCTGAGTCCCCTTCTGGACCATCTCATTTTGTTTTGTCCATTTTATTCTCACGAGTGGTACGAAACACTATCAGGCACGACAGTGCTATAATTGTTTAAAGTTTATCCATATGGTGTTACACCTAGCGATTGGAGAACGCTGTAGTTGCAGCTCAAATCTCACCATATGATAAATCAATTGTAGTGCGGCTGTCTGAGGATGGTTTATGTTTATTTTGTCTGTGGGTATGTGTACAAAAAATATACAGTACTTGGCATAACTAGGGGGAGTTTTTTTAGTTATATCTAATTCACACGTTGAGCAAACTTGAGCAAGTTAATCAGATTGTTTACGTTGGATATCAGTTAAATTGTAACGTAGTGAGTCACGGTGAAATAAGATCCATATTTAAGTAGGTCAAAGCCGCTTTTAGAACGATGTCTAAGGTATTATGTAACAGAGACCTAAAATTGGCATTGCGGATCCGCCTGCTTCGCTGCTACGTGTTCTCCGCCTTACTTTATAGTGTCGAGTTTTGGACTGTGAATAAAAGTGATCGAAATCGCCTTGAGTCTTTTGAAATGTGGTGTTATAGAAGAATTTTAAGAGATCCTTGGGTGGAGAATATTCGAAATTCCTTAACACTAGAATGTCTCAGCAAGACTACTGAGATTGTAAAATTGTAGATATATATATATATATATATATATATATATATATATATATATATATATAAAGAACGCTAAGAGACCAAAGAGGCGCCCAAATCTCAGATGGGATTATGATATTAGAAAATTAACAGGAACAACGTGGTCTCGAATAGCACAAGATAGAAAAATATGGGCGCAAATGAGCGCAAATTATTAGAACAACGTATAACTAAGACATCGTCGAATATAGAATAACATTGAAATAAGGGAGGCTGCACCGTAATTGGAAACGGTTGATAAAGCTGCACATGATGATGATATATATATATATATATATATATATATATATATAGACGTATAATAGGTAAAATATAATGGCATGTCGTCATTATTTGTCATTTGGTCGTCATCAGTACAGTGTAGCCAAGTTAGAAAGGGAGCATGTTAACTTGGGAAAGGATCACTACAGAAGCAATGCGACCAATCTATGGCAATAGAGTTAGGAGACCCTGACGGTTTCCAGGGCAACAACTAACAATAACTACGGAGGAAGCTGCAGCTACCTGAGGAAAGAAATGATAAACGTTCAAAACAAATAGAGAAGGTCATTGCAAGTGAATAATAAAGGTAAAATGTAATGGCATATCTCAAAACAGAAAAAACAAAAAACAAAATAGGTACAATCGATGGAAGGCAACCATAAATACCTATTTCTGGGTCGTCATCAGTAGGTGCAGCCGAGTTAGAAAAGGGGCATGTTATATTGAGAAAGGATCACTACAGGAGCAATGCAACCAATTTGTGGCAATAGAGTTAGAAGACCCTAATGGTTTCCTGGGCAACATCGGTTAGTTATTGTTAATTAGTATTATATATCAAAAAACCTTTCAGGGCCCTTGCTTTTTGTGTGCCAAGAACATGGTATATATTTGCCGTATTACCCTGGCTTTTCTTATTATTTAATTCTATTTTTTATTATCTATTCTCATTAACTTTTCCAGTTTTATGTTGAAAATTATTTTGTTAATCCAAATAAATCGTTAAAATCGATCATTTTTAAATATATAAGTTTGTTAAACTTTGTACGAATTTTACTTTTCCGAGTGTGCCACAGGTGTGCAAAATCCTATAAATATGTATTTGTCAGTTGGTGCGATTTTATCTATAAGACTGATGTCATTCAATTAACGCCATTTCTAATTTAAATTCTCTAATATTTTTTTATTGATCAATAGAATAACTAGATCGGTGATAAAATAATACCTATATCAATTTCAAGGATACTATTAGATCTATATCTAATAATAGAATTATAACTGCTTTAAACGGTTGTCTGAAATTATACAAACCATCTGTTACATTTCTGTTTTTTATAGACTAATGGTCACATCATCGTTGGTCTTTTGAATACGAGATAATTCTGTATGAATTATAATCTTGCTGAAACTGTTACAAAATTAAAATAAATCATTTTGTTGAAGAAATATCTTTGATCAATTCGTGGTTAAAGTGAAAGATTATAGATAAAAAGAATAAATAAATATATACATATATATGAACTACATAGGCTCCAATAATTAAGGTTTCATTATCATTGAACTCTTTATTAGTACCCCGCTGAATTTTATCTTGTTACGTACTGCTCACTAATACAATTTGTGAGTCATTATTACTGTATCGTCTGCGTAATGAATATTGTTGACCAAGACTCCATTTGCTTTTATTCCAGCTGTTTTATTTTCCAAAGCTTTTTCCGTCATGTCTTTCGAGTATAGATTAATAAGTATTAAAGATTATATACATTCTTGCCTTAGTCCACTTTTTAACTTTAGGGATGTTTTATTTTCTATTGGTTATATTATAAAGGTCGCCCGGTCCGACATCATCTCAGGTATTCTTTTTAACATCACGCACAACTTTCTTTGGAATGATAATGCAATGAATTCTTCTGTCCTATTGTATCGCAGTATTACAACCATTCTGCTAGCACAGCTCCACTTTTGCAAATCCAATGACAAGCCTAGGATCCAAGATCCAGGATCCTTTCCTGAGGCTTATATAGGTAGCACCGGTCGCTGCTGCCCTCCGTTAGGAATATTTAACGACCTTCCAGTCGTGGTGAGAGAAGGGAAGGAGATATGGGCATTAGTTGGAGTAGATAATTGTGATATGTTTTCTCCTAGGATTGAAGCCTAGGAGGGAAACAGTAGCTGACTTAGGTGCAGGGTTGCCAAGACCTGAACTAGTCTGTCCTTTACTGGGAACTGTAAAAGAGTAATACTTGCTACTTAAGGTCAGCAAACGGCTCTCCAATAAAGTCGATCTCCAACAATTAAAATACTTTAGACATGTTATGAGAGCAGATACAGAAACTACGGAAAGACTTACTATCCAAGGAAACGTAGAAGGCCAAAGATGACGAGGAAGATCCCCAACAAAATGTATCGACCAAATTACAGGAATATGCAGAAGACCTATGCATAAGTTAAAAGAAATAAAACCAGAGAAAGAGATCTTTGGAGGCGTACAGTATATATCAGGACTGAAGAGAGAAATCGTATAAAGTTGATTTAATTAATTTTCTATCTCGCCGGTTATTAAAGGTTTTTTATTATACGGATTTATGTGAGTTGACCGTAGCAAACCTTATTCAAAAGCTTTATTACAGTCTGTAAAGCAAACAAAAGGTTTTGATTATTATCGAAACATATTTGTGTAAGTACATCGAGAGCAAATAAAGCGAGGAAATTAAGAAAGCCAAATTACATGTAATTAATATGGAGGAACTCTAGTTTCGAGTATTTACTTTTTATTTACCAAAAATACTTTAAATATTGTATGATATTATTTATTCTACGATAAGAAGTCTGCGAAAAAACAGGCAAATAAAAATCTTTAAAGCATTATCAACTTTTTACGTAACTTGTGGTTGAAAATTGTGTCAGTAATTATTGGTCATATATCTAATCTCTGTAATAAACTTTAAGTGTAATTAATTAAATTACTGATAGTATGAATAAAAATTTCACGTTCAGTTAAGTAGTTCATGTAATACCCATAGATACTCAAACGCATACAGGGTGTCTCACAAGAAAGTGAACTTAAACGAAGAGATTATGGCCAAATCATGCGTTCTTTCGAAGCCTCAGCATCATTCTATAAATTATGCAGTCGTAGTATTCTTTACAAGGATAAATAGGATGACTATATTCTGTTGAATTCAATTCAATTTGTAATAGCTCAAAAATTAAGATGAAGTTTTTTCAGACACAAAAATATACATAAAAGAACTTGGATGAAAGAAAATATTAAAGATGTGAGGTACATAAAAATTCAGATAAAAGGTCAGATAATTTCCTGACAGTCTTAAGATTAAAAAAGGATCACTCAAATGAAAATAGATATATTAACAAACAGAAAAAGAAATGATTACTGCTGCTAAAAGAAAAATAAGGTAGAAGAAAGCTACAAACCACAGGTAGGAGAAAAAACTTACAGGAAGCAAAAATTGTAGAAACACCAAAAGTGGGAAAGATTGAATAAGCAATTTTATAAAGGACATTGGTAGGCACTGAAAGAAAAGAGTGAGAAAAAAAGGAAAACTGGTTTGATGAAGAATGTAAAACAGAATTAAAGTAAGATTAAAAATTATTGATATTTATATTAAAAATGAATCCTCCTCCCCAGTCCTAATCCCTTTTGGGATGGGGTGGCACCATCAGGCCTTTACAGTTTTTTCACGATTTCTATCCATCCTTTCCTGTCCTGAGCTAGTTGTTGGGCTTCATGTAACCCTTGGTTAATCAATATTTTTGTTTGATCTACCCAACGGCTTGGAGATCTTCCTCTAGGTCTCTTTCATTCAACTATTCCCTCGACTATTAGTTTTTCCATCGTACCTGTTCTTCTGGCAATGTGTGCAAAATACTGCAAATATATCTGTTGTATTTGTTTAAGCAATCTATTCTTTACTTTAAGTTGTTCTAATATCGATACGTTAGTGCGATGGTCAATCCAGGATATTCTTAACAGGCGGCGGTATACCCACATTTCAAAAGCGTCTAGTTTATTTTTATCCGCATTCTTTAAGGTTCACGTTTCGGATGCATATGTGGCTATGGGAAAAATGAGTGCCCTTACCAGCCTTAGTTTTTTGTGTATTGTTATGCTAGAATTTTTCCAAATTGTTACCAGTTTCATCACAGCTGTTCTAGTAATAGTCAACCTTCTACGTATCTCCCTGTCACACTCTCCGTCATTTATTATTAGAGACCCCAGGTATATGAAACTACTTACTACTTCAAAGCACTCAATTTCTTTAATATGTTGAAGATTATTCCGAGCTCTATCTACCATAATGATCTTTGTCTTACTCCTATTTAGCTTTAGTCCACAAGTTTGTTTCGCTGCCATACATAACCGAAGGTTGGACAACCGTTTTGTAAATCCTGATTTTCGTATTCCTGGATATTATCTTAGATTTGTTTATTCTGTTTAGTGCTCCTAGAGCTTTATTTCCTTTAGTGATTATTTTTTATATTTCAGTTTCGTCTTTGGCGCTATTTGTAATCGTCACTCCAATATATTCGAATTGATCCACTTTTTCAAAACAATATTCTCTACTTCCGCTACTTATTCTTAGATTATCTTCGAGCTCTATTTTCTTTGCTCTTACTTCAAGGTATTTTGTTTTATTTTCGTTTATACATAGTCCGAACTTTTTCACTATTGTCCCCATTTTTTTTTTAATATTCTTATGAGTTCTGATTTTGATCTCGTAATCAATGAAATATCATCTGTAAAAGCGATAACTTGTTGTCTCTTGTATATTATACCTACACCACTTAGTAGGAACCTAGTTCCCATAAATCTTTCTGTTACCTTTTTTGTAGATCGATCTCATATACGATAATGTTTTTTTGTAGTATAACGCCGGATGCCAAACAAGCATTTATTGTCTAGATGAAGTTAACTTAAAATAGAGCAGCCAAAACGTCTAGTCTTATTTATAATGCGTACAATGATCGATTTTGTTTATTAATAAGTTACTTAGTAATAATGTTTTAAAAAACATGGAGTCATTAATGCCAAATACCAACCTACCGTAGGAAAGGAAGCGTATGTGAGCCTACAGCAGATTCTTAAGGTCTTTTTGATAGACACCTATATATTTCATAGGTAGATCAACATACCCCTTAGTGGCATTCATAAATTTGAATAGTTTAGTAAGTTTCTCATATTTCTGTATAGGAATCTACTGCAAGTTATTTGTAAGCTGAGTTTTAATATAGTTTGATAACTATCGAGAATTATATACGGCTGAGAACATCATGAGAAGGTTTTCGTAATTGTGTGTGTGTTTAATCTTGATTAATTTTTACGCTAGATCGGTGCATTTAGTGTGCATGTCCACATTTTATTAGATTTATTAGTCAATCATAGATTTATAGAGATACAAGTATAGAGGATGTGCATGAACATAGAGATCTAAGCTACATAATCAAACTAATTGTAGGAGAAAATCATTTTACTTTGCATATTAGCCGAAAATTTTTATTTGGAAGACAGTAATCACGAATTAGCTGTTAATCTTTTAGCAGTAATAAAACTAATTGTAGGACATTCAGTGTATTATCTTAATGAGTAGTTGGCAGAAATTTCGTAACTAGAAAATGAATAGACCAATTTCCTTACACTTGGTAGTTTAATTAAATTTTAATTAAAATAATAATTGCTTGTATTATAACCTACTTTTGTAAATGTCATCTAAATTTTTATGATATTGCTGATGCTTAAGTTTTTTACAAAAATAATTTAAACTTATTTATTAAAGAACATCTACCGCCAATTAGAGGCTTGCTATAATAATTTTAATGTTTCTCAAATTTGGGTTGCTACACTCTTTGTTACTGTGCCTTCTCTAATGGCATCGGTCCATTATATTAGACGTCCAAGGCTACTTAGCCCAGTCTGTTTAAAAAATAAAGGTCGAAAAATTTTTCGCAGATATCTGAAGCTTTCAAGACATATATGGGGGTTACTAGATGACGAATAGATGAAAAAGTACTCTTATTTTTACTTTGCGGTTTTTTTAAACAATAATTTATGGTCACAATTTGATATTTTGTGTATAAGTTTTTTTCCCTTATATTTTACATAAACAATATTTATATCAAGAATATCTTTATTTTCCGCTTTTTAAATTAAAATTGATAAATAATTTACGGAGATATGCGCAAAAAAGCAAAAAGTGTTTTAGCACTAATTTATTAATTTAAATAATTTTTTTATTAACAAAATAAAATGTTATAAAAAATGTTAAAATACATTTGAACATCGAGGAATTACTTTTAAATTTGTGCGGGATTTTTCGAGATTTCCGTGGGGGAGGGGGTAAAAATTATGTCATTATTATTAATACTGCGACAAGGCTATTCCAGCCAAATTTAAAAAAAGAATTTCAAATAAACTCAATTTTTCCGAGATTTCCCATATTTCCTGGCCAGTGAAAACTACGTAGTTATTCATATTTCGACGAGCTACCTCAGATAAAAAAAGAGGCTTCTAACTGCAATGGAAGCCGAGATAATGTAAATTTTCCTACGTGTTTCAATTTGAAGTTCCGAACTCGAAAAAAACGGAGCTGAAACAGTTTCCTCCACTTTCCTATGTCGATCTTTCGAAAGTACCTTCGTTTCGAAGGGCTGTAAGTTTCGAAAAATTGGATGAATTTTATAGCTATAAGTTTCAATATAAAGTTTAGATTTTCATTCAAAATTTGTGCACATTTTACTTCTTAATGTTTATAAACAATGGAGATATAATTTTTTTAAAAATAGTCCCTAACTTCGTTCCTATTGGTCATAGGTTTTTTTTTAATGTGAGTTTTTTGACCAGCTATCCAATGGTTGTACGTACAAGTCTGTAGCTTGAAAAATATAGAAGTTATTACAATTATTGTTTATAAATAAAAAACATACCCATTTTTCAAACGTTTATTTTGTAATTAATTTCGATGAAAACGCAATATGCATTTAACATTTGAGATAGTTTAAGTCTTAAAGAATCCTATGAAATTTGCTAAATGTGTCTAGCTTCATTAATAGAGCAAGTTCAATAGTTTAAATATTTAGCCTCAGGGATAAATAAATTAAATAACTTTTAAAGTATTTGACCGATCGGGGGGAAAGTTCGCAAAAATTTAAAAGACGGTAATTTATCGATGTTCAAATGTATTAATAACATTTTATTTTGTTAATAAAAAAATTAATAAAATTTATAAATTAGAGCAAAAAAATAAAAAATAATATATGATAATAATGATATAAATATTGTTTATGTAAAATATAAGGGAAAAAACTTATAGACAAAAAATCAAATTGTGACCATAAATTATTGTTTAAAAAAACGCAAGGTACGAGTACTTTTTCATCTATTCGTCATCTAGTGATCCCCACCTATTTTTTAAAAGCTTAAGATATCTGTGAAAAATTTTGCAGTGAAATGATGATTTTTGCATAACTAGACTGGGCTAACTATGCTGAATCCGAAACCACTTTTACATATGAAAAGCGCCGGGGTGCTTTCTGCATAGATATGTATTACCGGAAAAACTCTTTAAATATCTAACTCTAGCGATAGTGATATCCTAAATACGATTACATTTTGCTTATTTACCTGGAGTATTAAGGTTTCTTCTCCTGAACTCTCCATACATTCTCTGTTCTGATCTCTATCTATTCTTGAATTATTTGGTTGAATTGAATGGATTTTTAAATTTTATTTGGTGAAATATTTCAAGTAATGCTTCATAAATTCGTTCCTTGGCTTTCCTTTGGCATTTTCATTTTAATTAAAATTTTACAGTCAAATTTTATCATCAACATCAGAAATACGTATTTTTATAACTTTATGTTTAGTACATTTAATGTTTTTAAAGATTAATATATTTATATTGCTACCAAGGTTTATGAATACTTTTTATGTAATATTTTCGATATAAACATATTTCCATTTTTTGTTGGTAATTTTAGACACTTGTAGATGTTTTTTATTTATATTCTTATGCGATGTTTTCTCTTTATCTATTCTTAGACTTGTATACTTACCGCATTTTATCGCTAACATAATATTGTATCTGTTTATCTTAGGTAGCTGGCAAAGAATGGATCCCCTGACAAATATTTTTATAAAAACATTCCTTTCGAGGGTAAACGTTTACAGTGCGCGTCTTTTTTCACTACACGACAATTTTTTTACTGAACGAAACTAACAAACGTACTGAACGAAGGCGTTATACATTGTTTTTCTGATATTGTAGTGACGTAAATATTCAAAATGGTGGACTGGCACCGTTTTTTAGAATCATTTTAATAATTATTGTATGGTATCAGCTCGTGTGAAAGATTTTGTGCCACTTAGTATGTTTCTAGATTTTTGAACGATTCTGTCGTGTCGTTTCAAAATGGTAAGCGCTCAATACTTAATAACGACTGTTTTCTTGAAAATTACTTGAACAGTAGTTAGTTGATTTGTCCAGCTTCCCCATTCTGACAGAAATCATTTGTTTATTATTGCCATTTATCAAAAAATAACGCCCATCAACGAATACCCTCTCATCAAATAATACGCAAACCGACACCGCAGATATTGATGTAAGTGGAGAGTAATTTAAAGATCCAGCATATTGGCCAGAAGTATTGATAGATACTGTTAGACTAATAATTTTAGACATAGGTCCAGTACAATTAAAAAATATTATTTATCCTGTAAATAATTTGAACAGATCTTTTAGCTCTACCACAGATTAACAGACCACTCTACTTACTTCGTAAAAAAGTTAACTAATAATGAAAAAGTACCTAGAAATAGTAGGAAGTAGTAGATTCAGTATACTGCTTTTCCTGCAAATTATTTGAAGTTTGTTCTAATAGTTTTAGCGATAATAATGGTTTAGGGACTAGCAACACCTGTCTCAGGTTTTAGAAAGACTACTTAGAAAGAAACTAGTAAGGGGCATTTCGAAAGTGTTAAGAAATGGGTTGAATTAAAAAAAAATCGATTGAAAAAGGTTTAACTGTATAGGTAAAGGTCTATATGAATCAGAGTTTATTTCAAATAGAAAAAAAAGATGGACATCTATTTTAGAACGAATTATTTTTGTGATTCAATTTTTGGCTGGACAAAATTTAGCTTTTAGGGCAACAGTAAAAACTATTCGAAAAAGGTAATGGCAATTTTATGAAATTAATTGAGACAATTGCAAAATTTGATAGTGTAATGGCTGACCATATCGGCAGGATTCAAAAAGATGGCACAAAAATGGCACATTATTTGGGCGATAAAATCCAAAATAAAATAATCACCTTGGTAAGAGAAAGTTAAAAAATATATAATTGAATCTTTAAAAACGTGCAAATATTTTTTAATTATCCTTGATTGCACATCTGACATTAGTCATCAAGAAAAAATCACAATTCTTGTTAGATTTGTTTTTGTTGTTGATTTTTCTAAAACTGTAGAGGTTCGAGAACATTTTTTAGGATTCTGCGAAGTTAGCAACATTACTGGTCAAGGTTTAGCTGATTTCATATTAAATTTTTTAAAGGAATCTGATATTAATATTGCCGATATGCGAGGCCAGGGTTATGACAATGGTGCCAATATGAAAGGCAAACACAATGGCCTACAAAAAAATCTTAGATATTAATCCCAGAGCCTTTTTTGTCCCTTGTGTGAGACACAGCCTTAATTTAGTCGTGAATGATGCAGCAAAAAGCTCGCTTAAAGTTGCCAATTTTTTCAGTATTATTCAGGAACTATCTTTCTTTCTTTCGGCATCAACATATCGATGGAATATTCTTTTAAAATAAGTGCCTAGGTTAACGCTAAAACCGCCATCTGATCCCCGGTGGGAGAGTCGAACTTTATGCCGTAACGACTCTATGAATTGGAAAAAGTTTATGATGCACTGTTCATCTTTTATAGTGATACATCTAAAAATAATGACACAAGGAATACTGCAAGTTCCCTGATTAATAAAATAAAATCAATTAAATTTATATGTTTCTTAGTTGTTTGGTACAATATTTTATCAAAAATAAATGTAGTTAGCAAAATCATGCAAAATCTGACATTATATTACCAGAAGCTGCACAAATGTTAAATGGAATTAAAATATTTTTACAGATATTAGATCCGACAATGGGTTTATAAATTTGCTCAATGAAGCTAAAAAATAGCTCAAGAAATGGATGCAGAAATTTCATTTCCTGCAGTTCATACAGTTCTAACAAGGAGAAACTTAAGACAAGACTTTTATGAATATTAACATAAAGATGAGCCAATTGAATTTCCAGAATTACATTTTAAAGTAAATTTGTATTTTTATATTCTTGATATTGCCATCTCAAAATTAGATGAGAGATTTCAAGATTTAGCAACACATTTTGAATCTTTTGGTTTTTTTAAATAACTCTCATGTGTTCTCTAAACAAGAAATAATGAAATATTGTACCAATTTAGAAACTAAACTAACTGACACGGAAACTAAAAATTTAGATATAGATGAAGTAGATCTTTACAATGAGATTGATATATTGAATATTTCCTAATTTATTTGTTGGGCTTAGAATATTTTTAACTATGCCAGTCACTGTAGCTCCCTGATATAAGCATCCCTCTACGATTAAGAATGTTAAGGGGCTACGAATTTAAGACGCTATTATACGGTGTAGAGGCCTGCGCTGTCAAACAGAACAACATAAAAAATATTTAAAGTTTCGAGATGTGGTGCTACCGTCCAATGCTGAAGATAAGTTGGGTTGAAAGAGTCACAAACTTTGAAGTAATGCGAAGGATAGGAAAAGACCCAGAAATTTTGGCAACGATCAAACGTACGAAACTCGAATATTTGGGTCACCTTATAAGGGGACATAAATACTTCTTCTTCAGGTTCCTTCTCCTATCGGAGGTTGGAAATCATCATCGCTATTTTAATTTTATTGGCCGCCCTTCTGAATAATTCTAATGAGCTGCAACCGAACCACTCTCTCAAATTTCTTAGCCAGGATATTTTGCTTCGTCCTGGGTTTCTCTTCCCTTGTATCTTCCCTTGCATAATTAATCTAACTAATACGTACTTCTCGACCTTCATTATATGATCCAGATATTGAATATTTCTAATTTTAACAGTTTTTATGCCTTCACATTCTTTCTTCATTCTTTGTAACATCTCTATATTAGTTACTTTTTCAGTCCACGATATTCCGTGGATTCACCTGTAGCACCACATCTCAAAGGAGTTTAATTTTTTGATTTCAGACTGTTTTATTGTCCACGCTTCCATGCCGTATAGTAAAGTAGAAAAAACGTAACAACGTAGTATAATTAAGGTTACGGTTGCAAAGTAAGTTCTTCAATTTTATGAACGTGTTTCTTGCCATTTCTATTCTAGATCTGATTTCTTTTGTTTGATCTCCATCTTCGGTTAGCCACGTTCCTAAATATTTGTATGTTGGACATAAATACGCATTAGTTCAAAATATAATGCAAGGAAAAATAGAAGGAAAACGGAATCCAGGCCGTAGAAGAATGTCATGATTGCGTAATTTGAGAGAGTGGTTTGGCTGTACCACTAATGAACCCTTTAGGTCAGCTGTAAACAAGGTCAGGATAGCCTTGATGATTTCCAATCTCCGACAGGAGTGGCACAAGGAGAAGAAGAAGTCACTGTAGCTCATAGGAAGCGATCATTTTCAAAACTTAAATTAATAAAAAAACTGCCTAAGATCTACCGTGAGCCAATCCAGGCTTACTAAGTTAGCTAAAATAAGTATCGAGGAAGATATTTGTTTTAATTTAGATGTGACTGGCCTAGTTAGGGAATTTGCACTTAAAAAGGCAAGAAAATTCGATTTTAATATTTAGACGTGTATACCTACCTAGTGTTGTATTTCTTTTTTCTTTATTTTACTTTATTTTTCGTAAAATAACTATGTAGATTTTTGAATTTTGGTTATACCAAATTATATTTATGTACATAATATGTTGAATAAGCTCATATTTATATTATAGGTATGCATCTATTCGTTGACTTAATAAATATATTTTTATGATTTAAATGATCAAAATTGTGTTTTTATTAATTTTCCCTAATTTGCGATGTTTTCTTATACACGTTTTTCAAAACTGCTGCTGAGGCGGCAAATGTGGTTCTTGCACCAGGGTGACAAAACCTCAAGCCTCAGCTCTGAATATTTAGGATTATATGTATATCACAAGACTTCCGATTTCATTATCCTATTTTTTTAAATATATCGTATTAAACATTGTTTTTGGAATTTATGAGATAAACAACTTTACTAGAAACAAATATTTAAGTTTTTTACTGTAATTGTTGCTAATAACGCGGTAATTCTTAAGCAATTTTAGATAAAACTTATCTTTAACTATTATCTCTTAGGAAATCGCTACAATTTATATGCGAACAAAGCAATAGTGCATTTTCATATTTTTATAAACCGTTGTTCCTAGATGCAATGTTATACTTCCGTTTAATACAATCCAAGAAACATTAACAAAGAGTTTCTCTTTTCCTTTTACAGAAAAATATTTCGTTACCTACAATTGTAATCGATTGTCTTGTTCACCTGCTTTAAACTAAATAAGAGAAAATATGTATTCTATTAATAATAAAAATATGTAGCAACATGTTTTCTATTTCTGCAATATGTATACAAGTCATCCTCGATGCACTTACTGAGTGTTACAATTTTTAATAGGTATGCTTACAAAAATAATGTGAGGTTAATACGATGTAACTAAAGTAACTATAAAGAGTCAGTTTATACAAAGCTTGTCAAAAGTCCACCCCTTCTTATTATTTTCTGAACTGTAATACTAAGAGATGCATCAAGTCAAACTAATTTGATTTTACTCAACAAACTTAAATTGACTTGAGAAAACCAAACCTTTTGTGTAAAAAGTGTGACTTGACTTGATTTCGGTATCTTTTGGGTTTGACTTGAAATCAAACTTCTTGAAACAGTATGAATGTTGAATATCATATTGCGAGTTATAATATAATGGCCGCTAGAATCCAGTATATTCGTTCACGCAAATTCAATAAGAAGTTACCGCCTATCATTATCGAACTTAAGCAAAAGAAGTATTATCTATCTATATAGTTGTGAAATTTGGGATGAAATAAAAAATGCATCAATTCAGAATTTTGGAGATCAGAGAAATGAAAATTCGCTTACAACGGATCTAGTAAATTTGAGACAAGAAAAAATAATAAGACTTTTAAGTTTTGTTCTTGAGTAGTTTTAGTAGTGCTAAGTAGTGTTGCTGGTGTTCTTGGAACATCGGCGGTATGTATTGTTCGCAGTAGGGGTGATAGAACCGTCCCTATGGTACTCTGGCCTCCGGAGCTCCGTGTTAGGTCTGTTTCCCAAGTACGAAGAGATTAGTCTCGTGAGAGCCTTGCTGTATCGGTAGCATCCCATTTCGTATGTTATTCCTTTATGCCAGAGTCTATCAAAGGCTTTGCTTCCGTCCAGGAAGGCTGCTCCTGTATACTGCTTATCGTTAAATCCGGCTGTTATGTTCTCTGTTAGTCTGAGTACTTGTAGTTAACTGGAGTGTTATATTCTAAATCTGGAATCTAAAGCTTATCTAAGCTAATCTAATACTAATTCCTCTTCTGGAATTAGTCCTAGACAGTCTGTTTCTGATTGGAGTCTGCTAAGTACGACTCTTTCTATAATATTGCTTACTGCTAGAAGTAAGCTTATCGGCAGCTTGTAGTTTTGTGGAAACTTGGTGTCCTTTCCTGGTTTCAGGATCATGATAACGTGGGCTTCCTTTCCTCGGATTACGAAGAGTCTCTATTTGAGTATCGCATTTGTTATGTTGCTTAAAAATATGATCGCTTTCGCTGGTAGATACTTCAGAGCTCTGTTTAAAATGTTATTAGTCTAGGTGCTTTTCTCGGAGAGCTAGTTTACTTATTTCCTATGGAGGGTCTCCACTTTCCGTCTTCGTCTTGGTGATAATTTAGTGTGCACCCTCTCTCGAGAGTACTTCTTATCACCTGGGCTTTTTCTTCAATGTAGACAATTATATTTTCACCGTTTAGTGGGAATATGAGTTTTTTTTGAAGTTTCCAAATATTTTGCATATTTGGACCCTGTTCCTCCATTTCTTGTCCCACCTTTGGCGTCTGTATTCTGCTAGCGCTGTTTTCACTTCTCTGTTTGGCCGGTTTGTTCTGTTTTTGTCTTTCTGATTCCTTGTTCTTCTAGTTCTCTTTTTGACTCTGTTCTTTTCCCTTATGTCTTTTATTCTCTTATTTGCCTGGATTATAGCTCTAAACCTTACCATGTGTGTTTCTAGCTTTTCTTCTGTTTCTTAGTGCGCTTGGTCGATATTTTCGAACTCTTGGAATAGGGCAAAATGAGTACCTAGCATCTAATTCTGATCTTTAAATGATATATATAAAAAAGAATAAGAACTGACATGTATCATGTATAGGAAATTAAGATTATATAAATTTTCGATGTCCCCAAACATTCTAATTTCTGGATCGTTTTTTCTTTTCCTGGTGCTTTACCTAATTTTATCCTGACTATTATTTTATTAATTTATTTTTACTTACTTTATTTATTTCTCTTCTTTTAACTGCTTTGTAATTAATTTATTAAATTAATTAAAAAACATCGCAATCATAATATGTCATTTTTAATCGATCTATTATTAATCGGCATAATAACATTATTGGTTTAGGTTTATCTCTTTAATATAAAAAAGCATTCTTTATAGATAACTAGCATGTATGCTGTATGAGATAATATCGAGATAAAATTATAATCTTATCTGCAACGAAAACCTCGTATACTGTCTAAGTCTAAATTAATAATGGTGTGTGTTAGAGAGTGAGGTGCCCGGTTCAAGAAAAACTTTTACCAACTGGTATGTCAATATTTTGTTGTGGTTGTGTTGCTTTATTATAGTTGTTGGAAACTGCTATACAAATGTTATTATATTAAAATATACAGTGACGGTATAGATAATATTATTTACGGTATTATTATTAGGTTATGACTGTGTATATATGTAGGTATCGGGATATATTTCTTTTAAAATACCTTTATTAACAACAAAAAAGCGATATTGGCAAGGATTTATAAACTTTTAAGATAAAATATATAATTTTGTATTTAATTATTCGAATCTAGTATAGTTAAAGTAGGTTCATGTTAAGTTTTAGGCAATTATCACATATTAGCTTACAACGCAACACAGCGGTTTTTACCTTATGGACTTGTATGATAGGTACTAGTAAAAACCAAAATTAAATAAAATCGGCAAATTAAAAGACGAGTCCTACACTTTCCTCTTCTGTCTTTCTCCCCCCTTATCACTCTTCCCCTCACTCTCATTTTCTGCTCATCCATCACTACTTAGCGACCTGTTCTGAGATTTTCCCAATTCCTTTAGTGGTCTTATTGAACTCTTGTTGGTCTCTTTTCGTTTTTTTAACTAGTTCTACATTTTGTTAGTTTTAGCCTTCCAAACTTTATCCTCCTCGTGACATATCCTATAGATTGCCACTTCAATTGTGCTACAAGTATAAGAATTTTATCTTTTCGTATCTCTAGAACTGGACTTTTTATCTCATATTGTGTCTCCTAAGGTGAATATGTTTTTCAAAATAAACCACAAATTTTTTTGTTCGTCGTTTTGATTTTCAAATTGGCAAAGCTTTTTTCCAAATATATTTATATACTTAAGGTACCATTATTCTGGATTACGTTGATGTAAGAAGACAAGATCGTTTATAGTTGTTATATGCCTGTTGTGTTCTGTATTGTAAAAGGTTCTCTAAACATTTTGTCTTCACTTCCTCTCTAAATCATGGAGTTTTCTTTTTTAATATGTTTTGGGTTCTTCAACGGTGCTTGAGAGGTCGATTTTTTATGGCTTGACGACAATACATATTTCAATGTCATCATGGGCCGGGTAGCTTTCTCTCCATGTAATGGTAATCTATGAGGCATTGAAGTGTACTGTTCATGTCTCTCCAGCTCCGTCGCTTCAGTTTTCGGAGGCTTGCTTTGGAGAAACTTCGCTTTTCAGGCCATAGGGTCTATGATGATCTAACAGCGACGTTGAAGTCCAAATCGTGAAAAAGTACTATTTTATAACGTATGAATGCTGTGGCGGTTTCTTCCTACTGGACTTACCCATATAGCCTAGAATGCAACCTGCATACTGTAGGTGTAGGTGGCCTTCTTGAAAAAACTTCGGAGCATTCTGCATCATTTCTAGAGAATTTTAAAGGCGATTGCTTCAATTTTGGGACAGCAATTAGGGTTGTGACAGCTCTGGCATTCGTTGGCAAGGTTACTTTAAGTTAAGAGTCATGGGTTTGTTTGTGAAATCGAGTGTATGTTGCTGTAGTAATAAAGGGAAGGAAAGTCACTGTTAAGTGTATAATATTCTTCGATTTGCAATCCTAGGATATGGAATGGGATTGGCAAGTGGAAGGAAAATAAAAGTTAAGTTCGGTATTTCACTTATTAACTAATAGAAAGAACCACTCTCTCTAAATTGGTGCGGTGTTAGGACCCACCGTCACAGAGTCATGTGCTCAATAAACAAAAGATAAAGATTATGAGCATTAAATACGAATTTGGAAATAAAACACCAGCCGCAGAGTCTTATAAGTCAGGACAGAGCCTGAGCTGATTGGTTCTCTTGAGGACCATAGACCAGGAATAACTTAGACTGCATTTTTGACTTAGCTACTTTGTTGGCGTCTCTCTCTGATTGGATTGATTCTTTTCCGCGAGTATATATTATGTGTCCTGTTTTAGGTGTCTGTCAGCTCATTGTATCACCAGTATCTCACTGGTGATGTTGGCTCAGTGGATGTTTATTCCTGCGGAGTAGGTAGCTTTGTACCCAATGTCATTTATAAACAAGTAATTTCACAAGATTAGACAAAGGCAACAACAAAACACCACAATCGATCAAAAAACTCACAACAAGGAATTCAAAATTAACAATACCATATGTAACGGGCTTATCAGAAAAATTGAATAGGATAGGAAATAAGTGCAACATTATAAGTAAAACAACATTTAAAACAACCAACACACTCAAATTGTGGATTAACCCCATATAAACATAATATTAAAATAAATATATAACTCATTTACAGAATACTAATATAATAGATAACCCCTTAGCTAAATTATTACACAATGGTTATGCACTGAGATTATACTGTCTGCCCAAACTACATAAACCGCAATTGAGTATTACAATTACAATACTACAAGACCTATTGTTGTCTCTATTAACTCTCCGAACTCCAATAGCAATAGATAAGTTTTTGTCAGAGATCTTGTCTAAATCTTATGATTATAACAATGATTTAAACATAGTTGATTTTTTTTCAATTTAGTGGATTTATTTTTATTTATCAAATTCATCATTTTAGTGAGTTTTGATGTTGTTTTGCTGTTCACCAACTTACCTCTGTCCAGTGTCTTCACTTGTTTAAATAACTGTTGGAGCTCTATCCAACTTCACGCTCCTGATTCTTGGGATGTGTTTGCAGAATTAGTGCAATCAGTTTTTGATACTAATGACAATGGTAAATATAATTTAATTTGTCACCATTTTCAATGGGAAGGTTAGAAAATTGAGAGAATGAACGAAATACGAAATTGTCAGAAATAAATTTAAAATAAGTATATAAAAGTTAACTGTTTTTACTTATTCAATATGACTGACTAAATACCTCGTGAATCAAAGGCCAATAATAAAAAATTTTATCTACCAATACTTTGCACATCTATGTGTTTCTCTATTTAATTTTTCCTTGTGAACTTTGTTTCAGATGATTTAATATCTGCCAGGTTTAAAGTTGTTGGATTTTCAACTCCCTTTTATTAAGCGGTATGTAGATGATCTAATTCTAGTACTACCACTGGACAGAACGTCGAGCACCCTGTCAATGTTCAACGGTTTTGATCTTCATCTACAATTCACTTGTGAATTGAAGGACTCCACCGCAACAGTATACCCTTTTTGGAAATGCCCGTTTTAAGGGGAGCAGATAACATATTAGTTACAAGTTGTTTTAGTAAATCAATGGTTTTTAATAGGTTTCTCAACTACCATTCTTGTCATCCATTTAAATATTCTTTTGTTAAGAAGTATTCCAGTTAAAAACTTCTATTCCCCTTCCTTGATTAACAAGCATCTTTTCTCTAAGAATTATTGTTCTTTACCTAATTATTTACCCATTGGTGGCCAATTAAGGTCAGTCTCAAATGGTACATAGTTGATAGTACAGTTCTGTAAACTAAAATACACCATTGTTACAGATATATGAAGATCAACAATAAGTAGTTTGGTAAATGGGTTCAGTTCCCGTAGTCATCACAAAGGGAGGAAAAAAAACTACAACACATGGGACTCTTTTGACTTCGTCAACATCCCATTATTTGTCTTTACCGTCCTGTTCTCAAATTACAGATAAACTTTTTAAACTGTTTGGAAATACCACTCAAAGTTGTGATTAAGAACGCTAAAACTGTTAGGAATTGGTTTTCCAAAACGAAATCTCCTTTGCTTCCTCTGAACATATCAATGATATTTACCACATTCCTTGTGCAGAATGTAACACTTATTACATTGGGCAAACTTGGTGTTTACTTGAGGGTAGATTTTACATCGTAGTGCTATTAACTTATCCAAATACGTTTGCGTCTTGGCAAACAAACTTGGTATTGTAAGACATCCAACTGCACTTAATAAGAGAACTGATATTAGTAACTTATGTTAAATAAATCAATCTTTAATTTTACATAATGTCGATTCCATACATTTACTTAATAATTTTAAAAATACATACTGCATAGATTCTTTGAAATAAACAGAAAAATTAATGAAAATATAATAAACAATAAAAAAATATTTAATTATATATAGGGTGGCCGGAGGAAAGCGAAAAAGAGGCATTATCAGGAACTACAACAACATTTTTGAAAAACCCAGCCGCAGGTCAATTTTTGATTAAAGGTGGACGCATTTTCCGCTATTTTCGATTATTTTACATTCACCCTTATACGAGGTATGTCAAAAAATATGATTTTCACTCAAGAGTAAAGTATATCTTTATATTTCACAATATCGAAAATTGTTATTATGAAAATTTGTTTGGAAATAATAATTGTTTTAATATGAAATTATATCCTTCTAATTGAAAAAAATTTCTCATTATATTACTTATATTATTTAACATGGCTCTTAAAGTGATAGTAAAAAAATTTAGGTTAAGGGGAACCATTTATAAGTAAAAAATTGCATGCGCTTAACGGACGTTTTATTTCATTTGTTATAGGAATATTTACATATACAAAGCCGCCTGTAAATATTTTTAAATGAAGACTCTAATCTGCTTACAATAAAACAATAAAACAAATGTTTAATAAAATTCAAGTAATTCGTGTAATAAATTTATACATAGCTATTTTTCGGTGACATCGTAATACAGTTTACTATTTTTATTGGGAATAAGCCACAATTTTACTGTAAAATAAGATTTTTTTGCGGTTTTGATTTCCACTTTGTAAATCGTTCTCAAAATACATAATATTAATAAATTTGACAAATTTTGTTTTTTGTTACTTGGTGAAAAAAATTCTTCTAAAAATTGAATTTTACATGACTCATTCATATCGATAATTTAGACATATATTATACATTTTAATATATAGTTTATTGGATTATACGAAATCAACCTCAACTGAAGAATGCTCGTCAGAAATATTGTAGCATGTGATTTGCCTTCAAAAAGACCACAACATGCAACTGATTGCAATTTTTTAGTCGGCATCTAAGCCAACATTGAAAATATTTGTAAAGTTCGTTTATTATAATTTTTACCTATTTGTCAACAAAATTAAAAGTAATGTCATTCAGTATAAAACTTATATATTAATTAGGTAGGATATATCTAGTTATCTACAAAAATGTAGTCGCATATATTTGTATTGCAAATAATAATGAGAAAGTTATATCTGTCCAAACTATAATAAAATTTCATTAATCTTGTGAATCTCACGATAAGAGTTCGTTTCAAAGAATTATAAAGTATAAAACGATGCCGTACTTTAAAATTATCAAGATCAAAGTTCCAGTATAGAACTAGATTAGACTTTTTTAATATTATTATCAAACATTATTTCTTTAATATAAAATTACGTACAGATTCTAAATTTCTTGGTATTTATCGGTATTCAAAATGTTTAATTTCTGTTTTAGGGTTTATTAATGATTGTAAATAAAATTTCCTATTTTTTTTATTTATATAATATAACTAACTAGTCGACCGGATTAGCCAAGCGGGCTGGGCGGCTGGCTTCTCCTTCGCTTCAATGCGAGAGATGTCAGTTCAATCCCCGGCTCGGTGTACAGAAAACAAAAAGGCTAACGCAGCAGTTTAAAATTCTAAAATGAATCTGCGGCTTAGTCTAGAATCTGCTGGTATCTGATCGGCCTATGGTGGAGCAGTACTGCAAGAGATAAGGGCTTGCGGCTAGGTGATACTCCTCCATAGATCCCTACCGGAAGGGCGTCGAACGCCTAAATACCGGGTATATATATATATATATATATATATATATATATATATATTATAACTTTATTTCATTTTTAAATTGAAACTATCCTGTGAACCGGTTTTCCCTCTCTTTCTCTCCTTCTATTTCTATAGAGTTGTCGATTAAATTAGGATTTGCCGTCCCTATGTGCATTGGTGTTAAGTATTTTTTATTTTGCAGATTTTATCTATTATATAATTTCAATGTAATGTTCTCAATTAGTACGCAGATGTTTATTTTTAAACCAGAGAAATTAGCAAAAAAGGCCTTTTCGTGACATTCTTTGATACAGGTATCTAACTGCATTCGATAAATTAGGTGATAACTGTAGGTAATAACAAAATATGCAAAGAATAAACGTAATTACTTATAATAATACAAGCAATGTAAGATCGCTATTTAATTTTATTTTGTTATCACCAAAATATAAAATAAAATTGTTTACATTGTATACAGGGTGTTTCAAAAAAAGGTAACCCCGTCTCTAGGGTAGGTAAAAAACTGAAAAATAATTGGGGTTTGCTAAGTAAAAAATTTTTGTAACTCCATCCGTTTTCAAGATACAGGTCGTTGAAGAAAAAAAAATTTTACGCATTTTTTACGATTTTGCCGAAACTACTGGCAACATTGTAATGAAATTTTATACGAATATGTTTTGGAAGCTGATACATCCCATGAATTTGTTTTTATATCTGATTCTCATAGAGGGCGCTAGTTACACGGATCGTACTAAGTATTAGTCAATATAACTTTTTTAAGAGTATAATTATTAATCAAAATTTCAAGTAAACTTAAACATCATTTAATTTTACACGAAAAAGGTACTCTTGGTAAAACTCGATACTGTGTACCGTTTTCGGAATATTTTGATTTGAAAATTATGAAGTAATAATTGATGCTGGTAGTAATGATAACGTTCTAATAGGTATACCTCTATTTTCTCCAAGTGTGCCATGGAAATCTGACATTTATTGATTGTTATGACGATAAATCAACAATAATTAGAGTTTTGAAACCTTGTTATTTGTAAAATCAAATCAAAATGTACTCAAATGTTGAATACACTGACATGCTATTAACCTTAGGCGTTTAGAATGTTTAGGATGTTCTACTGCAGCTGTGACAAGTTATGTAGAAAAGTTTCCTAGAAGAAACTTACCAAGTAAAAAAAGATTTAGAGCCGTTGAACGACGTTGTCCAGAAACTGGGAATGTGAGACCAAATAAAATCAATTCTGGTAGACCAAGAACAACAAGAACAATTAATAAAGAAAATAATATTTTAAATTTACTTGATCAAGATCCAACAGTTAACGTAAGGAATATAGCAAGACAAACAAATACTTCTTCTTCGAGTACTTGGCGGATACTGAAAGAACAGCGATTACATTCTTATCATTACAGACAAGTCCAAGAGCTCTTGCCAGATGATCTACCGGTTAGAGTGGATTTTTGTGAAACATTGCAACAAAAGACAGCCCAAAATCCAAATTTTTTAAAACGCATTCTTTTTACGGACGAGGCCACCTTTACGCGACAAGGTATGTTTAACTCCCATAATGCACACTACTGATGTGATGAGAATCCACGAGTCAAAAGGGTATCACATTACCAACACTCATTTAAAGTTAATGTTTGGCCAGCAACTTCAGGTAACAAATTAATAGGTTATTATATTCTACCTGGAAATTTAAATGGTGGTATGTATCTTGATTTCTTAAACAATTCCTTATTCGAGATATTGGAAGATTTAACGCTAAACGAGCGAAGATCTTTATTTTTTATGCGCGATGGAGCTCCACCACACTTTGATAGAAGGTGTCGTAATTGGTTGAGTAATCATTTTCCGAATCGATGGATTGGTAGAGGTGCAGAAGCTCCGATTCATTGGCCTCCTCGGTCATGCGATTTTAACCCTTTGGACTACGCAGTTTGGTCGTATATTGGACCAAGAATTGGAAGAAAGAATTCAACGTCAATTTAATGACATCATAGCTGATCCCCTACCGTTTAGAAGGTTAATGGAATCTTTAGAAAAAAAAAATAGACTTGTGTTTTCGCGAAAACGGAGGGCATTTTGAACACTTACTGTAATTGAATTTTATTTTATGTTCTTAGTCATTAATTTAATTTTCTTAGCTGTAACTAGCGCCCTCTATTAGAATCAGATATAAAAACAAATTCAGGGGATGTATCAGCTTCCAAAACATATTCGTATAAAATTTCATTACAATGTTGCCAGTAGTTTCGGCAAAATCGTAAAAAAAACGTAAATAAATTTTTTTTCTTCAACGCCCTGTATCTTGAAAACGGATGGCGTTACAAAAATTTTTTACTGAGCAAACCCCAATTATTTTTCAGTTTTTTACCTACCCTAGAGACGGGATTACCTTTTTTTGAAACACCCTGTATATACATGAAATATGTGTTTCCCTAATATCGGATACCTTATCTAAATTTGGTAAATTATCTAATTTGGGTTTTTTATTACTAAAAACAAAATAAAATTTTTTTTATTATGTTTAACAGAATTATTTTTTTGTAAAAAATATCGGTTAAAAAAATGTATCGAATATTAAGCGATAATTTAAGCTCTCCTCTATATTTAATATTATCTTTTTAATCGTTAAATAATTTAATTTGGTAATATGCATAAGCCTTTCTCTTCAATTTGACAATAGTGACATCCCTCACCCTCAGTATAGATCGGAAATTCTCTTTCTGTATGCGGATGACACTGCTCTCCTCACGTCAGGGCCAATGTCTGTATTCGAAAGAGCGCAAAACTATCTAAATTAGGTGGTGCAATACATGGAGAATGACTATAAACGCCTCCAAAACACAACTTATATTATTCAAATCTTCCAATTGTCGTGATGTTCATGGCCAGATAACCTTGTTAGAAGAAGACTTTATTCTCTGAAACTCGGTTTCCTATCTGGGAGTTCATTTTAGCAGGACTCTCAACTGGAAAACTGACATGCAAAACACCTTAGACAGGGTAAGAAAGAGGTTTAAACACCGGTTAAATGAGCAGAACGTCAACTAAAATATTATTGCGCACCTACAAAACCTTTATAAGACCCCTAATCGAATACAAGGCATGCGTCTACGCATCACTTAACAGCAGCCAAAATAACACCATCATGGCCACTGGAAGGAAAATCCTTGGATTCTGCATGAGGAAGTGCAGATACATCAGGTAGCCAATCTAACAACGATTAAGGACAGAATCCTATACCTCAGCAGGAGGTATGTCCTTTGCACTATTGCACGCTCAAACAACCGAGCAAAACAAATACTAACGACTAAGACTATACTAAGACGCCATGCAATCGCTGAAGGCAAATACTCACCAGGGTTCCTGATGTAAAGAAAAGTTCCATTCACTCTAGCAAAACTTCTACACAACACTGGAAACGAACTTCCTGATGAGTATCTTGATATATTAGAATCAACTTCCATTAAATATTGCAGCTAAAAACTGCAAGCCAAAAACGCTGATTAAGAGCCGTTCCCAGTATGGCTGGTAACCCCTTTAAATACCTCCCTTTGAGCTGCTTAGTCTTCTTGCCAATAATTCCTCTTGTGCGCTCCATATCATATCGTCCATATCACATTTGCCACCTTCTGAACCCCAGCTTTTTAGTAATCCACCTCTACATCTCTACAAGCATTCGTCATCGCGGTTACCACACCCCCCTAGCTCCGAAAAAAGGAGTACCCCTTCCTTAAAGAGGTAATAGCCTAAACAAGGTTAAAATATTGGATCGATCGATCTTCAATTTGGTGCTTTCATAAGTCATGTATACCCAATAGTTTATAATTATAGTTTATAGTTATAGATAAAAGATATCTGGGATAAAAAATTTCAATTCTGCAATAACTTTTGAAATTTTTATAACTGAATATTCGTGATATTGTCCCCATTCTCACGTGAAATTAAAGTTTTTACTGGTTTTCACCTTTCGTGTTTAAAATCAAATAGCGATCTTACATTGTTTATAATATATTGTTTATTAGTAAAAAATGACGTTTAATATTTTGCATAATTTATTTATTACGAACAGTTGTTTCGCGTCTATCTTGTCTACTTAGCGTTTCTATATCCATTTTATTCCGAATTTCTTCATTTCTGACACAATCTTAAGATTTAACTTGATATCTTCTATAGAACCCTGTTTTAAACGTATTCTTTTTACTTTTATTCTCTTCTGGTAATAGCCACACTTCTGCTGTGAATGTTACAGTGCTTTGTACCAACAATCTGAACACCTTTTTCTTCGTTTGATTTTACAAACTTTAATTTCATAGTGAGGAATATAACTTTCTTGTTATATTATAAGTTTCGTTCTACATATTCTACCACGACAGGTAATGGAAAATACCATGTTGTAAAATTCGAAAATTCTCGCCTTCATTATCAAGAACACTTATATCCCAAATATAAAGCAACAAAAGAAAACGAATATCTTCATTTGCTTCAATTCATTATATCACAAAATTATGCACAAATTAGATAATTTATGATAAAAAATACATTTTCTGACATCATTAACCACTTCCATGACGATAAACTTTTTTTCTAGAACTACCTGATATCGAAAATTTGACTATCAACTGCTGTAATGAAAGGTTTGATAATGTTTCTATAATATACGTTTACGTCACTTTTTTATATATACTAAAAAAATATTTATACATAATTGTATGTTAAATACTCTTTTCTAATGTTTTCGTAAATCTAGACTTTTAAATACGAAGAGTAAATTAGTTACAACAGATTTAAAAAAAGAATTATTTATTTTTGAAGTACGATGAACTCTCTTTCGACAGACACCTCTATCAACGGGAATCTTCAAAAAAAGGTATATGGATATATTACGGATATATGAGCTTGTACTTTTAAAACGGCCTACACACGTCCCGACCGTGCCATCCGACACAGCTAAACTCCCAGATCATCCTTGTTGGAGTGAGCTCTACGCAACTCCCGACCATGTTATCCGAGACAAGACAACAAGACAACACTTCCCGACCATCCCTGTTGCTACGCATGTTCCGACCATTACTACAGTTACATTTCTCAGATTCTCCAGTTTCTTTTTCAAAATTGACCACGTTGCATCTGGGTAAATTCTTTTGATGATTTTCAGAAAAGAATTGTATGCTTCATTCGTCCGATCTTGGTTTGAATACGAATCACACTAAACATCCTACAAGCAGCGGGAAGTTTTGTAGCTTTCCAGTAATTACTTAATCATGGTTTTCTCATCCATCGGTATCTGAGGTATTTTTGTGGACTGAATACTCCGAGCGGCTACTAAGAGTTAACTGATTCGACCAAAACTTGTGGTCGAAGTTCGGGGTAGGCGGTTGGCCAACAACGCTGCTCACGTCCTGACTCGATAGGTGTTGGGTGGGGAAATTTTGCTGTCGGAATGTCGCGTTTGTACAACCAAATCGGTCGGTCTGACTGTCGGGTACAACTATTTTTGTCTGTCAACAAGCCTACACACACACCAACCCCACCAACCGTGGAACGTAACGGTGTAGGTCACGACAGTTGGGTTTGTGTAGGGGGTTTAAATCTCCCTTTAATCTGAACAACGGGCGAGGATAGTAAATTATTTTTAAATAAATAATTCCACTGGACAACACTTTATGCGGAACGACTGCTTTTTGTTCAAGAGAAGTGTTTCTATATAACCACATAATCATAATGCTTATGTTAAATTTCAAAACCTGTATATGCTTGAATCTTTCACGGTGCTTTCAAAATCAATCAGTGAGACTTTAAAGGATTTTGTGGGTAAACACAAAAAATTTTGTTAAGCAATAACTTTAGAGGTTTTTTTACTCATGCAATTAAAAAACAATTCTGTGCAAAATTTATATTGGCTTATCATCTCCAAAACTTCTGCCAAATTTTTATTATATGAATAATATTTCCCATCAGAAGCATTCTACTACTTTACTACTATTCCCCTTTTATGAAAATTGTTGACAGCACTTTTAACATGTTTAAAAGTAAAACAAAAATTTCGTGTAAGAAAACGTCTGGATACCTAAGAAGCCTCAACGTGCACTCAAGAAACAGAAGAAATAAATAATTTAAATTGTTCTATTACAATTTTATATTAGTTTACCGACTATCATTTTCTATTTCAGATAAAAAATGGAACACCAGCTTTATGAAAGAGACCGAGTGGGAGTACAAGATGCCGTTTTATTAGAAGACTTCACTAATCAAGATGTTTTTGTAGATAATTTACAAAAGAGATTTAAAGAAGATGTTATTTATGTAAGTTTTTATATTTTTTCCATAAAAAAGTAGTTTAAGTATGATTTACTATTATTCTTCTACTTGATGTGCCTATCCGTTACGCCTGTTGGCGATCATCATGGCAATCTTTATCATATCTGCAGCAGCGCAGTTTACTATTATAGCTTGTATTTATTAAATAAATATTATTAAAAGATGGAAGATGTCGAAACTATGCCGAGCTTTCGACTCTGTAGAGTCATCTGCAACGCTTAGGATTTTTCTTGATATATTTTAGCTATGTTAGTACGGAAAACGTGTGTGTTAGTTTTCTGTACACTTAAATTGAATACCCCATATCTTCCTTTATTGTGACAATATCTGGAAAGGATAGTGAGTTGTTATATTCTTTTTCCATGGTAAATTGTATCATTTCTTGATTTTTATCATGAATTTGCCCATATGAAGCTTTATAGAGAGTATATCATCTAAATACCTCCACCATAACGTGGATTTTAATTTTTTTTATGACTAATATCTATTTCAAATTCTTCCATGCTTGGTCCATGTAGACTTATTACTACAATTATCTATATTCTTATTTTCTACCATTTTAACACCATCCGATAGGGATCAACGAATCCCTATCAAACGTCTTTACATCTCAACATACTAGTCATCCACCGGTCGACTGGATAAACTCGTGACTACCAATTCAAAGTCTCTATTCTCTTAATGATTTTAACGACTACATTTAACACTAACTTTTAACACCCGTAAGTCCTTTTCCACCTCCTTAAATCGTGATCCTGCCCCTTCTCCTCACTTCATCTGCTCTTTTTGTGACGTGTGTCGGTCTTCCAACCCAGCTGTCAAGCCAAATTTCTAGAATAAAATTCGCACATGCATTACTCAACTAAAAAACATTATCCAGAAGGAACATAAAATTCCTCTAGTTGGCTGTATACCATCAATCACAAAAGCTAATCCTTTATAAAAACTATATAATTACTCACACTTACCTCACAGAACGTTTTCGGACTAAAAAGCCCATCATCGGTGTTTTGTTCCTAGGTGCACATGAGTTAAGCCACTAAATACCTGGGTAAAAACCTTTTAGATGATACAACATTTAATATGTCCTACATTTTATCTAAAAATATGTTGTGATATTTGAGTATTTCTCAGATAACCTACATGGCAACGTAAGACTACCATTAGAGGTTGCTGCTGACCCTCAGACGATGTCTGAATGGGTTCTAGATGGCAACAATCAGGTTCTAATGTAAAGTGGTGCTGTAAAATTAGTGCAGCACTCTTAAAGTCATCTTCATTTTGAAGCGAAGCTTATATACTGGCGTTGTATTAATTTTTCCCTATAGTAAAATGCTGAGGCGAGGGTAACGAAACTAGCGCCACGAGTAGGTGTCATGGATAGCTCACTAAATATCGTTTCTTTAAATTCGTTTCCAGTGCATGAAATTGCATGAAAAATATCAATTTGACAGGTCTGTCAGAAGTAAACAACGTATACTTTGTACATACGTTAGTAGGTGGCGTTAGGAGCAAACATAATAATTTATTGAATTATTTTAATTAAAACAATTTAATTTGTTTAAAATATAAATATTAAATAAATAATAAAATTACTCTATTCAATTTTAAAAATATTTGTAAATGTACTACATTATTCGCATAGTAAATAATTTTCGTTTATTCCCATTCGATATTTCTTTTTGATTTTATTTTTGTTTTTTTAAGATTTAAAAAACATTAATTATTTACTAAATATCGTCAAATATGCAGTAGTATAAGTTTATGAATATTTGTCAAAAAAATAAACAAAGTATGAGACATAATATAAGTAAATAATATAGAACATTTTTAATTTATTTACTAAAATAAATATTTATAATTTTTCAGACTTACATTGGTCCAGTATTGATATCAGTCAACCCGTATAGAGAACTAAATATTTATGACTCTAAAACTGTGCAGCAATACCGCAACAAACATTTTTTTGAAGTTCCACCTCATGTGTACGTATAACTTATTATATTTATCACATTATTATTTTCTTTAATACTTTATTTACATTTCTATGCAAAACTCTAATCAAATATATTTTGACAAAAAATCAAATATCGTCATATTTTACAGCTTTCGACTACAGTAGGGCCTCGTTAATCCGGAGTGGCAAAAATAAGACCTTTTGCGGATTATCGAGGCATCCGGATTATGCCATATTTAATAGTAATAAAACATAATGTTTAACCTTAGTTTCTTTAATTGATTTTTAAATTACAATATAAAGAAAGAAAAAATGCAAATATTTAAAATTACAACTATGTAAGAAAAACAGTGAGTTCAAATAAAACATTAGTTAATTATTCTTGAAAAAGTCGTAATGCTCTTTTGTTTATAATTTGTGCACTTTATCTCAAAAGCCCGATCTCTAAGCCGACGGAGAAACATAAATTCGTGGCTATCAAATTCGTTTTCTACGGTCCATTTTAAATCTGTGTTGAAAGCTCCTACTGCCTCTGAACTACCAACTTTTTCTGAGGCGAGAACTTCAACACTATTGTCTTCATCTTGCTCATCGTCCTCATAGATAGCCGCTCGCACAATCTCCTCATCAGTTAACACTTCATATCTTTGTATCTCACTTTCGGCACCACCAACAGCCCATTCTTGAGCTTCTGCCTTGCTTATTTGAGGATCATTGGGTCCCCTCGACTATCAAAAATCTATGCTAAGGGAACATGATCTTCTGGTTCATCATCAGTGAGAAATTCAGGGTAAAAATTCTTCCATGATTTGTTATAATTAGAGATGCCTTAATATTGGCCAAGTAAAAAGAAAAACAGTGTCCGTTAAATATATCGATTTTAATGTGTCGATGAGATTCTCAGAACATAATGCAAGACAGTTAAAAAAAACTGATTTGCGGTAATTTAACTTCACATTTTGCATAATGTTCTGATCTATTGGTTGTATACAGACATCGGTATCAGCTGGCAGGAACATTGCGAAAATGTTGCCGTCTTCAGAGATACGTTCATCTGCTGATGGATACCCAGGACAATTATCTAACAATAAAAGTGCCCGAGACAAATGATGTCGATGGACCGCGGGAACAATTTCCGTTTTAAACCACTCAAGAAACAAGTCTTTCGTAAACCAAGCATTTTTTTGTGCACGATAACAAACAGAAAGACGTGTTAATTTAAATACCCGTGGGTTTTTTGATTTTCTGACAACAAGCAATTGAAGTTTATGGGTTCCATCTGCATATGCAGAAGGCATGAATGTCACCCTCATCTTCATCATTCTCCTTCCGGAAGCCGACTTCTCATTCTTCTTCTTCAGATGCAAATCCACTAATGGATGTTAGCGATCACATTTTCCATTAATTTTCTATTTCTTGCAATATGTATCAGAGATTGTATGTCGTTAATCCCTGTCCATTGCCTTATGTTTCGGAGCCAGGACATTTTCTTGCGTCCCAATCCTCTCTTGCCTTCAATTTTACCCTCGATTATAAGTTAGAGGAACTGGTATTTTTCGTTTCGCATGATGTGACCTAGATACGCCGTTTTCCTTTTCTTGATGGTTTCGAAAAGTTGGCGTTCTTGGTTTATTCGACTTCTCATTGGTAGAGGCTAAAATATGATCGGGCAATAATCGCCAGTACAAATCAGATTCGTCAGCATTGTACACTTGTTCCGCTGTTAATTTTTTTCCCTAATAACTTTCTGTAACTCTAGTTGGAATGGTCCGATAGCGGATTCATCATTGGATAGTTTTTCACCGGCCATTTTTAATGTCTTATTCCGTGGCGTTTTTTAAATTTACCTAACCATCCCCGGCTTGCAATAAACTCGGTATTGGAGTTTGTAATCTGGCGATGAAAAACACGAGCTTTCTCACAAATCATATCTTCACTTACAGGAATATGTAATCGTCTTTGTTGCAAAAACCACGTAAACAAGACATCTTCTAAAACGGGATTTTCCGATTTCTTCATTATTTTTCGTACACCGGGACCACGTCTGTTAGGCTTACACACTTTAAGATTTTGTCTTTGTTTTTCTTTATGTCGCTCACGGTTGACCTGCTTATACCAAACCTCCTAGCAATGATAGGGTAGCTGTCACCTTTATTTAACATTTCTATAACCCACAATTTATCTTTTATTGTTAATGTTGAATGTTTACGTGGCGGCGCCATGATGTTAGCTACCGCGCTAAATTGACTGTCGCAACACGAAACGCGATAAACAAAAAAGACTGACGACAGGTTAGCTCACGGCAGCCCCCGCAGCTAAACCCGCGTGCAAACCCCATTGCCCGGTCAGATTACAGCGATCACCGAACAAAAAGAATTCCGGATTAGCGAGGCCCTACTGTATTTGTATTTTGTTGACTACTTTAAATGAAAATTTGGACTTACTTAAAAAAAATATGCAATAGTTCTAGGCTGTTAAAAGATTACACTGGCCATGTTAAGTAACGGGGAGTCAAGTCCCAAAAGTTAAGCCTACAACAGCCACTGCAGTTAGTACAAGTCAAGAAAGCAGTATCTCAAATTTCATTGTCAAATTTCAATACCGACTGAAATTTCAATGCCGACTGAATAACGCTTTTCATCACAATTTTGTTTGTGCGCATGCGTCAGTATCAGTTATTTTTTCATACTGTTTTTTGTAAACAAGCATGTTAAAGTACCTGCAAAGAATATAGACGCTGTTAAGCTAAAAATACTAAAACGAAAATAAAAAAGAAAGTGTCTCAATTAGCAAATAATTTTTTATCGATAATTATTATGATACCTATACAAAAAGGAACAACGAAGCGGTATCGTTATGAAGGATATATCAATGATACACGTTACAAATCATTTAAAAACAATACGTATTATTTTATAAATTTTCCAAAGTCAAAAATTCTTTTATAAACAATCTTGTGCTATACTTACAATATTTTATTTGTATTAAATAAAATTCAGTGCATGCATTTGCCATTTTTAACCTTTAAATATTAAATGTTCTATTTTATTGATTATATACTATAATCGTAATTTTTTAATTAATATATTTCAGCAAGTAATGAAAATCGATTGAATTCATTAATTAGAATAAAAAATTATAGATGTTAGTTGTATAGTAGCTACTCCAGTCATGAAGCCTAAGATATTAATCAGCTCACTCCTTTTTTCTAATGATTGATTCGATTGTGAAGGTAATATTGCATTCCCCGCCATTGTTGCATTCCTCTTTTAGTCTATTCAGTGAGTGACGAGAGTAACTTGAAATACATTAGAGACCAAGAAAAGGAACAATTACTATGTATATCTTTTTTTAGGAAACTCTATGCAGAGTTTCGCTCAAATAAAATTGTGATGAAACGCGCTATTCAGTCGGTATTGAAATTTGACAATGAAATTTGAGATACCGCTTTCTCGACTTGTACCAACTGCACTGCATTTTATAGGCTTAACTTGTGAGACGTGACTCTCCAGTACTTAACAAAGCCAGTGCAGTCTTTCAACAGCCTAGAACTATTATTTATAGTTTGTTATAGTTGAGTTCATTTTTATATCCTTTCTTTTTAGATTTGCCATTACCAACAACGCATATACATCCCTAAGAGAAGAAAACCGAGAACAATGTATCCTAATTTCAGGTAAAATTGTAAAATGTTATGTTATTATTAACTACCTACTACTAACCAAATTATTAGACGAAAACTATATCTAACCATAGACATACAGATTAACATGTTAATTTATGTTAATATTCGTTAATATAAGTTAATATTTGTTAATATATGTTAATTTTATGTTAATATATGTTAATATACAGTGTGTCCGTAAAGTATGGAATAAATTCGATATTTCCTAATTGAAAAGCCTTTTTAAAAAAATCTAAAACACGACGATTTTTACATTTAATGTTCTACATTTTACAATAAAATTTCATTATACAAGGTGATACACATTACAGTGATGACGTCATCGGCACTTTTTTTTAAATGTTACACCCTGTATTTTAGGACATTTTTAGATCGATAAAAATGAGCTGGTTTCAAAAAAGTATAATACTCGGGTCTAATGGATATAATTTGAGAGATATCCGCTTAGAAAATAAATTATTTATTATCAATTGCAAAAAAGTTGCCTACTTCTAGTTTTTGATAAACTGTAATTATTTTTAGTAACGTTCAATAACAATTAAGTAGTACAATAATTGTATTAATTCGTAAATGTTCTGTATTATTGCTTAGAATTAATTTTAAGTAGAAATGAATTTGAGTGTAAAGCAAAGAATTGAAATACTCACGATGATTGGGTCTGGAGACAAATCGCGAACTCAGGTGGAAATGTGTAATTTATTTAATGATAAATATCCAGAAATACCCATCACGCAGTCAACAGTACGTAAGATTGAAAAGAAATTTCGAGAAATTGGTACGGTTGAAAATGCACGCATATCAGGTTGTCCCTCTGTAAATTATGTTACCACATTAGATGTTCTACTTGCTTTTGAAGAAGATGCGCACACTTCTGTTCGTAAGGTTAGTAGTGATCTCGATGTTTGCAAAACAACGGTACACAAAGTACGTAAAAGTAAGTAAAGTAAGTAAAATGCACAGTTGTACAGGAATTAAACGAGGATGATCCAGATAAAAGAATACAATTTTCGAAATAATGATGGATAATAGCCACCGAAACCCTCTCTTGGTTCAAAATATTATTTTTTCTGATGAGGCTACATTTATATTAAATGGCGAGGTCAACCGTCAGAATTGTAGATACTGTGCAAAACAAAACTCCAACTGGATGTAGGAACATCATACACAATACCCGCAAAAGGTAAACGTATGGGCTGGCATTGTAAGAAATAAAATCATTAGACCCTATTATTTCGAAGGTAATACAATATTAATCTTGGAGGTTTTGATAAAAGGTTATGGTTTTAACAGGATGGTGCGCCTCCGCATTATGCTTTAGATGTTCGAAGGTACCTAAACGAAATTTATCCGAACAGGTGGATTGGAAGACGTGGACGTATTGAATAGCCAGCGAGGTCGCCAGACCTCAATCCTTTTGATTATTTTATGTGGAGTCATTTAAAGAATGTTGTTTATAAAACGAAACCTGCAAATATTGGAGACTTAAAAACAAGAATTCGTAAAGAAATAAACAATATTTCTCAAGAAAGCATTTGTACAACGTTTGGGTTACTGTCAAATACAACAAGGGCTACAATTCGAACATTTAAGATTAGGTCATGTATTAATTACTGGATTACTTTCAAGTTATTTATTATAATTTATTAATATTATAAATCAATAAAAATTAATTTTCTAAGCGCGTATCTTTCAAATTATATCCGTTAGACCCCCAGTATTAACTTTTTTAGAATCAGCTCATTTTTATCTATCTAAAAATGTCCTAAAATACAGGGTGTTATATTTAAAAAAAGAGTCGATGACGTCATCACTGTAATGTGTATCATCTTGTATAATGAAATTTTATTGTAAAATGTAGAACATTAAATTTAAAAATCGACGTGTTTTAGATTTTTTTAAAAAGGCTTTTCATTTAGGAAATATCGAATTTATTCCATACTTTACGGACATACTGCATATTAATATATGTATGTTAATATATGTTAATATATGTTAATATATGTTAATATATGTTAATATATGTTAATATATGTTAATATATGTTAATATAATATGTTAATATATGTTAATATATATTAATATATGTTAATATATGTTAATATATCTTCTTCTTCTCCCTTCTTGTATGTAGGTTTTAAAGCCTGTTTCTTCTTCAATATTAGCCTCCTAAATTGTTTAAATTATCGCACCTGCTATCGCCTGTTGATATATAGTAATATATATTATAATATATTGAAACAATATTCCTAGCCTTTGACCAGAAAATTATGTGCACATTTAGAAAACATTAATATAATACCTTCATCTTACACTTTATCAAAAAATGAATTTATTTTTAGGCGAATCGGGGTCGGGTAAAACTGAAGCCTCCAAAAAAGTCCTGAACTATATAGCCGCAGTTACAGACCAGAAAGGAGAAGTAGAAAAAGTAAAAGATAAACTTTTGTTTTCAAATCCCATTTTAGAAGCATTTGGTAATGCTAAAACTAATAGAAATGACAATTCAAGTAGGTTTGGAAAATACATGGACATCCAGTTCAACTTCGAAGGAAATCCAGTGGGAGGAAATATCTTAAACTACCTTTTAGAAAAATCACGAGTAATAAACCAAGGGCCGGGAGAAAGGAATTTTCACATCTTTTATCAATTGCTTGCAGGTGCATCTGAAGAAGACTTGGACAAATTGCATTTGAAGAGGAATCTATCTTCTTATTACTATTTATCTAATGGGGTAAGTTAACTATTTTTGGTAAAAGGCTGAATAGATTTCATAGTCGACTCTTGGTTTTTTGTATTTGTTAATTATTGCTCGTACTGACAATGATGTTTAGTTTTAGATGACGGTTTGCTGTTCAGAATTATTTTTATGTTGTATTATACATATTGTAATCCTTGCAACTTTTATCATTTGATCCCTCTCATTTTCTAAATCTAAATAAACAAAATTTCTTGTATTTTTTGTTCATGTTTAACTGCTTTGGATCATATGTGACTATTTTAACAAAGTACTATTATGTGATTGTCATTTTTATTTTAGCAAAACGGCACCACGGCTATAAACGATCAGAAGGATTTTACTGAAGTTAAAAAAGCCTTGACTACTTTAGAGTTTACGGAAAAAGAACAGTCAGACATGTTTTCCGTTATCTCGGCCATACTGCAATTAGGAAACATTGGATTTTCTGAGGAGGAAGGACGCACTCTCATATTAAAACCGGAGCAAGTAGATATTGTTAGTAAGGTAAGTCTAAAGAAGTTTTTATTTTACTAGTTTTTTTCAGAATATTTGCTAGTAATAAAAAATTATATATCAAAATATATTGTGTCATCTTCTTCTTCTTGTAGTGACAATCCGTTTCTGATATTTTTTGAAAACTGCTGCTCTGAAAAGACTTGTGGTCGTTGTGTTGAACCACGTACGTATATTTTTCAGCCAGGAAAAATCCTTTCCTTTGCTCGTGGTCCTCGTTCTCGTTCTACTTTTCCTTGTAGAATTAATTGCAGCAACCCATATCTTTCGCTGTGTGGTCGAGGTATTCGATTTTGGCTGTTTTTATTGTGGTTAACAGCTCTTTTCCTTTTAGCATTCTTAATAAAAGGTTCTGGTTAAACATGGTCGGTATAAGATATCTTCAGAATTCGACGATAAAGCTACATTTCGAAAGCCTCAATTTTCTTGCAGGTATCGTCTGTGAGAGTCCACGACTCAACTCCGTACAACAGTATAGGAAAGGTTTAACATCTTAGTAACCTGATTTTTATGGATACTGATAAATCATGGCATTTGAATAGCTAATAGTCATTTTTTAAAATGCAGATCTTGCTTTCTCTATCCTACATTTGATTTCTAGGGAATGGTCCCAATTTCATTGACGTTTGTATTAAGATAGCCCCTTGGATAGGCATCCATTATGGAATCTCTTGTTTACCATTATGTAATCAATTTGAATACTTATTATGTTTCGTGGTTGATCTTGCGGAGAGACCCAAGTATACAAACGTCTTGGTGGTGGTTTAAAAAACGCAAATTCTTCTTCCTCTACAAATAGTTTTAATCTTTCTCTCCTTTTATTTCTCTTCCCTAGACCAAAATCGCCCATTAATTCAGCTCTTTTCCCTTTACCAATTTTCGCATCCAAGTCATCCATAATAATAGTTCCTTTTTAATTTGTTTAAGTAAATTTATCAACAACTCATAGAATTGCTCTACCTCTTCTTTTGTTTCATCGTTGGTTTTTGCATACGCTTGTAAAACATTTAATTTGGCCGGAGTAGTATTCAGTTTTATTATTAATAATCTTTCAGAAACAGGTATAACTTTTGTAACATATTGACGTAATTGAGGAGATACGATTACTCCAACCCCACACATATGTTGACCGTCATCATTTCCCGAGTGGTATACCATATGGTTGTAATCAATACAAGCACTACTATGTCACCACCTCATTTCACTTATATGCCCATTATATCTACTCCAAGTTTGGTCTTTCTTGGTCATAGTATTATGAAGTTTTGCAGCCTAATACATTGCCTTCACATTCCAGGTACATATTTTGATAATCAACTCTGAAGTTTGTAGAGACAATTTTTCAGTCATATTCGAATAAAATATTTATGAACTTACATCAAAGTGCATGAATCCAGCAAGCTAAGCAAATGTCTTATCGCGCAGAACGGCCGCCGTGCCACTAAAAAAGATGGCTGAAAAAAATTAACTTTCATGTTACCTGAAGTATCCTATTACCTTTTATTTTTGTAAAAATAATCGTTCTTAGTGGAAAGGGTGTGCTCTTTTTTTTGTTGGCAGTCTTAGTAAGCTAGTGAAATGTAATACAAAGAATGTGGTTTGGTTAGAACAATATTCCGAACAAAATGAAGTTTTTATTCCATCTCTTAGAATCATCAGTGATTGACCGAAATAGTGTGTCTATGCGAAGGCGGTAGAAAGGCCAAACATTTGCTTGCGTAGTATATTTTTACTTCCCCAAAGAGTGAGAACAGGATAGGCTCTTAGACTCGTAGGAGATTAAAGTAGAGCTAGAGAAGGACTGACTTGCTTGACTTGAAATTCACTCGTTTTTATACACGATAACATCTCCTTCTCTTTGGGAACTCTGTAGTAAGCCCATTGCCGCAACGTAAGAAGTGGAATGAGAAGTACATGAAAAAAGCTGTGACAGCAGTTAGAAGCAAAATAATGGGTTATTTGAATGCATGCAAAACATTCAACGTACCTCGTGCCACTCTTTTTATGCTTCGTAAGAAAGATGTTACTGCTGGTGAGGTATGCCAAACAAAACTAGGGAGAAAACCTACTTTGCAAGGTCCATAAAAGTGGATTCAAACCGACATTTTACGCAATGGTTCAATCTCTTCATCGACTATATAAAACCAAATGCCGAAAACCCTATGCTTTTGATTTTGGACGGGCATCACTCGTACATAAGAAACCTAGAAAACCACTTTACTTGTGAAAAAAACTTTATTGTGCTTACCACCTCACACTACACACAAGATGCAACCGCTCGACAAATCCGTAATGTGGGCTTTCTACAGTGAAGAAATTAGTAACGACATTAGAAGAAAATGTAACGTACAGTGTATAAATGAATGGACACAAAATAGAAAAAAAAATGGAATAACCTCATAAGCAGAATCGAGGAGATCCAGCAAGAGATAAGTCACCAATCGGCAGAAGAAGTATCGGACAACCGCGCAAAAGATGGAGTGACAACCTTCGATAGAGGTATTAATCCGCCAATGAACAAGCAGAATTGCTTATAAAGAGGAAGAAGAAGAAGAAAAAAAAATTCGCCAATTTTTAAGGCAAAATAATTGCCATTATCTAGTAAGGAAGGAGACATAGTTTTTCCGAAGACAATTTTCTGATGGAGGCACACAAGAATGAAGAAGCACTCGTTGCACCAAATAGATAACCAGTTTTACAACAGATACTTCCCATTCCTGTTCTTAGAAAAACGACAAGGCGCAAGAGGTCGAAAATCGGGAACAGCCAAAATTTTGACTATAACCCCAAACAAAAATGAACTGGAAGAGTCAATCGTATCGAAAATTGAATAAAATAAAATTAAACTAAAAGTTGGTTAGACGGAAAGAAAAAGCCAACTGATGATGCAAAACCTGGTAGCAGCAAAATGAATGTAGTGGTAATAAATCCAAGTTCTGTTAGGAAAAAAACGATGAAGGAACTGGTAGAAAACGACACATCTTTAGAAAATTTGAATGAAAATATACCACCCCTAGATGACTCGACTGATGGGGACGAATTCCCGAATATGGACAGTGACACAAAAAATGATGTCTTTTCTGTTCAGGACGTTTTACCTCTGATTTAAGGGGATAAATGTGGGTACAGTGCTTAAGATGCGAGCTCTGGTCACACGAGTTATGCGCTTATGCCAAACGCGATTGCCATATTTGCGATTTTTGTAGTTAGAAGAATATTTCATAGTATTCCATATTACTTCATATTACACGACCATTTTTTCGGTAAACTAAAATGTATTTTTTTCAATAAAACAAAATATATTTTTATGTATGTATTTGTTTAAGTTTGTTACAATAATTAGTATAATAATCCTTTTTTGCCTAGCCTTTACCATTTTTCTTATTTATATTTATTTCAATACTTTTCGAAATAATTCGATAAATAAAAATGGTATTCCATAATCCCCGCTTTACTGTACTTATTCACTAATGAGACTTCAATCCGTTGTGTGTGGCTGTTAACAAGTAATCGTTGTTTTTTTATATACTTTTCGTCGAATTTCTTCGATTCATATAGTTTAAATATTATGTGCGTTATATCGTTATGCCAACCTTGCTACGTCGCTGATCGAACCTTCACAAATCTCGTCTAAAAACAGAAATTTCGACGGGATTTCGGAACGACTGAAGCGACTATATACATATATAAATTAAATTGTAAATTGCAGCCGAAAATATAAATTTGTACTGTTAAGTAAATAAATGTTATTAATTATTGTGTTTTTAGTGTTAGTCTTAAAAGACTTTAAATAAAATAAAGTTTACAATATCCATGCCTTGTTTAAATTTATATCTCTTGTAGTTATCAATCAATTATTCGCATAATTATTGAATGTAAAAAGTAAAATGAAGAGATCGCTAACCTATTCTTATTTGTAGCTTCTTGACTGTGATAAAGAAAAAATGAGACTAGCACTGCAACAACGAACTATTGAAACCATTAGAGATGTAGTCACTAGTCCCCTAAATAGAGAATTGTCGATATACGCCAGAGATGCTTTAGCTAAGGCCATATACGATAGAATGTTTACTTGGCTTGTAAATAGAATTAACGATTCTTTACAACCCAGCGACAAAAGAAGAAATGTTGTGATGGGTATCTTGGACATTTATGGGTTTGAAATTTTTGAAAGAAACGGGTAAGTCAAAGAAGTAACTATCAGTTCCACTTAAATTAAGTCGAGACAATGCCTAAGTGACTTAACAAATTGGCAATCATTTTATTTGTTAGTAGTTTTAGCTTACTGTTAAGTAACTTTATGCCTCTGTAATTCTTCGGGTCCGATTTTGAGCCTTTTTTTTTGTAAACTGGTATAGTTATGCTAGTTTTTCATTCGTCGGGTAATATTCCAGTTCTTTCTATTTTTTCGTATAGGTAGTTTTATTAGTTTTTTTTAGATTTCTGGGCCTCCTCACTTAGCAGTTTATTTGGACTATTATCTAGGCCTGGCGAGATGAAAGGTGTTTGATTTCTATCTCATTATTGCTTTCTTTGGTAGATAAATATTGAAAATATGTATTATCATACATATTTTCAAAGTATTTTGCCCAAATTTCCATATCTATAGCGGTATTTCTAGTTATATTTATCAAAACTTAGTCCCTAATTATTGTTTGTGATATTTGTATTTAATTTACGTACATGCTTCATATAACCTTACAACCAAATTCATTGGACAAAAAACTCCACTGTTTTCTTTTTATAGAATAGGTACCAGTGAATGTCAGTTAGAGTAGGTCACTTTTTTATAATTTACTAATTATTTTGCATCCCCTTTTCGACGAAATATATTTAATGTTCTAGTTTTAACTTTGACATTTTTCTAGATTTGAACAACTTTGCATTAACTTTTGTAACGAAAAACTTCAACAGTTGTTTATCGACCTTACATTGAAATCAGAACAGGATGAATACGAAAAAGAGGGAATTGTATGGCAACATATAGAATACTTCGACAATAAAATCATTTGTGACTTAATTGAAGAAAAACATAGAGGTAAGTTTCTGTACTTATTATAAACAGTTCCATGGGAGTGAATGGTTTATGTCTCAAATTCAACTTTTTAGGACTTATTGCGTACATGGACGAAGAATGTTTACGACCAGGAGATCCTACTGACAAAACTTTACTTGCTAAATTGGATGAACGTCTGAGCTACCATGCGCATTACATAAGTCACAAGAAGGCTGATATTAAATTACAAAAAATTATGGGTAGAGATGTGAGTATAAGTTATTTTTAACTAAAATATTTTCTTACTTAAATCCTTAGGGCGTACTCATTTGTAATTCATGTTGTACTGTATTCGAAGTTTGTTGAAGTGGTCATATTATTTTTAAAAATTCTTGTACACAACTCAGACAAGAAAGTATTGGTTTATTCTATGTTTTCAACGTTCAACAGTCCTCTGTAAAAACTTCTGTAGGCTTATATAGAATTATTTTCTGCAAAATATAGTTATGGAAGTGAATTTGCACAAAAAGATAGTTTCAAAATATTCTTATTTTACAACTATACATTTTTTTTTCTTCGATATATTTACTAGTACTTTTTTAATTAAATATAACTATCGTCAGTAAGGTCTCATTTTATGCGGTGGATACGCTCCACAAGAAAGCGCATAAAAAATCCCAATAAAACGACATTACTTGCCTTGAAAAAATAGGGATACGTTCCGTAGCTTTCTAAAATTACATAGAACCAATACAAAAACAAAAAGTTTGCAGAAATTTAAAAAAATTGGCTGCATGATAAATTACTTCGAATATGTAAAAGAAATTCATACAAAATTAAAAAATAACTTGTATTCAAAACTTTATAGGAAAGTAATAGGTACATACAGTTTTACATTTTTAATCATTATCTTCTTCTTCTCGTAGCACTCAACCCGGGGTGGATGTTTTGGCTGACTGCACAACTTGCTTCCATCTTGAACGGTCGTCCATAATAGTTGGGTCAGTTCTTAGCTCTGACACATTGTTCTTAGATCTGACCATATATTGTCTCTCCATCGCATTCGTGGACGTCCTAAGGGCCTTCTTCCTGTGCGGGGTTCCTCCCATATTAACTTGGTAAGGCGGTTATTAGGGAGTCTATGTACATAGCCAGCCCATCTTACACATTGGGATTTAATCTCTTTGACTATATCGGTCGCTTTATACATCTGCTTGACCTCAGCATTTGTTCTCATTCGGTACTGGTTGCTATTAATGTCGTGATAAGGCCAAAGATTCTTCTGAGGATTTTTCTCTCAAAACATCTAAGTTTTCTTTCAGTTTCTTTGGTCAGGGTCCACGTCTCACACCCATACATGAGCACCGGTCTAATCAACATTTTATATATTCTAATCTTTGATGTTCGTGTTAGGCTTTTAGATTTAATAGTATTGTGGAGGCTGTACATACATCTGTTTGCTGCTTATATTCTTCCTTTAATCTCTTCCGCGATGTGCAGTTTCGTTATGTGCAGTGATTGTTGGTCCGAGATATTTAAAACTCTCCACTCTTTCAAAGTTATATGGGTCTATTGTAACATTTTGCCCTATTCTATCTCTCATCCTATTCTATTCTCTGCAATAGATAGTTGCGGTAAAGGCAATGGATTTTCACAAACTTCATTCTTGTTCTGTGTAGCTCTTCCTTTTCTGACAATGTAATTAGTAATTAAACTTTGCGATGATGATGCTAGTAATTTTTTATTTAGTTTACGATATCCTGACATGCAGTTCTCCAGCTCAAGTTGTAATTTGAAGTCTCGTTCAGAATTGGGGTCATTAATAAGAAAATAATTTTCTAATTTACTGCAAAGTTGAAGACCTTCTCGAATTAATTTGGCAGTGAGGGGGGTTGGTCTTTCATGCTCATCATTATCATTTTCTAGACTCACGGCGCCATCTAAAGTTAGATCTTAAGTTTGATCAATTATATCATGGTCACTTAATGCATCATCCACAAGTAATTCAACTATATCATCCAGGCTGAAGGTATTAAAACCATCTTCATCAATTTTATGTGCTAAATTAGTTATTTTATCTGATAGTGTCGATGTTTGAATGGTTGCGTTGCTTATTACACATGCTGATCAAACCTTTCTCAAACAGACATCTGGATGTAAATAATTAATATTTAATTATAATAGTTAATAATAGAAATTTTTTGATGAAATAGAAACCGCGCAACTTTAAAATCGCATAAAAATAATCCGCATAAAAAGAGACCTTACTGTATTGTAAATAAATATTAAAATCAATTTTCAGGAATTCCGCTTAATCCATTACGCTGGAGCTGTAACTTACAACGTCAAATCTTTCATCGATAAAAACAACGATTTATTATTCAGAGATTTAAGAGAAGCTATGTTGAGTTCTAAGAATCGTATTATAGAGTCAGTGTTCTTCGAACATGAGCAAAAAAGCAAAAAGAGACCAGAGACTGCCATTACCCAGTTTAAGACTTCCGTAAACAACCTCATGAATATTTTGAAAGATAAAGAACCGTCTTATATTAGATGCATAAAACCCAATGATTCTAAACATTCGGGTAAGTTAGTCATAAAATTTTTCGTTATTATTTTGTTATTTTTAAACCGCAACGAGTACTGGGAGTTATTAGCAGGAGGATATATGTGTATACAATAAGTTCATTGCAAAATAAGTATTACAGTGAAGTAAATTTCATAAGGTACGTGTACCAAATACGGAGGTCGGGAAAAAGTGTGTAACATGCTTCAGTTCTAGTAATATAAAAATAAAATACAAAAAAAATTATTTCGTAATTAGTATTATTATAATCAGATAAATTATAACTTTTGTAGTAGGGCCTTCTTAGGAACACATCTTCCAAATAAGGCCCATACCTGGTCCCTAATATGGGCCACCCCAATGTTTAACGAACATTAATATAATTAATAAATGATAGACTATCACTTCTCAAACCATTCACATACGAAATTTGGTACTTTGTCTTTGGATGTCAACCCTTCACATTCTTCATTAATATACTTTTTGCATTTTTTGCAAAGTTTCATATCAGCTGTTCTGTCTTCACAGCATAAATGACAAAACTAGTTAACAGCTTTTGATGTTGTCGCTGTCATCATCGCCATTAAGACTGATGTCACATGAACTATCCCTCACAGAAAATGACTCACTTTCCGAAGAACTAAAACTGCTGGATTGGCGTCTCCTTTTTCGGGAACTCCTTTGTTCGGAAACTGTTGGAATATCTGATGCTTCAGCAGGTTCGGGACCCATTCGGGATCAGAACGTTGTGAAGGATGGGAAGGAGCTAATGCACAGTCAGGAATAGATTCTGGATCAAAACGATAAATTTCAGTAGCTCGGAATCCAAACATGACATTAACTGGAGACGCAGCTTTTGGCCATATCTTGCTGAAGATTTTTCCAAATACCCGTCTATTACATGCTCTGTTTTCTTCCTCTTTATTTGTTGACCAACGTAATTAGATTTCGTCATCCCAATACGACTCGAATGGTTTAAATACTGACTTATCCATAGGCTGAAGTTCATGAGTCGTATTGCTAGGTAAGCAATACAGTCTAATACTGTGACCTTCAGCAACGTCACAAATATCTGGATCGAAACGTGACGATGCTTCATAAAAAATCAGAAAAACGTCTCCTGCAGGTTTGTATTTGGCAAAATGATGCAGCCACTTGATAAAGGTCGATGTAGTCATTGAGCCCTTGTCTGTCATTTCTACCGCTCATTACCATTATACCGTTCATTCTTCTTTGAAAATGGTCATTGGAGGAATGACCTGTCCAACAATGTTCAGGAGCAACGAAGTGTAGCCGTTTTTCACCTTTCTTTGAAGTGACTTAAAGAGGGACAGGCGACAACCCTATTTATCCATATTATAGATGTGCTGTGGTTTGTCAAATGCCTCTAATTCGGTCATGATATTTTTAATTTCTGGAAATGATCATCGACAATACACTTATTCAGTTTTGCAGCTCTTCCTGGTTTCATATGTTGCGCCTTTTTTCTAGCAACCCCTGGGTTCCTCAGTAGGAATAACTAGAGCCATTTTCGCCCAGCGAAACCTTCTCCTTCATTAACCGAATTCTGCAAATTATTTTTTTCGCTGAACTCAAATACACTGCGTCGGAGAACTTTAGCTGTAAGTGGATACCCAACTTCAGCAAGCAAATCTTTGAGTAAGTTTTTTTTTCTTAAGCTTCCTCCAAGGAAGGTTTCAGTCCTAACTTCTTGGTTGCTACACCGCTACTTACATGTTTGCGTAACGTACGCCTGGGGATACCGTAGGTATTGTATGTAGTTTTGACTGACATCCCTTCATTAACAGCTCCCATCGCTTTTTTTAATCATCCTGACTCCAGGTAGCACGTTTTTTCTTTAAATCCATCTAAAAATAAAAAATTCAATAAAAAATACACTCACGCTCCTGAATTGTATGCTTATATGTTTATAGTTCTTAAAAAAATATTTAGACGTACAAGTAATTTGCCGGATAAACAGAATAAAATAATTTAACTTCCATCATAGATTGTAAAAGAATGTGTTTTAAAATATTGCTTATTCAATTTTTTTTATTATATTCGGCCTCATCCTACAGTCAGGTGTTGACACCTGACCGAAATATTCACAATTAATATTTGTCTGTGATGACGAATATTAACAATATTGGAATATTTAATAAATTTTTCCATTTTTCTTCTTTCGCTTAGGAAATTATTAAAAGTCTTCCATTTCGACCTCTTGGAATTTACATCTATCCTCTGTCAGAAGACCTCATAATGGTGTTTCCACTGTTTTAGATCTATTAACTGTAAGTTAGATTTTTCCTTCCCTTCCCTCCGCAGAGACTTTATCACCTTCCAAGCTTGCCCAACTCTTGTTCCACCCATATACCTATCCACCTCTGCACATCTTCGATCCCACATCTTTTTACTTTTCACTGCTTCTCTTTTTACATCTCGATTTAATTTTTATATATTTTGTGATCTACTTCCTTTCTCAGTATTGTTCTAAAGCTATTTTCTTGTGGCATGTTAAAGTAATTACTATTTAAATGGGAATAAGCCACAATTAAAGGTTAAAGTACGTTTAAAATAAACGTACTTTAACCTTTAATTGTAGCTTATTCCCATTTAAATAAAAATTTCCTCCTTTCTCGTTGACATCCATTTCTGATAAGCAGTTTTCTTCTTTTTTACTAACGTTTGCATATTCTCCGACCACCTTCTTGATTTTTTGTTTCATGTTTGTCTTTATACCCCAAAGCTTCACTTGCAGCCTAATGAATGCATTTTTTAAGCTGCTGATATAATTCTTCCGCTGATATATTTTCTTGATACACATTTTGTAATTTTGTGGCCAGTCGTAATTTGTAAAGAAATTTCGTTGAATCTTCTTTTAAGCTTTCTAGGTTATATTTAGGAGATGTTACTTCTTGTCCCTTTTCTATATTCTGTACCTGAGTGTTATTGTTTTTGCGATAATTAACTATCACATTGGCCATAAGTAAACGATGGTCGGATCAACCTTCTGATCCACGGTATACCGTTACGTCAGTTGTTTTCAGCTGGGAAGTTTGACGTTGGATTACATAGTCGATTATCGAGCGCAGATTCTTAGTAGTAATAATTCCTTAAATATAATAATATGTAATTAATATTATACTAATTAAAGATCTCGATCTGAAAGAGAAAGCGATTTATAGTCCATTATAGTCTTCTACTTTCATATAAATTTTAATTTTCGGCACAAAACATAATGTATACAAATTATTTTTGACGAATCTTTAATCATGAATTCAGTTTTTTAACTCCACTGTTTGTTACCTTATGTAAATATACGAACATATTTCAGAAACTCTACATATATAGAAACCTTTTCATATATATACATTTTTAATAGCTATCTAGATATTTTAAAACCTTTTTACAATTAAACTATAGTAAAATATTTTTCAGGTATCTTTGACTTCGAACTAGTAGGACATCAAGTAACATACTTGGGTTTGATGGAAAATTTAAGAGTTCGTAGAGCCGGTTTTGCGTATCGCAGAGACTATGAAAGATTCCTAAAGAGGTATAAGTGTCTTTCCAAAGAAACCTGGCCAAATTACAGAGGAAATGCTAAAAACGGTGTCCAGGCTTTGGTTAATAGCCTTGGCTACGATAAAGAAGAATATCAAATGGGAAAGTAAGTTATTTTTTTAACGATATACTGTACAGCAGAGTTTTTAATTGTTTTCAATTTATTAATGCTTGGTTTATTTCCGAAATAGATAAATTTAGCACTACTGTTACATTTTCATTTCTAATCATGTATCTTTTATTAAATTGTAATTTAGAAATTAATATTTTGATATAAAGCATAATATATATTTGTTTAATATATTTCAGGACTAAAATTTTCATCAGGCATCCAAAAACGCTGTTCCAAACTGAAGATGCATTCCAAGTTAAAAAGCATGAAATCGCTTCCATAATTGAAGCACACTGGAAGGGTTACCTACAAAGAACAAGATACCGAAAGATGAGGGAATCTGCTATTATTATTCAAAAGTACATTAGAAGAGTACTAGCTAAACGTTTGGCCGAGAAACGCAAGAAGGCAGCATTTGCAATCAGAAGGTATGTGTAGTGTAGTAAATGAGATTTAATAAAATATATTTATCGTCTCTAATTGAAATTAAAATACATACGGATTCAGCACTATATTTTAGGATACATTAAGATTAGGTAATAATTTTAAATTAAAATTGAAAAAAAATTATTGGACATATCATCGAAAATCGAGATCAAGTTATGAACTCTGAAGAGAGTTGTTATAGCCAACTATACAAAGAAGAGCAATATATCCAGAGTCAATCATTACTAAAGATAATTAATCAGAGACCTCAAATTTTGCCGGATATAACACCAAATGAATTTTGAAGGTCAGTACAAGAAACGAAAAACAATAAGTCTCCCGGAGGCACTGAAATGATGGCGGATGCCTTGAAAGTGGCTGGAAAAACATTATGGCATGCTCTTGCCAAAATATTCAATAGATGTCTACAGGAAGCAATAACACCAACTCGCATAACGCAGAAAAGGCGGTACTACCGACTTCATAACCTACAGGCCCATGCTACATTTTAATATTTATAACCTTTTTAGAAAAACAATGACGGTTAGAAATGATTATAAATAGAAATAAAAAAATTTACACAATTATGTAGTTAAAGTGTGTCTTCAGGTACCAGAAAACAGATATTGAGTATTTAACAAAAAATAGATACGTAAGGACAGAAATAGACAATTTTGAAAATGTGCAAATACCTCGTTTTTCAAGAAAGGGTAGGTAAAATGGGGTACATGGAAATATTAGGTTATTTTTTAATTAAACATGTAATGAAGTATTGAACAATGTTATACATTTATCATATCTAGGCATCACATTATCTAGGTACGGAAAGCTCGAAACTGAAGTGGAAGATCAAGTGAACAGAGCAAACAGAGCCGCAGGCTGCCTGAATGAAATAATATGGAGAAATAGGGAAAGAAATAAAAGGCAGAATTTACAAAACAGTCATCATACCAATAATGATGTACGCGGCAGAAACACGACCTGACACAGAGAGGACAAAAAGGATGTTAGAAACAGCAGACATGAAAACACTTAGAAAAATTGATGGTAAGACACTATGGGACAGAGCTAGAAGTACAGATATACGACGTATATGCAAGGTGTAGAACATCAAGGACTGGGTAAGAAATAGAAGAGTAGAATGGAATGATCATATAAGCCGAATGACAACAAATGGAGTAGAACAGACGGTTCCCCAATAGGAAGACGACAGTAGGAAGACCACGAAAACGATGAAACGACAACTTACAGGAGGCACATTGAAAAACAGACAGAGTCATGTATTCATAAAAAAAAGATGACGAAGAAGAAAAATTATGTTGTGATACTCTTTGAAGATCGTAGACAAAAGTTTCCTTGAATTGCTTATTGATAAATTCTTCTGTCTTAGGTGCCGTCTCCATATTCAGACGTTGGCAATCAACATGTTTACAATTTCCTGAAACCTTTTCCCCTGAACCACACCATTGCATAATATTACGCAACCATGAATGTGTCTTTCGAGCAATCCATATCTTTCACTCCACTTTTCCACTAAGGCGAAGTAGATGGTATTCAGGTCCTCTAATTATATATGGACGAAGTATTCTGTATTTATCTTATCGATCGACTACCATATGTAATAATAAATTTTGTGAAAAAAATAAAAGCCATAGCAACTGAGCAAAATTTTTATTTATAATTCAATCAATTACACACAAATTAATATTAACACTTTTTAGGTTTATCAAGGGCTTTATCACACGAAATGGTCCGCCTACCGACGAAAATAAATCATTCTTGAGAATGGCAAAAGTTCAATGGCTGAAAAGATTATCCAAGAGTCTTCCGAAACAAATTTTATACAGACGTTGGCCACCATGTCCTTTTGTTTGCCAGGACGCTTCCAAACGTTTAGAAACCATGCACGGAGCACATTTGTCAAGGGTATATAGACTGGCTTTAACACCTGAGAGAAAACGACAGTTTGAATTGAAAGTGTTGGCGGAATCGTTATTTAAAGGTAAAAGTATTATTCCAGATTTAGCCATACGGCTCACACTCCCTCTAAGTGGAAAATTCACTCATCCCAGATACCTACGGTATCAAAAGGATTGAGCTCTGGTGGGACTCTTTCCATGTTATCGAGTCCTAGGTGACTTGGTATGTCGGTGTATCTCCCAAAAATTTTCGTACGCATCTGGACGTCGAAAGTAACACAGCTTTCTGCATAATCTTATATAGATGTTCATTTAGACCCAGCTTTTTTATGTTTTCTAGGAGGCTCTTCGGGATGACTCCAGTGGTTGAAAGAATAATAGGTATCGTCTGGGTACTTTCCATTCTCCATTGTCTCCTGATTTGTATTTCTAGATCTCTGTACTTGGCGATCTTTTCGTTGTATTTAACACGTAAATTATTGGTGTTGGGTATCGCCACATCAATAAGTGTTGTTTGCTTAGTAATTTTATTAACTAGTATGAGATCGGGTCTATTATGGGCCACTGGTTGGTCTGTAAGCACAGTGCGGTCCCAGTATAGCTTGTAGTTGTCATTTTCAAGCATTCTATCAGGGACGTATTGATAATAAGGAAGATGGTCGGTTTGGAGAAGTCCCAGTTTGTCAGCTAGTTCTTGGTGGATAATCTTTCCTACTGAGTCATGACGGTCTTTATAATCAGTACCGACAAATGCCTGGCAGCCACCGGTAAGATGTTGGATAGTTTCTTGGGCTTGGCATCCATATCGGCATTTGTCATTTTGGACTTGAGGATCTTTAACAATATATTTCAGGTAATTTTTAGTTGGAATAACCTGATCCTGAATGGCAAGTAGGAAACCCTCAGTCTCGGGAAACATCTTTCCTGATGTCAACCAATAGTTCGGCGCTGTATTGTCGACATATTCTTGGCTGATCTCATTAAGATGTCGCCCATGCAGAGGTTTACTCATCCAGGCGCGCATTTTGTCTTGCTTAGTCAGGTGGTTTATGCGCATTTCTTGTTCCCTCAGTTTAAGCGGCGTCGTATCATCTACTGCGCAAATTGCTCGATGTAAAGTAGATGTCTCAGCCTGTACCTGAAAATAAGTTCTTAAATTAGCAATTTGTTTATCCAATTGCTCACCTATATCCATAAGTCCTCTTCCCCCTTGATACCGCGGTAATGTTGTTCTCTCTACTGCACTACGTGGATGATGTTTTTGCGCCTTTGTGAGAAGTGTTCTTACTTTCCGCTGAAGACCCTCTATATCCGTTTTTGACCACTTTATAATACCAAATGAGTAGCTCAGCGCGGAACAGGCGTACGTATTTAATGCCTTAAACAAATTTTTACTGTTAAGATATGACCGATTTAGTTGTCTTACTCTTCGCACGAACTCCGAAGTTAGTTCGGTTTTCATTTGTTTATGGTCAATTTTCCGCGCTTGTTTTACTCCGAGATATTTGTACATATCATTTTCACCCATTGCCTCGATGTTTTGGCCATCTTGCATATCGAAACCTCCGGGCTGAACCTTTCCTCTGACTATGTTTAGTATACGGCACTTGTCTAGTCCAAAATTCATACTGATATCATTTGAGAAATTTTCTACAGTTTTTAGCATCTCATCTAGGTGGTTTCGAGTGGAAGCCATTAATTTTAAATCATCCATATACAACAGATGATTAAGCTTCGCTACAACAGTGTTGTTATTTTTGATGCTAAAACCTGAGTCAGTAGAGTTCAGCAGCTGAGATAGTGGGTTCATTGCTAGGCAAAACCAAAGTGGACTTAACGAGTCCCCCTGGAAAAGCCCCCGGTTAATAGGGATATCTTCAGTTTCGATATTAATTTCACCCGGTATTTGAAGGTGAATTTTAGTCTTCTACTCTGCCATTATATGCTTCAAAAAGGTCACGAGATTATCATCGACTTTATATATTTTCAATATATCTATAAGCCATTCATGCGGCACTGAATCAAAAGCCTTCTTTTAGTCAATGAAGGCAGTAAAAAGGTTTCTTTTTTTGTTGTATGCCTGGTTAGAAATGACTGAGTCGATAATAAGTTGTTCCTTGCAGCCCATGGACCCCTTAGCGCATCCTTTCTGTTGAGGCTCTATGATATTGTTCAGAGCACAATGTTGGTAGATACGCCGGGCCACACAGGATGTGAAGTATTATTATTATTATTATTATACATAAGCGAGGGCAGAGGAACTGTCCCTATTATGCCCAAAAACAAAGAAATTTCATTAATAACCTACTAGTAAAAAAAAAACAAAAATTACAAATAAAAGAAATAAAATTACAATTTTTGGTTTAAAAGAAAAACAATATTTTAACTATAATGTAAAACGGTCAAGTCTGTTTTTAAACGAATTGGTAGAGGGAGCAGAGACAATGTTATCGTTAAGGTTATTCCAGCACTCAAAAACTCTATTTGGTAAAAAGTTCTGCCTTGATCTTGTAGAAAAATTTTCTTTCTTCAGTTTGAACTGATGACCTCTGAGACGTTCATCTTGATTAATGATAAAAATTTCATCGAGATTTCCAAAATTGAATTTTAATATTTTAAAAGTTGTAATTAAGTCTCCACGTTGTCGGCGAAGTTCAAAGGAAGTTAGGTTGACCATACTAAGTCTTTCTGCATAGGAAGGTCTTCTCGGTCCCAAAGAAATTCGGGTGGCTTTTCTTTGGACGTTTTCCAACATAGTCTTGTCTCGAACCAGATCAGGATACCACGTTGGTCCAGCGTATTCAAGTATGGGTCTTACGTAAAGAGTGTAAAGTTTACAGAATGATTGCATTGAAACTCTCAAAAACACCTCCGAATAAGATACAGTCTGGAGTTCGCACGTTTACAAATAGAGGTAATATGGTCGGACCAAGTTAGGCTGCTGTTTATGATAACACCAAGATCGTTATACGAAAACACTGAATCTAATGGCTGCCCGTTAAAAAAGTACGGCACAAGTGGGTTATTTTTACCAATTCGAAGCACTACACATTTTCCGGCGTTTAAGGGTAGTAACCACTGGGAACACCAAGTTAAAATAGAGTCCAAGTCCATTTGGAGTGTTAGCTGGTTTGTGATTGGATTGGCATATATTTTTGTGTCATCAGCGTAGAACGATATTTTACTTGAGACATAATAAGGAACATCGCTGGTATAAACCGTAAACAGCAGTGGTCCAAGGACGGAACTCTGAGGCACTCCACTTTCCACTAACCTGTCCTGTGAGAAAGATTCGCCAACTCTAACTTTGTAATATCGATCTGTTAGAAAATCATCTATCCAACGAAGTAAAGTACCGCGAACTCCGAAATGTTCTAGCTTATGTAGAAGTCTGCGATTCGGTACACGGTCAAAGGCTTTAGAGAAATCTAGATAAACAACGTCGACCGGCTGCGAACTGTTAAGGTATATAATTTATATAACTTGTATATAAACCTGTATATACAAGTTGTATGTCTTAATTTAAAATAGTTTTACTGTTGTGATAATAAATGCGTTAGTAATATAAAACGTGCCTTTTGGGCTTAGCTCGCAAATAAGGTTATATTAAAATATATTTTAATTCTCTATTATAATAATATTGACTGAGTTTAAATTTACGAATTTTTCTGTGTTAACCAATAAATTTTTTCAGATAAAAAGAAATCGTACAAAGAAAGTGTCCCACATCTCTTCGAACCTGATAGAGTTCAAGAAATACATATTCCAATGAAAGAACTTTATGCATCACAACTAAATGGTGATAAAGAAATTGTAAGTAATTTATTACCAAAGTATTTCTTGGTGACACTCCTGATTGTATTTTCCTTTTGTAGTATTCTACGAATGTCATAAAGTTTGATAGGCATGGATATAAACCAAGAGAGAGACTAATGGTTATTGGTAGTAAAAATCTTCACCTTTTGGAATGTAAGGGATCACTTAAACCCAAGCACTGCCTTCCTTTAAATAGGTTAACTTTTACGATAACTCCAGAAAATGACAAGATGCTTTTGGTGCAAATTCCGGAGGATTTGATCAAAAAAGATAAGGTAATATATTTGTTTTTTTTAATTCTAACAAATTTTAGTATATCTATGGGAAATGAGTCAATACTCACAATCTTTCACAGTCAATACTCAAGATAGTGAGTATTGACTCATTTCCCATATGGACTCACATTAACAACCTTTTCATCACTTCTAACAAATTTGCAAGCCGTGTTTGTCCCGATTTTTTTCTTCCTGTCTACAATTGCGTCAGACATTATTAAAGGTGACACAGGAGTGGACATAGATATGACCTCGTAATTTTACCTTAACAACTGATTCTCTGGAGCATCTGCGCTATATATAGTTCAGATGAAGACCGTCTTCTTTCTTCTTTTTTTCTTCTTTCTATCCTCTTTCTTTTTTCGTTCCTTCTTTCTTTTCACAATTTAGTTACCTAGGAGATGGATGCAAATGGCGCAAGATTGAGAATTCATGAAAAATGAGAGGGAGGCGTATGTCCAAAGATGGATGTTTTTAGCTGATTAGATAGATTTCTTTGAATAAAATTTGATTGTTGTCTTCTGTGATGATGTGTTCTGCCATAGCCAGATGATTTTTCTTTGTTTCTTCCTTCTTTGTATTCACAACTTACCTAGGAGATGGCTGCAAATGGTACAAGAAAAATGAGGGGAAGGCGTATGTCCAAAGATAGATGTTCTTAGCAAACCTTCTCTTTTCCTTTTTTTAATGGGACCCAACTTCATATTTTTTCTGCCATCTAGTATCATTCATTCATTCTAAATGGCCATACCACAACAGTCTTTTCTATTTTTTCGATTATATTACCTTATATATTCGTAATTCTTCGAATTTTGTCATTTGCTTTGCTTGGTGCTTCGTCTCTAGTACTTCATTTATAGGAATAGCAATTGTATCTCTATCTTTCTTTCGAAGTTCTCATGTTTCTAACACATATATTATGTTCATATTCTTTCAACAATGGTTTTGTAAATAAACTGTTTTGTTTTATTTGTTACTTTATGGCTCCAGAGGATTGAATTTAAGTTATAAATCTGCCCCCTTTCTCGTAAGAGCTTTATACTCTAAAAAAAATCTGAAGTTTAGTCTTTCTAATTTCTTAAGTCTGTCGTATGAGAATGATTTGGATGCACCCAAAATTAGCTTTTCAACTTAGCGATCCATTTGGTCAAGATAGTATTTATAACATTCAATCTATAATAGAAGCATCATGCCAAGAAAATATAATTCCATTAAAAAAATGTTGATTTGTTAACAAACTGTAGAATTAAATTGATTGCAAAGGTGAAAACAAAAGCATTTAAGAGGTAGTCCAATTTTTCTTCTTCCTTGAATTCCAATAGACCACGAAAAACTAATACTGCCAGAGGTCTTGGTACAGCTCAGGATATTTTTGAAGACATCTACTCTAAAAGTTTATTAAATACTGCATAAAAACCTACATTTACGCAAAAACCTAAACAGAAGAAGTAAAGGTTCTAAAAGAAGTGCTTATACAAGAGTATTTCGAAAATGGAGCTCACGTAGTGATAATATAATCAAACAACCGAGAAGCGCAAAAAATTTGATCAGGAAAACCATATATCTTTCATTCAGTATGAAAAAACTTTAACTGGGTTAACCGAAACAAAATTTGGGAAATAATTAATGACAAAGGTTACCCACCAAATCTTTAAAAGACAATAAAAAGTTTGTACCATCAGACAAAAATAGTAGTGAACACTGGTAAAAAAAGACAGAAGAAATGGAAATCAACTCAGTAATGAGATGGAGCTGCAACCTTTCCCCCGCTCTTTTCAACATATATGTATCTTGAAGTCTCAAATTATTTGCTATAGGCTTGAAGTATAATCTTTAGTATTTGCACACCCATAGTAACAATACACTAAACGACATTCATGAGGTGTGTGAAATGGGTTCGTCGTACTTATAGCTCTGCATTCATTCAGTGGCTTTTTGGCTAGGTGCTAGTAAATGCTAAAGTTTAGTATTAGATTGGCTTCCAGCCACTGCTGTTATTGTAAATGGCGTTTGCTATACACATAAATATGACAATAATTAACTAAACTCAGGGAATTGTCTAAAAGAGACATCTTATGATATGACACGAAGTGTTTCCAGAAACTCTCACCATAACATTTCATGAATTCTCATGTTAATTAATAATTTTGTGAATTTATGTAAATTTTTTAACTTCATTTGAAGGGGTTCAAATGAAATTAAAAACTTCAGAGAGGGTCTTACGATTTGTAGAATCTGAAGGTTGATAAAAAATTATATTTTATTGCTTTGTTTTTTTATCAAAGGAAGTTAAAACTAAATACATATGAATGTATATTTTTCACAAATAAATATGATTGTTTCTTTTTTAGGGTGACTTAATTTTAGAAGTGCCCAACTTGATAGAAGCCTTGACCTATGTTATGGACACATTAAAAGATAAAACTGTCTTGAAAATAATCGCCCAATCACAGTAAGTATATTCTAGATTCAAAAAAGTTTTATTCATACTCATTTGTATATTTTTCAGTATTGAACATAATATGAAAGGAAAACAGGGTACAATTGACATTCAACATGGAGATGCCCCCAAGATTCACAAGGATAAAAGTGGCCATTTGTTAATAGTAAGTTAATGCTTTTTTTTAATAATTTAGGCATTTTAGGACTTTATAGTAATGATACAATAATTGGACGCAATAATTAGTCTGCCGATAGCATTTCCTATAGCTCAATAAAAATCTGTAACTTATGTCTACAACAGAAAAGGAAATTTACCCGGCAAAAATTGATTTCTGAAAGGACTATTCATTTGTTTAATTAAATATAGGGTGTTCTATTAAAAAAATCGATGACGTCATAACTTCGACAAATTTAATTGAATAAAACCGATGTGAACAAAAATATTAAAATTTTGAAAAAAATCGACCTGTTTTTGTGTTTTTTTTTAAACTCTCAGGAAAAGAACGTTATGCTTTACTTTTAGTTGCTAATATTTGATGAAGACTATTGATGTTACAGGAAAGCGTCGATTATCCGAACTAATTGGGGATATGTGTGTTCGGAAAATCTTTTTTTACAGATAATCGAAGTGTATTGATATAGCCATACATATTTATCAACAGGTGAATGAAAGCGATATTTACATACAAATATGTATTTATATCTTTAATAACAAATAGGAATTAAACAAAAAAAGCGCAATCTTTGCAACAAAACATATTCTGGGTACAAAATTGAAGATTTTTTAAACGTTAATCACTAACGCCTAAAAAAAATTCAATTCTTATCTGCCAAAGCAAGTTTACCCGTTTACAAGCGGCTAGGTCACGTAGTTTTTTAAGGATAGGTATTTTTCATTCTAACATCGATAAGTTGGGGAGTTATCAAGAAGCAATAATATTTTCTCTCATTTGCCATTTTTTAATTCATGGGCTTTAACAGAGGGTTATAAAACTTTCTATAAAATAGAAATTGTACTATTCACCCAAGCACTCTTTTGTGTAAACGATATTCATCGCAGACATATTAATATGTTTAAAACGTGGTTTTTGCATTTACCAATGAGCCGCCAGTCGCATTAGCACAAGCTAAGGCAGCGATATGATGATTCTTAATTTTTTCGGTCCAGATGCTGGACCTAAAAGTTTGGAGACCTGGAGTTTTTCGTGGCAAAATTTTCCAGTTAAGCCCAATTTCGTTTGCATAGTTAACATTTTGAAGGCCGTAATTTTCTTCCTTCGTAACTCCCTTAATTGAATTTAGAATTAATCTACTGCTGATGAATCAGCACAGTTTTTATCCTTGTATTTGAAGCTCACGAATGCTATATTTCGACTTAAATCGTTTTAACCAGCCTGTGCTTGCTTGACAATTTGACACCTCTCCGGGTTTTTCGTTGGATTGAACTGCTTTTTCATAGAATCAGATCAGAAGTAGGTTCTCCCTGGAATCTCTTTTGAGTAAACCACTTATATACAGCATCATCTAAATCCGTGTTTGAGGCAATTTACATCGTTTTGTGACTTGTAAATCGATCAGAAGAATCAAGCTGGGACATAAAGTTACTTATGCTCGCCTGTTGTCGAGAGTTCGGATAAGCGGTCGTCCGGTTGATCGACGTTGAGATAATCGACACTTTACTGTACTTGGTTCCTACTTTTCTGGTTCTGAAACAGAATTTTGAAATAAGACACCAATGTAATTTGATTAAAATTTCCAATTGAAAATCTGAAAACCACCATGCATGTAAATTTGCAACATGTTCTATCCTCTAGATGGCGCTTAAGTCTTAAACTTTATATTTATTTGTTGGGGAAGGTAAATGATTTTATTTAGAATCGCCACCAACCAATAACTATATTTTCATTAAAATATAGGTTGATTCATTATTGTCTAATGTTCGATTTATTTTTAATTAAAAGATTTTAAAAAACTATTAAAAAAGAATAATGGCTTAATCTTAATTATATCTATTTTCAGGTTGTTTCACCATAAGAATTTTAGAACAGCAGCCAAAAACTAAGAAGAAAGTGCCATGAGCAAAAAATTATTCTGTATTGTATATTTATATATTTATATACTAGATAAACATGTAAGATATTTTAAACTGGGCTATTAAATTAATATTTTAAAAATAACTTGTTTTATTTTATTTATTATTATCATCATCAACCTGTATGCGTCCACTTATAAGTTGTACAAGTACTTATACGATGCAGTCTGCGCAATATCCCTTCCATCAGCAGCAATATTTTAATTTAGTACCAGATTTGTCATTATTTGCATCTTGTTGATACCATGCTTGTTCAGATCTGCCTCCTTACAAGTAAAAGCGTTGTGAATAACTTTGGAGAGACAGTGTCTCCTTACCATACTCCTCGCTGTATACAGAGTTTATTATTGTAATAAATAACAATTAAATATCTATGCATTAATCCAACTAATCCTGGATTACCAATGATATACAAGATATGACGGAGAGCAGAACTAGGAGACCTCCAAGTTCCACATAAAGACAGAGAATTACACAAGAAAATTAAAGAGGTCTCAGACCTGTGGAAAGCTAAACATCTGTCAATACTAAATGATAAAAACAATGAGATAGAGTATGCTGATCTTCTTCTTAAAGTGCCTATCCGTTCCGGATGTTGGCGATCATCACGGCTATCTTTACTTTGTTTATTGCAGTGTGGAACAGTTCAGTGGTAGTCGTGTTATACCACTTTCGTAAATTTTGAAGCCAGGAAATGCGTCTTCTTCCCGGTCCTCTCTTACCATTTACCTTCCCTTGGAGAATCAGCTGGAGAAGGCCGTAACGTTCTTGATTTCTCATTACATGTCCTAGATATTCCAACTTTTTAGTTTTGACGGTCATGAGAATTTCACATTCTTTCCCCATTCTACGCAGGACCTCCACATTAGTAACTCTGTCAACCCAGGATATATGTAAGATGCGCCTATAACACCACATTTCGAAAGCTTCGAGCCGATTCATAGATGCTGATAACAAAAACAAATTTGGGATATGTGCACGTAGAAGAATTGTGGAGCTTGAATTGAAAACAAATACAATCATCTACTTTCATTTTAACATCTTTTCTCTATGTAAAGAGACCACAAAATTGTGTTTTGCAAGAGTAAACATCGTCCAATAACTTCCCCCAAGTATGGATTCACAGATCATTGCCATTGAAGAGAAGTCTCATGACTTCTTGTTATATATATGAAGCAATATATAATCATATCATTGTATAATCATAGTACCTTCCTATCTACCTGGCTTAATGTTCATTTAGGGATTGCTTTTTAAGGAATGAGTTTTACTTTTCTTAAAATGGAAATAAACCATTTAGATTCTTGAGATCCTCTTTAGGGATGAAATGCTTCTTCCTTTGATATTGTGTAATCTATTGTACATTGTCAGAGAGGGGCTGTGGTCTTCTAACATCACTTGGAGTCAAAATGGTGCTTCTCAGTAGCTTTGAAGTGAAAATTCTAAGAGCTTGAGGTATATCAACTACAGAAATTTCAGATATCATTGTGGAATGAGATTGGTACATTGCAAAAACCAATCTGTACCTGTCCTGGGAGAGGATTAGCTTAGGGTATAAAAATATGATGCCCAGATGGGTTACTTCAAGATATTATGCATACTTGACTAGAAGTTCATAATTACAACTTCAGTATTATGTAGTAGAATGGACTGAAAGTGAAATTTTTTCTATTGGGTCCGTGGACTCATACATTTTCAAAACATTAACAGGTAATTTTTAAGATGTTGTTTAGAGCATACCTTAATTGATACAAGTTACTGCATTATTAATTTGCTAATATATTACTAAAATCCATAAAATTTATATTATAATATTCATTTGAAACACCACATGAGGTAAAATTATTATAAGAACTTTTTATCACTATATATTAGATATGTTCCTTTGTTTTCTAGTGTAGCACTTTCAACAACAAAATAAAAAATTAATTAAACTAAAATTTGTAGGTACTTTAATTTTTAAAATTACTAAAAGCTTTTTAAAGTTTTTAAATTTAAATTAAACTAAAAAGAAAAAGATTTTTTTGTAAACAAACACATCTGACAGCTAAACAGTCCTTAAACTCATTTGGATGATTCTGCACAAGACAAGTGTAGCTAGTCACCCTCGCAGAAGCAGGTGTAGATTTATAGACACAAATGTTACACTTTTCAATAGAACAAAGTGGTGTAGCACTACACCTTGCACTACACTTGCAAAGGTACCACTTAGTGTAGCACTTCTACACTTTTTTGGAACTAGTGCTACACCACAAAACAAAGCAACACACCTATTTAAAACAGTATAATAGTCAAATAATAATATCTCAAATACATCAGTGCCAACATATTCTAAGCATTTCACAAAGAATTATGTTTAGTGAAAGATATGACACAATAAAGCATGGACCAAGTATTAGATTACCAATACATTGCAAAAGTAAGATATAGTAAGATTCAGAATCACAACAAAAATTTACGGAGGAATCTATTGATGGCAGTCTAATATTTTATAATTTTCTAAAGACCATTTATAGACAATATATAACATTTCCTTTTTGTAACTAGTAAAGGTACTACCGTAGTAAGACGGAACAATGTCTGTAGAGATAGAGATGAAATTTATATCAATGAATTCTGCTTCACTTACTGATGAATTTTCATTTAAAATACTATGTATTTTTCTTAAAATATCTTTTGCATACTTCATTTAGAAGAATTTAATTAAGCCAACGCTAATAAATACTTTTAATTGTAACAATAAAGTTGTATATACAAATTAAAGTACGTAAATACATTGTCAACTTAATTCCCCTTGGAATGATGACTGGCTACTGCCTGTTGTGCTTTTGAAAGATTTTTAGGGCGACTAGACGCTCTAGACCGTATTTCTTCCTCTACTGATTTATTAACTGTTTTAGTAATAGCTTGTTTAAGTTTGTGTACTACCTCTTGCTTTTTTGGTTGAACTGGACGATCTGTAAGAAATAAAAATTAATTTCAAACTCCAAAATAAGATAATTGTGTCTTACTGGCTCTTTTCGTTACTTTATTGCCTTTCTGTTTCTTGACTTTTGCATTATCGGGTAATTTAGTTTTTACTTTCATTTTTCCTTGGGCCATATTTATTTATTTGATATTTTTTTATTACACAAATACTTTTGTTTTCTTTTACACAATGTGCAACAAACATAACCTTACAACTTCTTCTGTTCGTTTCTTGAACAGTCTAGATAAATAAGATCTACTATGCTAACAAGCATGCCTATTCATCTATATTTAACAAATGGTTAATTTATTGTATCTTTTCTTAAATTTCCTATCCTATCTTGTTGGTTTATGCATTTGTGTGACATATCAACGACAAACTTACCTCTTACTGATAAGCATAGCACACTACCACCCTGATAACTGACACGGACCATATTAAAAGTTCAGTAATCTTTAGAGTTCTTTTAAATTTCTATGCTATTTTTATGAAGGTGACCGTACATTTTTTTATCGACATCCATCCACAGAAAAGAATCATTTGGAGCGAAATCGGTAGAACGAGAAGGTCACTAAATTATTTTTGCAATATTACAAGTGAAAAATTATTAAAATCACTTCCTAATTTTTGACAGAAGTACGATTATTTTGCTGTAAATTGAAACCTTTCGGTGCAGAAAAATAGTTTTCTATGAGAAATTGGATCAACTACCTATATGAGGAACAATACTTATCCATATATAAACTCTGTTCTGTATGTTGTGTTCGGTATCGATGGAAATAATTTTCGTCTGTAAATAAAATGTTAAAAAAAAATTGAATCCTGATCAAATGTCTTTCTCAGAAAACTACACACGTCGTCCTTGGTAAATTATATTGTGTAGGATCCGTGGTTTGAACACGTTTCGAGCTGCTCTTGATGTAATTCCAACTTTAGCCGTTATTTGACTACTAAAACAATTAATATTTGACTAATTTTATGAAAACTGAAAAGTCGATTTTCAAAAGAAAACATAAAGCTGTCGATCGAAAATCCAGAATACGTTATGACTTATGACAATAAAAACTCTTTTCTCAACTGATAATACCATTTTTACTCGATAATGTTAATTTTAACTCAAAAATCAAATTTCTACGGAGTTGATAAGAAGCCTCTAATTATTGTATCAACTTTTCCTTGATGTACTTAGCCATGCTGCCGATATAAAATATGATCTCTGTCTATCCCATTTGAAAGAATACCATTTAATACCGTGTTATCCACCTATACTGAAAATGAAAAAAGATTGGAGATGAACCAAAATAAAATTAAAAGGAAAATTTTTAATTTTTTATTCAGCTATATGGTAAACACGAGATGATCATAAACTTATAATTTAAAGATATAGGTACAATGCTGAATGTAAAAATTATTATACATGCAATAAACATTTATCAATACATAGCTTTTTTGCAGTGTTAGGATTATATAAGTTTATAATTAAATATTTTTTGTTTATTCGGTTCGGACCATATTATAACCCTAACAATTGGATGAAAACATATCGACACATATTTAGGAAAAAAATCCTTACACCATTAAGAATAAAATATTTCTTATTTTTAAAAATATGTATTACTTATTAGTATTGTTGTATTAGTATAGCATGTACTGAAAATATCTAAAGTGGGTGATCGACGAGCGAGCCATAATACCGCGGTTTTAAGAACGACGGTTTTACTCGCGGCTCGTTAGTGCTGATCGACTAGCGAGCAAAACAGTCATTGTCAACCGTCCACAGCTAACATGTCGTGTTCAACTGAAAGTGAAGTTTTATGTTAGAGATAGTGCAAACACTCCTGACCACGGCGCAGTAGACGAAATTTGGTTTAGTCCCCACTTCCATGCGAAACGCACTGTACTATGCAACGTAAAAGGTAGGACTTTTCAGTTTGGTTAGTATAATTCCACTTACAATAGAACCTTTCTGCCTTTACGTGAATTTTGACTCCGCCTTCGCGCAGCTCCATGGTCAGGAGTGTTTGCACTATCTCTACCTCGCTATAGCATACTACGAAATTACAAAAAAAAGCGGAGACGTCCTAGACGTTGGGTATTTAAAATTTTAACATATGCGTTAAGTCGAGTTGTTTTGTTTTTGTATTCTGGCGATGTACATTTCCATAAACAAACACATTCTCGTAAACAATATATAAATTCTAATAAAAAGTCGTGGCTGGGAGTACGCATATCCATGATTAAAAACTGATCTTTTCACTTCAACGGTCGCTGAAAACTGCCGGTTTTGCTCACAAGTAGTGATACACGCGCGGTTTTAAATGACGAGCCAAGTAAAAAATAAAACAAACTGACGAGCCGCGAGCCAGGCTCGTCGGTATATAAAACCGCGGTATTGCAATGATACACTGACGAGCTTTACCGACGAGCCACAAAACCGCAGTTTTACTTGCCTGTCGATCATGGCCTTAAGGATAGTAAGTGAAAAACATTAACTTTAATATTGGTGTAAATCCTTTATTATAAAATTTTATAAACCATAAACAATAAAGCAAGCTGTTAAAAAGTAAAATAGAAGGGAATTGTTCCATCTGTTAGGACAAGCTAAATGTTTTCTCTTAAACTTGCAACGCTAGTATGAATTAATAGGTTGATGTCTACTGATAAGAAAAACTCCTGGCTACGACCAACAAATTGCTGATTCCCAAGATCTTATTTTTCATCTTTTTAAATTAAGCCTCTAATGTGTGTGTACTGGAAAATTTTAATTTTTAATTGAGATGTTGAATATCAGCTCTTTTGTCTTATTTAGAGATTATAAGTAATTCTCTTCCTCCCTGGTTGTACATCTTCTTCTGCTGGTTTAGCCAATCTCACTTGTTTAAAACTGTTTCAGCATTTTTCATCTTGTTGCTCTTATATATTCATCATATAAGTTGTTTGTTTGTCTTGTTTATGTTTTATGTATACTTGTTCAGCTTGCAGACTTGGCTACCCCAAATGATTTCTGAATAAAACTGAAACTTCGTGCGAAAATACGCACGAAATCACAGAAGGCTGCGAAAACTGCTGAAGTTTTAGAAGCTGCCCGTAATGGTGGATGGTCACGTTTTGGGAATGGCGTCAAAAAGATTTAATGTCTCCAGGACAACTTTGCAATACTATCGGAAAACTGGCATCTTTTAAGTCCCACTTAGGTCAATGGACTTGCTTTTTTCAAGTTAAGGATAAACACCGTGTAGCACTGTTATATTCCGCCACTCTGTCGAATTCTGGTCGGTATTCCCACAATAGCCTAGATTCCACCTTTAGAGCTTCTAAGTGTCCCATGTCTGCTCGAGTAGCTCTGAGTATATTGATCGGCGTCAGTTCGAAAGGCTTTATGTTAATTTCTATTGCACAATGCAAGATTACATAAATCTCTGTCTTGGAAACACTGCTGCACCTTTGACCACTCTAACCCTGATGCAACAGTTAATGTTGGTTTTACCACCAAGTTCTAAATCCAATATAACATGTTTGGTTTTAAACTTTACATTTTCCCCGAGTGCGACCGCCGTCTTGGTTAATAATTCTAGCTGTTAATTCCAAATGAGCCTGATATTTAATGTTACCCCAATATACCTCGTAGCATATCAAGCAACGTGTCAATTCTGAAGTAATATGTCGCCAGCAAGAACACCAAAAAGTTGGTTACTACTTTTGGTTGGTTGTAGATTCTGATATAGAAGCTACAGAAGATAAAGAAGTAACTGAAGATATCTTCTTAATCGAAGAAATCTGAAACTGTGGTTCCAGATTGCTTTCAAATCGGTTATGGATATATTGTCTTGCGTTGATTTGTGAGAGGCTTGCACCAACAGAGAAAGAAAAATATCATTTGTGATTTTTGTCAGTTAACTCTATCTACCTAAATGTTGATCAACTGTATTCTTATTTGGTGTAATAGCAGCCCCTGACCACGATCACTCGACAAACTGCGATAGTACCGGCTAGTGTTGATTGTTTGAATATTTTGTATTTTTTATTGATGTTGATATTGATTTGATAGTAGTAATTGGAGTAGTACTAATTGTCTTAGCTTTAAGTTGGTTTATAAATAATTTTCATGCCTTAAAATACGATGAAAGGTTATTTCAATTGTATTATGGTGTATCATGTTAATTGAATAATGAATGTAAGAATTAAAGTACATATAAAGGAAAGTGGGGGAATGGTGCGCAGCGGGTTATCGTGGGCTGCATTTTAAATTCCGTGGGAGATTTTACGAACTCAACCTGTCCTACACCTTTCGATTGATCTCATGAAAGGTTGACGCCATTATCTTCAGTCCACCGCTGCAAGTGGACTAAATGGGATTCGATTATTGAAAATTAAAAGAATTCTTCTAGTTTTTATGCTTCAAAATTAAGACGATAAGTCCGTAGGCTTTATTCAGTTGCATTGAACTTATTGATTTAAATCATATTATTTTCCGTACATTTTGGTGCATCTGTTAGTTTACATGGTTCAGTAGTTTTCGGTTTGTGATGACGTTATATTTAAGGCGTAGGGTGATAGTGCGCAGGAGTGTGCACGATTCCTCGAAATGTCACGAAACTACACTAGAAAATCTACGATTCTTACATATACTAACGAAGATTTACAAAATGCTCTGTATGCGATCAGAAATGACGGCAAAAAAATAAGGAAAACGGGAAAAGCTTTCAACATTCTCGAATCGACTTTAAAAAAATTATTAATAGGATTGCACACTCCACCCCGTTTAGGTCGCAGAGCTATATTTTCAGATGAAGTAGAAAAAGAATTAAGAGAGTTAACGCTCGCTAAGTTATTCTATGACTTAACACCTAATGAACTTAGACAATAGATATTCAGGTATGTTGAAGAAAATAATATTCCAAATAATTTTAATAAAGAGAAGTTAGCCAGCAAAGATTGATTTATGGATTTATAAAAAGGAATCCTTATGTAACATTAAGACAACCAGAAGGAACCAGTTTGAACAGGATTACTGCATTCAATGAAGAGTCAATAACACTATTTTATTCTAATATTAAAATACTCATGAACAAGTTTAAGTTTGAGCCAAACAGAATTTTTAATATAGACGAAACTAGCATTACAACAGTTAAAAAAAATGTTCAAAGTTTATGGACCTAAAGGCGCTAAAAAGGTAGGATCTGCTATATCTGCCAAAGTGGAAGAACTATCACAGCCGTTTTCTGCATGAGTGCTGCAGGAAATTGTATTCTTCCCATGTTGATCTATTCTCGGAAAAGAGTGTCTCTTACACTTGAGAAAAAAGGGCCTTCTTGAACTTGTGAGTGGCTTGAGTGGCTGTGCCATTTTGTAAAACATGATGAGCTGTTAAAAAAATCATTTATGAAAGTTGCCACTATGGAGAAAGCAGTGTCAGGTTTTCGTGCACCTGGAATATCTATTAGATTCCGATAAATGAACGAATGATGATGATTTTGTTTCTGCCAATCCAGCAAAGGAAATTATAAAAGGAGCCGCTTCTCTACCAGGGTCTCCTAAAACGTCTAACAAAATGTATCTACGGATGAGTCAATGTTAGATATTACAAATGTTCAGCCTTCTACATCTAAGAAAAATTGTTTTTTCGTTTTTGCTCCAGTAACAGCGAAAACGGTTAAACTAGAAATTAAAAGAAAATCTCATAACCAGCAACAATCGGAAATTCTTACAAACACACCAATGAAGACACAATTGGAGAAAATTCAGAAAAAGACGATTAAGAGACGAGAATTTCAAAAGAAAGGAGACACAGAAAGCAGCAAGAAAGGCAACTGTTCAAAAATATTTTGATAAAGAATCACCAGTTATCTAGAAAGACAGAAAAAAATTTAAAGGCAAACAAAACCTAAAAGATAGTGCAGAAAGAGCTAACACCTGAGTCGTCTGATGTAACAGACAGTGATTTGTCAGATATTATCGATGAAGACGAAATAGTCAAATGTTGAATTAAGCTTCATTCCACCGCCATTAGAAAAACCAGCTGGACCTAATAAGACATTGTATTTGTGGTGAAAAAGGAAAAAACAAAAAATTAAAGTATATATGTGTGTTATGCACCTCGTGGAATCACGCAGATGTAAATACCCCAGAAAATTATAAATGCGACTTTTGTTTAAGTTAAAAATATTACATTTAAGTATATCATACAATTAATATTTCTTCATAATATTATTATACTTTTGACAGCGTTTTTATTACAATGATTTTAAATTAATGTTTTTTATCTAACATTAATTTAGTGAGCACCATTTCCCACTCCGCACGCATGATTACCCTCATGGATGGGGAATCGTTTGCAAAGACACTTGTTTTCTTTTTTTAATATTATGCTTTTGCACTTTTTATTTCTCTAAAACTTATTTTAAATATTCAAAGTAGAATAATTAAGGCTTACTGTAACGTACTAACGTTATGATAGGTTTAAAGAATTTCCAACAGAAGCGATTTCTGCTTAAGTGTGCACTATTCCCCCATTTTCCCTTATCATTATGTTCTGCTATTTTTTCACTCTTATGTCCTATTAGATATCACTTTAATACTCTATAACCAATACAACATTTTATAATATGATTTACGTCTGTTTTGATTAGTATTAGGTTTTCTTTAGTAAATAAAAGTTGTTTATTTGTCCCTACATAATGCAAATAATTGTCTGTTTAATGCATTCATCCAATGTTAACAGATAATTGATGGCAATAAAGATAAAAACATAAGGGGTACTACTAATTGATATAAGAATCCAACTGATAACTTGTAGATATATCTATACAATTTATAGTCGAGAAACTCAAGTTTTGTGTTGTATATCATTACAAAATGAGTTTTTTAAATCATAAGAATAACTTTCAGTTGAATATTAAAAACTTGCACAGTTTAGGGTCTGTATATAAAATATAATTTGAATTGTCACAACCTTAAAATGATTAAACCAATCATATATAGGGAGAATGCTTGCACAAAGTACATACACAATATTTTTCACATTGCACGGAACGTATAGCTGCATAACTGTGGACAGAAATTGATAATATATGATATTTTATAATATATTATAGATGATTATAAAGCAGTTAATTATATTATAACTATTTGATATATTTTTTTAAAAGTAATTAGAGTGCTTACTAACAAAAATATGTCCTAAGTTGGTATAATTGCAAGCATTCTTTTGTCAATTATTTGTCCCAAAGTACTGTTTTAAGATGAATTACATTAGTAACAACCAGTACTTCAAAAACATGCTTTCATGTAAACTCATTATAAGATTATAGATATGTTCGACGTTGGTCTATTACTCTTCACAAACATTAAAAATATTTTTTAGGAAGCTACTTTCTCAACCATCTAATGTTAACAATCAATGTGAAAAGAGCGATTTGGGGAAAGAGTGAGTTAGATTTTTCAATTTTGAAGAGTTTATTTGTATTTAGAAATTTACGTGCTTCTGCTCGAAGTCTTCGTCTTATATAACCTATATTTTCCTCCAATTATATAATTAAGAAGCATTGTTCTCCTATTAAAGTATGGAAACAGTGGTAATTTTTCTATGTTTTGTGATATTTTTTATTACAGTTAATCGATTCATAGTTTACTGTTATATATATAAGTGTCCAGGTAATTTGTTGAACCTATCTGCTGTTACTGAATTTACATTAAATTGTTGCCATGCAAGTAATTAAAAAATAATTAGCTTTGTATTGTATTGCTATATAAACATTAACAACAGTGATTAAAGCATTAAGCAGTTACTGCGGGTTTTCAATCGTACCAGTTTTTGATATATGATTTCATAGAGCTCTTATTAACGACCCGGATTTTAGCCGGGCATAGGCCCGGCTAATCAACCAGTTTTGCACATTAAACTAGCTGATTAGCTGGGTCTATATCCTGCTGATCGTATTTTATGTGATAGCTCCACACGCAGCAAGCGATTTAATGGGACCGAGATCAGTTTACAGTAGCTCGGTCGCTGGTCGTCCGATTTTCCCTCGACAAGCCTTCACTAGACCCGGCGTGTAGCTACGCTGTAAATTATGTAGCGTAGTAGCATAACTTCTATTTGTTTCAACAAATAGAAGAAATTAATAAATATATATTTGAGGCAGATAATAAAATTAAATAAAGACAATCAAGCCATAGAAGTAAAAAGAAGAACTAGATATGCATGGACTTAGTTTGCTAAACTTAGAAAACTAAGAATAAAAAGTATCTTCAATATCTAAAAACGAAACTGTTCAAGCAACTTTACAAATGGATTCTTATGGATATAACCGTTCTTCCCGTCCATACAAACGGATGTCAAACTCGGACATTTACAAGAGCTAATATGGAAAGAATAGCGAGCACACCAGATTGGAGCCACTAGACATACAAACGAAAACGTAGGAGAGCACAGATGAGGTGGGTGGATGACTTAAAACACTACGCTGGTTCGAGATGGACGCACAAGGCTCTACATAGAAAAGATGGGAGCAGCGAATGGGAGGCCTTTGTCCAATATTGGATGTCTCAAGGGTAATATATAGATAGTTGTATATCATGTAATGAGGAACTATTGATGTGGTCAAAGATAATTGTCAAAATAATCATTATATACGCTGTCACATAAGAAGGGCTTACGATTAAATGACTACACGTATTAAAACAATACTCAGATTTGATTACTAAATAGGATGACTTTAAGTGACTGAACCTAGAACCTACATCATCTATATTGGTCTGACAAAATTCCACGTCTTGATGTCCTCACAAGAACTCACAAAAGAAGATCTGAATCCTTGCTGAAAAATCTTCTCAAATGCATTCAGTATTGGATTCATGCAATATTTTTTTTATTGAGCGATTTTAAAGTAGACAGCCATTTTTACCCGTACAAGGACGTCAGTTTGAGGAAAAAAGTTCTGGAAGCCTCCCCATCGTTACATCTAAGCGTTTCTTATAGGTTACTACATCTTTTTATTCTTCAAATGCTATCTCTGTTACGGAGATTGTCAATCATCATAGCCACTCTAATTTTTGAAGCAACTGCTCTAACGAGTTGTTTTGAGCTGCATACCGTTCTTGCGTTTTTCACTCAAAACATTTGTTCTGTTTTCACACTCCTGACCTCTCTTTTGCCTTGGATTAGCATCCATATAATGCCATCTTTTTCTCCATGCATTATAATGTGTAGAAGATATCGCAGCTTTATTTATTTTATTATATTCCAAACTTCTGTTCGTTTCTTCATTTTCAAAGCAAATGAATATCACATACCTTTGTCCGTTCCATTCGTGGATTTTGAAAAAGCATTCTATATAGTAGAGCATTGGGCAATAATAAATGCCTTAAGGAACGGAACATAATTATAGATATATAGACCTAACATCTATTGTAAGAGGTCCTCCAGAAAGTAAAGAACAACTGCGAATCACGCGCGGCGCTAATCCCCACCGCAACGACTTCGTGCGTGCGCACCAGTTACCTCTGTGTTACGCATCAGTGTGAGCCAAGTCTCCTTCCTTGTAGTCACGCGTCTTTGTTCTATAACATTTTGAAATGACGGCGCCCATTGAAATCCCGCAAAATGTAAAGTACGCCGTGTGATTCAGTTTTTGTAACGGAGGAGTTGAAGGAAAAAGTTAATGACAAAATTCGGCGATTCACTTTAACCACACAGTATGACTCTTTTTCACAAATTTCTCGATCTCTCTTACATGAAATAGTGACTGAGCACCTTGGCTATAAAAAAATGTGCGCTCGATGGGTACCAAAGTTTCTGACAGAAGTCCATAAGACAAAACGAATGAGAGCAGCCCTTGAGTTCTTCACCCGATATGACAGTGATGGTGACCTGAAACGAAGCGACAATCCATGCAGTGACATCATGCAAATTCCCTCTCAAAATCAAAAAAAAAAAGAAAAAGCGAATCTGAATACAAGAAAACTGATGGCAATTGTTTTTTGGGTCCGTAAGGGTTTAATCCACATATATAGAATATACGTATATAGAATAAAGAAAGAAGTCGATGAAATTGTTTCTGATTCACGACAATGCTCGGCCCCATGCATAGGCAAGAACTTTAACGTTTACAAAGGAAAATTAGGTCTTAAGTGGAAAGGAGTTTGGAAACGACGAAGAGCTCAAAGATAAAGATTGGCTCAGACATTTGGGGGTGAAAGACTACAACACAGGCATCTGTTGACGTATGTTGTAGGTGTTTGTGTAAAGATGGATGTTCTTGGCTGATTAGATAGATAGATATGTAATCGTCGATATAGGGGGCATTTATACAAGACCTAAATATATGATTAGAGCTTTCAGATTACATTTATAAATTTTGTAAAATATTCTCGTTTCAAATTGATTAACGTGAGATTCCGTTCCATGGAGGAATTTTCTATTTTTTTATTTCTAAAGGGCTAGTTGTGTGAATAAAAGACCACAAAGACAATTAAACTAAATGATTGATCGATTTATTGCAGCTGATATAATGAGTTTATAGAATATTTTTGAATAGACAAATATAAAGCTATATTTATACTTATTGGAAGAACGACTAACACGCTAAAATTAAACAATTGCTAAAGCAAAACCCAAAAAAGAAAGCTAACATTATAGTACGTGTGAATGTATCTTAACACTAGTCTCATATAAATATCACGTAAATTTACCGTAAAAATGATTACTTTTTCACATGCAATCTGTTTTGACAGAAAAATGTACAATTTTGATTTTTGGTATTTTGCGAAAATATATTAGAGCACTCACAGAACATACACATTTGGAATTTTTATATATTTTATAAGAATATCATACCAATTAAGACATTAAAATAGGTGTTTTGAGGTAGTCAGATATATTAAAATACATTTAATTTTAAGTCAGTAATATTTCATTAATATGATCTGAATGAACACAGTTCGAAGCCAAACCTCTCCCCACACACACAATTAAGTTAGGAAGCTTAGGAAACTATTCTATTGTCCTTTGCTAAAAACTATTTATTTTTTACTAATAATTTTTTAGAAAATAGGTGATTAAGGTGGCAAACTTGTCTAAATAATGAACAAGCTTAAAGAAAAAAGACCCAAATCATGATAATAGACCATAATCCGCCCAACATGGGGATTTTGCTGAGGGTTCTTCAAGGAAGAAGAGAGAAGTCTGAATACAACGGACCTTGGCTACATTGTAGCCAAGGCAGAAGAAGTTATGGTATCCCAAAAGCGAATTGTTCTGAGGGTGGAGTCCACATATTTGTGTCAGAGTAGTCAGAGAGTGAGCTAGGAACCTTATCAGAAAACTGCGAGGAGCACCCGGGATATATGGCACTGGGGCCCGGGAACAAACTATCAACGAAGAAATTATTGGTGTGGGTTCCTCGAACAAAGACGCCAGAACTTCCCAAGCAACTTCTCGTTGCCTGCAACCCGGGGATCAATGTCATTCAGTTCCACCTGAAGCAGGTGATACCCAAAGACGGTGGAAATACGATGGTCTTAAGTGTGTAGCTTGATAAGGTGAAGTGGCTGGAGCCGGTGCATTGGACACTTAATTTTGGAATGAAGACTCTGTATTTCCTCTCTCCAAAGAAGTGTAGACTTGCAGGACGCAAGGAAGACAAAAGGCGAGGAGTTAAACGACCCCGAACGGCCAACGGTGGATGACAGGTTGGCACCGGAGGATCGAGATTCGGATGTTATGTCGAAGGAAGCCCGATGAAGAGATTTGAAAATTTACGGAGGAACATCGGATATGAAGACGGTGACAGACTGGGGAGGCTGCTGAATTATCTTAATCCAAACTAGACGAAGGCCTGGAGGAGCTGCTGGCATAAGAAGACGGAACCAACCTATGACAAGCGATATTTCAAGTCACTTGATGGAGGGTAGAACATATTTTACTCAAATAAACTTGCACTACTGTAAAGCGGCTGCTTACCAGCTTGCGATGGTAGTTAAAGACAAGTCAAACTATATAGTACTAGCGCAGGAACCGTGAGTGAGGCAAAAAAGTGCTAGCTAAACAAAAAAAGATCGTTAGCTCTGCGAGACTTAAGGCAGCCCACCGCTGCAGTCAGTTACATAATAAATATCCTCGTCCAACTTTTCACACAGTGCTCTTCGGTGCAAATTTTCCTTGGCTTGGATCCTTCTATTTAACCCCTTCTTTCTCGCATGGTAAGATGTATTCACATATTCCATCTCTTCCGCTCTTCATTCGCACCAGGAAAACATGAAATAAGACTAAGCGTAATGGTAGCCAGGAGGACTAGGAGCTTTTCAGGGCTGCCCAGAGAGATTGTAGGAATGAAATACTGTCCTCAAAGAAGCGATCTTGGAGAGTATTTTGCAGTGACATTAAAGGAGCTGCATCAGAGGGAAAAAGTCTTTAGATGCGGAAATGTAAAATTGATATACGGAAGTGGTCCCTAGATCAACACCTGGCAAGATGGAACGGGAGGACCGATTGTCATCAGACTAAGGAGGTCGAATAGGGATACATTTTTCTAAACCTCAATAGGAGGAAAGTGATAGGACTATGTCAATGGGCTCAGCCGCTAAAAGGACAGCTCTTAGAAAAAAAAATCTTAAGGGAGGATTGTAACTTACCAACATCTAGATTAAATCACTGATATTTCTGGTAATTAATTTCTCATAAATTTTCATTAAATTTCTGTTTGTATTTTACATAAAAAGATCCAAATGTGTTTCTATCTTCTAATTTTAATTCCCAAGAATCATTTTTGATATGATAAAGACAAAGCACAGACAAATATGTTTAATTAGGTACAGTTGGAATTAAAAAATATTTTTTTTAGATTTGACCTTGAAATCTGCTTATATTTTCAATTCCACCATACAAGTGACATAAATATTACCTTATACTCTTTGAAACTGTAACACAGTTATGACCGAAGATGTATTTTAAGTTTAAACATACAACTAAAAAAATCCATAAGTATCAAAATGTATTCAAACGAACACACAAATATTCTACCTAGTTAAAAATAGTAGATCACAATTTACTGAAAGCCAGTTTTAACCAGGATCGAGTAAAACATTTGTATAATATTTAAGTCAGAAATAGATCAATAATCAAGTTCACCCACTCGAATGTTATTAAGTCTAAAACGAAACCGTGTGTGGTATGAGTTAATTCGTCTTTACACTAAATGTAATAAATCACCAACATTTTTATCTAATATTCTATTACTGTTTACAGTTTTAGCAAATGTTGGTTCTTTATTAAGTAAATAAATCCGTTAATAGTTTATACGCTTATCACTTTTAATATCATATTTATGAAATTCAATTTAAAATATATTTAGCCTCAGAGTTAATTTTTGAAGAACAACTGAAAAATGCAAGGTTATTACACTTCATTATATTGCCGATATACCTCATCTAATAAGTTCAAATAATTTTAAATGCTGTGGTTCGATCGTCTAACTCATGCACTATACACCTTTTAATATTTTGTAGAAAAAGTATAGTACACAACTCGGGTAATAAGCTTATTGGGCACTAGATCTATCTAAATCACTCGCCCACTTGTATCGCTTAATAATGGGTCTACTCTTAACACCCATTTTCTATATTTCACTAGTCTTTAGTTTGCTATTTTTGTCATACAATGGACTTGGAGAGTTATTTTTCTTATAGCGTCTGTAATTATTGTGCCATGGATTCATTTTCTTAAATTATTTCAGTTCTCATCTTGTAACTGCACCTAAGGGCCAAACTAAGGCAACTAACAGCTCCACCGATTGTAGCGCGACAGGTTGGATAATCGTATCTGTGCCAAGTATACAGATCTTATCCCATACGCTTAACTTGAGGGAGGGTCTTGTCACCTATTACCAAGATATACCTACATACTCAAAGTACATCCATCTCTGGTTCCATTGTTCCCTATCCTGGGCATTTGATACCAAATCGGTCCAGCATGTTAGTTGGTGTCGTCCGAAATGTGTTGTCATCTTCATCTTATTTGTAATTCCATTGTATCTAACGTATAGTTAATTATGTTATTCCATCTGTCTAAACTAGATACTCAGTATTTCCTCCACTAATTTTCTTTACTCAATTTTGTGATTTGCCCTGAAGACAAATTATTCCTGTACAAAGTCGTCAGTGTTTTTGCCCTTATATGTTAATAGGACGTTGTTAGAGTCTAGCTTTTTAAAGAGGTATTGAAGTGCTTGGTTAAACAGTTTTGGTAATTTCTCATTGGATAGCAGACATACATCATCTTCAATATAGCGAGCCTAATATTTAGTAGTTACAATGGCGTTTTACTATTACCATTATATCTTTTGCTTGTAAAAGAGAAAATGCAGCACCTAGATTAACTATTTAAATAGACGCAAAACAAAACATTGAGAATAGAACTAAAACATCTTTAAATAATTTATGACTTGTAGTATCTCTGACACAATGTATGTATATTCCAACAAAGAGCATAAGATTATATTTTTACCACAAAAGCATATTCCTTATAGATACAACTTATTAATTACGAGTGAGATACCGTCTCATAGAAATATAAACAGTATCGAAAAATTGTGTAGAGTAGATACCAAAATGAACGACATAAATGGGGATGATATAAAATTACTTGACAATCTATATGTGGTTTTGTACATTTTTATAACATTGTATCTCACTTCATGTTTATATATAAACTGATTATAATAAGCAATTATATGAAAAATTACGACATTACTTACACAAATGCATATATACAATGTTTATTCAATTTAGAAAAAACTAATAGTTAGGTTAACTTTGTAACAGATTTTCTTTGTTTCAGATCATATCATTCTCCGAACGATTTCCGAAGTGGAAATTGAAACGTCAATAAACTTACTTTAACCTTTAATTGTAGCTATTCCCATTTAAATAGTAATTACTTTAAAAAGCCACAAGAAAATAGCTTCAGAACAATATTTTTAAAGGTATGTAGAAGTATGTAATTAAGTTTATTTAGCTGCATAATTGGTACCCACTTGTTAAATTTTTGACAGTAGTAGTTTAAGACTATATAAAAAGTTCTTGCTCTAATTTAAGGGATTAATGATTATGAGTCGATCAGTATAAATATGTATTCTGGGGTTATAAAAGCCTGGAGGTAATGCTGGCCGTCCACTATTACCCCCAAATTGTATTTATATAATACAGAGTATTTCTTTATAAATTCTTATATTTCAGATGCCTTGAGTTTACAAGAGAAAAAGTGACAAAGCACGATGGAATGCTAAGCAACTTAGTGCAGTTTTGCAATTCCCAGATCTACAATTCAACTACGACTAAAGCGAAATGATACAACAGCTGCTTCTTTAGGTCGTAATTCTGTATTTACCAAAGAAGAAGAAGAAATTTTGACAAAGCAGGTCATAAAGTTATCAAAACATTTTTATGGGATAGCTCCCACACAAATGATAAAATGTGCCTATAAATACGCTAAAGAAAAAAATTTACATCATCCATTTTCCAAAGAAAAAAAATTGGAAGAGACTGGCTAGACGGCTTCCTTAAAAGAAATCCACATATTCGATTAAGAAAACCGGAGGCGCCAAGTATTAACCGCATATCTGCTTTTAACAAAACTGAAGTAAACCTATTTTTCTCTAATTTAAAATCCATATTGGATAAATATAAATTTTCGGCATCTAACAACCGTCCAAAACCCTGGAAAAATAGTTGCTGAAAAGTGACAAAAGAGAGTCGGCTTTATTACAAGCGCAGAAAGAGGTCAAACAACAACCATTATGTGCTGTATAAGTGTCTCAGGAACACATATTCCACCTTTGTTTATTTATGCCCGCAAAAGGATGAAACCAGAGTTAAATAAAAATGGGTCACCTGGTGCAGTCTACTGCTGCTCGGATAATGGGTGGATAAATGAGCAAATATTTTTCGAATGGCTCCAACATTTTTACAGTGTTTTAAAACCTTCAAAGGAGGATCCAGTTTTGTTAATCGTCGACAATCACAGTAGCCACTGTACATTAGAGACATATAATTTCTGTAAAGAACGAGGAATTATTATGTTAACCATACCCCCGCACACATCGTATCGACTCCAACCACTGGATGGAGCTTTTTACTCATCGTTAAAATCAGCGTATAACAATGAATGTGGCAATTATCTTAGAAGTCATCCTCATGAGCGTATCACGACATTTGGAATACCCTAATTTTTAAAATTCATACGGTCGCGTAGCCACACCAGTCAAAGCCATTAATGGTTTTGAGAATACAGGAATATTTCCATATAATCCTGAAAATTTTACCGATGAAGACTTTACTCCAGGTGAATCATTCATACAAGAAGATAAAAAGACACTAGACTAAAAGAAAAAAAGTGGATTAGATAAGGAGAAGAATAATAAGGAAGTTAAGGGGAATAAAGAAAGTTCGACATATGACAAAAAGTTTGAAGTATCTTTTGTTGACATAATTCCACTACCAGGATGCTCAAAAGACAACTCAGTTGGAAATAAAAGATCCAACCACAAAAGCAGGAGGAAGCAACATTCCGAAATAATTACATCAACACAAATGAAGTTACTTCTAGGAGAAAAACAGCGGAAAAAGGAAGAGCAAATGAGACTGTATCAGTTTCGAATGAAAAATTTACATTTGAGATTTCTGCATTTAATTATTTTTTAAATGGGGGTAATAGTGGCAGTGGCCACTTTTACCCCTCGGCAGCGGCCGAGCACCACCAGGAAACAAACCTCACAAATACGGCCACCAGCAGAAGTCTGAAAAACCGTTTAATTTGTTTTGTTCTGTTTAAAAATTTTTCGTAAATAGAGTTTGAAGTACTAAGGTTTGACGTTTTATTTACATTAACAGTATAATTTTTAAAGTTATGTAGCAGTATAAGTAAACCAAAATGCTTACTCGGCCACTATTCTCCCCTTTCCTCTGTTAGACAGCAAATCTGTTACAAAATATTCTAACTGAACTGCAGAAATAAATAACAATATAGCTGTACATATTATTTATTTCTACACGACTACAGTTACGAGACGAAAAATTAAATCAGTCGGTGTACTTAACGTATTGTTAATTTTTACATGAATGTGCAAAGCTATCATCTTACGTCAAACTATTATAGGCACTGATGACGTTCAAGTAATAAATATGTCAAAAAATTAAAAATAAAAATTTATTGCACTTAAAAGCGAGCATAGATTTTTTAAAACTTACTATTTGCGGAATATTGTGAGAAGTTTTCTCTTATATGAATATCATTTTAAATCAACGAGAATTTAATAAAGGTTATGCTATATTACTGTATCAACAAAGATATATCAGGTACGGAAACTAAACCACTTCCAGTAAACGTTTCAAGAGATTTATTTATGTTATAACTAATTATTTTTTCTTATTAATTCCATTTTAAGTGATTTTCCCTTTCCCCCTTCCATTCAGAAAGGGAAGTGGTACAAGGGAGTTCATAGGCGTTCAAGGGAGGACAATATTCATACGCCTTTATTCATACTCTTTTGCTCGCTTAAAGGCGTATGAATATTAATCAATATATTCGGTATGATAAATTTATTGACATCTTAAAAAAATATATTGAAAAACATAATAACAGAATCATAGCGCATTTATATTGGAACCAAAAAGACATTCAAATTGATAATGAACTATCAGAAGATAACTGTATGTCAGAATAATAACCAATCCATTGGAAACAAAATTTGAACTGTAGCAGCCAAGAGAAAGTGCTAGTTTTCGGTTCAACTACGGTACAAATGACTACCTACATTGCATAAAAGTCTTGATCCATAGAATACAAAACTAACGTTCTAACCGTTTTGTTATTTGCAAAAAACCGTTTCAAAACATGCTTTTTTGACATGTAATTTGTGAACACTCAGTCACGAATAACTCCAAAAATATTGAATTTTTGAAAAAACTTTTTAAAGAACATTTTTGTCTTAAAATTCACTCTTCTATGTAGCGACTACCATGTTTTTTGATAAACTTTTTCCACCCCTGAATTGGGGTGGCAACTACCTCCAAAGAGAAGAATACACATATTGGAATAGGGTAAATTTTGATTTTTTATCTACTGTCAAAATCTCAAGCAAATCCATGCATATAAATAGAATTCTGAGCAGAAAACGGTCATATCCTGGACTTTAAGAGGTGTTAGACAGTCCTGTGGACAGTCCCCCACATTGTTTAATGTATTTAGCGAGACCATATTCTAGGAAGAATTATTTGAACGAACAGAGGGCATCATATTAAATGGAGAAGTTATCAATAAATTGCGCTATGCTGAAAATCCATTATAAATCATTAAAACTTGTTTAAAAACTATTAACCAAACTGTATAATCGAAACTGCACAAAATTTAATATTTAATCTATGACTTAAAACGGATTTAATAAGAAAAATACTAGCATATACTATCTTAACTAAATCTTAAGCTATTTCTTACAACCATTTCTAACTAAAGTGCTATGAAGCCGTAGCTGCACGGCTTTTCCATATATCTATCTGTATCATAATTGTCATGAAAAACGGCATACTATAAACATTTAAAAACAAGATGATACTATATATATTTAATATATTTCAGTAGAATAGTGTATACATATTACCATTATCCCTTCCTCTTCTGTCTTTTTTCCTTCGTTTGACTACTGCTGTTAAAGTATCACTCTCCTATGCGTATCTTGCTTCGGAGAATGAGTAACCAGTCATGTCTTTTACTTGGTCCAACCATCGTGCTAGAATCTTCCTCTGGATCTTCTTTCCGCTACATTGCCTTTAACTATCGTCCGCCCATGTTTCTGAAGCGTAGGTGGCGATAGAAAATATTAATGCTCCAACAAGGCGCAGTTTCGTGTTATTTATAATGTCAGTATTCTTCCATATTTTTGTGAGTTTGGCTGTTACCGATCTGGCCATTTGGGCGCGTCGACGGATCTCGTCTTCTCACCCTCTACTGTAAGTGAAGGCGGAGTCCAAGTAATTAAATTGTTGCCAATGTTTGCTGTTGAAGACGCCAATATAACCGTGCCGTTGACAAATTTTTGATTTTTTCGCCCTCCTATTATTAGTAAGAGTACTGATTTTAAATGTTCATTGATGATGGTGAGGAATAGTTTGCTCCAGGAGATCCTCTTTTTTATATATGGGAATAAAAGTGAGCTTACCTCAATTATTTAACCACTCTCCGACGTTCCAGATTTCATGGCAGATACTAAGCATTACTTCAATCCCTAAATCTTCCATTTCTTTGAATGTCTCGGCTCTTATTCCATCTTCCTCTTCTGATTTTCTGAATTTTCGATTTTTATCGCCTTGTCAATTTATGATTTCAGTATTTGTAGTTCTGTTTCATAATTTCTTTCCTCTCTATTATTGTTTAGGTCGTTGTTAGAGTACAGTACTAGTACCAGTAACATCATTATTGTATTGGCTCAAACCTTGTCAATTATGATAAGTTGCGTGATATTATCTATTTTTACCTCTAATTACTGGATTTCTCTGACCGGAATTTATTCATTGACGTACATGCGAGACGTTAGTACTTTCTGCGAGTTTGACAGACTTGCTCCCATCATTTGTTTCATTATCAATACAACTGGCTCTCTTAAAATATGTATAAATTTCATCATAATCGGTACATATCGCTATCATTACCATATTTTATTCCATTTGCTTTTTTGTCTAATCTTCATATCGTTTGTATTTGAAAATAAAATCTTACTAATTTCACAAACAAAGCCTTCATTAACAACACTAGAAATCCTAAGATTTCCTACTTGGCGAAACTAAATTCAAATGTTTACCACTGTGCTTTCTAAAACTTGCAAAGCAGACATATTAATAAATTAGTCGACAAGGGAATCAGTCACTTGCATTCCACATGCCGTTCATCACGACAAAAATTCTTACTGAATTTAGTTTCTAGTACTCAAAACCGAGTAAAGATTTAAAACAAAAAGACGGTATTAGATTTAATTTCAATGCAGGGCATCTCCCAGCAGCTTATACGTATTTCAACCTCATTAGGTATCATCAGAGAGACATATGCAGAGGCTCTGAATGAAGCCTTCATTATTTATTTCAAGTTGACAATTTTTATGCCATTTTTCATATAAAGTTATAGAATTCTTGTTGTTATAGGAAGCATACTTCCTACATTTATATTTTTCAAAACTAATATAAGCAATTAAAATATTTTACTACTTAACAAGTTGTTTTCTTAAAATACATCAACTGTACGGTTTCTCGTTGTAATTTAGAATGATATTCAAATTGTATACTTTACACTATTGAAGAACAACCTTTGAATAGTAACTACTGTGAACACAAGGCGTGTTAAAGTTTTCTATCAATATATTTATCACCCTGATCAGACCTGGAACTATTAATTTCACAACTCTTAGGTTAAATTCACTCTTAAATACTCGATTGTGACCGATTAGCCATTTTAAATCGTTTAATTGATGTAATATAAAATAATATACTGTGGAATGTCGCTGTTTAATACGTAGACTTGGGATAGCACTAACATAATACGAAGTACGATACTTAAATGTATCTAAAATATTGAAAATTTTAAGAATATTACAATAAAAACAGGTAACATGTACTGTATATTTAAAATAGAGAAACAGATAAAAAAGAAAGGAATAACTCCAGCTTTCAGAACAAACAACAACTTAAACAAATATATTCAAAACAAAAGCCAAAAGAAAAAGCACTTAAACAGTGGTGTATACAAAATTAAATGTGGTGACTGTCCAAAAACTTACATTGGTCAATGCATTTATGGAAATTAATAAATCCAAAAAATACACATATAATTCTGAATGACCAAATTGAGACAAACAGCTTTCCTCTCCTCAACTTATTTAGGAAGTGGAAGTGTTAAAAGTAACGATCAAATCCATCACATATTTCATAAAAGCTGGCACTAGATGGCAGGCACGTTAATAACATCATTGTTGTCTCATCCCACTTATTGCAAAAAAAGTCAACAACAGACCTTAAGGATGTTGACCTATAGGTACGTATTTACATATAGAATCAACAATTTAAATGGCTAATCGAAACTAAAATCGTGCTTAGTTTCCCAACACAAGCCCTTTCTTTACCTATATAACAGTAACTGTTTTGTCCAGATAAGAATTGTAAAATCTCGCCAGCTACTTGGAATTTTATCTGGATTAAAAACAGAAATTGCTAGCAAAAACATATGCGAAAAGTCTCAATTATAGCTTGCATGCGTTAGCATTAAAATTATTGTTCGAAATCTAATACTTTAATCTAAAAATTAGGCAAAACCGAAGAACTGATTATATTCTTTGGTAATTTTGAGATCGCACTAAAGTGGAAGCTTGTAGAATAATTAGTATTATATATAGATTGTTAAATATACACTTTTCTTGTTGTTTTTTGTTTTATTTAAATTTATAGCTCAAACATTAACGCATATTCTGACATGCGCACAACACGCTTCTAGTTAGTTTATGCGCTTGTTAACAAGTTTGATAAGTTACAATACAATGTGATGATCGTCGATCTTGGTTTTCGGTCTCATAATTTTGTAATTCCATCATATTGTTATGATAAATATGAGTCATATTTAACGTGTAAACATTTTGTTATTCTCACTTTTGTTCTAGTATATTCTCCGACCCGCCAGAAACCGGTCTGGCGTTCCTTTTCATTCGAGAAGGGTCAGCACAGGTCAACATCCATCCGCTTCGAGAGATTCCAGGCTAACGACTGTTTGATATAAATAGAGGAATTCTCATGGTGTTAGTCAGTCTGAAAATATAATCGAGTCGAGTTTTGAATTGTAACGCGGAAATAAATATTGTAAATAAATAATATAAATTAAAGTAGTTGTGATAAGTGTAAGAATATAAATTATATTCTTACATAAATTAAATAAAGACTGAAGTTAATAAATTAGACTAATAAACTCAGTTCAATATTTAGATGTCAGTTTAGATCTCAGTTGATTAGTAAAATTTGTTTGATGGTGTAATGTTATGATTTGCATTTAGTTTGGAGTGTTTTTTTTTATTTTATGGATAAATAAAATCATGTATGGGCCTGCGTAGCGCAAGCGGTAGGATGCTTGCCTCGCAAGCCGGTGGTCCGGGGTTCGAATCCTACCGCCGGCAAGAACATCTAGACATTTTAAAAATGTCTATAGGCCCCAGGTCGACTCAGCCTGAATAAAAATGAGTACCTTGGGTAAAACCAGGGGTAATAATAGACGGTTGAAGCGTAGCACTGGCCATGTTACCTTCCTTGTATACCGTAGGCCCTAGATATAGCAGACTACCCTGCTATACTCCCAAAGCCGCGACAGCGGTATAAAACGGGAGACTATTACTATTATTAAATAAAATCATTTAGTTCATACTTGCAGATTATTCTTAAGTGTAAATTTCCTAATTTGTTTCTAATTACAGTTGTTAATATTGTTACGCGTTTGACTGTACATGTATTCGACGACTGTGTTCGAAGTAACGGCAGTCGAGAAGGATTCCCACAGCCTGACGTCACGATGTCTGTGGAACAATTCTAATTCTTCTAAGCAAGATCTGGAGATTTCTAGAGGCATAGGCGTACACTGTATACACAGAAAAAAATAGATTTGAAGTGGGTCTGAATTAAAAATTCGTATTGTAAAGTCTGAAATATAAATTTGTATATGTAAAGTAATAAATATATATTACATAAATTAATTATACCTGAATGTTAGTGTAAATAAATTAAAATAATGATTAAATAAAATAAACGTAAAATTATTAATAAATTAGAGATAATCCCGTTGCAATCTTGTAATTCAGTTTAGATAATGGTTTTCGGCAGAGAGTATTAAAAAAATAATCTACCCCTTAATGGGTTTTAATTTGTCTAAATGCTTCGCAACCGTGTTTTTGTTGATTCCAATGGGAGAAGTAGATGCCTTCCTTTATTTTCTTAAGTGTAAAGTATAACTTAATCATATGAATATTTGTTATCTTATATAAGATGGTAGTTCGATAAGTATTTAGTCTCACTGGAAAATGGTGCCTCTGTCAAGAGAAATTTAGTAGCGAGCAGTACATTCTTGTAGGCGACTGTCACAATTTCAGCCGATTCGGACTCACAGTTTTGTTTTGACCGCGTGTGAAAGCTGAATTTTAACAAAATGGAAAAGAGTAATATCAGTCAGTGACTCAATTCTTATTTTTGGAAGGGAAACCGAGCAGCCAAATCAAAGAGCGCTTGATTGCTGTGTACGGTGACTTTTCTTCTACTGGCGACTTTCACAAATTGGTTTAACGTGACCGCACGTCGATTTTTAACGACCCACGGCCAAGTGTACCGAAAACAGCTACCACGAAGTATACCCTGACAGAATCCATGATCTTGTATTGGCAGACAGCCGATTGAAGTTGCGCAAGATAACTGAGACTGTATGCATCTCAAAAGACCCACGTGACTCATATAATGCATGAAATGTTTGGTTTGCTCTCTGGATAACAAGCCATTGCAAGAGACCACTTCAATGAGCAGTGTTTGACGATTTTTAAGTGCAATCCGAAGGAGTTTCTGTGTCATTTCGACCGTCGACGAAACATGGATCCACTGGTACACACCAAAGACCAAGGACTATCAGAACGTGCTCCTAAGAAGGCTAAGACTGTCCTATCGGCCACAAAGGTGATGGATACCGTTTTCTTCTGAGATTCACATCGAAGGTGCGATCTACATCGAATACATAAACACTCACATTTAATCCATTCTCCAGATTTGGCCCTATGCGACTTCTTATTGTTCCCAAACTTGAAGAAGTCACTCGCAGAGCAAAAATTTGGAGAAAGCAGACTATGTTGAGAAATAAATCGCCAAATTTTCCAAAATTTTCACACCATGTTCAACCCGTCCTGTGGATGTATGGAACGTGACGTAAGTCACGTCTATTAAATTTTCTGTTCATATCATTATTAGTAACACTGTTCCCTTGCTCGTTCCGATGCAGTTCGCCATATTAGTAAAAGTCTTAAGTCGAAGTATGATTCTTTCCATCTACCACTGTAGATGGAAAGAATTATATCAATAATTTTAATATCATTTAACCATCTTTGATCATCTCTCTTTTTCTACTTCTTTTTTATTATTATGCCATGCAAATTTAGTGTCTCACACCGTTCTCTATTACAATGATCATCAGGGCTGTTAAATAATTAATATGAAGAATAATTTTAATGTCTCCGTACTAATAGTAGCGTTTTATAGAATTTCTAAGAGCAAGGCTACGTTGCATGTCCAATCATAGCTCTAGCATACCATGTTGAGAATATATTTTGATAACTGTGACCTATCTGAGAATATATTTAAACAATCTATATATTTTAGCCTAACCATACTCAACATGACGATTAGTTCGTCATAATTGCAACAAAGCGACAAAAAGCTTAAAATTTTTAAATTGTATTGTCACTAAAAATCAGTTCTTCTGTTCATTTTATTTCAATTCCCGTACCATTATAATTTTATTAATTTTTTTATTTATATCTGTCGATATGATGTTCAACATCCTTGTACTTGACTAGAAAAAAATTTCATATCACGATCAAGTCTCTTAATTTCTAAAACAACCAAAAAAATCAATATTCAGTTAGAGATTATCAGAAAATATTCTGAAATGAAAATAAAGCTATCGGTTAAAAATATCACTAAACAAAATCACATAAATGCTTAAAAATAACACAATAAAAACGCATTTATAATATATTCATAGCCAAGTAAAGGCGTACCTGAAGACTCGCGAACAATCAGTAGAAACGCAAACCTGTCTTGAGGTAGGGCCGTCCCATACTTTCCCTAGCGCTAAATTATTCTCCTTCGGCAAAATTATTACGCTCTTGGAACTATTATGACGCACTGTAATGCATTTCGCGCGCTTTTTCATGGGTGTGAATATATTATGTACAAAAACAATACGTTGATTCCAAATTATAAATATCAAAATCCTTAATCGTTAAACGATGTATCAGTCTATAAAACATATTTGCTCCATTTTTGTTTTCAGGCCAGTCGTTAGGCAGTTTTAATAAATATTTATAAAAAAAATTCAATGTATTTGAAAAAACAATAATATTAAGTCATTATAAATGTTAGATAAAGACTGTGGATGGTTATAAATATTAAAGTCCAAGATCCCAGAGCGATCAGACATAACTTATTTTCACACAGATGAAACCTTAGAGTCTGAGTAGCGTCTCATGTGCTTTGAATACCTGCGTATTTAGGAAACTGGCTGAGTGACACCTGGGCAGGTACCAGGTGAGAAAGGTAACTAAAAATAAAAGCTATTTAACTTAAATTTACATAACTGATTTTTATACATATTTTGTTGAATATTATTTTGAAAATACTGTAATAAGTGTCAGACACTTGTTATGGACCAGAACTTTTGTCAGACGCATTAAAGCTCCACTAAAATTAAATGAACTTTACTTACTTTTACATGTCTGATTTTTAAATATGTTATTAATGGAACTATAATAAAGTTATATTTAATCAGTCAGACAAATTAAAATGACCAAACATCCCTCAAACACACAAATTAGTTAACCAGAAGTATGAGCGCGAGAGTGCTGTGCGCATGAGCCTCAGAGTAAAAAATTCAACTACATTAAGAATACTTACTGTTTTCGATCCGATTAAATATTTTTGCATCTCTATTTAAAAATCAGACAAGTAAAAGTAAGTAAAGTTCATTTCATTTTAGTGGAGCTTTAAAGCGTCTGACAAAAGTTCTGGTCCATGACAAGTGTCTGACACTTATTACAGTATTTTCAAAATAATATTCAACAAAATATGTATAAAAATCAGTTATGTAAATTTAAGTTAAATAGCTTTTATTTTTAGTTACCTTTCTCACCTGGTACCTGCCCAGGTGTCACTCAGCCAGTTTCCTAAATACGCAGGTATTCAAAGCACATGAGACGCTACTCAGACTCTAAGGTTTCATCTGTGTGAAAATAAGTTATGTCTGATCGCTCTGGGATCTTACTCTATTAAGATCTTACTTAAAGTAATAAGAAATATGAGCTGATATTACTGTATAATGGCAACATAATCTCGATAAATATTATGTTCTATACCAACCTTACAATTCCTTTTTTTGTAAGGTAACTTATCAGATTATTTAAGCTTAATTAATTTTAAAAGAAACTAAGTCCATCTTATAAAAAAAGAAGCAGAAGAGGAATGGCTAGAAGAAAAATGCAACGAAATATAAGAGTTGAAAAAGCAACATGGCTCTTGTAATATGTACAAGAAAGTGAAAGAATTTTAAAATATCAATAAAAACAACATCGCCCTCTCGTAAACAACAACAATTAATTTATAATACCAAAAATAAAATACACGAATGGAAAAAATGTATACAAGAGCAGTTCTGCGATGAACAAATTGATATTACGATAAATAATTCTAATGAAAGCCTATCAATTCTAAAAGTCGAGGTGGAATATGCCATTGAACAATTAAAAATCAACTAGGGTCGAAGTTTACCTTGGAATACTCAAATTGATGGAAAATAATGTTTTGATACGACCAATTTAGATTCAGAACCGGAATGGGGACATGAGAAGCTTTGTTTTGTCTACAAGTACTGTTGTTAAAGTGTTACGACCAACAAAAGTATGTTTTCCTATGATTTCTCGATTTCGAAAAGACATTTGACAGCGTATATCATAATTAAATGTTAAGTTATTTACAGAACATTAATTTAGATGATAAAGACCTCATATTAACAAGATACTTATATTGGAGGCAAAGTGTCAAGATTAGGATTGACGCTCAAATACCCAGAAATATTAGTATAAGTAAGAGTATTCATAAAAATGAATACAGTACAAACTTCTATATAACATATGCAGATGACTCCATCTATAGAGTCTTAAATCAACTTAATGATGTTTGTCGAAACATTGGAATGAAGATTAGTAGCAGATAAGCCACTTGAGTGCACTTTTACCTTTGACCCCTCATGAATTAACTTTTAGTGGAAGCGCCGGTGATGTCACAGCCGAAGCCTCCATAAAAAGTTAATTGATGCGGGGTCAAAGGTCAAAGTGTACCTAAGTAGCTTACCTTCTACTAAGATTAACGAGAAAAAAAAAAGATAATGATAATCAAAAAGAGGCAGAATGTCCCTTTACCTAAAAAGATAATTGGGAAGATATTAGAACAGGTAAATCTTTACAAATACCTTGGCTCCTGGATTATCTAGCAGATTATTTATCAAGCTTGACACAAAACAAGAAATTAAAGCGAAAATTTTTCAAGCTAGAGATAGTTTCTGCAAGATGCATAGTTTATTCTGATAGATATCAAACTGAGATTTAAATTTACAAAATATTTTGTTTGGTCTGCTGTTCTCTATAGAGTCAAAACGTTGACTATAAGAGTCTGAACAAGTTGGAGGCACTTCAAATGTTGGTGTACAGGATAATTTTAAAAGTTCCTTGCACGAAAAACACATGAAGAAGTTCTAAGTAGACTAAATATAAAAAAATACATAAAAAATATAGAAGAACAATTATTGAGAATAATTAAAATAAGAAAAACCAGGTATTGACTATAAGATTTTATGTTTTGAAATTACTATTTTACTGTTTTCTGCTGTTTTTTGCCAAGTGGCAAAGTTCCATTTGCTGCTTTTTGTTTTCCTGAGCTTAGCAACACTATTTATCAGGAAACAATCGCATAGATCACGGGTTTATCACTCGGTATAACACTTCATTGTGGACGTTGATACAGAATATGAAGGGAGACTAATTTTGTAATAGTTACTATACATTTCTGACCCGTTCATGACGAATTTATAATGTCATTATTTTTTACCATGTTATAGATATCCCTGACGGATGAATTACTCATGTTTTGTTCTTATCACAATTTATGTTGAGTTTTAGATGTAACTGTACTTTAGTTTATTTTCGTTTCTGTCAAGTAGTAGAGTTTTCTGAGTTACATTTGCAAAGTTTACAGTTCATATTATAGGCCGGTGCACAAAATATTTTTGAACTAAATTTTACAACTTTATCATCAGAAATATATGAAAAAATTACAAAAAGGAAGGAAATAAGGTATTACTATATCTTGGTAACAAGGTATACATCGGTAAACTCCAAATTAATGTGTACATTAAGTGGTTAATGATGTAGTGTGGTATAATGAGAGAAATTATTAAGATTTTTTTATGTATTTTAAAGATTAATTAACACGAAATAATATCCATTATTATTTAATATTGAACTGGGTCAAGATTCTGAATATCGAGTAAGTAATTGTATCATTGTTTTTGTAAATATCAAATGGGCTCATTCTTAAGGCACGGGTGCCGAATAAGCAAGGAACACACTTTAATAGTTGAAAAGATTAGAATTAGAGATCAAAATAAACTGGGGGTTAGATCAGTAAAAGATGCTTCATTCTCCCTTTACTAGTTACCATTGAAAATAACATTATGTAACATCGCTCTTACTTTACAGGACGATCTTGCCATGCCAACTTTACAGTAGATTGCAAATAAACAGTTTACTTAAAAAATATACCCACAGTCTAATCTTATAATAAATAAATAAATAAACACACAAAATGTTTAAATAATTGCTATCAAGCAAAACATTAAATTGCTGTAACAAATTAAGTATCAACAATAAAGGAAGCTGTATATCTGGAACATGTTTTATCTTACAAAATATTGTAGAACATAAAGGATATTTGTTACAGCAAACGACTGGCCTTATCAGTTCTTAAAATTAACAATGATTAGGTTGTACGACTGTATTATTGTTTAATCGTAAAGGCGTTTCACTGTTCGAATTTTCATCTGGAAGTTGATCGGAAACGTTGTTTGGATCGAATCCCGGATTCAGGATTATATTCGGAACCAGCTCGATGATCTCCTGTTCCTCTATAACTATTCATAAATAACCAAATTAAAAAAAATACTTAAATGTTCAGCATTAAATTAATGTCAAAAGCAATATGGCGAGAAATGCATTGTTCGTAAGAGGTAAGTGTACTTGTTTCTTCAAATATTAGTTTGAATAAAAGTCAATTGGGGTTTATATATCAGTGCAATGTTGGAAGTAGTGTTACTCTAAATAATTGTGAATATGTTTTATTGAAATTTAACTTTTTTAAATAAAGAAGTATACCTCAAACTCGATGGGCACAATTGTATCCAAAATGACTAAGTTATTTTTATATTCAGAGTAAATGGCCTCCAATAAAATATTTAACGGAGAAGGAACGAAACGAAACGGAACAAAACAGAAAATCAAAAGGAAGGGGAGGAAGAGGATAATGAGGAAGAAAAGGAAGATGATGATGAAGATGAGATGTTCAATCCGAATGTAGTTTTCAAAAAATTTTAAAAATTAAGAAATTATTAGATTTAATCTGTAAATGTTTATAAATCGACAAAACCAATTTGACAGTTGACTGTCATTTGACATTTGGCCTCAATCTTGTGGGCAACTAGCCATATTTTAAATGAAATTCTTAGAGGTATTGCATCCTCGGATTAATATTCAGTGGGCCTTTGTCTAGAATGATATATAGGATTAAAGAGGAAGCGATGCAATGTAATTACGAGTTCTTCTGTAACTTTGAGCATTTCTGGTCTTATCGTATCTGGACCTAGTTCATTGTTGAGTTTATTTATAACCAGGCTTACTTCGCCTTCACTTATATTCTTTGAGCTTCTTCTTCTAGTCACATTTCTGGTGGATATGTCTCAGGTTTTGATTGTCTTTAAATACATCCTGGCAGTACTATATTAGAGTCCACGTAAATAACAGTATTATACCTTGTTTTTGTAGTTTCATATTGCTCTCCTTTGTGTATCAATGTGATTATTTCAGTAATCTATTCGTCAATATTTCATTATATTATTAACTTACAAATTCAAAAATTATTTTACTTACCTCCAGGGACTTTACATTCTTGATATAGAAGAAAACAAGTACCTAAACCAAGCAAAACCAAGGTACCCATTACAATTCCTACTGCAATAGCCCAAACTGTTGTATCAAACTTATCAGCATTATCTAGGAAATATCTGGCAAGCTCTAAAAAATTATTATTATTATTATCGAAAAATAATTTTTTTTTATATTGTTATATACTTATGGATACTATTGATAAACATGGGGAAGTTCAGGAGATCTGTTGTAGTAAAATATTCAAAAAACAAGTTATTTACAAACATTGTAGATAGCTTTAACGTCATATTTTAAAATTAGTTACAATCTTACAGAGTGTTTTATAACGCGTGCCAGATCAAAGCTATATCTTTTTATTAAACAGATAACCATACATTTTATTCTAAATTTGAAATCTGCTTCACTTCCTCATCACAACGATAAAAAGTTGTAACTTATTATCAAAGAATATGGAGCATATAGAAGTATCTTTCCCTGCCATTTTTTAGTCCCTCGGCAGAAGTTATACACATTACAGAGAAGAAGTTGAACAAGATTTTAGTTCCTTATTCTGCCACTAGCAAGCGGTCATGTCAGGGCTATTACTGCTTCTAAAATATAAAAGAGTGGAGCAACAAATGCAACTTTAGATATTTTCTTATGTAGATGCCGCGTGGTCGTAGAATGCTTAGCATTAAATTTTTGCATTTTATAAAATTAGGGATCAAATGCTACCATATTTTTTTTAAGAAAATAAAATATTATTATAACTTTTAATAACTGAATCTTAAAAAAAATATTGTGATTAAAATTTTTAATTTAAAACGTCCAAATTTACAAATAATATAATTAAAACTCTCTTCTTATAAACTGTAAATAAAATTAATTAAAAGTCAACCACTGGGAGAGAAAGCCCAAAAAATTTCAAGGTATTTCGATCAAAAAACAATTCCTTATTTCGTTAGTACGCTAGAATTGCTTTTTAGCACATACACCAAAGAATTATTATTTACAATTTGAAAATTCGAAATTATAAAGTATAATTTCGGATTTTTAAATTTAAAAAATAAATAAGTATAAATCTCAAAAACGCCAATCTAGAGCACAACAAAGGAAGATAGTGAAAAGGGCAAAAATGGCTGGTGGACATGGACCATAGCAAATTCCAAGAAAACCGGCAACACCCGAAGATAAAAAGAGATTTCGGGAGAATACCATCACCCCCCTTGCAAAGAGTTGCTAAGAAACCAAGGGGCTCGTTAGAGCCCTCGGAGATCTAGCTCTGTTAGATCACAAAGCACCGTGAAAAAAGTATTAAAAATTGGTGGTAGCATATAGACATATTTAATTGCCGATAAGTTTCTTTCTCTAATGATATTTGTCCACATATTTTATCAGTTTAATTCATGATTATATTGAACAATAACACTTTACATAGAAAGTCCTTCACTCCTTTATTATCCTTACACTCAGAGTTCAAAGTGCGCATCGTTACACAAAAATTATTATTTGTTTAAATTAATATAACATTTCGTGAATTTATTTTACAAAATCATACTGCAACTAATTTTAAAATGTGGAGTTTAAACATGTCTGAAATTTTTGTAAATAACGTTTTTTGTATTTTTTACTACAACAGATCTACTAAGCTTCTTGACAATAATCAGTCTCCCTGTATATGCTAGCTACTTAAATGTTTGATATCTACATAAATGTAATTAATATATACATTGATTTCTACTCTGATAAGTACGACCTTATCGTGGTAGGAGAAATCTTTATACTTGGTCGTCATCGCTCATTTTGTGAGGTAAGCACGATAGAGTGGAAACTAAGGACGGCTCGATTTCAAGTATCAGACGACATCCAGATTTCATTAGCCTCCTCCCAATATAGCGGGCTCTGCCAGGAATAACCATATTCCGCTTGGACAGAATTTACTATTGTGTAATACATTGTATTGTAGAAATTTAAGCTGAAACGGACTCAGATTTGTTTTGATCGCGTGTGGAAGTGATCGTGTACGCGGCTTTCAGAAAAATGGAAAAATAGTAATATCGGTTGTTGATTCGATTCTTGTTTTTGGAAGTAATATTGCGCAGCGGAATTAAAGACCGCTTGGATGCTGTGTATGGCGACTCTTTTTATTTATTTATTTATTTATTTATTTATTTCAACGGTAGAACCATTTACAATAAAATCGCGTTTTTCTTCAATGGCGACTGTCAAAAATTGGTAAATCGTGTTTCAGTGTGGCCTACGTCGGTTTTTGATGGGCCACGCCCAGGCGCCCCGAAAACGGCTGCCAAGGATAACATGACAAAAATCCACGATCTCGTATTAGCAGCCCGCCGATTATTAGCAGACAGTAGGCACCTAAAAGACTGTGGATAATATCCTGCATTTATCCTGCAATGTGGACAATATCCTGCAATAACATTTTGAGCATCAGAAAGTTTTCAGTGCGATGGATGCCACATTTGCTCATTTCCGACAAGCGCAACTTCAGAGCAGTGTTTAACGTTATTTAAGCGTAATCTGAAGTAGTTTCTGCATCGTTTCGTGACCATCAACAAAGCAAACAAAACAAACAGTTGAAACAGTGGATATCACCTGGCGAACGTGGTCAGAAGAAGGTGAAGACCGTCTTATTAGCCAGAAAGATGATGGCCACCCTTTTTCGGAAATTTAAAAGGTGTGATTTACATCAACTACCCAGAGAAGGCAAAAACCACCAAAGAGATCTAGTGGGCCAAATTATTGAGCCGATTCGACGCCCAATTTCAGAAAAACGGTCCAATTTGGCAAAGAAAAAAGTGTCTTGCACCATGAAAACGCATCGGCATACACACCTCCACCGCCACGGCCACATTTGACAACCAACTGTTGCTCCATCCACTGTATTCTCCAGATTTGGTCACATGCGCCTTCCTTTTGTTTCCAAACTTAAAAAAGGCACTTGCTGGGCAGAAATTTAAGTCGAATGAAGAGGTCATCGCCGCCACAGAGGCCACAAGCAAAGAACCTTTGTAGATCTAAAGAAAACTTATTTTTCAGATGAGTTTAAAGAAGTTGGAGCATCATTATCGAACTAAAAGGAGTCTGTCTATGTTGAAAAATAAATGGCAATCTTTCTAAAATTTTTGTTTTTCTTTTGTGTGCCAAGAACTTATTGGACTGTCTTGTAGCAAGCACTGAAAAGGTCCAATTGGTAATCACAAATAGTGCAGCAAAGACAAAAGTCTAAGTAGCTGTTATAGCAAAACTTCGATGACAAGACGCTCAAGTAGGCCCTAATATCTATTTTAAAGTCATAAATATAGTTGTTGTGAACATACAAACCATATTTCCATCTCAGTTTGGAGAGGGATGTGGGTACAATCTACAATTCACCAATTTTCAACTATTTCAACAAAAGACAATACAATTGTTTATATCACTGCTACAAAACATGCCTTCTAATAATTAAAATATATAAGACTAAGCAGTTAAATATTTTGAATAAAATCAGTAGACTACTAAAACTATCAGAATGAAAAATAAAATCAACAACAACAAAGAAAAAGATGTGTGACAAGATTTTAAAAATAGAGAACTTGAATAACAGAAAAAACTAATTAGATACTATATTTAATTAGAATAAAACCACAATTAAAAATGACTTATTTTAATGTTTTTATATATAACATAAACTAAAAAGAAAGCTTATTACTTTACCAGATAATTGGTCAAATGAAGTTATAAAAATATAGTGTTTTAATATTTTTTACCTTGCTCTGTATATACACATAGTGTAGTACCGTACACTTCAGTTATGACACCTTTTCCTAATTGATTTGTTGCCCAAATTCTGAATTGGTATGTTGTATTGGGACTAAGATTATACACATCAATTTGTCTCTAAAAACCATAGCTTATAAATAATTAAGTACAGTAATCAAATACATTAAAATTGTTTAAGTTTTTTAACCCCATAAATCTACTATCTACTCCATATAGACACAGAAGTTGAAGATGTCCACATATTAGACATGGAACTATATGCTATATTTCGGATGAAATAGACAGATAACATATTTTATGATAGCAACAATGATAGGGCATGCCTAGAAGAGAATATGATTTCTGTTTGCCAACAATTTGGAATACTGTTATACATACTTGCACAAAAAAGTTGATAGTGCTAATACTAATTGCAAATGAACAAAAATGATAATAATCTTCTATTGTTTTTGCCATTCGCTTTTAAGGACTTAAGTTGTTAAAAACTGGTCTTAACTTACGGAATTTTGTGGAATATTATTAGGTGGGATTGGTATCCAACTATTATTGGTAAAACCCAGTCTATATTGTGCTGTAAAATTTATAATAGGATATCCACCAGTACCATCAACTTCCCATAATAGAAGAGCTAGAATAGTACTAGGTCTTACAACTACATTGGCCAATGCAGGTGGGGGAGCTGAAAATTAAAAGACAATGAAGAATAAATAATATTTTAAGCTGGACAAATAAAACAATTGTAAATCAAACTTACTTCTTACTGTCAGTTTTACTTTTGCTGTAACATCTGAGTTGACAACATTTTCTCTGCTGCAAGCATATACACCAGTGTCATTTCTATCAACTTGAGAGATAAACAAAGCTCCATTTTCCAGTACAGACATCCTGGCATGCTGCTGATCTTCTCTGCCTTCTCTCACCCACATTACATCTCTGGTCTGGTGAAGAAGACATGGTATTGTAATGTTTTTACCAATATTTACAGAAATTTCTCTTACTATTTCACCTAGAAACAAAAATAATATATCTGAATGTTATAAAACAACATCAAATTATTCAAATTCACAAATAAGCAAAAAGTATAAGTACTCTAATATTTCAAATTCACAGGCACTACAATACAAAATAGTGTAAAACATGTTCAAAACTTCAAAACAGTGTCTCGTTTTCTTTATTATAGGTCTTTATAATTTTGTGATTTATTTCTTATCTTATCATTGATCTATTATGTGTACTAGTTTTTTGTAGATTTCCATTTCCACTGTCTCCAACGTGTACTGAATTTTTTATTTGGCTTTGTTTCAGTGTCACTATTGGCTTACTTGTGGTTCTCACACTATTGTTTTCCTCTTTTTTTGTGGAGTTTGTTTTAGTATAATGTGTTTATGCATCTTAGTACTTTTGGCCTTAATCAATATTAAAAAATATGTGAATAAGTAGGTAACAACCAATAACTCTGAAGATTAAATTAAACATGACAATAAACATTTTAATTGCGAGTAAACAAAATACATAAAAACACAAAGGAAAAGAACAGAATAGCTCAATACACAAAAATAAATACTATAAAGAAATGAAAAACAATAACCGACACTATGATGAAATTTATTAAAGTATAGGCCTACGATTTATTCATAAAATACGAAACTTTTACAACAAAGTCATAAAATCTATTTATACAAAATTCTAAATTTAATTTTAAAAATTAAATGAAACATATGAAAGTTAATAGCCAGTTTTGTAGTCTTACCATTGGCAGCATATATTATATAGAGATACACAATAAATTCTGTAATTTTATACATTCTTCCATGATATTTTAGTCCAAAAATTAATATTTTTTATACATTTGCACAAAAATAATGAAGGTAAATATGTCAAGTTTTGACGTTTATGTCAATAGTGATTATCTGTAGCCAACGTTAGAAAAAAAAATTATAGTTTTTTTGTGAGCAAATCGTTTGTATTTGTTCTGAACGTAATATTGGCAGAACTGCTTAATTTAATTTTGTTATTTTGATTTTATTTTATAGGTTGACCCTGGTAGTAGTAAATGTCAGATGTGATACGATTTTCTCAAGTGATGTGCCGACGGATTTAACGAAATTTTGAAAAATATTTGTATTTTTGAATTGGTGTTAGACTTTTATGTATTTCTACAACAAGTAAGGAACACAGTTCAGAAAAGTAGAAACAATTCACCTGAATATTCTCACTTTTCCTAAGGTAAGTGATAAAATACATAATGTTTCAGTTTCATTTGTTTTAGTTTTTGGATCCATATATCTATACCTACATATTGTTTCAAAGTAAAAATTAAAAATTAGGTAACTTAAACGATTCACACAAATCAGACATTTTCAGTTCTAGGGTTTATTTGAATAAATATTTATATATACAGGAAGTACATTAAAACACAACATAGATTTTCTATTTACAATAACATAAACATTTATAAATTCCATCAAATTTTTCGAGACTGATTAACACAGCAGTCTTTAATTGTGTTTATTAATACTGACAGTAGGTTTAAACAAAAAAAAAACTATATTTTTGCAGAATTTGGTATAACTACCTAGTAACTTGACCATTGATTTAATATGTTTTTGTATTTGATTTACCTACTGTTTAAAAAAGAATTTCAATACCAATTTAATAAGGAAACAGGAAAAAATCTACACTCAGGAAACAGAAAAATAGTTTTACAAATATAACTACTAAGTACTTAATTCAACTTTTTTTTAAACAACCAAGTAGGTATATAACTTTTATTAAAACTATGTAACTTTCTCTTATTTTTTTTTATTGGGATAAGTATTGTATGTTTTTTTATACTTTCTAACTCATTTTGTAACACTTGATAATAACACACAAACTAATGTTACAATGACCTGATCATCCAATCATTATTTGCTTTGGTACTTTCCTAGATCAAGGCTCAACTGGGGCCATATTTGCTAATATCCTACTTATCTTAAATTGAACACCTTGTATTTTTACTTTCATCAATTACATAGTAAATTTGATTCCTTAAAAGAATAAATAAAAAAAATATAAATATCTGCTAAGTATATGTAAGTACGTAAATTTTGTACTTTTGGAGTTATTTTCAATAATAGGCAGTATATTATTTTGTTCACCATGCTATAATATTCGTGACAAGTTTAAGAAAAAGTGTGTGGATGATTTTTAGACGTATTTAACCATTTTGAGGGATGATGCATAGAGATTATTTTTTGACATATCTAAATTAGATTGCTTTATTCAAGAAAGTTTCCTCATTGTATGAGTCCTCATATTGTCCTAGCAATATCGTAATGCTTCATCTAAACAAGGACTCAATGGATAATTTTTTTATCATATCTATCAAGGCTTTGTAATTTGTGGATGTAAGATCCATATTTAAAAGGTAGAGTTTCTGGGTGTCTACTGTAGCTACTACTCTACATATGATTGACCTATAATCTTGTGCTCTAAAAATTAGGTTCATAAGTAATTTGCTTGTTAGATCTGTTACCTTTGTGTTAACCCAAATATTATTTATGTTATTCTTCTCGATCTTTTACTGCTGAAGGTGGTGACTTACATTATTAATCAGCTTAAGCGATTGCTATGCTCTGCCCAAGTTCCCAAATTTTCCTTGTTCTGGTCAATCTCCCTGATATTTTCTTGATAGTAGTGCTGCTATAATCCAAGATATTATATTTTTGGTACATAAACAACTGAGAAAGCTTCCTTTGGTGGTTTGGATACTAAAGTAAATTGTACATGTTGTCTCAAAGGTCAACATTTCGTTGTCATTTGTGTAGGGTAAAGAAGTTGGCAGCATATCTATCTATTGTTTAATGGCATGTCCTGTTATTGTCTTTCCTTTCTTTATTTTATTTATTACATCTGTTACTGTATTACTCCCAAGTACTTATATTCATTTGTTTGTTTTATTGATTTGTTATTTTTCTCTGGCTCTTCTGTGGTATTTACAATGAACATGTATTGCATTTTATTTTATTAATTCCCAAAGCTCATATTTCAAATTCTTCTTCCAGCTTTTTTATCATGTAGACAATGTCTTCTTTGTCTTTTGCTAAAATTATTTGCTCATTGGCTAACAAAATGTTATGGATATAGTTGTCAATTTTTATTCCCATCTGTAAACATTTCTTGTTCCAGTTTTTTAGTATTTCATCTATATAAAGTTTAAATAAGGTTGGTGACAGACAGCAACCTTGTCGAAGTCATTTGTAGACTTTAGATGGTTTTGAGTCATTTTGACTGACTTTTATTCTACATTCATCACATATTCATACACTCATTGTCTCGGTAAAGTGATTTTATGGCATTTATGATGGTATAATCTACTCTTGACTTTTCATTGCTTTCCACAGATGGTTGACTTGAACACTATCGTAGCCCTGTCGGAGGTACACAAAAACAATGTACAATTCAGTGTTAAACGCTATTCTTTTTTCTATAAGCTGTTTTATAGAAAATCTATTATCCAAACTTTACTGTCCAGGACGAAAACCACTGTTCTTCTGAAGTCTGCAGCTTTTCCTCTATATTTTCTTTAATGCTTTTCACATACACCTTATCCACAGAAGATCTGGGGTCAAGGTAAGGCTATAAGAGTTCTTACAGGCCTTGGGTTTAGGACGATTGCAGATTGGCCTACGAGACTCTGGAAATTCTTACTGTGTCCTCCTTGTATAAATATAAGACCCTTATGTTTTTTAAGAGAAGTGGGGGCACTTTGGGACCCATGAAGAGGTCCATGATCATAACACTAGACACAAATGTGATCTTGTTCCAGCCTACTGGAGGCTAAAGAGGTGTCAAACTGGATCAGGGTATTGGGAAATTAAATTTTATAATAAATTGCCTGATAACGTAAAGGATCTTCCCAAAACTCAGTTTAAAAATAAAATTAAGGAAATTTAATAAAAAATGTATTTTATAGTAGTGAGAAATATCTGAAATTTCAATTTTAAACTATGATTTTAAATCAATCTAATATGTGTTTTTATGTAATTAGAATTTAAGATTTTTTTAGTAGAACTATTCTTCTGCTTTTATTTTGACGCGTGTTAGGCTACTGGCAAAATTACATCAATAAATGAATTTGAATTTGAGAAGGTGCGAGGCATATTTCTGTACAATTATTGGGTCTTTTTTTTCCCTTTTTATGTAAGGAGCTTAAGTAGCTCATTTTCCATTCCTTCAGTATATTTTCATCAAATAAACATTGTTAAATATTCATCCATTTGTATTTGTTCTATGTTTACCCTTTCATGGGCATTCTGTCTGAATTTCCTCAACATTTTCCATGCCTTCTTTGCTTTTGGGCTTCTCATTAAGAAATCGACATTAGCTTTACATTTTTTTTGCTAAAATTGTTTTTTTTTCTCTTTTTTTGTCTTTTTTGCTTACTTGATCCCCTGTGGTTAGCCACCTATAGTAAGCCTTTTCCTTTTCTTTTATTTGGTTTTCGATCTTTACTGTGAACCAATATGGTTTTTGGAAATTCAGAACTTGATTAATAAAACAAATATTCTTTTGAAATTACATTTTTTCAATTATAAATATTGCCGCGTATATGATGGATAAAATTGTAGCTGTTTTATATAAATACAGTATATGCTCTATTCACTATGCGATTTATTTTAAGCAACTAAAATTATGTTAGACTAAGAATTTATACATATCTGATAAAATGTATTAAATAAAAAATCTATTAAAATTTCTCACCAAAGGCTGGCGCCAGACATTCATCACTTAACGAAACCTATCAGTCATAAAATCCCGATCAATATTTAGCATCAAAGCAATAAAACATGGGAGTCTTATTTAGCGAGGGAAACAAATTACGCTGCCAATAAATTTGTCTCGATTTAAATTGCAAGAAGATATAGAAATTACTATCATATTGGCGTTCAATCAACAGGTAATGCTAGTGTTCCCGATAAATATAAACTTCGTCATATCAGATATGTCAATCGTCATCGAACCATTTTTTTGCTGTTCTCTTTGTGTGCCCTAGTACTTTATCTGATACGCTTGTCAAAGTTAATTTTATATTTTCCCAGGCAGTGTATATGTTGTTATAATCCTTTCTCTGTGTTAGCGCTATCTGTATAGCCTTCTGAAATTTCTGCTTTGTCTTATTATCCCTCAGAACTTCGGTATTCCATAATGCTATTGGCGTATTCTTGTGGATTTTTTGGGACGCTATTCTTGTTATCTTCGTTTTTACAAGAAAATGATCCTTATGTCCCTCTTAGTCTTCTTACCTCTAAGTAGTTACTACCCCTCCTGGAATTTACCAAAACATGATCGATCTGATTTCTTGTGACGCCGTCGTAGGAGACCCACGTTTCTTTGTTTATTTTCTTGTATTCGAACATTGTTGATTTTGTTAGTAGGTTGTGGGATGCTGCAAAGTTTATTAATCTTGTTCCATTATCGTTACTATCATCTTGGAGACTATGGTTACCTATAGTTAGTCTGTATGCTGCTTTTCCCAAGGTAATATGCATGTCCTGTTTGGGGAGATTATTTGTTAGTTCCTCTAGTTTCTCAAAAAAAGTTGTCTCTTACTTGCTCTTCATATCGGTGCATGGGCAACAATTAGGGAATAGTTATGGAGTTGTCCTTTTAGTCTGATATAACAAAACCTTTCGTTAACGGGTTTGAAGGATGACTGACCCCACAAGATTTTCCTTGACTATGAAGCCTGTGCCGAATCGGTAGTCCTGTTCTCTTCTGATGAAAAATACTACAGATTTATTAGTCTTTTTTGTATGCCTTCTCCAGTCCATCTAATTTCTTTTAAGGCAGTTATATCGATATTTATGGATTCAAGTTCTTTGACCACCTGAGTTAGGGCTCCAGGCTCATATATCATATAAAATATCCGTCCTTATCCGAGGCACGTGTTTTGGTATTTAAAGAACACAGGAAATAAATAACTGGACAGACACTATGGATAGTGCAGCTTGGAAGCTAGGTTATAATAAGGCCAGAAATTGGAAAAACCAGTGGACTGATCCACCACGGCAAACGGATCTGAAAAGTTCGTCAAAGTAGATACAATTTCTTTTGAAATGTATATCTTGTAAATTAAATAAAAATAGAGGTATCAGACTCTTGAATGCAATCTCTAAAATATAATCCAAAATTATAAACAATTGATTCAAAAATATTACCAAAGCCATTATAGAAAGAACACTGCAATCCTTATCTTCACGTGTACCTTCTTTTTGACGTGACAACGTCTTAAATTAGGTTGTGGCTCGGAGTCATTTAAGAAAAAGTGTAACGCCCGCTCACGTCTGTTACAGTGAGTCACCGAACGAGAGAGAGGCCCGCCGGACCGGCGAATGCCTTGCGTCTCTCTCCCACTCAAACATGATCGGTCCGCTGCGCGCGGCACTAGAGAATTAGGCGCGTTGAATCGCTAAAGTTGAAAATCGTTGAAAGTATCGTCAGCTGTGTCTGTAGTGAAAATGTGGAGTGCTTAGATTCGTCATTTACAACAACTACAACAATAAAGGTAAATAATTGTACACTAATATTTCATTATCGTAAACTATGATTGATTGATTAATTGTTAGATTGACACAAAAGTTGAGAAACTGAGTTTATAGGTTATGTCATACTATTGACAAATGTTGATAGTGTTAAGTAAATTATTAGTTTAAATCACTCTGCAATCAATCGTAATTCAGTCGATTGAGAAGAAACAGCGAGTATTGCTAGTCAAACATTTAAAATAACAAATTATAACTTCTAACCTGTCAAAACAGGGCGACCAAACAAACGAACTAAACTGACCAATCACCACGCGCGGAGTTAGAATTTAACTGTGTTTAGCAAGAATTTCAAATTCCAATTTTCATCATCATCATTTTGGCTTTACAACCCTGTGTGGGTCCTAGCCTCCCCAAGAATTTTTCTCCAGTCGTCCCTATCCATCGCCTTCCTCCGCCAAGCACGTATTTCCATATTTCTCATGTCTTCATCGATGTTATCTAGGAATCTTGTTCTGGGTCTTCCTCTTCTTCTTTGACCAATAGGTCTATCAAGGAGCGTTTTTCTAGCTGGGTCGGTTTGCTCCATCCGCATAACATGGCCTACCCACCTTAGACGTCCTATCTTTAAAATTCCAATTCCAATTTTAGTAAATGTTTTAATTTTCAACTTTACCATTTACAATTACAAATTTTAATTAATTTCAAATTTATTTAGCAAAAATTTGAACCTTCGATCTGAATAAGTGTTTTGATTTTCAAATTGATTCTTTAAAATTAAAAATATTAAAATATATATAATCAGAAGTGAACGTCACATAACATTATCTGTACTTATTATTATTTAATATGTAGGCAAATACATGTGACCATACTTGGTAGACACAATTGGAAATAGTAATTTTTTATAACTGAAAAAAATAAATATATACACTCAAATAGAAATTAGTTAAGTTTAAGTTTACATGTACAATGTTTTAGTAAACAAAATATATTTCTATAGTTAAAATTTGTGCAATTCTTATTTTCATTCAATTCCTTGTTCCTATTGTGCAATTTCATAATATTCATATCAATAAATATTCTACCGAGAAAAAGACGTTGTCACGTAAAATCTTCGCCCGTAAAACCGACTTTACAGGCAACCGATTTTTTTTTTGTCACAAAATAATCTAAATATTTAGACTAATTTTGTTGATTTTATTTGGTTTTTTTTCTCTTTTGGACTATAAATAGTGTTTTGTAGAGGTATAGAATTTTGAAATGGAATAAAACAAAGATAATTTTTTTATAAATTGACATGAAATTGACTTTTCTCAAAACATAATCTTTGGCATTATAATTTAAATATGATTTCTGGCATATGACCGCCATGGCTGACTCTAACGTAGTTTAATCTAGTGGTCCAATTTTCGATGACTTTTTTCAACACTTATGGCCGTATATCGGCAATAACGCGGCAAATGTTGTTCTCCAACTGGTCAATCGTTTCAGGCTTATCAACGAGACTAGCGATTTTACGTATCCCCACAAAAAATAGTCTGGCGTTATTAAATCGCACGATCTTGGAAGCCAATTCACGTGTCCGAAACGTGAAAATACGCGTTTACAAACGTTCCTTTCAATAAACCAATTGTGGCACGAGGTGTGACATATTGCGCCATCTTGTTGAAACCACAACCACATCATGGTTCAATTGAGGAATGAAAAAGTCCGTAATCATTTCTCTATAGCAGTCACTATTGACTGTAACGTTTTGGCCAGGATCGTTTTTTAAGAAGTACGTCAATGATTCCACCAGCCCACAAAGCACACCAAACAGTCAGTTTACTAGATGTAATGGTGTCTTAACATACACTTGAGGATTATGTTCACTCCAAATACGACAGTTTTGTTTGTTGACATAGCCATTTAACCAAAAGTGAGCTTGATCGCTAAACGAAATTCGCTTATGAAAATCAGGATCAACGGCACTCTGGTTTTGGGCATATTCACAGAATCTATACCTTGCTAGACGATCGTGTAGCTTCAATTCTTGCACGAGTTGGATTTTGTAAGCACGCAAATCAAGATCTTTTTGCAAAATCTTCCATAAAGTGCTGTGCACGATGGCGGATAGACTGATTCGGGTCTTCCTTTATGCTACGCTCTACATCAGCAACAACTTCTTCTATACGCACTACACGACGTCTCTGTAGATGTGTATTATCATTTAGAGTAAATGTGGTACGAAAACGTTTCATGGCTAATCGAATTAATTGCTCTGATGGACGATTATGTTGGCCATAAAGTGGACGTAGTGCGCGATACGTATTTCGAACAACACCATGAATTTCAAAATAAATTTGCAATTTGGAAGCGTTGTTCAGGCGTCAGTCTATTCATACTGAAATGCCAAACCAAACTAAATATAAATCACTTGACAGCTGTCAAAATGGACGAAAGTTAAAAAAGTGTTGCCAACTTACAATTCTATACCTCTAAAAAACACCCATTATAATAATTTGGCTAATATAAAGATTTGGCATATATAAATGCCAAAGCAATTAAAAGTAAGAGGAAAATGCAAACATTTTATTTTTATTCTAGAATTTTAATATTTTAAATCATTTTTTTAAAAACTGGAAATAACTACTGGCCTAATTAATGTTTTAGCTACTTCTTCTTCAAGTGCCATCTTCGTTCCGAAGGTTGGCGATCATCAGGGCTATACGTATTTTCGAAACTGCTGACCGAAACAATTCGTTGCTGCTACAGCTATACCATTCCCGTAGATTCTTTAGCCAGGAGTTTCGTCTTCTTCCTATGGACCTTTTTCCTGCTATTTTCCCTTGCATAATTATTCGAAGCAGGTCATATCTTTCGCCTCTTGTAATGTGTCCCAAGTATTGCAGTTTTCGTTTTTTGATCGTAAATATGACTTCCTTTTCTTTATTCATTCTTCTCAATACCTCGACATTTGTGACTCTCTCGGTCCATGATATTCTCAGGATTCTGCGATACATCCACAGTTCAAATGCCTCTAATTTTTTGGTATCAATCTTTTTCAACGTCCATGACTCCATTCCGTAGAACAGCACAGAAAGTACGTAACATCTCATCAGGCGAAGTTTCATTTCAAGGCTCAAATCTCTTCCGCAGAACACTCTCTTCATTTTAGTGAATATAGATCTGGCTTTTTCTATTCTTATTTTGATTTCTGCTGAGCTATCGTTGTCTTCATTTATAAAAGTGCCTAAATATTTGTATTTGCTAACTCGATCGATAATTTCATTGTGTAAATATAAATTTTGAACATTTTGTGTTGATTTCGATATTACCATAAATTTAGTTTTCTTTATGTTCAAAGATAGTCCATATTCTTCGCTGCAGTCTGCTATCTTATTCACCAATGTCTGTAGCTCTTCAAGTGTTTCTGCGATCAGAACGGTGTCGTCGGCAAATCTCAGATTGTTTAATCTAACACCATTTATTTTAATACCTACGGATTGCTCAGAGAGTGTTCTATTCATTACGTCTTCGGAATAGAGATTAAACAGGGTTGGTGACAGTATACACCCTTGTCTCACACCTCGCTTTATTTCAATTTCTTCAGTGGTATTATTCTCTACTCTCACTACTGCTTTCTGATTGTAGTACATATTTGCTATTAGTCGGATGTCTCGTTTATCTAAATTCTTTTCTGTCAGGAGTCTGATTAGGTGATCATGCCGCACTTTATCAAAGGCCTTGTTGTAATCTATGAAACACATGAATACATCTTGATTTATGTCAAGACATCTTTGAGACATAACGTTCAGTGCAAACAACGCCTCTCTTGTTCCAAGTCCATTTCGGAATCCAAACTGGGTATTATTGATGTCCATTTCCAGTTTTCTGTGTACTCTAGAGTGTAGAGTACACAGAACACAGCTACTTAAAAACTAGTAAATACTACAGGGTTACAAAAAAGCATGTTTACTAGTTTTGTTTTGACTAATCACAGGCCATTACTACTACAATAATAGCTGAAACTGGTTGGTTTTTTGTCAGTGGTATGTGTTAATATTTGTATATAATTCTCTAATTTAATTTTTAGGCCAGTTAATTAGAGATTGGTTAAAGAAAGCGCCATCAACAAAAACGTATTTGTAATATGACTGTACAGAAGAATGTTGTTAATACAGGGCTTTTTGTTTCATTTTTTGTGGATTGGTACAATAATCCCTTTTTTTCGTTCATCTGGCGTTGTTTCTTCTCGCCAAATGCCTTGAATTGGCTTGTATATGGGTCTGTGGATCTGCATGGTGCCTTATTATTCTGGTTACTTCTTCGTATGTCGGGTATATTGGTCTTCTATTTTAGCTATATGCTCTTCTATGTGTGATGTATTTCTGCTAGACTGGTCGTTTAACAGTTGATATACCTCTTCTAGATTTGTTCGATTTCCTTGTCGTCAGTAATAAGCTGTCAGTTGTCGTTGTTTCCCGTTTTTGCTTGGTACCCTGCCTTGATCTCTAAAGCTCCTTAACCCCTTAACGTACGTGCCCGTCTCAGACACGGGCGCGCCTTACTGGTAATTTTGTACGCGCTCGTCTGGGACACGGGCGCCGGTTAAATTTTATCCATAAAATTTTTCAAGCCTTGCAAAGCGGATATTTGTATAAAGACACATATGTAAGCATATATCTAAATTATTTTTCTATTATAAAATAGATGACTCAGTCAGTATTGAGTTACTTTAAAATATATTTATTATCTCATAACTTGCAATTTGCAATCATCATCATTTATAACCGATATTATTGTCGAACTTTTGTTTTGATACAAGCGTTCTGTCTTGCCGGTGTAAAGTCGTCTGAAGTCGATATTTATTGTTTTTTGCATTTGAACTAATTTTTGCCTTATTTTCAACATATTATTATATTGTTTGGTAAGTAAATTTTGCATATAATATTCGGTAGGTTAGAGTAATGTGTGTATTTTTTGTTTTACTAAATTTCATTATAATTCATCTAAAATACAATATTGTGTGTGTGTGTGTGTGTGTGTCAATAAAATATGTTGGAATATTTGTATTGTTCATATAAATCATACTACTATTTACCTTCAAAGTATTTCGTCTGAACAAAATTTTTAAACTTCAACGGATTTGCATATACCCCCCCCCCACGAAAAGTAAAGGTTTTACGTCATTGAAAATATTTTTTTTATTCAATTATAACCAAAACAAAACATTTTTACTAAAAAAAAAATTCGATCATTTTTTGACCATAACTTCAAAATTAATGTGTACGTTAAGGGGTTAAAACATTGTCTTACTTGGTTGTTCTTCCGATTTTCTTCTACGCCTTTGATTATTTGTTCCTGGTACTCCTTCTTTTTCCTTTTCATTAGTTTTCTTTCTGTTCTTGTCTGTCACGTTTGTTTGTGTATTTTTTTGTGTTCGAACATTGTTAATTCTATTAGTAGGTTGTTCATCGTCGCTGAATATCATACACAGATTCCAGTCTAAAGTACTAAGATCGATAGTGGATGCACCATGGTACGTAAGTAATCAAATACTTCACTACGACTTTAAGATTCCTTTCATCAGAGAAAAATCCATCGAGCCACGGAGTCACAAAATGAACGTACCATCCACCGTGAAAATGAGCTAGTAAGGGAATTATTCAACAATGGTCCAGCCACAAGAAGACTAGATAGAATCTGGCCAAAAGACCTACTTGAAAACTAAACCAAAATAGATTAAGGTGAGACATCATTGGATGCCTCTCCTTCACGCCCAAAACCTGTAACACATTTATTTAATACTTTGTAATGATGTAGATTATAAATAAACATAGTTATATAAAAAAAATTAGAACAGGAAAATGTTTAACAGGTTCACTGCGAACGTAATCTAATAGGAACATGCCAGGTGCTAGGAACTTTGTTTCAACAAACAGTGATAAGAGTTGGTTGTTGGTATTTTATATGATGTTTTAGATATTTTAGACATTATATGCCACATTTGGGAGCAAATGTCAAAAGGACGCGGATCCGCGCCGTTAGCACCACACTTTAAATTTTCACACCAAATGCTAACGGATGCGGATCCGCGTCTTATTTTTGAAATAAAAGGCTACAAAAAAATTATGTTTTATTTGGAAAGTAACAAAACATACACTAAAAATAATACAATAAGAGCAACTTGAGCGTTATAGGTATCAAATAGTAAAAAAAATACACCAACTAGAGTAATTTTCGGTCTTCATGGTATGTTACGAAGCATGCGCCTAGGCAAAGACCAGGTTTGTCAGGACAAATAAGACATTCATAAATCGTATCTTTTCTTTTTTTATTCACTGTACACACGCTGCACTTTCTATGTTTCGTTTCTCCTTTTTTATTTTTCTCAGCTATTTTGCTCAAAATATGCCGTTCAGACAAGTTATTCAATGTTTTAGGAACATTTTTCTGAGGAGAGCGTAGTTTTGTTCCAGAATATTTGTTAAATCAAAAATAACAGTTTACTAAAATCTTCTTCTTCTTCTTCTAATGGCGCTACAACCCTTTGTGAGTCTTGGCCTGCTTAACAATGTTCTTCCATTCTGCCCTGTCGGATACTTTCCTTCGCCACTGCCTGATGTTCATGGTTTTAAGATCCCTCTCTACGTCGTCTATCCATCTTTTACGGGGCCTTCCTCTTGTTCTGTTTCCTTGGGGCTTCCATCTCTGAACTACTTTTACAGCTCGATTATCTGGCATTCTTTCTAGGTGACCAAGCCAGTTTAGTCTTTGTGATTTTACAAATCTGACAATATCTGCGCTCTGCATTAGTTCATCCAGCTCGTGGTTCATTTTAATTCTCCACGAACTATCGCTGCATTGGGTTGGTCCAAATATCTTCCTTAGTATTTTGCGCTCAAATATTCTCAGTTGATTTTCATCAGTGGTTGAGAGGGTCCACGTTTCACATCCATATGTGACCACTGGTCTAATTACTGTTTTGTAGATTCTCAGCTTAGACTCACGATTCAGTAACTTACTTTTCATTAAGTCTTTGTATGCATAAAAGCACTTATTACCGCTAAGAATCCGTGCTTGTATTTCTTGACTGATGTTGTTGTTGTCATTTATTATTGAGCCTAGGTAGGGAAAAGTGGAGGCATATTTGTAGGTATGGTTGTCTACCTTCAGATTCTCATGTTCATTCGATTTTGTGCACTCCATATATTTTGTTTTACTTTCATTTATATATAGACCAAACGTAGCAGCTTCTCGTTTCAGTTCTATAACTTTTTCGTTCAATACCCTTTTGTTGCGGCTTATTATGGCAACATCATCCGCATATGCGCATATTTGCATAGATCTTGTATTAATACAGCCGTTTACATCCAGTTTTCTAACAACAGCTTCTAAAGTTAGATTAAAAAGTGTTGTTGATAAGGCATCCCCTTGTCTAACTCCATTTTCAATCTCAAAGGCCTGCGTCATATCTCCATCTATTCTCACCATAGCTTTGGAACCCTTCAGAGGGTTCAACATTTTTCATGTATACCTCTTAACATATGTATTTGGTCTATAGTTGACCTCTTTGGTCTGAAGCCACATTGGTATTCACCAATAATCTCCTCCGAAAACGATTCCAGGCGGCTATATATAATTCCTGATAATATCTTGTAGATGACATTTAAAACTGTTATGCCCCTATAATTTTTGCAGAGTCGTTTGTCTCCCCCTTTGTACATAGGAAGTTTGATTCCCACTTTCCAATCTTCTGGGATGACTTCTAGTGTCCATATGCGGTCGATTAGTTTATGGATACGCCTCCATAGCGCATGTCCACCATTCTTTATCAGTTCTGCAGTTATTCCATCTGTGCCAGGTGCTTTGTTATTTTTTAGATGTTTTATGACGTTTATCGTTTCTTCCAATGTTGGTTGCTCAACTAGTTGTTCTGCTGTGTGGTGAATTATCTCTTCATCTTCGTTTTGTTCTTTTTCTGGGTTTAACAGCTCTTGAAAATGCTCCTTCCACCTTTTCATTATTTCCTCTTTCTCGCTGATAATTGCCCCATTTTTGTCCTTGCAGACTGTTGATCTTGTTATGTATCCTTGGGTGCATTGCTTGATTTCCTTGTAAAATTTTCTAGCCTCTCTTCTGTTATTATAATCTGTAATTTGTTGTATTTTTCTATTCAACATTTCTCTCTTTTTCCTTCTGCATATTTTCTTTGCATCTTTTCTGAGTTCTTCATATGCCTTTCTATTCGATCGGGAATCCCTTTGTAGACATTTCTGTCTAGCTATATTTTTGCTATTTATTACTTGTTGGCAATCTTGGTCAAACCATTCCTCGTTTCTTTGGCTTGAGGTTTCACCTAATGTTTCCTTTGCCATATTTGTAATTGTCGTTTTGATGATATTCCATTCTTCTTCAATGTTGTTTTGTTCTCCTTTTTCATTTAATCATCATCATCATTTTGGCTTTACAACCCTGTGTGGGTCCTAGCCTCCCCAAGAATTTTTCTCCAGTCGTCCCTATCCATCGCCTTCCTCCGCCAAGCACGTATTTCCATATTTCTCATGTCTTCATCGATGTTATCTAGGAATCTTGTTCTGGGTCTTCCTCTTCTTCTTTGACCAATAGGTCTATCAAGGAGCGTTTTTCTAGCTGGGTCGGTTTGCTCCATCCGCATAACATGGCCTACCCACCTTAGACGTCCTATCTTTATGTGTTTTACGATATCTGGTTCCTGGTATATCCTATAGAGTTCGAAGTTGTATCGTCTTCTCCAGACACCATTTTCATTTACCGCTCCATAGATGCGCCTTAGTATTTTTCTTTCGAAACATCCTAACATGTTTTCATTACTTTTTGTTAAAGTCCAGGTTTCTGAACCATATGTTAGGACTGGGCGTATTATTGTTTTGTAGAGTTTTACTTTTATATTTCTTGATATAACTGTAGATTTAAAAAGGAGATTAAGCCCAAAATAGCATCTATTAGCCGTGCAAATTCTGCGGTTTATCTCTGCGGTAGTGTCATTTTCAGTATTGACGAGCGTTCCCAGGTATACAAATTCGTTAACTGCTTCGATGACGTCATTTTCTATAACAAGTGGCCGTAGTGTTTGTGGTTGCGTACCTATTTTCATGTATTTTGTTTTGTTGGTGTTTATTATTAAACCCATTTTTGTAGCCGCTTCCTTTAATGCTACGTACGCCTCTCGTGCTGCGTTTTCCGTTCTCCCAACAATATTGATATCATCAGCATATGCTAAGATTTGCACAGATTTGTTATATATTGAACCGGTAGTTGTGATTTGTGACGTACGTATTACTTTTTCCAAAGCTAGATTGAATAGTATACAGGAGAGTGGGTCTCCCTGACGTAGTCCGTTATTTGTTTTAAAAGGTTCAGAGAGTTCCCCCTGGATTCGTACTTTGCATTCAACTTTTTCAAGGGTTAGTTTGGTTAAACTTACCAACTGATTTGGTACTCCTAGGTCTATCATTGCTCTAAACAATTCTCTTCTATTTACAGAGTCGTAGGCTGCCTTGTAGTCTATAAATATGTGGTGCGTGTCTACACCGTATTCCACCGTATATATTATATATATATATATATATATATATATATATATATATATATATATATATATATATATATTTATATTATTTTATTATATATATTTTATTATATATTTTTCATTTAATATTACTTTTATTTTCTGCTGGTACTCATTCTTCTTTTTAGGATTTTTAAACATATATGTATTCCATTTTCTTTGTTTGGCGCCTTTCTCTTTTCTTACCATTGATATTCTTTGTTTTATCTTCGATATAACCAAGAAATGGTCCGAATCGCAATTTGCGCCTCTATATGTTCTAACATCTGTTACGGAGGTTGCCCACCGCTTAGATATTAATATGTGATCAATTTGATTAAATTTATTAGTACCAGGTTTACTAAAATCACTTGTAGTATATGTATACCCAATTTTTTGTAACAGCGAAGGGTTTTTCTTTCGCAAGAATAGTATGATACCATTCGATCTTTGCGATCAACACCACTCATATTTTTATTATATTTGGCGATTGGAAGAAGTTTTAGTTTTTTTGTTTTCGTTTGTTCTCACATTCTACCATAACATTGCTGAACTCAGTGGATATATACATTACTTCCCGTTTATCGACCCATTTGGCAACAACAACGCCGTTTTTATATTTTGCTACTGATTCGCCTTTTTTTAACTTGGCTTTAGTCACTCCTACTGGATTTCCTTGTCTTCTTCCCAGAAGAGCTCCTGTACAATATGTTTTGTTCTTCATAAGTGTTTCGGCAAGGTCCATACTCATGTAATAATTGTCCACAAACAACGAGTGACCTGTATTTAGATGTTTGTGCATCAATTCCATGACAACTTTTTTTGAATGGTCTGTTCCGGCGGTAGTATCAAATTTACCATCATAAACTTTCATATTTTGAACTAATCCGTTAGGTTCAGTAAGTACATACATTTTTATACCAAATTTATGGCGAATATTTTTAATATACATTCTAAAACAGAGACGACCACGCCATAAAACTACTGATTCATCAAGGGAGAGATTTTTTGTCAGGCTGATATATGTCATTCATTTTTTTATTAAAATAATTGAACAATGGACAAATTTTGTACAGCTTGTCCTCTATAACTTCTCCTACCTCTGGACTTTTGGCAAAGTGCAGACACTGAATAATTAACAAAAAACGGTCTCTACTCATATTTTCTGGGAAACACTTTACATTAAAAAGACTATCAGTTTTCCAATAATCTTGCGTTCTGTTGGTTTTCAATGTCCCCATGTGTAAGAGTAGCCCACAAAATTTATGTAATTCTTCAAAGTAATCAAAAGGTGTCTTACTTTGTGGTGGCTCTACCAACAAGTTGCAACATCTAATAAACTCAAATTGTTTCATTCCATCATGATCATTTTGCCATTCATGTGTATTTGGATTTAAATTTTCATTCGGTTCCTCCTCGTTTTGCATGGCCTGCACAATTCCCGAAATATCGTCGACACCTACAAAAATACAAATTTAACACTTTTTTAAACTCACTTGTTTCTAACTTACACAAATCATCCCCATCCTCATCGTCTGTAAATGGAATATATTCGTCTTCAGTATCTGATTGTGTTAAAAAGTATTCAAGTTCTTTTTCTGTAAACTTTGTAGTTTTTTACGGATATTTTTTTACGTTTTGTTTGAGAACAACCTGGCTCTGCGCTCTTCTCCATCATTGCATTAGTCAAACACGTGTCAGAATAAAAGGTAACAACAAAAGTGACAACTGTGACGTAACTTCCGTTACCTGATGCTACTCTTAGATGCTGATGTAGCAAATAAACGCACAACTCTTGTGCTAATAAAATATCATACTATAAACAGAAGTCATGTTTAAAGCTCCTTTAGCACCGAGGAATGAACGGCCTGGACGCGGATCCGCGCCTTAGGCAATGAATCTGTTAACTACCTGTATATTCCATGTTCCTATGTCGGAAAAACATATCAGATAAAATCATACAGTTTCAAAATTATCAAATTTTTCCTCATTTTTACTGCACTGGTATGCACTTAATGATATTTAGCTCACAATTATAATATAAAAATAATTAATAGTTAAATTTTTTCCAATTTTATACCTGCCGATAACGTTATATAAATCACAATCAATACTAGAAAAATAAAACACATATCGTATAATACGAATATGTTAGTCTGTTAAATAAAATAATTATTTTGTGAATTTTCTGGTTACCTTCATATTCGTGTAGGCAGATGTGTCTGTTTACATCACAAATTGAAGTGATTTCACTCCGAAAAAAGTTTCTAGTAATAATTAATTCGAACATTGAACAGTCTACATCGACGTTTAATATACACACGATATAAAAAATGGCATTGACGTCAGCATCAAAGTACAAATAAACCTGAAATTAAAGAAACAATACCTTGTAGTTTCCCCATGAAGCGAACCGAAATGCGGTTTTGTTGAACAGTTTCGTTTGGAATAACAATTAACAATTATAGATCTTTTGTATGTGATTTTTTACGTCGGTATATTGTATTAAAATTGGTGTAAAATTACCAAAAACTATAGGAACGTTTATCCTTGAAAATATCTAACATGCAATCCAGTAGATTAATATTTCTCGGCATCTACTCTTTGTATTGTGTATACTATACAATGCTATAAGTATATATACTGAAGGATGTTAACTGTTTAGTATTTAATCATAGTTTATTTCCTAATTTAACAATAAAAATAATGTATTAATTTTTTGTGGACATAAAATCTCCTTCGTTCCTCTATCCATCCACCTCATCTACCGCCTCCCCCGTTTTCGTTTCTACTTCCACAGTTCTCCAATCTGTAATAATCTTAGTCCATCTTTTATCTTTATATCTAATAGTATGACCGATGAATTTCCACTTTAGTTTTGCTATTTGGCTGGTAGTATCCTTAACTTCTTTTGCGACGTTTTTTATCCAGGTATTCTTACTTTTATCTAACAGTCGTATGTTGATTAATTATTTGTCTTTCCATTGGTCTTTGTATCTTCGCCATTCTATTTATATTAGCTCTTGTGAATGTCGAAGTTTGACATCCGTATGTAAGGAAGAACGGTAGTAATCCGTATGTAAGGCTGGTTGAACAGTTTCGTTTTTAGATATTGAGGATACTTTTTGTTTTTTAACAAGTAGCTAAGTCTACTTCAGTCACTCCGGCTATTCACCTCCGAATTTTGTCGGACTGAACCGATTCACTTGAAATTTGGTGAGTTGATGGAAAAGTGCTCAAATAACAAAAGTTATATAACGCCGATGTGTGCTTCTGCTCCAGGGGTGGTTGTCACCGCCTTCTGGGGGGGGGGATGAAAATTCTAGTTATTTATGGTTGAAAACAGCGAATTTTCATTGAAAACACTCACGTTTTTTAACGAGTTTTCATGAATAATTCAAAAAATATACCTTTTATCGAAAAAGTGTGCAAAACAAAAATGAAGCTTAGAAAAGAAGAATGAGATTCTTTTTTTATTCTAAATTATAAGATATTCTAGATATAATACAAAGTGAGATAGGGTCGGTAAAAGGAGACATTTTTTTGCGAATATTTGGATCAATGTGTTCAACGTTAAATTGTAAGACAAGGGTTGATTTTTCAGGGGTAAAGATATTGAAGTTTTTGATAGTCCATGAACAGTCCTTTAAAATGAGCTCTACCTCTAGGCATTTGCATGTAAACTGAGTAAGTTACAGCTCGTTAAAGATGGGCTCTTCGAATATTTTAAGAAAAAAAGAGCAATATAATTAACGTAATATACAGTGCTAGTCAAAAGTCCGTTCCCCCCTCGTATCTTTTGAACGGTTATACTTATAATAGTGAAATTTGGAGGGAGGTAATAAACAGACTTAGGCTTCTTAACTAGTCATAACAAGTGACAGATGACGTTACAGCGCCACTGTGACAGATAATTCTAAATGGGACCTTATGGCAAGTGATACCTCGTTTGAAAGGTATTGAAAATACCTATTCAATCATACTAATTTCATTTAATTTTAAACTCATTTGGATGAATAAATTCAATTCACTAAAATTGTAGTTTCGCATTTAATTAATAAATATTAAAACCTCCGCCTCTGGTTACTTGTCAATAATTTGACATTTTTCAATTCTCTAATTGTTTTTACGTCAACGTCAACTTTTTTGACAATTAAACAGAGGCGAACGATAAAATATTTATTAATTAAATGCGAAACTACAATTATTTTAATATACCTATTCAATCATATTAATTTTGTTTGGATTTAAGATGATTTTGACGAATAAATTAAATAAATACTAAAATTCTAGTTTGGCATTAATTAATAAAAAAACTAACGTCCGCCTTTGGTTATTTGTCAAAAAAGTTGAGGGTTGTCAATTCTCTAGTGGTTTTTAGTTTGCAAAAGCGTTTATACTGAATATTTAGTTTCTGTTTCTGCTTAGTTTAGTCAAGTTGTTTTTAGTTAGTTGTCCTTAGTTAATATTTAGTTTAATTATTGTTTAACGAGACGTTTAAATTTTTACAAAGGCAGAATGGTACGTACTGTAGCCGACAAAGTAGCAGCTAGATTAATAATTGGTGAATGTGGGAACAATTTCCATGCAGCGGAACGTCTTTTTAATGAGAGATACCTCGATAGCCCTACATCAAGAGCTTATTTGAGGAAGCTTCTTCGGAAGTTTAAACAAACAGGTAGTGGTCAAGATGTCAAACGATCTGGTCAACCAACAATTAGTGATGACAAAAAAATTGACATAATTTCAGAAATGGTAGTGAACCCTACTTCTTCTACAGCCCAAGTTGCATATATCTATGGAATCAGTTAAAAGACAGTACACCGAGTGTTGGCTGAAAATTAATTTCATCCATACAAATTAAAAATTGTGCACCAACTTTCAGATGATGACCCTGACCGAAGACTAGAATTCTGTGAAAATATGTCCAATAAAATTAACCAGCCCGATTACATAAAAACAATTTGTCTTACTGACGAAAGTACTTTTTCTCTCAATGGAAATGTTAACACACACAAAGGTATTGGAGTGACACAAATCCTCACGTCTTTCGTGAAACACATACTCAATTTCCAAAAAAAAAAATAAATGTTTGGGCAGGTATTTTGAGAAACCACATAGTTGTGCTTGTTTTTCTCAATACTAACTTAACCGGTGAAGTGTATCTGGATATGTTACAAAATGCAATTGAACCGTTAATACTTGAAATTCTGGAGGATAATCCAGATGAATTCGGGAACTTGGAAATAACGTTTCAACAAGATGGTGCTCCTGTACACCATTATGGTGCAGTAAGAAGTTACCTAGATGAAGAATATCGTGGTTGATGGATTGGACGACGAGGTACGATAGAATGGCCAGCTCGGTCACCGGACCTCACACCATTAGATTTTTTTCTGTGGGGATACTTGAAATCTAAAGTTTAAGCTACAGCACCCGACAATACTGACATTTTGAAACAACGAATTGTTGAAGAATGTAGGACAATTTCCCCCGACACATTTGAACGAGTACGGCAAGAGTTTAGAAATAGGATGCATTACTGCCAGGAAGTAGATGGAGCACATTTTGAACACTTACTATAAGAACTGGTTGTTAAATATTTGTTAATTAAATGAGAAGCTACAATTTTAGTATTTATTTAATTTATTCATCAAAATGAGCTTAAACTTAAACAAAATTATTATGACTGAATAGGTATTTTCAATACATTTCAAACGAAGTATCACTTGCCATAAGGTCCCATTTAAAATAGCGGCGCTGTAACCTCATCTGTCACTATTACTCACCTGCTATGACTAGTTGAGTAGCTTACGTCTGTTTATTACCTCCCTCCAAATTTCACTGTTATAACAATAACGGTTCAAAAGATAAGAGGGGGGAACGGACTTTTGACTAGCACTTTCATATTGTATACAATATGAAACAGTGCATGAAACTTCCAATTTTTATTTTCGGAAATTTATAGGGTAGCCACTTTTTTTGCCGGCCAGTGTATTTCATGGAACTGCTTGTCACTGCATTGGAAACAAGATGTGCTTAAAAAAATTATATCTGTGGATAATTATATAATTATTATTATTCATCAATAAACTATTGTCTAGTTTATACATCATTTAAAAAAATAATCACTTGCAATGCAATCAAATGCAATTAGAAATGTTTTGAACTCCAGTTCAACAATTCAACAAATTTTTAAACAATTAAATTATTTTTCAGTTCTATAACTTGGAAATTTCCAACGCCTTTTTTGTTTTAATTTTTTCATATCGGATCGTTGTGTATTTCTATATATTTTCCTACTCAATTCTGAAGTAGCATACTGTTGACTTCGACTCTTATTAAACGGCTTCCAAATATTTGCTTTTGAAAACAATGCGGCTTGGATGGTTTCTCGTTTTCCTACATTTTGTAGATTGGCGTTTTCCCAGAATTGCATAAACGTAAACAAAGTTTTTAGAACTACATAAAATGCAATATCTTTATTAATTTAGTGAGCATTAAAAGTAATTTATGATGGATGTTTTTAGTCGTTATTTAAAATACGTTTTACTTGAGATCTATTTTAAAATTCGGTTGATCTATTAAATAAAGTTATTTTTTTATAAAAATAAAAAAGCTTTTGATTAAGTTGTAATCATTACAGAATTTGTCAGTTTGTTAATAAAATGGAAGTGTATCAATAAATACCATAGTGATGAATATTCTACTTAAGTAAATAAGAAAATAGTGATTTGTTGAACCAGACAGTAAATTAGGAGATTTTTCAACTGTTTGTCTGTGTTATATCGGTTTTTAAAGTAAACAGGACAAAATGAATGCACTAATTTAGTAAATCGTAAAACTTAGTTAAGGGGAAAAATTGAGGTAAATTATAGTAAATCCTTCAAGTTGAATTACTCAATAATTTGAATAAGAAAGTGAGGAAACGCAATATTCAAAATGTAAAAAAATCGAAATCAATAGAATTAATTATTAATATAATGCGAAGTGAGTTTTTGACTTCGCTACTTCTAAAGGGTCTTGCAATAGGGACTTCTGACCTGACAATTGGTAGCGTCATCTGATAGTTGACGATTGGTGGGTTCAATCTTTTTTGCCAAATCAACAACTATACTTTTATAAGGCTTCTCCCTACCTAAATAAAGCGTGTGTAATGATAAGACTACCAAAGAGAATTGAAGTACTATTGTAAAAATAATACCTCAATCAACCATGGGAGCTTATTTTGACAGAAAGTGTGAGACTAAATGAAATTAGCACAGATGTCATAGGATGTTGCTATAGATATCATGAAACTAGCTTGTCTGTCAACACGGAACAGAATAGTCTGCCGGACAAAAAGTGAGAGAGAATTCAAAAAGTTGGTCTGGCTACTGAGTATTCAAACGACAATGAAGTCGGACAATACCTTAGATATATGTTTGGTCTACCTTTCCTAGATCCATTAGAAGTAGGTGAGTGTTTTGTTTTAGACTTGAGTGAAATATTACCAGCATAACACCAAGCCGTACAACAATTTGCTGACTGCTTGGTGGACAACTATATTTCTGAAGAGGCAGACTTCCCTCCTGAGATGTGGGCGGAAAACAGTTCATCACTTGAGCGTACAACCAATACCTGTGAAAGTTTCCATTCTAAATTTAATTCGTTATTTTACAATCCGCACCCTAATATATTTCAATTTTTAGAAGTTTTAAAAGATATTCAAATTGACATATAAAAGTACGAAGTTCTGTGAAACCAAAAAAAGTGTACTGAAAAGTACTTCTAGAGCGTCAAAAATTTGTTGATCACAAAATAGCGGAATTAAGCAAAATAAAATTAGTAGATTTGATTTTGTCAAATGTATTTCATTTATATTTCTAGCGAAATAAATGCCTCGTTTTAATTTATATTTGTTTAATTTTGTAATGGTAGAGAATATCCCATATTATGTTAGTTTTTACACTTGTATTGCTTTCTTATTATACCTATATTTTAGAATAGGCACAAAAATTATTTCAGTAATTTTTAAAAACAATTCAAAATTTCTAATATAATTTCTAAATCAATCACTAACATTTTTCAAAATACATACAGTAATGAGCTCGTTAATAACCGGCAAAATAACGCAAAAGATGGAAAACATATTAAGTTGTAAAATAAATAGAAATGAAACTATGGAGATGGGAAATTTGGCGATAGAACCTATAAATTTACATTTCATTTATTGTTTCCCACCTAGAGTTTGGAAACTACCGCTGTGACAGTGACAGTTTTAGTTGACATCCTTCTCTGATACGTCTAAAGGTGGGAAACAGTGAATAGAATGTAAATTTATAGGTTTCTATCGCTAAATTTCTCATCTCCACTAGTATCATCTCTTTAATCTTACAACTTCATATGTTTTCCATCGTTTGCGTTATTTTGCCGGTTATTATCGCGCTTATCACTGTATTTATATAAACATGTAACTACCAATATTTGATATAATTTCTAATATAAAATACAAAAGCCGCAGTACCTATTTTCCTGGTGTTAATTTTCATAGAACTTAATAGATAAATAATTAATTCCCTTGACCACGGGAGAGAACTAGGTTATGGTTTTAGGAGCGAACTAGTATGTAATTAAGAGAGTTTTTTGACATTGGGAGCGAACTAGTGTGCTCCGGAAGAAACTGTCCGAAACGCTTTTTTTTGTCATTGAATGCGATAAAACCACCGATTTTGTGTAATGTTGGCAGCTGGTAGTATTTGTGCTAATAGTGCTAATTATAAATACTCTTGAGAGACCATTAAGCTTAAATATTTCCTAGTTTTACGAGACCCATCCATAAAGTGAGGCCAAGAATTTTTTTTTATTTCATTTCTATTCGTAGGAATCCATTTTGTTAATCTAGACCGACGATGTATTCTGGTTGTCTCGATTACCCTTGCTGCATATTTATTTGTTTATGCCACAATATTATTTATAATCTCATCATCTACAAACAAGCAATAATATGCAATATCTTTAGGGATGTCAATTTTTAGTCCAGAAGGCCCTGAAAAATTGGAATTTCATTTTTCATTCCCTGAAGCATTCATATTCATATTACCTTGAAAAGAAAATGTTTTATGACATCCTGTATATTCTGACCAGTGAGGATTATAACTGCGAGGCTCGTTTTCATTTCCTTGTTCTAGAATATGTATTTCTATAGCTTTTTCATCTTCATTTTTTGCCTCTTTCCTTTCTTCTTTCTCTTGCATGTCGAGTTCTTCCAACTCTTCTTAAGAGAGAAGCCAATCTTCGTCTCGCACCGAATCGTCTGGCCCAAAATCAGCATTGTCGCCCTATGTATCGCTTTCGGTGTGTTGTAATGGACCATCTTTATCACTTTCTAATACAGCAGCTTCCACTTGTTGCTCTGTCAAATACTTTCGATAATTTCGTCTGGACTTTGCCTTTTTTCAAGAAAGAAAACACGCAGCTGAATTGTAAATTACGATACTAATACCTATTTTCACAACTAACCTTTAAAGCGTCATGTGAATGCGAGTGACATGGCCTTTACCAAAATAAGTTTATGTCCTCTACCAGTCACAATTGGGAGACGATTTTACATAAACAAAAATCTTTTTTTTATCATGCAATCATTTTTTGCTGAAAACATGATAATAAAGAAGTAAAAACTTTTTCATATGTCCCGTTTTTTTGTATGTCCTCCCACGAACTCTATTAGGAATTGGCTATGGCCCCTATTGAAACAACGTTGTCACTCATATATAAGCGCCATGGCCTACAACAAAAAATTGCTGTCAGTCAATTTTGGGTGACGTGGCAGGTAATGTGTTAAAAAAGTTTTGATAAGCTTTCCACGAAAAGCTTTCTTTTTTTCGGTTTTTCAACATATGTTTGGATTTTTGTATACGATGACTAAAAGTCTACGTTCGAACAGTCATAACTTTGTTAATATTAAGTTTACGGTAAATAAAAAACAAATCTCTTTGTTTTATAATCTTCATTTTATATCTAAACAGTTTTCTCGATAAAATCTAAATTTTTAGAGTTTTCGCGAAAAACCCTTCAAAAGCATGCTTTTTGGATTGTAATTTGTGAACTTTCAGTCACAAATAACTACAAAAATATTGACTTTTCGAAAAAGCTCTAAAGAACCTTTTTGTCTAAAATTCACTATTCTAGCGACTACCGTAGTTTTTTTTAACTTTTTCCACCCCCGAGTTGGGAAGGAAAAGCACATATTGGCATAAGGTAGATTTTGATCTTTGAGCTATTTACTACGTACTATGAAAGTTTTAACCAAATCCATGCATATAAAAAGAATTCTGAGCAGAAAACCGCCATATAAACCTACTATAAATCGATAAGGAGTTTTTCAGTAAGAAATGGACAAAAATACGTGGACGAAAATACGTAAGCATACGTCTTAGATGCTACAAAATACTATTTTTCTCATAAACTTCATACCAACTACCAATTTCTGCTAAAATTCCGTAATTTCTGTTAAAAAATTTGCTTTTCTTCCACACAACGACTAGTTGCGGCACACTTGTTGAGTATATCTCTTTATTTGAGTTACAAATTAAAAGTGGTTCTCTTAAACGGTTCACGTACCCAACAAATATGTATTTGCTCTTATCGAATACGGTTCGAGAACACATCCTTGTAGCGCACCTGCGAAATAATAACTCAATTTACTGGCATATGCAAATATTGTATTGATATACCTGTTACACTCTATCATATACGTGAGAACCTTCAAATTACAGTCAATTACTGGCAAGTGCCGACATAAAGGAGGTTTCACAGGTTATCGCATAATATCCCTAGCTTTTGAATAATTTTCTACACCGTAGTACGCGTTCTCGATCAATAGAACTTCGGCTGTCGGAGCTTTCTCGCGGACTTTTCGTATTTTCCGAATAACCCACATCAGATCCGACCAGCGACGCTGAACGTCGACGACGTCGTGTCCGTACGGGTGAATCCAGCAGCTCGCTGCTAGTTTTGTTGCGTACACTTGGACTTGGATGCACAACCTTGACCAGACTTTTTTTAATGTGTTATGGATGATTTACATCAGTGAAATTTTGAGAAAAGACACATTGTGTACCATCTTAACTACTGACAACGAGTTTTCTATCCGTTTGGCGGATGTAAATATCTAAAGTGAGAAAAATTAGATAAATGTTGTAGCTGCATCATCATTAGCTTTTGATAAGACTTATTTCTTGATTTGATATAACAGTATAAACATTTTCACACACACTTTCTGTATTTAACACACAAATATTGCCTGTATCATGTATTGCAAGGAATACATGCATGTTTAAAGTATTCAAATGATAAATAAAAAAATGTACATCTTACACATATTTACATCTTATGCGTCTATATTACAATTTATTTTAATACACATACGTAAACAATATTTTTCATTTGTTATTTTTCATACTCCACGCCTTCCTGGATCTTGTTTGTTTCCTTACCTGCTGGATGAACCAACCTACATTCTGTGTTTACTTTCTTTGTGGTTTTATTAGATTTTTATTATGTTTCTAATAGTATTGTTGTTGGTTATGAATATTTCCTATTAATCATAATTATTTTTATATATATATATATATATATATATATATATATATATATATATATATATATATATATAAATAAATAATTTTGTAGTGGATTAGCAGGTATGCAGTTTGTTGTATATTTGTAAATAAAACTCCTTTTTTTCTTTATGTCACTATATTTCGTTAAGTGTTAGCTTTATCGGGAGAAACTACGATATAATTTAAAATACAATTAATAAAAAGAAAAATATTATAAATTATTAAACTTAAAGAATTAAGAGTATTTTTAAACAGTTCCATGTTCAAAACAGTACTGACAGACAATATCACTTAAGTGTATATTATAATCAGTGATTAAAAAACACAAAAAGCAAACATAAAAAAACACAAATACATATTTAACAAACAATAGAAATAGTCAGTACTATACAGTTAAAAATATAAGTATGGACAAAATGTTTTATTGTGTATACTTCTTCTTCTTCTTCTTCTTCGCCTTCTGTTGTCCATGTTTGGACATAGGCCTCTCCCAACTCCTTCCATCGGTCTCTATCCTGAGCAACATATTTCCAATTTGTTCCGGCTATTCTTTTAATGTCATCAACCCATCTCATCTGTGGTCTTCCTCTTGGTCGTTTACTTTCGTAAGGTCTCCAATGTTGTATTGTAGTATTCCAACGTTGGTATTTTTGTCTAGCAGTGTGGCCCGCGAAGCTCCATTTAAGTTTGGAAATTTTTGTTGCTATGTCCTCGACTTTTGTTTTGGATCTTATCCAGTCGTTCCTCTTTTTATCTGACAGTCGTATACCTAACATTGCTCTTTCCATTGTTCTTTCTGTTGTGGCTAGTTTATTCATGTGTGCCTTGGTTAGGATCCAGGTTTGACATCCATATGTCATTATAGGAAGGATGCATTGGTTGAACACTTTGCTCCTCAAGTATTAGGGTATTTTGCGGTTTTTAAGTATCCAACTAAGTTTTCCAAATCCTGCCCATGCTAGTCTTGCTCTTCTAGTAATTTCCGCACTTTGGTTTTCTTTGTCAAGTCTCAGGATTTGGCCTAGGTAGATATATTCCTGGATTT